>NC_092877.1:277237842-278572132 GCF_028372415.1 Notamacropus eugenii
TTTAAATACGGTTTGGTAGTTTTCAATACTTAAAACACTGAATGTGTCAAGATAAAATACATCCATGTTTGTTTGATGATTCACAAATAATTTAGAGTGTATCTGTGTATCTTGTAGCCAACATTGAACGCATAAAGTATCTTAACTTACATAAATCTACAGAAGGCTCTTTTAATATACCATGAAATTATACATTCCAAAAAAAATTGAGGGTGTTGAAAATGGATTGGTACTTGATCAAAAGTATTTGATCCTTCCCACTTAAATGGAAATTTGATGATACTCCATGGTAAAGTCACAAAGGCTTTTTCTCCTTGACACAATGCCCAGTACATAGTAGATGCTTATCAATGCTAGTTACTTAGCTAATCTTAACTTGCTTTTTTATTGTGAACTTCACAATCATCAACAATATCAAAAATTGGACTTATTTGTTCTGACTTTTCAATTATGATTTAGATTTTTTAGATTACTGAGCCAAATGACATAAGATGTTAAGGCATGAAGAGAATCTTTTGGGTATAAATTCCTGAGGGTTAGGAACAAAAATGATAGTTTGAGTTGTCTTTGGGTTTTGACTTTTTGAGAAAAAATTATCTCTTGCTCTTAGAAACTTTTTTCACTTTTGCGACAGAGCATGAGGAACAGATAATTCTCATAATAGGAAACCAAGCAGATAGCGCTACATGAATTTTCAGATGTTTTTAAAATCAGCATCATTTAAACTAGAAAAAAATAGATAAAGTCAGTTTGGAGCCCAAATAATGTGCTCCATTATTAACATAAATATAATGGCATATTTAAAAGGGTTGGTAAAGCTGTATTTCTAAATTATTCAAAATGATTCAGTAATCAAACATCTCTTTCATTGTGCACAAGATGTCAGTGACTGACAATGATAAATGATATTGCATTTCGTTATTCACTAGATGATAATGTCCTATTCACAAATGAATAGCTTTATCTGCCAGTGATTTTTTAAAAGTTCTTTGTACTACTGAATTGCTATAATAGACTTTCTCAGCACTGCACACAGTTACTAACACATAATGTTTCCCCTGAATCCAATGGATAACAGAAACTCTTCACATTCTATTTGTTCAAGGAGCAAAACATAATTTTAAACCAATGATCTAGGTGTTTCACTTCAGAAGCTGAAGCTGTCCAGTTGTGAAAGGATCCATTCTTTTTTATGGTAAGCATGTTTTCCAGCCATTGATAGCAATGAAATGTTGTTGGGGGAAAACAACTATGTAGTATATTTAAATCGTGTAATGATTCAATTATGGTTTGACTTGATTTCTTGGAAGCATTAATTTATTTGCTAAAATGTATTTAAAGGATCAATGTAATGAAAAAAATCAAAGGAAGTCTAGTAATTAACAGTTACTTTTTTAGCAGTTTCCACATCTACTAAATGAGGGGGTTGGATTATTAGATCATATCTAAAGTCTTTTGCAGTGCTAGTAAGCCGTAATTCTATGAATTTAGTCACTTAGTTTACTATAAGAAAATTAAGTGTTCACAAAGATATCTGAAGCTCCACAAACTCTGTTGTTTCTCACATAGAAAATACTAGACTTCAGAAAAGCCTAGAAAGACTTATATGAACTGATATTGAGCGAGGTGAACAGAAAGAGGAAAACATCCTGTACAGTTACAGTCACATTGTGTGATGACTAAGTTTGATAGATTTAACTCTTCTCAGCAGCGCAAGGTTCTAAGACAACTCCAAAAGGCTCATGATGGAAAACACTATGCACGTTCAGAGAAAGAACTACAGAGTTTGAATACAGATCGAAGCATAGTATTTGCTTTGTCTCTTTTTTGTTTTGTTTTGTTTTGTTTCTTCTTTCTTGTGGCCCATTCTTTAGCTTATAATTTTCCTTTACAACATAACTAATATAAAAATTTTAAAAATATCAAGAAAATATTAGAAATATGTGAGAGCTGCCAACATCTGAAATTCAGAAGAACAACACTATAGGATGACAGGAGCATAGATTTAGTCGTAGAAGGGATCTTGGAGAACATTTAGTGCAACAACCTCTATTTTACAGATGAGATAATTAAGGACTAGGAGATGTTAAGTGATTTGTCCATTGTAAGAGGTTTAAAGGATGTTGGCTTTACTGTATTTGGTAAGTCATTTTGTAAATGGCTCTTTCTATTCAAGTTCAGTTCAATAAAAGTATCCAATTTCTATCCTGACTTTAGTTCATGATCTTACATTTTACCCTTTAGATTTCATTTACCATTTAGATTTCATTTCAGCCATGTTGCTGACTTATACTGCATATCTGGGATATATAACAACTTGAAATGTGCATACTTTAAAATTTGCATAGTCTCCTGTCTGAGTCACACAAGAACCATGGAATCTAGATATCTTATTTAATGATAAAGGTAATTGTGGCTCAGGGACGCTAAATGTTCCCTGTAGTGACCCAGACACTCAGTTTTAGAAATAAGATTTAAACCCGTTCCTTCCTGACTCCAAATTCATGACTGCCCAGTAAATCACGTTGCCTGCTTTTGCCCTGTGTTTCATGGTTGTCTCATGTTGCTTCAGGTTCTCATTTCTTACTAAGATTTAATTGGAGATACTGCATTCAGAGCTGATTGACTTGATATGACAACTTATTACTTTTGCATGTTGTGTTATGTATATATATGTGTGTGTATGATCTTTAAAGAATATAATTATACTTACACTGTACATTTTCACTTTTGTTAAAGGTTATATTTTAGTTTTTCCTGAATTCATAGCCATCAAAATTTATAACTATGTAACATCACCTGGAGAGTATTAACATTTAGAGGATGTGATTTTGTGGCAAGGACCCCTTGGGATTGTTGAAAACACTGCACAGTTTTCTATTCTCTTTCTCTTCAATTCTGGGTCCATCTCATTGTTAACCATCCATCTTTTATAGTGGCTCAATAAAGAATTAAAAAGAGACACTTTTAACCTCTGTTTTTATCTGAGAAGGGAGTTTCCTGTAAGGAACTTTCTCTAGTAATGCAATTGGTACCTTGTGTACAATTGAAAGCTTTAGATAGCTGGCCTAGAGTGTACCTATTGAGAAGCCAAGTGACTTGCCCTGGGTAGCCCCAGGGCATAGCTTGTTTTTAGATATGATATTTGAAATTAGGTATTCCTGAATCTGAGGTCAGCTATCTATCTGACATATATTGGCTATATAATCCCAGGTTAGTCATAGCCTCTAAGGTCACCAAGCAAATTTCAAAGACTATAAATTTTAGACAAGGCACCTATATGCATTGATAGAAGAAAATAGAGAATTTCTCTAAATCAATGAAATACCAGAACTTGTAATATAATATCTGTCTCCTCTCTCTATAGATATAAATACCTATATGTAGATATAGAAATCTATATACATTTATTTATCTCTCTCTCTCTTTACATACACACACACACACACACACACACACACACACATACACATACTATATAAGTATCTCCATGTATGGGATAGGTGTTGCTGCAGAGTTGATGAACAAGAAAATGACCGCAGAATTCAGCAAGCTTTGACTTTACATTGTTTTGGAAAATTGTGCAATACTTAAAATGACCTGAAGGACTCATTGCCCTAAAATCCCATCTTTTAACCATCTGTATATCCCTAGTGGAGCTGAATGGTTGTAAAATATGGACCACTAAGTATTCAAAAAAGATGTAAATTGAATTGTGCCCAAGGGACACTGAAAAGTCACAGTAAATATGAGTAAACTCTAGTGAATTACTAATAATCATATGTATTGCATTAAATGTGGCAAAAAGAGATATTAAGGGTGTATATCAATAGAAAAGGAGGTATACTGATCATTTATCAAGAGGGAGGGCACAGCTCGAAACCAGTCCTGGTATCCCCACAAAATGAAAAGAAAATAACAAAAACTTCTAGGTGTTGGGTGGAAATTATTTGGAGAATTATGGAAAAATATTGTATAAGAATCATACTAGATGCAAGAGCATAAAGAAGTTACCTGCATAATAAGATACTATATGATATATATATATGTATATATATATATGTGTGTGTGTGTGTGTGTGTGTGTGTGTGTGTGTGTGTATGAGAAGATTGCTATATAAGATATAGAGATAGATTTGTGTGTATGTGTGTGTGTGTATATGAAGATACCTATAGGATAAGATCATATAACCATTGAAGTGTCAAAGTTAATAGACCAGACTAGGTCCTATTTAATTGACTAATTACTTACTAGTACTTTTTTTCTCTTGGCTTCATCTCTGTTAGATTACCTATAGTCTTCTGATTTAACTTGTAATCCCTTTATGGTTAAGAGTACAAGTACTAATTATAAGTAACCTGCTGTTTTTCATTTCAGCATTTTTTTATTTGATTAAATTTCCTATATAATCTCTGGATTACTCATTTGCTGGTAAATTGATTCCTTACTTTCTTATTTCTTGACCTGGAAGTTTTCAATTAAATTGTTCTTGGAAAAACAACAGCAACAACGGCAAACAACAGTGCTTATTTTCTGGTTGTAGTATCTTTAACAAATAATACTTTTGATTCTGTATCATTTATGGACATGAGGGGAATTTTGAGATAAAATTACATATATATGCATATATGTATATGTGTGTATATATGTACACACATATAATCACATGCACAATTATTAGATGAAAGATAATTTACATGGCCAAATTGTGATGAGAGAATAAACCTTTTTTTAATGATACTTGTAGATATACATATATAATCCTTTTGACAGAAATGCCTGGAGCCTAGATAAACCAAGTAAATTGACCCCAACTTGCCGGTAGACTGGCAACCATAAAACAGAAAGGCACTTTCTAATAAGAAATTGCCTTCTACAGGGTTGTATGCTAGGCTAATATTTTGTTCATTTTCATATATTTTGTGGACTGAAATAATTTAAGAAATATCAAGAATTAAATATCCTGGAGGCCCAAATCATATTAATCTAAAGTTTCATAGTCTAAAAACATTCCAGAAGCATTCTTCAATATCATTTGTAGCGGAAAGTCCTATAATAATGTATGAGTTAGTCCTATGATGACAGTCACTGAAGTTGCCCTTACTGCTTTGATGTTTTGTCAGGCTCTGTCAGAAGGGTCTGTTGACTATCTGCCACCAGCACAATCGTTCTCATGTCATGTATCACACTTGTTCTTGTGACCTAGTCCCACATCACTGCCCAAAAGATTTGGTAAATTACCAAGTATATTTTAAAATAAATTTGTGTTTGCTATTATATTTAGAGTCTAGTATTAAATATCAGCTTATAATGTATATAAAGAGATATGTTCATGATGTCTGAAAATCAACCCTCATGCATTTACTTAAATGTCCCTCCATTATTTCAGTGCTCTTCCAGGTTTCCCTGGAGTTTAGTGCAAAATTATTTTTTCCTAGTAACTTGTTGGTGTTACTTTAGTCATATCTGACTCTTTGTGACCCCCCCTTTGGGGTTTCTTGGCAAAAATACTGGATTATTTTGGGATTTCCTTCTCCAGATTATTTTATAGATTAAGAAACTGAAACAAATAGGGTTAAGCAACTTGCCCAAGGTCACATACCTAGTAAATATCCAAGGCTAGATTTGAACTCAGGTCTTCCTAACTTCAGGCCTGGAACTCTTTCTACTGCACCACTCAGCTGCCCCTCTTAGCAGTGCTCTCCCCTGTCAGCTCAGCACTAACACTAGTAAAGACACTAAAAAGTCATTCCTGCTCCGGTGACTGCTCCAGTCACACCCAATGTATTATTGTCCCTCATTCTCAACTGAATTTGTTCTATTTTTTTCCTCTAAGCTGATCAAAGTAGGGTAAATAAATAGATTCATAGAATATTTTTAAAGAAATATTCAACTGAAGGATGGGCTTTCTTTCTCTTTGTAACATGATTCAAAGCAAACAATTGGAAATGAACTGGCTAATTTGATAAACATAAATACCCGTATGTATTCATGTGTGAATTACTTCATAGTATATGTTTTGAAAATATTTTTTTCCCAACTTTCAATATCTCTATTAATGGTGATTTAATTTAAACATTAAAACGAAAGCCCAGCTGACAATTTATTTCAGTTCCTTACTAGTAGAAATACCTCCTCTATTGTTTTGTAGGATATACTGTTAGAGAACTCAAGAAAATGGTGTGAAAGAGCCTTCCTAAAAAGGGTAAAACCTTTAAAATCCAAATTTTTATATCACTGCTTTAGAAAACATCAGAACTGCCCATTCTGTATCCTGGTTGTTGTGTTTTTGTCCCTACTATTGTGAGAAATATTTTCATCTCCCTTGCATTGTGAAAGGGAATACTTTTTGTAATAAAGATGGACTGAGTGCTATTTTTCTGTTCTTCTCAGAGGCTAGCTTTTGTGTTTTTTTGTTGTGGTTAGCACAATAAAAGGCAGCACCTAGAATAATCTGGTGTTCTTTTATTTTTGAACTTTGATATCAGTCACGGTAAACAGGATATTTGTATTCCGTTCCCACAAAGGAGGGATAAATGTTCTCTTGACTGGTTCTTTTCCTTTGCAGCAACTGAAATGCCCTACCCATAAAACCTGTGTACTAATATTTCCTCAGTAAACGCAGGGAAAACACCTTGTACCACAATAGATTTCCTATCATTCTCTGAGGAAAATATCTAAGCTTTTTAACATCTACTTTCAAATTCTCACTGTGCTGAAAGATAAAGAAACAAAATTTAGCAGAGCTTTTCCCAGGGTGAAATTTATCAGAGTTGTCTTCAAAACGTTTAAACTTTGAGGAGGAATAAATCACTCTCCTTTACTGTTGTTAAAAGGAAGCAATACCATGTCCTCCTTTTTGTCCTTTCCTGTTAAAGTTTTTGTAAAAAAATATTTTGCCGATATAATTTACACAAAATATTTATTTGAATTAAGGAGTCAATGACTATATTGCTAGAGTATAGGCAATGAGTTATATATCTTTAAAATAAGTACATCTCTAAAAAGAGTTCCTAGGGAGATGAAGAATGAAATTGCACCTTTTATTTCGTTCCTTCCATTAATATTTCAGAACTTTAAGGGTACCTGGTTTCATCCATGTGTGTACAATTTCCATCAATGGGCATTGTGACACTGTCCATACTTTAGGCATAGTTGATGGTTTCATTATTTATAATGACTGTAAATAAAGTTATTACTCACTTATTAGCTAATCCTCTGATGAATAACTTCTTTGTCTTCAGCTGATTATTTGGGATTGGGCTTCTGATGATAGAATACAGACAGACTCAAAACATATCCAGGTGAGTAGGTCGTAACAGAACATGTGCTCCTCTGCCATAACTTTGAATAAATATCCATCTTCAACTCTAAATGAGATCTGGAAGAGGGAGACATTAAAAGTGGAGACAAACAGTGCTAAAAAAATTAGCATTATTTACTATCAAATATTCATAATATTTTAATTCTTCTTAAAGAATTTCAAGCCTAAGGCTCTGTAATAGTGCTATGCATAAATTTGCACAAACCTATTATTTTTTCTTTCAAAATAAAATAAATCAGAAAATGAAGTATATGAAATATTAAGTAAATAAAGGATCTTTATAATTCAAGCTAAAAAAAAAAACCAAGCATTTCTTAAGAATTTATCATGTGCCAGGCAGTGTGCAATGTAGTGGGGGAGAGGAAAGCCCCAAACATTGGTTCACAATCTAATGGAAGAGATAATAAGCAAAAATGTATATATATATATAAATTATGTATATTCATGATCAATTGGATATAATTTCAGAGTTAAAGCATTAGCATTAATCAGGACCAGGAGAAGTCTTGTTAAAAAATTTGGACTTTTATTTGAAAATTGAAGGAAGCCAGGGAATCCAGGATGTGGAGAGAAGGGGTAAGAATATTCCAGGTTTGGAGGACAGTCAGTGAAACATACATATTGAATCTCTTTCAAACATTCTAACCATTCAGTTCCTCAGTCTACTCACTTCTCATAACCCAGTATTCCACATAAAAATGACCAAATATTTGATGTTACCATCACCAACAAACACACCACTTCCACATTAAAGAATTCTGAAATCCTCTTTTCTGAATTATGGAGGTGGTGCTAAAAACAAAGTTGCAACCACCTTTCTCTCTGCTTTCCCTTACTAAACCCTGCTCTTTGACCTCCTACCTTTGGATTCCTCAGTTTTCTCCCAGGCTATCACCCTTGTGCTTGCCACTCACTCCTCTTTTCCCTATCTTAACCTTTGGTCAACACCACATAGTCCTCTTTCATCCTCTGCGCTGCTAGGTTTCATCCTTGGATCACTCCCACCGTTTACTGCCTGTGCTCCTACACATGTGTGGCTAAATTAAGGTGAAGAAAAACATACAACTATTCTGACTGAGACAAATACAAATGTATATTACACAACTTTAACTGGGCCCTTAATGTTGCTGAGCAATCCTACTCTATCTCAATTACCAACTCACAGTCCTATTCTCCACAGTGATTCTTCCAAACCTTTTCATCCCTCCTTAAAGCTCCAATGAATGACCCTTTCCCCACCCTCTCAATTAAGAACCTTGCCTCATGTTTTATAGAAAAAATTGGTACCATTCATGATGAGATCCCTCTTTTCTAGAATCCTAGAGATTCCTCTCTCTCATCCTATCTCTCATTTCTCCCAACCTCACATCCAGTTTCTTGCTGAGGACTATTAATTTCACCTCTGCAATATCTCTTGAATATGTCCACTTCTCTCCTTTGATAGCACCAACACTCTGCTGCAGGCTGTTATTGCTTCATGCCCATACTATTACAGTATATTACTGTTTGGTATGATGGCTAAATTTTGTTCCCCACATCCTCCATTCTGTGGCCACAGTGTTTTTCTTCATGCTCAGGTCCAACTATGTTACCTCCCTGCTCAATAAACTCCAAAAATTTCCTATTGCTTCTTAGATGCAAAAACCTAATCATCTGCTTGATATTCAAACCCTTACAGTCTCATCTTCTACAAGAAACTTTTCCCAACCACTCTTAATTTTAGTGGCTTCTTCCCTTCAATAATTTTCTATTTACCTTGCACATAGTTGATTTGTCCTTTCCTTGTTGTCTCCTCCCATTAGATTATGAACTCTCTGAGAACAGGAATTGCTTTTTGTTTCTTTTTGTTTTCTCTGAACTTAGTACAATGCCTAACCCATAGCAGGCTCTTAACAAATGCTTTTCTGTTGCTGATTCAGTTGTTGTCAGTCATATTCCACTCTGTGACCCCATTTGTCATTTTCTTTGCAAAAGATACTGGAGTGGTTTGCCATTTCCTTCTCCAACTCATTTTACAGCTGAGGAAACAGAGGCAAACATGGTTAAGTGACTTTCCCAGGGTCACACAGCTAGTAAGAGTCTAATGACAGATTTCAATTCAGTACAACGAGTCTTCCTGACTTTAGACACAGCATTCCATTCCATCATGCCAACAATTCCCTCAGTTTGCAGAAAGGACTAGCTTAGGGATAATAAGTTCTTTATAAAACCAATTGAATTGGAAATATTAATGGAACTTGCAGGTGAAGATGTCAAACAGGAAACTGGGCAATTCCAGACTGGAGTCCAATGCAGAGTAAGACTGTATGTCTGTAATTATAGAGAGATGATAATTGAATTTCTGAAAGCAGTTGAAATTGCCAAGACAAGAAACATGTACAGAGAAAAATAAAGAATCCCAAGGCTCTAGCCTTGGAGGTCATACTTGCTAAAGGAATTCGAGACTGATGGTGATGACTTTGAAATATATCTCCTCACTCCTCAGGAGGTTCTGTGGTCCAAGACTACCCCCACCTGGAACCACTTCACCTCTTCCTAAGTCCACAAACTGATTCTAAATTGCTTCAGGGCAGATACTATTAATCTGGAATCCACTGCTGTTGTTTAAATATTTTGATTAATTATATTTCAAAATAATTGGTTTCCTTTGTGATCTTAGGTATTTAATTTTATGCATTTAAAAATATTACTTGGATAAAGGATCTACAGACTTCACCAGACTACCAAAATGATACATGGAGAGAGACAGAGAGAGATAGAGACAGAGACAGACAGAGAGACAGAGACAGACAGAGGGAGACAGAGAGAGAGAGAGACAGAGAGAGACAAAGAGAGAGACAGAAACAGAGACAGGGAGAGACAGAGGGAGACAGAGAGAAACAGAGAGAGGCAGAGAGAGAGAGCTTAAGAGCCCCTGATGGATAAGAACAAAAAAAGGATTATTGCTCCGATTTATGAGAATTATGGAAATTTCAGTATGGTTTCAACACCCTTTTCCTGTGCTTGGGAAATTTCTTTTAACCTGATTAACCATTTATATTTCATATCATTTCATTCAAAGCAAGGCATCACTGTAAAATGTATGGACTAGTTCCAGATCCCTCCCCATTCTGCCATTTTCAGATTCTGAGAACTTCCTTTTGAGCACTTCCTGCTTTCCAGAGTTGACAAAAGGATTAACGACAGACTTAAGATCCTGGAATCTTTTCTCAGAGGAAAGAGGACCTCAATCCATTGAGGCAAAGAAGCATTGTGGGATCATAGAGTGAATGGGCACATATCTGTCTCATTACTTGGTATGACTGCCTGAAGTTGCTAACACAGGAACCCTAAACTGGCTCTTTCAATCTGCCTCAAACTGGTAGTTGAGGTAACTCCCCCTAATCCCAGAAAGTATCTTGAAATTCTGAGTCTGTGTCTCCATTCTCAGCCTCTCATAGGTGGGAGAGACTTGGATCATGATTGAGACAATGGGAAAAACCCAAAATGTCATTTGGAGAAAGCCCTCTCTGTGACTAGCATGGCCCAAAAGGCACCAGACTGTTCCTATACCTTTTTCATGTATCTTAGAACTTCAAATGAAAAGGAAACAGAAACTGCAGGATTTTGGAAAATGTATGATTGCACATATTTCCTATTTTTGTGTGATCTTAATGTATTATACCTAGTCACCTTCTCAGAGACTTTGAATTCCATTTTACATATATCACTGACTTGGATAAAGATGTAAATGGTACACAGTAATTTGGTAGATGTCCCTGAAAGGCATAATGAGAACAAAAAATGTCAGCATTAGAATCCAAAAAAAAATATAGTGGACTAGAACATTGGTCCCAATCCAAAGACATCAAATTTAACAAGGATAAATTTAAAAATTTTATACTTGGGTTCAAAAGCTTCACAAATAAATATAAGTTGAAGGATGTGTAATTAAGCATCAGTTTTATAGAAAGTAGGTTTAATGGACTGCAAGTTCACTATGACCTAGATTAAAATAATCACAATATATTATGTTAAATTAAGATATTGTAACCCAAACCAGGGAAATGATAGCTCTGCAACATTTTACCCTGATATTCGATTAGATTTGAGGTAATGTCACTAAGCCCAATTTAAGTAAGATAACGAGAAACTAATAGACTGGCTTATGATGAGAGTAAAAACAAAATCTTAAAGCTGAGAACCAAAACTTCACAAGTACTATATATGAGAAGTACGGCTAGATAATATGGTTACAATCTAAATCACTGGATGAAGCCTTTGCTAACCAAGGCATTTGATACTGTTAGTCATCAGAGCTTATGAAAAATTATGTCAAAATTTGGTTGCCTGGAGAAGTTCATCAATATTGTATGTCAATTTCATGATGGCATGTTATCCTGGGTTCTGGATAATGGACAATGCTCTTGTGCCTTCCCAGTCCCCAGTGGAGTGAAACAGGGTTGTGTACTTGCTCCCATGATTTTTAGCATAATGTTTTCAGCCATGTTGACAAATACTTTCAATGAGGACGAATACAACATCAAAGTCAACTACCATACTGATGGTAAATTCTTCAGTTTGAAAAGGATACAAGCCAAGACCAAAGTGAAGGGAGTGTTAGTGCATGATTTTCTGTTTGCAGATGATTGTGCACTCAATGCAGTCTCTGAAGCTGAGATGCAACAAAATATGGATCAATTTTCTGCTGTCTGCACTAATTTTGGCCTAATAATTAACACTAAGAAAACACAGGTGCTATGTAAGTCGCCACACACCATCCATACATGAAACCATTGGTCACAAAAAATGGAGAAGTTTTGAATGCTGTGGACAAGTTCACTTATCTTAGTAGTGTACTTTCCAGGGATGTACACATTGACAATGAGGTTGATGCATGCATTGCCAGAGCTAGCTCAATGTTTGGGAAGCTCAGAAGAAAAGTTTGGGAGAGAAGAGGTATTAGACTGACTACCAAACTGAAGGTCTACAGAGCCATTGGGCTGACCTCATTGTTATGTGCTTGGGAAACATGAAGAGTCTACCAGCCCCATTCCAGGAAACTGTATCACCTTGATTTGAACTGTCTTAGGAAGATTCTGAGGATCACCTGGCTGGACAAGATACTAGAAACAGAATTCCTTGCTCGAGCTGAACTGCCAAGTATTCAAACAATGCTTCAGAAAGCCCAACTCCAATGGGCTGTCCAGGTTGTTCAAATGCAAAATGTATGCTTGCCAAAATAGCTATTTTATGGAGAACTCACATGGGTCAGGCTATCACATGGTGATCAGAAGAAGCGATGCAAGGATAGTCTCAAGGTCTCTCTCAAGAACTTTGGATCTGACTGTGCAACATGGGAGACACTGGCCCAGAACCACCCAGCATGGAATGCTCACATCAGAAAGGGTCCTGTGCTCTTTGAGAAAAGCAGAATTGAGACAGCACAAAGTAAATGTAGGATGATCAAATTTGGGATATCTACCCCACATATTCACATGGACTGTCTGTGTCCAACCTGTGATAGAGCATTCTGAGCTTGTATTGGTCTAATCAGCCACAGTCTGATCTGAAAATCACACACTGAAATTTCACTTTATCATGGTGATGTCATTTTGATCCTCTTTGAAGATGAAGGACAACAACCAATAAATCTGAATCACTGGAAAGCCTTTGCTTCAGTGGCACTGCAGATGCATAGGAAAATAGAAATAATAATGATAATAATGATAAACTAGAAAGTTATAAATGACCCAGAGATTCTGTGGTGTGCTAATCATCTAAAGAAAATGAAGAAGAGAATTCTTGCAGTCAGGAGTTGTAGGGATAGGTGACAAAGTCTGCCAAGTAGAAGAGAGAATTGATCACTTCTAATTGACCACAAAAGGTAGAGTTAGGAACAATGCTGTTCAATTATTTCTGAAGTTTCTGACTTCATGACCCCATTTGAGGGTTACTTGGCAAAGATACTGGAGTGGTTTTCCTTCTCTAGCTCATGTTACAGATGAGGAAACTGAGGCAAACAGGGTTAACTAACTTTCCAGGGGTCACACAACTAGTAAGTATCTGAGGCCAGGTTTGAACTCTGGCCCTCCTGACTCCACGCTGAACACTCTATCCACTGCACCACTAGCTGCTCAAGGATTAATAGGAGGGTATTGAAAAAGAGGCAATTTCTAACTCAACATCAGGAAAAGCTTCGTAATAATTGAAGCTATACTATTGTTGTGAGAGAAGTGGACATTGGCCTTCCCCATACTGGAGATATTTAAGCAAAGTCCCTTGTGAATTACATTATATAGGTGTTGGACTAGATAGCCACTGTGATTATTTTGAGCTCTGAAATTATATGATTGTAAAAATCCATGAATCTCAATCTACCATGCAACATTACCACCCTTGTTATTGATTTGAGATTTAACTGTCAAAAGGTTACCACATAACAGAATTGCCTTACTTGTCTTTATTTCCACTATTTCTCCCATTTTGAGGAAGGAAACAATTATTAAGCATTTAGTATGTACCAGGCACTGTGTTTAGTGCTTTACAAATATTATCTCATTTGCTCCTTATAACCCTGGGAATTAGGTGATGTTACCATCCCTGCTTTGTAGTTGAGAAAACTGAGGGTGACTTTCCAAGCATTGGATAGCTAGTCAGGGTCTGAAATCAAATTTGAACTTAGTTCCTAGTGCCTCCACACCCAGTGCTTTATCTGCAGTACTAGTTAGCTGTCTTTTAGCACTAGATCTGAAGACTAGGTATCATGGTCCAAATTTCAGTTCTACCACCAATTAGTAGTTATTTAATCATAGTCCTTAGTTTCTTCACATGAACAATGGATGATATTTGGGGGACCTATATCCCAAAGTAGGCAGGAGCAAACTGCTTTGTAGACCGTAAAGAAGAAATGTATTTACAGAATTTTGCTAGCATTAATATATAGATGCCAGCTATTGTTTTATTGTTGTTGTTTTATAAATATGATATTGCTATTTGAACTAATTGCCTCAGCTATGCCTTATCCAAGTTTTCATTTTAGGTTTGATAAATGGGGTGAGCCGAGATCAACAAGACATTTAGAAGACATCAGTGGTCAAAGAAAAAACTCTTCCTTGACCACCAAATCCAGGCTGAGACTAAATTATGAAGTTTGCTTTGGAACCCTCCTACTTCCTCTTTCTGTGTCTTTTCTTTGCCTTCCTCAGGTAACTAGTATGATTCTGCTACTATAAGACTGGAGTGGAATCCCACTTCAGTACCTTACCCAGAATTTGGGGAAAGGGTAGAACATTCTGTAATTCTAAAAGTATTTACAAGATTGGTTATATGGATCATTATGTATCCCTGATAAGTAGTTGTAGATGCAAAGTGCATTGCATACATTTGGTTAATAAATAGTGAATAAATTAATGCATAATATCATGTGAGTTTACACGTAGAAACTGAGATTTTAGAGTGGTTTGGGAGTCAGAAAGAACTGAGGATCTGGCCTTATATACTTACTAGCTGTGTGACACTGGGAAAGTCACAATTGCCTTTCAGTTGTTTCATCATCTGTTTAATGGTAGTGATATTAGCACCAACCTCATAGTGGTTGTTGTGTCAATAAAATGAGAGAACATAAGCGTTTTTGAATCTTTAATTGTTTCTAAATTTAACTATTATTATGGCATATATATATATGTATACACATATTAGTATAAAAGTTATAATGCATTAAAGACCATGTCTACATAATGCAAATATTTCAAATCAAAAATGGACTTTTTGATCAACAACTTTGCTTTTCCATTTTGGATAATGGAAAGGATTGAAGAAAAAGGAGTATGGAAGAAATCAGCAGTGACATGACCTTTAGGCTTATGTCTATTGTTAGCCTTTTCTCAACATGGCAGATGTTTGCTGGCTTGAAGTGAATAGAAAATAAACCCTGGGATTATACCCGCTGGTGAAATCCTTACCAAGCACTAATTTTTTGTTGTATTTACATGGCAATGTAATACTTCTCAATAACAAAAATTTCTGTTTACATAGGCATATAACTATGGAAATAATATTAAAATGTCAAGCAATAAAGCTTTCTAGCTGTGTGTGTACACAAAGCATATAACATTAGCTAATAAAACAGAATTCATATCCTTCTTAAAACTTCATGGAGCTTTATTGAACTCAATCCACTCAATGTATTTATAATGTTGTAAATGTAATTTTTACGTAAAATAATTTGATTAATCAAATACTTCTTATTCTTAACAAGAAATTTGAAATGAATAACATAGGCATAGACACTCATTTGCATATATTCACCCCAAACTTTGAAAAAATAAGATAAAATGACTGGAAATTTCTTGAGTAGTCATCTATGGATTAATATTTGAGATTTTTCTGTTTTAATTTTAAAGACTACAAGGTTTTGATAAAATTATTTACATTGGTTATTGCTAAGTCACAATCAATCAGATGATCATAAAAAATGAAGAGCAAAACTATAGATGATTTTTTTCCCATATTTGTTATGTTCTTGAGGGGGGGGATTTCAGTATGATTTTCAAAGAAGTGGAAATACCATTGTAATTATTGTTAATTGGAGTGATATACTTAATTTTCTTTGAGCAGTATTTAAAACAAAAACCCAACTGTATATGTTATTATCAGGAAATGTGTAATTATGACTGTTGTGGTGATGATTTTTGTCAAATTAAATTTTAAGAGGCTAAAATAATTATTTTTAAAACAACTCTATCAAACTTCTTACATTATAGTACAGTAAGACTTGTAGTACATTTTCCTCTTGTCTTAAGGTTAGAATTAATCATAAAACCTTATGAAATGGAAATGACATTGTGAAGATAATTTACTTATAAAATATAAAAATATTAGTGTTGAGCTTCCTACATTCTAAAAGATACAGAATTGGGTTTAAACAATTCTATTACATATAATATTTTTATACTATTAAGTCTTGGTTTGAGGGCAAAATAATCTGTTGTCAATAATGAATACACAGGATGCTCAGATCTCTTCTAAATTTACTTTTGTATTGACGCAAGCATAGACAATGACTGAAAATGCACAGGAAATACACTGATATTAACAACAAAGACAAAGAAAGAGATAGAGTAGGAAAGTATAAGAAAGACAATTGTGTCACTCTGGTGTCCAGGAAACTACTTCAGTTTTATTTTAAAACCTTCCAGTTACTCCCATCGAAAAAGTTATTGGTAAAATATAAATCAACATCTTGTCATAATTTACTCAAGTCCGGAGCAAATGAGAAGTGAAAAAACTTTTTATTTTGTTTTTGAAAAGCTTTGATGATAATATTGTTGACTATACCAGAGATGAGGATGGAATGGAGAACATATGGTGTTTTTCATTCTTTCTTGAAATATATGAGATGATATCAAAATAGCTATATATTATTTTCTTAATAAGATCACATGCTTTTTGTTTTATTCTAGTCTTTAAAATTCTGATATAGTATCTCTAATTCTCCTTGAAATTCTAAAGATATGAATTACTCATGTGACTTGAAGTACACAATTTCTTTTTCTTTTCCTCCTAATGTATTGTAAAAGAGTTTTATCTTTTCTTACAATGGGGTTAGTTTCTCTTTACTTCAAATCAGCAAGAAGCTGCCATGTTGAGAAACAGATAACAAAGGACATTAAGGGGGTAAATTATCATGTGTTTGACTTTCTTTCCTTTTGAATTATCTACTTAAAACGTTCATTGTTTTCTCATCTAATCTTAAGGATGAGTATGCAAATATGGAGTGAAAGCAAATCATATTTCAAAATTGGACACTATAATCAATTCCTTCTGGGAAAAAATGAAACATACCTTCTCAAATAGTTTACACACTTTTTCCCTAAATTATCTCTACAATTCATTAATATTTCACTTAACCCCTGAATATCAGTGTTAGATTAATCTCATTTGTTTTTAAGGCTTGATTTTAACACTAATAGATCAGAATACTACTGAAGACATAGTATACTTGGTTTTCAGCAAAGTATCTGACAAGATATTGCTTTCCTTTAGATGATGAACTTTTCTGGACCTAGTGAGACTATGGAATATTCAGTCTGACATATCTGATAGGCAGTCTGTGATACCTTCAAGTCAGGAGAAAGATTATGATTGAACATAGAGATCAGAGAATTATGTATATGGAGATGACAATTGACCGAAGCTGATGAGGTCACAAAATAAAAGAGTGTAGAGAGAAAAAAGAAGCGGTCACAGGACAGAGCGTTTAGGTATATTCTCAGTTAACAGGCATTATGTGGATGAACATTAAGCAAAGGAAACTATGAGGAGTGGTCAATGTAGGCAGAAAACCAAGAGAAATCAGTGTCACAAAAGTCTAGAAAGAAGAAATTATCCCAGATAAAGTGGATGGTAACCAGTCTCATTGTTACAGAAAGGTTAAAAAAAAGGTGAATTGAGAAAAGGTCATTAGATTTCACAACTAAGAAATCACTGGTCACTTTGGAGAGGACAGATAATATTAGACATAGATTCAAGGTGATTTAGGAGAGAATGAAATAAAGAGAAATTGGACTCACTAAGGATACATAATTGAGAAATGGAGAAATATTGGACAAAAGTTAATGATCTTAGCAGAATATAGGGCTTGTGTTTTAAGGATGGGGGAAATTTGGACACGTATGTAGCCAGCAGAGAAGGAACTAATAAAGTAGGAGAGATTAAATATTATAGAGAAAAGCTGATAATAGGAGAAATCTTCTGGAGAAAATGTGAAGGGATGGAATCAAGGGTGTATGGAATGGGAAAGTTAGAAAGTATAGACAAGGAGAAGGTCCATTTCAATTAAAGACTAGGAAAAAGGAGGATGTAGTGCTGGGAATGATGCCATAGGAATGGGGCAGGGAAGGAACTAGCTTATAACTAATGACCTGAAAACTTCCTCAGTTGAGTGAGCTAAGTGGTGCTGTGGACATTTAGAAGAAACAACAGAAATTAAAAGACAACCACTATGGGGAGGAGGAGAGTCAATTAGGGTTAGGTAGAAGAACTGCCTTGCTGTGGAGGGGGCCTGAACGTGATTAGCTAACATATTCATAATTCACCTAGCTAATACATTTGCAGAACTTTCTCCAGCTCCACATAATAATATATGAGTAGGAAGAAAGGAGACAGGGATGATTAACAAAGCATAAGTAGGAAAACAAAGGGAGTAAGCAATTTGTGAATACAGCATGGTGTAGAGTTGAATTGATTCAGTACCTCTTGGTTGGAAATTTAAAAAGAAAGAGTGTAGTCCATGGAATATCACAGTAACTACTCTTTGTCCCTATTCTTTTCAACATTCTTATCAATGACTGAAGTTATAGCAGTCATGTTTATGAAATTTCAATATGCAAGTCAAAAAGAGTATTTAAAATTCAAGATAGTGTCAGGACTATAAAAGTTCTTGGCAGGCTACAATGATGGGCAGGTTCAAATAAAATTAAATATTAAAGGAAAACATGTACAGATTTATATTTAAGTAAAAATTTCAACCTCACAAATATGGTAAAGAAGTCCAGTCATGACTTGACAATAGCTCCTATTAAAATAAACTAGAATTTTAGGAGAAGATTTCAATGAGTTAACAATATGACATAGCAGATTTTAAAATTCTGACATTATTTTGGGCTGCATTGAGAGAAGAATAATGTTAGTATAAGGAAAGTGATAATCATGCTGCAACCTGTCTCAATTAGACAAAATTTAGTGTTTTATGCTTGCATCTAGACATCATATTTTTGGAGAGACACAGAAAGAAAGAGGAAGAAAACCAAAATGGTAAGGGGATTAAAGAAAAGAATACAAGAGGATTTGATGATGTGACGAGAGATTTTCATACTGAAGAAGCTGACTTTGGGATATATGATACAATTCTTTGAGCAGTTGTATGGTTGTCACATTGAAGAGGGATTCAACTTGTTCTCTTTGATCCCAAAAGAAGACAATGGGGAAAAAGTTTGCCAAAAGGAACATATGATACGATATATGATAGGTATGATGTGAGGAAATATTTCCCAATAACTAGAAACTGATCAAAATGGAATGTATTGCAATGAAAGATGATGAGTATGCCTCTCACTGATGGTTTTCAAGTGAATGTTAGATGAGAATTTGTAGGCAATGCAATAGATGGTATTCTTGGACAAATAGAGATTGACCAAGATGTCCTCTGAAGATGAATAAAACTTTGAGATAGATTTGATTCTTTGGTTTATCATACTGTCCAACTAATTTAAAGTCAATCCAGTTGTATAAAAGAATCCTAAGTACAGGAAATACTATAAAATATTAAATTGTAAATACAACATATTCTGACAGTAAGAAAAGGAAAAGAAAAAAGACAGCATGTGAGAAACATAATTTTTTAACAGACCTATTTCAGCATGGTTTTTTGAATTTTAAAAAGAGCCAATGTTTATTTTTGTTTTGTTGTAGTGGTATCTCCCCTTCCCTTTGTCTCTTTCACTATTTTGGCCTTTTTCATATGTGACTCCTGGGAACATATTGTTTAATTCTAGTTCACTCCTTAGCTGCACCAGAAAGTTTTAGAATTAATTGAAATTAGTGATCAGAATTAGATGAAACCAATCAGAAGCACAGATTTAGCATATAATAAGTTTTAGAAATCCTAACTGGATGAATTGTGGAAATCCTTTTTAAGAGGACAATCATTCCAATTAGTAACTCTTCTGAAATGTGTTATCAGGATAATCTGGTCTCCTTACTATGAACACAACAGGCCATAAGATTAGAGACTTTCAAGAAAAGCATATAGAAAGTCATGGTTATGACCTGTGCATGTAATCATGCTCCAATCTCATTTATGTGCAGATTAGATCTTGGTAAAGGTGATATTTGCTTCTGGCTGGAAAGGATGGTTAGATGTCCACACCACTATCATAACTCTTTTTAGTTGCATTTGTTGAAACTCTCTTTTCCCTTCCAAGTCATAATGTGCCCTGGTAAAGTCCTCTCTATCACCTGTCACATGAAGTTCGAAACGATCGTCATTTCCCTTGCTCTACCTTGTAACTTGAGGTGATTTTCACAAAGTCATGTACATCTCCTTGCTATATTGAAATACATACAAGTCAAGAACTAAGACAAAATTAGGGTAACTTCAAAAATTTTATTTCAAGATAAACATAACTGGCACTAATTTTATATAACAGAATCTATAGACAATGCCTCTTCAGATATGATGATTAGAGAATTTGGTAATGAGGGAATTCTATGTAAACCATATCTATGATGAGTGAAAATGATCTTTACTGACTTTCCTATGGACATCAGCTACTTCATACTTCCTTTGTCTTCTGTGCTTGTGCTTGATAGTATGATAATCAGTAACATAATGAAAAGTAATTATTATCTATGAGGCAGCTTGGAATAGTGATAGAGTCAGGAAGACCTGGACTGAAGTTCAGCCTCTGACAGTGCTAAATACATAGAAAAACTCCAATTCTTTTTTGACTACTAAGTATCACTTTAATGTTTTCTGCTCTTATCTCTGGGTTATTAGCTGACATTTTATGCAGTTCTCAAATATGCTATTTTCATTTCTCATTGAATTTCTTAATCTTTGCTCTGTCTGTTGCTACCTTAGAGATTTTGCTATAATGGCATATGGAAGCTGGCTTTTTCCCTAAATTAGTGGTGATCCTCACTATATTTTCTATACATTGAAAAAGTGACTTGTTGACCCTTCCTCCCTCTCCGTCTTCCTTCCTTCCTTCTTCCCATCCTTTTCTTTCTTCCTCTGTCCTCCTCCTCCTTCTTCACCCTTCATTCAACTCTGTGGCTTCTACTTGTCCCTCCCTGTCTTTGCTGAGGAAGAAAAAAAGAAAAATAAAATATTTGTAGCAAAATGAGCATAGTTCAGAAAACAAATTCTTTTCTTTTTCTTTTGGAGGCAATCAGGGATTTGACTTGTACAGGGTCACACTTCTAGTGTCTGAGACTAAATTTGAACTCAAGTCCTCCTAAGGGCTGGTACCCTATCCACTGTACCAGCCTGTTGCCCCTCAACAAATTCTAATATCTTCCATGTCCCAAAATGTAAGACAATCATAGGCATTTTTCCATTCAGTCCTTTTCTGTTCTGTCCCTCTATTTACTCCACCCCACAAGCATTTTGCCTGGAGACCTCTACAACGAGAGTGGAAATTTCCCCCATTACACAAATTCGACGTAAACTTTGCAGGTTACATTAATATATTTTGTAGTAAGCCCTGCTTCCTCCGGAGCCCCAATCCCATTTTTCTTTGCTTATGAGAAAGAAGTTATAAAGAATCAAGTGAAGTACAGATCTTTCCCTTCAGCTGCTTTTCCACCAAGAACAGAGAACGATTCCTAAAGAGACTCTTAGGAAGCTCTGCCCCCTGATTCTGTTCTGGTCAGGTTATATGGCAGAGTGACTCTGACCCTTCTTTGGTTTCTCCCTCAGAAGGCAGGGAGCAGCACTACACCATTTGCAGTTGAAAGACTATCCTATTTAAAAGTCAGTGGAGTTTCTTTTTTTTTTTCTTAAAGAACAAGTAAATTTGGAATAAAGGAGATCCTGCCCACTTAAAAACATGCAAGTCACTGCCTCAATACTGTCACATGACTGAATCTGAGTTCCACTTTCCTCAGGTCCTCTGGTCTAGGACAATCAAGCAGGGGAGGAATGAATTATTATTATTATACCCTCTTTCTAACTATAGACTACGTAGTGTTCTCCCAAACACACTTGAACAAAGTAATGGAGTGTCCAGTGATAATTTTGATATTTCTAACTTTGGCTAAATAAGCAAGATCTTAACATGGTTTTGTTGGAATATTAGAATATCATATTTATTTCAGTTCCTCATAGTGCTATTATAGTCAAAAAGAAATATATATGCATGTATTTATATATATATATATATGTAGCATATACATACACATCTATACATAGGTATGTCTGTGTAAATACACACACACACATATACATATATATATTTGTCAAATGTTTGAAACAATCATATGATATAAGTACTTTAGTTATTATTATCCTCACAGATGAACAAACTAAAACTCAGAGAAAGTAAGCTTTTTCAAGAAAAAAAAAAGTTAAATGACAGAAACAAGATTAAAAATCAGATTTCTGATGAGTATAATAGTCTTCCAATTGCATTCATGTATGTCTTATAAGTCTATAACTATAAAATGTTTAGCAATTATTTTTGCACAACATATGACTTCTTCTTTGACCCTTATAATTTAAAGATCATATTGTATTTGATACTTGTTCTACATGTCTTGCAATTTCTTTTAACTGAACATAAAATAAAATAAAATTCTGACCTAATTTGAATAAGGCATTTCTTTATGCATCTTAAATAAAAAGAAAGAGATTAAATATTTTTTCAAGTTTTTTTTAACCTTTTTATAAAACAAGAAGAAAATTAGAAGAATTGGTATTAGAATGGTCTTTTCACTACCACTCCTGTCTGTTATATGCTGCATTATACGACTTCAATGGATTAGTGATTTCATTGGTAGAGACTCTTTCTCTGCACAATATGAAACCTAACAGACAATCTGGTGCTATGTAAAATGCATTCAATTTGAATTCAGGGCATATGGATTGAAATCCTGTTATTATTACAAGTAATATTGATAGATTACTTTATTTCTAGGGAGATCAGTTTCCTCATCCTGAAAATGAGAGAATTGGAATAAATCAACTGAAAGATCATTTACAAGTTTAAATCCCACTTCAATTATAAATCATCATATTATGTTTTTTTTAATAAATGTTCTATAGGAGATTTTTACAGGATGCTGGAGTCCTTCCTCTGATTATTTTGCTCTTTAATACATACTAGTATATCACATGGTGTGTCTCTTGCCAGATACTTATCCTATGTCAAGACTACTTGTTTTAATGTCATACGTATCCTTTGTGATGTCTTTCTGCATAATTTTAAAGCCCTACTGACAATATGCTACAGATTATTTATACTCGTCATATTTCTTTAACTGTCCTTGGGATAATCTGTCATTTTGCTTCATCTCAGATCATGGTGTTCCATAAGTTGTAGTCTTTAAAGACCAGTGAGGAATATTTATCCATCTATCTAGGTATCTATGTATCTATGTATCTATGTACCTATCTATGTGTCTATCTATCTACCTATTTATCTATCAAACTATCTATATCTATGTGTGTATGTGTATATATGTATATATACACATATATGTACACACATATTCACATGATATATGTGTATTTGTGTAACTGCATGTATATATGTGTGTATACATACATAAAAATGCATATATACACATATACACAGGCATATATATTAAAACAAGTCATTAAAAGAAGGGGAATCAATTTTTTTAAAAGCTCATAGTATACAACCATTAACATGGGTTTCTGTTGTATCTTCCTTCCAAAAAAATGGAAAAAAATACTCAAAAAATATCATTTAGAAAAGGAATTAGGTCTCAACTGCTAGACTAGACAACAGATTACGAAGAATTGCAGGATGTTTCTGTGAGGTAAACTTCTAACTCAGTATAAAAAAATTAACTATTAGTAAAGTAAAAAATACCTCAGAATGTTACCTTTCACCAATATTCAAGGGAAGTGTGGATAATCAATTATCTGCAAAATTGTAGGAGTCAACGATTCATGTAGGAGTTGATCTAGGTAAATTATAAGTTCTCTTCCAAATCTAAGATTTTTTTTATTCTGATTTCATAGTTCCAATACATCAATGAATCTGAGATCTCTGATTTTTGATTTCATTCACCTTGCTACTTTTTCTAGTTTTTCTACTTTTCTACTTTTTCTACTTTTCTTTCATACTCTATCCATGTCTGCCATCCTGTATAACCTACTCCCAACAATCTGGTAAATCCAATAGAGGGAACTGTAACTACTAGGATTTTCCTGAGCCTTCTTAACCTTACCAGACATGCATTGTGGGGACAGGCGTCCAACCAATCAAACTTTTTCACCAGCTCACAAGAATGACCTATATTTGGAATCAGTAGCAGGTTAGTGACTGGAGAGGCCAGTACATAATGGAGAGTGATTTAAAATAAGACTAGAAAGATAAGCCAGATCCATATTATGGAAAATGCTAAATGCTAGATTGAAGTGTTGGAATTTTATCCAAGAGTTAAACAGAAGCCACTGAAGATTTTTGAATGAGTTTGGGGATGGGCAACATAGTCAGATCTATACTGCAGGGCATTAAAAGTTGAAATGCCAGAACCAAATGAAATCAGTACATAGTAACACTGTGAATACTCTCAAGTTTTGGGGCAGGCAGTTTGGAGTAAGGCAAAACTTAAACAACCTCAAGACTTCTCAGACTTTGTGTTCTGGACCCCTTTGACAATCTAATGAAGACTACAGATCCCTTCTCAGAATCATGTTTTCAAATGCATTAAGTAAGATAGAGTGGCTTATAAGGAAAAAAAATTATGTTGAAATAAATTACCAAAGTTTTTTGGTTTTTTTTTTTTTAAACTGGTGTTCATGGAACTTAGGCTACAGAACCTTGAATTAGATAATCTACAAGGTCTCTTCTACCTCTAATCCAATAATGCAAAAAATTGATCAATCAGCAAGCATTTATTCTGTGAAGTTTGGCTTCAGTCAAAGGGCCATACCTGAGGACCTAGAGGGCCTCATGTGGCCTTGGGGCCACAGGCTCCCCCTGCTCCCAGGGTACCCTATCTTTATTTCTTTAGAGACTATTCTGTGTCTCACAGACATACAATGTCACTGGATGAGTGTTAGTATTTTTTAAATTGGCCATTTTTTCAGGATGAAACTTGCAGTCATTAAAATAACAGACCAGATTCCTAAAGGTTTTCTCTTGTTTATTGCTTCGTCTAGTTTATTTTTCATTTTTACTGTCACTCCAAGATACATGTAATTGTGGACAAATTCCATAATTTGTCCATTCAAATATAAATCATAAGCTGGACAATAGGCATTCAGTTTGCCAGAATACTGAGCAATGAATCACACCGCTGACTTTTTAGAGTAAAGATCAAACTTAATAAGATATTAGAAGAATAAAAATAAGATAAAAATACAGGATCTGTGATTATAACTCTAATCTAACCTAGTTAATAAGTCATGCCCTGAAAGAAAAAAAAAACAGAACAGAACATGTCCTTTAATGGAAAGAGCCTGGACAGATTACAACCTTCCCTTAAAGAATTTTAGCTAGTGTCATTCAGTGACCACAATAAAAGAATAACAACAAAAAAATCATATATGTATTAAGTAGAGAGAAATGAACACCAAGGGCAATACTGCTTCAGAATAAATTGACTTACAGCATCTTACACAGAATGATGGTGGAAGGTCATTGGACATATTGATACGATGACAAATAGAGAAGGGGAAGAAACAAACTCAAAGAAGGCAGGGTAAGAACTCCAACTGAGCAAAGGTATCCATAAAGTATTTAAGACCAAATGAGGACAAAACAAATAGATGGAAAAATGGACAAGGTATAACTTTGAAATCATAATATCGTAAATTATATAAAATTATAGTATTTTATTTTTCATAGTGAATAATTGAAGAGGTAGCTTTGACCTAAAGGGCAGAGTCGTAGCTTTGATATAAAAGTCTTCATCTGCTGTCTGTTCAAGGTTGAAGAAGTTCCTTAATTTCTCTGCACTTCAATTTTCTCACCTGAAATACATCAAGGATATAGATGAAATGACTCCTAAAGTTTCTTGAAGTTTCTAGAGCTTTGGCAGCTCTAAATGCTATGAGAGACTTAGGTTAAAAGACATATGTTCATATAGATATTTTTCAAATTACTGAAGTATTTTACAAATGAATTGTGGCCTCCTCTACTTGAACACGGACCTCATAGTTATTCCACTCATTTAAGCTATATTCCTTATTAATATCCATTGTGACAGCCAAATCAGTATGAGGGCAGTCTCCATTAGTTGCCGAAATAACCTAAATAAGAGACTAATCTCTTCATTCTAAGCTGTATCATTAAAGGCTTAGAACTAGGGAGTAAACTGGACAATGAAAAGATCTGGCTCATTTTGTGATCACAAAACCAATCTAGCAAAGGCTACATATCAGAACTGCAAAACAGAAAACATTTAAATATGAAGTGAAAGTAATAAATTGTTTCCTAAACTTGTTAATGAGGCTGTCTATTTAAAAATATGTATGAGAAACCCACCAGAGAATGGAAGATGGAGGAAGGGACTTTTTGATGAATACTTAGCAGGTGCTGTAAATCTCAAAAGATTATAGTGTATTATAAAGTCTATATTCATTAAATATGCCAGTGTTTGTTCTAGTGGTTTTCTATGAAAGAGCAAGAAAGAGGCATCTATAATTTCATGATTTTTTTTGTTTCCCTAAAGCTCCAGGGAGATAAAAACAAAACAAACATTTATCACCTCTGATAGGGAGAAGATTTAATATTTTACCAAGCCTGGTACAGAAATATGAAATTAGAACATGTAAACTGATATTTTTTGTGAAGTTACACTATACAGCGATTCTATACCTTCTTTTTGTCATGGTCTTCCTTGGGAGGCTGGTGAAACCTATGGAATTCTTCTCAGAATAAAAATGAAAAAAAAATACAGAGGAATACAAAGGAAAACATTTAACCTGAAATAAACATGTATTATCTCCAACTAAATTCAGGTGTCACACCCCTGAAACCTAACCTGGACTCCCAGTTAAACATCCTATACACTAAGTTCTCTATAAATGCTAGCTACATCATTATTAAATAAACATGTTGGCAAATTAAAAAATAACATTGTGTAATGAATAGAGTGCTAGCCTGAAATCAGCATGATCTGCATACACATCTTGCCTCTTAATCATACTGTTTGGCTACTTCAATATCTCAATTTCTGAGACAATTGTCTGAGATTGTAAGCTTTGAATGAGTTGTCAACCTGTCTATTTAAAGAAGTTTTCTCATCTAGCATTTCCTACATCAATGATTTCACAGATCCAGATGGAATGTTAGGTGATATGTTATAAAGAGTTATTTTTTTCCATTCAATGGTTGGTTAATGTTATAAAGCTTACTCTTATAAGTGAATATTTTAAGATTATTAAGGAAAATGAAACTATAATATTGCTATACCCTAAATAATAAAATATTGAATTTCCATTTTCAGTACATTTCTATGGCAGTAATTATCTCAAATTTAGAAGTTTGTAAGCAATGTGAGATAATGTTTTTTCCACATGTTGAATCTCAGTCTACTCTTCATATAGGATATTGTAAGCTAGCTAAGATTGTGTTTCACACTAACATTGGCAAGTTAAACTCAAACATACTAGGGAGGCAGCAAGTTATAGCAGAAGTCTGAATTTCATTCCAGAATACCATGGTTCAGATTCCAGTTATATCAATTTCTACCTCAATGACATCAGGAAGTGACAATTTTGGGAGGTTGTAGTTTCATTTTGTGTTTAAAAAAAGAGGTTCGACTCCATGGCTTTACCAGCTCCTTCTAAATAAAAATCTATTATACCTGGTCCTATGAAATTGCAGATCTGATTCTTTCTACCCATATGACCTTGGCCAAGTCACTGTACCTCTCCAGGCCTCAATTTCTCCACCTATACAATAAGGGTGTTATGCTTTGTGATCTTTGATATCCTCTGCTACTCTAAATCTATAAAACTATGAAATTTTCACCTATTCTGTGTCCTCCTCAAATTCATAAGAATAATTAATTTTACTGGCTATCAATCAAGAATTGAGGGACTGGTTTGTTCAGTGGAAAAGTTCACCCTCTCTGGTTGCTGTTGTTTTATTTAAAATATACAAAGGATATTATAAAAATAATTTAGAAATCCCTAACTGCTCTGCTGCGGTGAGAGATGTTAATATATGTTGACACAAAATAGAGAGTTACTAGTTGGTCTGGTATAGTACTGTGTGTCTTGGGCATAGTGAGGAGATGGTACACATCTTCCAAGGATCATGAATGGCTAGAACATTAAGAATTATATGCATTTTCCCTCCATCAAGGCTTTACCCTAGTGGATATCTGTATAAAAGAAAGAGAAATAGTCTAGAAATCAGTTTTCCTGCAGCTCACATTGTCATCTGACCATAACACTGCTTCTTTCTTCCTATGGGGAAAAAGCAAAGTGTGGAAACCTGAGTTAACATACAACAACATTCATGGGATATTTTTTAAAAGAGCTCAATAGGATTTTGTCACAAGACTAAAAATTTTCAAAATTTGCATGTTGACAAAAATAGATTTACCTATCACCATGATCTCACAAGGATTTTTATTAAGAATCATAATGTCTCAGCATTCTGACTTTATTCATTTTCTTCCAAAGCACACTGAAAACTAATTTTGAAAGAAAATTAACCATAGTAAAGTGTAGACAGAACTAGTGTGATGCAGATAACCTCTTTTGTTTCCTGAAAACTCAGAAGAAATGAGCTGTAGTCCCAGCGGTGACACGGGAATGCTGTTTGGTCTATGGAAAATTTACTGCTACAGCTTCATCATGGGCAACCATATCATTATATTATTATATATTGTATAAATGTGAAGGATGACTGTGAGAGAATTACTAATCATAATGGTTACTCAGGACAAATTTTGGACTATAACACAAAAAGTGTCCTGAAGTATTTCTATTCTAAAAACATGTCAACACCAAGAGGAAAAAAGCAGAGTTGTCTTTACTTTCCATTTCCCTCCAGAACATCCTGAAGAAAATGACTTTTCTGAAGCAGATGGCCTATGCTAAACAAATGGCTACTCCATTCACAAACATCATTGCCTACCCTCCCAGTCTACTCATTCTCACATTGGGCAGAAAAGTGGTTTTTTGTTTTTTTGTTTAACCCTTCCTTCTCTCTCTAATCTCTTTTGTCCAGTGACTACTGGTCACTGTTATTTTTCTTCCTTTATCTATAAGAGAAACATTGCAGAGAATGCTTCTGGACAGGAGGATCCACTAATACACAAAGTTAAATTCACTAGTTGCTTACAATTATAATAACTAATTTGTAGTACACTTTAAATTTTGCAAAGAGTTACATATATTCTCTCATTATAGGAGAAAGAGACAAGGAAAAGTTTTTGGAAGGGAAAGATAGAACATCTCTGTTCTCAAAAGGAAAGAGGAATACATAGAATATAGACAAACTATTAATTGGGCAACTGATCCAACCTGCAAGAATGCTTTTACTTTTAGTTAAAAGGAGTTAAAAGTTAAAAGGAGACTTCAAAATTCAGGTTATTGCATTACTTGAATTAGTTTTTTGATAAGACCAAATGACACATATGTTTAGTGTAGCTATGAAAGAAAAATATTTTTAAAAATCCTAGTAGCTTGACCCTTCCCCATTTTTCTAATCTTCTTATATCTATCTTATAGTATAACATAATTATAATATATTTATATATATAATTATAATATGATATAATATCTTATAATCTTCTTATACCTATCCTCATTTACTTTGACTGATCTACACTGTCCTCCTTGCGTTTGTTCTTACAAGACACTAGATCTCCTGCCTCCGTACCTTTGTATCGACTGTACTTTGTGTCCGGAATGCTTTGCTCCTTACTCTCTGCCTTCTCTGGAATGCTTCAGAATTCAGTTCAAATGCTGCCTTCTTCAAGATCCCTTCCTCCCTCCTTGTTTCTGGCATTACCTATCATCTATTGTGTATATATCTCATATGTCCATAGTTCGTTGAGTTTTATCACACCCATTAGAATGTGAGCTCTTTGAGGACATGGACCATGGTTTCACCTTTCTTTGTATCTCCAGTGTTTATCACCGTGCCTGGCCTAGTGTAAGCACTTAATAAAAGGGCTGGAAGCAAGGCTGGGAGTATGGATAGTGCTATTGTTATACAGAAAATGGTTATGGTCCTTTGACAAATAGATAGAAGCTATACTAATAAAGTCAGAATGAGGCTTTAAAATCTAGATCTGTGAACCTAAGTTCTAAGTACTTATGGCTGGAAGAAATGAAACACAAACTCAGCATAAAGCAATTTTTTGAGTTGTGGTGTGAGGGGAAAATTGGTTTGGCATAAGAAAGTATACAAGAGTTGATGGTCAAGTTGGAACCCAGAGTAATTCCTGATTAAGTACTGGTACCCAGAATAACAAAGAGGCCCATGGTCAAGTTTCAGGGGTGGGGGTGGGGTGAGAGGGGAGGTGTGGGGGGGTGGTAAGTAGGAGTATGAGAGCACAAAAGCCAGCACCCAGGAGAGGGCATTAGTTTGGGCTATGCATGTAAAGGTATCACAGTAGAAGGATGGCTGGGCCTGGAGTCAGGAAGACCTGAGTTTAAATCCAGGTTCAGACATCTCAATTTCTGATTCTACAATCATTTTGTCACACTTCTTTATGAATTGATGCTTAGACAAGTGAAATGACTTATACAGCAAAAAGTGGTACAACTAAAATATAGATGTGATCTTATCTCTTGATTAATAATATATGACAATATACATATGTACATATGTATGTGCATATACACACATATGTATGTATGTATATGTATGTGTAAGACCTAATTTATAATATAAGACATTAGGTGAAACCATCCATAGGATGCAGTAGTATTCAAGTTCATATAAATTTTATCGTAGCGTCCAAATGATCACATTTGAGCATCATTTTAAATTATATTCATAAAATCACAACTCTAGCTCTTCTATAGAGACATTACTTGTAGATTCAGGGTCATATAGCTGGTAATTGCCAGACCTGTGATATGGACTCAGATCACCTGAATACTAACTAGTAGTCTTTCCACAATACCTCTCTATGGACCTTGCCCTATCTCACATTGCATTGCTTTTTATCATTTATTTTCTACGCAGATTTCAACCCCACCTTAGAAAAAGTCAAGCAGCATCTTATGTACCATCAGCTTCACTAATATGACAAGAGCATCCTGCTAAAACAAGTTACTTGGCAGAGCTTTTGAGAGTCACCTATGAAACATTTATTTTCATCATTTTCCCAGTGGTTGAGCCTCAGCTTGGATTAAGGCACAGTTTAAACTCTTAATTTTTGCTGTTATGATGCCATTCTGCATATAATGGTCCCTTGCCTCTTTTTTTAGTCATCTGTTACTGGTAGAGTATGAATAACAAGATCATAAACATCTCTAATTAAGCCCTAAGACATGACAGGGTGTGAATTGTGTTCTAATATTTCACACCTCGTGTTTTGCTAAGCATGAGGATGAAGGCTGAATATCGTCAGTGCACCTGAGCAGGAATTAATGCCACACAATTCATGCCCTGGAGTGTCTTATTATGATTATAAAATAGCAAGGTTTGTTAGGTAATTAAAGAAATAACTTTGTTTTGTGTTTCTTTCTATGATAATTTTATGAGAGCAAGGTGGAAAGCATCAATTTATTTTAGAAACATATTTCATATAATTTAAGGTGCTACATAGGTCCTACCCCCTCTGAATCCCCAAAGACATTATTCTGAGCTTTCATTCTCAGCTTAAGTTTATGGCAAGTAGGAGGCTTTCTGTATACCTGCTTTTATTTTTAATGATGATTAACATTATTTGTGTGAAAATACTCTTTATAGGTTAGGAGGTTAACACTCACCTGATATGGCATCTTAATGAGCTGCTGAGTAGCAGCTCCTGTCATGAGCAGCTATTCATGTGCTCCTATAAGAAGCACATAAGTGGAGTTACAGTTTAAAGAAGAAGTACAATGATGAGATAGGATATGTCTCCAAAATACTGCTGACATTCATTAAATAACGGAATGCTAATATATAACTGTATTCATATATTACCCCTGTGCCCATGTCTAGCAATAAAAATCATTATGAGAAGCAAACTGGAAAGCTACAATGAAAAGTGGAATCCCTTATGAAACAGAATATTTTTCCAGCTTATATGAAGCACAAATTGATCTGTTAGTATAGACATGCATTAATTTGGAGAAAAAAATAAGACATGGCTTTAATTAGTCCTCAGGCTACTAAAGTAAAAGTTATTAAAAACTGTCTTTTAAATGGAAGCATGTCTTAGTGGAACACTAAAAATTACTTTTGACCTTCCCCTTCTATTTGCCCTAGTGTTTTCTGTGATAATAGAAAAGTTTTCATTTTTAATTTTAAGTGGAAGCTATGTATTTTTCTAAATTTGGAAGACAGCCCAGCTATTGTAACCCTTAAAATGCTTATATTTTCCCTTTCCATCTTTAAGAATTCACTTTAGTTAGATTAGAAAGTTCTCAGAAATTCTGAGAAATTTTGAGTTCTTAGGGAAATTCATGACTACCACCTACTCCTAGATGACAAATTTGTCACACAGCTATTTTGTATTCTAATCCTATAACAATTTCCTCTTCCTCTCCTATCCTCTGAGACAATAGAGAATGGAAAGAGGGTAAAGATAAAGAAAAATGAAGGATAAAAGATAATGAAAGTCATGTTGGATGGCTTCAATATTTTTAGGAAAACAAGAGGTAAAGTTATCTACTAAGAGCCTTGAGGAAAATGGAGAAATTATGCTTCTGTAGGAATATGAGTAGGAGGCATTAACAGATAAACAGATAGCAGGGTGACACAATGGATAGGACACTAGCCTTGTAGTCAACAACACAAGTGCAAATCTTGCCTCAGTGACTCAGCAGCTGAATGACCCTGGACAAGCCATTTAGGTTCTCTTTGCTTTAGTTTCTTCATCTGTAAGATTAAGCAGTTGGATTTGCAGACCTCCAATGTCATTTTTAGCTCTAATTCTGTGATCCCAAAATCTTTTAAATAAGTGAGTTTTCATGTAACAATGTTTGGCCAGCTGAAAGGATTTGTGGATATAGTCAGAATGGGTTTTTTGATCTTATCTAATGACAAGTGTTTAGCCTAAGAGAAGAGATACCAGCTTTACTTATTTGACATGGAGAGGTGTAAGGGATTCTAGAGGAGATAAGCATGATAATATCTGATGATGACATGCATATTGTGTATCTAAATAAGTGAAAACACAATGAGGGATGAGAGAATGAGAGAACTGGGAAAGATGGAGACAGTGGAGACCATAGAAAGGATGAGGAATAGATTCAGTAGCGAGTGAGTGAGAAAGATGGAAGGATGATTTACACAGAGAATGCATTTTTTAATTTAAGACCTTACATGTGTAAACTGGTTTAAATGTTGATGAGGTCCAGGCCCTGTCATTGTGTGACTAGGAGCATATGGAGACAGAATTCATGTCGGATAAAGATATTAAAACCCTGGCAAGCCAGGGATCTTCTACATTTTTTCCACAATCTTTAATAAAGAATCCATGGATGATTAACCAATATACCAGAGGACTTCTTATTTTTTTTTGAACATCTAAGCTACCAATCCTATACTAATCCAAACATCCTTAGCTGCTTCTCTGATTACCGTGACTACAATCCTGAGAAAAAAATGACAACTTTCTAATGGTTTAGGGGCTGTTAAAGAAAAACCTCTGTGAACTGTTTAAAAGAAGAAATCCCATGCCAGAAAGGGGTCCCTGCAATGAACCAGAGTCTGGTCACAGGTTACACAGATTATAGATGCTTCTTATTGCCTGAGAAGGAAAAAAAAACTTGCCAGCTGGAACAATATCTGTTCTGACATATTCAAAGACCAGTTGGAAAGAGTGAAATATTAATGCAATTTTTGAAGAAAGATAGGAGAAAGGGTGGGAATTTGGGCGGATGCTAGGAAGAAAGCCTCAGGAAACAAAGGAAATGAGGAATTCCAGGTATTCGAGTTGAGGTCTCTTGATGCACAAATCCATTCTTGGTGACAAACAGTCCATAGTTCAAGGTCTGATAAGGATATGTCTCCAAAAACAGAATATTCCAAGAACCCCATAAGCAAATTTAAAGGAGACTCTGGAGATAAGGGTTGTCCCCAAAGAAGAAATCACAAGCAGGTTGTATCTATATTCTTATAACCTATAGACAGGAAAGTCTTTGAAGTTAGGGATATCTCTTGAAGGTTCATAAACCACTAAATGGCTCAGGTTCTGCTTCAAAGTTGGTGTGAACTTTCAGCTGGGTTGGTATTTCAAGCAACCTTGAGCATCAGAAGTCCTTCTGATTGGCTGGTTGTTTTGTTATTCCATTTTATGATTGCCCTATGAAAAGAAGAAAGCACTAGCATATTGAATTAGTTATTACAAGCATTGCAGAGCCCATTTCTCGGGGTAAAAGGAAAAATGTTCAAATTAAATAAGTAAGCAAAAAATATATATCCTAAGGAATTTTATTACTCTAATTTATTTGATCAGTGATGAAGAGAAAGGTCCTAAGATTAACTCCCCAAGGAAAAACAATGCAGCCTTTGGTCAGAGAAATTAAAGCTTTCTCTGTGGATTCCATATGGAAATACTTATTTAAGATAGGCTAGCATTAGAAATTTCAAAAATCTTTGAGAGAGGGAGAGAGAGAGAGAGAGAGAGAGAGAGAGAGAGAGAGAGAGAGAGAGAGAGAGAGAGAGAGAGAAAGAGAGAGACGGAGAAAGAGAGACAGAGACAGAGAGAGAGACAGAGAGACAGAGAGAGACAGAGAGAGAGAGACAGAGAGAGAGAGAGAGAGAGAGAGAGAGAGAGAGAGAGAGAGAGAGAGAGAGAGAGAGAGAGAGAGATGTTTTGGTTTTGTCCTATCTGTCACAATTACATAGCACGATCTTTATCAAACTGTGTTACTGAAAACTCTAATGTTCCATTTGATGTGAATTGGAATTTGGTAAGTAAATTTGAGCTACAGGGTTATTTTCTACCTAAATTATTACATGTGAAATTATGGATCGAAATATTTCTGTATGAAACAGATTTTCAGTATGAAAAATGGCTTAATTCCCCTACTTTGTGTCAAAAAATTTCCAACTTCTCTACCAAGGCAAGAAATGTTTTTGACCTTATTGTTGAAGAAAAGCTGGACACATTCAATTCTATCACAGAAGATAGTCTGACAAAAATGAAAAATTAAGTTCGCATCAAGAAAAGATGATACAGTACAATCAATTCAACCAACATTAAGTAAGTACCTACTGTACTACAAAGTTCTAGTCTAGCCAGTGGACAAGACGCAAAAATGAAAGAGTCTTTGCTCTAGTTACTTAAATTCTATTGAAGGTAAGCTAGGGTGAAAGTGGGGAAGAAGTGATGAAACAAGCATTCAAGCTAATTAATACAAAGTGTATATAAATTAATATAAAGTTATGTCAAGAGGAAAAGAGGGGCTTATAAGAGGAAATAGACATGTGGTATGAAGTGTCTCAGAATTACATGCTGAAAGGATGAAGTGAGTATATTCCAGACATGGGGGACCCCTTCTACATAGGAAATGAGGTGGAAAAATGGAATATCCTACATAAGACATAGAACTAATAGATTCCTAAACATATTGGTGTGTGTATGTATAAAAGGCACTCCCTCTCCTCACAATCTTAATATATGTTTGTATGTATATTGATGAGTGATATATTATCTTCACCCTGGCTTTCTTATTAGCCTTGACAATCACTATTCTCTCTATTCTGTATTCTTTATGCGAGTACAAACAGAACTCATCCTTCAAGAAGGATCAGCTACATACTGTAAAATCAGGAGGATTTGTTTTCATGGTAAGTATACTGCTATCTCTCAGCACCTCATTCTGGAAGAGGCATTTGAGCAGGATGACAAAAATATAAACTGCATTTCTACTAATGGTGAAAACTGGTCTGAAAGAGCAGACACACAGCAAATAGAAAGATCAATAAGGCAATCAATAAACTCAAAGAAGGATGAAATAGAGGATAAGCTAGTCTCATGATTAGTAAGCAGACAACAATTCATAACAGTATCCCTAAACAAAAGCCAATCAATAGCTTTAATATTGGGAGAAGGAACAAATCTGGAAACTCACCAAACATAAATCCAAAGGTGCTCAATCTAATAGGTAAATGATTGGGAAAATCAGACTAAAGATATTCACAGACAAAGCTGAAAGGGCAGAAATGGTAATAAGGTGGAAAATATGGACAGGTAAGAGAATACACAAAGATTATTTTTTCAAAAACTATTTTTCCAAATATTTATTGCTTTCAGATAATTTGACACTTTGAAAGTGCCCATGCTACATGCTCAATTACAAGGTTTTTAAAGAATATCTGTACAACAACTCTTTGAAACCCCCCCAACACTTTTTGAGTTTATAGTCTTTGATTTTCAGTTTACCAGGAGAACAAACATCGTCACAAACAAAAAACCACACAGTGTGGGAGTCAGTTCCCCACAAATGAAATGTATGTTGATTAATCTATATATGTAGCTTACACACACACACACACACACACACACACACACACACACACACACACACAACCAAGGAACTAAGCTTGAAATGTTTAAGTAACTTATGTTAAACGCTTAACATCATTTCTGCTTGCCTACACAAACAAACCCTAACGTTTTACACAGAAACATATAATAACAATCCCTTTACAGCTATAGAAATTCAGCTTCTTCCCTGTCCTGGTTGTCATAGCTCTTTTGAGGTTCATTTCTGCATTTTCTGTCCATTTGTAACATGCTTCCTCTCCATTTCTTTCTTAAAGCCTACAGATGATAGAAATGATTGAGAACAGCTGGTGTTTCACAGACAAAATCAAGAAAAACTTCAGCTATAAAAAAGTGAATTACTTTTCTCTCATAATATACTGAGATCTGGACCATCCTAGTGATAATGTTTAAGTGGGTGAAGTTTGTCTTCTCTGTGGTTCCTGAAGCCTACTCTTTCTTTTACCCTTTTTATACCTATTTGATATTGCCCTGTGTTTTTAAGGCACCCAGTAACCTCTTCTTTATCACCTCTCCATCCTGCTTCTGGCTATCATTACGGCCTCTTGAGAAAGCAGATCTCTCTAAGGAGCATTTGTACTTCAATCCTTATCTCTCATAGTAGAATGAAACATTTAAAGAAATTTCAAACATCAGTGAAGAAGGGTATCCTAGAGGTAAGGGGGCAAACGAGGAGAACCTTTGTAGAACAGTTAAAATCATATTGTATGGATAGTCATATATACATACCAACTTACTGCAGTTGAGGTTCCATAAAGAGCAAGGGAGGAGAAAGCTGCTCTGAGGAATTGATGAATTTCTTCATTGGACAAGATCAACCATGAAAATGTGATCAGTTGCATCAATACAGCACATGCTCTCTATCAGGCAATTATCCAAGTATTGTTGCTAGTTTGCTCACCAAAATATCTGTCATTGTATTGTGCAGAAAACCTCTGCTTCCCCCAAATACATGGGTTTTTCCTTTTCAATATAACAAAATAAGTAACATAATGAATAAAAATAAAGAAACCTAAATGTAAATAAAAGGAGCCAGTCCATGAATATCAATAACATGATAATTACATATGCCCTTCAATGAAGGGCATATAGGTTTCTATTACTATTGATGAATGTTCATTTTAGCAGTTATTTTATGAAAGGAACAATATATTGGGACAACAAAAATCATTAAGGATAACAGTTTTTTTTTTCCTTTTCTGAGTTCATTCTGTTGCTGTTGTCACATACTCTTATCTACTTCATTAATCCTAGAAGACATAGTTCTAATTTTATTTTCCGGTAAAGTCATAATAGTTTATAGTCCTTTGTTCTACAAATGTTTCCCTGAGGGAGAATTGAGAAATTAAAGTTGAGAAATAAATGAAATAGTTTCTAGGTTACAAAGATAAAACAACTAAAATAAAAAATTAAAGAGCATTTATTTGGAGGAAGGGGATCAGTTAATATTGCAAATAACAATAGTCAGCAGTTATATAGCATTTCAAGGTTTCTATAATGCCATATAAATATTAACTCCTTATAACAACAACTTTGTATGGGAGATGCAACTGTTATCTCCATTTACTAAGTGATGAAACTGAGGCAGGTAGAGGTTAAGTGACTGGCCAAGAGTCATATAATTCATAAGAGGGAGATGCTGGACTTGAACTGAGGTCTTCTTAATTCTAGACCCCATGCTCCATTTACTGTGCCACTTAGCTGGTGGATGTTCCAAAGTGATAAGCGCTTTGTAAATACTAGTTCATTTTTAATGAGACATAAGTGAATGTAATCCTATAAGACATTAAAATGAGACTGGAACACCGAATCATAAACACTTTAGACCTTGTCTGTATACCTCCAAATCAATTTCATTCCCAGCTGTGGCTTTGGTCTGTTCTGCTTGCTGGGAACAATTTTGTACCTATGAAGGGGAAATATAAAAATCTCTAAACTAACAGCTAAATCTCAACTTAGCTTTCTTTCTGTTCCTGTTCTGACTTTATAATCCAGTTTCATTAACTGAGTTCTTCTTCCCTTTTTCTTTTGGGACCAAACCTAAGCTTTATGTTCTAATTCTAATAATTGGTTACCTTTCTTTTCCCCCACTGCTTGAGTTCTTTCTTAGGATTCTTAGCAAGTGCTCCAGTATCCATGGAACTGGGTTACTACCTTGTTCCTCCAGGCCATTTTGGACTGGAAATACAACTTCAAAATCCCTAGTTTCCATGGCTGGGTTCAAACTGATATTGATCATTCGCCTGGATGGATCTCCATGATATTTTGTGATCAGCAGTCTCTCTACCAATTTTCTAGTCCTTGTGTTTCTAATCATTGATTTTCCCACAGACCTTCTAGGTTTTTTTTTTTATTTCTTTGTTTTTATCCCTCACATTTTGATCAATCATGCTACTAAGTTTTCTTAAGACTTTTTGCTTGTTTTAAAGCCACTTATTATATTATGGTATAGTGGATAAAATGGCAGATGCAAAATGAAAAGATCTGAGTTTTTATGCAAGTTCGAATGCTAGTTTCTACATGACTATGAACAAGTCAATTCACTTCTTTGTTTTTTGTTATGTAAAATTGCAATGTTATTTATATTTCTGATCTGCAAAGATGGTTGTTAGGAAAATATGCTTTAGAAGATCTGTATCACCAAGGCTATAATCACAGCACTGGTGGTGACTATTAATATACCCGCATAGTTCTTAATTGTAAAATATAACAGACTCTCCACATGAAAGACACAACCAGACATTAGAAAACCAAATCCATCATAGTAAAAAAAATATCCACACAGTAACAGTGCAGAAAACAACACCATCTCCAAGCCTTCCCCCTGCTAGGCTTCCCACAAACCAGCTCCATTAAACACATCACAAGCAGGCTCTCTTAAACAAAATGACCTTCTCACATTCACAGCCAGCTGTGGGCTTGCCTGCATCCTTTAGTTCTGATTGCTCTCAAGACTAACTTCCTCTCAGCTGTGCTCTAGCTCAGCTTCTTCCTGTTTCACCACTTCAGCAAGCTCCATCACCACAGGCTCCATGTGACTCAGACTCACATGACTCAGGCTTCCATGTAACCCAGGCAGATCACATAGACTATTAATGAATAGTAAAGATCTCCCCATTTAAATTACCATTATAGGATCAAATTTTAAAGCAATAAAGGTAAGAGTGATTGCTTTCCTTATCTTGTTAGAACAATGCTACTGTAAAGACTTTTTAATCATTCAACAAAGTCATCATAAAGCACTTAGAATTCTTGTTCTTGTGGCATTACAGGAGATAAAGTCTCTAGAAAGGTTCTTTAGCAACAAAGTCAATAGTAGACATGGAGGAAAAGGCATTAAAAGAAATTCTATGTTTGGGCTCATGGGTAAATTTCTGTTCATTGTGTTTCCTCTGACAGGTCTAGGAAAATGGTGATTGTCCCTTTTGTCAAGCAAGTGATATAGAAATTAACAAGTCTCTTTGACCAAGGTTTGGGTGATCCAAGTCATGTGCCCCCAGACACTCACTGTAATATGGTCTACCATTTCATTGTAATATTCATTCTGTTATTAATTATTAACCCATCAGAATTGATTTCCACTCTCAAGAATACCTTCCTTTCCCTGTGCTTATAAACAGTGAGCCCACTTCCATGAGAAGTCTTTGGTCTAAGAGAGATAGTCAAATAACAATCCTTTTATGAATAAACATTTTGGCATAATTAATAAAATGAGTAAATTAACCTGAAGTTATGTCTCACAAATTTTTTTAAATGCCTTGTATTAGAACATATATTTTATTTGTCCTTTGGTACCAAGATTACCACTCCCTTCCCCCCTCCATTTAATCTGGGACGACTATCTTGTGATTTTTTAATGTTTTATTTACATTATGATAGTTATATGTATTATATATAACAAAATTTGAATTTATTAGACAAATAGAAATGAAGAAATTATATGTATTTAATTTCTATGGTTTCATTTCTTATTTTTACTATCAATTCACATAAATAGTCCTATGTTTTTTTCATCTTTCTTATGTGTGTCATTTCTTTCTGAATAATAATATCTCTGTATTTATTGGCAGCAGCTTGGTAGCATAGATATGACACTGGATTTGGAGTCAGAAAGACCTGAATTCAAATCCTTCATCAAAAACTTCTTAGTTGTGTTTCCTTATCTGTAAAATAGGGATAATAATTTTATGTGTATTCCATGGTTGTTGTGAGGACAAAATTAAATAATAAAGCATTTGTGAGTCTTTAAATACTTTACAAATATTAGCTATTTCTGCTACTACTTCAACTTGTTGATTCCCTAATCAATGGATACCCACCTTGTTTCCTGGTTTTTTTTTTTGTTTGCCTGTTCATTTATTTATGAATTGCTACCACCAGAGGCATTGCTATAAACAGATTTAGGTATGTGTGTATGTATATATACACACATACATATGTATGTATCTACATAACTATACATATTTATATACATATATGTATATATGCTTAATCATGTATTTTTTCATTGACTTACTTAAGGTATATATCTCACATTCAGATTGTTGGGTCAAAGAGGATGAACCATTTAATGACTTTTGGGAGTTTTATTGTATTTACTTTTAACAAGAAGTGTGTATCATATAACCCATGTTTGTTAGAGAGTGTGATTATACACAGTTTTGCTGGTCTAGTGAACAATTGATAAGTGATGATTTATGGAGAAAATATGAAACATTCAAACTAATGATTCATTCCTTCTTGTAAAAATAATTATATTTTATACCCAGTCATAGTTTACACACACAAGAGATTTATGATCTCTAAGGTTCTTCTCATCCTAATGCAAGAAGCCTGTTTAATTGGTATAAATCTCAGTAAAGAGAGGTATGAAAATCTATAGTTGTTCCTCTTGATTCTGAGTTGTATAAATAGATTGAGAAAGACAAGTGTTGTTTTGGAAAAAGCTACCTTGAAAAATAGACCTAAAGACAGAAAAGGAAATCTGAAACATATAGTTTGCACTGGGGCTATGGGTAAGTAATTTGCTCACAGAACAATTGTTTCAGAAAAAACAGTTAAATAAACAAAATTTCTCATTGTTAACTGCTCTGAATTCCTTCTGTTGTATAGTTTTTTGTTTGTTTTTTTCTCATGAGTTGAGAAGGGGAATATCATCCTTTTTTTTTTAAATTAATTTATTTGTTTTCAGTTTTCAATAATCACTTAAATAAGTCTTAAATTTTCTTCCCCTTCCTACTCCCTGCCTGATACAGTATGCAGTCTTATATGGGTTCTACACATATATTCTTTTTTTTTTAGCACAAGAGAAAATGGTCTGCTTCATTTTGCAATTGAATTCCATGCTCTTTCTCTGGATATGGAAGACATTTTCTCTCAAGTCCATTGGGAATTTTTTAGGTCCTTGAATTTCTGTGAAGGGCTAAGGCTACCAGAAAAATTCCTTGCACACTGTGTTTGTTGCTGTGTACAAAGTTATCCTGGTTCTTCTCCTTTCACTCAGCATCAGTTCATATAGGTCCTTCCAGGCCTCTCTGAAGTCTTCCTAGTCGTCATTTCTTATAGTACAATAGTATTCCATTATATTTACATACCACACCTTGTTCAGCCATTCCCCAATTGATGGGCATCCCCTCGTTCCAGTACTTGGCCACCACATAGAGAGCTATAATAAATATTTTTGTACATGTGAGACCCTTTCCAATTTTTCTAATATCTTTAGGATATAGTCCTAGAAGTGATATTTCTGGGTCAAAAGGTATGTACATATTTGTAGTCCTTGGGCATAGTTCTAAATTGCTCTCCAAAATGACTGGATCAGCTCAAAGTTCCACCAACAACGAATTAGTGTTCCAACTCTACCATATCTTCTCCACCATTTATCATGTTTCTGTTTTGTCATGTTAGTCAACCTGATATGTGTGATGCGGTACCTCAGAGTTATTTTGATGTGTATCTCTCTAATCAATAGTGATTTAGAGCATTTTTTCATACGACTACACATAGCTTTAATTTCTTCCTCTGAAAATTCCCTTGCTCACATCCTTTGACCATTTATCAGTTGGGGAATGAATATTCTTATACATTTGACTCAGTTCTCTATTTTAGAAATCAGGCCTTTAACACAGATAGTCTTTGCAAAAATTCTTTTCCAGTTTTCTGATTCCCTCCTAATCTTGGTTGCATTGGACTTGTTTGTGCAAAAACTTTTGAATTTAATGTAATCAAAATTATCCATTTTGCACTTCATAATGTTCTCTACCTCTGGTTTGGTCAAAAATTTCTCCATTCTCCATACATCTGACAAATACACTATTCCTTGCTTATAGATTCAAATTTTATAGCTAGAACATGTATCCATTTGTACTTTATTCTTGCATACAGTGTCAGATATTGGTCTATGCCCAGTTTCCGTCACGCTGTTATCCAGTTTTCCCAGAAGTTTTTGTGAAACGGTGAGTTCTTATCCCAGAAGCTGAGGTCCTTGAGTTTATCAAACAGTAAACTCCTCTATTCATTAACTACTGTATCTTGAGTAACTAATCTATTCCACTGATCTACCCCTTTATTTCTTAGCCAGTACCAAGTGGTTCTGATGATTGCTGCTTTATAATACAATTTGAGATCTGGTAGGGCTAGGCTACCTTTCCTAGCATTTCTTTTCATTAATTCCCTTGATATTCTGGATGTTTTCTTCTTCCAGATGAATTTTGATATTTTTTCTAGCTCTAGAAAATAATTTCCTGGTAGTTTGAATGGTATGGCACTGAATAAGTAAATTAATTTAGGTAGAATTGTCATTTTTCTTATATTAGCTCAACCTACCCATGAGCAACTGATGTTTTTCCAATTATTTAGATCTAACTTTAGTTGTGGGAAAAGCATTTTGTAATTGTGTTCATATAATCTCTGGATTTGTTTTATTAGGTAAACTCCCAGATAGTTCTTGGTGTCTACTATATCTTTAAATGGGATTTCTCTTTATGTTTCTTGTTTTGGGACTTTGTTAGTAATATACAGAAATGCAGATGATTTACGTGGGCTTATTTTGTAACCTGCAACTTTGCCAAAGTTGTTTATTATTTCACGTAGATTTTAATTGATTCTCTAGGATTCTCTATATCATCATAATATCATCTGCAAAGAGTGATAACTTAATTTCTTCTTTGCCTCTTCTAATTCCTTCAATTTCTTATTCTTTTCTTCTTGCTAAAGCTAAGATTTCTGGTACCATATTGAATAACAGTGGTAATAATGGACATCCTTGTTTCACCCCTGATCTTATTGGAAATACAACTAGCTTATTTCCAACTAGGTTATCAAAAACACAATAACCATTGCACATAATGCTTGCTGATGGTTTTAGGTAGATACTACTTATTATTTTAAGGAAGGCTCCATTTACTCCTATACTTTCCAATGTTTTCAATAAAAATGCATGTTGTATTTTGTCGATATATTTTTCTGAATCTATTGAGATAATCATGTAGTTTATGTTATTTTTGTTGCTGATATGATCAATAATGCTAATAGTTTTCCTAATATTGAACCAGCCCTGCATTCCTGGTATAAATCCTTCCTCATCATCATGTATTTCTTTTTTTTCTTAATAAACTTTCTAATACATGAAGACAAAGAGCTTTTTTTTCTAATTGACATGTTTGAGGTTAAATAAGGCTAGTTTCTTTATATTTAACCCTATTAATTATTCTTCTCTGAGTTGTCTCCCAATTTTTCATAAATTTTAGTCATAAGAGCATTTATCTCATTGTTCTCAAATATTGTCCTACCTTATACATTTATTGCTCCAGTATCATGAATGTATTTTAACTTCCTCTCTCCCTCTTCTCCCCATTAAGGAGACAAGGAATTTGTTATAGGCTATATATGTGCAGTCACATATTGAATATCTTCAAATGACAAATTTCTTTGTCCTTTTCATGTATAATGGTACAGAGTGCTATAAAGGTGAGAACTCCTAAGCCTTAGAAAACTTGAGTTTGAATTGTGTTTGTCATTTGGTACCTCTATTTTTTTTTTGTATTGGGCAATTTACTTCCCTTTCCTAGGCCTCTATTATATCATCTATGAAATGAACTGATTAAGTAAGAAGAGGCTACACCTCCCCAGTATTAATGATGACAATAACTTTTTAGGTTCTTTCAAACTTGCAGTACTTAATTTCCTATAAAGTAGTCTAAAAGTTAACCACATCCCCAACTATGAGCATGCTGATTCTGTCACCATAAATAGGCATACAAATTACCTCTATTGAAAACCTGAGGAAATTAACTTCTACGAAAAAAATATTCTGAATCAAATTTTGCAAAGCAAATTAACCCATTTACCTATTTTTACTTTACCAATAGAATGAACTTATATCTCTCTTTTTTCTTCTTTTAACCTGACAGAAAACAAGTGAAGATTGAAAAGGTAGGTAGAAAAAAATCCTACAAAGAAAGGGAGGTCCACACATTGTAAGAGCTTTCTGAATTGTTATTCATTTTATTCTGATATAAAACACATTTCAGAGAAGAAAAATGTTGTTTTATAATATTCTTCATCTCTTTAACTTAGTTCTTATATTGAGATAAAATAAGGTAATAAGAGTTGACCTGAAAATGATTTCCTTCAACTGACCTATGCACTTAACTTTGATTTTAATGAAAATAACTTTAATAAATAACTGTTGAATACAACAAATGGCAGCCTAGCATTTCATTCAGCTTCTACTCATATAAATCATGTTTACTTATGAGTGGCTCAGAGCTACTGAAACTACTATAATATATTTAAAAATATAAATATATATTTAAATCATATTTAAATTAATGTTCACTAAAATGTTACATAAAATAAAAAGGCAGAAACTTTTTTTGCTTAATTGCAATTTTGCAAATTATCACATGTACTTGGTACGCTCTAATACAAATGGAATCATCTATCCTATTAATAATATCTCTACTATGTCATAGAAAGAGCAACAGTACAGGTATGAGATCATGAGCACCAAGAGAAGTTTTCCTTTCAAAGAATTCTAATTTTGAGTGGGTGGACTATGTTTCTAGATAGCCTAGCATTTATACCACTGCCATATAGTTTATATTAAAGACCATTAATATTTCCCTTCAAATAAACCCTAGTAAGGTACTATGCTCATTTCCATGATTACACTTTCTTCCTAATGAAACCTTTCACTCTTTCTCTCAGAAACTATATGCTGATGGTTAACTTTCACTTTATGTTGTCCTAAACAAAGTATCAGTTTCTATCATTATACCCCGCTGCCTATACAGCAATGAATGTTCTTATTCTACCAGAATCATGGATGAAGTCCTGGGAAGTTGAAATCAGATAAGAGAGCTTTCACCATATTTTATTCTAAACTAGATCTCTATGACACTTTCCTCCCATTTTCATGAGTACCTTATCATCAACTCTATTTTATGTGTTCTTTTCCCATTAGAGTGCAAGTTCCTTGGCGCTTCAATTGCCTGGTTTTGTATCTTAAGTATTTAGCATAGTACTTAGCACCTGCAATGGTGAACACCAGTTCTGAAGTCAGAAGGACCTGAATTGAAATTAAGCCTCAGATGCTTACTAGCTGTGTGACCTTGGACAAGTCGGTAACCCAGTTTGCCTCAGTTTACTCATCTGAAAAATAAACTGGGAAGGAAATGATTAACCATCCCAGTATCTTTCCCAAGAAAACCCCAAATGGGGTCAAAGAGAGTTAGGCACAACTGAAACAACTCAACAACAGTATTGAAGCAGATGTCAGAGGTCTTATGCCATAATCATCTCATCTCTGCCCTTTCCTTTGTGGCTTCCTTAGTCCTTACATGTCACATTTGGAGTACTATAAAAGTCTCCTGGAATGGCTTCATGACACTAACACCTTCTTCCAATCCATTACATGTATATTGCTGTGAAGTTACTAATCTTCTCTTTAAGACTACATTCATGTTATAACTTTCCTGCTCAAAAAGCTCCCATGACTGCTTACATTATCTCATATAAACTTTCTTTTCATTCTTGAACAGCCATCTTCAACAGTTACCTCAAAAAAAGAAAAGGTTGTTTATATTTGTATTTGTTTAGGTGTTCTCCTTAACTGAATTGCTTCTGCCTTCTATTTCCTCTTCATGAAAGACAGATTGTGATAAAGGATTTCTTTTACTTCATTGTTCATATTAGAGAATTAGAGCTAAATCAACTTACTCTAGCCTTGCAGAATTGCTCCATAGTGAATGGTCATGTTAAGCTACTGAAATAATAATATAATAAGGCAATATCTCTAAATGAGCTCTTCTCATTCTGTCCACCTACACAAACATTTCGTTGTCCCAGAACGTTTTTAACTGATATTATGTTGGTAATTAATTATTTTTTCTTGGTAACAATATTTTTCATTAAACGACTGCATTTGGTAGGCCCTAAGAAAACTCCCTCTATTAGTCATCACGTTGTCTTTACTGTTCTAATACTTGCTAAACATTTCTTTATCAGAAGGTACTTGCTTTACACCTTCCTGGTTAAAGAAAAGGATCACAGGATTATCTGGTAACTCAAGAAATTCACAACCTTATTTGATAGCCAGATGTATAGAGGTAAAAATGCCCATTTTCAGGAAATGATAACATAAAGTTTTAAATTCTTTTTGGTTTACCAAAAAGCATCATAGAATAAAGACTTCAGAGATTACTGTTGTTACCTCTAAAAGAACATAAAATTAAAGGAACATCTATATAAGAGACAAAATATAAATAAATGAAATGTCTAATATTAATTGTGTTACTTTGAAATTAAAATATACATCTGTATATGTGGTTATATAAGTTTATATGTAATCTTGTACTTGATTACTGATTTTTTTGAATATTTTTCTCATCTTCAAGTAAATAATAGAACAATAGGTCTCTTAGTTCTGGAAAAGACAAAGTTTTCAATTCGAAGAATTTCTTTTTTTAAAACCTAGCTCCTATATAACCAAGTTATTTACTAGAAACTTAGAAAATATTTTTACATCATCATTATTCTAAGAAATGATGATTTTGTGCTTGTGCTAGGTACTCTTCATATAAGAGCACATACTCTAGAAGCTTGTCTGAATCTACTAACAATGATGCAAGGAAATATCTAAAGAAACAGACCAGAGAGTGAAAACATGAAAAAATTATCTTAAAAAGATTTGATATTTTGTTTCACATGTCTTCAAATAATCATATTATTTAATATATGGAAAATGGCTTTCCCCAGGGGAAGATAATATTTCACATATGTTTTTGCACTCCTCTAACAAAATTTATTTCTAACAATGATCCATTTTCTATGACTAAAGTAAAACAAACCAAAATAATTATTCTTAAATCAAATGGAATGAAAATGATAAAATTTTCCATGAACAATCATGTTCAACAATACAAGATCACCTTTTATAATAATATGAACTAATAACTAGAACATTTTCAATAATGACTAACCATTAGTTAACATTATTTCTAAAAGTTGTTCTCATGCAATTGAACATGATTATTCACGATGAACAAATCATGACATAAATGAGGTGATTTTTCAGATTTTCTTCTTTTATAGGGTTTTGTTTAATCAAAAATGTTTGGAAAAAATCAATACATTAATATTTGCATCAAAACTAGAAACTAAAAATTTAAATAATACTCTTCTTATTATTTTAAGATATACATGCAATTAAAACACATTAATTGCATCTCTGATCCTTAATTATATTAGTTCTATACTCCTTTGTCTTGCACAGCAGTGGAACTGGAGTTAAGCTCTAAGATTGTTACAATAATTCTTGCCTTTTAAAGGAGGGATATTTTATGGTTGATTGCAAGCTCAATGTCCCATATTAGCAATTCATCATTTTACAATATTAATATTCATTTTTACTAAATATGGCAACTCCACATAATCAGCAATTTCCTCATCAATTTGGCAAAATCAAATTCATTATTAAGAGTTAGTATATTAACAGTGAAATGCCATTCTAGGTTTAAAAATAAACAAGTCTTGATTTACCCATTATGTTTAATTTTTCTCCTATAACAAGGAGACAATAATAGTACATTTTTAGTGGAGGTCAGAGATTAGTTAAGCAGGATAATCCAATTGATGTTCAACATCTTAGAACAACTTAAATTGAACTTCTTTATTTAGAAAGCTATTAATAGACATCCCATCTCTTGCTTTCAAAGGTAAGTATGCTAGCTATCAGTTTCAAGGTTTTGTCTTGTCACTGTATGTATCTGTATCCCGTAACAGATGGTTTGAATAACCTTATCTCTCCCACTCCCCCTCTCTCTTTTTCTCTCCCTTTTGTTCACCTCAATACCAGTCTTTCCTTACCTCTGTTGCTCTGTTTATTGTCTAAGGGAAAGACATAAGTATAAATAAATCACGAGGAACCCATTTTTTTCTCCTGTTGGATGTTGGGGACAGAGAATGAAATTAAATTCTAACAAATTCAACAAATATTTATTTAATCTTCTACTGTGGAACACACTGTGTTGGGAATAGGAGGTACTTGAAGAATATATGAGGTTTGCATAAAATGCAATTCCTCGACTTCATAGAGCTTGCATTTGGATAGAGGGCTATAACGATCATAGCATTCAAGGCAATTTTGAGTTAAAATAAAAGAGGAGAAAGCAGAAAAAAGAAGAGGCAGGAAAATATTCCAGTAGTCTAAGGAGGTTGAAAGGAGAGAATGAACTAGAGTATTGACAGGTGATGATAAATCAGAGGACAGATGAGAAAACTGTTACAGAATGAGTGTAATTAGCACTTGGTAACTGAATGGATTTGTGATGTAATGGGGAAGAATCAACAATAAAATCAGATTTCAAACTTGGGAGACCTGGAGAATAGGAATGTTTCTACTCCATAGAAATGATTTCTCAAATTTGACTGTAAAAATTTAAAGTGGGAAAAAACGCTACCTTGAATATAATAGATGCTAAATAATTGCTTGTTATGTTGATGTATATATATACATATATGTATGATGTGTATGCATGTATATATAAATGCATTAATAAATTAAAAGCTCTTAGCAAGCACTAAGTTCACACAAAGCACAGTGCTAAGTGTGCTAAATAGAAAAGACAAGCCCTGCTCCCAAAGATTTCTAATAGGAGGACACATCACCTATATTTTCATTCATATTCTACTCTTCATAACTCCATTTGGGATTTTTTTGGCAAAGATACTGAAGTGGTTTGCCATTTCCTTCTCCTGCTCATTTTACAGGTAAGAAAACTGAGGGAACATGATTAAGTGACTTGCCCAGGGTCACAGTTATTAAGTATCTGAAGCCAGATCTGAACTGGAGAAGATGAGCCTTCCTGACTCCAAACCTGGCACCTCTGCAAGTCAAATGGTAATGCATCTTATTTAGGTTCATTTCCATTACAAAAACAACTTCTCTTACTGATACTGAATCATTTGAAAGCATCAGGAACAATAGTGATGAGAAATTTCTTTTCTGTATCTTTAATAGGTGTGGCCACACCTACTTGAAAAAGTGTTAATTAGGCAGAGGAAGCTCCCATGTAGGTTGTATCTTCATGGTAATAGTTTCCCTGAGTGGTACCTAGAATAGAAAAATGGTTGCTAGTAGTTACAGTAGGGGATTCTGTTCATTACAAGGGCTCTAGCATACAGGCTTCTGGGCTATCTTCATGTGCCTATGGTAGTCACTATGTTTCAAGAAAGTTAGCACATTCAGTCTCCTTTTTCTCCCTCAGGGCACATTGGTGATTTCTGTAGGCAAGCCTGCCAGTCCGAGTGATGACAATTAAGGTTGGTGAATATGGGGATGTCTGGCCACTTCTCTAATGGGATTGTTCACTGCACAGAGGATGTTGGGAAAGTTAGGGAATGGTCTTGGTCTTATCTATTTATCAGCGGCAGTCAGTCTATAGTTGAAATGTGATCTGTGTGAAACCTATCAATTCCATTCCTGTTAACTATTTTCTAGTCCCTCTGCTACTCCTTTGTGTGATTCTTTTTGCTCACTTTCACTGATTCCTCTTCCTCCTCCCACAAACTTAATTGGTCTAGATACTTCAACTATCATTCCCCTCCAATTCCTCTATATGTAGATAATTCCTTTGTGTCCTAGTGTAAGCATCACCTAAATTGCTCAACAAATTCTACTGCCTGAGTGGAGAGGGGAAACTACTATTCCTTAATTTCCTATGGAAACCATATACCACAAATTTGAACAAATCACAATACATATTTCCCCGTAGACCCATTGCTGACATTTTTGCCTAGAGGCTTAGAAAATAATATTATGCTACTGCCAGATACATAGGCACAGTATAAAAATTTTGTTAGCGACATTGTTCTAGTCAAATTGCTATTTGTTTTTTCATAACTAGAAATTTTCTTTTGGATGATTAGTCTCACTCTCCCCAACCCATTTCTCACTCATGAACAATATATTAAATTAATGTCACATGCTGTTACAATAAAGATTTTTGATCATATTGACAACATACTGAATACATCTAAGGGTATGTAGAAGTGCTAACTGCAGAGGGAGTAGGGGGAATATACAGACACAAAGAACTGGAATGACTGATGAATCCAAAGGTGCAGGATCTAATAACAAAGTAATCTTACCAACCTTTATGTTTATTTAAAAAGAATTATGTTGCTCATTCTCAATAATTGTTTGTGTTAATATCTCCTGCTTCCTTTCTCTGCCTTACAATGAGATAAAATTCCCAGAAGCTATCCAGATCTCAGTTTCCTTAGACCAGGAAGCATTGCTTAGTTTTGAGTGAGTTGATTTTCTCAGTTGTAGTTTACATTAATCAAACAATATAACTTTTTAAAGAACCTATCATGTAATGGAGATGCAAAGATTAACTAAACGGGTCCCCATCCTAAAGGAGCTGATATTTTATTGGACAAATATGTAATAGCATTTCTTAGAAGCAAAATGAAAATGACACCTATTGGGATGTGGATGAAGTGGAAACATACCTCTTATATCATTTGTGTTTGTGTGTGTGTGTGTGCATGTGTGTGTATGTGTGCATGCATGTGTTTGTGAGGGTGTGTGTGTGTGTGTGTGTGAGAGAGAAAGAGAGAGAGAGAGAGAGAGAGAGAGAGAGAGAGAGAGAGAGAGAGAGAGAGAGAGAGAGAGAGAGAGAGAGAGAGGTCAGGGAGACAAGAGACAATGTTACACTGTGCTTTACATGACATGAATGCATCCTGAAGTTGTACGATAAGTAGGTATAATGGTGTTTTTGTCCTTTGGGATTCATAATGAACAAATGCAGTAAGTTCTAAAGATCCTGATTTTCCCCTTCTTTATGTAAGAGAGGAGGTTATTTTGAGGGTGTGGAAAGTAACTCAATGGACTTAAACTTGTTACCACCTTTTTAGAAAAGGATAGGTCATAGGCAAAGGATAGGCAAATTTCTGGGTCATTCTCATATTTACATTGAACAATTTGTAACTTATATTGAATAATTCACTGGTAAAGGTCCCTTAAAAACATATATTCCTCCCATTAGACTGCCCTTATTGCTTGAAATCCCTGGAAGAATTATTTCTTCTTAAGACATAAATGGAAAGTTTCATGATACGAATATTAATGTTGTCTTGGAGGAATGATAGCTGAAGCTGATATCAGATAGTAAGACATAGGTCTACTTAGTTTATCAGTGTCCCAAGAAAGAAAAAGTTGTGAATCAATGAGACACAGGAAAAGAAAATTTTATTGGATGGATGGGAAAGATAAAAGGGAAAATGCAAGTTTCCAGGAAAATAATGAATTTTACCTATTTAGTAACTTTAGTAAGTTTTAAGAATAAGAGCACTGAAAAATGGGGAAAGATTGAGGGCAGGGAGCCACCAAAAGAAAGAACAGGATATAGGAAAGGGAACAGAAGGGTACTGAAGAAATGACTACGAAACAAATACCTAGTACCAGCTTCAATCAAAGGTAAGTCTTGGTAGGCACATGTTCTAAGAAAGGAGGAAAAACTTAGGTTCTTCACAGGAGTTAGAGCCAAAGGTGATAACTGCAAACATTATTTTCTTTTACAAAGGCAGCTCAAGAAAAGAAGGCAGAACCCAAAAAAATGCATGACAATCCTTTGTAGTCAGGAATCTAATCAACCAGATCATGATTAAGAATAAGAATTCAAAAATTCAAAAACAATAAATAATTCAGAAAATATTTGGACTTTGATAAGTCAACATCTTTCCCAGATACTAAAAAAAAAAAAAAAAAAAAAAAAAAGAAGAAGAAGAAAATAGAGATTTTTTTTTTTTTAATTTGACTCTCAACCAAACCCCTATCTAGAAATATCTACTAAGGCATTTAGAAACTGTGATCTACCTTCCTGATAAGAATACCCACAGAGACAAAATCAGATTTTCTTTGAAGTATTAAAATTTGATCTTAAACAAAAAAAGTTTAAAGAAGCTCTTTCTCTACACCAGTGGTCTTATCCTGTCTGGCTTTATTCATGTCCCTAATACTCTTTGCGATGACATTTAAATGGCTCTACCAGGGATTTTCCTTAAGACTTCATTAAATACTGGGAAATTAGGAACAGAATGTCTAATAAAGACTTGATTGGATATATACCAACTAGTTTATAGAAAATGCAGAAGTACTTCAGAAATTAGAAAAGGGTAATAAAAAGCCCAATCAAACAATAACTGAATTAGATATTGAAATAATAAGATGCTCAGCAGTGTTCTCATCCAGTTACTCAGTAAAATCCTAAATAAGTGCCTTTGATAAACAATTATATTTTCCTCATTAATTCTGTCCCCTAGGATCTGCTAATGTTCTAGATTCAGAATATTTTCCTAGCAAATTGAATCATTTTTTTTTTATAGTTGAAGTAACCTGTTCCTTCTTTAAAAAACAAAAAACAAAAAAAACAAAAAACAAAAAAAACCAAACAACTTTTATTTAGCAGAAATAAAATTTTACGGTTGGAAAGGAGCTTAGGGATAGTGAAATTTAATTTAATTTAAAACAATTTATTTAATGCTTACTATGTGGACTCTGAGTTTATCACTTGTGCAAGGTCACACAACTAGATCATGATTAAGATAAAACAGAAAATGCACATTGAATAGGCATTTGGACGAGATGCCCTGCAAAGTCTATAGCTTAATCAGTCAATCATAAAATAAACACTTGTTAAGGATCTATTATTTTGTGGACACTGTGCTATGCACCAATTCTACACATTTATCATAAAAAAAAGTACAAAATTAACCAAAATTATAAAAAATAGGAACCCAAAGCAAAGATCTCTGTAAACAGTGATGGCATCAGTAATGTGATGAACAGTCCATGTCCAATGCAGAGGACGCTATTCTTCAGGGGTGTGCTCTTTAAACTACCACATGCATGTAAACAGATAATAATGCAGTTGATATATGGCAGGATAGCCAGAAATATCAAGGAACAGAGAATTTCACAACCACTTGATCTAACAGTAAGGTTTCCTGATGGAGGATACAATTGACCAGTATCACATTCACACACACACACACACACACACACACACATGATAAATGGTACTTTCTTCTGCTTCATTACCACCTAGATTTCAGTGTGTTTTGTTTGTTCGTTTGTTTTTCTATTGCAGGGAGATGAAAGCACATACATCCAGCCCCCAACAGAACTGCCAACTGATGCAGAGCATTTGCACCTGTACTGACCTAAGACAAGCCAACCTCAGGCCATCAGGAAATAGGATTGTGAGTAGGATAAATCAGGACTAATGCAGGGATTAGCAAAGTTCCTTTGCTATTCAGGGAGTACACACTTGTATTTCTATTTCCAAATTCCTCTTTCCCCCTGTGTAAGAATTGGTTAAGCCTTTGAAGAAGACATCAAAGTAGCATTGCCTTCAAAAATGAAGGTTAGTCAAGAGTCAATTAAACTTTATGATGATCACCATAAGGAAGAAGACCTGGGTTCAAATTTTGTTTCTGATATTTAATACCAATGTATCCTTCAGTAAATTACTTAATCTGCTTGATCCTATTTTGTTTGAATTTCCTGACAATTTTCTCATCCAAAGAATATTGTGATTTTTTTCCTAGTTCTTTGAAAATTTATATATATACGTATATATGCATATATACATAAACATACACACATGTATGTATATGTATGTACATACATATGTCTGTAGCATTATATGTATGGAATGATCTAGGTGATATCATAATTTTTAAAATTGTTTTTACATGGAATGACCATGAACATAGAATATTGTTCCAGGTATTTAGATTCCTTGATGTGAGAAGACCTCAGATCATGGGTGTGACGGGACATAGGGTGTCTCTTGAGAAAAGACTACTAGGGGCCAGGTCAGGCATTTTCCATCTGTCATAAAACAACCACTTCCATCTGTACCAGAACAAGGCATCTTCCCCATCCTACTGCCACTCCAGTCATCCAGCTGAGAAGTGGAGAATGTTTAGTGCAAAGAAGAGTAATGGCTTCAACTTCAGACCTTCAATTTCCTTCTGTACCTGTACGTTCTTATGCCCGATCATACCCTTTACATGCCAGTGATTCTGAATTTCAAATGATCATCATCCAAACCCTATTCCACACCCCTTACCACTAATTCCTCATTTCTATGTCCTCAACACTCTCTAAAATACCTGCTCCACAAGCAACAAAATTTCTTTCATTTTAAATCTGTTTCTCTTCTGCTCCTTGCATCTCTTAGTTCTTATTGATATCTTGCCTTTCCTTGATGCTGTATTCTCCTTGGCCACTCTTTCTAGTATGGGCTACACCTTAACTCAGACTCCTCTGCTCACTGCGCAAGGCAGGGGTGTTGCAATACTCCTTCCCATTGCCACTTTCATGTTCTTCCCTTTCCTCCACTGCTCAGTAACCCTTCTTACTCTCAGGTTCATGCTATACTTATCTACCCTCCCCCAATAAAAATCTTGGCAGAAGTTGACCACAGAATCTCCCTTTTTATCACTAAATTCCATATCAGGTTTATATTTCATTTTTCCTCCTGAACTCTTGCCCTCATACTAAAGTATACCAACTTGCATTTTTTCTTCCCTCAAATATCCTAACTACTCCACTTCCTCAACCTACTCACATCCCATGAACTACTTCTCCACCTTGCCTCATTCATACACTAAAATGGTTATACCCTTAATCTTACCATCACACTAAATGTACCATCTTCATGATCAAAATTTTGAAATTCTGCTTTTTTTTATTTCTCCCTCTCCTTCCCTTCTACTTTTCTCTAATATTCATTTGTCTGATGATCTCTATTCTCTTTACCCCTCAGTCCTCTCCCAGGCTATCTCCCTATTTCAGTAACTCTACTCTTCTCTCCATCTTGACTTCTTGGTAAACCAATTCAATCCTACACTGGTCTCCTTTCTTGAATCCACAATTCCCTTATCATATTATTGATTATGCCCAGCCAAGGTTTAGCCTCAGATCACTCCCACCATGCCTCATTTTCACACTTACACAGGTAGTGCTGAATGAAGGTGGAAACATATCACACAACCATTCTGCTTGGGTTTATTACAAATTTATGTTACATAACCTCAGCTGGGTCATAAATGTTGATAAATAATCTACTGTCCAAGACAACCTGAAAGGTCAACAGGAAAAGTCTATTGCACCAGACGGGGAGAGAAGCACAGTGAAGCATAAGTGGGCCAGCACAGACCAAGCCCCAGCCAATCCAGAACAGACCTCAATCCGAATCATAGGCAACTGTGGCAGCTTCCAGACTTGTCAACCCACAAATTCCAAGGCAAGCTCAGAAATTCAAGAGGAAAGAAAGTCTATCAGACCTGGGTGAGAGAGGAGAACAGTCAAGCCCTGACCCAGCCCAGCCCTAGGACAGCTACATCAGCAGCAGCAGTGGGAAGTGGTAGTCATGACAGAAATGGCTTTTTCTGGAGATCTCATCCCATAGATCATAAGACGATCAAACAACTAATCAGGAACAGAGGTCGCTCTGTGGACAATGAGGGAGAATTCTATTGTTTTTCCCATACTTCAACCTGGATTGCAGTCCTAGGTGGCAGTCCTGAGGCAAGGAGGAACATGAGCATAGCAGAGCTTGTGGCAACAGTTTCAGGGGAGAAAATAGTGCTTTTGGTCACTCACAGACCAGAGTACAGGCCAGGAGAAGAGTAAATATATCTCCTTCGATCATCCATCTTGGAAGAACTGAAAATTCATAGGTTCCTAGAAATATCTCTGAAAACAGCTGAACAAAACCTCTGAAGCTTGGAACAGTATGCCTTCCACACTGGAAGAAAAACCATACTTTAACAAAGAATCCAAAAATCATGTAATTTGATGGGAAAATAAGCAAATAAAAGGACAAATAAGACTATAGATTCTTACTTTGGTGACAAAGAAGACCAAAACATACAATCAGAAGACAACAAAGTCAAAGCTCCTACATTCAAAGTCTCCAGGAAAGAGATGAATTGGTCTTAGGCAATGGAGGAGCTCAAAAAGGGTTTTGAAAATCAAGTAAGAGAAGTAGAGGAAAAATTGGGAAGAGAAATGAGAGTGATGCAAGAAAATCAAGAAAAACTAGTGAGCAACTTGATAAATGAGACCCAAAAAAACACTGAAGAAAATAACACTTTAAAAAATACATAAAGGATGGAGTTAAAATAATGGAGTAAAAACAGGGACTTGCTTGAGCTCTCCACCAAACCCCTCCAAATACCTGTAAAAAATGACTAAACAAATTATAGTGCTGCTGAACCCACAAAATTATGGACAGAAACAAATCTGTAGCCCAAGACAGCCTGGAAGGTTGACAGGAAGCTCTATTGTATTGGGCTGAGAGCAGAATGCAGTCCAATGTGGGCTATGTCAGCATAGATGGGGCCAGGGTAGGCCTCAGGGGACTGAATCATTGGCAGTTGTGGTAGTTTTCAGAGCTTTCAGCCCCAAAATGCCAAAAAAAACATAGAAGGTCAGTGGGAGAACATTGCCAGATGTGGGTGAGAGAGGAACATAATCTGGCCCTAGCCTTGGGGTGGCAGAGGTAGTGGCAGTGGCAGCAGCAACAGTTCCTGCTACTAGAGCTCCTGACCCATAGACAGTGTGGGGATCTAGTGGCTGATCACAGGGGGATTACACAGGTCTCTTTACACTGAAGCAGGATTCTCTAGCTTTACCCATGCGTGGATCTGGGTTATAGTCCTGGGTGCTGATCCTGGGGTGAGGAGTATATTGCCAAGGCAATATTCATAGCACTGGTGGTAACTATGAGTATGCCAGGATAGATCTAAAGCATAAAGTATAACTGACTCTCCATATAGATGGCAGAAGAAAAGCATTTATTCACTCACCAGAAAGCCAAATTACAAAACCAGAAAGTCAAATTAGTCATAGTAGCCAAGAATTCAATACACATTAGTATTGCAGGGGGCAAAGATGTTTTCAAGCCTCCCCGCTCCCCTCACTACTGGGACCTTTCCAGAAACAAACAAATACTCACCATCCTAGCTGTCAGGTTAGCTGTGTCCTTCCCAGCTCTGACTAGACTAACTTTCTCCCAACTCTGCTCTACCCTTCCTGTTGTGCTCCTTCATCAAGCTCCTCCCACCACATGTAGCTTAGGTTTCCATGTGATTTACAAGTCACATGGGCCTATTAATGAAGGGGAAAGATTTTCTCATTTAACTCTCATATCACTACAAGGAGGAGCTCTGAAGTGGAAAGAGAATTCACCTCACAGTCCCAAAGCAGAAAATAGTGCTTGTGATCACTCAGAGACTAGAGCACAGGCCAGAAAATGAGCAACTATCTCTCCTTTGATTATACCCTGTTAAAAAGACTGATAATTTTACAGGCACCTAGAAGTGTCTCTGAATAATCTGAAAAGTCCCTGAAGTAGGACAGGACACCCTACACACTGGAAGCAGAGTTTTACTTTAACAAAGAGTTAGAAAGTCAAGTCTTTGACTAGGAAAAAATGAGCAAACAGTTTAAACAAACCTCAGACTAAAGTTTCTTACTTTGGTGAGAAAGAAGATCAAATCATATAACCAGAAGAAGACAACAAGTTAAAGGTCCTACACTGAAAGTTTCAAGAAAAATATAATTGGTCACTGGCCATGGAAGATCTCGAAAAGGAGTTTGAAAAGCACATAAGAGAAGTCAAAGACAAATTGGGAAGAGAAATGCGAGTGATGCAAGAAAATCATGAAAAATGAGTCAACAGCTTGCTAAAGAAGACTAACCCAAATGGCAAAAAAGGTCTAAAAAGTCTATGAGAAAAACGTTTTAAAAAACAGGATTGACCAAATGGGTAAAGTTGTTCAAAAGCTAACTGAAGAAAATAATTCCTTAAAAAATAGATTGGAGCAAATGGAAGATAATGACTTTATGAGAAATCACAAAATTATAAAGCAGTCAAAAGAATGAAAAAAATGGAAGAAAATGAAATATTTCATTGGAAACACCACTGACCTGGAAAATAAATCGAGGATAGACAATTTAAAATTTATTGGACTACCTGAAAGCCATGATCAAAATAAAGGAGCCTAGCTATCATCTTTCAAGAAATTATTAAGGAAAACTGCCCTGATACTCTAGAATTGGAGGATAAAATAAAAATGGAAAAAATTCATCTATTGCCAAGTGAAAGAGATCTCCCCCAAAAAAGCTCCCAGGAATATTATAACCAAATTCCAGAGTTCCCAGGTCAAGAAGAAAATATTGCAAGCAGTCAGAAAAAAATATTCAAGTATTGTGCAAACACAATCAGGATAACAAAAGATCTAGCAGCTTCTACATTAAGGGGATCATATGGCTTAAACTATGATAATCTGGAGGTCAAAGGAGTTAGGATTAAAACCAAGAATCACCCACCTAGCAAAACTGAGTATAATACTTCAGGGGAAAAATGGACATTCAATGAAACAGAGGGCTTTCAGATATTCTTGAGAAAAAAAGAACAGAGCTAAATAAAAAAAATTAACTTTCATATATGAGAATTAGGAGAAGCATGAAAAGGTAATCAGGAAAGAGATATCATAAGGAACTTCTTAAAGTTGAACTGTGTTATTGTATATAGGTATATGTATATATGTATGTATATATGTGCATATATATTTTACACACATATATGTATGTGTGTGTATATATATATATATATATATATATATATATATACAGATGGCACAAAGTGAGTTGAATATGAAGGGATGACATCTAAAAATTAAAGTGTGAGACAGGAATATATCAGTAGAAGGACAAAAGGAGAAATAGAATGGTGTAAATTGTCTCACATAAAAGTGGTGAGAAAAAGCTTTTATAATGGAGAGAGGAAGAGGGTTGAAGCGAGAGGGAATGAGTGAATTTTACTCTCATTGAATTTGAATTAAGGAGCAAATAGCATACATACTCAATAGGATATGCAAATCTTACTTTCCCTATAGAAAAGTAACAGGGAAAAAATGAGGAGGTGATAGAAGGGATGGCAGATTTGGGGAGGGGGTAAATAGAAGCATTTATGTAGGTTTTTCTTTATCTATCATCTATCTAGTTATTTATTTTTAGTGTTCAACTTTCACTTACACAAGACTTTGAGTTTCATATTTTCTCCCCATCTCTCTCCTCCCTTGCCCAAAGACTGTGCACTCTGATTATCCTTCCCCCAATATTCCCTGGCTCTTCTATCCACCCTTATACATTTGTTCTCTATTTTCTTACAGTGCAAGATAGATTTTTATACCTCATTGCTTCTATGTATTATTTACCCAATTTTTAAAATTTTTACTTCCAGGGGGAGGAGCCAAGATGGCAGAGTAGAAAGATACACATATGCTAGCTCCAAACCCACAGCCTATAAAATACCTGTAAAGAGGAACTCCCAAAAAATTCAGGAGCAGCAGAAGCCACAGAACAACTGAGTGGAGGAGATTTCTGTTCCAGAGAGACCTGAAAAATCAACGCGAAAGGTCCGTCGCGCCCCTGACCCTGAGCAGAGCCCAGCCCTGCCTTGGCCACGTGGCACCAAGAGGAGCAGATCCCAGCAGGCTTCAGGGACAGAATGTCCAGCCACAGCACAGGTTCCTCCACCCACAGGTAGCAAAGGTCAGTGAGAGAGTCTCTTTGGGTGGCCAAGAGGGGATTGGGGTGCCCCCATAACTCAGGCTCCCTTGGGAGGCAGCAGTGGAGGCAGCAGCAGACAGGGGCTCCCAAAGCAGGCAGGAGCTCAGATCCATTGTTGAAGGTCTCCACATAAACCCTCTGAGGGAATTGAGCCCCGTGTGGCCCTGCTCCCACCTGAGCACCTGAATTTAATCTCACACTGAATAGCAGCCCAACCCCCGCTGAAGCCCTAAGGCTGGGAAGCAGCATTTGAATCTCAGACCCCAAGCACTGGCTGGGTGGATCTGGAGGTGAGGTGGGGATGGAGAGGACACTCAAAAGTCAAGTCACTGGCTGGGAAAATGCCCAGAAAAGGGGGGAAAAAATAAGACCATAGAAGGTTACTTTCTTGGTGAACAGGTGTCTCCTCCCTTCCTTTCAGATGAGGAAGAACAATGCTAACCATCAGGCAAAGACATAGAAATCAAAGCTTCTGTATCCCAAACATCCAAAATAAATATTCAATGGGAGAAGGCCGTGGAAGAGTTCAAAAAGGATTTTGAAAATCTAGTTAGAGAGGTGGAGGAAAAACTGGGAAGAGAAATGAGAGAGATGAAAGAAAATCATGAAAAGCAGGTCAACACCTTGCTAAAGGAGACCCAAAAAAATGCTGAAGAAAATAGCACCTTGAAAAATAGGTTAACTCAATTGGCAAAAGAGGTTCAAAAAGCCAATGAGGAGAAGAATTCTTTAAAAAGCAGAGTTAGCCAAATGGAAAAAGAGGTTCAAAAGCTCACTGAAGAAAATAGTTCTTTCAAAATTAAAATGGAACAGATGGAGGCTAATGACGTTATGAGAAACCAAGAAATCACAAAACAAAACCCAAAGAATGAAAAAAGGGAAGATAATGTGAAATATCTCATTGGAAAAACAACTGAGCTGGAAAATAGATCCAGGAGACACAATTTAAAAATTATGGGACTACCTGAAAGCCATGATCAAAAAAAGAGCCTAGACATCATCTTTCATGAAATTATCAAGGAAAACTAACCTGATATTCTAGAACCAGAGAGCAAAATAAGTATTCAAGGAATCCACCGATCACCGCCTGAAAGAGATCCAAAAAGAGAAACTCCTAGGAACATTGTGGCCAAATTCCAGAGTTCTCTGGTCAAAGAGAAAATATTGCAAGCAACTAGAAAGAAACAATTCAAGTATTGTGGAAATACAATCAGGATAACACAAGATCTAGCAGCTTCTACATTAAGGCATCGAAGGGCATGGAATAGGATATTCCAGAAGTCAAAGGAACTACAACTAAAACCAAGAATCACCTACCCAGCAAAACTGATTATAATACTTCAGGGGAAAAAATGGTCTTTCAATGAAATAGAGGACTTTCAAGCATTCCTGATGAAAAGACCAGAGCTGAAAAGAAAATCTGACTTCAAAACACAAGAATGAAGAGAAGCATGGAAATGTAAACAGCAACGAGAAGTCATAAGGGACTTACTAAAGTTGAATTGTTTACATTCCTGCATGGAAAGACAATATTTGTAACTCTTGAAACTATTCAGTATCTGGGTACTCGGTGGGATTACACACACACACGCACACACACATAGAGACAGAGTGAACAGAGTGAATTGAAGAGGATGGAATCATATCTTAAAAAAATGAAATTAAGCGGTGAGAGAGAAATATATTGGGAGGAGAAAAGGAGAAATGGAATGGGGCAAATTATCTCTCATAAAAGAGGCAAGCAAAAGACTTTTTAGTGGAGGGAAAAAGAGGGGAGGTGAGAGAAAAACATGAAGTTTACTCTCATCACATTCGACTAAAGGAAGGAAAAAAATGCACACTCGTTTTGGTATGAAAACCTATCTTACAATACAGGAAAGTGGGAGAGAATGGGATAAGCAGGGTGGGGGGAATGATGGAAGGGAGGGCAATGGGATGAGGGAGCAATTTGAAGTCAACACTCTTGGGGAGGGACAGGATCCAAAGAGAGAATAGAAGCAATGGGGGGCAGGATAAGATGGAGGGAAATATAGTTAGTCTTATACAACATGACTATTATGGAAGTCATTTGCAAAACTACAGAGATATGGCCTATATTGAATTGCTTGCCTTCCAAAGGGAAAGGGTGGGGAGGGAGGGATGAAGAGAACTCAAAGTCTTAGGAACCACTGTCGAGTTCTGTTCTTGCTACTAGGAAATAAGAAATACAGGTAAAGGGGTATAAAAAGTTATTTGGCCCTACAGGACAAAAGAGAAGATGGCGACAAGGGAAGGGAGGGATGATAGAAGAGAGGGCAGATTGGTGATAGGGGCAATTCGAATGCTTGGTGTTTTGGGGTGGGGAGAGGAGACAAATGGGGAGAAAATTTGGAACCCAAAATTATGTGAAAATGAATGTTAAAAGTTAAATAAATAAATTTAAAAATGAAAAACTTTTTTTTTTTACTTCCAACTTCTCTCCCTTCCTCTCTCCCCACTACCCTCATTGAGAAGGCAAATAACTTGATATATATTATACCTGTGTACTCTTGCAAAACACTTCCATAACAGTCATGTAGTGAAAGACTAACTATATTTCCCTCCATCCTATCCTGCCCCTCCATTTATTCTATTCTATCTTTTGACTCTGTCTCTCTTCAAAAGTGTTTACTTCTAATTACCCCCTCCTCTCATTTTCATTCCGTTCTATCATTCCCCCTCAGTTGTCCCCTTCCCCCTACTTTCCTGTAGGTTAAGACAGATTTTCATACCCAGTTGAGTGTGCATATAATTTCCTCTTTAAGCCAAACTTGATGTGAGTATGATTCACTCTTTATCTCCTTCATCTATTGTGCAGGTTAGCTTTTTTTTTTAATGTGATATTTCATATTGTCTTCTATTTTTTCATTCTTTTGGTTTTGTTTTTATAATTTATTGATTTTTCTTAAAATCATTAGGTCCATCTGCTCCATTCTGATTTTGAAGGAATTTTTTTTTTCTTCAGTGAGCTTTCGAACCTCCTTTTCCATTTGATCTATTCTGCTTTTTAAGGTGTTGTTCTCTTCATTGCCTTTTTGGATCTCTTTTGACATTTGCATTAGTCTATTTTTTATGATGTTATTTTCTACAGCATTTTTTGTGTCCCCTTTAGCAAGCAGTTGACTTATTTTTCATGACTTTCTTGCATCACTCTCATTTCTCTTCTCAATTTTTCCTCTTCCTCTTTTACTTGATTTTGAAAATTCTTTTTGAGTTCTTCCATGGCCTGCAACTAACTCATATTTTTTGGAGGCTTTGGATGTAGGACTTTTGGCTCTTTTGTCTTCTTCTGGTGTTTTGATCTTCCTTGTCACCAAGGTACACTTCTATATTCTGATAATTTTTCCCAGTTTTTGCTCATTTCCCCAGTCATTTATTTGACTTTTGAGCACTTTGTCAAGGTAGTTGTCTGCTTTCAGTAGGGGTGGACTGGTAGTATACTTTCAGTTTCTTGATCCCCCCACAGTCTGTGGGCCTAGAGCTCCAGAAATAGCTGTTGCCACTGTGGCTGCCATGGCCTCCTCCACCAACCCAGGGTTAGGGCCAGACCATGCTACTCTCACATTGGTCTGATAAGTTTTTTCCACTGAACTTCCAAGTTGTCCTAGGTGTTTTTGGGTTGAGAAGTCTGGAAACTACCACAGTTGCCACTGATTTGGTCCTCTGAGACCTACTCAGGTCCTGAGGCTTACTCAAACCTGATCTGTGCCAGTGCAGCCCATGCTAGACTGAGCTCCACTCCCTGCCTGGCACAATAGACAATTCCTGTTGAGCTTCTATGCTATCTTGGGCTGGAGATTTGTTTCATACCATCGTTATGTGGCTTCTGAAGCTCCATAATTTGCTTAGATTTATTTTTTACAAGTATTTGGGGGATTTGGGGGAGGAGCTCTAGTAAGTCCCTGCTTTTATTCTGCCATCTTGCCTCTGTCTCAACAGAAGCACTTTTGAGGAGGAAGAGGGTGAAAACAGAGAATAAAATAAATGGGGGTGGGGAGGTAAGATAGAGGGATTTATAGTTAGTCTCTCACAATATAACTATTATGGAAGTGTTTTGCATGACTACACATGAGTATTCTATATCAAATTGCTTGCCTTAACAATGAGGGTGGGTGAGGAGGGAAGAAGGGAGAGAATTTGGAACTCAAAGTTTTCAAAATGAATGGTAAAATTTGTTTTTACATACAGCTGTGAAATAAGATGCACAGACAAACAGGAACAGAAATCACTCTTACCCTATTAGAAAATAGAAGGGAAGGGGATAAAAAAAGGAGGTAGGGGGTGATAGAAGGGAAGACAGATCTGGGGAATCGGTAATCAGAATGCATGCCATCTTGTGTTGGGGGAAGGGAGAGATGGGGAGAAAATTTGGAACTCAAAATCTTGTAGAAGTGAAAGTTGAAAACTGAAAATAAATGAATAAAAAGAAAAAAAGTTAAAAAAAGAAACTCATTCAATACATGGTCTATCTATTTAATATACTGGCTAGGGTTCATTGTTTTAAAATGTTTTGTCAGTGAAGAAAGCTAGTGTGGTAGATATTATCTGAGATTTTAATGTAAAAATAAATATATTCATAAAAATCTTAATGAAGTTCAACAGTACAAAAAATGTATATATCATTTTTTGAATGTGTTCCTTTAAGGTACTACAGTAAACCATTTTCCATTGAATAAAATGTGGAAGGATAAGAACTTTTCAAAATAAAAATTGCCAAGAGCCATATGATAAATACTCGATCGTTAATAATAAGAATGAAAATCAAAACAATTTTGAAATTTCACTTGACACCTAGTAAATTGGCAAAAATGACAAATAAAAAGACAATAGTCAATGTTAGAAGGATTTTGGAAAGACAGACACATTAATAAACTGTTGCTAGAGATATTCATTGGTCTAATCATTCTAGATGCCATTTCAGAATTGAACTAAGAAAGCGATTAAAATATGCCTACCCTCTGACCCAGAGATACCATTTCATGACATTTCTTATTAGACTACCATCATCTGAACCTGTTCACACACAGAAACCTCTTCATATTGCACAATCCTTTCAGTCCTGGATCTCACACCTCCTAAGTATCCTCTGTCTTCGGGTGCCCCTTTCTTTGACTGAGGTGGTGGTTACGGGTAGGGCTCCTCCCAAACCTTCGGTTTAGAGGGTGCTCAGGTTAGTAACCTCTTCATTTTCCACAAAAACTACACACCTCTGGATTTCTCTATCAACCCCAGGTGGGGGTACAACCTTTCTTTAACACAACTCCCATCTTTTCAGCTTCCTTTTTTATATCATCTTCCTCTTTTAGAATGTAAGCTTTTTGAAGAAAAGGATTATCTTTCTTTTTCTTTCTGCAATCAGTTCTGCTATAACTTAACATATGTGCTCCTCAAAACTTCTCGTTATGGAAAAAATGTGCAATAAAAAGGACAGGGACAATTGAGCAAGGAGTACATTGCTCAAAACTTTGTTAGTTACATTTAAAAAAGATAGAGAGCTAATCATAAAAAAATCATAGTTTTGTAAACATTAAATGGTTTAAAAATCATAATAATAGCCAAAAATAATGGCTAATATTGACATAGCATTTACCATGTACCATATACTGTGCTAAGCACTTTAGAATTCTCATCACATTTGATCATCAATCCAAGGTTGAGAGACAGGCGTTATTATTATATCTATTTTACATATGAGGAAAAAGAGGCAAAGAAAAGTTCACTGCCCAGAACTGCATAATTAATAAGCGTGTGAGGCCATATTTGAACAGTTTTCCTGATTCTAGGCCCAGCACTCTATCCCATGCAGGGCACCCAATGCTTCAATAAATGGTGTCATCTTCCATGGCCTCAGACTGCTGCTGATTCCTGTGTACCTGTTCCAACATCCAGAATGGCAAAGTCTTCAGTAAGATGGGAAGGTTACAACTACAGCTCCAGTCACCAGTGCAGGAAACCATGTCAGAAGGTGGTAGGTGGTAACGGTTGCAGACCAGACTTCCTCAGCCCACACCTCTTATTGTACAAGAAGATATGCAATGAATATCACACTTTACCAAGAAGAAGAACTGAAGTTTGATTTTAGAAGTGGGGTTAAAAATGTTGGAGTTGGGGAGATATTGTGAAATGGTACATTTTTCCGCATTCTCAGGGTTTCCTTTCGTTTCTTTCTTTTTTTTTTTTAAATTAAATTATTTTATTTGTTTTCAGTGTTTGACAATCAATTCTATATATCTTAGATTTTTTTCCCCTCCCTCCCCACTACCTCCCTGAGATGACATACAATCTTGTATAGGTTCCACATGTGCATTCCTGTTAAATACATGTTGTGTAGAAGAATAAAGTGAATGGAAGAAAACATAAAACAAAACAAAATAAAACATAATGCAAAAGAAAATGGTCTATTTCTATCTGCAATTTAATTCCATAGTTATTTCTCTAGATGTGGAAGGTGTTTTGCCTCAAGAGTCCACTGGAAATTTTTTAAGTCCATGCATTTCAATGAAGTACTAAGTCTACCAGAAAAATTCCTCGCACACTGTTGTTGCTGTATACAAAGTTCTCCTGGTTCTTCTCCTTTCACTCAGCATCATCAGTTCATATAAGTCTTTCCAGGCTTCTCTGAAGTCTTCCTGTTCATCATTTCTTATAGCACCATAGTATTCCATTACATTCATATACCACAACTTGTTCAACCATTACCCAATTGATGGACATCCACTTGATTTATTCTCAGTGTTTCTTAAGAAAGAAATCATTCATAGGCAAACTCAAAATTTGATTTTACTCAAATCATTCTCTAATTAATCAATTGCATTGGAACAAACTCACATTATCAAAACACGTGTTCCAGTAGAATATAATGAAATGTTTTCCCTAGTACTTAACACAGTGTCTAATATATAGTAAATACTTAATAATTACTAGTTGATTGATGGATGGAAGGAAGGAAGGAAAGAAGGAAAGAAGAAAGGAAAGAAAATACCTAAGTATCAAAATACATATAGGAGCAGTACATTTTTGTGGGAGGGAACTGAAAATTAAGAAGATCGTTGCTAAATAATTTGTAGTGTGTTAATGGAACATGTTATTTCTGATCTAAAAGCAATGATGCATATTAAGAGACAATATAGAGAACCACTGAAAGACTGAACTACAGTGAAATACAGTCATGAAAATTATATACAAAAAGAATAACAATATCAAATAAACTGAAATCTGTAAAATTTGAAGGACCAAACTTGGTTCTACAGAAAAGGATAAAATGGGTTTTGAAAAATGCATATAATGTCGTAACTGATCAACTGGCTTATTTTGCTAAACTTTTTTCTTATTCATTATAATTGTTGACTCTATATGGGGAACCGAGGAGAATATGTTAAGAAGTCAAGGTTCTATAAAAGAAAACAAAATACTATCAATAAAAGGCAAGGTAACGAGTAAAAATGCCTAAATATACCTACTTGATTCCTGATTGATTTCAGGAGGGGATAAAGGAAAAATGCAAAGAACTCAAAAAGAAGTCCATGTTCCATTCATTTAATTGATGTTTTCATATTATATAATTTTATATAAAATTTTTAAGTGACTATTCATAGACTTTTTCGTTTTACATATGCATGCTTAAAATTTTTAATTGCACTAGCTTCTCAAACTGGTGAACACTTTAAGGTTTTAAATAGGAATGGGTAAAAAATGAATCAATAATAAATAGCTTAAAGCAATACATTTTATTTGAATACTATACATTTATTCTGTAGATTAAAAGCACAGTTGCCAATGGATGTTATACTTTAAAAGGAAACAATATATCCTGAATATCTGAATATTGCAGTGAGATCATGCAGTGTGTCTTTTAAAAGAGAGGTTCAATCAATCATTTATTGTTTATAAACTTAAAGTGTATCTTAAAAGACCAATAAAATGTAGCACGGGGTAGAAAATAAATTTCGAATTTTGAAGGAAACATGTGACTACATCAGTTTTCAAATACAAGTTTGAGTGTTTTTATCATTTTTATTGGTTACTTGTTCTTTTAGTACTACTTCCTTTCTGAATTCTTTATAAGAATGCAGAGGAAAGAGAACATATCACTTTTGACTTTAGGTAGAAATAAGGTAAACTTTCTCTCCTCCTTTCTTTTATCTTTTCCTTCTGTCATTTCTTCTTTCCTTCCTTCCTTTGTTTCCTTCCTTTTTTCTTTTCATTCTTCCTTCCTACATTCAGTCAGTCATGCAGTAAGCCAATAAACATTTATTAAATACCAGTTATATATTGAAGAACTGAAATAGGTTCTGAGGCTGATACGAGAGTAATTGAATTATTCAGTTCCTCAACTCATAGCACCTACAATTGTATAATATCACTTGTACATATAAATACATACATACATATACGTATATATGTATGTAAATTTTTTGTCATTCATGAATAGTCAATTTCATTCTTCAGACTACTGAAATAAATTCCTGAAATATGCCATAGTATTCAAAATTACTTGAGATTTTAATGAAGGAGAATTGTATTATTTATTCAAAGTCATTTTGGTAGCATAAATAACACCACCTTTGTAATATCATTTGAATATGGCCCATTAGTCTCCTCTGATACTACTACCGCTCTGGTACAGGCCTTCATCACTTCAAGCTTGAAATATTGCAATAGCCTGCAGTTGGTTCTGCCTGCCTCAAGTCTTTCCTTCCTCCAATTCAGCTTATCTATTTAGCCGCTAAAAAGTTTCCTAAAGCATAGATCTGTTCATGTTACTATCTCCTCAATAAACATCAGTGGTTCCCTGTAACCTCTAGGATCAGAAACAAAATCATCTACTTGACCTTCCAAGCCCTTCAGAACCTAGGCTCTTCCTATGTTTCCAGTCTTCTAACACCTTAGTCCCTATCACATTCTCTGAAGTCCAGTTACACTGGTCTCCTTGCTGTTCCAAAAGTAAGATACTCCATCTCTTGGCTCGGTTTTACCCCTTTTGGCTGATCTCCATTCCTGGAATGCTCTTCCTTGTTATCATCTCTTCCAGAATTCCCTGGCTCCCTTTGAGTCTGAACTGTACTCCTATCTTGCATAGAAATTTCACAAACCCTCCTCATTTTTATGTCCTCGCTCTTTTAATTATTTCCTCTTTGTCACTTATTGCTTGCTTGCACATATGTGTTTGCTTGTTGCTTGACCCATTAGATTGTATACTCCTCCAAGGCAAAGGAATGACTTCTGTCTGTTTTTTCTATCCCTTGTGCTTAGTGCAATCCTGGAAAATAGAAGACATTTAATGAATGCCGATTTATTGACTGAATGTAATCTATTTTGGATTATTAAAGGTATTTATAGAAGAATTTAACATGAATAATTAAACTATCCACTATTCTATTTCCTATATATGATTGCTATTTTTTTTATGATTTGCTTATTTTTGTTTCAAAGGGGAAATGGATTTACTCAGCAAGAATAAATGTGTTATTAGGGTGTTTAAAGTCTGAGGAAAATTTGAGCTTTGGTATTGTGTATTAAATGAAATTATAGATTTGTGGAAATATTGGGGAAATGATATGTATTTTAAAATAGAAGTAGGCATTAATATGATAATGGGAGGTAGCATCGACCATCTATGTTTAAGATAACTTATATAACTGAGGCTGTTTCAGGATCGTAAGTTCACATCTGAAAAGAACCTAAAAAGTCATCTTTTTCACTCCCATTTTAGAGAAGCGGAAACTACAATCTAAAGTACTTGTGATTTGCCAAATGTCACACAAGTAGTATGAAAATTAAATCCTGTTTTCAATCTAATTTTTCTTTTACTACACCATGATGATTTGAGATTTAATGGTGAAACAGATATGGAAATTCATGAAGATCATTAAAATCCAGCTAGATAGAAAATCTCTCATAATGTGATATATGACATAAGGGATAGAGAGTACGTCTTAAAGCCAGAAAAACATAGGATCAAGTACTGTCTCAGGCACAAACCAGCTTAGTGTCACTGAGTAGATCCATTAAACTCTTAATATTCTAGGAAATTCTCTAAGTATATAAGATACAGAGAAAATACTGATCTAGATTGGTAGTTTTTCACACAAAAAATTGTCAATACCAATGAAATCACGTATTTAATCCTAACAGTGAAATAAGCAATACATCCACTTAACCAAAGATTTGATGTAATGAAATCTCAAAAAAAATAAAAAATCTTTTCCAGCAATTATATGTTAAACAGAATGCCATTTAGTGGTAGCTAATACTGATTAGAATTGAGAAGATTAAGAGGTTGCTACAGTTGTTCAGTACAAAATTGGATGTGGAAGAAGAGAAGGATATTGAAAAATAGCATTTTATATGGGATTTAGTGCTAGCAAAGAAAGTGATTGTCATAGAAATACAAATTTTTGCATCTAAGGGACTAAGAAGATTGGATTCTATTCATTCAGCTTAAGAAACATTAAGTATTTATAGTTAAATGCATGGCATTATACTAAGTAGTGGAGATAGAAAGACAAATAGGAAATAGTCTCTACAATAAAGAAACTATTATTTCAAGGGAACAAGTTAAAAAATTAGATAGCATAAGGAAAACTGAAGAGGAAAAGAACAATAAGTTGTGTGAGGAAAGACAAATTAAGGCTTCTTGGAAAAACGGCATTAAGAAGACAAGAATTCTGAGATGTGGCTATAAGGACAGATTGCATTTTTGTCATGGTAGATGCATGTAAGCTTGCCTGAAGCATTGTTTGAATAGCTGGTATCTAGTATTTCCACTTGGCTGAAACTGAATAACAATTAAAGAGAGTAATAGAAAGTAAGCCTAGAAAAGTAGCTGAGAGAGATTATGGGTAGCCTTAGCTATGGATTTAGTTATTTATATTTTATTATAGAGGTAAGAGTCAATCATTTAAAATTTGCAGTGCCTCAAAGGATTCCAGATCTACTTGATTTCCTCCAGGAATTCTCAAGGGATGCCTCAAAGATTCCAGATCCATTTAATGATTCTGAGTATCTGTGCAGCATGGTTTAAAGGACATACTAAAAAAATCATGCTAGTCAGTGAGGGGAAGTTAATGAGGAAAGGAAAACGTGGTTGAGGAGTATCCTTCTTTGATCAGATGAGGACTTCCATGAATCCTTTTGTAATTATTAATTCCCTACTAGGCTATCTCTTATGACATCAGGCTAAAGTAGCAGAAGGTAAATTTTAGATGTTTTCAGGATCAGAATTATATCTGTTCAAGGAAACAGTGCATTGCTGAGACCAAGACTTCTACTAATATGGGAGATAAATGTTGGAGTAAATACTGGAAGCTGTCCATTTTTCCTCTAGAAGCCTTCCTTATCATCAAAGGTATGAATTCCTTTAATAATTTCTGACATGAGAAATAAAATGTCTATTTTTTATTTCATAATTTTCACCTGAAACATTTCCAAATGTGATTCATATAAAAACTGTCTCATGTAACACATTTTCTTATTGGCAATATATTCCAAAGGAAAAAAAATGTTTAAGGGCACTAGAGAGGTCATTAAAGTATACATGCAGTGTGACTGAAGAGCACTAGGGAAACTATATGCTAAAATTAGAGTTTTGATTATAAATTAATTTTAAAATCTTATTTCTCTAATTAACCAGTGACCTCAACTCATCATTGACATACTCTTTATATTAGATCTGTTTATTTAATAGCATCCAAATCCATCTCTACCCAAGAGAAAAGAAGAAAGGAAGGAGGAGGAAAGAAAGGAGGAAGAAAAAGGAAGAAGAAAGGAAGGAAAGAACAAAAGAAAGAAAGAAAAAAGAAAAAAGAAAGGAAGAAAGAAAAGGAAAAAAAGGAAAGATCATAAAAATACAATTAACAAAATGAAAAACATGATGATACTCTGGTTTTTGGAAATAAAGAAGTATTGAGAGGAAATGAATTCACTTTATCCACAAAAAAGCAGTTAAAATTAAACAAACAAAATTATGATTAAGTTAAGTCATATTCAGCTCTGAGCCACAGCTCAGGCAATAAGCATTTATTAAGTACTTACTATGTCCCTGGCATTGTGCTTTGTGCTCAAGACACATAGAAAGGAAAAACATTCCCTGTCCTCAAGGAGATTTACAAACCAAAGTGGGGCGGGGGCGCAGCAAATACGTATCTATAATCAAGAAACGATTAAGATAAATTTGAGATAATTTCATAGAGAAGGCATTAAAATTAGTGGGACAAGGACAGACATTTTTTATAAGGTGGAGTTTTTAAACTGAAACTTGGAAGAAGCCAATTAGGAGAAATGAAAAGGGAAAGAAATCCAGGAGTCATGGGGAAACAGCCAATGAAAATGCCCAGTGTTGGGAGATGAAGTAAGACAAAAAGTATTCCAGTGTAACTGGATCACAGGCAACATTAGGGTAAAATAAAGTATAATCAGACTGAAAATATACCAGAGGTGCACATTATTAATGAATTTAAAAAGCGAAACAAAGGTTTTATAATTTACCCAGGAGATAATCTGGAAGTATTTGAGTTTATTCACGGGCATGGGGGGTACTGGGTATTGTACCTGAATTTTAGGAATATTATTTTGATAGTTGAGTGGAAGATGAACACAAAGGGAAGAGACTTGAGGCAGGGAGTCAAACAACAGGCTATCACAGTAGCCCAGGTGTGAGATGATGAATCTATATCCATGTAATGGTGGTGTTAGATAGGAGAAGGAATGTATTAAAAATATTTCAAAGGTAGAATCAACTGAAATTGGCTACAGATGTGATGAGAGAGGGAGAAAGACAGAGACAGACAGAGACAGAGAGACAAAGAGAGGGACAGAAAGAGAGAGAGACAGACAGACAGACAGATAGACAGACAGACAGAAATCCAATAGGCAGTAGTGGGCTATATGAAACGATATCAGGAGAGAGATTTAGGGTATTTAAATAGGTCCGGGAATCATCTGCATAGAGATGATCATTGAATCATGGGAGCTGAAAAGATCATGAAACAAAAATAATGTAGAGGCAGAAGAGAAAAAGGTCCAGGAAAGAGTTGTGGGGGACACAGTTGATAAGAACTTGATGAAGATCTAGCAAAGAAGACTGAGAAACAGCAATCAGACAGGTAGTGGCATAACGTAGAGAAGACTGTTATGAAAAACTAGCGAGAAGAAAATATGAGAAAAAAGTTTCAACAATGTCAAAGGCTGTATACAAGTCAAGAAGGATGAGGATCGAGAAAAACAAAACAAAGCATAACAAAGCAGTTATATTTGGCAACCATCGTATGTTAAATATATTAAAAAAAATTCCTCCCCTCTAGTCTTTTTCTGAGGCCTCATTGTGATAGATGAGAAATATCTGGGTTCTCAACAGCAATGTCTGCTGAGTACAAATGCCAAAAAACAAATAGCAAGCTAGAAAGATTTTCAATAAAGGGTCTAGAACCAATTTCTTATCTGAAGTTGGAGAAGCAGTTAGCTTACTTTGGAGAATCCCATCATCAGAAATTTAGCAAGAAAAAGACAGTTTATTGCCAGTCACAGCAACTTGAGAGATAGATGATGAGAAAGGCTACAATTTACATCGATGAAAGCAGTATTGGATTCACAAATCCTGGCCAATTGGAGCAAGTAATTATTTATTTGGTAGAGGGAGTGTCCTTATCCAGGATTTCTCCATACCAATAAAATTGTGAGGTTCTAGTAATCAAAATTTGCATTCCTTTGGGCAGAACACCCACAGGCTAGGGTATGATAACCTATGTGGTCAGAGGAAAAGGAAGGAGAAGGAAGAGACGTAGAGGGAAGGAAAGGAAAGGGAAGGGAAGGGAAGGGAAGGGAAGGGAAGGGAAGGGAAGGGAAGGGAAGGGAAGGGAAGGGAAGGGAAGGGAAGGAAAAGTTGACTATTGCATGGAGAAAGCTTTTATTCCAAATTCTTAAGGGTCACATCTCTTAAGGCAACTACTCTTATCCCTGCTGCTGCCAGGGACCTCCCCAAAATTACTTTGCATATATGGTTTTATTGGCTTGTCTCTGAACTTTCCATTTTACTAAAATAGAATATAAAGCCCTTGAGACTAGGGATGGGTTCATTGTTCCTATAATCCTATAAACCCTGAAGATTTTAGAGCATTGGAGTGAAATGATCTGAGCTGTGTTTCCTCTCTCTGCTTCCCCAGCACATACTGTCTCAGCCATAATCACCCCCTACTAGACCCACTTTCTTTCTTTCTCCCAAGTCAAGTTCCTTTCCTTTCCAATACCTTAAAGTTTGGCACTTTCTGAAAGTCTTCCTTGCTCAAATCCAATCAGTCCATTTTCTCAAGTATCCCATCAAAATAGATATTGAGCTGAACTTGTATTTCTCTTTACACCATTTTTCCAACATGCCAGGGTTATTTAAAGGTCATATTGTATTTCCTGCCAGTTAATTTGAAAACGCTGATAACTCCATTAATCCCTGTTGACCACTAAGCTTGGTAGACCTTGGCATGCCAATAGTAGAGGTTTCAAAATTTTAATCTTGTCTTGAAAATTGTCTGTGAGATCCATTTTAATTTGTGGATTCAGTCATGTTGACACAGAAGAGATGGTTTCTAGGCTTAAGTGAAGGGCAGCTTACAAATAGTAGGACATGGATCATTTTTAAAATAAGGGTGTTAAAGGATTACTTTTGTTTGGATAAAGACAGATGCTGAGACAGAATCTCGTGTCATCATCACCCTGAATTTTTGTATTCTTCACTGACTAACAGGAGAGTTTCCATATTAAGTGTTGATAAATTATCTTGTTTTAATGATTAATATGAGCAGTGAAAGTCCCTGCCCAGCTCATTTTAGAGGAAATAGTATTAGGATACATAATTAATAAATTATATATTCTGTTCATGCATGCATGTGAGTGGCCAAAAAGAGTTAATGAAGCTTCCTGAAGTATGTGATTTATGCCTATAATTTAAATTTCAGCATTTTAGAACCCTAATGGATATTATAAAATGAATAGAACTGAACGAATGCTTGAAAAAATATGAATGTCTTACCAATGGGGTGCCTTTGCTAAAACTTTTGCTCCAAAAACAAACAAATCATTGAATTTCAGAGTTAGATCTCAGAGGCTATCTGATCCAATAACTACATGAATGAAAGTCCACTTCATGATATACCTGTCATTTGATAATCTAGTTTCTGTTTAATGATCTCTGGTGAAAGGAAACTTAAAACCTCATCTTCCAAGAAGTTAATTGGAACATTAGCACATCAGCTACAGGGAAGGTATTTGAGCTTAGAGGAAATAAATTAGCTATGGGCACAGGCAATGCTTGATATTTCTTCACTACATCTCTGGTCCATATTTTATTTCCCAATCTTTCACCTGCCACTAGGAAATCTACTATTAAATAATCCTTTGTCATGATCATTTTTATAATTTCTTACCCCCTGATTATAATATTAATCCTGCACATAAATATGTATATGTATATATATATATGTATATATGTCACCCTTTATCATTTTCCTTCATTACTCCCTTGTCAAGTTTGTGCCTGCATGCTTCCCTTCCTGCCATGATAAGTTCACTTATTAACAACTGACATTAAAGAAGTGCTTTAAAGCTTGCAAAATGCTTTAGATACACTATCTCATTTGACCCACAACTACCTTGTAAGGAAGAATTTATTAATATTTTCAATACAAAAATGAAGAAACTGAGTCTCAGACATGAAGCAGCTTCACCAGGCTCACAAAGGTAGTAAGTGTGTCAGACAAAATTTGGATCTAAATCTTCTTGATCTAAAGTCCAGAAATTTATTCACTTTATCATGATATCTCAGGTGAGAGTCTCATGGTCCTGTTCGTTCAGTATTAGAATCTCATCTCTATATGATACAATTTTCAATAATTATGACATGATCCTATGTAATGATAGTTTAAATGGAAAGATCTTTCACATTCATTAATAGGCCCATATGACCTGCTTAAGTTACATGGAAGCCTGAGTCACATGGATGTAGGTCACATGGAACAGGAAAGGGGGGAGCAGCAAGGGTGAAACAGGACAAGACAGAGCTAAGAGAAAATTTAGTTAGAGCAATCAGAAGTGAGGGAGAGAAAGAAAAGCATGCAGCTGGCAGCAAGCATGAGAGAGCTTGTCTATGACTTTGTTTAAGGAATCCTATTTGTGATTTGTTTAAGGAGCTGGTTTGTGGGAAGTCTAACAGAGGGAAGGCTTGGGGATGGTATTGCCTTCTGCATTGTTACTGCATATGGATTTCTTTGTTGCTATGAGGGATTTGGCTTTCTGGTGTCTAAATAAATAGTTTGATTCTGTCTTCCACGTGGAGTCTGTTTTTTGTCAGAATTCAGAATTGTGCTGGCATATTCATGGCTCCTGTTGGTGCTGTGAATATCGTGTTGGTGCAACATCCTGCTGATTAAAAAAAAGAAAGAAAAGCAGAGAATACTCATAAAATATGCAAGTATCTCTGAAAGAACCACTTCTGTGAAATTGTTTTTAAGCCTGGATTTTTTGCAGAAGCTACTTTCATGTCCCCTTGGTTAAGAAAATCTAAGTACTTCTGTTCATTCCATATTTCTTCCTTCTGATAGTACTAGCTTAAAAGCAAATACATTAATGGAATCTGCTAGAACACTTTCAAAAGACAGATGTGCCTACATACTGATGTATATTAAAGTGTGTAAGTTTCAAAACATTTATTCACCAATGACCCTGTTTTGGCATTTCTTCCATGTCTGACCAAAATTACTTAAACCTGTGTGTCTTGAAGTGCACAACATAGAGCCAACTCTAGGCAAAATTGTTAGCACAATTTATTTTCAGTATCCCTGGCACAATTTAACTGCTTCCTCCAGGGTCCTCTAATTCCATCTCCAGCTCTGAAGGACACTTAGGATCATATGAGCATAGATATAGAGATTGAAGAGATCCCATAGGATATAAGATTTAACTCTCCATCACAAATACTGTAGATGAGAAAACTGAGGTCTATGGAGGTTATACAATCTGACCAAGGTCATAAAAACAACTAATGGACAAGTTATGAAGCTAAGTCCTTTGATTTCAGTCCTAGAAATTTTTCATTGAACCATGCTAGAGTCCTCTCATGAGACTATCCCTTAATTATCCAGTACTTTTTCATCACATTGTCCAACTACCCTCTCCTTCCCCACCCCTAAATCTATTATTTAGGAACATTCTCTCATATACTTATTCATCTTCATGAGGATTTTTCCTCAGATTACTCTTTATTTCTCAATTTACATCTTCAGGGTGTTCCTTTGCCCCATACAGGTACACACACATAAGTCTTTCTTCCCTTAAAAGTATTCAATTCTCAGTCTCTTTCTTATCTCCTCGATCTCTAATAATGTGTGTCTGTCCTGAATCCCTCACACTTTTGTTCTGTGCTGGGTGGGAGATAATAACACCAAGTTAATTTTAGTGGAATCCCTAAATAGTTAAAAGATTTTAGAATCAAATTAGATTGCAGAGACTTATACAACTAAAAGTGACTGACTTTTTTCATCATTAAATACTATTACTATACTAATGCTTGTCTGCTATATAACCCTGAAAAAAACCTTAACAGATTTTTTAAGGTTATTATTTCTAGAAGGGATTTGGGAAGAAAGCAATGAAATTGAATCCTACTCAATAAAACTAAAACTGCTTCAGTGAGAGGGAGAAAGAAAGACAGACAGAGAGGGAGAAAGAGAGACAGAGATAGAGACCTTGAGCAAGTGAGCAAGCATGTGGATTTTGTGTCATCAGAAATTTCTGGCTTGATATGAACTTTCAAATACATTTTTAAAAATGACATCTACAAATTAAGAATGCAATTGCCAAAGCAAATCAAAATATACACGGAATTCAAACAAATAGGATAGATACAAAAGGAGAACTGTGTTTAGAAATGGAGAACCTAGATTTGACTCTCAACTCTACCATTTAACCTGTGTTAACTGAGGCAAGTCACTTAATCTCAATGAGTTTCATCTTTTTCTTCTATGTGGAAGAGGGAAGGGAAGAACTATTTATATAGCATCTCAGTTAAGCCAGGCACTGTGCTAAGCATTTTTTTTCAAATATTACTTCATTTCATCCTCACAACAACCCTGGGAAATAGGAAATATTATTATTCCCGTTTTACAGTTAAAGAAACTGAGGCAGACAGGTTAAATGACTTCTCTAGGATCACATAGCTAGTCAGTATCTAAAGCCAGATATAAATTTGCCTCTTAACCTTAGGTCCAGTGCTCTATCCACTAAGCCACCTGGCTGCCTGTATTTGAACATCTTTTGATGGATCCAACATTCTTCATAGCTTTTTATCTCCTTACGAAGTAAAAAGAAAGGAGGAAAGAAACTGATATTTAATACTTTAATATACCAGTAAAGTCACTATTATCCATTCTTCATTTTCAAATAGGACCAATGAAATCACAGGGTAATATCTTGATTTGCAGGTGAATTGGATTTAAGTGGAGTTGAGTGCACAAAGCCATCAATTTCACTCTCTTCTAGAAACATCAACTTCTAGTGGCAGGACAAAAGTCAGGACACCTGGCAATGGTGGGGGATGCAGTGGGATGACCTTAGTGTCTTTAACATCAGACCAGTTTCTAAGCACTCCCATCACCTGCTTCAACTGCCTTCATGAATGCTAGAATAAATCATTCTCATCTGCCCATTGTCTTAGGGGAAGTCTTCACATGCTTGGGGTATACATCCTACTAACTCACCATCAGTTTGAGGCCTATAGTTTACCCTCAACCTGGTTAAGTCTGCCTGCTGAGAAGTTTTTACTAGCATGTGGTTACTGTGCATGATTGCCCCTTGGAGCCACAGGTGAGAATTGGGCGATAGGTGGATACCAAAGGTGGATGAGCAGCCCTGAAAAGTCTCAGTATGCCCTCACATCAGAGGTGCTAGTCCTCCTTGAACACCCAGTACAGCCCTACACCAGCAAAAGACAAAACTAAAGAAAGAATTCCAGATTGGAGTAGTAGATATATTCTGTGTATTTTTGTGTTCATGTCACCACTTACAATCCAATCACTTTTTTTTGTTAGAGTTTCCACAGCTTTCTCCTAAATAACTCCTGAAAGTAGAATGATAAAATACACCAATATTCTAAGGTCTGCATCAGTTCCATGGACCATGTAGTTGAGAGAAGGGGGTGAGGGAAGGAGATGGGAAAGGGAGGAGAATAATTAACTTTTTGTTATAGACTAATTATCTTGGAATCCAGAATGTACAACCCTGTTAGCAACAGAAAAGTGCCTCATTAATCCACTCATATGACTTCTTCTTTTGATTGAGGATAACTACGAGAGTTATGCATCATTATTTTCTTTGTTTCAGCTTATGAGAAAATAGCAAAATGTTGGTTGATATTTACAATATTGCCTATATGTGGATATATGTGTGTGCACACATAGACATGTATATATTCACACACATATATGTGTAAGTGTGTATGTATATATAAATTTACATATATACCTTTCACATGTTTACGTATATGTGCATTATGTATGTACGTATTTACACATGTGTATAAATGTACATACATAACTCACATGTATATGCATAAGTATGTGTGTATATGTATATATTTACACATGTATGTACGTATAATTTTACATATATACATATATATGCATGCATGTATATATTATGTGTGTATTATATATATGTGCATGTATGTGTGTGTATATATACATTTCTGAGAAGGTAAAATTATAACTACTTAAAAGAAAACTGTATAAAAAATAGACCCATTGGAGTTTTCTTAGATTATCAATATATTACACTTATATGGCATTTTACAAACATATTTCTCAAAATCAAATGAAGCATGTTCATATTATACCCATTTTACAGAGATTGAAATTAAGACTCAAAAACTTTAGATGTGTAATGCACATGAGCTACAGTAATAGAGCTGACCCTTCTTTTCTTAAACACTTTCCCCTTTTACTTATCTTCCACTGGAAGCTAGCTTTCGATGAAATGCCCATTCTCCAATGCTGAAGCTCTGCCAGAAAGAGAGAACATAGAAACCACATATCCTCTTTTTTTCTAACGACATTCTTCACCTTCTCTACCCAACAATCCATATCTTTTAATAAAAAATAAAAGAAGAGAAAAGAGAAAAAGAATTCTGGAAAAGCTAATCAACATAAGTGACAGCTTATGAAATGTTCCACCTCCACCATTGTTCCACAGCTGCACATTTGGAAAGAAATGCTGAGTTTTTCATCTTCACCTCTCTTTTCTGGAGACAGATTCGGTCATTATAATTACAAAATAATTATTTTTGTGGTTGCTTTTATTGTTTTTGGAGGGTTTTCTGACTATGTTTACTTTATTCTTATCAGTGCATATATCCTTCCATGCTGCTCTGAATTCCTAACACACACAACATGTATTTATATATATGTATATACACAGATATGTACATATGTATATGTACATATATGTACATATGTATATGTATATATATATGTATATATAATTATAAAATTCCTCATTGTTTAGCAATCCCAGTTGATGAGAATCTATCATCTCTGGTTCTTTGCTACAACACAATTTGCTACAATCCCATTAGTTACATGAGAAAAAATGATAATCATTGAGACAGACAATTAAAAAGTAACCAGAGTTATAATTATGTTCAACTATAAAAGTAAAATTAAGGAGAGATATCTGAGTGCTTAACATCAGAAAAGGAATATTACTATTATCTTAAGCTAAAAGCAACTTCTTACAAAGCTTGAATATTATGTTTTTCTTACTCTGGGAAGAATAGCATAGTAGTATAAACCTGGGAAATATATACAACTTAAAAAAATTATTCTATCTTAATGTTAATCTTTTTCCCACTGGTTTATATCATACCATATGTGAGAAGATAAATTGAATGTTGTCAAAAAGATGAACACCTTTACCCTTTATGGTTTCCTATCATCTTAATACATTTTACATTAGAGAATAAACATATTCCTTACAGTAAAGAAAATTAAATATGGTTATAAATTTACATATTTAGTAGAAGAAAGTTAGGAGTGATAATTATCAGTGTGGAAAATTCTGTACATGTATTTTCAGGTAATTATTTGGACTGCATTGAGAAAATGAAACTTGAAATTAGTCATTCCTATGTGACAGAAATGATGAAAAAGATTCTATACAAATAATAATTAGGTTGTATCTTTTTGTTCTGATGTGGTTATTAACAGCATGTCAAAGCATCAGGTCTGTAATATCTTACTTTGACCAGTAATATCAAAATGAGAGAAGTAGGATATCGTAATTTAAAAAAAAAATAACTGAAGCATGAAATGACTATGAGCAGTAATGCCTATGGTTTGTCATATAGATAGGGAAGCTACTATTATGAATCTATAAGAATTATGAATCTGTTGCCAACATTATATTGTCTTTGCCACTGTTGACCAATCATAACTTCTGAATTCTTCTCCATTGGCTTCCATTAGACAGTTCTCTTTTGATTCTTCTCTCGCTTACCATTGTGTTTTTGTATTCTTTGCTAGATCATCCATTTTCCACATGTTAATCATGATACCCTCAAAGACATTATCCTGAACTTCCTTCTCTTCTCTCTAAATCAAATTTCTTAATCTGGAGTTCATGAACTTTTAAAATATTTTGATAATTATATTTGAATACATTTTTTTATTTTAATTCAATGCATTTTATTTTGTGTATTTACCTATTATTCTTAGAAGTCCTACTAGACTTCCAAAGAGGCCATGCAAAAAAAGTTAAAATCTCTTATGTTAGACTATTCCTTTCTCATGGATTAAGTTGTCATCTATATGCAGACTATCCAGTCTAAATCTTTCTGTGAAATTTTCAATTTCTTGTAAAAAGTTCTGTGGGGTTTCTCTCTATATATGTCCCATCATAATTTCAAAATAATACATACCATCTTTTCCCCCTAAAGTATTCATTCCAAAAAATGCCAAAAGTTCCAAAATTCTGGTAAGATTACCAGATTTTCAGTAACATTGGTTCAAATTTTGAATCATCTTCTTGTTTTCTCTCTCTTTAAACAACCAACTTATTTAGTTACCAAATTCTACAAATTGCGTACTCAAAAAAGGTGCTGCCCCTGTACTCTTCTCTCTACTCATGGGGCTATTATTCTAGTTAAAGGCCTTATCACTTCTGAAATATTGCAATATTCTCCTAATTGATCTGTTTGTATTCAATATATCTCCCTTCTCAAACATTCATCACGCAATTAACAGAATAATCTTCCTAAGGTATAGGATTGCACAAGACACCATACTATTAAAAAAATATCCTTCAATTTTTCTTTTGGGCCTTTACTGCCTCAAAATTATCTGACATAAAAATAGAAACTGGTCAGTCTTGTATTTTATTTCATACTTTTCACATTCTGGTTTCAACACTTCTTTCCATCAATTTTTTTTTCTCATTGCTCCCATTCTCATGCTCCATGTTCCAGTCAAACTGATGGCTGAGCTCTTTCTTGAAACCAACTTGCCATCTCCAGCTCTGTGAACTGTCAAAGGCTGGAGTACCCATGATATATTTCTTTCTTATCTCTAGTATTCATAAACATCCTCTTCCTTTAAGCTTTATGTTAGTTGCCACCTCTTTTTTGGTAGCTTTTTTCCATCTCTTTGGTTTAGAATATTCTTTCCCTTGTCACATATTCCTAGACTGCTTTGCTTAGAAATTTTCCTTGGCCCCATCAATTCATACATTGGATTATGTTTATCTGTATACATTTTTTATATTTTCTCCTTCTATTTTTCCCATCACAGGATGTAAATTCATTAATTGCATAACTATTTTATATCTGTCCTTGTCATATCTAGTTCTGATAGGCAGTTGTAAGTTGCCAAAATAATGTCTGCTAAATTAAACTAACAATTCTCAACCTAAAAATGTGTACTTTCAGGATCCATTCATTCCACCAGTTCTGATTCCATTTAATTGTATGCTTGGCAAACCTATATAGCTTTATCTTATGCACAAAAAATGGAATGAAAAACTTTGTCAACTGCTTAAATATTGGTAGCACCATAGTTCTGGAGTTTGAAGGAACTTTACAGGTTATCTAGTCCAATCTGATTTTCTCTTTCTTTCTGGACTTCATGAAATCCAGAAATCTATGATTTTGCAAGATTAAATCAACTCTGAAACTTAATTCTGAGTCACCCCTGCCCCTGGGGTCCCTCTTTGCCTCTCATTGTAGTGGGTAGAAGGTAAATTTGGAGACTCCCCCCCGATCCTTCACCATATAAGGAGAATTCTTGGAGAATTCATCTTATATTTTCTCACTTAGATACTCTGCTGGAGTTCCTGATTTCCAGAAATTCATCATTGTGCATGATGAAATCAACTCTGAAACTCCATTCTCCTCAGATCATCTCCCTCTCATCTGTCCCACACTCTTCAGCAATAGGAAGCCTTTGCCCCTAATTTTCAGCTTCTTTGCACTAAGGACAAGAATGGTTAATGGGTTTGTCTATAGTTACAAAATATATAAAACAGAATATCCGAATAAAGGAAACACACAATAAAATGACTGCCAAATGACTGTGAAGACTCAAATGAGCACAATGCAAAATAATTTTGTAATAAATGAACACAGGTTAGTTACAAGTCTCTTTCCTACAACATTCAGTGGATTGATTGTTGTAGAAGCAAATCATTTTATATATGAAAAGTCATATCATATATTCCAGGGTTTGTTAAGAAAAATAAGGTGGAGAAGGATTAAATACATTTGATGACAAACAATGTGAAAATATCTGGAGACCAAAGAGTCAAGGGACACAAGAAACAAGTGCAACATGCTTATCTTTTGCCCACTTTATGATATATTTTGATTTCTGAAACTGCCACAATGATGAGGTTCTTTCATTTCTAAAATTATGAACTGAAATTAATTTCACTCATATGGGGTTGTTCTATAATGTTCATATTCATATATGTTGCAAGCTAAATTTCTACATAAAATGCCTCAAGTGAATTTCATTAATATATAAAAGAAAAGGCATTTGCAACTAGAGAAAAGGAAATGCATTTAGTTGTCAGAGGTATTAAGTTATGTTGACTTTCTTAATGCAACTGTTAGCCTTGGGGTCAAAAAGAAAATAGTAGGTTGTGTTCTAGTTTACTCTAGATTAATAAGGCAATATGTAGTGATTGTATATAAAATGTGAAAGCACTTTTTCCAGTGTAGACAATATCAGTCTTTTAAAAATCTAATTCTCTTTTTATTTATTTGTTTAGGTTATGCATGTACAATAATGTTAAACATATTTCCACATTAAGCATGTTGTAAAAGAAGAATCAGAACAAAAGAGAAAAAACACAAGAAAGAAAAAAAAGTGAGAATAGTATGTTTCTATCTGCATTCACACTCTATAGTTCTTTCTCTGGATATGGACAGCATTTTTCATCACAAGCCTTTCAGAATTGTTGTAGATCATTGTATTGTTGAGATGGACTAACTTTACCATTGTTGATCACTGCACAATATTGCTATTACTATGTACAATGTTTACCTGGTTCTGTATACTTCATTCAGCATCAGTTTATGCAAGGCTTTCCAAATTTTTCAGAAATTTGCCTGCTCATCATTTATTATAGTACAATTATATTCCATTACATTTCTAGAGCACAACTTGTTCAACTATTTCTCAATTTATGGGCATCCCCTCAGTTTCTAATTTTTTGCCACCACAAAAAGAGCTGCTATAAATAATTTTTATGATCTTTTGGAATACAGAGTTAGTAGTGATATTACTGGAGCAGAAGGTATAAAAAGTTTTATATCCTTTTGGACAAAGCTCCAAATTGTTCTCCAGTATGGGTGGATCATTTCACAACTCCACCAACAAGGCATTATTGTTCCAATTTTCATATCCATTGACCATTTATCAATTAGAGAATGATTTTTATTCCAATAAATTGGACTCAGCTCTTTACAGATTTTAGAAATGAAGACGATCAGAAATGCTGGCTGTAAAAATTATTTTCTAACTTTCTACTTCCCTTCTAATCTTTGCTGCATTTGTTTTATTTGTGAAAAACCTTTTTTTAAAATTTATTGCAATCCAAATTATTCATTTTGCATTTCATAAGGTTCTCTCTCTTGTTTGATCATAAATTCTTCCCTTCTCCATAAATGTGACAGGTAAACTATTCCTTGCTCTCCCAATTTGCTTATGGCATCATTCTATATATCTAAATCACATACCCAGTTTGACGTTGTATGATGTAAGATTCTCAGAAGCTGGAGTCTTTGGATTTATCACCAATACATTGCTACAGTTACTGATTGTTGTGTCTTGTGTACTTAACATATTCTACTTATCTACCACTCTACTTCTTATCCAATACTAGGTAGTTTGGATGACTGATACTTTATAATATAGTTTTACTTCTGCTATGGCTAGGCCACTTTCCTTTGCATTGTTTTTCATGAATTGCCTTGATATTCTTGATCTTTTATTCTTCTGGATGAATTTGTTATTGTATTTTCTAGCTCTAAAATTTTTTGGTAGTTTGATGGATTTGGCACTGAATAATTAAATTAATTTAGGTAGAAATGCTATTTTTATCATGTTAGCTCAGAATACCCATGAACAACTGATATTTTCCCAATTGTTTAGATCTGACTTTATTTGTGTGCGAAGTGCTTTATATATGTATTCATATAATTTTTGTGTTTGTATTGGCATGTTGACTCCCAAACATTTTATATTGTCTACAGTTATTTAAAATGGAATTTCTCTTTATATCTCTTGCTGTTGTGTTTTGTTGATAATACATAGATATGCTGATGACTTTCCTGGGGTGTTTTTGTATCCTGAAAATTTGCTGAAGTCATTAATTGTTTCAAGCAATTTTTTAGTTCTTTCTCTAAGAATCTCTATGTATATCATCATTTTGATAGAATCTTAATAAAGCTGCCCTCATCCCCAATATTTTAACTTCCTTATGTGGCACACTGAACAGCAGGAATGTCCTGTTTTAACCACACAATTTGTCTTTAACCACACCACAGGTCCCAGACTCAGTATAGTCATTTCCTGCACCAAGCCACTGCACAGCTTCCCCCGCCCCAGACTCAATATCCTAACTTCCTCATATATTCCTTGCTGTTCATTAGAACAGCAGTTGTGTCCATGAACTCATTTTTCTCACAGAAACAGCAGGCATATCCATCCATGTGATGGGATCTTAAACACTGCCACTATCTAGCCACTGTCTCCACATCCATTCCTCATATTTTCCAGAGAAACAATGTGTGTCCATGTACTCAACAACAATCACATCCATATAGTCTCAGACAGGACCACAATAGTCAGCCAATCAGAAAGTAGCACCACCAGGATGCTCAAGCAGGATGTAGACCCCAAAACAAAAGAAATAGCCACCTGTGCAATAACAGAAAAGTTGTCCTTTAGGTGAAATTATGACATAGAAAAGGTTTTTTTTTTGTAATATCATTTTTTGTAATATCATCATACATATATAACCCCACAAAAATGGGTTTTTCTGTATGAATTGTGGGTAATCACATAGGCAGTTCTACAGTGCCTGGGACCCCCTCCCCATTACCTAATTACTTAACAAAGATCTTTTCATTACCTGATCCCTTAACAAATACCTCCTGCCTTTTAAATATTCACAATTTCTGCTATGTAATTCCATCTTTACCCTATAAAAATCCATCCTGCTTTCACTAAATTTGCTGATTTGTTTTGGAACTTAGCCTCTTTCAAGAGAGTCGTCAATCTTAATAAATACCTGTACTTGGATTAGACGTGATCTAACTTTGAATTCTTTAAGACAGTCCCACCACAATACATCATGAAACCACAACAATGTCATCTGGAAAGAATGATAGTTTTGTTTCCTCATTGCCTGTTTTAATTTCTTAAATTTCTTTTTTTTCTGTTATTGCTAAACCTAATGTTTCTAGTAAAATTTTGAGTAATAATGGACATCATTGTTTCACCCCTGATCTTACTGAGAAAGCTTCTAGCTTATCCCCATTACGCATAATGATTGCTATAAGGAAAACTCCATTTATTACTATGCTCTCAAGAATTTTTGGTTTTTTTCTGTGGGTTTTTTAAAGTAAAAATGAGTGCTGTATTTTGTCAAAACTTTTTCTGCATTTATTGAGATAATCATATATTTTCTGTTCAGTTTATTATTGATAGCTAATAGTTTTCCTAATATTGAACAAGTCCTGCATTCCTGGGGTACATCCTACTTGGTCACAATGTATTATCCTGGTGATAAATTGCTGTTATCTCTTTGTTAATATTTTATTTAAATTTGCTTCTATCAATATTCACTACAGAAATTTGGTCTATAACATTTTTTTTCTCGGTATTGGCTCTTTCTGGTTTAGGTATCAGCATCATATTTGTGTCAAAAAAGGAATTTGGTAGGACTCCTTTTTTGCTTATTTTTCCAAATAGTTTATATGGTATTGCAATGAATTGTGCTTTAAATGTTCGCTAGAATTCACTTGTAAATCCATCTCGTCCTGGAGATTTCTTAGGGAGTTTGTTGATGGGTTGTTCCATCTCTTATTCTAAGATAGGGTTATTTATGTATTTTATTTCCTCTTCTGCTAATCTGGGAAATTTGTAGATTTTATAAATAGTCATCCATTTCACTTAAATTGTCATATTTATTTGAATATATTTGGGCAAAATAGCTCCTAATTATTGCTTTCATTTACTCTTCATTGGTTGTGAATACGTCTTTTTCATTTTTGATACTGGGTAATTCAGTTTTTGTCATTTTTTAAAAATCAAATTAACCAAAAGTTTATCTATTTTATTTTTTCATAAATTCTGTTCTTAGTTTATTAATTAGTGCAATAGATTTCTTACTTTCAGTTTCAGTTATTTCTCCACTGATCTTCAAATTTGGCATTTAATTGGGGATTTATAATTTGTTCTTTTGTAGCTTTTGTAGTTGCATACTAGATTCATTGATCTCTTTCTCTATTCATGTAAATATTTAGAGCTATAAAATATCTTCTAAGAGCTACTTTGGCTGCACGCCATAAGTTTTGGTATGTTCTCTTATTATTGTCATTTTCATGGATCGAATTATTTTTGGTATGATTTTTTTTTGTTTGACACATTCTTTAGAATTAGATTTTTATTTTCCAATTACTTTTTAGTTTATCTTTCCATGGACCTCTGTTACACATAATTTTTATTATATTATGGTCTGGAAATGATGCATTTAATATTTTTGCCTTTCTGCATTGTATTGTGAGGTTTCTATGTGTTAGTATATCATTAAATTTTGTGTAGGTACCATAGACCACTGAGAAAAAAAAAATATATATATATTCCTTTCTATCCCATTCAATTTTCTCCAGATGTCGATGATATCTAATGTTTCTGAAATTCTATTCACCTCTTTAACTGCCTTCTTGTTTACTTGGTGGTTAGATTTATCAAGTTCTAAGAGGGGGAGGTTGAGGTGCATCACTAGTATAATTTTGCTATCTGTTTCTTCCTGTAATTTACATAAGTTCTCCACTAATAATTTAGATGCTACGCCACTTGCTGCATATATGTTTAGTACTGATATTACTTCATTGTCTATGGCACCTTTCAGCAAGATGTATTTTCCTTCCTTATCTGTTTTAATGAGATCTAGTTTTGCTTTTACCTTGTCTAAGATAAGGATTGCTATACCTGATTTACCTGATTTTTTTTTTTAATTTTAGGTGAAGCATAATATATTCTTCTCTAGTCTTTTGCCTTTACTCTGTGTGTATCTCTCTGCTTCAAATGAGTCTCCTGTAAACCACATATTGTAAGATTTCAGTTTTTGATCCACTCTGCTAACTACTTCAATTTTATGGGAGAGTTCATCTCATTCACATTCATGACTACGATTACTAATTGTGTATTTCCCTCCATCCTATTTTTCCCCTTTTACCCTGACCCTCCTCTCTAGTGCTTTGTGTCTGACCACCACCTCCTTCCAGCTACCTTCCCTTCTATCAGACTCCTGCCTTTTCATTCCCATTCTACTTCCATCCTCTCTTTTATCATCTCCCTTTTCTTTTTTTTTTCTTTCCCTCCTACTTCCCTTTATGGTGAGATAAATTTCTATGCCATTTCCTCTTTGAGCCAAATCTAATACAGTAAAGTTAAAATAATGTTCACCACTTCCCTTCTTCCCCTCTACTGTAATAAGTCTTTTTAAACTCTTCATGTGATTCAATTTACCTTATTCCACCTCCCCTTTTCCTCTTCTCCCAGTATCATCTTTTCTTTAACCCTGAATATTTTATATCATCACATTAAAGTCAACTTATAACTATACCCTCTGTCTATGTATACTTTTTCTTGAATGATTGTGCACTCAGTGAGCCTCTGATGCTAGTATACAACAAAGTATGGATCAGTTCTCTACTGCCTGTGCTAATTTTGGCCTAATAATTAACATAAAAAAACCACGGGTGCTCCATCAGTTACCACCACACCATCCATAAGTGAAACCATCAGTTACAACAAATGGAGACATTTTGAATGCTGTGGATAAGTTCACTTACCTTTGTAGTGTACTTTCCAGGGATGTACATATTGACAATGAGGTTGATGCACACATTGCCAGAGGTAGCTCAGTGTTTGGGAGGCTCCACAGAAAGGTTTGGGAGAGAAGAGGTATTAGACTGACTACTGAATTGAAGGTCTACTAAGATGTTGTGCTGATCTCATTATTATATATTTGTGAAACATGAACAGTCTACCAGCACCGAAGCAGGAAACTGAATTGCTTTCACTTGAACTGTATTAGGAAAATTCTGAGGATCACCTGGCATGATAAGGTACCAGATACTGAAGTCCTTGCTCGAGCTGAACTGCTAAGTATTGAAACTATTATTCAGAGAGCAGAACTTCGATGGGCTGGTAACGTTGTTCAAATGTACACTTGCCAAAAAGATTATTTTATGGAGAACTTGCATTGGGTAGGCAATCACATGGTGGCCAGAAGAAATGATAGAAGAATACTCTCAAGGTCTCTCTCAAGAACTTTGTATTTGACTGTGCAACATGGGAGACACTGGCACAGGACCACTCAGCATGATGTGCCCACATAAGAAAAGGTGCTGTGCTCTTTGAGCAAAGCAGAATTGAGACAGCACAAAGTAAATACAGGATGTGCAAATTTGAGATATCTACCCCAAATATTCAAATGAAGTATCTGTGCCCAACCTGTGGTAGAGCATTCCAAGCTTGTCTTGGTCTAATCAGCTACAGTTGGAGATGCTGAAACTTCACTTTACGATGGTGATGTCATTTTGATTCTCTACAAAGATAAAGGACAACAACTAACCATGTATATTTATTCTACCTACCTGGATACTGATACAGTTCTCAAGAGTTACAAGTTTCATCTCCCCGTATAAGCATGTAATAGCTTAACCTTACTGAATAACATGTTTTTATTTTCTTTCTTTTTTATGTGTTTTTATGTTTTATGCTTCTTTTTATGCTTACGTTTTTATGATTTTCTTGAATCTTGTATTGGAAGATCAAATAGACCTTAACATCCTTGGAAAATATTACCCATTCTTTGGCCTCCAGTATTAATGTTTTTAATTTCCAGACAGAATTCTGCCCTCATTGTCTGATTTATCTGTAAGGTAGTCTATTTTGGTCATTTCTCTTAATAAACTGCAAGATAAACAAGGCTATATTAGTATCTACTGCATACAAAGACCCTATGGAGAGGTACTGGGAAAAGTACAAAAAACTAGTAAGATACAGTCCCACAATACCAGTTGGTTGCCATATTTCTAGTAATGAATTAAATTGGCCTATATATGAAGCCCATTCAAGTTGGTAAAACCTGTCATAGTTTGAACTGCACATATATAATGCTACGAACTTGGAGTCATCTTTACATCACAATAATAAGACAATGAGATATTTGAGACTGAGACTATGGAAGAGGAATAATCATCATCATCATATTTTTCCAGTTATATGGTAGACACATTACAAAGCACATTTATATTTTTTGTGTCTTTTGATTTTCACTGTGCCTCCAGGACTTGGAAAAAGAAATATCCCATTTTACAAATATTGAGGATATTAATGATCAGAAAGATTGTGACTTGCCCATTGTCACATCCAGTAAATAGTGTAAGATTCATTCAAGATTTGGATATTGGAAAAAAATTCTTAAAACTATGGAATGTGAATATAATTATGAAAATAAAAAGTGAATAGACTGTTTAGAAAGCGATTCTTGGAAAACATGGTAGTAGGAAAGCATAAACTAATGAGAATATTTGTCAAATAACATTTAGATAAAGAAGAGAACTGGATGGAATGAGATGCACTCATATCTTTTTGACCTTAGAGAAATCTTTTCATTTATCTAAGTCTCAGGTTTTTGCTCCCTTGCTCTCTCCTCAAATGAGAATGTTGAACTGATTGGTATCTAGGTTCCTTTCTAGCTCTAAATCTATTGTGGCGTCCTGATGATCTGAAAGAGACCTTGCAAAGTACCAAGAGTTAACCAAGAACCATATTTATTAAGTGGAGAATATGCTAATATACATACACATATATGTGAATATATATATGTGTGTGTATATGTAGGCATGTGTGTGTGTGTGTGTGTGTGTGTGTGTGTCTGTGTCTGTGTCTGTGTCTGTGTCTGTGTGTAGGAACTGCTTTGGAATCAGGAAGACGTGAGTTGAAGTTTTGCCTCTGAAACATATTGGCAGTGTGACCCTTCAGAAGTCATGTAAACTTTCAGAACTTTAGGTGACTCTGTAAGACTGTAAGTTACAGAAATGGTGCTGACCTGTATTGACAGAAGTTTCCTCATCCTGGAGTTTGCTATTGCCAATTGAATTGTAACCCTAGCTCCTATTGCTTGTATTTAAATGTGATGCCCAAAATGAACTTTTTGGGTGGAATTGGTTATTTTTATTGGTTAATTGCTTACTAATTGAGGAGTTTAAGACAAAAGTAGCCCAACCTAGAATATCAACTGAACTTGAAAAGTTCTTTTCTTTTATGAGTAGAAAATAGATCTTTAAGGTTAATTTAATTTGTTCCAAAACTTTACTGTTTAAATAAATCTGCATCTGAATCATAATTTGAAAGATGAGTCAGTTATAATAGAAGACTACATATACTGGTGTTTGTATCATATTAAAAAGAAGCGAAAAATGTATGCTATAGGCAAATATTTTTTCATAATGAAGCAAAAAATGCTTCATTATGCTACCACTCCCAAATTTTCCTCTTCTTTTAAGGCCTAGTTCAAACTACTTCTCCTTTATGAAGCCCATTGCAACTCAATATGATTTCTTCCTCCTATAAGCTCTGATTCATTCATTGTATCCCTAACATCCAGGTTCGATACATAGTAGGCACATAGTAAATCCATTGATTGATTAATTTTTTTTACATATACTGTTTTTCTGATAATTGATATTGCCTTATGATAACTTGTATTATTGCACTATTTTATATACTTTTATACTATTTAAAATTTTGCACATTTATGTTCTATCTCTCAAAATGCTCCTTGGAGAAGGGAAGTGGAGGAGGTGGTCAGAGATCTTTAAAAAATAAATTTTATATCCTCTAAAGCCTCTAGATTCATAGACCCTTACAAGTGTAAGGGACTTTAGTGATCTGTCCAAATTCTTCACATTTAGAGATTGAGGAAATTAAGCCTCAGAAAGCTTTGATGATCTTCTTCAAGGTTACCAAATAAAAAGTGTCATGACCAAAAATAAAATCAAAGTCTCCTATTTCCAATGAAATGCTTTCCTGATAAACAAAATAAAGAGGGGGTAAAAAAGTATGCGCATCACAAAGATCATGATGATGATGATGATTTTGATGATGATGATGATGATGATGATGATTGGTACACATGCAATGATTGAAGATTTTCACATAATTTTGCATATTTTACCTTATTTAGTTACCACAACAAACTTCTGAAACAGGTGACCTCATTATCTCCATTTTAAAAACGAAAACATTGAGGCCAAGTATTGCAAAGTGATTTGTCCTTGTTCATACAGCTATTAAACATCAGAAGCAAGAGTTAAACCTAACTCTTTCTGAGTTCAACCCCAGCAATCTATCCATTACACTATGAAATGCAGTTTTCAGTTCTTTGGACAGAGTAGGCATTCAGCAACCTGTGGATGGAAGAAAGATTGAAGAAGAAAGGTAGGTACTTTGAGGGGCTGTGCAGGGTTGGGTAATGTCTTTCTGTATTCTTCACATTCTACAACAGATATAACAGACTATTCTTCCTATATATAAAGTTTGTCCTATCAGCATGCTGAAGAGACATGGCTAAAATAATTAATGTTTAAATATTGTTTATATTGTTGAGAAATATACCTGCTTAGAAAGAAGACTAGTGATGGGTAAGAAAATGAAATTTCATTTTCTACCTATTTCCCCCGTTCCCAATTTGTAGCATTAATTCTGCCTCTTTGGACAGGGTCAATCTCACATGAATTAGAATTTCCAGAAGTCAACAGTGCCATAGACCATAATGCCTAATTAAAATAAATACCTGTGATCAGCTGAAATGAACTCAGAAATCAAGCAAATTGAATTTTTGCTCACACCATTCACAGGCTACAGTAAGCTTTATTTAGTATTAGCACAGTCCTAAGAAGGTAAAGCTAAATTTTGGCTGTTTGGTTCCTGTTATGCCCTGTTAGCAATCACTTGATTTAGCAAAAATAGTTGATAGAGTACCTGTATAGAAAATCACATAATTCTACATTCATAAACCTGTGGAAAACAGTACAAGAACTGTAGAACTGTAGCATCATAAAAATGTTAGAGATCATTCACTATACATCCTTACCCCCATACTGCCCCCCATGCACTCATTTTACAGTTGAAAAAAATGATGAAATTTGAATTCTCTTCTGCAGGTTTATTTTTGGAGAGTAGATAAAGAATGTCAAGTAAGCTTGTGATGGTCTTTGGGGAATGGAGACTGGGAATTCTCTCATAGCATGTACATCAGGCTCACTCTTCATAAGCGTCTATGATTAGCGAAGAAGTACTACGAACAAGTTCAGCATTTTTGTTGTTGGTGTTCTGTTGGTTACCTGGGAAATTCTAGGTTTTCTCACTGAAAAACTTTTGGCACTTTCACAGTGCCTACACAGTTGAGCAGAAGGTATTAGAAAGTATTCCATGTAGTAAATAATCAGTATACAGTAGGCTGTGTATATCTTTGTATAATTGACTTGAATAGTTATTAGACAAATGAATGAATGAATGAAAGAATGAAGGAGAAAAACATGGACATGGCAACATGATGACCAGCCATATACAATGAAGGTCACAAAAAAAAAAAAAAAAGCTGAAGCTCTGCTCACATCATGTCCAAACAAGAAACCAAATAGGGAAAATTTACTCTAAAATGGCTGTCATTTAAAAAAAACAAAAACTGGGTTGACTGAACTTCATTTAAAGTTAGTTTCATTATTAACTTACTCAGAATTAATTATGGCACGCAGAAAGATCATACAAGGAAGCAGGAACAGATAAAAATTGGTATTTTCCAAATCTTTTAATCATATGTCTCAACAAACAGATATAACACTTATGGAAGGATGGAAGTATGTAAGATATTTATTATATTTGATTTATGAGGCAATGCATACTTACAAAGTATTACTAAAAATTTTTTCACAATAACTTTATAAACAACAGATTTTAATTTGGAAATATTTTGCTTCATAAACATATTAATTATGACAAAAATATATCCATGTTGTCTCTATAAATTATGAAATCTAGAATTTTTTTTAAAATCATAAAATATTTCCTTGGAATTACTACAATTTATTATATAAAATTAATACTTAGAGACACCCTGAATTTATGCAAAGAAGAATAAATTGGAGTCATGGAAAATGTAATATTTTATAAATTTATCAATATTCATATCATTTTAAGTAGACTTGGCCTAATGCTTTGAAATTTTCAGCAAATTAAGTATCTAATTATATCAAATAATCACTTATTAAGAACCCACTTTGTGTGAGACATTGTACTGATTTTTAAGAATACAGAGATAATATATACAACAGCTCATTCAAACCTATTTTAGGGCTATCATGTATGTAAAAAGAGAGGAAGGTATTTAAAGCTAATGCTCCTGTATCCAAAGTATTCATTTTAGGAATCCTACTAGTTATTACATAATTTAGTATTGTTGGAATATCAGTCAACATAGGTTGAAGATGATTATTCAGGAATATACCTTAGGAATTCCCCAGGAATCATTTGGCTCAACCCCCTCCTGTTATAAGCAAGAAAATGCCAAAATCACTAAAAATAATTGGCAGACTTTTTTGAACAGTTTAGTAACAAAGTTGCTTGGAGCAAAAGTCTTTGAATGACTAAATGATTTGATGGATTATTTTTTGGCATTATGCAGTCACAACCTAAAAATAATTTTGAAATACTGTGTGTATAAATATATATGTATACACAAATATATGCATGTATGTATGTTAAAAATACATATACATGAATAATTATACACACCCCAATCAGTGTTTCAGCAATTTCTAATCTAGTTTTGCAGTACATTGAAAGTGCTAAAATATGTTGTATTTTTTCTTTATTCAACTAATGATATATTGAGCATGATTTAAGAGTACACTGGTAAAAGTAACTTCAGATTTAGGAAGAGGACCTGAATTCTTCCAAAAAGTTGAAAATCAACTTTTTTGTTTAATAACTTATGCTTCGGGAAGCGTTTTAAGCATACAGATGATAGTGGCAGAATATCATGGGACCATAAAGATTTATAAGCTGTTAAATGATCTTGGGGGCAGATGCAAATAACATGTAACACCTGGCATAGACAGTATGTCTAACGATAATACAAATCCTTTATGGTACATTAACACTTTCAGAAATGAGTAATGTCCTAAGATCATCTCCACAAAAAGTTACAGATGAGGGTCAACATGTAATGTAATTGCACTGAACAAAATCAGCAAATAGAATTCATCTAACTCCTTTATGAGCATTCGGTTACTATTAATATTATACAGCGAACAGAATTTAAGGTGTGTCTGTGATGGATGATATTTATTTCCTTTAGGATCTGGGCTACTTTGCTATTTATCTGAATTAGATCCATTATGCATCCCATTCCTCATTACGTGCCTAATTAATTCACTGTATTAAAAATTCATCTTACTTTATTCAGATCAGGCAAGCCAAAACCTTTTAATTTCATTGTGCTCAAAAGATTAATTTTCTTCACAACTGTAAGGGCTAATAATTTATTCATATTACTCAAATCAATCAGAAAATCATATATTTTCACCTCATTTCTGTAAAGCTAAAGAACTTCTTTGAGAATTTATTTTCCTTTTATTGTTAAATATTGAATGTTCAAGTTATGATTACATAGCAACTTAACTGAGGCAAACTGTTCTTTTACTCTGCACATGACCTTTCATGCATATTCCATCCTTTTCTGGAGGGTCACAGAGAGTGATTTTATGCAATAGGCTTCCCCAAAATAATAACAAATTATTTCTACATGATTTTTGAAGCAAATTCCATAATTATTCTACATAGTCAACTGCTGATCCTTTGCAGAGTTTCATTTAAAGAATGGTTTCTCCACTACCTTATTAGGTATGTCTCCTTAAGGATGACTGAATTGGGCCAGTGTAAAAACTTTAGTAGGTCCAATTAGTGATAGCTCATCTAATGACCAAGCCCAAGTTGCAGAATAGGTAGCTTCTTATGGAGTTATAATTTGAAGTTTGCTGCTCCTCCTCCCCCTTAAAAAAATATTTCCCTTTCACCAGCCTAGAAATTTACTTTTTTAAGATCATATAATGATGAAAGCCAGGGCAACAGTGAAAAGAGGCCTCAAGGATGACAGCACTTCTCTTTATTTGGGTTTATTCTAGGGAGCTAAGTCACAAGGTTGCATAGCAAAAATTTGCAAGCAGAACTAGTAAGATGTATGTAGGGATAATATTTATAGGACTAGATATGATAACTAACGTGAGTCAAGCTGATTATAATGTGTGTAAGAGGCAGTATGTGTGTATGTGTATATAGATACTAAATCAGAAAACCTGAGTTTTTAACTCTGGTTTTCATATTTAATTTAATTTAATTCAATTCAAAAACCACTATGCCAGGTACTGTGATAGGTGCTGGGAGTTATTGTTTGTCATGTGTACTTGAAGATGGCCAACAACATCAGGAATGTGATGTCTTGACCTGTATGTGATTTGAATTTAACTGAGGCAGAGCTGTATAAAGTCATCAACCTCACTCTGTCCTCCAGAATCATCAGAATTCAGTGGGTAAGACATAAGATGAATGGCAATGACCCATGGGGATACAAAAAATAACAAAAATGAACTAGGTCTTGTCCTGAGGGATACCTTGCTCAACTCTACATGTAGGTTCTGAACATATCTCCTATTGCCACCTCCTGTCTCCTGATCAAACCCTGGGTCACACCTCATTGGTCAGAGTACCACCTTCTATTATGTCAGGTCTCAAGGATCAACCCTGAGCTTTCTAATGATCTGACTCCCTCAATGGACCTTTGTCTCTCCATTGATATATTACCTGGAAATAGTTCTCAATAGCTAGCATAATTTCATTCTCTTTTATTCACTCCCTCTGTGATTTTGAATATGGAGCTGCCAAAGAACAAAAAATAAGGCATATAGATGGCAGAGTGGATAGAGCACTGACCCTGGGGCAGGAAACTTATTCTTCCTGAATTCAAATCTGGCCTCAGACACTTACTAGCTGTGTGACCTTGAGTAAGTAACTTGTCACTATTTGTCTTGCTTTCTCATCTATAAAATGAGATAGAAAAGGAAATGGAAAAACATCCCAGAATCTCTGCCAAGAAATCCCCAAATGAACTGGCCAAATCACAAAGAGTTGGCCAAAACTGAAAAGATTCAACACAAGGAAACAAAAATATCTTTCCCTTTCCCCAGTTACTTCACACCCTTTTCCTCACTGGATTCATTACCAATAGTGTTCTATAGTTCCTGCCACATCTTCCATGTTTGTCTGATATTATTGTTCCATAAAGAAGACATTTCTATTCATCTTAAGCTTTTTCTTTTCCTTTTCTTACCTCTTCTTTCTTCTGGAACTCACCAAGACCTAGGTCCCTCCTGATGAACTGCTTCCTTCACCATCCTTTCCCAGACTAGCTATTCTTTTTCTCATATTCTCCACTCACTGGTTGTGATATTCAAACCATCCTTTACTCCCCTCTGCCACAAGCAACCTCCTTTCCTTTGTGGTTTACACCATCCAAGTTTATCATACAATGCAAATCTTGGGTAGCCATTATCTATTGACCCATAAATTTTTTCCCTTTCTTTCTTAAAGTATCTATCTGGTGCACTGATTTTATTCCTCCCTTCATTTTCCTACCATCCTAACTGGAAATTTCAACACATACTGACATTCCCTCAAATTTTCTATCGACCCAGGTTCTCAAAGTATTTAGTTTCTAGGATATCTCTTTAACTCCAGTTTAGGTACATATTCATCATCTTCCCCTTAAAAATGTTTCACTCCCATTTTCATGAACTCTAAAATTCCTTTATCTAATTGCAACATATTTTTATTCTACATTTCTTTATACTTAATAACTCCTAATCCAGTTCCTTGCCTTTACCAAAACTTCAAATCTCTCTGCCTTTCAACATTTCCCCAGGCTGTTACCCTTAAACCAGTTTCACTACATTTTGTTCCTAATCTTGGACACTTGAAAAATTTCAAAGCTACACTATCCACTACTCTTGAATCTCTTTCCTCTTTTTCTAATTATACTTCATGCATTTCCAGACTCTGATGCCCATCCTTCACTCCTATTCACATGCTGCTGACCAGAGGTGGAAAAAGTCATGAAAGTGTTCTGATTGGGCTTACTGTACGTTTATATTATCTAATCTCATTGAGCCCTTACAGCAACAAAGCAAACATTTCATTCCTCTCAAATTGATTATCACATTTACCAAAACAACTGTTCCAACACTTCTCCTGTCCTCAAGTCTCCTACAGAACTCCCTCTTCAATCCTTCATTTGAGGAATCCAACACACATGCCACTGAAAAGTTTTAATTCCATGATCTCCTCATCTCATATTTCTCTACCATTCCCCATTATCTCATCCTAAACTCCAGTCTCTGACAAAAAGGTAGCCTACTACCTATCTACTTCAGCAAATAGGCCCCATCTACTGATCCCATCTACTTCAGCATACTGCTCCCAATTCAACCAAATCCTTAATCACTACCTATAAATTAGCCACTTCTCTGTCACACATAAAACAATACTGCTTTGCCCCCATCATCCATTTCATCCTAACATCCATGTTAGCTATCATTCTATCACTTCTTCCCTTCTATGCTAAAATTCTCTTTGTTTCTCAGCATTTTATCTTCTCATTATCTTATAAACCCTCTGTAATCTGGCTTCTAAACCCATCATAAAAGTGAAATTACCTTTTTTTCAAAATTACTATTCACTTCTTAAATGCCAAATATAACGATTTTTTTTAGTCCTCATCATTAGTCCTCACTTCTTTTCCTAAATAATCTCTCTTCTCTAAGTTTTTATAATATTACTTTTTCTTGTTTCTCCTCATGTCTGATGACTTTGTTGTCTCTGTTACTGAACCTCAATTGTGGATATGCCTTAACGCTCTGCCCTGGTCTCTCCTTTCCTTTTTTCATGTATAATTTCTCTTTTGGTGCTCCCATTTAACCCATTGGCTTCAATGAACTCTGCTAATGTATCACTGTATTAGTAAGCACCCCAACATACACCACGGGGTCCAGCTACCATAGGTTCTTTGATCTGCTTCTCTACAAAGAAAGGCAGCTTTTGAGGGGTTAACAATCACTTTTATCAAGCACAGGTATCAGAGGAAATCAAAATCAAAATTTCAGAGAAATCAAAAATCAAGATAGAGGTTCCAAACAGTCTATTAACGTACGTTGATTTATACATCTTTACCAGAGAGGGAAGCACCAAGATCTGGGTTTTCAAAGCCAGGGGGCTCCTTAGGAGCTTCTCAAAGTTTCATCTGGCACACAAAGCTTCTTTAAAAAACTAAGACCCAAAGTAAAATCTTACCCTTAGAGTATTTATGCACTTTTCAGAGCCAGACAGCATGGCCCTCTGATCCAGTGTCTCAATAGAAAAAAAACAAAAGAGACCCTCCTACAAAACAACTACCCTAATCAAGCTTCCCTCAATGGGGAGGCCCATGAATGGGTAGGCCCATGAATGGATGGGAAGGATCTTCTTTAATCACATTCAAAGGGAGGGATTATACTTCTTGATTATACTAAAACAAAAACAGCAAAAGATCCTACTTTGCTTGGCCTTACATTCACATATCTATGTATTCAGCCATATTCTTCTCTCTTCAGAGATCCAGTCTTATATCTCCATCTGTATATTGGATATTTAAACTGAATGTCCCATATGCAATTCAAACTCAAAATATTCATAACAGAATTTATTATCTCCCATATTCCCCCATCAAATTTTTCCTTCTTCCAACCTTCCCTATTAACTGATAAGTCATCCAGGCTTGCACTTTTGTCATTATTTTCAACTCCCCACTCTCAATTGACATGTCCATTTATATACCAAATTAACTTTTAAAACTTTATTTTTTTTTACCTTCACATCTCTTGAACCCTTCTCTTTATTCATACATGTATCAATCTAGTTCAGGATATGATTACCTGCCATGCATATTATTGCAAGAGCCTTCCAGTTAGTCTCCATGCCTCTAGATTCTTCTCACTCCAATTTATCTTTCCTTTTGGCAAAAGCATTTCTCCAAACTTATTCATTTGTTTTTATTTTACAACATTCATTTTCACAAAATTTTAGTTCCATATTTTCTCCCCACTTATCCTTCCCCCCACCCTAAAATGCTGTGCATTCTGATTACCACTTCCCTCAATCTATCCTCCCTTTAATTATACCCCTCCCTTCCCTTATTCCCATCTTCTCTCTTTTCTTGTATGGCAAGATAGACTTTTATACCCCTTTACCTGTACTTCTTATTTCCCAATTACATGCAAAAATAGTTCTCAACATTCATTTCTAAAGTTTTGAGTTCCAGCTTCTCTCCCTTCCTCTTTCCTTACCCATCCCTCCCTACCCATTCCTTGAGAAGGCAAGCAATTCAATATAGGCTACATATGTGTAGTTTTGCTAAAGATTTCCATAATAGTCATGTTGTGAAAAACTACCTATATTTTCCTCCATCCCCTATCCTGCCCCTTATTTATTCTTTTCTCTCATTTGCCCTCCCTTCTGTCTTCCCCCCTGCCACACTGCCTATCCCTTTCTCCCCTAATTCCCTGTAGTGTAAGATAGATTTTCATATCAACTTGAGTGTGCATGTTATTCCCCCCTTACATCAAATGTGATGAGAGTAAGCTTCATTTTTTCCCTCTCACCTTCCCTTTTTCCCCTCCACTGAAAAAGCTTTTTCTTACCTTTCTTATGAGTGACAATTTGACCCATTTCATTTCTTTCTCCTCCCAGTATATTCCTCTCTCACTCCTTAATTTTATTTATTTAGATATCATCTCTTCCTATTCAACTCACCCTGTGCCTTCTGTCTATACATGTATACATACATACATACATATCTATATGAATGTATGTATATGTATATATGTACATATATACATATACATACATATATATAAATATATGTGTGTGTTTGTGTGTGTGTATAATCCCTCCAACTACCCAAATACTGAGCAAGTTTCAAGAGTGACAAATATTTTCTTTCCATGGAGGAATGTAAACAGTTCAGCTTTAGTAAGTTCCTTATGGTTGCTTTTTCCTGTTTACCTTTTCACGCTTCTCGTGATTCTTGTGTTTGAAAGTCAAATTTTCTACTCAGCTCTGGTCTTTTCATCAAGAATGCTTGAAAGTGCCCTATTCCATTTTTTTTCCCTTGAAGTATTATATTCAGTTTTGCTGGATAGGTGATTCTTGGTTTTAGTCCTAGTTCATTTTACTTAGGGAATATCATATTCCAAGCCCTTGAATCCTTTAATGTACAAGCTGCCAGATCCTGTGTTATCCTTGTTGTATTTCCACAATACTCAATTTGTTTATTTCTGGTTGCTTGTAATGTTTTCTTCTTGACCTGGGAACTCTGGAATTTGGTTACAATATTCCTAGGGGTTGTTCTTTTTGGATCTCTTTCAGGAGGTGATCAGTGAATTCTTTCTATATTTTACCCTATGGTTCCAGAATATCAGGGCAGTTTTCCTTGATAATTTCATGAAAGATGATGTCTAGGCTCTTTTTTTGATCATGGCTTTCAGGCAGTCCCATAATTTTTAAATTGTCTTTCCTGGATCTGTTTTCCAGGTCAGTTGTTTTTTCCAATGAGATACTTCACGTTATCTTATGTTTTTTCATTCTTTTGGTTTTGTTTTTTCTAACTTCTTGGTTTTTCATAAAGTCATTAGCTTCTATCTGCTCCATGCTAATTTTTAAAGAACTATTTTCTTCAGTGAGTTTTTGAACTTCCTTTTCCATTAGGCTAATTAGGCTCTTTAAAGCATTCTTTTCTTCATTGGCTTTTTGTGTTTCTTTCGTTATTTGAGTTAATCTATTTTTAAAAGTGTTAATTTCTTCAGCTTTTTTGGGTCTCTTTTAGCAAACTGTTGACTTGCTTTTCATGATTTTCTTGCAACACTGTCATTTGTCTTCCCAATCTTTCCTCCACCTCTCTTACTTTATTTACAAAATTCTTTTTGAGCTCTTCCATGGCCTAAGACCATTACATATTTATTTTGGAGGTTTTGCATGCAGCAGCTTAAAGGATGAAAGAAAATACCTGCTCACAAAGAAAGCAACTTTCCATTGACTTATTCTTTTTCCTTTTTTTGGTCATTTTACCTGTCAGTTACTTCACCTTTGAGTTCTTTGTCAAGGGGAGTGTATACTCTGGGGACTTGTAAGTTCTCAGTTCCTCCAAGGTGGCACAATCAAGAGAGAGGACTTTATTCCTCTCTTGGCTGGCGATCTGATCTGTGAGTAGGATTCCCTCTCCAGAGCATCCACCAGCTCCACCATTCCAGCCAGCACTCTTCCTCACCCCAGGGCCCCCGCTCAGGGCTGAGATACACATCAGCTGCTCAATTCCTCCAGGGTCTTTAGGCCAGGGTTGCAACAAGGAAAGCTGCTGCTGTCTGAGCCCACGGCTAGATTGCTGTGTTTCCTTCTTACCCAAGTGAAAGAACTGGCATTTGTGAGTTGAGGAATCTGGTACCCACAGTTGCTCTTGGTGACTTGGTGACTTGAAGCCTCCTCCAGTCCTATCCTTGCCACTCTGCTCCCCACTTATGCTGAGCTGCACTCCATTCCTGCAAAAAGTTTTCTTAAAATATAAAGTTACACGTTATCACCACCATCAACAGTCACCATTTGATAAATTCCTCATGACTTCTAAAATCAAAAACATCACCCTCCAAAAAAAGACTTTTAATTATGACTATTCATCTACTAAAGACATGATTGTGTAACTCATCATGACATGAAGATGACATTACACTATTAAAAGCTATGCCAGCAAATACCAATCTCTGGCAGTTCATAAGAATATTGAAAGGATTCAAGAACAGGTAATAATTAGTTTATGATAATTTTTAAATCATAACTTTTGTAATGATAATGTTTATAATGATAAGTTTAAACAAGTTCAGAGTGTCTCATCATCAGAAACTTAGTAATTAAAAAAACAAAGAGAAAGCATCCATACATATGATAATTATGCTAATGAAAATAGGCAAAACACAGAAAAGCAAAGAAATTAAAAATCAAATACAATGAACAATATTGATAAGCTATTAAGGGAGAGAAAAGCCAACAACTCTCCTTTTGATGAGAAAGCAGCATGCCACAAAAGTGAGAAATCATGTGTAATATCTGCTGTAAACATGTTATTAAATTGTTTTGTTTGATTTCAGGGGGTATAGAATTTATAAGAGTCTTTTGTGATGGGAGGGACGTTTGCGTTGTGTCAAATAAATGTTAATTAAAAAAAAGGCAGATTATGAAATAGTAATTGATTTTTTAGACATAGAAAATCCAGAAAATCTTTTGAGGTAAGGAATGTTCATAATCTCCTGATTGAATGGGAAATATTTTGAAGTTTTGAAAATGCATTATATTGGTATAAAAATCAAAACAATAATTTAAATATATAATAAAAAAGGAAACATTATAAAGACACTTTAGATGTAAAAAGTAGCTAGTGGCATAATGGTTTAAATACCTTAATGCTGCCAGGAAATCTTCATAAAATCTCTAATTTTCTATTTGCCTCCATCTTCTTTACTAATTAGCCTTCATTTGCTAAACATTAACTATGCAAAATACTTTGTTAATTCATTTATCTCATTAAACTGGATACTCCCTCCAATGGTACAAATTTTATTCTTACTCTGTCCTTTGGCCACATGGGCTAGATGTTTCCTTCTGTTCTGTTAACATATGTTTCATCAATGCAACATTTAGCCATTAATCCATTCACAGAACAGCAAATGTTCTAAGCTGAAAGGACTTTGCTGGTCATTGTTTTTAACCATACCTGAAAAATAAGTCCTATAACACCTTTCAAAATTATTCATTTAGTTAAGACTTTCAATGAAAGAAAACCTAATCTCTCCATTTTAGTTTTGGATATATCCAATTGTTAGGAAGTTTTTCCTAATATTAAACTTAAATTGACCTTTCTCAGCTTCCATACATTATTCTCAACTCTTCTCCAATGGGACAAACAGAAAAACAACAACAACAAAACATATATATTTCTTCTTCTACATGACAATATGATAGTCCTTCAAATCCTAGTACATAGTTGTCTACCTCTCCTCTTCCCTTATCTCCAAGTCATCTCTTCCTTGCAAGAAATAGCACTAGGTCCTTCAACAGAGTCTTATCTTCCATGAATATGACACTTCACCATATCTTTTTAGAAAGTATATAGCTTTGCAACATTCTTCCTAAATTCTTGTGTCTTGAATTGAACAATATATTCGTGAAATATTCTGAACAATTCAGAATATGGAGATATACAACCATATGTACAAAGATATTTGCATGTATTTATATATACACACATATAAAGGTAAAGTTTGTTCCCAGTTCTGAACACTATATTTTAATGAATTCACTGATAATTGCATTAGTTTGTTTCTTTGTTTTGGGGGGTGGGAAATATGAAGGGAGTGACTGACACACCATGTTTTTGAACTTGTAATCCACTAAAAGTCTCTATTTTTTCAGATGTCTAGCCATATTTCCCTAATCTTGGATTTGCTTAATGAATTTCTTACTCAAGATTTAAAGAACAAAAATTCATCTTAGGTTTGGTCAAATGTTCTTTCCTCTCAAGGACTTTTTGGATCATTTCTCTGTCATCCAATATGTCAGTTGCCCACCTCTGACCCCAGCTTTGCTTTAATTACAGATTGGATAAGTTTGTCATATAAACCTTTTTCTAAGTCATTGACAGGAATGTTAAGTAACATAAGCTCAAGCAAAACTCTTCAGGGATGACTTTACAGATGATAGAAATAACTTCACATTTAATATGTAAGGTAAATTAAAAACACAGACTTCTTAATCAGTTCTATTATTTTCCATTTTTTTTTAGTTGATAACTAGCATAGGACAGATCCCACACAACCTGGCTCACAACCCTCACTAACTTTAAATTCAGAATGCAGTCTTTTGCAGAGTTGCTTTTACATAAATATGACTTAATTCCCCATCCAATGTATCCTCATCTAAGAAACCACAAAATGTAAATCAAATGGCAAAGTATTTTAGATAGGATAGATTTCCAGAGTGAATAACAAGGAAAAATCCCCCCCACACACAAAAGGTTTAATTCTCCTATATATCCTTATGCAATGTATGCACGAAAATATGAGTATTTATGTGTATTTACATATATAAAAAGATGATATAGAGTGAATACTAAATGAAACAGTCATATAGTGAATAGGAATTGTTACATTCTTTGTCCTTATATCCCTAGCTTATTGCGTGGCACATAATAAATGGATACTAAGCACTTATTAAGATACATAAGCATAGTGTGTGGGGGGGAGGGCGGGGGGTTAGAAATAGAAATAGTTGTCTAAGAAGCTAGGTAGTAATTTGGCATAATTGCTAAAGAACAGACCTCTGAGCCAGGGAGACCAGTTTCAATTGTGTTCTTAACAAGTACTAGCTTTATGACCTTAGGAAAGTCACTTCATCTCTCAGTTGGTACCACACCCCCTGCCCCCTAAAAAAACTGGGCTCACTCTCAGAAACACAGGTTAATGAAAAGCAGTTCAAATTCAGAGCACAACAGTAGTGAGGGACTTTAGGCCCCATACAAGTAAGAAGGGGTAAAAGAGTAAATCACAATTCACTATGCTCTCTTCTGGAAATCTATTTTTAGTATATATGTTTGATGCAAAGGGTAATGATCCTCAAAACTGTTTTCTACCTGTTTGTCCTTAGTCATTCACTATGTTATCAGGAATATACATCTCCTACTATTCCAAGCTTTATGATAACATGGTCAAATCATAAACAAATTAGAAGAGAAAGGGAAAAGCAATCTTTTGAATTTTTTGGAAGGGGAAGATTTCATGAAATTAAAGTCACCTTCCCAAGGTCATTCAGATCCTTTTTAAATGCACCATGCTTTCTAAACTTTTCTAAATGCTGTTCTAAAACCAAGTAGACCTTCATCTTTATAAGTTCTATATGTCAAATCTCAATGAGTGCACGACATGCTTGATAAACTTACAGGTTCCACAGTATTTATCAATAGACTGGTGAGCTACATATAGGTAAGAAACTGAAGCTATGAAATAAATTATCTCTTTTATTTCTATTAAAAAATGCTTCCTGACCCTTAGTTAATGTTAGGTAATTTATCCGACAAGAAATGGATGTACTCAAGTTCCTTTATACCCAAAAAAGTCTAACAGGTAGCAGAGATAAGAAAAGTTATTTAGAATAAATGTGAATGTTATCCCTGAGTTGAACATTTGACTAGTGTTGCCATGACTTGCTCCTAGGACTGCTTAACAGTCTCAAGGGATCAAGGATGTTACACATGGTCAAATGAGGATAAGGTGGGTTTGACTGAGTTTTGCTACAATCCCCACTAAAAAATGATTATAAATAACCCTAGGATAAGAAAGTACCCTAAGTGTTTTAGACCTAATAATAATTAAACTGGGGGGAACAGGAAAACAAATTTTTAAAATGGAGAAACATTTTTTCTTTAAAAAGCAAGGTTATAATATGAAGCTGGGGAAACTTGAATGTGGTGTGTGTGTGTGTATGTGTGTGTGTGCATGTGTATGTGTGTGTGTGACTGTGTGTGTGTGCATATGGTCTAGAAAATCAAGATTGTAAAACAGAGATTGTAGAAGGATTCAAGTGACAGAGACACTATTTTGTCAATGTCCCAGCCATATCCATGGCCAAACTAGCATAGAGCCAAACAATTATGCAGGAGGAGGCCATTGCTCTCAGATATAGAGAGAACTTTACCTTGTGCAAAGTTCTGTTATGGAAACTCAGGATAACAGAACTACTAAGAGCAGTAGCTATCGGTTCTGATTGATTGTGCATAATGTATCCTCGACTCCCATATACTTCAAATGTTCTCAGTAAAGGTAAAAATTAATGCTATTGCAGTCTGAGTATTCATTCTACATTGATTATGGAACCTGAGGACCTTCAGGGGTACTTCTGAGGCTGAAAAATTTCCAGTCTATATGCATTCCATGGGATCACTCTCAAAGGTTCTTTTCTCTGAATCTGAAGATTAGAACTATTTCCCAGAGTACTTTCTACAGTCAGTTGATAAAATAGTCCTGACTGCGGGTGTAAAGTCATCCCAACCACACATTTTGGATAAACTGATAGGACAAAATGCTAGCACAATCATAAAATTTTAAGGATTTCTGAACTTTAAGGATTTAAGCTCTATTTGGTAGAGTGAACTAATGGAATTGGCCCAAAACTATATTGTCAGAGTCCCTGGAATGCCTCTGTTACCAAGGTGAAGTGTGATCATATTGTCATAAATTTATAGCTTCAAGGGACTTTTGACTTTATCTAGTCCAATTCCATTACTTTACCTAAAAGGAAACAGAGATCCAGAATAATTAAGTAACCTATACTGAAAGAACCAGGATTTGAATTTGACTCTAAATTCAAAGTTATTTCCACTGCATCATGCTACATATTCAGAATGTTCCAAATATATGCGCTATTCGTACTTCTATGCCATTAAAATGAACATTCTTATTTTCCAATATTTATTTACATAGTTGTAAATGTGTGACCGAATGTAAGTCACTTTAAATCCCTGAGCCTGCAACTCAGTTACCCATCTAATGCTTGATCTGTTTCAATGTGGAAGGCAATATAGATTCCCAAATTGAAGAAATCACCAATCCTTAGGAAATGACATATTGATCCTAAACCATGACTCTTCTACATGATCTTTTCCTATTCTTGTACTTTGTCATTAATAACAATAGATATGCTTTTCATATGAAAGCCCATTACTTTTTTTCAATAAAAACAGTTTGTTCTTCCTTTTCAAAAGATAAGTGCACATCATCAACACTGCAATTGCTATTTTTATCACATCTATTACTGTTAACAATATGGAACTATAACATCTAAAGAAGATTCATAGAAACAGCTCATAGATATGAACCAAGTAAAAGTCAAATTACCACAGCATGTAATTTTCATATCAAAGATTATTATTATTATGCTCCAATCTTGAAAATATTATTTTAAATTCTGGATATCATTGCAAATTTTCTGAAAAAAAAGATTACCAAAACAAAAATAATTCATTTATGCTATTAGAAATAAATATTGCCTTCACCACTAATTTTTATTACTGGTACTCAAAAAGCTTTGATCCTTAAGAAATTATATAATATATGCTCTAATCATAGACAATAACATATCATTTTTGAATCAAAAGCTTTGCAGAAGCTTATTTTCTCATCCCTTCCTTTAAAATGTTAAATGCTCTATTCCTACTGTGTAAACCTAGCAGTACTTTGTTTAATTGCCATGAGGAAATTAAAAGTAAAAAAGAAATAAGAAAAGGACAAACAGACTCTCAAATAGCCCAAATCCAAAACAATGTAGATTTACAAATAAAATTCAACTCTTTGGATTGTACTTGGAAACCAAATTGATAGTTAGTTGAACTTATTGGTCATTGACATGTGACTCATTATAATTGACATACATTAACTGTGACTGTTCAATTACTTGGTTGAGCAAAAAAAAATGAGGCCAAAGTCATGCTTTTAATCTAAGAGTATGGAGTCTGAATCTCTAACTCTGGAACGACTCATCCAGCAAAGGTTTGTTGATAACAAAGGGATTTAGGTATGCAACTCTAAACTGATTGATCAGTTCAAATCCATTACTAATGGAAAAACAAGCAAACAACATCAAAACAATTCAAAATTAAAACTAATGCTATATCTTTTCGTAAATGTATGCAGATTTACTTTTTTGGTACCAGATGGAACATACCTTTATGAACATTTAATAATATTTTTATTCAAAAGCTTTATGTTTTTCCAAAGTAGCCTCCTGATAGGATAAATAATTCTTCAAAGCAGCATACTCAGTTGATGTAAGGGTATAAATAAATATGCACATACATGCATGAGTACACATACACATATGTACATATAGACACTCATATAAGTACAAACAGCATGCAAAATATTAATTGCCCTCTGTTATTAGGGATCTAATGATACACTAATGAATTTTCATGATATCATTATGGCAATACCTATTTATGGTTCAATTCAAATTTGAAGCATCAGAACATAGTAAAAATGTCAAATTAATTACTTTAACCATGATATATTTATCACATGTACTTCTTTCATGAAAACAATGAGCCTCAGTATAGTATCATCTATGTGTGCATATTTCTCATACTTTTGAATTCATCAAAAAAAGTAAACAGAAGATAATTTTACAGTGAAAATATAAAACCTACATTAGTTATATAAGAAAACTTCCATAATGCTTATGATTGTACATGTTGATTTGATCTTTACTTTCACTTCTTTCTTTTCATCCTTGTTTATCAGTAAGCAGGCAATTGGGTAATTTTTTTGTGATGGTACTATTTTCCCACTCAAATTTTTCATCAACAATCCCCTAAGTGAACAGACACCAAATGATATGTCAACAGAACATCTCCCTCTGTTCACTTAACAGGCTTGGTGATAAAAGGAAAATGCATGTTTCTATAGCAGTGGTAAAATCCACTTGGATAGTGACAAATTGGTGTGGTCTGGCTCCTGAGTGAGGCGGTTATGCCAATGTTATAGAGGCAGTGTAACTAGAGAGGCAAATAATTAATTTAAGTGGAAGGAAGTATCGCTGAATGGAAAATGATATACAAGAGGATATAACTAGAGTCTGCAACAACCATTCCTACAAAATTCTATACAGTAATGGAGTTTATTGCACACCTTCCATGGAGGCAAAATTTAGTTAAAAGCCATGAAAACCGAAGGATGGTGATTATATGTCATCATTCCTTACTGTGCATCGGGGGGAGGGGGAGAGAAACAATACATTTTCAAAGGGGACAACAGAGAGGAAGACAATCCTTAGTATTTTGCATTTAGATTGAATTCACAGCAATCATTTCTACCTCATTCTCCACTCCCAATCTTGCTCCATTTTCATTCAGATAAACACATGGCCTGTAGCACAACTTCTGGAATCTTAGGAAATTTAATTCAACCTTTGGAAAATTTACTATTTTGCACTGAATTTTTACTATACTTTACCCTTTTTCTTTTTAACAAATTAGAAAAAACTAAAGACTCACATTCAGAGATTTATTCAGAAGAATAATGGAGACTAGCAGCTCAAGTCTATAAACAGAATTGTTTGGTTCCTTTTAAGGTTGTTTATTTGGTCTGATCATTTTGACTGACTTAAGCCACTTGTCATTGAGACAGAAATATTAGTATGGCTAACTTTTTTATATGTAACCCCAGTAAGTGGTGTGGACTAAACCATGAATTGTCACCTGTACCAGAAGACTTTTCTGAATATCCTTTGGCAACTCGGTCTCCATTCTCTTCTTGTGGATAGAGTTTCCTTTGAAACTCTCTCGCCTTCAGAGAGCATGGCTTTACCTTTCCAAGTAACTCACTCCTCCTTCATTCATAAAAACACAGCTGTCTTTTAAACCCAGTGTATGAAGTTATTGAAACCTTGAAAAAAGGGAAGCAAAAAAAAAATTTACTCTTTCACAACTTGGACTTACTCTCAGTGCGTCATTTTAAACTAGGAGTGTGTAAGTTTTTTGATTTTTCTTTTTGGCCAAGCTTGTAATAGAGAAATTATCCTCTCTGCCCATTTTTCCCTTCTCCCCCAAAGGAGGGCAACCTTGTTTGGTGTGGTGTAAGCATTTTTATCCCTAAAGCAGAATCTATCCTTTTCTTATCCACTATTTATAAACATCAAATAAAGCAAACACATTGCTTAGCAGTTTTGCGTGGTGACAAGCTCTTTGGTAGATAAATAAAATCTAAGTTGAAAATAACTCAAAGGAAAAAAAAAACTAGTTTGCATCTCTAGCTACTTTGATTAGTAACCAAAAATTACATTTTTGTTAGGATATGAAGGAGTGAAAGTATCAGTACTGACAGCTTGGACTCTTTGGACAGTTCTCACTATCCCAGGGCTCAGAATTCCTGGTGCTGATCTTCCTGCTACCTACTTAGAACATTAGATCATTTTTACCCTATGCCTACCCCTGCAATTTCTTGCAGCTTGTCTTGTAATGGTATCTGCTTATTATATATTATAGTCATCTTATTATTTGCTCTTGTTTGAGTGTTCTACCTCAGACAAGCCATTTTCCAAGGTCAGTGTCAATGATATTCTAAGTAGTCTTTATTCAGAGAAAGTATGAAGGGCTTAGGCAATACTAGTTCTGTAGGGATTAAGTGGACACAACCACTTACCCCTGATTCTCACACATATTGCATGCACACATGCACAAATTCTCCTGCATAAGTACACAGAACATATGTGTAATACATTCAGTATGATTTGTTTGCATGCATGTATGCACACGTGTGCCTTGAACATATGTATACTGGGAATTATAGGTGCCTATACATTTATGTATAGGCATGTGGATATCACCTGTTCTGTTACTAACCCTTCTTAGACCTCAGTTATCTCATCAATAAAATAAAGAGTTAGAAGTAGATCAAAGGATCACATAAGTTTAAAGTTTTCATGAGCCACTTAGTCTAATACACTCTAACATACCTCTCCTTAAAAAACTCTGATGAAGAAGACTCCGACAGCTCATTCAACTTTCAAATACCTCTGATTTTAAGAAAATTTTTCTTCTTTTTTCTCCTGAAATCCAATATAAATTTGTGTTTCTGATTCCCATCCATTGGTTTTGATTCTTTCCTCTTAGGCCAAACAAAACAAAGCCAATTCCATTTCCATATGATGACCTTTCCCTAGGCTTTTCTTCTGCAGGTCTTTTGTCCAGTCATCTATAAGCCATAAACTCAAGGCCATTCGAACATGCTGGATGGCCCCTTCTAGGCAGTCGTCAGCTTACTGATGTTCTTTTCAAATCATAATGCCTCACACTTGATATGATGCTCCACCTGAAGTCTGATCAGCAAAGTACCTTGAAACCATGTTGTCCTAATTACTGGAAGTTATGACTTTTATTAGAGATGAACTTTAGATTACTGTCTTGATATAAATTTGCTAGTTGTATTTGTCTTGAGTTTTCACTCTAAGTCTGAAGGACTTGGAAGGCAGGAGAAGAAATCTATTGTATTCTCTATGTCATAGGTCAAAGGTTCTAACAGAAGCTGGTAGCATCTTCCAGTAGGTTAAACAGAATGTCTGTAGTAAGGATCCATAGTGGGTGAAGTCCCATCTGTCCTCTTGGAAATCCATTGGAAGACTCAGAGAAATAAAAGGGAGATCCATGTGTTTGTCATGGTCGATAACAGGACTGATGAATCTAAACAAAGACCTTCAGGACAATTGTGCCATGGTAGTAGGAAATTATACCTGGTATAAAAACATTCATTTGATTGAAGAGAAAACTTTCTCAGTCACAGATCACAAACCCAAATTCAGTCAACTAAGGAATCTCAGAACTGAAGGGTACATTAAAGCTCATCTAATTCAATGCATACTGGAACAGGAACCCTCTCTACATTTCTGACAAATCCTTAGTTAAGCATTCAAATTTTGCATTTCTATAATTATGAAAGTTTCTCCCCTTTAGATTGAACAAAAATATTTTGCTTCAAAGTTGCTAAATCTCATTCTTTCTCTCCATTCCCCACATCTATATGTATGTATATATGTATACACACATGCACATACATATGTACAATACACACAAACACACATATACACATATGTGTTTATATATCCATGTGTGTTGTATGTATACATTATATGTGCATGTGTATATCTGTGTATTCATTTTTACACTATACATGCACATACACACATGCATGCATATATGATGTATGTGCATGTGCCATATATTATGTGTATGTATAATACAACATTTATATGTTGTGTGCACATTTTGTGTATGTTGTATGTATATCTGCCAAGAATATAACATGTATTTGTTATATATTCATGCATATGTATGTGAATATACAGATGTATGCATATATAATGTTTACATATATACACACAGAATAATATATAATGCATATATACACATATAATATGTGCGTGTGTGTAGTGAATTACCAAAGGATCATTGTATTGCTGACAATAGTTACTTAATTCATAGTTGATGATCATGCAATATTGTTGTTACTGTATATAGTGTTTTCCTGGTTCTACTCATTTCACTTTGTATCACTTCATATAAATCTTTCCATGCTTTCCTGAGAGTACCCCATTCACCATTTCTTAAAAAACAGTAATATTCTATCATAATCATATACATCAACTTGTTCATCCATTCCCTGATTGATAGACACCCCTTCAATTTCTAATTCTTTGCCACCACTAAAAGATTTGCTGCAAATATTTTTCTACACATAAGCCCTTTGCATTTTTTTTTCTCTCTTTGGGATACAGACCTAGTAGTGGTATTGCTTGATCAAAGGAAATGCATGGTTTCATAGTCCTTTGGCATAGTTCCAAATTGCTCTCCAGAATGGTTGAATCAGTACACAACTTCATCCATAGTACATTAGTATTTTAATTTCCCCACATCCTCTCCAACATTAGTTCTTTTTCTTTTCTGTCATATTAGCCAATATGACAGATATGAGGTAGTACCTCAGAGTTGTTTTAATTTTTATTTCTCATCAATAATGATTTAGAGATTTTTTATGACAATAGTTTTGATAAATTTGTCTGAAAACTGCTTGTTCATATCTTTTGACCATTTATCAATTGGAGAATGGTTCTTTCTATAAATTTGACTCAGTTTTCTATGTTTAAGCAATGACATCTTTCTCAGAGAAACTCAATGTAAATTTCATTTCACAGTAATGATTATCAGCTGTATATTTAACTCAATCCTATTTCTCCTGTTTATCCTACTCTCTCCTTTTAACCTGCCCATTCTCAAAAGTGCTTTGCTTCTGACTTTTACCTCTACCAAACTGCCCTTCCTTCTATCAGCTCCACTCACTCTCCTCTTATCACCTTCCATTCCTACAGATTTCCACACCCATGTGTGAGTCTTGTATTTGAAAGTCAAATTTTCTATTCAGCTCAGATTTTTTTTATCATGAAATCTTGAAAGTCCTCTATTTCATGATATCCATTGTTTCTCCTAATGGGTTATACTCAATTTTGTTGGGTGGGTGATTCTTGGTTGTAATCCTAGTTCTTTTGCTCTCCAGGATATTACATTCCAAGTCCTCAGATTCTTGGTAGAATTTAGAAGCTGCTAAACCTTGTGTTATTCTGACTATGACTTCATAGCATTTGAATTGTTTCATTTTGGCTGCTTGCAATATTTTCTCCTTGATCTGGGAGGTCTGAATTTGGCTATAATATTACTTGGAGTTTTCCTTTTGGGATCCCTTTCAGGAGGTGATTGGTGGGTTCTTTCAATTTCTTTTTTAGCCTCTGATTCTACAATATCAGGACAGCTTTCCTTGGTAATTTCTTGAAAGATGCTATGCAGACTTTTCTTTTGATCATGACTTTCAGGTAGTCCTATAATTCTAAATTTTCTCATCTGGATCTATTTTCCAGTTGTTTTTCCAATGAGATATTTCATGTTTTCTTTTATTTTTTCTATTCTTTTGATTTTGTTTGATTGTTTCTTGACGTCTCATAAAGTCATTAGCTTCCATCTGAACAATTCTAACTTTTAGCGAATTATTTTCTTCAGTGCTTTTCTATCTCCTCAATTTTCCTTTTCAAGACATTATTCTCTTCATTGAGTTTTTGTGCCTCTTTTTGCCATTTTGCCTGTTCTTTTTTTAAGTATTATTTTCTTCAGTATTTTTTGGTGCCTCCTTTACCAAGTTGTGGCCCTTTTTTTTCATGCTTTTCTTGCATCACTCTCATTTCTCTTTCCATTTTTTCCTCTACCTCTTTCACTTGATTTTCAAAATTCTTTTTGGGCACTTCCCTGACTTGAGAACAACTCATATTTTCCTTGGAGGTTTTAGATGATGGAACTTTTTACTTTGCTGTCTTCTTCTGAGTGTGAGTTTTGATCTTCCTTGTCACCATAGTAACTTTCTACTGTCAGAATTTTTTTTCTATTGTTTGTTCATTTCCCAGTTTATTCTTTGACTTTTAACTCTATGCTAAAGTGGGCCTCTGCTTCCCAAGTGGAGGGGGCACTGTTCTTAGCTTCAGGGTTTTTTTGTGCAGCTGTTTTCAGAGATGATTCTGGGAACCTGTAAGTTTTTGACTCTTCCAAGGTAGTATGATCTAGGGAGAGGTATATTTATTACTCCCCTGTACTTCGCACTGGTTTCTGAGCTCCCACCGGCACTCTTTTCAACCCTAGAACTGTGACCACAATTCCCATTCCCCTACAGACAAACTCAGCTATATTAGTACTCACCCTGGTACTGGGACTAAGACACAGTATATAAGTAAGTCTAGGCAAAGCAATAAATAAGAGTCATCTCCCTGGTACCAGCAAAGGGACCACTATAAATCTTTTTTCTGCCCATTTGTCTGATCCTCTTAGCATCTGTGGGCTGAGAAGTCTGGAAATTGCCCCTGCTGACTCTGATTCTATAACTCTGAGGCCTGCTCCTGTTTTTCTGGGGACCTGGTTTGCACTAGTGCTGCCTGTGTTTCACTGTGCTCCTCTATCATCTTGGTGCAGCATACCTTTACTTCTGACATTCAGAGTTGTCTTGAGACAGAAAATTGTTTCACTTTGTCTTTTTGTGGGTTCTGCTACTCTAAAATATCTTTAGAGTCATGATTTAAAGGTATTTAGAGGGGCTTAGGAGAGAGCTCAGAGGAGTCCTTGCCTTTACTTGATGACTGCCTCGCTCAACTGAATTTCTTTTAATTACGAACTTTATATGAGTAAATGGCTGCATTTTTCTTATTATAATAGCTAGCATTTATATAGCACTTTAAGATTTGCAACGCTTTTTACCTGTGTTACCTCATTTGATACTCACAGCAACCCTGGGAATTAGTTCCTGTTATTATCTCCATTTTACAGATGAAGAAAACTAAGCAAGCATAGGTATAGTGACTTGCCCTGGGTTATATAGCTATTAAATGTCTCAACTAGATTTTGAACTGAGTCTTCCTCAACATTCTATCCACTGAGCTATTGACATTCCATATGATATATAGGTTTCCTCTGATAATTATGGTGTAGAATGTATAACCATGTAACCACATACACACACACATTTATTATCATAATGGCAACTTAATTTACTTGACATCTGAATATTTTTCTCATATTATTTAATGACTACAAACGTGTATAATACTGACCTAGGTGATAAAAAGAGGACTCTTCTCTTGGTTCAACATTGTAGTTGTAAAATTGAGAGGCTTTATGTATTAATTCTTAAAGTTTGGATGGGAAACCAGAAATCTAATTTAGATCCTTGGCAATTGTTTATGCTAGACGCTTCTACTGATATGCCCTAATGTATAATTCTTCAAATATTTTTTTGTTTATTTTTGTCTTCATGTAAGTAGATGCTATCAAATACTGATTTTAGTGACTTTGCCAGTGTTTTAACCTGAAGCAAACCAGGAGGTAAACATTTATGTGGTAGAGGTTGGAAAACAGACATACTACATTAAAGCACATATCTGTATAAAATGTTAATTTTATACTGAGAACAATAAATAGAAAAATGAATTCAAGTATGCAAATATTTCACTATAATAAGGTCATCTTTGGTCCTTAAGCTGTAATATTATTATCAACAAGTTCTTCAAAAAACAACAAACAACCATTTACTCAGTGCTCTGTCCCATAAAATGTAATGAATTTCTCTGTAAGGTGTCTTCTGGCATCTTCAAGGACTTTTCAGCCACCTGAGCAGACCAAATTAAGGGTAATTAGGACATTCAGCAGCCACATCAATCTTACTGTTGTTACAAAAATGATCAAAATGTCTTCACTCTAGTTATCCTCTGCCCTGTAAAGTAAACTCAGAATCAAAAGACCCAGGAAAGAAATTTCCTTCTTTTTTGTCCTTCCTCTTATTTTAAAAGACAAATTTCGTTTTAAATCTCTCTTATTATTTAAGTTCAATAAGGAATAGAGTAGGGCTAGCAGGTAACAAGAAGGACCTCATATTGCAAAAGCGCTGGAGCAGGAAGGCAAAACTAGTGGAGAAAATACATTTATTTTCATAGCTGCATATCAGTTAATAAGAAGAAAATCCAACTTTTTGGTTCAAAGAACAGTTAAGGGTTCTCATCAACAATGTCGCTGGATCCTAAAGTGTTGCTTACAATGTGGCAGCTATTTTGCACAATTCTTAAATTCATATGTCAAATGTCACTGATCACGGTCAGAAGGAAAGACCTCCTTGCTGTGCTCCTACAGAGTTACCCTGTCCATTGCTGTCACCAGCACAGATTTTCACCAACGTGAGTATAGGTCTACTTATATGTAAAATCAGAGATAAATTTTCTGTGTGTTCTCTCTGTTATCCCCCCTTCTCCCATCTCTCTCTTTCTCTCTCTCTGTCTCTGTCTCTCTCTGTCTCTCTGTCTCTGTCTCTGTCTCTGTCTCTGTCTCTGTCTCTGTCTCTGTCTCTCTCTCTCTCTCTCTCTCTCTGTCTGTCTCTCTCTCTCTCTCTCTCTCTCACATACACACACACACACACACACACACACAGACACACAGAGACCCACAATTGAGGATGAGCCTGCACAATGAGATCTTCATTTGTCGTGTTGTCTCGTTTCAGCTTCAAATACCCTCCAAGGGATATAAATCCAAGTTACTGCCTCAAAAAATATGTTCCATTTCAGGAGCCAGTAGAGGATGGGATAAAACAGCTGAAGGCCAGCATAACTTACCCAGAATAGCTTTCTGTTCTGCCCTTTATAGTGAGAAGATAGAAATCATTGCATCAAATTCAAATTTTACAAAACACAGTACAAAGAATTTTAAAGTTAGAAAGAATTTTAGTAAACATCTACCAGAATTCTTTGTGCATTATTTCTAACAATGCTCATTCAAGCATTCTACTTGAACGTTTCAAGAAAGGAGGGTTCATTATTTTATTTAATACATCATTCCATTGTTGGATACTGTTTATTATTGGAAAGCACTTGCTTATGTAAGGCAAAAATTCATCATCTTATGTCTTGCATTTTGAAGGATAGCCTAACCAAATCTTCTCTTTTGGATAAGCATATTTGATTCCTTATACCACCCAATAAATCAGTAATTTTTAGTAAGTATTTACTGTGTCCCTACATACTTTATTAAGTATCTACTGCTTCATATAAAGTGAAGGGTGAGAAAGCACTACTTTTGGGATTTTATTCTGCTGGCATGATCTAAGATCTATGCAGGTAAGTAAATACCAGACACATACAAATTAGAGAGTGATTGAGGGACAGCAATTGGAAAAATCACAAAAGGCCTTTTGAAAAGAGGTAGCTTGGAGGCTAAAACTCTGATGCAATTAGAAGTTTTAAAAGACAGACGTAAAGGAAAACATTCCAGGTATGAAGATGTATATAAATCAATGCAAAGTAAAGTGAGAAAAACTGGGAGATCATTGTACTCAGTAACACTAAAATGATCATCAACTATGAAAGACTTAGCTACTCTGATTAATGCAATGATCCAAAACAATTTCAAAGGAATCATAATGAAAATTTGGAATTCAACATTTAAAAAGAACAGAAAATGAAAACATAATATTTTGTTTAAAAAGTGAATAAAAAATGAAAACACTCTAGGGAGGGAAGCAGAATATGCAAAATTAACAATATACAATATGGAATATGGTGGATACAAAGACACAAAGAGTCCAACTTGCTTGGAATGTAGAGTACATAAAGGGAGAAATATGTAATTATCCTGGAAAGATAGTCTGGAGTCAAATTGTAAAAGGGCTGATAAAAGGACCATAAAGAAGGAACTAGATTCCATCCAAATGTCAATAGGGAGCTATTGAAGGTTCTCAGGAAAGCAAATAACATAGTCAGATATTTGCCTCAATGACTATAATCTTCAACATCCATTGTCACATCTGACTTATTGTTTGTAAATGACAGATTTCTATTATCAAGCAATTTTATTCTTGTCATGAGGGATAGATATGAAATTCTTAAAGATATTTTTCCACTATTAGAAAAAGCCATGCTGCATTTTCATTTTACTTGTATGTAATTCTATGTTGCATTTTAAACAAACATAATGTAGTTAGGTCTGAGGATGATGAACAAAAATGAGAATGAGAACAGGAAAACTTCCAGATAAGAATTTTTAATAGAATTATTTAAAACACTTAGATAAGTGCCAAGGATTGCTGTCTATACAAATGTAAAAGCCAAAAGTGAATGAACTATGCTTCAGCTCTTCATAATATGGAGAACTGGAAAAAAAAAAAAAAAGATTTCTGTCTACAGACCCATCCCAGGACAATGTGTTCCCTCTTTTCTCCAATTCTACATTTCCAATCATTTGTCATTTTCCTTAATTCTTTATTCATGTGCTCCAGGTTCTTAGGAAAAGGTATTCCATCTTTTGTGAAGATCAGCCCCTTTACATGGGTCTGCCATTTCTTCTCCTCTGGGAATTTGCTACTTTAATCATTTATACTCTCTATAATTGTCAAATGTCTTTCTTCAGTGGCTCCTTTATTGACAAACATGGCTAAATCTTTTCCATCTTGAAAACTCTTTCACTTGACCCTACCATCCCCTCAAGTTAGCATCCCGTATATTTCCTGAGCCAAACTCGCAGAAAAATCAGTCTGTATTTACGCCTCCACTTGGTCACTTTCTGCTCACTTACCAATCTATTGCAAGCTGATTTCCAAAACTACCCCCCTACTGGAACTTTTCCAATGATTTCTAAATTGTTAATCTAATGGTCTTTTTCTCAGGCCTTACTCTTCTTGACTGCGCTGCTGTGTTTGATGCTGCTGACCATCCATTCATCATGAATGTTCTCTCCTTTTTGTTGTGATTTTTGTGACAGTGCACTTACTCCTTTGGTTCTACATACATGGCACACTGATGAACCAGTGAACCAGCTTGCAAGAGCTGTTATTAAATTTTCAGCGTGAGCATTTGTAAACCAGAAATTGGCAAAAAAAAAAATGTTAATGCTGTTGAGTATCTAATCTTAAGAGATAGAGAAAAGGTTATTTATATATATCAAACTTAAAACTGTGTCATATATACTTTTATTTTCTTCTAGAGAGCGTAGGTTTAGCATTTATCATCATACCCCTGGTTCTACTCTTATCTATTGTGTTCCTTCTCATTCTGTTTTTTTGGATTGTTGTCCAAGTTCACCACGCTTATTAATTGGTATAACACTAGTACTTTATCTGAAGCTTTCCTCTCTTTCCTTTCTTTCACTTTCCTTCTCTTCCCTTTCCATCTCATCTCTTATCTCTTATTTGTGCTTCTCTTCACTTCCACAGCTCTCAATTCTTCTCTTATCTCTGTGATTCTATCAGGTCTCATGAGTTAATTGTTTCTATGTACATGACTACTAAAACTACATGCTCATTCTGGATACCAGACTTCCTGACAGAGAAAATGATAAGAAAGTATTAGTTATCATCTCTGCCTTCTCGCTATTGTCTATTATTATTTTTTGAGTTTGAACTATTTTGGTTGTCATTATATGCTCACAATTTCATTCTTTTGACTGTTTCATCTTTCATTGGTTTAAAGAAGCATTGGAATGTAAATATTTTGAAGGGCAAAAACATATTAATTGATTTAGTCCATTTGCTCATACTACATGAAAATATTTTTCAAAGTGAAAAGTCTATTGTATGATTGTATAACTATTTAAATATGAAGCACCTATCTATAGGGAGGAAGAAGTATAGCAAATTGGAATAAAATTATTTTTTTCTAATGATGCATTTGCTATTTTTGGTCTTTCCAGTATGAATTGCCCCTGTAGAATTTTAGTCTATCCAATTTGGTGTCTTTTCTTCCTAAAATCCTTTCCCATATTTTAATCCATAATTCACACATTATTCTTGTGGCCATGCTTATTGTAATTTTACAATGTGCTCCCAATTTTTCAAGATATCTGAAAATACAAGATTTATCCTTTTATTCAGAAAATTCCTAATTATTTATCATGATCCAACTTAACTTGTAATATCTCTGAGTTTTCTGTGTTACAGCATATTTCATATCTCATACTAATTCTTTAGTGTATTTTTAGAGCCAAAGAGTTAGACCTATGTTCTGAGACTAAATATAGAACTCCTTCTGCTTTACTTAAAGAAAGTTATAAACATGAACCATTTCTTCATACATATTTTTAAAAAAATATTGTTCACTTTTAGTCAGTCCTTTTTCACCTATTTAATTATTGTAAAGTCTTATTTGCATCTTTTTTTTCCAGTTAAAATATATTTTATAACTAAGAGATTAAAACTGGTGGTAGGACTTTAATAAATGTAAGATTAAATGGAAAATAGGATTGCAAAAGTACTTTGTAGTTCGCAAATGCAATAATCATATCAACATATTTAAATAAATCATTACCAATGAAACAAATGATTTCTAGAAAAGGTGAAGAGTTTTCTTCAAGCATTCAGTATAATATTAGGGAATATCAGCATCAGGGATAACTGAACTCTATGAAATTTTTAAAAAGTTATTGAAGATATTTGGTAATTCCAACAATACAATGATTATTTTTTACATAAACCTCTAAGAAAAACTAAAAACAGAGTTCAACAAATAAATCAGTCAACAAGTTTTTTTTGTCTATTCTGTGGCAGGAAGTACTGTGCTATGCTAAGATTATTAAAGGACAGAAATGAAACAAGTTGTTTATCTTCTAATGGAAGGAATTTTGTTTGCTTTTAATAGAAAAAAAATCAATCCCAACATACTGCCATACAATTACAATCCCATCTACTTATGAGATTGAGGTGGACGGGACTCTTGAGTTAGGGAATTATGAGCTGCAGTTGACTTGGTTGGAAATGTGACCAAAGCTCCTGTCAGTAGAGTTATCAGGCCCATGAGTGGTCACTTTACTGCTAACTTAGGCAATATGGGAATATGTAGCTTTAAAAATGAATGAATGTAAAGTAAAAAAAATATAAAGCAAATAGTAAAATGAGAGAAGGAAATTTGCAGATCTACAGTTACCTATAAGATATTATAGTATAGATTAGCCAAATTCCTCAAAGATATCAATTAGGGAAAATTAATAATTTAGTTCTAGGGATCATTGCATAATTGTGTTTCAAAGCTGTAGAATCATTTTGTTCAGGAGGATTATTTATCATGCTTTGGAAAGCTTTTGATTCCTTCAATAAGAATATCCTCTGCTAACTTAAATTAATTGGCTAAATTCTTGTTCTCTTTCCAAATATATGCCTGATTAATATGGCTCAGAATTTATCATTTAGTATTTTTTTTCCTCATTTTCCTTGAGCACTGTATCTTACAGGGTTATAGTCTAAAAGAAAACAGCAACTAATGTTGGTTAATTTGGCTTTATTTGCTAATTTATTATTGTAAAACCATAAATTCTAGGCAGCATCTACCTGACAAAAATATGGTTGTTGAGGAAAAAAATGTTCCCAAGAAGCTTTTATAAGTGCCAACATGTCACAAATAGCCAGGCTACCTAGTTCTGAAACTGATGATTGATAACTGAGAGGAATTGACAAAATCAGTGTTATGTGTTTCCCATGTATTGCATATAATAATCTATTTTAAATCTTCTTATAGACAGACTCTTGTGGCATTCCATAAATATCTAGACCATTGGAAAAAAAAAGAACATTAATAATAAATGCACTTTTAAATATTCAGATTAGAACTGGCAATGTGGAAAGCTGATATTCACAATTACTCATTCTCTCTGAAATTTTGCTTTTGACATAAATTTATTCACACAGGAACCCTGATTTTTGAATCATGTATTTGTCTTCACCCCAAAATGTACCATACTTTCTCCTCTGAAATTGCTAGCTGTTCTTCTGAATTGACCTCTTAATTTAAGCAAAACCACCAGTCTAGATTTTTAACTTCAGATCTACATTTGTATCTGACATTCCTTCATTCTCTGAGTCAATATTTGAAAGTATTTTTAGGCACAACACTTTAGACACTGATTAGTCTAATATGAGGAGCTATCACTTTTATATATACATATATGTTTAAGGATGTACATATATATGTATATATATGCTCCAAATCCATGATTACTTTCTTTGACCATTTGTTTAACGTCTGCTTTTCTTTGCAGTAGAAATTTGAACCTCCCTTTTTGTGACTTATTTGTATCCTTAGTCATGATGTTTTGAATGAATATAATGTCACTTTCTCCACAGTGGCTGTTTTTTGATTGTGATTAACCTTTCCAGGTCAAGTTCAACCAACCTTCACAGAGATTATTTTTTCCAAATGGCCTCTACTGCAAATACAGCTAATTTCCAAAAAACACATCTGAAATCTAATTAAGAATAAAACAGGCCAACTAATTCACCTTCCTTCATTCTCCAGGTGTAAAGTAATTACTGAATTGGAGGAGAGCCTTGTCCTTGGTTCATTTACCTTGGGCTGTTTGAAGACATTTGCTATTTACTTAAACATTATTCTACCGCCATGAAAATTTGCTGAAGGTTCAGTTTTGATAACCATGATAGAGTCTTGATTTAATTTGTTTCCATTAAGAATAAATAAGATGGTAATAAAACTGAACTGCTCTCTCAATCCTTGCTCCTCTTTGTATTCTTTGAAGTCAGCCAGAAAATATAGGTAAGTATTCAGAATGGAACTGCAAACTCTCTCTCCAGTGTTTTCATGGGGTTTTTACTTCCAAGAATCTCATAGCACCTCATAAATAAGAATTAATATAGGGGAACAAAACTGTAAAGTATTATTGTCCTCGTTATCTCTTACAATGAGCTGCCCTCTGAATCTGGGCATTGTCGTTGACATTTATCCATTGTCTACTTGCCTTTTAGAGAGAGCCTGCCTCCTACTGAGGTAGCCTGTGTAGCTTCCTACAAGATGGTGAATAGTCTCCTCAGACCCAGCCAAGTGTTACATGACTTTGTTTAGGAAACTGAAAGAAATGACTGATGAATAAACTGTGACCTACTTCTGTTAGTAAGGCCTGAGCAGCATGAATACTGCATTTTCCTAAAAGAGAACAGCTTTTAGAAGCCTGCATATTTCACAGCCCAAGGTAATGTAATTGCAATCCATGACACCTTGTTAAAAGGCTATATTGCTGTCCTATTTCAGTGGCCTTTATTGAACAATCTGGAACATCCTTTAAAATAATTAAATTGACAACAGCTAATAACACGAAAAAAAGTATTTGTTATTTGACGTAATTGCCTTGGCAATATTGCTATGTGAAGTTCAGTGAGTTTCTATTCATTGCACCTTTGCTTTGATTTTCTAACACATTACTTTGAAACCTATGAAGTAGCAGCTGAGACACTCATTACTTTTGACTACAAATAGCTTCAGAATTGATAGGAAAGCTGATTTAGATGGCACATTCAATAAAAAGTCCCTTTTAAGATATCTTGGTGACAGACCTTAGTGATGGGGAATCCATGTGTCTTCCGGGATAATATAAAACAGAATTCTTTGCAATTTTAACTTCACAGGGAGATAGAGATAGAATTGAAGATTACACCCCGATCTCTGGCATAATAATATTCACTGTAAAACTATCTGCTCTATCCGTATTGCAATGTGTCTCAAAAGCATTTGAATACTAAAATTAAGGATATTAACATAGAGCAGGTAAAAAAAATGTCAGAAAATTATTAAAAATACATAAATGCAAATGATTATGAAATATAATGATATACCTTAGAACTCAAAGGAAGAAAGAATTTAGAACCCATGGTCACATAATTTAAAATGAAAATAAATTCTAAAGGAATAATCGTAAATGTAGAAGTAGTATATTGTTGGATTTACTTCATTCAATTCAATTCAGTTCAACTCAATTCAATAGACAATTGTGAAGTATTTGTTAGCTGAAATATATTGTGCTCAGCACACTTAAAGTAAAAAAAGGCATAGTCTGTGACCTCAGGAAGGTATGTAAGTGGTACACAAAAACCACAGTGCATTCTTGTAATGGACAAAGGTGTATCTTTAGAACCAAAGTTCTGTACTTTTTCTGACACATCCTAGCCATGTGACCATGTGATGTAACCTCTCAGTGTCCTAGACAACACTGAAAACATCCCTTTTTCATGTTCTTCCCTATACTGTGTCCTATTTTTTTCTTTGTCTGTTGAATTATTACTCATTCTTTGATTACCAAATGGAATCTTATGTATTTAATATTTCGCCTGATCCAGCTACTTCACTAATGCCTCTCCCCAATGGACTTCATTTACTTAACTTTCAATATAGTATTTTAAGGGTTACTATACTATTGTTTTATCTCACTTAAAAAAAACACATGAAAAACAACAAATAGAACATCTAATGCAAGCAGGGAAGATGGTATTATTTCCATTTTATAGATAAGAAACTTGAACCTAGTGACTTTCCCAAGACCAGAGACATAAAAATACACTGTACAGAGAAAGACCTTCTGATCAGTCAATGCTCTTTCCATTACAACTTTCTGCCTCTAGTTTATTTTTCGCCTCTCTGATGGATTTAGCCTGCCTGCAGAGTTTATTCTTTACTAACCTCTAAGCTGGGCAGATAGGTTTTGAAGTGGTTAGAGTGCCAGGTCTGAATTCAGGAAGACTAATCTTTCTGAGTTCAAATCTGGCCTCAGATACTTACTAGCTATGTGGCCCTGTGTAAGTCACTTAACCCTGTTTGCCTCAGTTTCCTCATATGTAAAATAAGCAGAGAAGGAAATGCCAAACTATCCAGTACTTTTGCCAGGAAAACATCAAACAGGAACATGAAGATTTGTACCTCACTGAAAATAACTGGATATCAACAAGTGGTAGCAGTAGAAGTAGCCCTAACAGCTACAGCAGCCCCAGCAGCTATGGTTTCTATCATGTCTTAAAGTTTGTGAAGTACTTTGTGTGTGGTTTCTCCTTTGAGTCTCACAACAATCAGGAGAAGTAGGTATGATTATTATCATCTTTATTCTACAGATATAGAAACTGAGACTTAGAGATATTCAGTGACTTGCACTGGGCCACAGAACTGGTAATGTCTAAGGTCAACAATGAACTCACATCTTCCTGACAATAAATTCAGCACTTAAAGCCACTCTACCTCAGTTGTGAATGAAAGAGTATGAAAAGATGATCTTAAATATCCCCTAACATACTAAATATGTGACTCTACCCTGGGTATGTGTATTTTTATGTGGCAATCTAGCTCTATTTAGTGGTCTTAACAGTGCTTTGAAAAATATTTCAATAACGTATTCCTCATTTTGCTTTCCATCTATAGTTTGGTTGGTTTCACCTCCATGGAACAAAATGCCCCTCCCAAGATAAGCTGATCACTTTAGAACTCATCACTATGCTGCTTGAACTACTCCTAGGTTGTGTTTGTCCTTCCTTTTCAAAGATGATGACATGACTTGCAATTGACTTTGATTTGAGAGAGGGAGGGCCATGCAACATCACCAGTCTCACTTTCCCCTCCTGAGCCATCTGGGTCCAGTGAACAGATATTCATCAGGATGACTGGAGATTGCCCAGGATACAATGGGAGGCCCTGGAGACCCTGACCTTATAGGCTAAGGTGTTTTTAGGTTCTCATTTTGGATGAGATAATGACCATTCAGTAAATAGACCTCTTTAAGTTGTTACTCAAAGGATGGCCCCTTTAACTAAATAAAAGAAAAAGAAAAGCTAACTGGGAGGGGAAGACCTCAGGGTTGCTGGTCAAAAAAGAAATACTCTGAAGCAGGATGGCCCAAAATACCGTCATGAAATGTAGCTTGGGGAGGCACCCACTGTGGCTCAATATATGAACTCCAGAGTGAAATAAGTTTAAGGTTTGGGCCATTGAGAAGAAGGAAGGAAAGAGAGAGAGAAGGAAGGAAGGAAGGAAGGAAGGAAGGAAGGAAGGAAGGAAGGAAGGAAGGAAGGAAGGAAGGAAGGAAGGAAGGAAGGAAGGAAGGAAGGAAGGAAGGAAGGAAGGAAGGAAGGAAAAGAAATAGAGCCAGTAAACCTCAAATTAACTGGGCAGCTTCTGGTTATCAAACCTTACCTTCCTCTGGGGAGGAGGAGAGGGAGAGGACGAGCTGAGTTACCCAGCTGGCTGGGTTCCCATTCATACAACTTGGTCTACTCACAGGTGGTGTCTGTCCTTCGTGGGCAGGGAAAGGACCCCATCCTCACCCAGTTTGGCACAGAAAACGAGACCAAACAAGACACCACGACAGAGGGAGGACCCAACAGCTCAGGAAGGCAGCGCACAAACTGCTCTGGCAAGCCTCCTCCTCGCCAAGGCCCTCACCGAGAGGACCAGGCTCCCCAGATGCCCGGGGTCGGGGCACAGCAGCAGGGTGGAGGGCCGTGGGGACGACGCCCTCCACCACCTAAGGGTGGTGACCCGTGGGAAAGAACCGCTTGCACACTCAGCCTTGGCGACCTCAAGGTGAGACTGGCGACCTCGTCCAGCCCGCCCTCACTCAAATCAAGTCATCGCTTCCCATAGGTCATAGTCCTTTCCAAGAAGGAAGCCTGAGTGGTCTGCTGCATGCATGGAGACCCAGCCAGCTGGGTCACTCAGCTCGTCCTCTCCCTCTGCTTCTCTTCTCCAAAGAAAGGTAAATTTTGATGGCCAGAAGCTATCCAGTTAATTTGGGATTCCTTCCTTCCTTCCTTCCTTCCTTCCTTCCTTCCTTCCTTCCTTCCTTCCTTCCTTCCTTCCTTCCTTTCTTCCTTTCTTCCTTCCTTCCTTCCTTCCTTCCTTCCTTCCTTCCTTCCTTCCTTCCTTCCTTCCTTCCTTCCTTCCTTCCTCATTTCCTTTCTTTCCTTCTCTCTCTCTCCTTTTCTTTCTTCCTTCCTTCCTTTCATTCTTTCTTCATTCTTTTCTCTCTCTTTCTGCCTCTTTCTTTCTCTCTCTCTCTTCCTTTCTTTCTCTCTTTCTTTCTCTCTCTTCCTTTGTCTTTCTTTCTTTCTTTCCTTCTTTCTTTCTTTTTCTTCTCAAAGTCCCAAACCTTAAAATGCTCTCTTACACTTACACATTCAACATCTTCCCACCTCTCTCAGCCTCCTCTTTCTTCTGGTTGAAGGACCTTGGGGGTGGAACATAAAAGCTGCTCAAAGTTTTTTTTTCTTTTTATACAAAACTGAACTTGGACTTGGCAGCCTACTTCACCTTTTATCTACAACTCTGTCTGGTTTCAGTTCCACAGAACAAAATGCACCCAAACAGAGTAACCCATCCTCTTTTTTTCTCCTTGCATTGTTGTGTTGCCTTTATCCATTAGATTGTAAACTTCTTGAGGCAGGGGTTGTCTTTCTTTTTCTTATTTGTATCCCTAGTACTTAGCACAGTGCCTCACATATATTACCCACTTATAAATACTTATAAAATTGAATAGGCAATACAGATGTTTAGAAGAAAAGTTGTTTTATGTGCCTCGAAACAGGCATAGCACACTTTGTACGTACCAAAACCAAAATGTGGACAAAGCCACACATATGCAACCAACACAGTTCTTTTCATTGATAGCAAGGTACAGTTGACAACTTCTCTTCAAGACGCCTAGGTTCAAGCCCTGACTGCTACTTAACTCACTGTTGAAGAAGACGTTTTATTTCTTGGTGTCTCAATATTATCAATAAAGAAAGGAATTTGAATCAGATGATTTTTAAATGGACTCTAAAATTCTCTAAAATGATGCTTGTAACACCTTTCAGGAGAGGAGCCAAAATGGCATTGTGGAGAAAGCATGTAGTTGAGGTCTCCCAATATTGTTGCCTTCAAAAAATTTTAAAATAATGCCTCAACATTGGCAAAGTCAATAAAAGGTCATAGTGAGGCATTCTTCCATCCTAAGATAACTTATAAGGGGGAAAGATATTTGAAATGGGCATGAAGACTGTCTCAGAGCCCACATGGATGAAACACTCATGGTGGGACTAGGTGGTAGTGACAAAAGGAACTTCAGAATATCTTAAGGCCAGACTTATGGTCAGAAAGAGATTATAGGGGATGCCTGTGCTACCACTGAATAACTAGGTTCTATATGGTCTTTCTGTTGCCTCTTTGAGGCTCTTTGAGTTCATAGTTCAGAGCCAGAGAAGAGTACTTTCTGTTAAGAGAGTAGAATTATTAAGGTACAGAATCACTTTTGGTCCCAAGGAATCAGGGACCCTGAGGACCCAAGGGTCAGGGGCTCTGAGGAACATTATCAATTGAAATCTCAAGGGATCAGAAATGTTTTCTCTGAAAAGATGGCACAGAGAGCAGTGACCACCTCTCTCCCAAGATCATGCCACCCTTTAATCACCAAAAAATGTGCAGTCCTTAAGACCTAGCTCTGAAGACAGCAATGAGAAAAAAATATGAAACTTGAGGCAGTGCCCCTCCCTTGCCCCAACTGAAAATAGCTCAACATTAACATAAAGTGCCAAATCAAGAAATAAGTGGGGGGGGAGGGGCGCAGGAAATGAGCAAACAATAGCAGAAACTAAAAGACATGATCATAAAAATCTACTATGGTGAAAGAAAAGAACAAGGCACAAATTCAGAACCCAATGAAGTTGAAACAGCTACAAGTAAAGCCTCAAAAGGGGGGAAAATTGGATACAAATCAAATAATAATTCCTGGAAGAGCTAAAAATGATTTTCAAAGACAAGTAGGAGTGGTAGAGGACAAATCAGCTAAAGAAATAAAGGAAGAAAATTGTGAAAACATTATTTACAGACTGATAAAAGGCATAAAAAATTCTGAAGACAATAATACCTTAAAAACAGAATTAATTGGTCAAATAGAAAGAGAGGTGCAAAATTAATTGATGGAAACAAGTCTTTAAAAAACATAAGTGTTCTCATAGAAAAAATATGTGTATAAAAGTTAACTGAAGAAATGCTTAAAACTCAGAATTGAAAAAATGGAAGTTAATTGCTCCACAAGACATGAAGAAAACAAACAAAATGTCAAAATAATGAAAAAAAATAAACAAAAATGTGAAATATATCTTAGGGAACATAATTGACCTGGAAAATGTATCAAGAAGAAATAATTTAAGAATTATATTACTGAAAGCCATGATTAAAGGAAGAGGCTAGACATCATATTTCAAGAAATTATCAAAGAAAATTGTTCCAAATAGTCTAGAATCAGAAGGTAAAATACAAATCGAAAGAATCCAGTCTGATCACCTCATTAAAGAGATTCCTGAAAGAAAACTCCAAGGAACCTTGTAATGAAATTCCAGAGCTCCTAGGCCAAGGAGTAAATATGCAAGATATCACAAAGAAATAATTCAATTATCTTGGAGCCACAGTCAAGATAATATAAAATTTAGCAACTTCTGCATTAAAAGGGCAGAGGGCTTTTGGAATATGATGTTGCAGAAGGGGAAAATAGAAAGGTGATACTACAACCAAGAATAATCTACCCAGCAAAACTAAGCATAATTCTTCAAGGAAAAAAATACATATTTGATGAAATGTAGGACTTTCAAGCATTCATGATGAAAAGACCAGAGCTGAATAGAAAATTTGACTTTCCAATGCAAGACTCAAGCAAATAATAAAAAGGTAAACATGAAAGAGAAATCACAAGGATTTAATAAGGTTTAAATGCTTACCTTTATATATACACACACATCTAAGTATGTATGTATACATTATACTTATGTGTGCGTGCACACACACACATATATGTATATATATATGTTCTAAGAACTTTAAAATTATAAGGGCAGTTAAAAGGATTGCATAAGAAGAGAGAGTGACTCAATCATGTTGTGATAATATAAAAAAATTGAATAGGTGAAAAAGACAAAGGTTCTGGGAAAATGGGTAAGAGAAAGGAAGAATGGAGATAATTATCTCACATGAAAGAGGTAGTCAAAGAGGTACTCAAAGAAGATCTGTTTCAATGGAGGAGAAAATGATGAAGGGCAAACCATGCCTGAACCACACCCACCTCTAAATTGTTTCAAAGAGGAAAAATATATGTATATACTCAATTGGTAATAGAAATCTGTGATACTAAACTGGAAGGGAAGAGGAGAAAAGAAAAAGAGAAAGGTTTGGAGAAGGCAGTTAAAAGAGGTATGTACTCTAAAGCAAAACAGACTTTAGATGAGGGACAGGATAAAAAGAGATAGAGAAGGATAAACAAAAAAAAAAATTAGAATGGAGGGAAATACATAGTTAATCATAGTAACTGTGAATGTGAAAGTGATGAAGTTGTCCATAAGACCAAAGTAGATAACAAAATGGATTAAAATCCAGAATCCAACAATATGTTGTTAAAAAAAAAACACACACACACTTGAAACAGAGACACACCAAGTTAAAATAAGGGGCTGGAGCATGATCTATAGTGCTTCAGCTGAAATAAAAAAAAAAAAAAAACGGGTAGAAATCATGATCTCAGAAAAATCAAAAGCAAAAATAACTCTAATTAAAAGGTATAAACAAGGAAATTGCACCTTGCCAAAAGGAACTATAGACTATGAAGTAATATCAATACAAAATGTACATGCACCAAACAACATAACATCCACATTCTTCAAGGAAAAGTTAAATAAATTATAGGACGAAATACACAGCGAAACTATACTAGTGGGGAAACCTCAATTTTTGCTCATAGAAGTAGATACATTTAACCACAAAATCAATAGAAAGAATTCAAATAGATGAATAGAGTCATAGAAATGTTGGGTATGATAAACTTCTGGACAAAATTTAATGGGAATAGAAAGAAACATACCTTATTTTCTGAACTACACATGAAACCTTCACAAAAATTGACCACATATTAAGGCAGTAAAACTTCAGTACCAATTGCAGAAAAGAAAAATTATTAAATGCACCTTTTCAGACCACAATGCAATAAAAATTACATTTAATAAACAGTCATGGATGCATAGATCAAAGTTAATTGGAAACTACATAATCCAAGCTTAAAGAATAACTGGATCAAAGAACAAATAAATCATAGAAACAATCGATCATTAAAGAGAATGACAGTCAACTTTCCAAAATTTGTATGCCGCCTCCAAAGCAGTACTTAGAGGAAATTGCATATCTCTAAATGTGTCCATCACTAAAAGAGAGAAAGAGAAGATCAATGAATTGGGCACACAACTAAACAAAAGGAAAAAAGAACGAATTAAAAATACTCAATTAATCACCAAGTTGGAGATCTTGAAAATTAAAGGAGAGGTTAATAGAATTGAAAGTAAGAAAATAAGTAATAAAAAATAGATAAATCATTATTTAATTTGATTTGAAAAAAAGAAAGAAAATTAAATTACTAGCATAAAAATGAAAAGGTTGAATGAATCACAAATGAAACGGAAATTAAAGCACATAATTTGGGTAATTTTCCTAATCATATGCCATTAAAATTGATTATCTAAATAATATAGATGGATATTTGCACCATTTATATTGATTTCTATCTGCCCAGATTAAGAGAAGAGGAAATAGATTACATAAACAATCCTAATTGAGAGAATGAAATTGAACAATCAATGAACTTTCCAAGGGGGGAAAACTGCTAGGACCAAAAAGATTTACAAGTGAATTATACCAAGATTTAAGGAATGATTAATTTCAGTAGATAGATAGATAGATAGATATAGATATAAATTATTTGAAAAAAATAGTTAAAGGAGTCCTACCAAAATCTTTTTATGACATGAATGTGGTTTCTATACCTAAATCAGGGAGAACAAAAACAGAAAGTAAATAATAGACCTATTTCCTTAATGAATGTCAATGAAAAAATTTTTGAATAAAATATTAATAAGGAGATTGCAGCAAGATATTACAAAGATTATACAGTACAAGTAGATGGGATTTATACCAGTAATTCTAGGCTGATTCAATATTAGGCAAACTATCAGCATAATTGACCACATCAATAACAAAAACAACAAAAACCACAATCCTGTCAATATGTGCAGAAAAATTCTTTGACAAAATACGATACATATTTCTTTTAAAAATATTAGGAAGCATATGAATAAATGGAGCCTTTCTTGAAAAGATGAGTAGTTTCAATCTAAAATGAAAGGCAAGCATTTTCTACAATGGGAATAAACTTGAATTCTTCCCAATGAGATCAAGAATAAAGCAAGGATATCCATAATCACTGTTTTTAAGTATTGTTGTACAAATATCAGTTATTAAATAAGAAAAGAAAAATATTAAAAATAGGCAGCAAGGAAACAAAACTAACAGTCTTAGGAAATAACATGATATTATACTTAGAAAACCCTGAAGAATCAACTAAAATAACTAATTGAAACAATGAACAACTTCAACAAACTTGAACAAATCAGCAGCATTTCTATATAGTAACAACAAAACCATGTAGGGAGTGATAACAAGAAAAATTATAAACTAAATGAAGGTAGCATAAAATACTTGAGTGTCCACTTGCTAAAACAAACCCAGGGACTATATGAAGACAATTACAAAGCCTTTTCACATGAGTAAAGACAGAATAAATAACTGGAAAAAATAGTAATTGTTTATAGGTATGCCAAGTCAATATCCTAAAAATAACATTTTTTACTCTATTAATTCATTTATTTAATATCATTCCAATCAAATGTCTTAAGAAATATTTAATATTACTAGAAAATCTTAACAAAATTCATTTGGAAGAACAAAAGGTAAAGAATATTTAAGGGAGTCACTGAAAAGAAAATTTTAGTAGTTCCTACTAGTTGTAGATTTCCAACTGCATTGCAAACCATTAATCATCAAAGCAGCCTATAAACCTGGCTATAAAATGTGGTGGATCTTTGGAATAGAATAGGTAAGCAATCCACAGTATTAATGACAATAATTATCTTTGTTGTTGTTAGTCATTCAGTCATGTCTGATTCTTTGTGATCCTGTGAATTATACTTTTCATGTGTTTTTCTCGACAAAGACACTGGAGTGATTGTCCATTTCCTTCTCAAGTGGATTAAGGCAAATTGAGGTTAAGTAACTTGCCCAAACCACATAGCTAATAAGTGTCTGAGTTCAGTTCTTTCTGACTCTAGGCCTAGTACTCTATCCAATGAAACATTTAGCCACCCCAGTAGCAGTCTAGTGTTTGATGAGCTCAAAGAGCCAAGCTTTTGCTATAAGAACTCAACATTCGAAACAATTACTATTAGTAATTGTTTCGTTTTTACCCAGGAACCCTGTGAGTCTTCTCCTTCCACTCTGATTTTTTTTTTTTTTTATTAAAGGGGCCATCCCTTGAGCAACTATTTAAAGAAGACTCTTCATTGAATGGACATATCTCAGTCAAAGTGAGAATGCTATAAGACCTTAGCCTGAAGGGTCTAAGAGTGTCACATTGCATCCTGGGCCATCTCCAGCCATGCTGATGAATATCAGGCTGCTAGGTGTAGATGGTTCAGGAGTAGAAAGTGAGGCTGATGACTTTGCACAGCTCTCCCTCACTCAAATCAAAGTCAACTGCAAGTCGTGTCTTCATCTTGATGTCATAGTCTGCGAGAATGAAGGACAAACAACAACAACAACATTAAAAAAAAATTGCTGGGAAAACAGGAATGCAGTTTGCCAGAAGCTAGGTATGGACCAACATCTCACACTGTATATACCAGGATAAGGTCAAAATACATAAATGATTTAAACACAAAGGGTGATATCATAAGTAAATGAAGGGAGCATGGAAAAATGTGCGTATCTGATCTATGGATAAGGAAAACATTTATGAACAAACAAGAGATATAGAGGATTATGGGAAGTAAAAAAAAATAATCTTGATTACATTAAATTAAAAAGCTTTTGCACCATCAGAAATAAAATAGCCAGAATTAAAAGGAAAACAGTAATGAGGGGGGATATTATTGCAAGTTTCTCTGATAATGTCTCAATTTCTAAAATATATATCCAGGGAACTGGATCAAGTTGATGAAAATAAAGGCCATTTGATAAATGGTCAAAGGATATGAACATGAAGATTTTAGGAAATATCAAAGCTATCAATATTCACATGAAAAGTGCTCTAAATCATGATGAATTAGAGAAATATAAAACAACTCTGTGATTGTACATCTTACCTGCATAATTAGCTAACATGACAGAAAAAAATGAATAATGGAAAGGATGTGGAAAAATTGGAACACTAATCCACTGCTGATTGAGTTACGAACTAGTCCAAACAGTCCAAAGAACAATTTGGAATTATGCCCAAAGGACTATAAAATTGAGTACTACCACTACTAGATCTGTTTCCCAAAGACATCAAAAAAAGGAAAGGGAAATATTTGCACAAAATTATTTTAATAGCTCTTTTGTGCTTGAAAAGAACTGGAAATCAAAGAGTTATCCATCAATTGGGGAATGCGTAAAGAAGTAGGTGTGTGGGATGGTGATGTAATACTATTGAGCTATAGGAAGTGTTGAGTAGAATGGTTTTAAGAAAACCTTTTTAAAGAGAAATGAACAGAATCAGAAAAATGGCATATACAGTAACAGTAATATCATAAGTATTGGACTTAGCTATTCTTATCAAGTCAATGATTCAAGATAATTCCAAAAGATTCATAATGAGCAATGTTACCTACCCCCAGAGAGAAAACTGATGGACTCTGAACATAGATGAAAGCATACTTTTATAAACTTTATTTTTTTTATTTTGTTTTCCATTGCAACATGACTAATATGGAATTATGTTTTGCATTCATTACTTTACATTTTATAATGAGTCTCAAATTGCCAGCTTTGTCAAGGAGGAAGGGCAGAAGAGGAGAGAATTTAGAATTCAAATTTTTTTTTTAATTGCTCCAAAAATTTACATGTACTTTGGAAATATTTAATGATGCAAAATATTATTAAATGAAATAAAATTATCTTCATATTTGAGTGAAGAAGTAACTTATATTGCCTTCTCAACTCCTACCCAAAAAAGGGAAAAAAAAGTCAATTTAACTGAATCCTTCTATTTCTGGATTCTGTAAGGTAGTGGAAGAAAAATATTTGAAGAAGGAAAAAAGGGAGTGTCAGAAAGCATAAAAACCTAGAAAAAGTCAGTTTCCCAGAAGGCAATGGAAGAAAAAGTTTTGATAAAGAGGCAATGGTCAGTTCTTTCCAATACTACAGGAAGGCCAAGCAGAATAAGCAATGAAATAGATATTATGATGCCACAATTGAGAAGTCATCTGTGACTTTTGAGAGGCCAATTGCTGTTTGTACACTACAAGTTGGAAAAGTAGGGAATTACTTTTTTTTACTTAAAATTTACAGAACTGGCTATATAATGTAACACTGATAAAGTATATGCAAATTGAACATAGAATTAGTTTCATTGCCGTATCTTCAATTAAATGTCAACAAGGTTGAGTCCTGTAAACAGGAAGGTGCTGGAAACTCTCAAGAACTAATTGTTAAATATTCATTGTGGGCAGTGGTATCATGGGAATTGGCATGTGCTACAAGTCAGGCAAATGTTATTTCATTTAATATTTTGTTGACTGTCTAGACTTAAGAAAGTGATTAAGAATGATATTTATAATTTAGGTTAAACTTAGTAATGGATCTATTTTTTCTCTGTGTAGTCTGTTAAACCTGTAGCAGACCACTCCTGCCTATTAAAATATTTAATAAAAATTAATTAAGCAGCAATTATGTTCAAAACATTAAAGCAGAACTGGAGAAAATGAAAACGAGAGAGAGAGAGAGAGAGAGAGAGAGAGAGAGAGAGAGAGAGAGAGAGAGAGAGAGAGAGAGAGAGAAACAGTTCCTGTTCTCTACTCAGGAGTAAAACACATAGCAGATATGTTTTTTACATATAGTGAGCTAATGTGTTTTGTTTCGTTTTGCTTTTTACTCAACACATCACTAGCCATGACCATTATTAATAGACCAGTCAAAAATTATGATTAACTGAAGTCTAAGCAGAAGTTCCTTACAGAAGCAGAAACAAAGCATCTATTTCTTCCCTCACTATTCCTCCTCTCTTGTGATTTATTCAGATATCCAATTCAGCTACTCTGTATAATATTTATGTCCCATCCTCAAAGTTTCCCTGTTCCCAGAGACCTACCATAATGCAAGGAATCACACAAGTGCTATTGGGCTCATTGTACAATGAATCATGGAAGTTCAGAAAACACCTCAGAGGACATATCGTTTAAACTGTATGTGAGAAAAAAATCTCTACAACATGACTAATAAGTGGGCATCTGACTTATTCTTGCATAACTCAAAAGATAAGGAACTCACTACCTCCTGGTTCCACTTTTGGATAGTTCTAATTGTTAGAAAGATTTTCTTGATATGAAGCCAAAATTTTCCTTGTGAAGCAGTTTTTAAAAAATAACTTCCTAATGATACCTCTTCAACGACTGTAGTTCTCTAAGCCTTCTCTAGGCTAAAAAGTCTATTTCCTTGCTTGCTTCTTAATCTTCATAATCCTAAAATGTCATAAACTCAAGAAATATCCTCCATTCTGATTCGTTTATAGACACAGAATGATTTTTCCAGTATCTTTCCTATAATATATCACCCAGGGATAAATACAGTACTATAGATATGATCTGTTCAGAGAAGTGGACAACAGTCTCACATACTCTTTATCGCTGCACATTAAAGCTCTCACAGTAGCACAATACTGAATTATTGTGGTTTTTTTGACTGTCACATAATACCACTAACTAAAAATGAATTTACAATCTACTCAAATTCCTGTTTGTTTTGTCAGACTAATTGCTATATAGTAAAATCCTTCCTCCAGCTAATTTTCTATTAACCTTAGTAAAAACCTTTGTGTAACCTAGAGGAACAATATAACATAGTGGAAAAGTGTACTGGGTTTCAAGCCAAAGAACCTGGGTTCAAGTTCTGTTTTTGTTGCTCTATTTATTTGTGTGACCTTAAATAAGTCTCTTAATCTCCTCGAATGGAATTAACTCTTTTACAAAAATAGGAAGTAAGATGTCTTGAATTCTCTGTAGCTGTCAAAAAAATACTTATCCCTGGAAAATTTAATCTTATTTCATTTACCTCAATATTATAGAATAAAATATTTTTAGGTTCTGATTCTCAACCTTGTAGGTTTTTTGCCTGGCCCCTTTCCCTAATGGATTATAAACCTCCTTTATCTCTTAGGAATGTCAATCAACATCTTCCAAAACATCTTTGAACTCCTTTCTTTAGTCTAAATTTGGTTCTGAATAAAAATCCTAGGATGTCATCCTCTTTACAGAACATGAGTTTGGAGTAGAGTGTAAAGGAACAGTTGTCATAAATCTCCTTTAAATTATCATGTATACTATTAGAAGTAATTTCCTTGGGTTCACGCTGATTCTTGCCTAAGTCTTGTTATTCATCATAGCTCTAGATCACTTCAACCTTTTGAAATCTGAGACAATTTGTGGAATTTTTTTGGACGTTCTGAGTTCAGTAGAGTGTTTAGTAGCTCTCCTGAATCTATTGGCTTTACATACAAAATTAATTTAAAATAGAAGTGTTCTAAGTAATCAGTTTTGTTACATTTTCCAGTTACATGACTAAACTGAATTTATCTAGAAATTCTTTAGAGTTTACCCATGAAGAATTTATTCAAATTATGCTTTCTTTTTACCCACTAGATTCAAGTCTTAGCTAGAATTAATTAAAACGTGTATTTTATATTTGTGAATATGATATTTGGCATGCTTAAAGATTTAAAAGGCAAAACTTCCATGTATTTCAAGTGATTGCAAATGTACTATGAACATTCTAGTGTGGATATCATTTTATTAAATATTTACATAATTCCCTGAGAAACAAAAATGAAGAACACAGCATACTGGATTCTTATCCAACAAAATACCATTTATTTTCCTCCCTGTTTTTGTACAGTTACAAGCTTGTTATATGATCATGACCAATAATGGATAATATGCTGGATTTGTAAATTTACTCTGTATTTTGGCATGAAAGCTCAGAGAGGAAAAAAATCTATATACGCAATACTTTGTAGTCACTTAATAAGTGATTGCTGAATTCATACATACACAAATGAATGGATGGATGAATATATTTTTCTTCAATTCTCTTTTCTTGCAGTCTACCAGATTCCTGCTTACCTCCCTACCTTTAATATAATGGAAGAATGTAATAAGAATTCACTGATTCTTTGTAAGAATAATACACTTTCAATTTTGTGTAGTTTGTTTTTTTTAGTTTTATGAATTTTATAGTTGATTTTTTAAACATTATAAAACTAATCTACCAGAAAGATTCATGTGCTGCATTTTGCTGCACATATGTACTTGATAAATTATACTGGCTATACCCATAATTCGAGGAAGGTGATACATTACAGTGTATTGATTCCTTCTATATCAAGATTTATTGCAATAATTCTTAATAATCATTTTATTTTTTATGCAACACTTAGAATAAGGCAAAAATAGCCAAAATAGATCGGATAAGTTATTAACCAACTAAAACAGCAAAATAAAGTTTTAATAGCTTAAGAACATAAGAATGCAGAAATAGTTTTATAGCTATTCCTTATTCTATTTTTTAAATATATAAATCATCTATCTAAGAAAAGTTTAAAAGATAATAAGCTCTAGTGTGTGATCCCTGGCTTAAGAGTTTCAGCTTGGTTAAATTAAGGAAAGGAATCTTTCCAAGGTTTAGAAATTGGAGAATTTTAAAGCAACTTTGCTTCTTTCTAATTCTGTTGACTAATAGTGAGCATTTGCAATCTCTGGGAATTTCTGTTGCAAAATAATGATTACTAATTCCCCACTATGAAATGTCAATATGTAGATTTATACATCTCTCAGAAATTGTGTGTGTGCATGTATGTGTGTGTTTGTGTGTGTGTGTGTGTGTGTGTGTATTTCTACATCAGAATGCCATAGGCAGCTGGTACTTATTGAGTCTCCTCAGGAACCTGATGTAAGTTGTTTTGGTACACAGAATATGACAACGGATCAGAAATACCTCTTCTCCATGCCTAAGAAGTTGTTTACCTAACATGCCTGAGTAAAAATGAGAATTAATTGAGCATGCAGTGTGTATTGTGTTGTATTTGCCGAACCGTGATATTTCAAAATTGCCCAAAGAACTCTGTTGTTATTATAGTGCACCCCAGGATGCTGCCTATAAGAACAAAAGATGACTCAAAACACTTGGCATGTTCCCTGTTAAGCAAAAGTAAGGCTAAGAAATAACTCACCTTTACCTCTGGAGATCTTTAGCAATTTGGTGGATAACTTTCAACACAGGAGAGTTTTATATAAACAGAATGAGATGAACGAAAATTATCTGTAGATCTTCTTGAGTCCTGAAAGTCAAAATCACCTGAAGAGGATGGAGAGTGGGAACTAAGAACAAAAACAATTCCTCAGTTTATTAACTCTCTCTCTCTCTCTCTGTCTCTCTCTGTCTCTCTGTCTCTCTGTCTCTGTCTCTGTCTCTCTCTCTCTCCCTCTCTCCTTAAAAATCAATTCAGTAAGTCAACTTATTTCAAATATTGATTCAGGTAGATATAGCCTATATAGAAATGCTATTTATACATAGGAGGAAAAGATAGATAAATGGATAGAGATTACATATACAGAGAAAGATATCTGTATGCAATACATATATTCATATGCATACATATAAAATAGACACACACATTTTTAACATACATATACATATGTATACACAGATTAAACATTCTAAATTGCTAGTATATATGTGCATATACATATATGTATATGTGTGTGTATGTGGCGAGAGAGAGAACATATTTAATATTTAGAACACAAAGGACCTTGATGATGGTAGGGATAACCTGTGGCTCGGACACTTGTTTGGCTATTAATACTATTTTCATCATGATTTACAGAGTCATGACATGGAAGGGTGATTTAACTGATTTAAAGTTACTGTGAATCTGAAGATCATCTTAGTATCTGGGTGCACATAAGGGAGGCAAAAACCAGCTAAAGATGGAGAAAGCCTAAGCACAGGCAGAAACCAAAAATCAGAGAGGGGACCCAAGTATGGGTAGAGAGGGAGTATTCTTAGTCATGAACTCCTCCCCAGAGAACCACTTGGATTGAGGGTGTTCTTATGTGGACAGGAAAGTATAGAATCTCTATATCCCAGAGATAGCTTCCAGAGAAAGGATACTGTCTATTATCACAAGAAGGACAAAATACAAATGGCACAAGAGACAAAAAAATGCCAGATTGAGAACTGGGGGAATAACAAGAGCCAGAGTCGGCCTTGTAGGGAAAATGGAAGGTATTTTCTTGTAAACAGATAGATAAAAATAGAGTATTTGTGTATATAGCTGACTAGGTGTCACAGTGGACAGAGTATTGAACTTTGAGTCTAGAAGACTGGAGGATATGTCCTGATTTGTCCATTTACTAGCTTGTAAACCTAAATAAGCCAATCAACCAGAGGTTCCTGCTATTTCCCAATGGAAATGTTAGAATCTACCTCACAGGTGACAATATATGTAAACTATTTTCAAGCACTTTAAAGTGCTATATAAATACTGACTATAAGATCAGCAGCAGCATTGTATAGCACAACAAGATCAATAAGAATGGTAAGCTTAGCGAAAATTTGACATTAATGATATGATTATATAAATTGTTCAGCATTCCAGTATGTGGATATTATGGGTTTACAATACATCCCAAAAACTCAGTAAGAAAGAGACAGAATTTTTAAAAGTTTCAGCAGGCATCAGTTTTATTTATTTAAGCTGTCTCTATGGACTCATATTGAAACAATAATTCAAATTTTTGCAATTTCCTTAAAGACTAATTATTATTGAAGGTAGCCTTCAACAAATGAGTCTATGTGGGCCTTATAGAAGAACATGCAGGAGGGAAAAGCCGCTTGGATTATTACACTTTCTCCTTATTCCTAAACTTTAAATTTAAAGTTTTTGTTAAAGAAAATGGCTGACTTCCTCACAAAAAGAGCACTATCAGCATTAATTAATTAATTATAAGGGGGACTACTGTTCTTGACATGTCAATAGAAAAGTCTCCTAACATGTGAAGTATACTAAAATTGGTTGTACAGAGTTAGAAATGACCAATAAGAAAATGAAATGAAATGAAATAAAACCATCAGACTCAATTCCTAACGGGATTTTTAAGGAAGTGAGGAAAACTAAAAGAATGATATTTTAAATGACATTTTGAAAAGGTCAGTGGAATCAGGTAAAATTTCTGAGATTTGGAAAATAGCTAGAGTAACTATTTTTGTGTTAAGAGATTAACCAGGAAAATGGAGATAATATCCAAAAATCCATAAAGCAAGATCTGAGATATCAAGTTTATGCTAAGAAGGTAAGTAGAAAATTATATTAAAGGAGGAGTAGGTAAATCTTAATTGATATGATTTTTTTCTCTCATTACCCAAATATTAAAAAGGAAACCATATGTTATCAATGGATAACCGCAAAAGTGATGGATTATAGTTGAAAGTAGATAACAAATTTTGATTCTAAAACATCCCAAAATAAGATCATGCTGCATTTATAAGTTTATTGAATGAAAATAAGAGACCATTTTTTACATTCCTAAATAAAAACAATACAATGATTCTACAGCTCCTTCTTTTGAAATTAAAACATTTGAAGAAAATGACATTCTGGGTTCCAATTAATAGTATTAATTATTTTGTCAGTATTCAGTGTTCACAGAATTCACAAACAGGTAGCAGTTTCAATTTCAGTTTCAAACAAGTGCAAGTTTCAAAAGGAGAAATGTGGAATTGTTATAAGGAAATGTTCCCAAACATTTTGAGATAAGAAATGAATGATCTTAGGAGACATTTACTTCCTCTTCACTAAAGATCCTCAAAAAAAACCTCTGAATGGCCACCTGCCAAACATTTGGGCAGCATTAAAACTTATTCAACTACAAATTGGATTAGTGACAACTAATATCTCCTTCAATTTTATGATTTTTTGAATTACAGGTACAGGGGAATCCTCTACTGAACTATCATCAGGAAAACCTAGATAGCATAATAGACAGAGTGCTGAAATCAACTTGAATTGGGAGATGTTTAATTTGATGTCTCTCACTCTATTTCTTCATCTGTTATGTACAATTATGTGTGTATATCTATGTCTATGTGTATATGAGTATATATGTATATGTCTATGTACTTTATGTTAATATGTAAAGTGCTTCACAACCGTTTGGTTTCTCTACTAGATATGATTAGTATGAGAATTACTTCTATGCCTTCTATTCTATTAATTACTCCTACTGCTACAAATAATAATATAAGGAAAATACCCAATTTGAACAAAATAAAAAATAACATAAACTATTTAGAGGTAAATCTCTGATAGTAATCCATATAGATTTAAAAATGCTTTAAAAACTACTTTTTTCTGCTTTCCTCCAACTATGAGCTAACTTTCACCTTCAAGAAGAAGCCTTTCCTAGTCCTTCTTAAACTTAATGCCTTTCCTCTGAGATTATATGCAATTTATTACACACATAGACACACACACATATATGTATATGTAATAAATTTGGGGAGATGATAGACAGACAGATAGAAAGATAGATAGATAGATAGATAGATAGATAGATAGATAGATAGATAGATAGATAGATAGATAGATAGACGATAGATAGATAATTTCCCCAAATTGTTTGCATGCTCTGTCTCCCCTATTAGACAGAGAGCCCCATGGGAGCCGGGACTGTTTTGGATTTTTTTTTTTTTTGGTTTGATTTCCTTTTGCCTTTTGGTAAATCCACAATGTTTTGTATGGTGCATGGAATATAGCTGTCTTATAATAAATGCTTTTTGACTTGGTCAGGTCTCATCCCTTTTGAGTCTTGTCTAAATTCTGGAGATACTACAAAACTTAACATATTCATATGACAAAATCTATGCTCTGAATTTAAAATTAAAGTGTATATGAGATTCTTTCTATGATGTGTGCTAATTCTTTCATGTCTGTGGATTTCTTTCACATCCTAAATCCTGTTGATGGTAGAGATTGTGTTGTACTTTTGTATTTGTAAGAGTGCCTAATACTATATTAAAAACATAGTATGCATTCAAGAATCCCTGTATATTCACTATCTGTGAAGGGAAAAAACCAGCTTTGCTGACTTTGTAATTTTTCTACCTGAGGCCATCTCTTGTAAGGCCACAGCCCCAAGAAGAGAAAAGGCATGGATTTCAATAGAAAGAGCTCCCTCATTTTCACCAATTCTCATCTCTTTAAAAGTCTAATCACATTCCCCTCATCAGAAATGCATATACCATGTTTTTACACTTTTACCAAAAAATAATGTTAAAGGTCAGTGATCTCTTAATGCAAGAGTTGGTTTCTTTGGGGAGGGCAGGGACAGTGGATGCTTTTTTTAATTTTATCTGAACATCACTAAATAAATATTCAATTTTGCTTGGAGAGACTGACATTCACTTTGGGATATGTAACACTTGGAATTTCAGAAAACTTTCTGGGGTAAGAACAAACAAAACAATCCAAAAAAGAATGATTTGTAGAAACTGAAATTATGTTTTAACAATATACAAGATACACCAACATTCCTGAATAAGAAGATGTAAAAGAATGATCAATTACTTGGCTCTGAGCCCAGAAGCACCTTCTACTGAGAGAATTTACGAAACATAAGAAAATACTTGTGATGTTCATATGCAAGGACTCCGAGTAAGGGAATGTGAATAACAAGTCTGTTCTATATTACTCTGTCCCCAGGAGAAGAGAACTGAACACTCAATCAATCATGAGTCACCCCACTAGCATTTATTGTTTTCTCTGTTTCAGGCATTATGCTAAACACTGGGAATACAAGGTCAAAACTGAACTGATCCCTGCCCCCAAGGAGTTTATATGCTAATGAATGATTACTCTAAATACTCTCTTTTAAGTTCTCCGCTTAGCTTTTAGTCTAGTCAAGTCTTGTCAAGTGTCCATCAAACTGCCCCATCTCTATCTTATTATCATTACCAGGTATAGAGGCCACGTCACACATTCTGAGTTCCAAGTTTTATGCTACATCAAAAGTCAGAATATATTCTCTCTTCCCTCCATTCAAGCACCTAGTCTATTCTGAATCATTGGAGTTTTGCCCTGTTAAAAACAGATTTCTACTTTTCAGTTCAAAATTTCTAAGGCCCACCCACTTTAAAAAAATATTTACTCAGTTTTTTCAACATTTCCATGTGCATGGCAGAACACAAAGAGAGGATCTTTTTCTGTGCTTTTACACAAATACAACATACATGTATACATATTTGTAAAACTATACTGTACATATTTCTAATTATGAGTTCTTTCTCTGGAGGTGGATAGCATCATTTTGCTCCATAAGTCTCTCTTTCCATGTATTTCTAAAATCAACCAGCTTATTATTTCTTTTTATTTTTGCTGAAATCTAAACTTAAATATTAAAACTTAAATACACAGTAAGAAAATTAAAAAAACATTATAAACATAAAACAAATACGGTAAACAAAAGAAAAAAAATGTTGCCATGTGCACAACAGAATGTAAGAATCAATTCAAAATACATAGCAATAAATTTCCATTTTACGAAAGCCTAAATAATTAAAACCGTGCATTATGTTCAGAGAGGTTCATTTTTACTTTCTTGTATATTTTCTTTTGTTCTCTGCTGTGTCTTTTAACTTTTTTTCTGACTTCTTCTCCCATATTTAGCAGGAAGGATATAATTAAGTACAGATACACACAAACATAAGCATGCACACACACACACACACATATATATACATATATATACACAACCATATATATATGCACATATACACACATACATACATATACTTAGCTATAATATTACTCATATATAGACATATACATATGTATCTATGTAAAACTGTACTAGTTTGTTTTCTGTTCCTCTGAGGGTGGATAACATCTTCCTGTATAAGTTCAAGTCTTATGTCACAGCAATATTCCAAACTCATACTGTCTGGTTATTTTAAATAGTCCAAAGCAATATTGATTAGTAATAGTGTAGTTTCCCAATATTTTTCTTCTGTTTAAATCTATTTTAGCTTTATTTTTGGCCTGAGATCATGATCACTACCTCTGCTATTTTTCCCTTAATAAATTAGACTCCTGATCTTTATTTTATGTTTGTGTATCCCTTATTTCCTATCCTTCCTGAATTCTCTGTTTAACTTCCACCTGCTACCTTGCCTTGTTATTACTTAACCTACCCCAAACAAAGATCCCTCCCTTATCTTGTCCTCCACTCTTCCCCTTTAGCCTCTTGTTTCTACCTGAATTTAAAAGAATTTTATATCCTTCCAAATATATGTTGTTTCCTCTTTAACTCATTCACAATAATCTTTTCCTATTCCCTCATCTCATTTTTTTTTATAAATTTGGAAGACTTTTATTCTCTTCTAAATGTATATATTGTTTTCTCTTTAATCTGATGTGAGTAGGGTTCCCTCTAAAAATCCTTCCCTTATACTCTCCCCCCTCCATATCCCCTTTTATTTCTTTCTGAATTTAGAAGATTTTTATACATATATATGTATGTATGTTTGTATGTATACACGTATACACACATACACATGGCTGGAGGCATTATCCCCTCTTTAACCCATTTCAAATGAGAGTAGGGTTCCAAAACTAGTCTCCCATCTAATTTCTCTGAGTCATTTCTTCCTCTTCCACCTCATTTTTATAAGATAATTACTCTTTTTAACTTTTCCTAAACAGTTTTACTTTTTAGAATCACATCATACTTAGGTCTACCCCAATCTTTCTTTCAAACTTCCCAATTACTGATAATAATCTTAGAGATATGTTTTATGTTTCCTCATAGTAAAAGTAAACAAACTGTCTTTACTGAGTCCCTTGAAATTAATCTTAGATGTATATTTTATATTTTTCTTCAATTTTGTATGCCAAATTTTCTATTAAGTTTGTTTTGTTTTGTTTTTGCAAAAAAATCCTGAAGTTCTGGCAATTCAATGAATGTCCTTTTTTTCATTAAGAATTAACTTTCAATATTTTCAGGCACAACCCCAGTCTTTTGCTCCTTGGTATATAGTGTTCCAAGGCCTATGGATTTTTAGTGTCACTGGGTTTTAGAATTTGACTATAATATTGACTATAATATTCTGGTAGGTTTTCCAAGGGGAGTGTCTTTCAGATGGTGATCAGTGGATTTTTCTTTTTTTTAGTTATTTCTACTTTCTCCTCTTTTTCTAACACTTCAGGACAATTTGCTTTATTTGTTGTATTATTGCATCAAGATTCTTCTTTTTTTTTAAATCATAGCTTTCAGGTAGTACAATTATTCTTATGCTTTCTCTTCTTGATGTATCCTCCAGATCAGTTGCTTTTCACATTATATGCTTCATATTCCCTTCTGTTTTCTTCATCCTTCATAAACTTGTTTTATTATCTCTTGGTCTCTTGTAACTTTGCTGACTTCTTATTTCCAAATTCTAATTTTCAGGGATGCCTTTTCTTCTTTGCTATTCTAGATCTCCTTTTCCAGTGGGTTGACTTCTTTTCATAATCTTGTTTTTCTTGATCTTATTTTTTAAAACTTTCCTCAGTCTCTCTCATTTGGTTTTTAAAGTCTTTTAAGTTCCTCTGAATTCTTTTTGGGCAGGTCACTATTTGACATCACTCTTTGGAAGAAGTGAAGTTTTTTGTTCTTGGTGTTGGTGTTTTGTTTTGTTTTGTTTGCCTCAGTATCCTCCTCTGAAGACAAACCTCAGTCTTCTCTATTCCCAAAGTAAGTTTCTATGGTTGGGTTCTTTCTCCTTTACCTGCTCATTTTTTGGGGGGAGAGGAGTGGCGGCTTTTTTTCATTATCACTTCTAATCCTGGGGTATGGGAGTGGTGGCTCTGACCTCAGTTCTCCCCTCTGGCCTGGAACCCAAACCAAAACTCTGGGGTCCCATAAGTACCCAGTCAGAGGTGTCCCTATCCCACTGCTACTTCAGTCACTGAGTTTGTACTGTTTCCTTGTTGCCCAGTCATGTGTGGGCAGCACAGTTGGGCCAGGTGTCAAGCAGCGGCAAAAGTTCCCTCAATCTTCCCTCGCTCAGCTGCCTGGCTCCCCACACTGTCTGGTAGTTGAATATTCCTGTGGAGTATACCTCCTATCCCAGAAAGCTCCAGGACTTGCCACTTGCTATTTCAGCAGAACTAGCCTGGAGGTGATTACACTTCAGAGGCACCAAACCTCAGTCCTGGAATTTTTCTTTAAATTTTCTCCTGTCATCCCAGGAGGACTGCTGCTCTTCCCCAACTCTTATATATTTTTACCACTCTGTGTTTACAATGAGGTTCTGTTTTGTCTTGTTTGTAGGGAAATCTGAAGAGCTTAGAATTTTCTGTCCTGTTCCTCCATCTTCCCAGAATCTTCTCCTTATTATTTCTTATAATGTAGTAGTATTCCATGACAATTGTATACTACAACTTGTTTCGCCATTGTCTCATCTATTATTTTAATATCTATTATTTTAAACAATCTAATAGTGAAAGATGATATCTCAAAGCTGTATTAATTTGCCTAGATAGACACCTATGGTGGTACAGTGGATAGAGCACCAGTGCAGGAGTCAGGAGGACCTGAGTTCAAATCTCACCTCAGACACTTGGCACTCACTAGCTGTGTGACCTTGGGCAAGTCACTTAACCCCAATTGCCTCATCCTGGATCATCTCCAGTCATCCTGATGAATATCTGGTCACTGGATTCACATGGCTCTGAAGGAGATGTGAGGCTGGTTGACCTGCGCGGCCCTTCCTCACTCAAAACAAAGTCAAGTGCAAGTCAAGTCATCATTTCTCTGATGGCATGGTCTTCTCTGGCAACAAAGGATGAACACACAAGGAGAGTAAGGTTCCAGTACAACCAACCCTTCACTCCAACTTGCTCTTTCTATATCAGTTCTTCCTCTCAAAACCTCTCATCTGTATGAGGTAATTGCTTCCTTTCCCCTCTTTCTGTCCAGTTCTCTTTTTCTCAGAATTAACCCATCTTACTCAGATCTCTCCAAGCTTTTCTTTCAAATGACTCATAGAATGATAACAGTCTTAAGAGTGCTGCTATTATTTTCATGCAGAAGAATTAAACACTTTGAATTTATTAAATCCCTTACAATTGGTATTTAATATTGACCTTATGTTTCTCCTGAGTCTTGTATGTCAAATTTTCTATTGAGCTTTATTCTTTTTGTTACAAATACCTGAAAGTCTTCAGTACATTCAATGTCCTTTTTTTTATTCAGCATTATCCTCAACTTTGCTGGCTATATTATGTTTTTATTGCAACCCCAACTCTTTTGCTCTTTGAAATCTTCTGTTCTAAACCCTATGATCCTTGAACATAATACCTATCAAGTCTTGTATAATCCTGATTTTAGTTCCATGGTAGTTAATTTTTTTTGTTTTGTTTTGTTTTGCTTTCAGTATTTTCTCTTTAAACTTAGAGCTTTGAAAATTGACTCTGATATTCCTGTACATTTTCATTTTGGGATTTATTTTAGGTGGTAATCAGTGAATTGTGTTTTCTGCCTTACCATCTCATTCTAAAACCAGGGAAATTTTCTTTAAGAATTCCTTGTAATATTATGTTATTTTTTTCTTTTTTTTTTTATTATTGTGACTTTCAGGTAGTCCAATAATTCTTATATTGTCTCTCCTCAACCTGTTCTGCAGATCAGTTGTTTATTCTAATAAAATGTTTCACATTCTCTTCTATTTTTTATCCTTTGTTTTTGTTTTATTGTTCGTCATTTTTTTTATAAAGTCATTAGCTTCTGCTCGCCCAATTCTAGTTTTCAAGGAGTTTTTCTTCCTTAACTTTTACATCTTGCTCTTTTTTAATTGGTTGACTTTTTTCTCATAATTTTCTTGATTTTCTTATATTTCTCTTATTTTTTTCCTCAATCTGTCTTATTTGATTTTCGAAGTCCTTCTTCAGTTCTTCTAAGAAATCTCTTGGAGCTTGTGACCCTTTGACATTTCTCTTTGAGTCTGCAGTGGCTTTTTTAACTTCACTATCTTCCTCTGGATATAAACCTAGATTATCTCTGTCCTCATATTAGTTGTCTATGGTTAGGTTCGTTCTCCTTTATTTATTCATTTTAATAGAATTTTTTTTCAGTTTATTATGGTAATTGACTATAATTCTGGGTATGGGAATTGTGTTCTAGTTTCCAGTTCCTTTTTACTGTTGTTTTCTAAGCTCTGTCCGGTGGCCCAATCTCAAGTACTCCTGTCTCTCCCAAAGCCATGGTTAGGGCCCCCAATTACACTGTCCTGCAAATGCTGTTGCTCCCTGTGGTCCTTCCAGAGGCTGCAAACTTCAGTTCTCTCCTCTGCCCTGGAAACAAAAACCAGGGACTTCATCCTCCTGCAAGTGCCCACAGCCAACAGGAACCTCACTCTGCTACTACCTCACTCACCAGATTGTGTCCTTGCTCCTTCTTGCCTATAGTCTCAGCCAGGGACACAGTCTCACCAGAACAGCTGGGCCTGGCACCCTGAGACATTACAGGATTCTTCAATCTTCCCCTGCTCAGCTATCTGACCATTGTACTATCTGTGAGATGAAAGTTGCTGAAACAACCCAGCTACTGCCAGGGCTCATTGTTTATTGTTGCAACAGAGTGTGCTTGGAAGTGTTTACTCTTCACTCAGGCATAACCTCTACCCCTGGAAGTAGGGTGTTTCCTAAGGTCTTCCCAAGTTGTCTTAGTAGGACCATTGATTTACCCAAACTTTTATTTATTCTTGCCACTCTACGTTCACTTCAAGGTTGTGTTCTGTCTTTTTAGTGAGGGAAAATTGGATGTCCTAAGAATTTCTGGCCTACTCTACCATCTTCCCAGAGTTCTCTCCACCTAATTTCTTAATCAATGTTTCTAACTGTAGCCAAACTTGGAGATATGTAAGGCATTTCACACCCTCCCCATTCCAAATAACTAGGAAGTAACAAACTGTCTCATCATAGTTTCAATATCTTGAAGGATGGTGAATTAGAGAAGCTATTTGTTATAGCTATAGATATAGATCCACACACAGATACATGCATACATACATACATACAAATAATTATGTGTAAATGTGTCAAACAGATAATCTGGTTTCAGAAAGCTACTAGCTATGTGTTTTGGAAAGTCATTTAACTTCTGTCTGCCTCAGTTTTCTTGTCTGTAAAGTAGGGATAATAATAACACTTGCCTCCAAGGATTGTGAGATAACATTTATAAAGCACTAAGTAGTGCCTGAAATAAAGTTAGCACTATGCAAACACTAACTCTTATCATTTTCCCATTATATTTTAAGTTCTTTGAGAGCAGGAGCTGTTTTTTGTCTCTTTTTGTATGCTCAGTCCTTAGCATATAGCAGGGACTTAATACATATTTATTGATTGACCTATATTTTTCTACACAAATATATTTTTATAAGTTTGAGTCTCTTTATACACATGTTCACATACATGAAAAGAAAGAAGAATTAGGTGAGTGGAGTGAGATGTATAAATGTACTAACATAGATATTTGATAATACTATTAATCATAATATTGATAAAGCAATTTAAGATTTGCAAAGTATTGCATAGAGTTATTAAAAGGACTTCTATTTTGATATCATAGGTAGTCTATTGTGAGGCACATAGAGAATAAGGAAGTCATATGCAAGACTATTTATGTGTGTGTGTGTGTGTGTGTGTATATATATGTATATATATATATATACATATATATATGTATATATATATATATATATATATATATATATACATATATATATATATATATATATTCCATGCAATACATGTAGGTTCTCATAGGTTGTTTAAATGTGAAGCGTTAGGCATCATGGATTTATATTTCCATAATCTTCCCAACTCCTGTCCAAGAGACACTTTGATTCCTGCTTGGAGAGACACATTAGAAAGGACCCTAAGTTTGGTCACTCTAGTCTTCTCAGAAGGGAGTGGGCACTGGTCTAATATTATATTTAACAGCTTCCTAAATATTGCTGTCCTAGGAGTGCTGTTTTTTACTTTTATAATCAGAAAGTAGCTAACTTCCCTGGTTTCCTTTATAGGTGGAGGATAATTCTAGCAGTCCCTTGCAGTATTGATTCCATTCCAAAAATAATAGTCACACAAAAGACTGATGATGAATGATAACAAGTAGAAATCAGAAAAGTTATATCAATTAGAACATACCAAAAAATTCATGAGAGTAAATTAAGGTTTTGATGGGAGTGAGCTATGACAATGCTCAGCTAAGAAAGAAGTTCTGATCTCACTTGAGGGAAAATTGTCTTGTCTCTGGTGAGTTAAACTAGAAATCGAGGATATGTAGAGAAACTAGCTTCCCTTAAATGTCTGCAAGAGAGCCCTTTTTCCACTCTTTTCTGTTGTTAGTTCCAAAGAGTGTCCAGAATTCTGGGTGTAGCTCTCCTTCAAAGCAGCAATGAAGAATGTGTCTCTCCTCCTAAGCTTTTATCTGGATGGGAAAGTAAAATGGTTTAAGATGTATGAAAGAGATAAAGAGAAAAATAAAGTAAATACAATTTTAAAAAATTAGAAATCTATTACATCTTCCTATACTGTTAGAAACACTCAATATTAAAAAGGTATCAAAGAAAATTTATTACAGTAGAGTTTAGAGGAACTGAACACTTTGGCCAAAGTGGGCCTCCACCCTCTTTTCAGGAGGAGGGAGTCTTGGATACAGAAGTGAGATGTGGTATATACTGTTAGTTCAAGACAGCTCCTCCCACCAGGAGATGGATTTGTGCATTCTCCACTAGTTCACCATCTTCTCTACATGCCCATTATGTAATCCCCCTTTGTGAGATCTCTCCCTCCCAAACATGCTTTAACATAGCATCCATAATCAGAAAATGGAGGGATAATTTTATGCAGGGTATGTCTGCTCATATATATGAGATTCATTAAGCAAGCACAGGAAAGAAAAGCTTTCTCCATTTTAAATCATTTTTCTTGGATAATTCCAGATAGCTGCAGATTTGGTTCCTTTATCAAAAACTTTGTGATTTTCTGAAGGTCAATGTCTGTCTTTTGATTGGTTGAGTCCACTTGCAGTCTGCTGGCCTTCTTATTATCTAGCTTATCCTCACTGACTTCATCAAATAACAATAACTTACTATGAAAGCTTAACTTTTGCTGTCTGTCACAATGCTAAAATGCATCTGTAAGTTCATCAGTGAAGCTATTCTGCTGGGTGATACAGATTGCAACCTATTCATGTGTATTGATCCATATGATTCTTCTCCATGTTTTACCATCACTTCACTATAGGGTGTTAACCCTAGATATTAGACTATTTTTTGAGGACTCTTGCCATCTTAAAAATATCAGTGGAGCACATGAGCTATCTGTCAACTGTTCCTCATGCTTTCCAATTTACCATTCTAATTTTCAAATGGACATTTTTTTTTTTGATGACAGCCTTTATAAACACTTTACCATTCTAATTCTTGTTTGTAATGAGTTGCATCCTATTCACACACACACCATGAAGTTCTCCATTGCCCTGTGGGGAATCTTCAAAATAATTTCATCAGAGAATGAAGTGTCCCATGACTCATATCCGTACAGTGTCTCAAAAATAATAATGCTATTTAAATGACAGGTTTTCATTTCAGGTTCATTTGAGCCAATACAATGATTTCATAATCTTCACAATGAAAAACAGTTCACTCTTCTTCTCTAGTTCTACTGTAATGTTGTTTAAAATGCAAGACAACCGTAATAAATTTCTTCAAAAGGCTTACTTAAGTAAAACCCGAGAATATAAAATGAATCTAATGGAAGAGTTTTATATTCTGTCTTTTCTCATAAAACTTTTTGATTAAACACCTTAACCAAAAACCTAAATGTACTTCATAATTTTGTATTCTAAGAAAAAAATCACAATTATTTTCTGAAAGAAAAAGAATGGAAGAGATATCTTCATGAATATTAATTTAATTGCATACCTTATCATTTCAAACTACAAGCGATAATTTAATTCTGCAAAACAGATTTTCTTTATGAGTTTACAAATGATCAGTTCACCCACGCTCACACACACACACACACACACACACACACACATACACACACATTTATGTGGGAAAACTAAAAACAACAAAGAACTTGAGAGAATTTCAAATAATGAAATTATTTGAAAAATATTTGTGATTATTATTTTATTAGTATTATGATATATTATTAATAATATTGTGAAATAAAAGTGATAAATTTTGTTATTTATTATATTTAGTGACTCAAAACTAGCTCCAGCATAGCATGGCATTAACTAGTTTATGGCATTAATTTTTTTGCATATCAATTATGTATACATAAATGCATTTTACAATCATATTTTATTCTATTATATATTCATAAACCCTTCTTAAAATGCAATCTGTTTATATGCCTTGTTTCTCTCTCACCTATATTCTGTTGATCCCTTCTCTAAGGTTTCACAGTGAGCTATCCCCTAGAATATAGAAGAGAAAAAAAAAAAGAGTTCATCAAAACTAACCAACCCATTCAAGAAGTCTTATATTATAGCAATGATCTTTAAGTCCACAGTCCCTTAACTCTACAGAGAACATACTATACCTTCTCATATGTCTTCTTTGGGTCTAGTTCAGTCAGTTTTTGACTTTATGTTGGCATATCTAAGCAATTAAACACTTCTCTCAAGACAAGCAGCTATGAGTATATATCTCCTCCAGCCTTTCAACTCACCCATCAGGTTGTAAAATATTTGAAGGCAATGGCTATCTTGCTGGCTTTCCTGTATTTGAATTGTTAATCACAACACTGAGTGAATGCTGAATACATCATCTATCTAGTTATCAAAGTATTTATGTTTCTTTTCTTTTGACTTTTGTTACATTTTCTAATCTAGTTGTGCTTCCTTTCCATCACATGACTCAATGGGATTAATGTTTTCTGCCCGTTATGGGATGGACAAGGGTCAGGTCTATTCATTAATTTCATAGGGGAAGTAGACACAGAAAGACCACAACTATATCCTGAAACATGGTTGTTTGTGTTACATGCCCCAGAATGTTAAATAGGCTGAGGTAGAGATGGTTTATAAGAGCTTTAAATATCTTCTTGTTCTCCATTATTTCAAAAGTATCCATTCATAGTTTAATTATATACTAGGAAAGAAAACATATATTTAGAACTAACATATAGCCTCTATATATTTTATGCAAATGCATTCTTTTACTGACTTTCAAAATATTTAAACCTTGGAAATGAAATAGATTAGAAGTTTATAGAATGTGTGTATGCTTCTAGAATATTACTTTATCATAATGATTGTTCTAATGTTGCAAAATAACCAGGAATTAGAGATGCATGTACATATTTTATGAAATATTTTCTCCTGAACATCTATTGTGCCACACATAAGTTTATAATTCTTTTTTTCTCAAAAATTACTAATTTATTTGTTTTCAGTTTTCAGTAATCACTTCCATAAATTCCAAATTTTCTCTCCCTTTCTCCCTCCCCCAGACAGTATGCATTCTTATATGGAAGCTGCACATACATTCCTGTTAAACACATTTTCACATTACTCATGTTGCAAAGAAGAATTAAAAAGAATGGGAGAAACCATGAGAAAAATTAAACATAACAAAAGAGAAAATATTCTTCTTCATTCTGCATTCTGATTCTGTAGTTCTTTCTCTGGATGTGGATGGCGTTTTGCATCATGTGTCCTTTGGAAATGTTTTAGGTCTTTGCATTGCTGTGAAGGGCCAAGTCTATCAAAAACAGTTCTCACACACTGTGACTGTTATCTTTTATGATATTCTCCTGGGTCTGCTCACTTCACTCAGTATCAGTTCATATAAACCTTTCCAGGTTTTTCTGAAGTCTGCCTGCTTGGCATTTCTTATAGAATAATAATATTTCATTACATTCATATACCAGAACTTGTTCAACCATTCCCCAATTGATGGACATCCACTCGGTTTCTAGTTCTTGGCCACCACAGAAAAAACTGCTATAAATATTTTGGTACAGGTGGATCCTTTTCCCATTTTTATGATCTCTTTGGGATACAATACTAGAAGCAATATTACTGGGTCATAGGGTATGCGCATTTTTATAGCCCTTTGGACATAGGTATAAATTGTTCGCCAGAAAGCCTGGAACAGCTCACAGTTTCACTAGCAATGAATTAGTGTTCTAACTCTCCCACATCTTTAACATTTATCATTGTCCTGTTTTGTCATGTTAAGCAAACTGATAGGTGTAATGCGGTACCTCAAAATTGTTTTGATTTGAATCTCTCTAACTAATAGTGATTTAGAGTATATTTTTTTATATGACTATAGACAGCTTTAATTTCTTCCTCTGAAAGATTCCTGCTGATATCCTTTGACCATTTATTAATTGGGAAATGACTTATATTCTTGTAAATTTGACTCAGTTCTCTATATATTTTAGAAATGAGGCCTTTATTGGATAAGAGATACTGGTTGTAAAAATTCTTTCCCAGTTATCTGCTTCCCTCCTAATCTTGTTTCTATTGGCTTTGTTTGTACAAAAACTTTTCAATTTAATGTAATCAAAGTTATCCTTTTTGCATTTTTATAATGTTCTCTATCTCTTGCTCGATCACAGATTCCTCCATTCTCCCTAAATCTGACAAATAAACTAACCTTTGCTATACTAGTTTGTTTATAGTATCAGCTTTTTTACCTATGCTGGACTTTATTCTGGTATAGATGTCAGGTATTGATCTATGCCCAGCTTCTACCACACTGTTTTCTAGATTTCCCAAATGTTTCTGTTAAACAATGAGTTCTTGTCCCAGAAGCTAGGGTCCTTGGGTTATCAAACAATACACTACTATAGTCATAGACTACTGTGTCTTGAGTACCTAACCTATTACACTGATGTACCCGTTTATTAGTACCAAGCGATTTTGATGATTGCTATTTTATAATACAATTTAAGATCTGGTATGCCTAGCCCACCTTCCCTAACATTTCATTAATTCCCTTGATATTTTGGATCTTTTGTTCTTGCAGATAAATTTTGATTTTTTTTTTTTGCTCTATGAAATATTTTTTGGTAATATTGTCATTTTTACTATATTCTCTTGGCCTACCCATGAGCAACTGATATTTTTTAGTTATTTCGATCTAACGTCTTGTGTGCCAAAAGTGTTTTTTAATTCTGTTCATATAGTCCCTGGCATTTTTTTGGCAGGTATATTCTCAAATATTTCATAGTGTCTATAGGAATTTAAATAGGATTTCTCTTTCTATCTCTTGCTGTTGGGCTTTGTTAGAAATATATTGAAATGCAATGTATCCTGCAACTTAACTAAAGCTGTTTATTATTTCAAATTTTTTTTATTTGAGTCTCTAGAATTTTCTATGCATATCATCATGTCGTCTGCAAAGCATAAGCTTCTAATTCTTAAGTTTCGGAATCTAAAGAGAAATTATAGAACATTCTAGCTTTATAGATTCAAAACTGGTTTTATGGACTTACCCAGGATCACATAAAAATTAGCATTTTATGATTAAAGCCCAGGCTCTGCTGCCCTTCTCTCCGCATTATAAAATACTGTATTACTACACGTTTTATGTTCACAGACATGCTCTGTATTCACACCTGCGATTATTATCTGATTACAAATAAACTAGTCCCATTAGATGATAATAATACAGTGTGCTACAGTGGTGGAATGAATTAGATTTAAAAATCAGACGTTGTGGTTACTCCTAGTTCTGACAGTAACTTTACACAAATTACATAATTTCTGTGGCTTTTGTTTTCCTAATGTATAAAATGTAGATGATTAGACTGGACAACATGCAAATGCTTCATAGTCTAACCCCAAGATCCTATGATCTAACCCAGCTCTTTGGATGATAAGACAAATCTTAGAGAAATTAACCAAATCCTCACAAATGAAGTTTGATGCTTCCTATGCTGTGTCAAGATAAATATCAAATTAGATTTAAAAAAAAAAATTAATCCAAGTTGGATGTGATCTAGAGGTCACTTAATTCTACTCCTAAAAGACTGAGTCCTCAGTAACACACTTGAAAACTCGGCATTTAACCTTTTTTAAGTAATTCAAAACTTCCCAATGTAACCCATTCTTCTTTTCATATGGGTCTAATTATAGAAAATTTGTCTTAACATAAAACCTTAATTGATTTCTATGGTACTGCTACTTGTTGTTTAGTATTTCCTTTGGGGTAAGCAGACTGAATATAATCCTTATTCTAAATGATAGCCCATCAGATACATAAAGGTAATCAGCAAGGTCCCTCTTGTTCAGTCATTTCAGGTGTATACAGTTAACCCTACATGACCCCATTTCTGGTTTTCTTGGCAAGAGTAGTGAAGTGGTTTGCCATCTCCTTCTCCAACTCATATTATAGATGAGGAAACTGAAGCAAATAGTATTAACTGACTTGCCCAGAGTCCCATAGCTAGTAAGAGTATGAGACTGGACTTGAACTCAGGTATATGGAAGCCCAACATTCTATTCTCTATGCCCCCTAACTATTCAAGATCCCTCCTAAGTTTTCTCTTCTTCATGTTAAACATCTCTTGTACATTTAACCAAATCTTCATAAGTATGGTGCCCAGAATTATATAGTACAATTATACATGTTGTCTTATGAGGGAAGATTGTAGTAAGACTATCATTTCTCTCATTTTTGATAATATGTCTTTTTTTAATATGACAGAACATCATTTTATTCTCTTGAATGAATGATTAAATGATAAGCACTCACTAAGCAATTACTGTATGAAAAGCAACATGCTACATGCTGTGGACAAATACAATAGCAAGAAAGTCTCCACTTTAAAAAAAAAAACATATTCTAATGAGGGAAACAATACATATAGTAGGCTTTAAGGCATATCAGAAGGAACATTGCTATCATCCTCAAGGTACAATACCACATAAGATGTTAAGAGATCATTATTAAAGCTATTTCTGCTAGTAAAGCCATCTCTATTTCTCATGTTTTTATTTGACAATTCCAAGGTCTTTGGTGACAATTTTTTTTTCTGGTCATCAGTGGTTCTGGCTACTAAGGAAGCAGAGGCTTCAGAACCAGCAGAAGCCATTTAGCAAGTCTACAAGTAAACCTTTCCTGGATGATTACTGGGAGGACTAGACTTGAAGCAGGGTTAGTGGTCTAGACAGTGCTTCTATAACTGGGGTTTTGGTTCAGTGATAGAGAAGGGGCAAAGATGTAGTAGTCAGGTTGCATCATCATAGGGATTCTTGACCATCTGATGGCCATGGGATAAGGCTAGAAATAGAACCAATGGCACATATTTTGTCATTTTTAAATCATACTGTGTTTGTAGTCCATTAAATCTTCAGATTTTTTTTTCATGCATCAGATGTGCATTAGAATAAAAAGTGCTTTTTCTGAACTATGGGTTTAACTATAGATCTAAGGATCTAATCTTGTCACTGAGGTGATCAAAAAAACTAGACTGCAAAACTTAAACTTTTAGAGAAATGTGAGGTATTATTATTATCAGGATGAATAATCTACAAATTTGAATTCTAGCAGAATTATTAAATATTTACTGTGAATATATATAAAAAATTAGTGATAGTGATTTTAATATATTTTGATTTTTAGATATTATAATAGTCAATAATCTATAGAGTCTTGCTTTTTTCACCTGAGTCAGTCCACTTAAACTATGTAAAAATTGAAAGGAGGAATTTCCATTATCATATGAGTCATTTTAAGCACATTTAACAACATAACTTCCTAAAGGAGAAAGGAGTGAAAGAACTTAGGGAAATTAAAGTGAAACATAAAGACAGGTAGGAGGGGAATCAAGAGAGAACAACCTCAGACAAGAGAGAGTATACAAGAAGCTAGGGCAGCCAGTAGTGGTTACTGAAACAAAAACGTCAATGAGTAAGAGGATTAAGTAAATATTATTAAGATTAATAACTAAGAGAATATTGGAAACTTTGAAGAGAGAAATTTCAATTGTGTGAATGTAAAAGTGAAATTTCATTGTTTTGAGTGGTGAGTGAGAATGGAAATAAGGGTCAGATGTTAGTGTAAACAACTGTTTTCAACAATCTTGGCAAGAAAGGAGAGAAAGGTATGGAATGAAGAGATAATAGGATCCAATATAGGTTTGTTGTGTTTTATACTTAGTGGATGGAGGACGACTGGAAGAATAAATGAAAGGTCACTAAAAGGATTTGCCTTGTGTTAGTGAGCATACAGTTGATAATGAACAGCAAAAATATTTAATGCTCCTTTCACGGATGTATGATTTCTTCAATTTGACAGCGCACAGGTAGAAACAGAGGAGGCAGCTGGTCTAAGTAATACAAGGCAGAGTCCGAGAAAGAATGAGTAATCGTACAAGTAGGGGATGAAGGGTTTGAGAGTGGAGGATAGCATAGAGATTAATTGGTTACTAATTAAGTTGAAATGAGGAAGGGAAAAAAGCTTAAATCAGAAAAAAGACCTGAGAAAATTGTGAGTAATGAAGGGATTAGAGGTAATGATGAGTATGAAAAATGGATCAAGTGGGGAGAGATCAAATGATGGTTGGTTTTGATTTGAAAGAAGAAGATATGAGTTTCTGATTAATAAAAAAAGTAGAAAGCTAGTAGTGAAAGGTTGTGACTATTCTTGTATATGACTGAAGTGAAGGAGAAAAGTAGGAGGAAGATAGAGGCTAAGAAGTTTGATAGAGCCTCAGAATTACTATGGAAGTCACCTAAAAGAAGACAGTAAATCAAATTTGAACTTAATACAGATGGAGAATAACTTTGGACTTAGTACATAACAACCACCAGGAACTTTATAGGGTGAAAAACTTTGAAAGAGTGAATAGTTCAGGTGAGAGATGTTGAGGGGCTCAACTAAGGTGATTGTAGTGGGAATTTGAAGGTGAGGAGGAGGGAGATGTGAGATATGTGGAAGAAGTAAAAGTGATATGACTTGACAACTTGTGTGGGAGGTATGAGACAGGGAAGTGTCAAAGATTAATTTAAGGCAATGAACCTGAGCAACTATAGAGAAGATATTGTCATCAACTGAAATACAAAAAATGGAGAAAACATCACTAGGTTTAGCAAAAAAAAAAAAAAAAAAAATAGTGCCTTTTTGATACATTGTCTTTGAGGTACTGACAAGAAATCCAGTAAGCAATTCTAAATTTTTAGGGTTTTCTATATTAAGGTGATAATTGAAGTCAGTGTTAAATATCATCAAGAAAGAAAGTATAGGAAATCGAAGAAAGACAAAATGTGAGCACTGGACAACAGGGGGACATTACACATGCAATTTCACTTTTAGACAACAACGATTCAAATGCAAAAGAACTGGATATTCTATTTGGACTCTTGATGACTCCTCTCCATAGCTTTCCAGGTAGCATGGATATGGGAGGGTGCGGAGGAGAGAGTCTCGTTTTGTCAGGATTTCTCATTCAGTTGTGGTGGACTAGAGTTGGAATGACCACATCTTGGAGTCATATTCAGTTTTGCTATATTTACACTAATGCAATCTTAGCTAATATTGTCAGAAATATTAGTAAACACAGAGAAGACAAAGTTTCCTTAAGGTACAGGATTCAAAAACACTGAAAAATTTATTTTTCCATATAATGCTTCAAATTAAGTGCTGTTTACATATAAAATTGAACACTATTTAAAATAATGGAAAATGGAGATCAAAGTTTGTTACTAAGCAATTAAGGATATTTTTTTCATAATTTTAAACTCATATGCCTACATCATCATTGTCATCATCATCATCGCTCATCATCATCATCACCGTTATCATCATCATCATAGCTAACCTTTCTATAGTGCCTCTTATCTGCCATGGTATTGTGCCAAGCCATTTACAAATGATATATCATTTGATCCTCACAACCCTGTAAGGTAGAGGTTAATATTATCTCCATTTTAGAGGAGGAAACTAAGGCTAAGTAGCATGATCAGGGTCACACAGCTAGGAAGCAAGTAATCTGAGGTCACATTTGAATTCAAGTCTTCCTGACCACATTTGTTCTATGCACTGCACCATCTAGCTGCCCCAAATTCATACCTCAAAATGAATTGTAAATATGTATATTAACATCTATATATGTATGTATTTTGAATAATTATGACTTTCAAACCTTTCATCAATGAAAAAGAATGAATGAAAATATTATCAGAAACTAATAAATCATTATTCTAATAAAATATGATTAATAGTACCAAATTTACCATGAGCATTTTCGCCTTACTATCTTTGAACAATACCTGTTCATTTTGTCAGTGTTTCTTAGTTTATTAATAAATTCAAATACTGGATATTAAGTAGCACATAAAAAAGGTGAAGAGTTTGTACCTGAAAATAACTCTCATTATGCAGCCCAAATTAAAACTGTACTTCCTTTCCTCGATTTAAAAAAAATCATCTTGATAGCTTTCATAATTGTATAAACATCACTACCACTTAGGCTTCTGGATAACTTCTATAAATAATACTTAATTTAATAGATCCTATATGAGTCATTTCCCTGTATCTGTTATATTGAAAACAACAACTGTACCAAATTATAACAAAATAAATAATTTTTCCAAAAGCTAATTATTGCCTTGCCACAATATGTCTGATAATTGATTAGTCCCAGCTTTATCTATACCATTAATTTATTTTTTCTCAATTCCTATCTCATATATTAGCGGTGAATTATTTTTTAAAGCATGCACATGGGTAAAGTGGAGTTGGGAAGTTATTGAAAATGTGATGGTACCTTCATAGGGTTACTGAGTCCAAAATATTAATAAAAACCTTGGTAGCTGCTTGCATTTCAGCCTTGATGTGTATCAAAGGACAAAAGAACATTGTTATGAGGATCTCTGTATATGTGGCCAAAAAAAAAAAAAAAAAGGTTCAATGGTCCAAGTTCTTTGAGTTTCTCTGGAAACTCTAGGGAATTAGCCTGGTGTTTAATGAACTATGGGACTTGAGAAAAAAATATCGATCTCATCCACCCATTAATTGTACGAAGAGGGTTTTGAATACAATGTATTTGTCACACCTTTTCTTCATTAGTCACTAGTTATTATATAAAAGAAGTCTAAATTGCTAATGACCTATATATCCAACTGTGTTTGACTTTCTAAAGGAAATGAATCTAGATTTTCATGGGAACTTTTTTGATGACTTCCAAGAAGATAAACATAATGGCCACCCTACTTTAATATTCCAATGATTTTATTATCTAACCTATATGGGTACTCATGCCAACTATGCAGATCTCAACCTATGTTTCCCTACCTCTTCTATATAGGTCTTGACTATGTTCTCTGTTATATCTTATTCAGATTGTCCATCTAAAGTGCTCAGTTTTCTTCTAGTTATCTTGATATTGAGTAGATATCAGTGAGTCATGAGGACAATCCATCAATTATCATTTACTCCATACCTGACAAAGAAATTACTGATTTCACATTAACATTTTCCACTCTTTGATTTATTATATTAATGACAGATATCAATAACTTGACATCAAAGCCTCATAACAACTTGAAATAAAAAGTACTCAATCATAGTGGAACTAGAATTCAGTCTTGTCAATTTAATTAACTATTATTGAGCCTGACTTATTTCTAAGAGAGTACCATTTCCTCTAAGTATTTATTGCACGACTCCACCACTGTCATAGGTAGAAGTTTATAACTAGGTATATTTTACAGTCTTAATAAAATGATTATATCTATGTTCTTTATAGAAGTGGTGATATTTTGTTTCCTTCACTCAGGTACACATATTCAAAAGAACATCATAAGTAAAGATATTTTTCTAGGTTTATGAATTTCATATCTTTGATCCAAACATTATACAATTATAGAATAATAGAATTACTTTAGAGCTGGAGGGGATATCAGAAGCCAATTTATTAAACTGCTTAATTTTATAGATAAGGAAATAGGGGTCCAAGGAAAATAAAAAACTTGCACACAGGTAGTCAGTGTCAGAAATTCTAAAGAAAGTTAAATTTTTCAAGAAATTTCTTTACTTTGATTGTTTTCCCTTCTTTAAGTATGGAGAAAATTTTTTTGTAAAGTGTTAGCATTTTTGTTCCTCTTCAATTTTAGTGGAAGTGAGTTTATACTACTGTGTATAAATTAGAAATATCTGGAAATTATCTCCACTCGTAATCAGGAAGAATGCTCTAGTGTTTTTTTCTAACTGAAGCCTCTAATTCATTATGTAGCCTCCCCAAATAGTGTATAGCAGATGGGAAAAAAGACACTTCTGAATAAAACCAAGGGGAAAGGGAACATAAAATATGGAAAATAATGATGCCATAACTAAAGACCACTCAACCTATCAAGCTCATTCCTTTTATAGAACCTTATTTGGTCCCTAGTGATGGTTTTTAATTATTTCTTGAATGGCTCTAATGATTCAGACTCTATAGCTGTGCTTGGTAGGTCATTCTTCTTGTTTATGGGTCTCTGTATAACCAAATGTTTCTTGACATCTGTTCAACTTTCTTTCTTAATCCATTTGTGACCCATTGTTTTGTTGACTTTGTGGGGGGATATCATCCAAAGTAGCAGCTTGAGCTTTACATTATTATACTGAAAAAAATCTGACACTCAGAATACATTACTAACTCCTAAGCTATGAAGAACTTATTTTTCCACAGTGCCTTCATGGCTCATTGGTTATATGACCTTACCTTGTCTTATTGATTATTGTTTTAATTAAACCTACCAGTCGCTCTTGAATACATATCTGGCACAACAAGTGCAATGATCCTTTTCAAAATTCTTTTACATCTTGCTTGACTTAGAAGACCCATAAAATCAGCTTCATGATGAATAATTTCATACAAAATTACTCAGCAGTTTGAAAATTATTTAAAACTAAATTTTAATAAATTGCTGTTGAGAGAAGTTTTGAAACTGAAGAGTAGTATGAAGGAAAAAATCAGTTATGACAATTGCTTCATAAAACAAACATTTTGAAATGTAGCAAACTTCTAAACTCAAATCTTAATTGGAATCACCAGAAACTTAAAGTTAATGATGAAGATTCTTTCAAGAGAGAACATCTTATTTTTTAAAATTGATTTCCTAAACCTAAGTTATAACAAAATAAAATAGAAGTAAATGGAAGGAATTATCTTTTAGGTCCATTTTAATGAAAAAATATAATGAAATAAAAATTAAAGATAACAAAAGATCCACCAGAAATTTTCAGTTACCTAAAATTTGAAGCTTTTTCAAGATCAAAATTAATTTCTGAAAAAAGCAAATTGCAAAAAATATTTCTGATAAAAGATTTTGTATCCAAGACATATAGGAAATTGGTATTAATACTCAGAATCTCTCTCAAATAAAAAAGAAAACATATGGATGGTTTTCAAAAGAAATAAGAAATTAAAAACAACTATCTTAAAAATATTCCAAATGACTAAAGATGAGAGAAATAAATAAATAAACCTCTAGTTATACTTCATAGGCATCAAACTGATGACGATAAAAAATAAATGGAAATATTAAAGGTTGGAAGAGCTTAGGAAAAAGAGTTACACTAGTACATGGTTGATGGAACTCTGAATTGATTCAATTATTTTGGAAAAAAAAAAAACATGGAATTATACAGGAAAAGTATTTAACCTTTTTGAGTGAGTGTTCTAACTAATGGCCAAAAGGAAGTCTTGCATAACTAGATAAATAGTGCAGCCTTCCTTGTAGCAGCAAAGCACGGGAAGCAAATAAGCTGTGTATCAATTAGGAAATGACGGGTCAAACTGTCTGGAATCAATGTGATTTGATATCATTTCACTGAAGTCAGTCAGTCAATATACTTTTACTAACCTCCTACCATGTTCCAGACACCATGCTCAGTGCTTAGGATACAACAAAAGTTAAAAGATAGAACTGGCAGTCAAGGAGCTCACAGATTAATAAAATCAATACATATGAGGAATTCGAAGAGACCCAGAATGCTGCATGAAATTATCCTGAGTGAAGAAAGCTGATTGTTTTCCTTCATAATTGAAGATCAACATGACATCACTATGTCAGGGTCAGCAAACAGTATTTCTGACTGTGGCTAATCAAACCAATATAAGCTTGGAAGGTTCTACCATAGGGCACAAATCATCCATATGAACATTTGAAATGGAAATATCTCTAAATTTGTGTCACTCATTTCTTTTAAGTTACTGTAATTCTGCTTTGCTCATAAAGCACAGCACCTTGTTTGATACAGGCATGCCGTATTGGGAGGTTCTGTGCCAGTATCTTCTGTATACTACAGTTGATTCCAACATTCTTCAGAAAGACTGTGAGAGTGTCATTGTATGATTTCTGACCTCTGTGTGAGCTCTCCATAAAATAGAATTATAGCTACAAAAATAATATACAATTATTATGATAATATAAATAACCCCACTAAAGAACAGTCAAACTGATGAATTGCAAGGAAAATCTTGGTCCAAGAAAAATGTTACTAAAATATAACTGTAGCTTAATTGAAAAGTAGGGATTGTCTATGTATCATGCAGTATATATACTGCCAGACATGCTAGATACAGTAGTTACCATTAATTAAACATTTTTCTTTGTCATAAAGAGAAGCTCATGATGAAAGCGGTCAAAGGGCACTGACAACAGTGTAAATCGAAAGAATGCAGTATTTTTAAATGTTCCTCATGTGGGAAAGTATGACTTAAAAGATTAATGTCCTGCTATGTTCCTTTTTGACATAGCACATTAATGAGTCCTAATATTACCGAAATTTTTTTGTGTGTGTTTTTTTTTAAATGTATTATTTTCAATGTTTGGGGGGAAAGATACAAGCTTGTTCCTTAGGAAAAAAATCACATCAGGGAATGTATTATTACTAATATGAATTATTACTAAATCCGTGAAGGAAATAAAAGCAAAATACAATCTAGAATTGATTTCATTTTGTATGGGCATGAACATAGATAAGGCAGTGTGGTATAACAGAAGGAGTAATAGGTCTGAGATGAGAGGACCATTGAATCCTTCCTCTCATCCTTACTGTCTGTATACTTTGGCCAGGTCATTTTACCTTCCTTAGTCTTGGTTTCCTCATATGTAAAATGAAAGAGCTGGACTAAATCATCTCTAAGGTCCATTCCACCACTAAAATTGTGATCTTATTTTTACAATGTCTATGTGTGAATATATATATATGTATATGTATATATATACATATACATACATATGTATATGTGTGTATAAAATTATATTCATACATATGTATCTTTGTATGGTATACATATGTATCTATTATTTATACACATATACATATGTTTATGCAGAAGGATAGATCCATAAATAGATGATGATGATGATGGTGGTGGTGGTGATAATGAGAGATAGAAAGATAGGAAGATTTTTGGAGTGCTTTTCCCCCTACGGCAAAAATTTATGTAAGGGAATATTCTTCATTGCTTTCATCTTTTGAAGGTACCTTCAGTATACATACTGACACTCTGATGTGCAGGCAAACAAAACGAAACTAAGAGATATTGCCTTGCTGAAAACTATGATTTAATGATATCCCCTGTAGTATGAGCCCACAATTCATTGATTTGATCATTTAAGAAATTCGTTTTAGATTTTAATTTACTTGTATATTTTCTTACTTATATATTTCTTTAAATGAACTAAAAAATTCTGCTTTCAGAGTTAGATAATTGAGTGAGCTCCTATGATGTTTTCCTTAATTTATCTTATACACAAAATAGAATCATCTAGTCATAACAGCTACCTACAAATATATTTATGTCACCCTTGTTAAAAGCATGAAACTAAGTTTATGCATTATCTGAATATGTATTTTCATACCCCTAAACTTTTTCCACTTGCTAGACAGTTCTTTCTACCACTACAAACTTTCTATTCCTCATCACTGAAGTTGTATGATCTGGTTATTTGTAACGATTGTGGAGATTTAGAAAGGAGAGAGTAGTTGAGAGTCATCTTAGAAAGATGCTGATTCTGTCACTAACTCAGATGCCTTATCTGAAGTGTGGGGATAAACTATCCCTCAGGACTCTTTTAGCTTTAATGCTTTCTGTATCTGCAAGTTACTAACCACTGTTTCTGAAGAACTCATGACTAGGTAGCACCAGTATGGGCCCACTTAAGTTGCATGCCTTTAACTCTGTCCTTTAATGAAAGATTTGTGTTTTCTCACAATCTAAAGACTAGTTCTTATCTTCCTTTAGCTAAAGACAAGGTTCAGGTTTTGTCATTATTGGGCACCAATAGGCTACCTAAGGAGGACTGAACTCTGCCAGGTTGGAAAGAGCACAGGTCAAAGCTTTCTTGCTCATCAGCAGCTGGGTTAGTTCCTTGTATGACTGTTGCAGTTCTAGCCTAGGAAAGACAGGGTAACTCAGACTCAAAAAGGAAAGGTGGAGGAGTATTTTAGCTCAATCAATTTAAACTTAAGGAAAGATACTGATATTTACAAAGAGATTCCAACTCACAGAATATTTAAACATCCAATCAATCAATCAATCACATTAATCACCTACTATGTGCCAGGAACTGTGCTAATCACTAAGGATACACAAAAAAGGAAAAAGACAGTTTCTGCCCTCAAGAAGCATACAATCTAAAGTGAGAGACAACATGTAAATAAACACATTGAAAACAAACTACATATAGGATAAATAAAGACTAATTAAGAGAAGGAAGGTACATGACATAGAAACATAGATACCCATGCAAACAAAGCATGTCTTCCCTTTTCATCTGTGCTCTAGGGTGATTTTAGTTTAATAGTCAGGCTCCACAGGAAGTTTCACGAATCTCCCCCAAGGGAGAAAATTCATATTTTAAGAAAGATTGGCCTGACTGTCCCTCAACCTTACAGCCAACAGATGAGTTTTGTGTGGTTGCATAATACTATGGTTTTTAGATTATATTTATTAAATGCATATATATGTATAATATAAATATTATAATTTAGATATTGAGCTATATATTATACATATAAAATGTCACATACATAATTATAATATGTACATGCAGTTAGACATACATATTATCTATATATCTATCTCTCCACATATATTTATACTTTAATGATATATTATAGTAATTTCTGAAATCTTTCTTCTCTAAGCTTTCCAAATTACTTTGAACTCACTGGGAGAAAAGGGGGTAATTGCAAAATAATGTTGTGAAACTACTAAGCAATGTGATCTTTTATTACTACCATTATATAAATTGGGTTTCTGATTTGCAATTAAATATGTGAACATGAAAAAGTGTTTAGTCCTTGGTTTCTGCTAATACAATGGTTTGGCAAGAACAAATGTTCTACTAATGAATTAAATTTAGAGAATAAATTTTGAGTGTAATGTTTCTTGAAAAAAAAAAACTATATAAATCAGTAATAACATTTAAATTCTGATCCTTCAAGGAAGAAATATTCTAGTAGAGTCATCTTTACATTTTTGTGACAGTGAAGTATTTCACTTCTTCATGTAGCTATATGTTCGTTGGTAGAGATATTTTATTTGCCATGGAATTCAACCCTTCTTTCAGTTATTATACTCTCTCCTTGAATTGCCATAGCCAAACAAGAAATGGACCAAATGCTATTTACTTTCCTATTGATGAATCACTCCAAAATTAAAGTTGTATTTCTAATGACAGAAGTACAATTCTGCAGAAGCCCACAGTACTGATAGCCTCTACGATATGACAGGACCTGCCAGAGAAGATACTGTGTTGTACTGGTATGGTTTTCAAGAGGCAATATTTACTTCTACATTAGCACAATTCTTGATACATATTAGGAGTTTAATGAATTATTGTTACGTTCCCTTGCCTTTCCCTAGATGAGGTGACCAAATGGGACTTCGTGATTTTATCATGACCAAAGACCAAGTACCTATTATTGTGAATGCCCTACAATAAAGTATGAAAAAATTAAATGAAAGGATGAATGGGAAAGAACTTACTGTGTGTCACTTACTATGCTTGGCACACAGTATCTAGGAATACACATATAGCAAAACAATTCTTGGCCTCAAGGAGATTACATTTTAAAAGGGGAAGATAGCACACAAAGGAAAGTTGTTTACTGGGAAGGGTGTTTTGGTTTTCAAAGTCACAAGGATTGTGAAGGACTGAAAGAGAAATTCATTGGCATGGCCTTTGCAGTAATGCTGGCAGTATGGGAGTGATTAGGGTTCCAGAACTGAATCTGAAGGAGGAGGATGCTAGGGAGAGAAGGATAAACCATGACCAGAAGCAATGTCTATGATAAAAAATATACAAGTGGTTTGTAAATATGGTTAAAGCAGGCTAAGTAGAACAGGCCATTAGATGTACTCATCCATTAGGTCAATGCAGAGCCTAGGGTAATAGTTTTAAAACTAAGATTAAGTACTCTAGTACAAATTTGAGTTTAAATAATCAATCACTAAACATATTATTTTAGTTAATTTTCACATTATGATCAGGAACAGAACAGTTGAGAAAGTAGTGAGATGAGTTAGTTCTTTCTTTTTAATGTTTCCAGTGCTTAATATGGTACCTGGTATATGAATCCCTAAATAATTGCTTTTTTGAATTGACTTCTCAAATCTTTCTTTTTCTTTCTAGACACCATACTTCAGACTCCTGTCATATCAGAATGAATTATTTTAATAGACATTTATTCTCATTAACTTCAGCTATTTTGTTCAATATATTGCCCACAGATAGAAAGAAAGGAAAGAAGGAAGGAAGGAAGGAGGGAAGGAAGGAGGGAAAGAGGGAGGGAAGACACTAGTGGGCAGCTCCTTCTCTACTTATAGAGGTTGTTGCTTGTCCTTTGTTCTCAAAGAGGACCATGACATCAGGGAGGTGACGCTATGACTAGCAAGTGAATTGGATTTAATTGAAGGAAGAGCGTGCAAATTACCAGCCTCACTTTCTCCTCTGGAGCCATCTGAGTCCAGTGGTCAGATACAGATTAGGAAAACTGGAGATGGCCCAGGATGCAGTGGGGGACCTGGGAACAACTACCTCTGTGAGTAGAGAAGTAGTTACTCACTAAGGTCTTCCTTCCTTCCTTCCTTCCTTCCTTCCTTCCTTCCTTCCTTCCTTCCTTCCTTCCTTCCTTCCTTCCTTCCTTTCTTCCTTTCTTCCTTTCTTCCTTTCTTCCTTTCTTCCTTTCTTCCTTTCTTCCTTCCTTTCTTTCTTTCTTTCTTTCTTTCTTTCTTTCTTTCTTTCTTTCTTTCTTTCTTTCTTTCTTTCTTTCTTTCTTTCTTCCTTTCTTCCTTTCTTCCTTTCTTCCTTTCTTCCTTCCTTTCTTTCTTCCTTCCTTTCTTTCTTTCTTTCTTTCTTTCTTTCTTTCTTTCTTTCTTTCTTTCTTTCTTTCTTTCTTTCTTTCTTTCATTCTTTCTTTCTTTCTTTCTTCCTTTCTTCCTTTCTTCCTTTCTTCCTTTCTTTCTTTCTTCTCTATACACATAGGGTATCACACCCTTACTCCACATGCTCTGACCAAAAGGAACATAAATTTTAATCTCTGAATTTTTTTGTATCTTAAAGACCAGTCTTAATTCCAAATCACTCTGGTCCCAGACCAAGCCATACTTGGTCACTGTTTGGGCTTTATTGGCTCAGAATGAATGTAAATAACATTTTTTTCTCATTTTGCCAGAAACCCTGAGGTTCTTCCCCAACCAGATCTATTTTTTTAAGAGGCCATTCTTTACTTCATTTTTTTTTTTTTTATTAAGCCTAAGCCTCTGAAAGGGCAATGCCTCAGTCAAACTGAGACCTGATAAAGGCCTTAGATTGAAAAGCCCAACGGCCCCTACAGCATCCTGGGCTATTTCCAGATGTTCTGATCCATATTTGGCCACTGAACCCAGTTGTCTTCCAAGGAGAAAGTAAGGCTGGTGACTTTGCATAGCCCTCCCTCACTTAAATCTAGTTCATTTGCATGGCATGGCATCATCTCTCTGATGTCAAGGTCCTCTTCAAGAAGTAACGAAAACATCAACGGCAGTAAGCATAGATTCATCTTTCTAAAGTGTTATTTTTGGTCATCTTACTTTCTTCACTGAAATCCTTCACTCTATCTTCACTGACTACTGAATACAGTATGAAAGCCTTATGATGTCATTAAGGCCCTCTATGACATAATTCCATCCTAGTTTTATAGTCTTATTGCATAATACTCCTCTGCATTGTCTCTCCTTCTTGTCATGACTCTTCAACCAGTCAATCTAGGGGATCATTTCACTCCTCCCTTAATATCCTTTTCTCACAGTCATTACTGAAAACTTAAACATTACCTTTTTTTCCTTGGCTAGAATTCATTTTTTTTCAAATTCTTCAAATATTAAAATTAGATCTCTTCTTAGATCTTTATCATATTCTCCTTGAATCCAGACTACAGTGATATTTGCCTCCTCTGAACAATAATGCATTTTTTGTAATCCACTTTTGCAACTTAATCTTTTGACCAGTCTTCCAATATTCACCTATATTTTATTCAACTTTCTATTTGTTTAGCTTGTCTCCAGAATCAGATTCTATGTTCTAAGAAAAAGATGGTATATTTAAGGTCTTCCTTTTTTTAAAATATGTTCTCATGACCCCTAACACAGTGGTATATATGTATGTGTATGTATGTATATACATATATATATATATATACATATATATATGTATATATATATGTATATATATATATACATATATCTTAGCCCTGTGACCATGAACAAATCACTTCATCTCTCAGCCTTCATCTCCTCATATGTAAAATGGGATTAACAGCACTCATTTCTTGGTATTGCCATGATGTGCAAATGATACCATGCACATTAACTTCAGTATAAATCTTAAAGAAATATACAACTATTATTATATCATATTATTTTGCATTGAATTTAATTATACAGTATCATGTTGCATTATATCATATCAATTATATTGCATTGAATGATTTGTGTTATATGCCACATCATATCAATCACATCTTATTGTTGAATTATATAATGTTATTCTAGGTTTATATTTTGTTATATATTGTATTGTTTTATATTTTTTTTCACATTTTTAGTCAATGTCAGATTGAAATGGTCCTGGGACAAATTACTTGCTATCCTTTTGCATTTAGTATTATCCGATATCTAGTACAAAAATAACAATGACTGTCATGATTTAAAATCATATTGGGATGAATGGTGATCTTTTGTAGACATTAAAAACATCAGGTTATCTCCAGGTGAACACAAGTTGACAGGGAAGATGTATACTTTGTTTTCATATTATTTTAATTTCTTTGACTTAGTCTCTGTATTTTAAAACATTTAATTTGTATAGTTTGGAAATTACAAGTATTTGATATGATGACATCCATTGAAAGTATTCTTAAATTTTTATAGATCAGTGTTTTTTTCTAGGTAATTGTGAGAAGCAGTTTTATCTCTGATAATGACACAGTTTCAGTGCAATTTGTTGGATTCTAAAGTAGTGCATCCTTCCCTTTTAGGTCCAGATCATGTACCACTCACTTCAGAAAGCCTTTTGTAACATTGCCCATTTACCATTCCTGACTTGGAAGTGATCTTTCTCTGCTAATTTCTCAGATCTTTGGTCTGACCCTCTGATTTGGACATTATTCTTTCTTGCATCATAGTTATTTGTGTATATTTCTTTATTAAATTTCCCTTTATTAAGTTCCTTAAAAGCAAAGAACTATATCATGACAATCGCAATAGTACATCTTGACACAATGTTTTGAACAGTTAATCCTAAATATTTTCTAAATTCAAACAAATTAATAGATGGGAATCATTGAATCTATCCTCTTAGATCTCAGGTGGAATACCTAAGCAATTTAACTTTACAGTGAATAATTTAAACATCAAAATGTTAAATAATTTTTAATTGAATGAATAAAAATTGAGGAAACTAAAAGTTTGTGCACAAACTGCTGCCCAAATTCATTTTATATGTCTCACAAGAGTCCTTAAATCTAACTACTTATTGAAGAAGATGACTTGACATTGCCCCTCATACAAGAGGAACTGCTGACAAGTGGATTCCCCTGTGGTGATTAGATGCTTTCAATGTTGCTTCAGAAAAACTACCAAAATGTAGACCTAGTGGGACCATGAAGGTAGAAACAAACCTGTGCCCCCAGGATGTGAATAACCTCTTCCCATGATTTCCCCCCCCCCCCTTAAGTTCATTACTTATTCTGGCATTGTGTAAACAGAGCTTCAAGAACTGAAAAGGGAAAATATAGTTAGATACTGACTTTTGACTTTGTTTATTCAGAATTTTCACTCAGTAACAAATAAGTTTTCTCACAGTTAAATAAAACCAAGAAAAAAAATGTTACATATAAAAAGAGAAGGTAAAACCATGCAAGAAAATACTTATGATGCCTGATTCTATATGCTTTGTGTCTTAAAAACAATAACCTAATAATGCTTCTGTACTTGAATGTTTATTTATTTAGTCAGTATCATTAATCAATTTAGTTAAAAAACCAGCATCTTGACCCTCTACTTATTTGCATATCACATATTAAAATAGAAAGTTTTAGCTAACTTATTAAGTCTTGGAGAAATAAAATATTTTCCCCTATTACTTTCATAGTATTGTGAGAAAAAAATAATTACTGCTAATTTTATACCTTAAATGAAAACCAATTATATTTTTCGGAGAAAAGTTTTTTTTTCAAAACCTAGCTATGCCTAGTCAGTCCATTAATCATCATTATCACCATACTAATATACATCATTGTCAATTTTTTCTGAGTTTCATTTACTAACCAGAAATGTTGGTGATTGACTGATTTCATATTTATGTCAACTGCTGCATCTTAAATTAGTTAGTATACCATATGCTACGGTAAAATTAAGTTTTTCCTGTTTCTCTAAATTTGCTTTAGAACCACCTAATATTCAAGAAAAGAAAAGAAAATCATTAAAAAATGTTTCATTGTATTTTTGATTATCCATTTCCCATAGATTTTTATAATCTCCAATGCAATCTCTTCTTAAAGTGTTAATAAACATGAATGTAAGTAATAATATTTTCATTTCCTGGCACTGTAGGCTTTTAGAATTTTAATATAAATTGACCATGTTTCATAAACTGTGCAAAAATATGATGGTTTTTAGAAAGTCAGTCATGACATTCTTAAATTTACAAGTTATTTTAACCTATAACTGGAAGAATTTCCTACTCAGTTACTGAATTTTCATTTTCTGATAGTTCAATATGACTAAAGTGTTCTACCTTAAAAATGAGCAGTTTGAAGGCCAACCCTATGTAATATAATGCAAAGATAAGGGTTGTTTTAATTTTTTGGATCTATTAGTTAAAATAGTCAAAATCAAAAGGAAAATCTTGAAAGAACACTGGGAAGGAAGCATCGTTAATGTACTGTTTATGGAGTTTTAAACTGACACAGCCATTCTGGAAAATTATTTGGAGTCTCGTCCTCTCACTCTCCCCCAAGTTTGCATACACTTTGATCCCAAGATACCTCTACTAGGCCTATATGCTCCAAAAAGAAGAAGGAGAAGGACAAGGGAAAAAGGAATTGAAAGAGGAAGAGGAAGAAGAAAAAGTCTAAAAATATTTATAATGGCCCTTTCTTAGGTGACAAAAGAATTAGAAACCTAGTATTAGCTCATCAATTGAGGATTAACTAGAAAAATTATGGCATATGACTGTAATGGAATAATACTGTATTATAAAACAATGATGAAAGGAATAGTTTCAGAGAACTCTCTTTAGAGTGAAACAAGAAGAATCAAGAGAAAAAAATTGATAATAACAACACCTATGTAAAGACAGACAGTTTTGAAAGATTAAGAACCCTTATCTACACAACAATCAATGGTAATTCCAGAGGATACCTGAAGTACACTACTAAATACCATACAGAGAAATGCACTGAGTGCAATTTGAATCATTTTCTTACATATGGTCAATGTACGGATTTGTTTTGCTTTATTATTCATATTGTTACAAAGCTTTAGTTCACCCTCCCCATTGGAGAGAGTAAGAAAATAGATTTTTATTAATTGGAAGAATAACATTTTTAAAAATTAAAATTAATTAAATTAAATTAAATAATTAAAATAAAATTTAAAAATAATGAAATTGATTTAAAATCATTTCCCCAGGATGCTTTGTAATGCAGCAAATGTATATATATATATATATATATATACATATATATATTCTTATCTTACTGGCTTTCATCTTATCATCTTGGCACAATTATTCTTTGGGTTTTGCTTGTTTTAGGTCTGAAAATGTACATGCTTTGTACGTGTACTTGGTACAGCTTGATCTAGTATGTACAAGGTTAGCTTATCAGAGATAGACCACTACCAAACAGCATGGTGAAGAATGGTCACATACTTGAGGAAACTATACAGATGAACGTGAAGAGATTCTAGCTCCACTGAAACAGGGAGATAGCAGAAAAATGATAAAGTACTCCACTCACATGCTTACCAGCCATGTGGTTTTAAAATTTTTCTTCTGGAAAGAGAACATAAATTTTTGTTGATGATTTAAAGAAAAAGCTAATCTGAAGGAACCATACATCATTTCTCTTGGTAATAGAATTAAGAAGTTCTAGTGTCTGTTAAAGTGATATTTGCCTTGAATTAAAACCTTTTTTTTTTTTTTGTGATTGTTCATATAATGCTAATATGATGGCAAGGTCATGCTGGCATGTGCCATGCTGCATAATTCTATACTGTATCAATCTCCCTTAAGGCTTTATCTCTGTGTATCTTACCTTCCTAAAACACTTTTCTTTTTCTTTCTTTCTCTCTGAAAACTATTTGGCACACAGAATCCCATAATTATAATCGAAGACATTTTGTTCTCACTATCCTGTCAGACTTGAGTTGACAAGTATTACTTAGCTTGGCAAATTTGGCAGAATCTTTAGTATCCAAATTTGGTAAATAAATGACAAGTGGTCCACCTGTCCTAATTAGGAAATGCATTTTAGTAGTCCTTATTTTCTTCAGAGATTAAAATCTTTTTTTTTTTATTTTGTAATGTTTAACAATCACTGCCATACAGTTGCGATTTTATCCCTCCCCACCTACTCCCCACTACCCCCCTCCCTCCCCACGACTGCATACAATTCTGTATAGATTCTACATATACTTTCCTATTGAGTATATTTTCACTATAGTCATGCTATGTAGTCAGACTAAGATAAATGAAAGAAATCGTATAACAAATCAGAACATGATACACAAACACATACACATACACAAACATGATCTGCTATAATATGTGAGTGACTTCCATATTTCTCTCTCTGAGTGTGGCAGGCATTATTGCCTTGAGATCCTCCACTGGGATTTTTTTTTTTTTTTTTGGTAAGAAGTTCTTGTGTTATTACAAAAATCTAAGTCTACCAGAAAAAACTCTCACACACTGTGGTTGTTGCTGTGCATAAAGTTCTCCTGGTTCTGCTCCTTTCACTCAGCATCAGGTCATATAAGTCCTTCCAGGCCTCTCTGAAGTCTTCTTGTTCATCATTTCTTATGGCACACAGAGATTAAAATCTTAAAGTTGATATAAAACATTCATTTTGCAGAGAAGTCACGTAACTGGCTCAGTTCCAAAGGAACAAGCATCCAGAATATAGCAGAAAATTAAGAAAAAGTTTGATTGTTGGGTAGTCCTCTACCTCGAAAGCTTCATTTTGCCTGATTTCAAGGATCATTAACTTGATGATGTGCTTCTGTATGCCAATATTTGACCAAAATGTGTATTTCTAGAGCATTGAACTGAAGAGCTTGGTGTTAACTTCAATTATACTGAATGCTCCCCTCTGTGCCTAACACAGACATGGATGCCACTTTTCTTAACAGATTCCTAGCTATGACAAAAAGCTAGCCATCAGAAAAGCTTCATGCAGACTCTGCTGTACTGTGCTGACAAACAAAACACACTTAAACTATTGATATTTCCAAATGAGAAATGACTTCTCACTACTGGGGTTTCCCCTCATTTGTATTTTTAGGTATTCACTTTATTTTTTAATGTTGCTAACAACATCCCAGATATCATCTGTTTTAATCCTTATCATTTTACAAATCAGGAAACAGAGGCCCATCAAAAAAAACTAAATAATTTATCCATTTAAGTGTTAGGCATGGGAAATATGGTTATTCTTCTTTTAATGATGAAGAAACTGAGCTTCACAGAATTTTAATGATTTGCTATCCAAGGAAGACACAAGTTTCTCAGTATCAAATAATGTACAGTCTGACTTCATTTTTCTTTTCAAATATTTTTTCATGTCACAATAATGACAGAAAAAATAAAACAGAAAGCAGAATATAAGAATTTCAGAGATACGACCAAAGCTATTTTCTGTTCTTCCAAGGATAACAAGTTTGCTTACCAGAATTGGCATTATGACTACCCCCCCCAAATTCTTTGATAAATTTTTTAAGCACCAGCCTCTTTTCCTGAGAGTTATCATAGGTTTTGGGAAGATTTTATACATCACATAAATGTATACACAAACACATACACATGTGCACACACACACATAAGAATTTTAAGTAAATTTGATATGCATTTAAATTGACAGTTAAATTGCATATTACCAAAATTATTCTTGCAGTAAAAATGTATCCAGTGAAAAAAACTATAATATTGTTATTTTTATGTTCAAGATACTTTCCTAGATGTCATGGGCAATGCATGTATCAACAGAGATATGTTATCCTTCTCATAGAGTATACTGATTAGTATTAGCAGGTTATCAAAGAGAAGGTAGATATGTTTCAGGTACATATCTAAACCTTTGAGGAAAATAGGATGAAGTTAGATATAATGTTAACACATCATATGTTATGGTGGATTACTGGCCAAGAAAAAATGGTGGGCTTTTGGTTCATTGGCCTTATACAGAAGTGTGTGTGTGCGTGTGTGTGTGTAGCAAATGTGAAACACATTACATTTCACTTATCCATTTTTCTTATTTTTATTTTATTTTATTCCAGGCTTTAAAAAAAATAAAAGAACTCACCTCATTTCTAAACAATAAAACTTCTTTACAAATAAGCCATCTAACAATTAGAGCCTTGGAAAAGTGTAAAATGTAGTCCAGTTGCTTAGTTAAGCTTTAAAAATAGAGTTCACAGGTTTATTTAATTAGTTGTCTTTAAGTCAGTCATAAAAACAGTGGGAGGAATGAGGTCAGTGAAGAAGGAGAAATGATAAGAACAGGAGAACAACGAGAAAAAAGGAGAATAATTTCCCATCATCAGGAGGGAGGATAGGGATCAACTGGGTGAGAGAGAATGGAAATTCCCCTAAACAAACAAACAAACAAACAGAAAGGAACCTTTTTTTTATTTCCTCCACTATGCTATGACAATAAAAAGTAGTGGGAAAACTCAAAAGCACTACTTTGGGGGAAAAAGATGCATAAAGATTCTTTATTAAATAACTTGTGAACATTCACTGTTCTTGACTGTCATTCCTAAATATGCTCAAGATCCCACTAGGAGTCAATATGAGTTGTGTCAGTAGACAATCGGGAATCTGACAAACCTTGGGAACAAAATAACTCATGGCAGCATGTGTTATTTAGATATATGAGGTAACAATAGAAAGCATTGATCTATGGCAGTGACTTTACTAAGACTGTTCTCCTATTCTGGGGTGTTTTAATTTGCTTCTCTGTCTATGTAATTATTGTGATCCCCACCATTCAACTTACACTCCACTGCTGCATAATGCAACTCATTTGTACTTTCTCATCCCATACAAGTTTTATCTATGTTCTTCCACAAATCTTCCACTCAATATTAGCAAGGTTATGCTCTTGATATTACAAGAATACTTGTGGATTACATAGGCATATCCCTTGGACTCTTTTCAACCACATTCTTCAGTCAAATGTCTCAATAATCCAAACCTTTGCACTCTTTCTAATCTGTAATTCCTCATTCGCAATGTGTTTTATTTGATCATGCTCAGCAGGTAACGATTTTGTTTCCAGCAACTTTTAATTCTTAAGATATTGTAGTATTCCATGATACCTCTAGCTAGGCATCATCACCAAGAGACCATAGATGTCCAAAAACTGGTCTTTGTTTCAGAGAGATAAGTGGAGTGATTACCAGTACTGAATAATTATGTAAAGGTAATCAAGGTTACTTTCCCTCTCTTTTTCAGTTCTGTGCCCAGTTAATTATTCTCCTTCAGCTGGTGTCCAACATGCATGTGCTGATACATGAGACCTAATGGTCATCCAGCTGATTCTTCTTCTTGTAGTGTGATTAATTTATTTTATTTATTCATGTATTTTTCTCTTTATGATTAAATTTTTTTGAGACATTTTGGATCTTATTTAGGAACATCCGTAGTATTATTAAATTGGATATAAATATGACAATGTCATTTTTAGGAGCATTTTAGGACCTCATCATCAATGGTATGTCCCTTTTCCATTTGAATTCTGTACTAATCATTAATGATAGGCGGCAAAAACCATTAGTGAACATATGTCAGTTACCACTTTTATGACTGTTTATTTGACTGTAAGTGTTTACTATCCTTTCATTTTGTGCCAGTTACTGTGGCAAACAAAGACAACAATATTCTCCTTGCCCTCAAATAGCTCATATGCTAAGGAGCAAGGCAACATGCAAAAGATTGTACATATAAAATAAATATAGTACAAGTTTAGAGATATATAAGAAGAGGTTATGGTCAGGAAAGGCCTTCTGTAGAAGGTCAAATTTAATCTGAATTTTGAAGGGAGTCTTCTCTGATTTTTATATGTGGATGAGAGACTTTAAAATGGCTGCTTATTCTATCAATTTTTTTGAGTCAACAAGACAAATCTTACGTTCTCTTCACTTCAATCAATTGCCTTACTATAAAGATATGATCTGCTATAGAATATCACTTCTGATAGTCTGCCTATTACCTTCTCAAATCTTCCTGTAGAATGGCTTGATGTTTATATAGATTATTCTTCTGAAGATTTTAGAGAGATGGATAAGTAAATCTATGAGTTAGTTGTACTTCTGAAAGCCTGATAAAGCCAAATCGGTGTATTTCCCTTTACTTGAACATCTACAGAGAAACATTGAGTTATTCTTCCATTTCCGTACAATGTTGCTTTGTCTTTTTGCTTCATTTCTAACAAGAATGGAAAAACTGTTATGATTCAGTTTCTTGAGGGCTTATCTCCTTATTTCTCCCTGGGAACTGATCTCACATTTAGAGCAACAATAACTAAGTTAATAAATAGTCCAATACCTATGTAATTTTAATACCCTTAATTTTAAATTATTTTCAATTTTTAATATGTTTTATTTCCATTATACTCCCACAGTCACCATTGCAGAAAGTATCTACAATAGATTGGTATCCATTTTGCATTTTTCTTTGTTTTCTTTGTTAATACAACCAAATAATTCATCACCTATTGGCCAGTTTTCTATTGATAAATTAATTAATTAATGACTGAGTGAAAAGGATTTAATGAGTTTCCAGTATTTGCCATTAGCTACATTTTCTGTATTTAACTAAGCTGAATTGTGGGAAGTAGATATTCTCTTGGTAAGATCATACTGAATTCCTTTTTTAGAATATTACAGACTCCAAGGGTTCCCATTCTATTTTCATGAGCTTCAGGAGCTAATGGTCATCTTAACAACACAAAAGGATAGTAATATAAGACTTTAGAAATTCTAGTAATAGCTAAAAACCTGCAAATTGCAGCTAACTGTCACACACCTGTCATTCTATGAGAGGTTTAAGGTGAAACTAGGAGTACTTAAGGACAATTTGAGGTGTCACTTTCAGTGAAAAAAGTAGACACCTTTTGTCCACTTATGCGTATTGTCCACTCTCCAGTTACCAGACATATGTTCTAAAAATGTTTTTGCAATAACAGTTTCCAGAATACCATAGCAGAGTAGCCAAAAGACCATGAGTCATGACATGCCATCAATTCATTACCAAATTCACAACTCCAACAAGAGTGCATTAATGTACCATTTTCCAAATCCCCTCCATCACTTATCATTTTCCTTTTCTGTTATGTTAGCTAGTCTATAATTATAATAATAAGATCTTATAATGGACAGATAACTCAGATTGGAAATGATTTAAAACTTTGAATTTCTCAAGCAACTTCTCCCCAGTCAATGCCTCTATACCTACTTTAAGATACAATCCAATATTGTACAAATCACACAAGAAACACTGATGAAGTTAATTAACTATGCATAACTGTGGTTTAAGTTTGAATCATGCATCCATTTTTACTTTATCCTGCTGTAAGGTATAAATTGTTGGTCTATGCTTAGTTTCTACCAAATTGCTTTCCAATTAGCTGAGCAATTTTTTTCAAATTGTGTTCTTATCCCAAGGCTTAGATCTTTGAAATTTATCAAATACTAGATAACCATGTTCATTAACTATTGTATATTGGGTACCTAATTGTTTCTTTTCAATCATCTACTTCATTTTATTTTATTGTTTCTCTAATTAGCATTTTATTTCGCCCAATTCCATGTAAAGTATGTTTAATGTTCATTTTTGAAACTGTGACTTCCAAATTTTCTCCCTCCCTCCCCACCACTGTCATTGAGAAGGCAAATAATTTGATATAGGTTACATATGTATTTTTTTTAACGTAAAAGAAGACATAGACCAAAAAAGATAAAGAAAGAAAAAAAAGCATACTTTAATTTGTATTTGTACTCCATCAGGTCTTTCTCTGAGGGTGGATACCATTTTTCTTCATAAATCCTCCAGAGCTGTCTTAGATCGTTGTATTTCTGAGAATAACTAAATCATTTGCAGCTGACCATCTTACAATATTGCTGTCACTGAGTACAATGTTCTCCTGGTTCTACTCATTTCACTTTGCATCAGATTTTCTTTCCACATTTTTCTGAGATCCTCTTACTCATCATTTCTTATATTCCATCATAATATTATACCACAGCTTGTTCAGCCATTCCCCAATTAATGGGCATTCCCTCAATTTCCAATCTTTTGCTAGCAGAAAAGAACTGCTGTAAATATTTTTGCACATATAGGTCCATTTCCTTTCTTTTTTTATTTCTTTTGGGATAGTGACCAATATTGTAGAGTCAAAGGATATACATGATTTTGTAGACCTATGGGTATAGTTCTAAGTTGCTCTACATAATGATTGAATCAGCTCATAACTCCATCATAGTGAATTAATGTCTCAATTTTCCCACATTTCCTCCACCATTTGTCATTTTTCTTTTCTGTCCTATTAGCCAATCTAATATTATGAGGTAGTACCTCAAAATTGTTATAATTTGCATTTCTCAAATCAATAGTAATTTAGAGGATTTTTTTTAATGATATAGCTTTGATTACTTCATTGAAAAACTGTTCATATGTTCCAACCATTGAGCCATCAATTGAGGGAAGGCTCTTATTCTTATAGACTTGACAAAGTTCCTTACTATTTTAGATATGAGACATTTATCTGAGAAACTAATTTTCCCTCAATTTTCTGTCTGATTGTGGTGACATTTGTTTTATTTGTACAAAACCTTTTTAATTTAATGTAATTTAAATTATCCATTTTACATCTAACTTTGCTCTCTATCTCATTTATTCACAAATGATTTGCCTATCCATAATTCTAATAAGCAATATATTCCATATACTTCTAGTTTTCTTGTGGGAGCAGCTAGGTGTTTCAGTGGATAGAGCACCAGTGAAGGAGTCAGGAGGACCTGAGTTCAAATCTCACCTCAGACACTTGGCACTCACTAGTTGTGTGACCTTGGGCAAGTTACTTAATCCAATTGGCTCATCCTGGGTCATCTCCAGTCATTCTTCTGAATGTCTGGTCATTGGATTCAGATGGCTCTGGAGGAGAAGTGAGGCTGGTGACCTTCCTCACTCAAAGTCAAATGTAAGTCATGTCATTATTTCTCTGATGGCATGGTCTTCTTCGGCAATGAAGAACGAACACACATCCACACACACACACACACACACACACAATTTTCTTGTAATAATTTCCTTTATATCTAGGTCATGTATTCATTTTGACCTTATCTTGGTATAATCTTAAAGCTGGGGAATTCTGGGAAAGCTTGGCTGTAGTGCTTCCTCTACTCTACTATCTTGACTTTGTTCCCAAGTTCCTCTATTTGATAACTGTTCAGTGCTCCTCTGTGAAGACATTCATTATCAAGTCTTATAGAGGATCTAACATAGATCACTTTGTAACTCTATAGAAACTATCTGCAAAAGATTCCCTGTGGTTTTCCAAACTTTGAATTTATTTTCCTGCTTATTTTCTATCTACTATGATTCTACATTTTAGTTATTGCAGGGTTGAATTCACCTTCTGTGATTAATTGAGCCCTAATACATACATTTAGTGCACTGACCCATTCCTGAATACTGAGATACATTGCTAAATAACTAATGCCCCACATTCTCAGATTATTTTAATGAGAACAGGATTATGAATTCTGAATTGCACCAGTGTATTTTGTTTCACATCTGGCAAATTCTTATTCCCAGCAACACTGCTGTGTGTGACTGCAAAATGCTTTCATATGTTACGTCATTCAATTCCAAAACCACTTTATGAAAATGATAATTTAAATGCTACAAAGGCCATTTTTACAGATGATTGTAAGAAAAAAATAATTAAATTCTGTCTGCTGCCAGATTCTGAGCTAAGCTTTGACAATACAAATACAAAAATAAAGATAGATCTTTCATTGAAGGATTCTGTGCTGTAAAAGGAGACTAAACATATAGTGGTTTGTAAAGTTACACGGATGGTATATAGAGCAATAAAGGAACAGATTGACACTGCCCCTTTCTGGAATAATGGCAGAGTAGATTTTGTTATGATTCATGGTTCATGGTCTAGAACCATTTGGAAGGAAAAGAAAAGGGAGGGGTTTGTGTGGTAGAGATGAGATAAAGCTAAGGCTGGGTTTTTTCTGAAGTACTGGATGGTATGAGAGGGGCAGTCACCCATCAGAAGAATGAAGTCACAGTGTAGAATTTGTGAAAATGAAGAATATACATTATCTTTATTTCCCTATGCTCACACAGCTAAGAAGTCATAGACCTCTTAATTCAACACAGGTCATTTGATTCTTAGTCTGGTACCATTTCCACTAAATTTTGTTTCCTTTCTATATTCAGAATAGTAATATGAACTAAACTTGCAATTTTATTGAGATAAGGACGAAATTCCTTCTACCAGTGGAGGTCAATACTTTTCCACAACTTAATATCTTAGAGAGATGTTGAAGAGATGCTAAATGACTTTTTTCATTTTCACACAGTTACTGTATTAGAAGCAGGACTTCTTGTCTTCAAGGCTAGCTTTCTATCTACTAGGTCATACAACTTTTCATCTAAATCTAAGATTTCACAAAAACCATACAACACAGAATTTAGCTTTAGAACTAGAGAACACCCTAAAGGTCATCTTATAGATGAGGACACAAGCCAAGACAGAGAAACTTATTTGACTGAGACAAAACACTAATAAGTAACACAACTCTAATTTGAGTCTAACCCTATGAACTAGAAACTCAGTGTTTTCTCAGTACATGATGCTATCTCCCAAGCATACAATCTGAAGAGTTAATATGCTTGTTCCCCAAGTCTATTATCTATATAACTTTTTTGATCTTTGTTTCTACTTAAATACATGAACTACTTTAGACAGCATAATGTAATTGTATTTACACACCGTGTCTTCTTGAACATGAAAATCATAAATAAAAGCTGGTTCATTGAAAAAGCATATAATGAAATTCTTCAATCCTTATCTCCGTCTGCTGTTTTTTCCCCACTAAAACCAAATGCTTTGTAACAGCTGCCACTTACTATCAGAGGAAAAATTTATTTTGTTTCCTCTTGACACCTCTTGATATATTGCAACTTGATGACCCAGTTGTGCAGACAAATCAACATTACCAGTTGAATAAAATGCCTTTCTTGAAAGAATTATTTATTCACTCTAATTGATATGGCTTCTAACAGCAGCAAAAGTTGAATGTGTGATCTAGAGGTGTCGAACTTGGTTCCCCAAATGAAAAAGTGGCTTGACATAAGAGTCAAACTTGGATGAGATTTTAATTGTTCCCTTATAAACTCTTTTTTGTTTGTTTGCATTAATCATTGTTGGATGTTGATATGCTTGGTTTGACCATGGCAATTACTGTTAATCATGATCTTAAGATTTAGAGCAAGAAGGGATTTTAGTAGTCACGTGTTCCAACTCCCCTTTTTATGAAGATAAAAATAGCTATATTTATAAATCATGAAGTATAGTGCCTGGAATATTGTAGGTATTTAATAAAAGCTTATTCCTTATCTTTCCCTCCCATTTCCAATCACAGATTCTGGGAGAGCAAGGTAAAATTGACCCATATTCTCATAGTTGCTAAATGGTAGAGTTGGGATGCCAACCTACATACACCAACTCTAAAACCAATTCTCTTTTCACTGAACCACATTTGAATGGGGAATTTATGCTTCATCCTATTTGCTAGCTACATATAGTCCCTGCTCAGAAGCTAAATAGGAATTATAATAACTAGAATGATATAGTAGTTAGTTGCAAACAAAAATTATAATTTGGCAAGGATGCCACTTAACAATGGTACCATGGTCTAACTTATCTAATAATAAGACTAACAATTTTATATGGAAGCCTCACCTAAAACTCGTCCTTTAGCTTTAAGTAAAATGCACACACTCTAAAATACTTCATAATTACTTCATGGAAACAATGAAAGAGATAACCAACAAAGAGAGGGAATTCTGATGAACAATGGAAAACATTTTTCAAAATGAATTATTATAGTTAAGACTGTAGTTTACCCAGAAGTTGAAAAGGTTGTAAATGTAAAAATGAATATATGGCAATGTTCCATGTACCATAATAATACATTTTCATAAGCTATTTAACATTGCTTTTGTATGAGTATTTATGCTTTCAGATAATTCATTGTATGAAGAGCAAGTCAAGCCAATGACTTTCCCTGAAATACTTTGGCAAGCCACCCTCCTGTCCCAGTTTAGTCACCAAAAATGCAATCTTATTCTGCAATATGAGGGACCATCTCACAATGCTCCAAAGCACCATTCTGTACATATAAGCCCCACAGTGAGCTGAGCTGTGTCTCTGGCATTGGTCTAGTGTTTTAATGTATGCTACTTGCTATCTGTGGCATTCCAGGACTGCCTTGGAAATGAGATGTAACATCTTGGGGCCGAAAAAATAAATAAACTTAAACAAACTCATTATGTTGACTCCAGTGTGATGATATTTTCAGCAACCAGAGGATTTTGATTTGTTTATTTGTTTGTGTTACTGAGATAAACATGTTTGTATAGAGCCTTTCCAAATACCAGATGACTGTTTAACAAGGAAAACTGAAATAAGATTGAGAGAGTCTGTAAAAAAAAAAAAAAAAAAAGACCACTATGAAGACTTGCTAGATATAATTATTGCCTTTCTTCCTTAAAAAGTTGTTGTTATTGTTTAACTAATCAAAGATTTAAAGTGGTAAATTTCCATTTCAATATCTGTTGAGTTGGGGAATACTATCTGCTTTCCCAGGGCATTAAAGAGATAATGCACCAAATACAGAAAGGGTCATTTGGCCACTAATTCTCCTCCCATGAATGAATGTTTTAATTTAAGAAACAATGAGAAAAGGAAAACGTGAGCAGGAGCCTCCTACTTTCAAGGCACTCACTCCTTGTTGAATTCATTCTATTCAAGAGAACAAGTTCAAAGGAAACTAAGGATGCCAGAAGGAGGAAGTCCACACACTCTCAGTGAAGTAGGACAGTAGAAGACACAGAATTCACTGGCAGAAGGTAGTCAAATGACCTACACTTATACTGATCTACTCACAAGTAGCAGAGAGGCACATGGTAAATCAAGGGGAATAGAGGCTCAGCTTTGGATTCAAGAAGCTCTGATTCAAATCCTACTTCTGATACAAGCTAGCTATGGGACCATGAGCAAGTTGCTAAATCTTTCAGTGACCCAGTCAAATCTCTACAACTGCACAATTCAGTCTAGTTGTAGAAAAAACTAGTTGTCAAATATACATTGATGGAGAGAGTTTCATTGGTGTCAATATGAGTGACCTCCATCAAGAAATGGCCATGATAAAGGATTTAGCGATGCTGTAAATGATTAGAAATGGATATATTTTCAAATATTCCTAAATCTGGTGCTTTTTTTAGGACTAAAGTAGTAATTGAAATTTATTGGAGTATTGAGAGGGGAAAACACAAAACTTGTTCTTAGTAATTTACTCTGTTTTATCATAGAATACTTTGAAACACAGAGCCTTTTAAATTCATTTTTTTTTTAATTTTACTGATGTCATTGTTCTCTACAGGTTGTTTATTTTAATCCCCTCATCCACACTGAACTCATCTTTATGACAAAGTAAAAAAAAGTAATAATAATCACCCCATTAAGTAATTACACTGGATAATGTATAAACCTATTTAGCCTTAATAGGCCCTTGCTTCAGTACTGTAAAAAAGGGATGTTTCATTCTCAGTTCTCTAGTACTTCCATTGTGTGTTTTTTTTCAATTACTCAATATTCTACTTCCTTTTAGTAATCATTTCATTTGCATTGTAATAATCATTTTAATAGTTTCCTTTATTCTTATTTATTCCCTTCTGTAGAAGTTCATATAAACCTTCCTATATTTCACTGAGATACTCATGTTTATCATGTTTTATTCCTTGGTACTATTGCATCACATTACTAAATCATGGATTTTCTGTCCATTCCCCATTTGATGGTTCAACATTTGATTTCTAGCTCTGACTATCACAGAGACTACTATTATACTTATTATATAATTGCAAATTTATATCCATAATGATTGGCTGAATTAACAGTTACACATAGAGCCTATTTGTGTGTCTGTCTTCTGACAGTCCATGTGAATGAACTATTTTTTTTTTTTTTTGGCCTTTTGGCCAATAAGAAGAATAGAAAGTGAAACCACAAAGGTGTTGTAATTTGCATTTCTGTTATCATTAGTTTTTCAGAGCCTTTTTTAATATAGTCATATGTATTTTGTTACTCTGTTTTTTTTAAAAAATAGAACAACTTATGAATTGAAGACAATATTGATGAGATTAAAATATTTCTCTAGGTAACACCATCATGCCATCAGCATGACTATTTTTTTATTTAATTTAATAACTATCTATGAAATGGTTACCAGGCTGAGAGCACTGCATTAGTCAAAGAGCATTGTGTTAGGCAATGAAGATAGAATCCCAAATCTCAAGAAGTTTATGATTTGCTTTAATTATGCAACCCGTAGCCTTCATTAGTTTACTCAGTGTGCATATTTCCTATTGAGAACATATAAGTTTGTCAAAATCACTTAGGAATTACTAATTCCTTTGCTTTAACTATTCACTAATATAGTCTTCTGATCTTAATTTGGCTTCCCATTGAAGAATTTCCACTGACAAAAAAATATCAAAGATGACCACTGACGTGAATATTCTGATCCTTTGAATAGTTAAAATGATTTTGAATAATCACAGATTAACATCTTGTAAGAATAGAATGAGAGAATCAATTCATCATAGCCTGATTATCCTTATATTAATCAATCATTTGATTTTTTTTTCATGTCAGAAAGCTGAGGACAAGATTTTGGATTAACAAAGCCATAAAAGTTAGGCCTCTATATTCATTTGATTACTGTGAAATGATGCAAGGAATTAATCTAGCCTACCATCCTGCCTATATCTTTATAAAACTGAACAAGATATATAAAAACTAGATTAATAGCAAACCATCTTGAGATTCCAAGCTATTAAGAACTCCTTTGGACTCTTTGGAATGTTTAATTAATTTTTAGTTTTCATATGAATGTTTGATGTTCCATAGACATAACTCATTATCCTAATATCCCTTTGACTGTTTACATTTCTCTGTGTTAAATGGAAAGCAATAAAAGAGTGAAGACAGGTAGGATGTCTTTCACTTGTTTAGCTGACTTAAATTAATTATCAAAGTAATAGCTTGATCTTGTTGACTTAATGCTTTAGTACAGAAAAAGGCTGTTCTCTCTTTGACATATGAAATCATACTGCAATGAATTTAATCTTCATTTGACAGCCAGAAGGCCAAAGAAGTAATTTATTTTCTTTCTTTTTGTTCCTTATCTCCTTTACTTTCTCCACAGCTATAAGGATAGCTAATTGGCAATGCCCTCGACCTAAGTAGGAGAATGGTTTTATAAATGCAAGCTCAATTCTGTACCATGTTGAAATTTTGGCACCATGTTTTATCACGCCAGTTTGTGACTAATCTCCGATATTCCTTTGTTGTTGTTTTGTCATTTTTCAGTCTTGCCCAACTCTTCATGACCCCATTTGGGATTTTCTTTCAAAGATACTGAAGCAGTTTGCCTTTAACTTCTCCAACTCATTTTCAGAAGAGGAAACTGAGGCAAATAGGGGTTAGTGATTTTCCCAGGATCACACGCTAGTAAGTGTCTCGGGCCCTATCTGAACTCATGAAGATGAGTGTTATTGACTCTAGATCTAGTGCTTTATCCACTGAGCCACCTACCTCCCCCTTCAACATGCTGTTTGCTGTTTGTCTATTTGGCAGCCCAGTCACTAATACTGACATGGGATAATTAGGCACACAAAATTGTACTATGTAAAGAACACTGGCTCATGTGTCAAGGACCTTTTGGTCAAATACTGTCTTTGATAATTAGTACTTCCATGAACTTGGACAATTAACTTAACATTTCTGCATCTAGTTTCTTCATCTATAAAAATAAAGGCTTTGGATTAGGAGAATCCAGAGGTCTCGTCTAGCTCTATGATCTTCTGACATTTGATAAGTACCCTTAAAGAAAACACATTTCATACCTTTCTATTTATCATTCCAGTGGAGCATAAATACACATGCAAAGGGGATAACCATACCTACGTGGTTTTGTTGTCTTACCTTGCTCCTATTTCTTCCCACAGCTGTCAGCCTGCCTAACTGATAATAGAGTTAGAAGGATCAGTTGGAGGGTCAACAATAGCAAGGAAAGCCCTACTTCTCCTGTATTTTACCTGTTGGTTTCAAGCATCTCTACTGTAGAAGGAAAGCTAGAACACCATTACTGACAATAATATTACCTTTCTCTCATAACAGCTCAGATTTAGTACTTCCTTAATGTGCTAATATCTTCAAGGCTATGGGTCTTCTAACACCTCAGATTATGCAGAATTAATCCTTTATTCATGTCCTCACAATTTCAAGATATACCTCCAAATGTCCTACATCACATCCGTCTGCTTTCTTCATCGCATGTCACTTACATGTCTTATCCCATTAAAACCCCCTTCACCTTTGTTTTAAAACTCTACTGCAGGTAGCACAACTATGATGGGCTGGTCATATTTTTCAGCTGCCAAATGTACACTTACCTAAAAGACTCTTTTATGGAGGACTCACACAAGGAAAGAGTTCATATAGTGGTCAGAGAAGCAATATAGGGGGAGGAGAGTGAAGATGGTGGAGTAAAAGCACACACTTCCCTGAGGTCTCTCCCAAAGCCCTCCAAATACCTGTAAAAAATGACTCTAATTAAATTGTGCATTTATGGAACCCACAAAATGACAGAGTAAACACATCCCCAACCCAAGACAACCTGGAAAGTGAACAGGAAGTATTTTTTGCATAGAGCATCTCCAGTCATCCTGATGAATATCTGGTCACTGGATTCAGATGGCTCTGGGGGAGAAGTGAGGCTGGTGACCTGCACAGACCTCCCTCACTCAAAACGAAGTCAAGTGCAAGTTATGTCATTTTTTCTCTGATGGCATGGTCTTCTTCGGCAACACAGGATGAACACATATTATGGAGGAGTTCTGTATAACTACACATGTACAACCTATGTTGAATTGCTTGTGTTCCCAATTTGGATGGGTAGGGAGGGAAGAATGGAGAAAATTTAGAACTCAAAATTTTGAAAACAAATGTTAAACAATTGCTGTTACATGCAACTGGGAAATAAGATATACAGGCAGTGTGGTATAGAAATCTATCTTGCCCTTCAGGAAGGTAGAGGGGAAGGAGCTAAGAGTGGGGGATGAGAAAAAGGAGGGCAGACTGGGTGAAGTGGTAATCCAAATGCATGTCATGCCCCAGTGGGGGGAGGGGAAAGATGGGAACAAAATTTGGAACTCAAAATCTTGTGGAAATGAATGTTAAAAGCTAAAAATAAATAAATATAAATCTAAAAAAAAAAGAATTGCTACAAGGAAACTCTCAAGGTCTTTCTTAAGAACTTTGGAATTGATTGTGAAACATGGAAACACTGCCACAGGATCACCCAATGTGACATGTCCTTATCAGAGAAGGTGCTGTGTTCTATGAGCAAAGCAAAACTGAAGTAGCTCAAAAGAACCAGAAGGTGCGCAGATTTCGAGAATGTACCCCAAATATTCACATGAACTACGTGTGTCCAACCTGTGGTAGAGCATTCTAAGCTCCTACTGGTCTGATCAGCCACAGTTAGATGCCTTGTAACTTTTATATTATATTAATTATGCTATTATAATAATTATATATTATCATATTAATAATTTTAATAATATTATATTATTATAATTACTATGTAATATTATATTAATATAATAATAATAATTTATAATAATAATATCTATTATAATATTATCATTTTGGTCCTCTTCAAGAATGGACAACAACCAATCAACCAAATGGATAGATGGTCTTTCTCCTTGTCAAGGCAATCTTCTGTACATAAATCATGTTCCATACTGTCTTCTCCATCATACTGCCCCCTCTATCGTCAACATTTCTCACTAATCTTCAGTTTCTCCCTATCTATTAATTTCCTTTGCCACAATGATAATGATAATTTCTCACTTAATCAAGGTCTTTTTCTTGTCTCTCTTTCACGGCTAAACTCTTTGAGAAAGCTGCTTACATTTGGTTCCTCAGCTTCCTCTCTTTCTGACTTCTAAACTCTCTGAAATCTGACTTTTGATTTCATTATTCAACTGAAAATACTTTCTTCAAAATTACTAACGATCTTAATCATCAAATCAAATAGACCTTTCTAAATTTTCATTCTTTTTGATTTCTCAGAGCCATTTATCACTGTTGACCACTCTCTTCTTGATACTCTTTTTTCAGTCAGTATGCTCTCTTGCTGCTTCTTCTACCAATCTGACTGGCTGTTCCTCAATCTCCTTTGCTGGATCTTCATCCAGCTCATATCCACTAACTGTTCATGTTCTCCACAGCTCTACTCTCTGTTTTACTTTTGTTTGCCTCTATATTGTTTTTCTTGTTGCTATATTTTTTGTTAGATCTCAACAGTTCCTATGGATTCAGTTGTGTGTTCATCCTTCATTGCTGAAGAAAACCATGCCATTGGAGAAATAATGACATGACTTGCACATGACTTTGTTTTGAGTAAGGGAGGGCTGTGCAGGTCACCAGTCTCACTTCTCCTCCAGAGCCATCTGAATCCAGTGACCAAATATTAATCTGATTAATGTGATTAATCCAGATGGCCCAGGAGGAGGCAATTAGGGTTAAGTGATTTGCCCAGGGTTACATACCTAGTGACTGTCAAGTGTCTGAGGTGAGATTTGAACTCAGGTCCTTGACTCCTGTACTGGTGCTCTATTCACTGCAGGACCTAGCTGCTGCATGGATTCAGTTATCATCTCTATGAAGGTGATTCTCACATATCCCACACAACGCTAATGAAAGGTAAAGTCCAAGTTTGTTCTTCCCCATTGTTCCTCTTCAAGTCTTTGTCTCTGGCAGTTGCTCAACTCTGGTTCCTCTTGTTTCTCAGTCTTCTCTACTCCCCCACCAGGAGGTCTACTGCATAAAATAAATCCTAGTGTGTTTCCTGGAGCATAGGCACAGGAATTCCTTGATGTATCCACGAACTGACAGCTCCACAGTTGCCTCTGAAACTACCATTTGTGGGACCACATAGGTGGCCTCCCTTGATCAGCGTTTGGATGGCTGGAAGAGATCAAAGAATTTGGAAATCTCTCCAGGAAATCTAATCTGAACGCTTGTGTGAATCTCTTCTCTTATTTCATATCTCTTCTTCATGATTCCAGCTCCTCTTTTAGGATTTGGAATAAAGATATAGTTTAGGTCTTCTGGAAGTTGCCACAAATAAATTTAAATTGATGCGTTGTGAATGGGTAGGATAAATTTGTACTCCACCAAGAAAGCATGATAACCTATAGAACAGTCTCAAATATTGTGTCAATTACAATGCTTACACATAATAAGAGATACCTTTGATAATGTAACAAAGTTCTCAAGTTCTAACCTTTTTAGTATGGTAAAGAAGGAGTTCATCTTGTTCACAATCCTCTTGAGCAAAAAATATACTTTAGATACTAGTATATTTAAATACAAAATAGATTTGTGGATAATTTTAGATACTGTATTTGGACTATTTCATTGCAAAAGTCAGCTAAAGGTAGAAGTGATAATAGACTTTATATATCTAAATAATATATCAAAGGTATTTACTTAAAACAGAAAGCCCAGGGAAGGGGAAAAAAGTGCTAAGATTCTTTTTTTTACCTATCTATATCAAAAAAAAAATAACAAATATATTCAGAAAAATACAAAAATGGTTCAGTGGGTTGGGGATATTACAATATACCCTAATATTACATAGATTGAGTAAAATAAGTAATCCTTAGGATTTAGCTTTCCAGATTACTATGGGAATAAGACACTGAATTAAATACAACTTGAAAATGTGTATTTTATAAAACAAGATCCAGCTTATAAATGTCAGTAATAGGAGAATTATACCCTTATAGCCAGATTATTTTTCCTCCCTTTGAGAGAAAAGGAATTTGATAAGGTCATAGGCAATAATGGGGCTAGGAGTGCTTATCAATAAAAATGCTAACTTCAGAAGAGTGAATTTAATTTGTCAGTCATCAGTTCACTCATATAAGCTAAAGTGCCTGATAGCATTAGAGAGTATGATTTTATTATAAATCCGACAAAAAGGGAATGTTCCAAACTATTAAACCCTAGACTTGATACCTGAAAGAGTTAATTGATATCTTATGAGGACAAATTGATTCATAAAACCCTAATATATAGGAAAAAAGTTAAAGCAAGCATTTGGAGAAATTGGGGTGGGGTGGAGAGAGAGAGAGAGAGAGAGAGAGAGAGAGAGAGAGAGAGAGAGAGAGAGACTTAAAACTGGTGAGAACAAGCTGATATCTGTCTGTCTGTATCTGTCTCTGTCTCTGTTTGTCTGTCTGTCTGTCTGTCTGTCTGTCTGTCTGTCTGTCTGTCTCTCTCTCTCTCTCTCTCTCTCTCTCTCTCTCTCCCCTCCTTCCTCAGTCTCTCCTTTTCAGTTCCACTCATATCTGCTTCTTCTATCTGCTGTGCCCACCATGGATGCCATGACCTGAACAAGTGAGCAATTCCAAGAAATGGACCAGGGAGATGGGTGGGCATGTGGTGTTAGTTTCTGTGCTGTATCCTTCCTCCTTAGTTTCTAGTGCCTGAGGTGATTCCTCACAGGACCTGGGAGTTTGAACTGTGGAAAGCTTAGAGGCAGAATTGCAGGCAGAAAAGTTCAGTCTGGCCCTAAGAATCCAGGGTGCCTGAGTCTTGAGCTTGAGGTGGGTTTTGGACATGAAACTGCTACTGGGCTCTGTGGGAAGCTTAGAATCTAATTTCCTTCCTTTCCTCGGAGACTGAGGTTATGCAAACAGAGGAGAGGTGTAATGTCTCAAATATTAGGTGAACATTTTTTTTATATATTTGAGATTCTACATTTTGATTTGGATATTCTTTGCATGTGTCTTTGAGTATTACATATATACACACTTGTATGTGTATACATACATATATTTGAGTTTATATGTGTGTATGTAGATATATGCATTATATATACATGCATATACATGTGAATATACACATATATGTACGCTACTGATTCTATTCAAGAAACATTTTATGCATTCAGTAATTTAATTAAGGAAGTATTTATTGAGTGTCTGCTATAAACAAGGCACTGAGAAATACACAGGAGATAAAAGTTGAAAAGAAATATAAGTAAGCTCTGCCCTCCAGGAGATTAGCACATTCTATGTACTGAATTCAAAGGACATTTCTAGGTGCTAAAGCTTCTAAATTTAAGCAAGATACTATTGTTGTCCTCATGAGTTGTTCTGGAATAAAACTCACATAAGAACAAGTCTGATAAAAAGTAGTTAGTTGTAAGAATGGTACAAAGGGATATGTGAGGGACCACATTATAGGAAGAAGGAAGCTATGGAAGCTATGGAAGTAGAACTTGAGTTCTACCACTGCCATTTGTGGAAAGAGGTACAAAGGCAGCTAGCTTCCGTGGGACTCAGTGTTCTTGTCAGTGAATCATGACATCTGAGTTCCCTTCCACTTCTAGATCTATTTTCCTACGATTTTTTTTCCATTTGGGAGAGGAGGGAAAGCTGTTCCTCTCCACAGAATCAAGTTAGGCTTATCAGCTCTAAGCCTATGAAACAGTTGAAAAGAAGGCAGCTCTCAGAAAAAAGGGTCTTTTAAACTGCTACAGAGTCCAATCAGATCCAACTTTTTGGTGTTTATTATGCTTTAGAGTCTAGGCTAGCAAATTAGTAGATGTAAATTCATTGTAAATATTTTATTCATTATACTAATACCCTGAGGGGGTCTAGCACACAGTAGGCACTTAACAAACATTTGTTGATTGAACGATCCTAAAGGGATCCACTTGGTTTCATCTGCACTTTCCTTTGCCAGTTACAGATTGATTTCCAGTCAACAACTTTAACTTGGATATTTTAAGAAATTGGGAGTTTATTTTAGTCCATGTGCTTAAATTTTCTTATTTGATACCTTTCCTTCCTCTATTATGCGTGTTGTCAACTGTCCTAAATCTAATTAACAATTAATCACCTCTTACAAAGATAGATGTTTATCAAAGCAACTTTAATAGATCTGCAGAGTTATTTGAGTGAACTGTCTGGGTAAATCACAAATCAGTCTCTGAGAAAAGTCCAATTCCCAATCTTTAGCAGTGGTGCAGTTGGTCTCTTAAGTCTCCATGACAATCTTGTTGAGAGAATGCAAAAGAAAATCAAGGTGAGTAGGGGAGGGGGCTTCTTAACCTGGAAGGAACTCAGTCTTGGAAAGCATATCATATTTACATTTAAGCAGAACGTTGGATACTACAAACTTCTGCATCTATGGGAGTAGTAGATGTCCTTGTTTGTCTTTCCTTCTCGAAGAGGACCATGACATTAGGAAGGTGATGCCGTGACTTTCAAGTGAATTGATTTAAGTGAGGGAAGGCTGTGCAAAGTCACTAGCCTCAATTTCTCCTCTGGAGTCATCTAGGCCCAGTGGCAAGATATAGATCAGGGCGATTAGAGATGACCCTAGATGCAGTGGGAGACCATGGGCTTTAAATTTAAACTAAGGTATGTCCCAGGTCTTGTTTGACCAAAGCAACACTTATTCAGTGATTAAGGCTAGATAAGAAATATGGCAAACAGTGGTTGGTTTTACCTAGTCAGAATTTTTTTTTTAATTCAGTCTGGGAGGAAAAGACCCTCAGAGCTTCTGGCCAAAACTTTTACATTCACTCAGAGTCATTGGGGACCAGAGAATGACCAGGTGGGGTTTGGGTTGGGACCTATTGTTGGCCAATCATTGAGAGCCAGAGTGATTTGGGTTTGAGGCATGGTGCTTAACAAAGAAATCTAGCCTGTAAACTCCAAGATATCTTTCAGCATCAAAATTCACATTTCATTGGTCAGAGTGCCTGTAGATAAGGGTATTATACCATATGTAGAGAGAGGGGAGAGAAGGGGAGGGAACACGAGGGGAGAAGAGAGTTGTACTGCCCAACTGGAATTGGCCAGTTGGTTCCCTAGTGAGACAGCCAGATGGAGAAGCAGTCTGGAGTCAGAAGTATCTAAATTCAAATCCAGCCCCAGACACTTACTAGCTGTGTGATTCTGGGCAAGTCACTTAACCCTGATTGCCTAGATGTATAGAATAGTAGAGTTCTTCCACCCCATTATATTATAAGTAGACTCCAACCTCTCTTTTCTGTTCCCTTCAACTTCATTATATCCTCTTCAATCTTCTATCAACAATTCACAGAGGATAGGGTGAAACTGTTTCTATTCCAAGACTTACAGCTCCATCTATATCCCCATTCTACCATCCTTCTACCATCTCCTCCATTACATCCATCAATTCCTCTTCTTTGAGTCATTTTCAGTCTTTGAGGCATATGAATCTATTTCTTTGATCTACAAATACACTGCTATTTCTCTTACCTTAAAAAAAATATTATATTGAAAAAACTCTATTCCCTACTTTTTATCTCTGAAACAGATAAAAAGTCCAAGATGAAGTTTAGGGGTACTTCATAATCAATTTATCAATTAGACTAGTAAATAATAAATTGATAGTCAGTGGTCTGTCTCAGCAATTGAAGACCCCTCCATGGAGATCAATGAATGCTTAAATACCTTTGGAAAAGTCAGTGCCCCTGACAGGTGGAGATCAAACCTTATTGGTGAGCAATCAATGAATGGATGGTATGAAAATCTTTAGCTCCTCCAGCTGAAAACATGGCTTGATCATGAGACACTGTTTCCTCCAGTTATCTGGACAAAGGCATACACATCCACCCAGACCATTCACATTGAGCAATGAGGGTTTCAAAGCCATGAGCTTAATGCTTAAGGTCTGGAATTCACCTACATTAAATTCTATTTACAATTTAATAAGATGTAAACTCTTCTTGTTAGGTGGAGTCCAGCCCAAGATTGAGGAGAATGTTCCTTGAGGATTATTGTCAACTCTGTACTTCAGAGACAGTCCCTGAAAGAGGAAATAGAAAGGGAAAAATAAAACTTCAATGCTAATTTAATAGCTAATAGAAAATAATCATTTCTTTCACCTTCAAAGTCAAATAAAGTTTGGCATTTAAAGCTCTTCATGATCTGCGCCCTACCTACTTCTCTAGTCTTCTTTCAATTTATTTACCTCCATGCACTCCATAATCCAGCTTCATAGGCCTTCTTGCTTTTCATCACACAGAGAACTCCATCTCCGATTTCACTGCTTTTATGCTGTGTATATTTTATGGCTGGGATTTCTCTCCTTCCTCACCTGTACTTTTAGTTTTGACTTACTTCAAGACTCAGCTAAAATACTATCTTCTGCAGACTTTGTAAGTCTGAAATGACCATCAACTGTGTAATATATCATTTGTGAACCTATTTATTTACATATTAATTCCCTCATCTGAATGTGTGCCACTCAGAAGAGAATGAGTTATTACCTTTTTTTATTCCCATTGAAGACAAAGTGTCTGGTGCATAGTAAGTACTTAATAAGTACTTGTTGACTGACTGACTATATAAGCCTCACTTATTATTAATAAGTAAATAAATCCTATTTTTTTTTTTGCAAGCATTCTTTACCTGTCAAATATCAAGATAAAAACTAGAAAATTCAGACTGCTTTATGCTTCAAAGCTTGACATGGTCTTTGTGTTATGATAATTTTCTCAAACTTCAATCTTTCAAGTTGTTTTTCAAAGTAAAGTATTCCCTTTAGTGGCTATGATTATTAAACTCACTAGGGCAAACTGTGGTATCAAATGCATAGACAACTCCCATTTATTTCAGGTCATGAGTTAAGGGCCAGGCATGACCCTTGATCTCACATTAGCCACTGTAACCAAAATGAATGTTTTTCAGCTTATTGAATAAATTGAAGGAAATAGGAATTGTGTCTGAATTTCTGAAGGCCAAATTTGACACTCTGGGAGTACCTTACATAAGGTGAGAAATGTGACATCTACTCTTTGGAATCAAAATAATTAAGAATGGTTAATGGGATTCATTTTATTCTCATTGCAGAAGGAACTTTCAAGTGATCTTGTAAAGAGAAGTGGTGAAGAGTAGGGTTTTTAAATCATAAGACAGTTTAACTGAGTGAGATAAATTGCTCACCCTGGTGAACTCCTTGAGAACTGAAGAGAGTGGCCCCAAATGAGGAAATTAGGATCTCATAGATAACTCAGGCAGAGTTCTTTGAACGCAAGGATGATATGCAGAAGGACTAAGTTAAGGAAGCTGATTGAAGCAAAGAGGACGCACTTGTTGGAGATACGCTATGATTTATTTTTGGAAAAGTGAGTAACACTGTGTGGTGAAAAAAAGAATAAAGACAAGATGATGAAAAAAGTCACAGTGAGTGTGATAACTGTGTGTCTCTCTTGAAATGCCTTGTGTCCTAATGTCTGTCTATACTCATTATACCTTAAAATGAAAATCTCTAATTGATGTCATACTGTAAAACTATAAAAAGAGAATGAATTACCTTATAGAAATAAGTAACCCATTTTATCAGGGCATTCCCTGCTGGAATATTTGTGTGTCCCAGTTGACTAACTACAGAGACAATGCCTTTTCTGTTGTATAACTTCTCTTTCTTTTGACTTAGAGTTCAGTATTTATTAAATGGTTACTATATGTCAATACTGTGGTAAGTGTTGAAGACACAAGCAAAGGGAAAAAAAATACTTTCTTCAAAGAGTTTATATCATAATGGGGAAAACATGTAAATAAATGTCTGTATGATACATACCAAGTAGATGGATGTTAACCTCAGGGGAAGGGCCTACAAATGATGGAAATTTTCAAGGAAGCCGAGGATTCTAAGAGGTGAAGGTGAAGAAGGAAAATAAAAATGTGTTTTAGCCATGTGGGATAGTCAGTATAAAGGCATAGAAGATATGAATTGTCCTTTGTGAGAGACAGGAAGGCCAAAACAGATATGGAGGGAATGAGAATAGAAGAAACAGAAAACTAGAAAGGGCCCAGATGGTAAACAGCTTTAAATCCAGGACAAAGGACTTTATATTTGACCCTGGAAGTAATGAGGAACCACTGGACCTTATCAAATAGGGGGATAACGTTGTCAGATTTACACTTTAGTAAAAATCAATTTGTAGAATGTGTCTCATGAAATTAAGAGTCAAATAGGTACATATATCTTTTAAGTCAATTTATGTTATTTATTTTCCCCTGTTTTTATGTCTTTGGTGGAAAAGTAGATGTCCATCTTTGGGAGTATGACTAAATATATTGTGGCATGATAATATAATTTATCTTAAGTAATGATTAATATGAGGAATTTGGAGAAACATAAAAATACTTAATATGAGAAAATTCACAGTGAATTATTCAGAATCAGGGAAAATTTATGCACAAATGACTATAAAATTACAATTGTAAAAGAGCATAGAAAGAGAGACTGAGAAAGATAAACAGAGTGAAAATATAAATTAAGCCCTATGCAATTATTATAATCAACATTGGGTTGGTGAGTTGGCTCTGGAGAAAAGATGATCAGTTAACTACACTCCCTTCTTTGAAAAGGTGAAAGATATTTTATGTCGAATTATGAATGTGATGTTACTCAGCTGATGCATGGTTTGCCTTTACAGACATGATTTTACTCCCTTTTTCTATTTATATACTTTCTTTTAAAAGATTATTTTCTTGCTAGAGAAGGGGGGAGTGACTTGTATATTAACATAAAGGAGATGCGAAAACAATAGATTGCCATAAAATTTTTAATGATTTGAACAAAACTGGGGCATAAAATTTTATTTTTAAAATGATTGACCTGATCAACAAAATTGATACCTTTGTTTTTTCAAGAGAGTAACAAATGATAAAATAGCAGGTAACCTAATTAAGGGGAAAAGGACAGGATAAGAAGAATGAATCCACAATAAATAATTGGGAAAAAAAGTGTAGTAGCAGAACCTTTGATACACAAGTATTGTCTGAACCATTCCACCAAAATAAATAAATTAGTAAATAAAAACAAAGAAATTGAATTAGTGTCTATAAAAATATAATCCTTAATTCATCAATTTCAAGGTAAAATGATTAAGTTGAATTGCCAAAGCAAAGGGAAGGGTAACCAGCCAAATGGATTCGCAAGTGAATTACATTTTAAAAAATTAATGTATAATTAAAACTCATGCTACAAAACTAGAATTCTAAAAATGGAGATGTAAGTCAAGTCAATAAGTAATTATTAAGTGCTTACTATGTGCCAGTCACAGTGCTAAGTGCTAGAGTTATAAATGTAACAAGTGACTAAACAATGAGCTTAGTCCTTATAAGAGGCATTAGAATACTTGGTTAATGCATTTTTCCACATGGAATTTTCCACATTGAAATATTAGTAAGGGGTCTCAACAAAGAGGATAAGAAAGAGGGGGAGCTGTTGAAGGCTTGAGGAGTGACAAAAAGGTTTGGAAAAGCCACTGTAATGAATGGCATAGTGAATTGATTAGATGGGGTATAAAAGAATCCCCTTGCTACAATTAAGGGGCCAATTAAGCTTTAATGGCCCCTGTCAACATAGTTTTGTTATTTTCTCCAACTCTATTCCACAGCACATGTCCAGGGGGCAAAGACGTATGTGTGTGTGTGTGTATATATATATACGTATATATATATATACGTATATATATACACATATATATACGTATATATATATGTATATATATACGTATATATATATATACGTATATATATATGTATGTATGTATGTATGTATATGTAATCCAGGACTGACCTGTGGAAAAACAAGATCAAGGATAAAGAACCAAATGATTCAAGAGGACAGCATAAAGTTGAACTGGATGAAAAGGGAAAAAGAGTGTAGCAAGTTAGGGATGATAGCCTGGTAAAGAATCTAAGGGTGGAGGTATTCAAGGTTATGGTGAGGAGGAGGAACAGGGTTTCGACTTGCCAAACAAGAGGTGGAGTAGGAATGACAATAGATTATGATTTCAGATTAAATGAATATCAGTGTGAAATACCTGTGGGTGATGGCAAAATTAAAAATATAACTAGCTTCATGTGTGGCTGTGGTAGGGTGGAGGAGCAGATTATGGGCAATGAGTAAATTCAGGAACTGGGAGATTAGGATATTTGCAGGAATATTAACCTATCTATTGAAATACCATACTGTAAGGGGAAGAATTGGTAAAGAAAGATTGTGATCTAGGTACTGAACTGAATTAAGAAGGAAAGATAGTGTCCTGGAAATCTATACAAAATTTTTTTAATAAAATCAGTGATAGCCTCAATATTATTGATTTAAAGTATGCATACTGATTTCACCGTTGTTGTTGTCTGTCCTTCTTTATCAAAGTAGACCATGACATCAGGGAGATGATGCCATGACATGCAAGTGAGGGAAGGCTATGCTAAGACACCAGGCTCACTTTTCCTCTGGAGTCATCTGGGCCCAGTGGCAAGATATAGATCAGGACATTTGGAGAAGGCCCTGAATAGAGTAGGAGACCTAGGCCTTTTTAAGCTAAGGTCTCTTCTAGGTCTCAGTTTGTCTGAGGCAACTCCCATTCAGTGGTTAAGGCTATTTAAAAAATAAATCAGAGAATATATTCTTTTACTTAGTCAAAAAGAGAAAAAAAACTCAATCTGGTTGGAGAAGACCTTCAGGCTTCTGGCCAAAACAAGCAACTGCTATTTATGTTCACTCTGAAGCAATCCTGGCCCAAACAATGACTAAGAGGGCTTGGACTGGGACTTAATGTTGTCTAATCAATGAAAAGCAGGGTGATTTGGGTTTAAGAAGTGGGCCTTTAAACAAAAAACAAACAAACAAACAAACAAACTAGCCCATAAATCCTGAGATGTCTTGCAAGTTTTCAGTGATCAAAATATGCATTCCTTTGAGCATAGCACTGGGAGGTAAGAGTATGATATGCTGTGTGGACAGAGGAAAGAGAAATACAAGAAGGAAGGAAAGAAAGAAGGAAGGAAAGAAGGAAGGAAGGAAGGAAGGAAGGAAGGAAGGAAGGAAGGAAGGAAGGAAGGAAGGAAGAGAAAAAGAAAGAAAGAGGTCTGTTGCCCAACTGATCAATTCCAGTTAGGTCTCCAATGCAGCATCTCCGACAACTATTTACAAGGATTGTTTGTCTTAAAGAGGACCATGACATCAGGGAGGTGATACCATGACATGTAAGTGAATTGGATTTAAATGAGGGAGAGCTGGTGACTTTTCACCAGCATTGCTCACTTTCTCCTCTGGAGCCATCTGGTCCACTGGCAAGATATACATCAGGAGAATTGGACATGGCTCTTGATGCAATAGGAGATGGCCTTTTTAAGCTAGGGTCTTTCTCAAGTCTCAGTTTAACTGAGACATCACCCATTCAGTAATTAAGGCTTGGTAAGAAATGAGCATTGATGTCACCAATAAAAATGTAATGCTTTACAGGGAAGAGAAGCAAACTTATACTACCAAAATCTGTGAGTAGATAGGGTAAAAGAACTTGAAATTTTCATAAGAATTGTGAGTAATAAATGGCGATTTGAATAAGACCCATATAATATGAGAAATATAAATGAAAATGACACTGAGGTTTGAACTTATAATCTGTAAAATGTGAGAGATGGTAACAAAATAGTCTGTGTTGAAGGGATTGAGGAAAATAGGCAACGTAATGTTATTTGTTCTTTGTTTTTGAAGCAGATCAATGACATCACAGAGTTATATATGTGAGGCTGATTTCCACAGTCATCAGTCTCACTCACTCTTCCAGAATCATCAAAGTCCAGTGATGAGACAAAAGTCAGGATGACTAACAATAGGCTGGAATGCAGTGGGTGGCCTTGGCATCTTTGATGTCTGACCAAACTCCAAGTATCCCACAGAACCTGCTTCAGTTGAGTTCATAGACCTTGGAACAAAATATTCTTACCTACCTATTCTACCAGTGAAGTCTTCACATGGTTGGGGTGGACACCCTCCTAATTCACCAAAAGGCGTGAGACCAGTTGGTTACTGTCAACTGGGTTTAGCACAGCTATTAAAATGGTTTACCAGCATAGAGTGACTGTGCATGCTATAGTTTCTTGGAATCACAGCGGAGAGTTACGCAGCTGAAATAGACACCAGTGATGGAAAGCAGACCTGAAACAGGCTCCAGAGCTCTTGCAAAAGAGGTACTAGTCTTTCTTGAAAGCCTTTTACAACCTGGCAGAGTAGAACATTTTTTTTTTGTATTTTATCTTTATTTTCCCCCGATTATATATAAAACATGTAAAAACAATTTTTTTGGCATTCCTTTTCAAAACTTTGGGATCCAAATATTCTTCCTTCCTCCCTCTCCATCCCCCTCATTGAGAAGGCAATCAAATCTATATAGGGTATTCAAGTGCAGTCATGAAACACACATCCATAATTGATCATGTGGTAAAAGAAAATATAGATTAAAAAACTCAATAAAAATAAAGTTTTAAAAAGGTTTGCTCCAATTTGTATTTAGACATCATCAATTCTTTCCCTGTCGATGAATAGTATTTTTTATCATGTCCTTCAAAGCTGTCTTTGTGTTGCTGAAAACAGCTGTCATTCATAGCTGATCTTCTTATGAAATTGCTGTTACTTCGTACACAGTACATTTCTCTTTGCCTCAGCCCATGAAAATCTCTTCAGGTTTTTCTGAGAGTATGTTGTTCATAATTTCTTCTAGTATAGTAGAACTTCATCATAATAACATACCATTGTTTGTTCAGCCATTCCCCAGTCAATGGGTATCTTTTCAGTTTGCTATTTTTTGCCCTCAGAAAACAGCTGCTATAAATATTTGTGTACATATAGGTTCTTCTCTTTATTTTTTTATCTTTTTTGTGATACAGACCTAGTAGTGTCAAAGGGTATACAGAGTTTTATAACCCTTTGGGGGTAGTTCCAAATTGCTTTACAGAATGGTTGAATCAGTTCACAACTCCAACAATAGTGGATTGAGGTCTCATTTTTCCCACATCCCCTCCAACATGTTATTCCTCCCCCTCCCTGTCCTATTAGCTAATCTAATAGGCTTAAGGTAGTACCCTAGAACTGTTTTAATTTTCATTTATCCAATCAATAGTGGATTAGGGCATTTTTTCATATGGCTACAGATAACTTTGATTAGTTCATATGAAAATATATCATTTGATCATTTATCAATTGGGTAATGAGTTATTTTATTTGACTCAGTTTTCTTTATCTTTGAGAAATGAAGTTCTCATTTGGTCCATTCTTGGGCCATTGTTAATCACAGTTAACTATGCTAACTCTATTTCCCTCCATCCCACCCCATTTACTCTATTCTTGCTCTCCTTTCACCCTGTTCCCCCTCAAAAATGCTGTGCTTCTGACTACCCCCTCCCTCAATCAACCCTCCCTTCCATCAACTACCCTCCCTCCTTTTATCCCCTTACCCTCCTACTTTTCTATGTTGTACAAGATAGATTTATATTTCCAACCTATCTCATGTGTTATTCCCTCTTTGAGCCAATTCTGATGAGAATAAGGTTCACTCACTCCCCCTCATTACCCAACCCCTTTTCACTCCACTGTAAAAGCTTTTTCTTGCCTCTTTTTTGGTGAGATAATTTACCCCATTCTACCTCTCCCGTTCCTTCTCTCCCAACACATTCCTCTCTTTAACCCCTTAATTTTATTTTTTTAATATCATCCCTTCTTATTTGACTCTTACCAGTAACTTCTGTGTACATATGTATATATGCATATGTACATATGCATACATGCATACATTATATGTGCATGTGTGTGTGTGTGTGTGTGTGTGTGTGTGTGTGTGTGTACCTTCTAACTTCCATAATAATGAGAAAGGTCTTGTGAGCAACAAATATCTTTCCATGTAGGAATGTAAATAGTGTAATCTTATTAAATCCCTTATGATTTCCCTTTACTGTTTGCCTTTTTATGCTTCTTTTGAGTCTTGTATTTGCAAGTCAAATTTTCTATAGCTCTGGTCTTTTCATCAAGAATGCTTGAAAGTGTTCTATCTCATTGAATATCCATTTTTCCTCTGAAGGATTATATTCAGTTTTGTTGGGTAAGTGATTCTTTGTTATAATATGAGCTCCTTTGCCCTCTGGAATATCATATTCCAAGTCATTAGATCCTTTAATGTAGAAGCTGCTAAATCTTGTCTTATTCTAATTTCACAATACTTGAATTGTTTCTTTCTGGATGCTGCAGCACCAATGAGATATTCATGGCACCTATGGCAGCCATGAATATCCGGGAGCAATTCTGAATCATGATATACTATAGATGCTCCACATGGAAGACAGAACCAACACATTTACTCAGATACCAGAAAGCCAAATCCATCATAGTAACAAAGAAATCTATATACAATAATGCATAGGGCAAGACACTCCCCAAGCAGCTTCCTTAAACAAGTCACAAACAGGCTCACTTAAATAAAATCACAACAATCTTGCTCACATTAGCCAGCTGCCTATTTTTCTCTCTCTCCCTCAGTTCTTACTGCTCTGACCAAATTTTCTCTCAGCTGTGCCCTAGCTCTGCCTCTTCCTGTTCCACCCTTTCTGCTCCACCCCTCCCTGCTCCATGTAACTTACATTCATGTTACTCAGGTTTCCATATGACATAAGCAGATCACATGGGACTGTTAATGGATGGCAAAGATCTTCCCATTAAGAGAAAAATTACATTAACATCAGCAAAAATTCATTATCCGTACAGATGCTTGCAATATTTTCTCCTTGACCTGGGAACTCTGGAATTTGTCTATAGTATTCCTGGGAGTTTTCATTTTGGGATTTCTTTCAGGAGGTGAATAGTGAATTCTTTCCATTTCTATTTTACCCTCTGGTTCTAGAATATCAGAGCAGTTTTCCTTGGCAATTCCTTGAAAGATGAAACTTTTTTTTGATCATGGCTTTCAGGAAGTTCAATAATTTTTAAATTATCTCTCTAAGATCTATTTTCCAGCTCAATTGTTTTTCCAATGAGGTATTTCATGATTTTTATTTTTTTCATTCTTTTGGTTCTGTTCTATAATTTTTTGATTTCTCATAAAGGCATTAGCTTTCATTTGCTCCATTCTAATTTTGAAGTAATTATTGTCTTCAGTGAGCTTTTGGACCTTCTTTTCCGTTTGGCCAATTCTGCTTTTTAAGGCATTCTTTTCTTCATTGGTTTTTTGGACTTCTTTTGCCATTTGTGTCAGTCAATTTTTTAACGTGTTATTTTTTTCGGTATTTTTTTAGTCTCCTTGACTAACTTCAATTTTCTTGCATTTCTCTCTCTCTTCCCAATTTTTCCTCTATCTCTCTCTGTTGATTTTCGAAATCCTTTTTTGAGTTGTTCTATGGCCTGAAAGCAATTTATATTTTTCTTAGACACTTTGAATATAGGAGCTTTGACTTTGTTGTCTTCTGAGTTTGTGTTTTGATCCTCGTTTTCACCATAGTAACTTTGTATTTTCAGTGGTTTTATTTGTCTTTCTGTTTTTTGCTGAGTTTCCTAGCCTATCACTTAACTTTTAACACTTTGTCAAAGTAGGGCTCTGCTTCCAGGATGGAGTGCATACTGTGCCAGATTTCAGGGATTTTGTGCAGTTCTTTTCAGAGATATTTTTAGAGACTTGTAAGTTTTCAATTCTTCCAAGTTTTACTCCTCTCTTTGCCAGGACACTTGTCTGTAAGCAACCACACACTGGAATTGTGAGGAATGTCCCCCTCTACTGTGGTCACAACCTTTGCTCCTCCTCCCCTTGCCACTGCCACCCAGGACTGCCACCCATATGGACAAAGCAATAGAGTCCTGTCTCAGTGCTAGCAAAAAACCCCTGCAATATACTTCTGATCAGTTCTTCCATCCCCTTACTCTCTGTGAGCTGAGAGTTTCAGAAGCAGCCTCTACCATTGCTACTTCCACTATGTTTCATTGCACCAAAAGTTTCTCTTGGTTTGCTGGGGCCAGGATTATTCAGGCTTGCCTTGCACTGGACTGTGCTCTATTCTCATCCAGGTGCATCAGACCCTTCCTGATGACCTTCCAAGTTGCCTTTGGTATCTGCAGGCTTAAAGGTCTGAAAACCACCACAGGTGCCAGTAATTCAGTTCCTGAGGTCTGCTCTGTGTTTGCTTTGGCCTAGTCTGTGTTAGCACAGCCTGTGCTGGATTGTACTCCCCTAACCTTGGTGCAACCTATCTTTCCTGGGCTATAAATTTGTTTTACTCTATCTTTTTGTGAGTTCTGCTGCTCTAGAATTTGTTTACAGTCATTTTTAAAGACATTTGGAGGGGTTTGGGGTAGCACTCAGACAAGTCACTGCCTTTACTCCACTGTCTTGGCTCTGCCTCACAGAAATATACTCTCAATGGAGCTGTGACATCATCCATCCATAGGGCCAGAGGAGCAGTTTTTCAGCTGCATGGATTTCAAGAACCACTCAAGTTATTATTTTGGAATTATGTAAGAAAAGTGACTGAACTATCCATATACTAAAAGGAAGTAAAAGACAGAAACGATTGTCTCATATGTACCAAAATATTCATAATCACAATCTCTATGACAGCAAAGAACTAGAAACTAAGGGGCTGCTTATCATTTTGGAATGGTTAAAAAGAACAACAACCGATCTATGAATATAACAAAATAGATTATGAAGAGAAAACTCACAAATGCTAGGGATTCAGAGAAATATGAAAGGTTTACATGAACTTAGAATGAAGTGTATATTTAATACTGTTGCAGTTGAATCAATTCAGTCATATCTGACTCTTCACAATCTCGTTTGGTGTTTTCTTGGCAAAGAACTAGAGTGTTTTGCCATTTCCTTCTCCAGTTCATTTTTACATGGGAGACTGAGGTAAACAGGGTCAAGTGCTTTGACGAGGATCACACAACTAGTAAGTGTCTGAGTCTGGATGTGAACTCAGGTCCTCCTGATTCCAGGACTGATGGTCTATCCTCTCTGTCACCTAGCTGCCCTCATAAGTAAATGTATATGCATATGTATAATGACCTCTAAATATAAATTAAAATACCTCTAAAAATGAAGCAAAATCTGAGTAACTGAAAAACCCATGTCAGATTATGAAACAAATCTTCATCTTTATCAGAGAAGAGGAACACTAGAAGTGCAGAATGTTTTATATATTTTGAGGTACTACTTGATTTTTTTTTTAATTTGATATAAAACAGGATTCAATGTTGTAGATGGATTTCATAGAATTTTTTTTTTTCAGAAATGCTTTGCATGTAAAGAAGAGAGACAACAAAAAGATATGATTCCAAAAAATCAAGAAAATACATAAGGGAAGAATATGTAATTCATGATAAGAATTCCATAGTCTTTCTGAAAACAACATATTTCAAATAATGTAACTAAAACAGGTATGTAAAAAGTCTTAGTAGTGTAATAGTTTCAAACTGAACTAAGACTTTCTAAGCTAGAATCATAAAAGTAAACTATGAATTTATAAGTGTTTTACTGGTAGGAAATCTGCAATCATTACTACCCTCTCCAAATATGAACCTCTTCAACTTTTGAATTATTATTAGATTAAAATGCATTCACCCTGCTTTTTAAACAGAAATCCACAGATATGCAAACAGGCAGAATAGTTAATCTTTTGCATAGAATATCTGTCACATTCGTCTAGAAGTCAAATTTAATGTAGGCGCCGATGGTTGGCCTGGGGTAAAGAATAATTATTTGAAGAATTTATCTCTGTAGTAAAAAGATAACATATATTTTATTACAGTATCTCTTTCCATAACATTATTTGTATATTGATTTAGATTATTGATATGTAAGGAAGATTAGAAATTTATTTTCATTCTTCTTTTCACTTTTACTTATTCTGAAATAATTAGGCATTGTGAGGTGAAGGGGAAGAAGGAAGGGAATTGTGAACAGGCAAACAAAATCCTTTCTTAAAATACTAAACATGCCTGAAAACAAAACGGTCATGTATAGGCAAAGATATTGGACTTTCTAATTGATTTTTTGGAGTCTCAGAACAATGATCTTTTGAAACCTCTCCCCCTTTCTTGGTTACTTTATTGGAAAACGCTACAGAAATGACAATCTTTGGAAATAATTGACCTTTGTGAAGACTAGAACAGCTTTTAGAGCTGGCATTTGCATATATCAGCTTTATACTACAGGAGAATAAACAAGCCACAAAAAAATAAAATTAACATATAGGATATTCTTTGGCTCTTCACTGACATTAGAAAAAAACAAATAAAAACTTCTTTTAAATCTTTATTTTCAATAGGACTTCACTGGAGGACAAACGATTTTCTTTTTCAAAAAAATATAAGTATAACACAGGAAACGACACCATTCTTAGATGAAATTTAAATGCTTATTCTCACTATCTCTCACTGCCCCCCCATCTCCAATCAGATCAATAAGCTAAGGCCTGTTGATTTCACCTTTTCATTGTCTCTCAAATAATCCCTCTTCTCTTGTCTAACACTGCCATCACTTTTGTTTAGGTTCTCAACACTTACTTCACACCTGGAGTATTGCAATAGACTGCTGGTGGGTCTGCCTACCTGTATCGCCCAGGCAATATTCACAGCATTGGTGGTAACTATGAATATGCCACTCAATCACAAAGTATTAACAGACTCTACATATAGAAGGCAGAAAAAAAAAACCATTTATTTAGACGCCAGAAAGCCAAGTCCCAGAACCAGAAAGCTAAATAATAAACATGATCACCTAATTATTTCCTACACAGGTGTTCAATCTAGTGATACTAGCCTTCTGGCTGTTCCATGAACAAGACACTCCATCTCTCACCTCTGGGCATTTTCTTTGTCTATACCCCATGCTGGATTGCTCTCCTTCCTCTGCTCTGACTACTGACATGCCTATGCCTAACTTGCTTTAAGTTCCAACTAAAATTTCACTTTCCTTAATCCTTCTTAATTCTAGTATCTTCTCTCTGTGAATTATTCTCTCTGTCTGTCCTATGTATAATTTGCTTTGTATATGTTTTCATTTGATTTCCACATTTGAATATAAGATCTGTGAGGGCAAGAACTGCCTTTTGCCTCTTCATGTACCCCCAGCAATTAGCAGAGTGGATGTCATGTACTAGGAATTCAATATATGTTTATTGTTTGATTATCTATATAAAATCAATGTTAGTAATTAAATGGATGAGAAACAGACATTTTAATGCTTGATTTAACCTGATAGCAAGACAGGATATCTAAAATGGTAAACTCATTCAAAATGTTATTTGTAACACAATTATGTTGTCAGTGTTAATGTTCATCAAGCAAGGGATAAAGTAGACATATGTGCTCAATAATCTAAATGTAAAAGGAACTCCCTATAAATGGCAAAGTTCTATAGTGACGCATCTTTACACATTTACTGATGATGTATTGATTTCATTGAACACTTTAAAAGAGATTCAGGGACACTCATAATAAAAGACTTCATAACTTACATATACAGAATAGATTTGCAGTTCTGTGTGCAATATTTTGTTATTATACTAAGTTATGGAAATTCTCATTTTATTCCATAAATTTTAAATAAATAGATAAAAATAATATGTATGCATATGGGTGATCATTCAGCCTCAAATGACCACTTTTTTAACATCAATGAATATTTTCTTAGTAATACAGCATAACAGGTATAGATAATAGATGTTTTTTGGTAACCATTAGATAGTGTTATAGGACTCAATCTGACAGGTGAACCACATCATCTACTTGTTAACTTTGCTTTCTTCATTGTATTCATGTGTTTCATTGATCCTTGTTACAATCAGCCTCACTTCAACTCTGAACCTGATTTCTCAAATATTTCCAGGCTATCACTACTTTTAGGAAGAATGAATTGTAAAAGATATCATAGATAGTTAACTTGAGAAAGAGAGCAGAGACCTGAGATGAAACTAGGCTGGATGCTAGGCTTCTTATATAAAATCTCTGCTGATTCAGGGAGGGAGTTGATGCTTATTTAGTCCCCAATAGAAGATTTTCCTTTGGCTACTTGTAACCAGCAAGATTGGACAAACTCAGACTCAGAAACTGACCAAGACCCTTTGCTAGTTAGGTGGAATATTCCAATCAATCTTCCCCCTCTCAAGGGGACTCCCTCAAACTTTCCAGCAGCCACCTTTCAGGAAGAAAGCAGGGATGCAGTAGACAGGGCATAGAATTCAGACCAAGTCTCAACCATTTATTGGTGCTGTCTATTGGCTTGGAAGACCAGTTCCCTCCACCACCATCACCATCATCACCACACACACATACACACACACACACACACACACACACACACACACAATCTCATCAATCCATTCCCACTCTTCCACCAACTTGCCAAGTAAAGGAACAGAAACAGACTTGGCCCAGAAAACTCTGCAATTTACTGTGAGCAAATCAACTATTGCCACCAACTATTAGCCCATCACTTCTATTTAATTCCCTATTCTTGTAATTAGGGATCAGTGGTCATTTAAGTAAAAACTGTTCTCTGTTATTCTCTTGTCTGTAAAATTTTTTATCTGCCCTATAAAATACATTTTTGATCCTTGAAGTCAGGAGGTGAATCAGTTTTATATCTGTATCCATACTTTCTAGTACAATCTCTGGAACAAAATGTCTTCTTAATTAATGCTTGTCAATTGCTTGCATACTTAATCATACATCTGTATGATTTTAATGTGTTTTATGAACCTCTGGTAATATGCTACAACCCTTGGTACGTGAGGAATTTTTAAACTTTTTTTAACTCTTATGGGACCCCATTAATCATACTATATGCTGCTACTGAAAAAAAATATTGATGTTAAAAATGCATTTTTCCTTTAGATAGCAGTTTTAGATCACTGATAGTGTTGCACAATTTTCTGAAAGCATTTTGTTTTCAATTCTGTTTTAATCAATTCTGTGCCAAATTCATCATCCATATATAGTGACTTTCTAAAATACATACTCTGATGAAATAGGTCAATGGTTTCTCCATCCAACTGTATATGATATTTTGTACCCCAGGGATTCTTTATCTATTTGTTTCTTCACATGTTGATTGCTTGTCTTTGAGAATTGTGGTTCTTATTCAGGATTATTTCAGGAGTTGACATAATCAACATATCATCTATAAAGAGGAACATGTACAGACAATATTTATAAGGAATCTTTCCATTTGAATTTTGCGCTGGATACCCTCCATGAAAGCTATGAAGAGTTGAAAAGTATTCATCTTACTGTTTTATCTTTTGCTTAATCGTAATAGATGATTGAGCACTGTTATTTCTATTGTTGTACTTGTCAATGAATGGTGTTTGATTTTTATCGTATTCATTGAAGATACTTTGTTGAGGGAGAGATTTCAATTTTTTTTAGTAAAAATTACTTTCCTACTGCTACTGAAAAAAAGAAAAACAAAACACTGGCACAAATATGCATGGCCTAGAAAAACAAATCCTGATATTACCCTAAAATATATAATACTCATTGTACACCTTGAGTTTGTCACCTTTCTGTCAAGTCATGTGTAGTGGGTAGTATGCGTCATTTTCATCATTCCTCTAAAATCATGGTTGGTTGTTACATTGATCAGAGTTCTTAACTCTTTCAAAATTGTTTATTTCTTTGCAATTATTTTTGTTAGTGTATGGATTATTCCAGTTCTCTTGATCTCACTCTTCCTTAGTTCATCCAGGTCTGCCTAGGTTTTTCTGAACTCTCTTTCATTATTTCTTTTAGGACAACAATGTTCCAATGAGCTGCTATACTATAATTTCTTCAGATATTCCCATATTTATGTGCACTTCCTTAGTTTTGCATTCATTGCAACCTTAGAAAGATGCTATTTCCATGGTATTTACCCTCCATATATTCTTGGTCTATAGATATTTTTTCCAAATTCGTTATTTTTATGATTATTTCTAAATTCTCGTATGTTAAATGTTGAAGTCTAAATGAAAACACTGTCAATGGTGAAGACAATAATTTAATATAGAGTCTCATTTCAGATGAATCTCATTTTTATCTATTTTGTGTCCATAGCAATAGTAGTAACAATAATAATAAAACTATGTATATATACACAAGTATGTGTATGTATATATGCATATGTATATATGTGTGTGTGTACATATATATATTCATGTTTTGCAAAACTTTTTACAAATATTATGTCATGTTATCCTCACAGCAGCCCTGGTAGGTAGATCTTTATTATTCTTCTCATTTTACATGAGGAAATAGAGACAGATGAAGGTTGTGTTACATGCCCAATGTCACACAGTCAATAAGTGTTTGAAGCATGATTTGAACTCAGGTCTGCCTGAATCCAATCCACTGCACCATGTAGGTAATTTTAGTTTCATCTTTAAATTTTTTGAGAATCCTAGAGTTTGAGTACCCAGCAAAGCTTTTTTGTGAAATTGGTTTTTTTTCCTCCTTAGGTCATTTTTTAAAATAATGTAATGTGGTTGATAATCTTTAATATTCTTCCCTGTGACTTTTTAACATTGATTTGTATTCTAAATTTTTATTCAATTTGACTTGTAGCTATGCCTCTCTGCTTGGCAAGAGAGGCATGCCAGGTGGCAGTGTATTTGCTTGTGGAGGTGATTTTCTGGATTCTTGACCTCCTCATTGTGATCATTTCTGTAGCAAATAACCAATGTCTAGGAATCATTTTAAAGAATTGTCCATAATCTAGTTATAAATAGAAGATAGTTGCAAACATCATTTTCAGAGTGTTAAACATTTGTTTCCTGTATATTAAAGTGTAATCAGTTTCACTTTTTCTTTCTTTCTTTTTTAATATCATTTGCTCCTTGCCACATCCAGGGTCATCCAAATTTCTGCTTCTAGAGAATATCCATGCTATGTAGGTAAGTGCATCTGTGCTGTCTAAAGTTTGGGGTGTGGGGAAGGAATCTCCTCTAGTTTGCATGGAATATATAATCTATGTTTAAGGGACAATACAGATAAATGATTTCAATCAGTAACTTTATCACTATGGGCTTATATTTTCTCATCTGTAAAATGAAAGGATTAGATTAATGGTATGTGTCTAATGTGCCTTCCTGGCCTTTAAGTCTTTTTATTATAGTTAAACTTATTGCATATGTGAATTTTCTATGCTCATCTCTGTCAATGGATTCTCAACAGTATAAGGGAAATAGGGGTCATACATGCGATGATTTATGATCATCCTTGTGTGACTTTCTATGATATCTAGCCTAGCAGTTACATCAAAGGAGTGACTATTAAAGTTTGTTATTGACAATGAAGGGGAATGAAAAATAGATCAAAGTTGCAAATAACCATTTAAATGAAAACTAAGAAATGAAAACCAGAACAAAATTGATAGCTAATCTGCTACAGGAACCATAGAGCAAGAGCAAATATTGACTTACAGAAAGGAATAAATTAAAGGTGAACACATCACAGAGGAAAATCAAATGGGTGTGAAATAGACACAGAAAAACCATGTGCTCACAGTGCAAAAATAGAACGGATGAGAGAATTGTTTAATTATCAATAGCCAAAGTAGGCCAAAAATAAGGAAAAAAAGAAAACACGATGCCTTGTAATAACAAAAATCCAAAAGATGGGATGATACCAATAGGATTTAGAACTAGAAAGGCAATTTCCTACTCTAATGATCTCCTTATTCATATAGAAACAGATCCTGAGAGAATTTAGGTGACCTTTAGAGAGTTATACACTTACTAAGCAGTTGACTCAAAGTTTAAACCAAGGTCCATTTGGCTCCAAATTCAGCATTCTTTTGCTAAAGCACATTGAAACGCTAGCATAAGATGGGAAGAAAAAAAACACTAGATTGTCAGTGAGATTATCTGGCTTCTCTACCTGTCACTATGTGAGTATAATAAACCCTTTTATTTTCTAGGTCTCAGTTTCTCCATCTATAAAGTGAAGGGACGAACTAAATCAGCCCTGGTTAGATAAAAGGTTCTATGATTCATAATAGATATAATAAAGAGAAATTGAAGGAATTCACATACCAAACCTACATGCTTCAGTCTGAGGGGAGAAAACTATTAAAAAAACTTCTAGTACAGGAAAAGCTAATGAGAGAGAAATAAAGTTTTCATAGGCAGTTTTTTTTTTTTTTAAAGCACAGAAGTTGGTTAGTAATTGCTTCTTCCTTTTTCAGGAATGTACTTTTTATTGATTGTATTATAATGACATGTTGTCAATTAAAGGGAAGCTAAGCCTTAGTTAGAAGGGACGTATAAGCTGCATATCACTTAAGTATTTCTATTTTTAATGCCTCCTTGCTGAAAAAAGGCAATGGCTTTTCCTTACCACTTGAATGTTTATTTTGGAGGAACAGATTCAGAATACCATTTGTGAAGTTGCTTCTGTAAAATTATTGCTGTAAGCTACTTACTTCTGCAGTAAAATCCGACGCTTGCCCTCTCTGTCTAAGGATCCCCCATCATCTCAGACATAAAACAGATTTTGACAATTATACAGTATACTTTAAGACACTCACAAATATATTTCCTATCTTTGAAAATACAAAGGCATATTAGTCTTTGATGACTGAGTATCCATTCTAACAAAATTTAGTCAAATTAATGCTTATTGAGTCTTGCGTGTTCAATTTTCAGAGATATTAGGGTTACCTGAAATAATAGCGTATTGGTGTGTCTATACCAAATTTTATAATAAAAAATAGGAACTTTAAAAGGCTGGTATATTTATTGAACTTCCGCATACATACTGCTAAAAACTGCTCTGGCAACTAACCATGACAAGGGGAATCAGCATTCAATGTAAAGTAATAAGGATGTACAAACTAATAGATGAAAGCAGGATGATCTTGAAAACTGGAAGTCAACAATGGAGAAAAGGTAAAGAAGCATTTTAAATGATTCTTAAATTACAATGAAGTAACATTTTGATAATCATTAAGATGGCAAATACATAACAAAAATTATCTTGTATTACCTGAAAGAATTGATTATTAATAATCAATGATTTGGGGGGAATTCAGATTTTTCTCTTTTTTCTTTTATGCACATTGCAAAACCTCAGTCTCTGAAAGTTCAGGTCACTTTCTTCTGTATCCAGAGGCCCACTCCCACCCCAAGGTGGAGCAGCCATCGTGTTCTAGTCAGGTTTGGGTGGGCCTAAATTCTTGGCCTAAATTGCTCAATGGTACGGCTAACTTAGACATAAATGTCATAATCAAAGGTCAAGTGCAGCTCCTCATTGTAATTTTTATTTTCTCATTAATTGTTAGCCAATCCAATAGCCTGCAAAATGTATGAGAGTGAGTATTATTTCATCAAATGATAAATTGCTCTAAAAAATACTGTTAGTTACCAAAGCATGTGAGTACTATTAATTTTTTTTGTTTTATTTTATGAAGCAATAAACTGTTCAAAATAACTATTGCTTCTAGATGTCATCCATAAATCAAGTCATGCCAATGGCAGCAAAGTAATGGGTGTCCAACAAGCAAAAAGATTTGATCATGGGACACGAGCTGAAATGGTGACAAGACAAAGAAACCTTGAACATCTCAATGAAGATTTTTAAGCCAGCATGTTGAGAATACTAATCTAAAAATGGTGTTATAGTTGAGAAGAAATTGAATCTTAATGAAGTTGTCCAATATGATTGCCTATGGTGAATAGTAAAACAGTGAAAACAAAACTGACAAATATATTCTCAATCAAAAAAAGCTTCCTTAAAACACCGTTGGTTTTCTGAAATGTAATGGTACTATGAAAACACAGGAAAATAAGACATTTGAAATATAAAGTAAAATATTAATTTTAAAAGATGATTCTTGAATTTCAATAATTTCCATTTTAAATGGAAAGTATTTGATTGTTTTGAAAGAAGTCAATTTTAAGACAATCTTACCAAATCTTGGATGTAATTCAGTTCTTGCATTTGCTGTCAAACTATCCCTTACTTGTTCTATGTCATGTTAATTTTCTTTAATATTATTTAGCATTGTCTATAACAATCATCAGAGGAATGATGACATGAGTTGCACTAGGCTTTGTTTTGAGTGAGGGAGGGCTATTCAGGGCAGTCCTGCTGCTGTTTCCCTCCCAGTCTGATGTCTTTCTTTTTCTTGACCTCATTAAAGGGGCCATGCCCTGGCTCCTTCTTAAACAGGTCTATTCAATAGATGGGTATTCCCTCACCCTAAGTGAGTACTTGCATAGACCTTGTATCCTAAAGGGCCCAAGGTCTCCCAATGCATCCTGGGTCATCTCCAGTCATCCAGATGAATATCTGGTCACTGGATTCAGATGGCTCTAGAGGAGATTTGAGGCTGGTGACCTGCACAGCCCTCCCTCACTGAAAAAAAAAGTCAAGTGCAACTCATATCATCATGTGTTTGATGACATAGTCTTCTTCAGCAACGAAGGATGAACAAAAATAACAACCAATGTGATTACATATCAACAAAGTTACGATGTCTTCTGTTTTAGTTCTATTTTTAACTAGATCACATGTATTTCTTCTAATACTGAAAGTGGATTAACAATTTGATAAAATCATGGGAAATTATCTTTGTTTTTTCACAAATTACCACTTATTTGCTTTCTTTTTAAATGTAAAATTTAACTTGCAATATAAAGATGATCAATATATCTTTTATTTACAGATGATATGTTACTATAAGTTGTTGAGTATAGGATATATGCTGTAGGAGCAGGAACTTATTTAATATATTTTTTGCTCTAATTACTATTAAAATGTCACATACATATAGTTACTGAATTATTATTTAATGAATTTGATATTTAATATAATTTCCCATGTGCCAATTTATAAACTGATGTATTCTTGGATCTTTGAGCTAAGGGAAGAACTAGAGAACTGCATCTTTTTCCTCCTCTGGTCCTTAAACTTTGGGCAATTCAAAAATATATATGAAGCCAAATGTGATATTTATCTAGGATTCAGAAATTCTTCAATACCTTGGATACGGGTTATAAAATGCCATTTATAAACTAAAATATAGAAGACAATAGCATCACCTATACTCTTACTCAGAAACATGATAAGTTTTACTCATACAGTGCTTTTGATGTTAGCCAAAGTATTTAATCCAATAATAAATCACTTTTGCCCTATATCATTACAGTTATTTAATGCCATGCGTTGTGAAGAATATAAAAAAAAATAACATATCTTATCTCAAACTACCTCAGTGTAGTCTCAAAGACTTAAATTATAAGATACCAATACAGTCAAACAGTCATGGTTTAGATCAAAGTTGGCCAGTCTGCACCAACAACCTAAATTAGTATTGGAAAACACTTGAAAAAAGATCATATAATTATTAAAAGAAAATTAACTTAGCCATAGCAGAGGAAAGGCATTCAGCTTCTCTGTCTCTCTGATGCAAATTGTGGTCCTCTGTTCAAACTTCATCTCATCAACTTTTTGTTTTTGTTTTCCTTTTCTTTCTCCATTCTAGATGAGAAAGTTACATGAATCATCCAAGCTTTAATTTTATTGAACAAATTAGCTCTTAAGAACAATTTCAATATATTTTATTCTGGAAAAAAATTAGTGTAATTTGCAAGGGATGGAGCATTAGAATATGGTTTTCATGAAAAATAGCAGGAGGTCAAATGGCTGATGTGGTAAAAATAATTATGATGAATTGCAAGAGAAAAAGATGAATATGAAATTCAGTGACCTAAGAAGGCCACATAGAGGGGGGAATATCTGACTTTTGTTTTAAAGGAAAAGCAGAGATTTCATGGGCAAAGATGAACAGAAAGAACCATTCAGATATAAGAAATCACTTTGGCAAAAGCAAAGACAACAATATGGTAAAGGTGATAGATTTCTGGGGTCTGAGAAAAAGAAGTAAACATCTCTCTCTCTTTCTCTCTCTCTCTCTCTCTCTCTGTCTCTGTCTTTCTATCTGTCTGTCTCTCTGTCTCTGTCTCTCTGTGTCTATCTGTCTGTCTGTCTGTCTCTCTCTCTGTCTCTGTCTCCTTCTCTGCTCCCCTCCATATGTATGAGTGTGTGTGTGTGCGTGTGTGTGCGTGAGTGTGTGTGTCTGTGTGTGTGTGTGTGTGTGTGTGTGTGTGTTTTGGGGAGTGGTGGAATTTGTTGGAATTCAGATTAGTACTAAGTGATGGCATGAATTAAGTAATGCCAAAAAAAAAAAACAACAAAATCAGAAAAAGGGAAACAAGTGGTGATTACAACTGTGGTCCCTAATAGTAATAGTCTAATCTAGTAATTGTACTGCTTTTTATCATCTAGAGGCCTACCGCTAATCACCTTGGCCTTGGCCATCTTCTCATGATGAGGATTATCACCTCTCCCCTTCACCTAACAGTTCAAATTTCAATTTTAAAGTTGAATTTTTACTTCTGCTCTGAAAACAAAGGTGTAAAATCTGAGTAACTCCTATATGGCTTCACGTTTTGCTACTTTAAGACTAGGTTTAAGACTGGCTTCTACACAGCTCATATTTCATTCTTTCTAGTTCTCATATTAGGGACCAAGGTAGAAAAGGGGGTAAGAAAGGCTAAGAAGTCATCTTGTTTATAAATTGACCCTCATATAGCTTAAATAAAAAAAAGATCATTTTTCCAAGTGAATGATACGATATAGCAATATGGAAAGTCTTTGGAATTTTATTTGGGTGTCAAAGAGATGTGCAAAATAGGATCAGAAAACAGTGAAATGGAGAAAGATATGAAATCAGAAAATAAAGCAGCAAGAATATGTTCCGTTATCCAAACTGAACAGGAGGACCAATAACAAACTGTAGTTACTTGAACAAATCAGATACCCTATAATGTAACAGAGTCTGCTAGCTCTGTCTATTAAATATTTGAGATAAGACCCAAACAAATTGAAAGCATGGAACTCATCCATGAAATTACATGAGATGAACAATGGATGTATGATCCTCATTAAAATTTTGAATTTTGTCAAAAAGTTGTTCAATTTCCTTGATAATAAAGACTATCTGCTTTTGCTGTTGTACAGGTCTGGGTTATTCAGAAAGGAGGCATGCTTATGCTTGCTCACTGACTCCCCTTGTTCCCTTGAGTCATTTGACTACAGATCATTCAAAAATATTTCTGGTTTTTTATATAGGAAGATTCCTTACGATTTTGGCAGCTCAGTTTTGCTGCCCGAAGCCTGCAGAGACAACATTTGGCAATAATTATTAGTCATTAGCTGTGAAAAATGTATGAGGGGACAAAAATGTTAAAATGACTGCCTCTTCCTGTCATTTCACTGTGGTAGTAAAAGTGTTTCTGAACTCTTGGGAACTGGAAAAGAACATGATGTAAGAAGTCATAAGAATGGAAATTGGGAAGGAAACCTGCTTCTTAAAAAATGAGAGGTGCTATTGATATATGGGGAAATAAATAAGATGTTATACTAGAGGTTTCTTTTAAATGGAGTTATTAATTATGACATGCCTATTTCAAGTTAATTTGCTAGAAATTAGAATGGTATAGAGGCAGTTACAGGGGCAGCTAGGTAGTGAAGTGGATAGGGTGGGTACCGGGCCTGAAGTCAGGAAGACTTGTCTTGCTTATTTCAAATCTTGCCTCAGAAACTAACTAGCTGTGTGACAGTCACTTAACCTTGTTTGCCACGGTCTCCTCCTCTATAAAATGAGCTGGAGAAGAAAATGGCAAACTACTCCAATATCTTTACCAAGAAAATCACAAATAAGGCCACAGAGAGTAAGACATGAATGAAAAAGACTGAACAAAAACAACAGAGGTGTAGAAAGCAGAGTGAATTTTAAGATATTTCCTTCAGAATGATAGATGATATTTTATGCACAATTTAAGATAAAGTTCCTAAAGATGAACATATTCTCTGAAAAGAGGCAACTGCAATATAAACAAATGTACTGTCACATTTATAATTTTTAAAAGAGGCTTTCCTACCCACTTGTTGTGGCAGGCTTTATTTTTGTACAAGGTTATGAGTTGACATTGCCATAAATGTCACTAATTTGCCAACTACTTTGGAAGGTAACTCCATCTTTATATATGTAAAGGACGGTAGCTGGAGGTTGAATTCCTCTGTGTAGAAATAGCAGCGCTAATAGGATGGACCTTGTCAGTGGAGTTTGAAAAGTGAAATATGCTATGAAGGCCTGAAATCCAGGCTGCCGCCAAATGATATCCCACTTTCAATATGAGTAAAAGAATCAAAGGTTTGAAGAAGATTTTGCCTATTAAATACTCCAATCTACCCACCACTGCCACCTTTTATTCCCAATCATCTTCAGAAATGACTATTTTTTTCAGGACTGGTCAAGTTGTAGGGAAGTTATATATCAGGCCTGAGGTTGAAGGCAAAATGAAAGATGTTGAACACTAAAACTTTATCATCTAGTGATGCTCCATTACATTGAGTCGTTTGTTGTTATTGCTGTTTGCTTTATTTTGGATTGTTTTTAACGAAAAAGTTCCTATTTCATTATCTTGAGTTTTTGATCAGTAGTTTTTCAGTTGTGTCCAATTTTTCCTGACCCCATTGAGGTTTTCTTGGCAAGTATGTTGGAGTGGCTTGCCATTTCCTTTTTTCAGCTCATTTTACAGATAAAGAATTGAGACTAACTCAGGGTCACACAGCTGGGAAGTGTTTGAGGTCAGATTTGAACCCTCTAACCACTCTGCCTCATAGCTGTCCCATTTTATTATGTAGTCCCATCATTATCCAGTTCCATCAAAGTCTGGGTTAGTTTATGTAGAATATGGTAACAATTTCCTAGTCTATGTAATGGCAATCAACTTAGGATCTTTTGTTGTTTTTGTTTTACTAAAGTGCCTCAGATTGAATAACTTGATTAAAGAAGAACTTCCCCACCTATTGATGGGCCTGTTCCTTGTGGGAAACTTGATTAGAGGAGTTGCTTTGTAGGAGGGTTCTAAGTATCTTTTGTTTTTTCTATCGAGGCATTAGGTTGGAGAGTCCTGCCCCGTGGCTCTGAAAAAGGGTATAAATACTTCAAGGGTGAGGTTTTACTCTGGGGCTTATTTTTTGGAAGAAGGTCTGTGTGCCTGATGAGACTCTGGGAAACCACTAAGCAGCCCACTCTCCACTCCCCTTTCCCCCCTACCCCCCAGCTTTTTGAAAACCTAAATGTTGGTGCTTCACTCTCTGGTTTATGTGTATGTATGTTAACGGTCAGACATATGGAATCATGTCTGTAGATTTTTGATTTCTCTGAAATTTTGACTTTGATTTTCTGTGATACCTGTGCTTGATTAAAGTGATTGTTAACACCTCAGAAGTTGCCTTTCCTTTTAGAGAAGCAGATCAAAGAACATCTATTAGTAGACCCCCCCTGTGTATGTTGGGGGGCTTACTGTTACAGCTACTTGCAGGTAGTAAAGCTACCATGAATGAAAGGTGAATTTTACATGCTAACACAATTATCACAAATATGAAATCAGTGAATTTGGATCATGGAGGCATACATCTAGAGTTAGATGTGACTACATCTGATCTAACAATTTCATTTTACAAATGAGAAACTGTGCAAAAAGATGTGAAGTCACTTGTCCAAAGTCACACAGGGAGAAAAAAATCAAAAGAAGTCTTTGAATCCAGGTTCTCTGACTCCAAAGCTAGTCGGTGATCTTTCCATTGAGTCACACTGTCTTTAAATGAAATGTTACTTTGCTGGTAACTCCCACAGTAAACACATTCATATTAAAACATAATTATTAAAACCTATTCTAAATTATGAATAGTGATTTTTTTTTTCTTTCCTCCACTGCTAAAGATAATGATAGAGGTGTTTATGTCTCCAAGGTCTCTGACACTGAGTGATTTTTTAGTCTACTAGATGTCATCATTGAATATAACACGGTTAAATGATTTTTGCTCTTTTCCCTAATTCATGAATGATTTTTTAGGAAGAATGGGCAATCAATTTAATAAAAGGACTTTAAACAACATTATTGTTAGCAATGCCAGTTGTAAGTTGATGCTCTTAATAATAAGACTTTTTAAAGACCTTTTACAAAATTTTCTCTTGTTCATAAACTTATTTTACATATAACATATTTTCTTTATAATTTATATTATATAATCATTTAATTCTCTAATTCAATTTGTAAAATTGATCATCTATTCTTATAAAAGTTATATATGTGCATATATATACATATGTATGTATATATGTTGTTAGAAGTGAGCCCATGTAACAAGCCCCCATCAGTGAGAAACATACTCACCTTAAGCAAAGAACAATACCTGTTGTGAAATCCGGAAAGCTTTTATTAATCTTTACGTCCATTCCCCCTGAATGGCCCTTGTACTTCTCCAGTAAGATTACAGGTCTACTACAACACATTCAGAGAGATAGGACTTCTTTTACTGTTTTCTGAACTTTGTATCTCCCATGATACTGTCCCCTGGTCATATGACTTTATGTTCTTCTCTCTAATAGGCCTTTCCTCACACAGCCCCTTAAGCCTGCGCTTTAGTTTTTGACCTCTAACCTGTTCATGCTAAGTCACAACCCTTATCACTTAGGACTGTGGAAAGCAGAATTTTCTTTTTTCTACATGTAAACTTTCTTGTTCATACCTGTAAATAAATAAATAAATAAACCAACGAATAAATATGTGTGTGCGTGTATCATAGTGTACTAGTACCGTTAATAATTATATATGTTAAAAAGTTCTTTATATCATGTCATTTGTTCAAATGGAAATTTGAATTAATGTAAGCAATCAGAAAGTTGTACATGTAGCAGAACCACTCATAAAACTCCTCAATATGTTTATTCAAAAATTTTAAAATTTGATGTTCCCAGAATCTTTGCTCAAACAGTGGTAGTTTCAATGAAAGATAACCTGGGAACACAGTAAGTATGCTTGTAGAGTTCTATTGTCTTATCATGGGAGCAAAGTCAGAAGTCAGTTACTCTAGGAATGGGTCATAGGACTTTGAAACTAAAGACAAGTTTGAAAAGTAAAAACTAAAGAATTGGCATGTTGGCTAACTGGAAATAAGGATGAGATGTGAGTAGCCAAAATTATATGCAAAATCTCCCGGGCAAGATGTTTAGTCAAGCAGAGCTGAGACAAGTGATTGAAAGTTATCAACAGACAAGTAGACAACTGAAGTGCAGGATAGCATGTGATCTATGGCAAGGGAATCTAACAGTATGTATATGGATCCAGTCACGAGATTGGTTTTCAGAACAGAATTCCATTACTAGTAGGGATATTGACAGGAAATGCAATCATTTCAAGGAGCAAGGAGTGGATTGGCTTACTAATGTGGGCTATTTTGTTGAGCTAAAGGTGCTTCTATATTTATTTTGGAGGAAAGAACCAAAAAGGCAAAGGTAGCAGTAGATATAACTCCTAGCAAAATCAACTATCTTTTAAAAGTTGGTGTTTTATTTTTTTAATTTTAGTAGAATAGGTATATTTTTGTATCAATATCTTTTTATTTAAAGGTGTAGTTTGTAAGGGAAAGACAGGGTAAACAAGTTTTCTAAGGTGCCACCCAAAGGTTCTGATCTTAGTAATTAAGTTAGTAATTAAAACCCAGACTTCTGAATCTTGTATTTCAAATTTATCAATTATATCATAATTTGACCGTATGATGGCTCAAGGATATATCTTGTCTACTTAACTCTAAGAATTCAAGTGGAAAATAAAACCCCCAAAAATAGCTTTTTTTTTTTTTTTTGGTTAATTATCCTAACAAGGAGGGATATGTTATATTTAGGTTATAATACTCTCTTCAAATTTTTAAAGAAGAAAGGTTTTCTTGTTGTGGATAGAAGTCATGTTTTTTTGTGATATAATATACAATTATCTCAAAGAATTTGAAATATAAATAAAGAGAAAAACAATAAACATTTATTAAACGTGCCAGGCATTGTGCTAAGCATTTTACAAATTTTTCATTTGATCCTCATAACAAATGTGTGAGATTGGTGCAATTATTATCTCCATTTTACAGTTTGGGAAACAGACAGACATAAGTTAAGTTACTTGCCAAGGTCAAATGGCTAGTCATTTTCAGTCTGGATTTGAACTCAAGTCTTGCTAACTCCAGGGCCAGTACTCTCTATTCACTGCCACTTCCTAACTCTTTCTATGTAATAGAAATAGTGCACATCCAAAATACACACACACACACACACACACATATGTATGCATGCATTTGTGTGTGCACACACAAGTTTGTGTATGTGTGTTCATGCATCTATGTATCCCAAGTAAGGGGATGGGTGCATTTCATGCCATAAAATAGGATCTGTTACAACCTGTGTTCAACAAGGAATATCTTGTGAAGGATCAATGAAATGTCTTCTCTGTTTGTTACTTCTTTTCTTTCTTCTTTACCAGTAATGGATAATATAGTTTTACAATTGATAAGAGTACCCAAAATTATTTAGTTAGTATAATGTCATTATAAAGATAAGACAACAGACAAAATGCTATTGTGAACTTCCAAATTCACTGAACTAGGTAATAAAAATTGGAGTGCCAATCCATTGGCTCTGTTTAGTCTTCTGAACATAGAATCTTCTCTTTAAGAATTCCATTCAAAGTTATTTACTTTATACAGGGCACTGTGCTAACTTCATTAGGCATATTCCTTGCCTTCCTGAAGCTAATATTCTCGTAGCGTAATATACATTCATAAATAACTACGATACTAAATAAATAATGCATGCCAAATGCAGATAGCATCCCCTCTGACATACTTAGACTCTCAATTCACATTAATATTGTAAGGTTGGGTACCCGAGGATTACTAGCACTCTTCAAGCCAAGACCACACCAAGAGCTGTATTTGACAATTATTTAATTAAATTATCATATAATATTATTGTTAAGTGTGTTTGTATCTTTTGCTCTTACTACAGACTGAACTCCTTGTAGATAGGTATCATGCACATATACATATATGTATGTGTTTGTATATATAAAACTATATATATGTATATACACATATGAATATGTTTGTACACACACACACACACACACATTGTATCATCCCTAGCACCACAGCACTTTTCACACATTAGTCATTTAATAGTCATTGTATGTTGAATGACTAAGAGACTGCCTGATTGAATGAGATGAATCATCTATTTCTAAAATTGTTTTTCTTTTGTAGCATAAATATAAAATTCATGTGATAAAATCATCTAGAATAATTTTCACTGAAATAATAAATCCTGTATCTTTATATTTTAGTTTTCAAAATTGCATTTTCACCCCCAAATTTTCTAATTCTTCCCAAGCAGGTGTAATATTTCTCTCTTTGGAACCACTTAATCATTTTATCTGTAGCTTTCTCATGACACATCATGCTACCTTGACCTGCAGTTATTTGTTACCTTTATTATTCTTCTTTTCATCTATCCCCACTCCCATCCATGCCCCACTTTTTGACAATTAGTATTCTTTCCTTCTCATCTGTATATCAACTAGAGCATCTAGCCAAGATATGATCAATACAGTACTCAATGAATATTTATTGTTCTGACTCAGCAAATTCAGCAAATACTCATCGAACACCTACTATGTTCATAGTCCTACATTAGGGAATTTATAAAAAGTGTAGCACAGTCTCTAAAATAATAATAATAAACATATACGTACATATGCAACTTAATCAAGGAGATAAAATACAAGCAAAGAAAGAAATAATCAAACAAAATCACTAATAAAGGGCATGTATGTCATAAGGCATGATTAACTATAAGAAAGTTGGTATGAACAATAAAGTGTATTAATTCAGAAGAGACATAAATCATTGAATTTGTTGTGTGTTGTGCTACAATTCATAATACTAATATAAGAATAAGGGCACAATAATGATGTTATCACAATTTTTAAGCAAGACTTTCTGATATATCTATAAATGAAATTGCTTAAATTTATTCTGGGGAAGAAAAAAGTACATTTCAGTGGAGCCATTCTGCCCTACCTTCCTTGTTTTAGGAAAGATAAGGTATGAAAGATCTAGAATAATGTCCATTCATTCAGCTGAGACCCTTAAACTCTAGAGGATCATGTGGTATTCCCTCTATCTAGTGATACATAGCTAAGTTCTAAAATGTATTTTTGAGCATAACTAGAACCAGAACATCAGTTTGAGTGGTTATCAAGGTCATATACAGCTATTCTAAATAATACTGAATCCCTGGGAGAAAAGTAGTCCTATTACACGTTTTTAAATTACATAGTGCCGACCTGAATTAAATTTTCTTCATTACTTGTTCATTATTATTAAAATGGTAACCACAATTGGTTAGCATGTTTGTGTATGTTTAGAGTATTTAAGCAATCCACAGCCACCTCCTATTTAATCCAAGATTATATGTAATGCTCCCTGAAAAATCAGAGTAAAGTCGAATGGACATTTTGACAAAGAAATCCATTTATTTTAATATGTCTGGTAGAATGCCTGATCCAAACCTTCAGAAAACCCATGAATATGATTTGTGATTGTTTCATGAATAAATTTGTAGGTATGAAATGTATTTCATTTTGTATAATTTTGGCAATCTATAGCAACAATGCGCAACTATATAGATGTTAATATATGTTGATTCCAAAGAAGATTCAAATATAATCTTACATTAAAATTGTTCGAAATCCATTTCCATGTACTATTGTGTTAATAAATGTTATCTTATGAAAATGTGTAATCAAGACTTTCAAACAATCAAATTCTGAGAACTTTAAATATAGTAATTGCACCGATGCTTTTTTTCTTTCCATTCTCCAATAGAAACCATGAGGTAGAAAATAAATGTGTTAAAATCACAAAATCTTTTACAGATATTGTTGATATTCCCCACAGAAAATCTGAGTCATCTCATCGATGAATTTGTTTATTAATTTATACAGTTTTCATTCAACTGTACATCTGGACCATATAAGTCAATTGTTATGTAAAATTAACGTGCACAAGGTAAATTCTCCTACCCTGTGCCTTTTGAAGATAGCAATTGTTTGCAGTGATCATTAGCTGGATATCAGGATGTGCTTAAAATATCCCAATTGTTTTTACTTTCCTTTTCAAGTAAAAGGAGCAGCTGTCATGATTCATCTGTGTTTTCTGGGCTGTGGGTTGTTGTTGTTACTGTGGCAGTTGTTACTCATTTTTAATAGGATAAGAGGAGACCCAAAATGGTTCACTTGTTTTAACCCATTTCAACCATGTAGAAGTAGATGATCAAGGGCACCTGTAGTCAGTAGAATCCAAACAAACCTAGACCCCAAGCCTGGCTCTTGATCAGAACTTTCTGTTATTGGTACTTCCTCCTCCCCTGAATCCCTAGTCCCTTCATCCATGACTCTCCTAGGTGATGGAACATACCTAGGCCATGCTCATATCTCTCTAATACTTGTATCCTCTATACAGACCAGAGTGCCTGGAAGGCAACAGGTGCTTAATAAATGTTTATAGATTGACTAAAACATTCACTGTAGAATATGAGCTTTTCTCCTTGTCTGTCAAATGCACACATCTTCTGCTGTGTCTCTCCCTGTTCTTGTAGTAATCAAACAATGGACACTGAGAAAACTCTTTCCTGCCTCTTTCTCTCATATCTACCTCTTTATCTGAGAGAAAATACCTCAATTCAATTGTTCACCTCTTACATTGTATTCTCTGGAATGTCCATTCCATAGAGAATAAACTGACCTTTATTCTATGTTCTTTTTCTCACATTGTCTCTTTTAGCTCTCTTGAAGACCTGAACCTTTGATGACACTCCATCTTTTCAAACACTAGCTGTACCTTCTCTAAGATCCCATCCTCAATTCCATGGTAGAGTTAACTACTACTGGCTCCAAAGAACTGATTGTTAAATTTTCAGTAAAGGAATTTCAATTCAAAAATAGGCAAACACCACAAATCAGAGTTTGACTTATTGCTTTGTTCATAGTCTGGGCTTAATAAAGTGATAGACAAAATGTCAATAACATAGATTTAACTTTAAAAAGTACATAAAACATTTTCCCCTAGAGGACTTGTTAAACATTTACCAGCATACCACTGCACTATTCCAATATTCACACTGGCCCAGAAGGAGGAGTCAAAATACTTCCCCACTGTCACTTGCTGACCTCCCTTGACTCTTCTTGGTAAGCTTTGTATTTCTGAAATCCACATGATTAAAATTACGATAGCTATAGTTTACTGTTCCCTCAAGTTATTTCCCCCACCTTTCTCAAGGAGTTGAGTTCAGCATCTTCCTTTAATCCATATTTTGTGCCTTTATACTATAGTAATTAAGGGGAAGAGAAGAAAAAAGGAAGAATGTTTTATGTGACAGGCACTGTGCAAAAAAACTTTTTTTAACTCAAATTTATTTTATTTTCTCAATCACTTGTAAAAATATGTAACATTCATTTCTTTAAAATGTTGAGTTCCATACTTTTTTTTCCTACTTCTTCTACATCATCCTTGAGAAGGCAGACAATTCAATATAGATTATACATGTGAAATCATATTTCCATATTGGTTGGTTGTCCCTTCATTCTTGAAGAGGACCAAAATGGCATCATCGCGATAAAGTCAAGTTTCAATGTGTATGTGTCCAGATATGGCTGATCAGACCAATATGAGTTCAGAATGCTCTCCACAGATTGGACACAGATAGTCTGTGTGAATACTTTGGGTGGATTCTCTAAATTTGCACATCCTGCATTTCCTTTGAGCTATTTCAATTCTGCTTTGCTCATAGAGCACAGCACCTTTTCTGATGTGGGCATGCTATGCTTAGCAGTCCTGTGCCAGCGTCTCCCATATCAGACAATCAATTTCAAAGTTCTTGAAAGAGACTTTGAGTATCTTTTTATCACTTCTTCTGATGACCATGTGATGGTCTGTCTTGTGCAAGTTCTCCATAAAATAGTCTTTTTGGCAAGCGTACATTCTGCAATTCTGCATTCAAACAATGTGGCCAGTCTATCAGAGCTGCACTGTCTGAAGCATAGATTGAACACTTGGAGGTTTAGTCAGTGTCTGGTACCTTATCTGCTGCTTGTGCTAATTTTGGCCTAACAAACACAAGAAAACACAGGTGCTCCATCAGCCACCACCACACCATCCATACATGGAACCATTATTTACCGCAAATGGAGAAGTTCTGAATGATGTGGATAAGTTCACTTACCTTGACAGTGTACTTTCCAGGGATACACACAATGATAATGAAGTTGATGCATACATTGCAAGAGTTAACTCAGTGTTTGGGAGGCTCCAAAGAAAAGTATAAGAGAGAAGAGGTATTATACTGACTACTAAACTGAAGGTCTACAGAACTGTTGTGTTGACCTCATTGTTGAATGCCTGTGAAACATGGGCAGTCTACTAGCACCATGCCAGGAACCTGAATCACTTCCATTTAAACTGTCTTAGGAAGATTCTGAAGATTCTGAAGAGAACTGATCCATACTTTCTTGCATTTCAGATTCAGAGGCTGAATTGAGTGAATAATGATCTCCAAACAGAAAATCATGCACCAATACTCCTTCCATTTAGTCATGGCTTGTAGCTTTTTCAAATTGAAGAATTTGCCATCAGTGGAGTAGCTGACCTTGATGTCATGTTCATCCTCACTGAAAGCATTTCCATTATAGTCTTGTTGCAAAAGAAAAAAAGTATCAAAAAGTTAAAAAAAAGTATCTTTCTATTTTCATCCAAACTCTATCAATTATTTCTCTGGAGGTAATAGCATTTTTCATGATAAGCCTTTCAGGATTGTCTTACTAGTCAGAATAGCTAAGTCATTCACAGTTGACATTCCTTACAATATTGTAATTACTGTGTATAATTTTCTACTGATTTTGCTTATTTCACTTTGCATCAGTTCATATAAGTCTTCCCAGTATTTCTAAAGCATCCTGCTCATCATTTTTTATAGCACAATAGTATTCTGTCACAATCATATTCCATAACTGGTTCAGTCATTCCCTGATTGATGGATAATCCCCTCAATGTCAAATTCTTTGTGATCACAACAAGATTTTCTAAAAATATTTTCATAAAGATAAGTCCTTTTTTTTTTTGTTTGATCTCTTTGGAACACACACCTAGTACTGATTACTGGTGTGTCAAAGGGTATGCAGTTTTATACCCTGCTGGGTATAGTTCCAAATTGTTCTCCAGAATGGATTATATCAGCACACAACACCCGCCAGTATTGCATTTGTGTCTGCATTTTTCCATGTTTGCTCTAACATTTGTCATTTTCATTTTCTGTCATATTAGCCAATCTGATGACTTTGAGATGGTACCTCAGAGTTGTTTAAATTTGCATTTCTCTAATCAACAGTGATTCAGAGCTTTTTAAAAAATGACTGTAGCTTTAATTTCTTTTTTCTGAAAACTGTTCTTATCCTTTGAACATTTATCAAGTGCAGAAAGATTCATATTCTGATAAATTGGAGAAAATATATCTATGTCTCTCTTTATAAGATATTGACATATCTATTTCATATATACATACATGGAAAGAATATTGTAATTTTCCCCAGTTTCTTGCTTCCCTTTTAATTTTGGATGCATTGGTTTTGATTGTTCAAGTGTTTTTTAATTTAATGGAATCAAAATCATGCATTTGATGTTACACAATGCTCTATCTCTCATTTGGTCATAAATTCTTCCCTGATTCATACATCTGAATGGTAAATTTTTCTAATGTCACCTAATTTGTTTATGATATTACCCTTTATGTCTAAATCATGTACCTATTTTGACTTTAATCTATATACTGTATGAGATGTTGGTCTATACCTAGTTTCCACCTAACTACTTTCCAGTTTTCCCAACAATTTTTGTCAAATAGTAAGTTCTTATCCCAAAGTCCAGGATATATGTGTTTATGAAGCAAAAGATTACTGTTCTCATTATCTATTACATAGTGTATACTTAATCTATTCCACTGATCAACCACACAATTTCTTAGCCAATAACAAATTGTTTTGATGATTAGTACTTTGTAAAGCAATTTGAGATGTGCTACTGCTGAGCCAACTCCCTTTACATTTCTTATTGATCCTATTGAAATTATTAAACTTTTGTTTTTATTAATAAATATATTATGTTTTCTATCTCTATAGTAGTTCCATTGGTATGAATAAGCAAATAAGTTTATGCAAAATTGTCATTTTTCTTATATTGATTTGGGCTACCCATGAGATATTAAAATTTCTCCATCTGTTTAGATCTGACTTTATTTGTGTTTAAAGAGTTTTGTAACAGTTATTTTTTACAGTTCCTAAGTTTGTATTAGAAGGCATATTCCCATGCATTTTATATTGTCTACAGTTATTTTTAATTAATATTGCTTTCTATCACTTGATGTTTGACCTTGTTGATCATATATACAAATGTCAATGATTTATCCGTTCCTTTTTTTTTAATATCCTGCAAATTTCCTGAAGTTGTTAATTATTTCAACTAGTTATTTTTAGTTGATTTAGTTGATTCTCTAGGATTCTCTAAGTATACCATCATATCATCTGCAAAGAATGATAGTTTTTGGCTCCTTATTGCCTATTATGTTTCCTTTAATTTATTTTTCTTCTCTTCTTGCAATAGCTAGCATTCCTATTACAATACTGAGTAATAGTGGTGTTAATGGGCATCCTTATTTCACCTCTCATCTCATTAACTTCTGTCTTGTCCCCATTGCAGATGAATATTTTCTAATGGCTCTAGAAAATATTACTTATCATTTAAAGAAAAAAATCTTAATCTATTCTTATGCTTTCTCGTGTTTTCTTAGTAATAAGTATTGTAATTTGTCAAAAGCTTTTTCTGCATCTATTGATATTATCATATAATTGTTTTATGTTGGTATACTCTTAGTCAATTATGCTTATAGTTTTCCTAATATTGAAACAGCCCTCCATTTCTTATAAATCCTAAATGATCATAATACACAGTCTTTTGATATACTGTTAAATTGTCCTTATTAGTATTTCATTTAAATGCATTATATCAATATTTATTAGGGAAATTAATCTATAGTTTTCTTTCTCTGTTTTTGCTATTCCTGGTTTAGGAACCATATTTCTGTGATAAAAAGAATTCAGTAGGACTCCTTTGCTTATGTTTCAAAACAGTTTATATCATACTGGAATTAATCATTTTTGAATGTTTGGTAGGAATCACTTGTTAATACAATTGTTCCTGAGGATTTTTCTTAGGGAGCCTATTTGTGGCTTGTTCAATTTCTTTTTCTAAGATAGGGTTATTTAATGATTCTATTTCCTCTTCTGTTCACCTGGAAAATTCAGATTTTTGCAAATATTCATGCATTTCACTTAGATTGTCAAATTTGTTAGTATAATATTTGTAAAAATAATTGCTTTAATTTCATCTTTATGGTGTTGTACTCATACTTTTAATTTTTGATACTAGTAATTTGGTTTTTTACTTTCCTTTTAAAAATCAAATTAACCACTTACTTATCTATGTGTTTGGTTTGTTTTATAAAACAAGCTCCTACTTTTATTTATTGGTTCAATGGTTCTCTTACTTTCAAATTTATTAAACTCTCCTCGGATTTTCAAGATTTTCAATTTGGTATTTAATTGAATATTTTTAATTGTTCTTTTTCTAGTTTCTTTTTTAATTGTATGTCCAATTTATTGATCTACCCACTCTCTAGTATTTGTTGCAATTGTTTAGTGATAACTTTTCCCTTAAGTACTGCTTTGGCTGCATTTCACAAATTTGAGTATGTTGTCTCATTGTTATCATTATCTTTAATGAAATGGATTATTTCTCTGATTTGTTAATTGACTCACTCATTCTTTAGGATTAGTTTATTTAGTTTCCAATCATTTTATAGTTTATGCTTCCACAGTCCTTAATGAATATAACTTTTGTTGCATTATGTTCTGGAAAAGGATACATTTAATATTTCTACTTTTCTTTATTTAGCTATTGGAATTTTATGTCCTAATATGTCGTGAATTTTCATACAGTTGTCATATATAGAGGAGAAAAGGTATACTCCCTTTTATTCCTATTCAATTTTCTCCAGCATTTTATCACATTTAAATTTACTAAAATTCTATTCATTTTCTTAACTATTTTTTTTATTAGATTTTTCTAGTTTTGAGAGGTGAAAGGTGAGGTCACCCACTAGTATAGTTTTATTTTCTATTTCCTCTTATAAGTTATTTAACTTTTCCATTAAGAATCTAGTTGCTATGCCATTTGATGCAAACAGCTTTAGTATTGATATTACTTCATTTTCTTTGGTACCTTTTAGTAAAATGTAGTTTTTCTCCCTATCTCTTTTAATTAAGCTTATTTTTGCTTTTGCTTTGTCTGATATCATGACTGTTACCCTTCCTTCTTTTTTAACCTCAACTGCAACATAATAAATTGTGTTCCAGCCCTTATTTTTACTCTCTGTGTCTCTGTTTCAAATGTTTCTTACAAACAACATATTGATGGGTTCTGTTTTTTTTAATCCATATTGACATATACTTTCATTTTATTGGTGAGTTCATCCTATTGACATTCACAGTTACAATTACAAACTGTGAATTTCCCTCCTATTTTTCTTCCTATTTATCCTTTTGTCTCTTTTTGTTTTCACCCTGTTCCTCTTCAAAAATCTGTTTTATTTTGGATGACTGTCTTAACCCATTCTCTGGATTTCCATCAGCACTCTCCTCTTCATCCCCTTTCCTCCTTTACTTCCCTGTAGGGTAAGACAGCTATACCCAGCTGAGGAATATGTTATTACCACTTTGAACCTAGTCTAGTGAAAGAGGGTTCAAGTACGGACTACCACCATTTTACCCTCCACTATAAAAGCTCTTTCTTTCACACTTCTTCCTGTTTTTCTTCTTCTTTTCCCCTTATTCTATTGTTATCTCCCTCACCCTTTAGTTTTAATTTTGACATTATGCTAAGCATTTTTTATAAACATCTTATTTGATTCTTACATCTGTAAGCTAAATGTTTACAATCATTGTTTTTGCAGTTGGAGAAATTGAGGCAAACAGAATTTTAAATGACTTACCCAGGGTCATAGTGCTAGTAAGTCTTTGATGATGGATTTGAATTCAGGTCTTCCTGATTCTAGACCCAATGCTTTTACCACTGTGCCACCAAATTCATCATTTAGAATCTATGTTGATTCTCCATCAAACTTCCTGACAATGATCCACTTCCTTAACTCCAAAGAACTATGCCTTCACTTCACCTCAGCAACATATATGGGTTTAGATCTTACATTTTATGGGTGTTTTTCATTCTCCTAAATAAAAAAATTCCTGTCTGATTGTAACTTCTTATCATTTCACCTCTCTTTACATTTCATACCTTCCTATACTTGTTATTTTTCCTTTAGTACCTTTTCAGACTATTATTCCTGCCTTGGTTTCATTTTCCTCCCTCTCCTGCCTTAACTCAATAGTTAGTTATTTAAACTCTCCACTTCGCTCCACTCTTGAATCACATATTCTTTTGTCCTTTCACTGGCTTTTTCTTGCCAAGATTACTCCTACTCTTCACCTCCTCTTCTCCTACTTACAAGTTGTTAAATGAAGAGGAAATCTCACTGACTGAGTACTTTACAATTTCATATTATCTAAACTCAAAAAGATCCTCACTGCAACAAGTTAGCCTTTTTATTCATTCCTAAATGATTCCGTGGCTAACTATACACAGATTATTTTTTACCTTTTCTTCCCTCACAAAAGTTCCCTGTCCACTCCCCCCCCCCAAAAAAAAATTCTCCTCTCCTCTCAGTGGAATTCCTTGCTTCTTGCTTTACTGTAAGATAAAACAAAAATCAAAAAAAAGCTATGCACTGTGAACTTCCTTTCCCCCAAATCTCTTCATGTGAAAGCTTCTGTTTTTTCACTTTCCATTATCTCCTTTCTCCCAATCTTTGACAAAAGAGGTGGCTCTTCTCATAGTCACCATTGACTCCTCTCCATGTGGGTATATTCTCATCCCCTCCTCTCTCCTCATAATTTTTTTTTTCACCAATTAAAGTGATTCCTTTCCTGTTATGTTCAAAGATGATCAAATTACCCTCATCGCAACAAAGAAAAACAAAAGAAAACAAAACAAATACTAAAATAAAATAGTGACAACAGCAAAAAATCTCTTTTCCCTAGATCAGATAATCCAATCAGAAAATTTTTGAAAAAACTGTCAACACTAGGTTCCCCCATCCCTCCTCTCCTCTTATTCCTCAAACCTTGGCAATCTGGCTTCTATTTTCAACATACAACTGAAACCGATTCCTCCAAAATGACTAATGATCACTGAATTGCCAAATTTCATGGTCTGTTCTCAGGCATATTCTTTCTCAGTCTATCTGCTGCATTTGACATGGTTGACCACTGTTGCTTCCCAGATACTCATTCTTCTCTGTGTCTCTCTAATGCTACGATCTTCCAGGTTGTTTCCTCTGTTTGATCATTCATTTTAAGTCTCTAATTCTCCAAAATTCGATCTTGTGTCCATTTCTCTCTTCATGTTCTCTCTCAGGAATCCATGAGAGTCCTGTGGGTCTAATCATCATCTCAATACAAATGACCCACATTAAGACATAGATATGGATATGAGTCACATTAAGCAAAGAGAAAAGAAAGGGAATGTAAGTAAGGGAATGGGAGGAAGAATAAAAAACAGGAAAGCAGAGTGACAGGGAACTATTAGAAAAGAAGGCAGAGAGCTAGTAGAGAGCAGTGCCAAAGAAAGACAGAAAGTTCAGAGATAATTTCATCTAGGATGTTGTCTAGAGAGTACAATACTTCAGAAAGTTAGAAGAGAATAAAGATTGGGGTGTAGCTATCGGACTTGGCAATTAGAAGGCTGTAAATGAGCTTTGAGAAAATGTTTTCAGTAGATTAGTGATAATAAAAGTCAATTCAGATTATAAGTGTATGAGAATTGAAGGAGTGGTGAGAAAGTAAACATTCCAAAAGCAATTCAGGTAGGTGTTTATTTTTGTTCAAGTATATATTTGAATAATGTTCCATACAGGTTGAATGATTATTAGTCCAGGGTGTTGGCAAGAGAATTTCTATAGTTTCTTCCATTGGATTTAATCCAATTGCATCCAATAAACATAGTGTCTATTGTACACACAGTACTGTTGCAGGCACAGGTTAAGGATGGACAAGGTTATCCATGACATTTCTTACAATTTTATGATATAAAATAAGGTAATAACAATGAGCAAAAATGGCTAATCTCTGACATAATCCACAAATTTCACAAAGGTAGTCACTATTATTTCAATGAGAGTAAATTCTTATATTTAAGATTAAATTATCTAAAAAACACCTTTTACAGCTTTCGATACTGATAGTTTTAACTACAGAAAACTATACTCAACATGTTTCTAGGATGTTCTTATTTTTGTTGTTAGATTAAAATATGTGAAAACTTAAAAAAATTAATTTTATTCAATGTAGTGATCATAGAAACTTACAAATTAATGACCCTATTTAATTTCAAATATACACAACAACCAACTTTGCTATCAAGTGTTTAAAATTAAATAGTCAAAGTTGTGCTGTTCATTTACAAACCCTAGAGGCCAATAACAAATATTGAAATTCAGGGGAAATGTTTAATATAAACTTTGGGGGCTTTATTTATTTATTTGTTTTAATAGTTTATATTAAAGATCAGTTCCTAGGGGTAGATGGAGCTATAAAAGTATTGCAAGCCTGACTTGACGGACAGTGATTTACTCATGATGCGTGTGTGAGAAATCAGATAAAGCATTAGTAAGGCAATACATTGGTTTGAGCAGGCGAGTTTAGAATCCTGTCTTGGAAACACTGAAGCCACATGCCAAACATCTGTTGTAAAATATGCCTTCTAACTTATTTACTAACATTGTAAATCACTTCCATTTTAGAACAATTACAAAAACTACCACCACATATCCTGCTGTTGCCAATAACCTGTCTGCTTCAATTTCCTGGACTGCTGCTCTAGGGGGAAGCTCCTGCCTGCACATTCATCCTTGTTTGCTACAACTCAAACCAGGTGGATAGTAAATCGGTGAGAAAAGCATTTTAGCTCTGAAAGGCATATGAAAGAGAAAAGCTCTGAAACAAAAAATAAAGAACACAAAGAAAAACAATGATATATAGAATTTAAACAACTTTTAAATTTTTCCTTGTTTTTCAAAGATACTACCATTTTAGTTTAATCTGTCAAGATATTCTATTTAGGGTATAATAGTATATTATCAACTTATGTTTGTGAATCAGTTGATGAAAATTCAGTAAAAAGTGTACATTGGGTGACAAGTCAGTTAAATAACAATGGGCCTATGTAAAAGTTTTTGGAGTTCAAATTATCCTTAATGCACAGAATGTTCATTCAAAGGAAAATTCAAACAAAATATCAAGATTGTTTTCTGGGAAGATACAGATTTTTGGTCAAAGCTGTATTTTTATATGTAGCCTGTCAAGTAGTCAAGGGCTTTCATTTATTTTTTCCATCTCAACTTTGTAATGTCTTAACAACCTATGCTGGACGCTATTAGGAGTTCCATGCATCCTGAAGCTCTGGGTTCTTTTTTCATTTCTCTACTGATTGTTTGTGTCTATAGATAGATAGATAAATAAATAGATGGATAGATAGATAAAATCACATGTACCAAATAAACCAAAAGTTCAGTCCATAATACTAAGAGTCACTATGTGCTAGCTTAACCAGTAAAGACCAGTAAAATACAGTATAGTGAAGAAAGAAAAAATAATTAGCCATAAAAAGCTTTGCATTTTTATTCTGAAACTTCATTAATTTTTATCACAAAATATGTTTCATTGGTGGCCATGGTCAAATAATTCATTAAGAATAATCCAGACTACTATTTATAAATCTCTCCATAATTAATTAGACCAATCCTCAAAATGCAAACAGTCTGTCTCTGTGATCATCCAGAGCATATATTCCATTGACATAGATTTGATAATTCAAGGTTGTCTCTATATCATTGCCTTGCTATTGTTGTTCTGACTTGTGCATCAATTAGTGAAACTTTGAAGTACAATTTTGTGCAAGGTCAAGATTAATAAATATATTTTGATACTACATTTATACAAAATGCAATGGATTTTAACAAGAGCTAAGGATTTTCCATGGCAAGAAGTTTCAAAAATAGATCTAAAATGTTTCTTAAATATCACATATACACACATATTCCATTGTAATACTACACACACACACACACACACACACACACACACACACACACACCATGTATTCTATTAATGTCAGGGTTATGTTGAAGAGATAGAACTCAGGTAGCATGGCTGGCATTGAGCAATGACTTGGTGCTTGATGGATGCTACTTTATCCCATAGACAAGGAAATAGCCCAAAGTTGATAGCAAAATGTATGTTGGAGGCAGACCAGTTATTGTTGTACTATCCTTTCAAGAGAACTGATAAAAAGATTTTCTGCCTGTCCTATCCCAACACCACTGTCTGGAAGGACTTATGGTTACCCAAAGTTTACCTGATCTTCAAGGTTCATTCACATTTTTGTCAAATTATTATTGAAAAGCCAGTATAAAATAAAAGGGTGGACAATCACAGTAATTTTTGATTTTTGTGTATTTCATTCTTGGGAATGGGATATGTGAGAGAAGGTAGCATGACTAACAAGTTAAACAGAGACAGAAAGAAAAGAAAGAAAATAGTTTCTTTACTGGAAATTGTTGGGGGAGGGAGTTCATGAGGCTACTGAGAGTTAATTCTATTGATTTATATTCTATAGCTTTTCTCAAAGCAGAGGAAAAAATAATGCAATGTGAATCCTGACTTATCACCTTGTGAAAAACCTGAGCATAAAGTGATGGAAGTAGACTTGGAGATAAAGAACTGGAGTCTCTTCCCCTTTTTCCCTATTTCCCCCTACTATGTTTAAAAAAATGCTTCTCCATGAGACAAACATGCATATTAGATAGTCATGCATAGTAGCTCTGCCACCTTAAAGATGGGGTTATCCAGAAGTTTATTTCTTCACTCATTTGTACATAGACCCAAAAAATATTTTTCACAAAATGAATACTCTGCAAATTTCAGGAGGAAAGTTGGTGCTTACCTGGAAACAGCGAAAGAAAGAAAGAAAGAAAGAAAGAAAGAAAGAAGGAAAGAAAGAAGGAAAGAAAGAAGGAAAGAAAGAAGGAAAGAAAGAAGGAAAGAAAGAAGGAAAGAAAGAAGGAAAGAAAGAAGGAAAGAAAGAAGGAAAGAAAGAAGGAAAGAAAGAAAGAAAGAAAGAAAGAAAGAAAGAAAGAAAGAAAGAAAGAAGGAAAGAAAGAAGGAAAGAAATTAGACAACTTCATAGTGAAGATAACCTATCGAATGGCAGTTCACTCCAAACTCTTGAAGCTATAAGAGATCTCTCTAACATTTATTTGTTAGGGAAAATTCTAGTAAATAGTTTGCCAAGTTCATACCTTCTTCCTCAAAGTTCTAGCTGGGGAGATGTGGAAATCCCAACTGTGGAAGAAAAAGGTAAAGGAATTGGAAAGTCTGATTCTCCCCTTCTTCTAGCTCCACTGTTTCATTACTGGTTGAAAAAGGGTGGAGGAAGTTTTTGAATGTTAGAAATATAGTTCTCTTGGAGGAGGAAAAAACGTCTGCTTGAAAGAAGACTAAGATTTTTCTGTAACCACACTGTAAGACCTCTCAGGATGTATTGCAAAGGCAATATTCACAGCACTGAGAGTGAATAAGAATATGCTGGAGTAGTTCTGAATTACAAAGTATAACAGACTCTCCATAAAGAAGGCAGAAGAAAAAAATATTTATTCAGACACCAGAAAGCTAAATTCTGACACTGGAGTCAAATCCATCATGGTAGCCAAGAAGCCGAGACACATTAGAGCTGCAACCTCCCCCCTCCTACTCGGGTTTTCGCGCAAACAAACTCTGATGAGCCCAGCTCTGCCTGCTTGTTTGTGTCCTCTCCTCCCTCTACCCTAACTACTCTCACCAACTTTCTCTCAGTTCTGCTCCACTCTTCCTATTCCACCTGTTCAGCAAGATCCTCCCACCACATATGACTTAGGCTTCCATGTAACTTAGCAGGCCACATGGAGCTATTAGAATGGGAAAGATCTTCCCATTTAGATTACCATTACATAAGAATACAAAAATTTCAGCCCTAATCAAAACAAAAGGATACAACAAGCTCTTGGATTAGTAACTATAATTAACCCTTATCCAGTTTTCCATAAAAGAACTGTCTGTTCATAACTAGAGAGTTTAAATAACATCCATTGAATGAAGTGAAAAATCATCTAATCCTAAGGAATCCTATGAGCTGCTGAATGTTTCATTTCCCACCTCTGACTTCTCATACACCCACTCCTCTGCCCATCTTCCTTATGACTCAAGATCCTACAAGATCACTTCATCCTTAAAATTCATACTTTGTCAGTATTCTCCTGGCCTGCTCCTCCACCATCCTCTAATCAGAGGATGGAGCTTCACCTCTTGTAATTTCCATTTTAGGAGGAAACCTAGGACCTTGAACCAAATCCTCATTCCTTTTTGGCTTCTTTTTGTTCATTGCTTTCCTCATTACACCATAACTTCCTTTAAAACAGATACTGGAGCAGATTATTAGAAGATGATGGAGTGGGTCAGAAAATTCCAAGCTCTCCAGATTTTCCCCACAAACAAGATAAAAATAGTGCCTCAGGGTAAATATGGAGTACTCAAAATAAACAAGAGCTAGGATAGAACAGTGGTCTGCCTAGGACAATCACAGCAGAGCAGAAGAAAAATCCCAAGACTGAGTCTTAATTCTTGTAAAGACTAACCATCTCCAGGGTAATTCCCCTGAAACAACAATTCACAAACAATATTCACCGCCTCTGTTCTTTCCCTCTACTGTAATGGGCATTTTATACCTCATCTTGTAATGTAAAGTTACCCAATTCTGCCTCTCCTTTTCCTCTTCTCTCAGTACAATCCCCTTTTTAACTCCTTAATTTGTTTTGGATCATCACATCAAAATCAACTTAAACCCATACTCTCTGTCTAACTATCCTAAGAGAGACACAGTTCTAAAAAATTACAAGTATCATCTTCCTGTGTAGGGAAAACAGTTTAAATCTCATTGAGTAATATGTTTTGTTTTGTTTTGCTTTGCTTTCTTTCGCATTTACCTTTTTATCCTTTTTTTGAATCTTGAATTTGAAGATCAGATTTTCTGCTCATCTCTGGTCTTTTTATCAAGGAAACTTCAAAAGTCCCCTATTTCATTGAAAGTCAATCTTTTCCCCTGAAAGATTATGCTCAATTTTTCTGGATAGTTGATTCTTGGTTGTGACTCCTTTGCCTTCCAGAATATCAAATTTTAAGCACTACAGTCATTTAATATAGAAGCTGCTAAGTACTGTGTAATCCTGACTATGGTTCCTTGATGTTTGAATTGGTTTGCTCTGGCTGCTAGCAATATTTTCTTCTTAACCTGATAATTATGGAATTTGTCTACAATATTCCTGGGAGTTTTCATTCTGGGGTCTCTTTCAGGCGTTTGGTGGATTTTTTCTATAACTGTTTTACTCTCTGTCCTAGGATATGAGGGTAGTTTTCCTTGATAATTTCTTGAAGGATGCTGTCTATGCTCTTTTTTTTTTTTTATCATGGCCATCAGGTACTCCAAAAATTCTAAAATTATTAATCCAGGATATATTTTCCAGGTTAGTTTTTTTTTTTCAATTAGTTATTTTACATTTTCTTCTAGTTTTTTATTCCTTTGATTTTGTTTGGCTGATTCTTGAGGTCCCATAGAGTCATTTGCCACTTGCCCAATTCCTAATTTTAAGGATTTTCTTCAGTTAGCTTTTGTACCTCCTTTTTCATTTGGCCTATTACACTTTTTATAAGAGTTGTTTTCTTCAGTCAAATTCTGCAATTCCTTTTACAAGCTATTGATTCTTTTTCATAATTTTCCTTCACAACTCTCATTTCTTTTCCAATTTTTCTTCTGTCTTTCTTACTTGATTTTTAAGCTTCTTTATGAACTTTTCCTAGAGGATTTTTTGGACTTGAAACCAATTCATATTCCTTTTTGAGGCTTCCTATGAAAGCAATTTGACATTATTGTCCTTTTCTGGGTTTGTGTTTGATCTTCCCTGTTCAGGACTCTCTTCTGTTTCTTACTCATTTTTTTTTTTATCCTATTTCATGACTTCTAAAGTTGAGCTCTGCTCAGGGGCACTATCCCAGACTTTTTATGTGGGAGTTTAGGTCACTGACTTTCCATGCTGGGACCTCAGATACTTGTGCTAGGATTCTGTGGCTTACAATTTGCCTTCTGGGCCAGGATCAAGAGGCCTTGGTTTCTAATTTGCACTGTGGCTAAGAGCCTCCTGCTGGCTTGCCTGAACACACTCTGCACTGGGCTGTATTCCCCTTTCACCCAAATGAGACAGACATTTCCTGAAGTCCTTCTAAGTTACCTTAAGCTGGAAAATTTGCTTCATTCTGCCTTTTTGTAGGTTTTGTCACTCCAAAATCCATTTTGAGACTTGATATAATATTCCTTCTGAGGGAAACTAGGGAGAGCTCAGGCAACATCCATCTTGGCTCTGACCCACATATGTATTTTAAAGCCAGGAATTTGGGGATTTTGTTTTTCTATACTAAAAGCTTAGTCCAGTGCCTGGCGTATCATAGAATGTTTTTTTTTTTTTTCTTTGTATCCCTAGTACTTGATCTAGTGTCAGGAACATAGTAAACACTTCATAAATGATATTGATTGGCAATAAAGGATTGTTGATTGATTGACCCCTCAAATGGTCATCTTTAACATAACTTTGAGTTGCAAATATCATCTTTCTCTAGTAGCTGGGCTCCTAGGAACAATGAGAGAGCCTGGTTCAGATGTCTGAGTATTTCCCTGAGGACTTCCACTCTACTTTGAATCCTGTCCTTCTGTCTGTAGTGGGTATGACAGGCTTTAAACAGAGAGGAATCCAGAGGTTGGAATTCAAGGGACAAACAAATTTGTGCTCACAGGCACACAGGGACACACACACACATACACACACACACGCACACTCAACTGATATTTGGAGTGGGATAGAAAAATTTCAAGATGTATTCAGTGCTAACCAACAAACAGGAGAAAGGGGCAGGATTGTATCTAACTCTCCCATGAATATGGGCCTCAAAGAAGAGAGATATGGGACATGAAAATTTGGGGAGGTAGAATTTAAGAGAATATTTATTTGAAAGGGAATAATTTAAGAAAGTTTTAATTTTTTTTTTACTGAAATTAAATTGCTATTGGTTCCTAAGATTCAAAACTTAAATCCTTCTGCTTTTCTCTTTGACCCTCTGGGATATGGTAATATCATGTACTTCACAATTTAGTACTTAATTATGAAATGTCTTTAATTGCTAATTATTCATAGGATCATAGATTTAGAGTTGGAAATGTTTGGATGTCACTTAGTCCAACCTCCTCATTTATAGTTGAAAAGGATGAGGCCTGTTGTTGTTCAGCATTTATCCAAAGCACAGATAGTAGTCATCAGTAGCTAGATTTAAACCCAAGTCTTCTACCTACAGAGACAGTGTCTTTTCCAATTTACGCTGCTCCTTTTCCTCAACAAATTTCTTGAGAATGGAAAATGTGCCTAATACCTCTTTTTGATTTCATACTGAGTAATTGCATGTCAACTTAGTTGTTTACAAGGCATGTACTGATGAGTAAATCACTTAAAATCTCAGAGCTTCAGCTTCTTCCTCCAAAAAAATTGGAATGATCATATTTGTGCTTCCTTCTTCATAGTCACTGTATAAAAGCAGTTTGCACACCTTAAATAAATATGCTTCCAGTGAGAAACAATCCTATGACCTGGGCTATCTCTGTGCAGGGTTTTGACCACAGTTCCCAGTGTATCTGCACCTGCTGCTCCATCACTTGCCTGTTGGCACAGGACTTTGAGGAATGATAGTAAAATGGTATGGGTGTTGTCTTTTGATTCATGCGTAAATTGGATTTAAGTGAGGCAGAGTCGCACAAATTAGTCATCCTTACTCTCTCCTCCAAAGTCATCATAGTTCAGTGGCAGGACAGAGTAAAGATGGCTGGTGATGGCTCAGGATGCAGCGGATGGCCTTGGTGTCTTCCTTGTCTAACCAAGCTCTAAGTGCCCCACATCGCCTGCTTCAGCTGCCTTCATGGCTGTTGAAACAAATTGTTCTCATCTGCCCATTCCACCAGAGGAATTGTTCACATGCTTGTGGTGGATACCCCCCTAACTCACCAACAGGTTTGAGACTCCTTGGTTACACTCAGCCTTTTGGCCTGTCTGCCGAAATGGTTTACCAGAGTGTGGCCACAGTGCATGCTGTAGTTTCTTGGAGCCACAGCTGAGAGTTAGGTGGAACAGATGGACATGAAAGGTGGAAAGAGCCCCAAAAAAGACTCATCAGCTATCACACAAAAGGTACTGGTCCTCCATGAATACATCCTATACCCCACCAACCAAGAGTTATCCCTGCCACATCACAGGGGTTAAAGACACAGTTTTCTCATCGTCCACCACCACCCCAAACTGGAAGATTCCTCTTAGATTTTTTGGTCCTCCCTTTGTACCAAAGAAAAAGTCGGGATTTTCTTGGTATTGAAAGATGAAATTATGTTGATATTGTATAATACCATACATTTGTTTGTGCATTTCTAAATTTCTAAAATTTTTCTGTATCATCTCCTAGCCTTCATGTATACTCTATGTCTTCTATAAAACTCCACCAAAATTGTCATTTAATTTCTTATGTCAATTGTGATATATGGGAACCATGACGATGTAAGTAAAAATGTGGAAAGGACAATCGTATAATAATACAAATATTAATACAATAAAATACTTGTATTATTTGGTAAGCACATAAGAGATGCTCAATAAATACTTATAATGATGAATTAATGATCTATCAACACAGACTTAAACTAGATCACAATTACAACTTAAAAGAACTTTCCAATAAAACTTTTATAAAATGAAAAACTGCTTTTTGCGATGTAAAGAAATATCTTCCATTTTGAGGCTTAGGTTTTCTTATGTTGGGGTTTCTTAAATGTATATAACTGTGTTCACAGAGCCCAGTGCATAAAAAGAGGTTATTAAATGTGTGCTAAGTTATTGACTGGTTACATTTGACTATTAATGTTAAAAAATTATGGATATCTTTCAGTTTATAGAACTTAAATTTCTGAATGTCTCTCCCTCTTCCCCTATTAAGTTAACAATCTCTTATAGCAAAGAATAAGAACTAAATAACACAATGCTTTTTTGAGGCATAGTAAGGATTTCACAACTCATTTTCTGTTATTTGTGGTCCCCATACATACACACACACATACACACACAAACACCAAAACAAATAAAGTGCTTAGGATTCTCTCCAAACAAACAAACAAAAAATCTTTGAGGAAATGGACCCAACAGAGTAAAGGCTGGAAATAATTTACTATTGACTTCTATACGATTATTCTTTTTCTGGTTATTAGGCTTTTATGGAATATTATTAATTCTGTTGTTACATTTATATATAAATATATATGTGAATAAAAATATTAAAAAACGAAGAAAAAAATGATCAATTAAGTAGTGAACAAATGGATAATGATGGAGAAGATTCTTCCGACAAAATTTCCTTGAAATTTGATTCATCTTCACATTTCATATTATATAGTAAAAATACAAGAAAGACCTTAAATTATCTTTCTCTCAGTAATGAGTATTCAAAAATACATGGAAATCAATGTATTGAAAGTTAATCAAGAAGTCCCCTTCAATACTGAAATACATAACTTTTCATTTCATATAATGAAGAGTATTCTTCTGGGCATAGTATGTCTTCCAAATTATAGATATTTTCAATAGCTATCCCTCCAAGCCTGGAATACAGCCCTTCCTGATATTCATTGCCTAGTTTCCTTAGACTCTATGAAATCTCCATCAAGTCTCCACCTTCTGCCAAAAGCCTTTTTCTAGTACTCCTTAACGTTAGACCCTTCCCTCTGAAAGTATCCTGTAAAAATCTTGCCTTTATATTGTTGTTTACATGTTTTATCTCTGATTAGGTTTTAAAATCCATGAGAAAAGGAATTTTTTTTGAGGGGGAGCAGTTTGTCCTTTACTGTATTCCCAGTATTTAACATAGTGCTTTGTATATAGAAAGCATTTAATAAATGCTGGTTGATTAATAGATAAATATCCACTCCTTTCTAAATGTATATTTGTTGTACAGATTAACAATAATTCATGAAAAACAAGTATGGAAACTAGGAAAAACAACAATAAAATTTAGAACCCAGAATTTAACTACTCTTTAACAGAAATGCAATTAAAATGCAATTTTAAATGGTGCAGAAATGTGCTCTATTAATCATTGACGTAGTAAAATATTTTGCAAAAATCAGCAACAAATTCATGTTTTCTCTTGTCGGAGAATTATGGTTCACTTAAACATTTGAATTAAAATACACTATGTTCTGTGTGATTAAACTCTAGGAAAAAGTTTTTAAAAGCCAAGTTTTATGTATCCTGAATAGTATTTAAAGTAAATGGGGAAAAATTGGTTTAAAAAACCTTGAGAAGTCTGAAATTCCTACTGATGAGGGAAGGGTATCTGTGAAATCTGATGAAAACATTAAAGTTCTAAATGAGATGAGTTTCTATGAACATCATTTGAAAAGAGAGGTGGGAGCCACAAATGTTAAGGACACAAAACTATTTTTGACATTATTGGCATCCACAAAGTTCTTTTAAAATATTTGATGTGTCAAAATTGTGCCCATTGGAAGAATAAATGGAAAACTGAAAGCACTATAATAGACATTTTTTTTATAATATGAAAAGCTAGACACATTATAAAAATAATACGAATCGCTTAAGAAATGTAGCAAGATTTATTTAAATTTTAATGATCAAATTACAGGATGGAATTTAATTCTTGTACATAACTTTGTTTTGTCCATTATCACTGGTGATCATGCAGTCTTTTAGACATGTATGTGTGTATATCCAGCAAAATTGCAATTTTAATAAATTTATCATTGATTTCATAGAATGTTAAAAGAAAAACAAAATCTAAATCAAATTTATATTTAGAATGTTAATTTAATTTAAATGTAGTATTTTAGATTTTAAGCTGCATTTGACACATGGGAGTATTTTAAGTTTTATAGTTACTTTGTGGCTTTGTATTTTAGGTTTCTAAAGAATTTGAAAAATACCTTACTGTTATTCCTCTTTTCTTTCCCATTTCCATACCTATAAAATTGCAGTAATACAATGCTGTTATATCTCACGTGTGTAGACATGTTTGGAGAATAAAAGAGATAAGCAATGATTATTAGAATTTATGTAACCTAGGATAGTACAGGTTCTAGGGGAAAAAAATGAATGTTAGGGGGAAAAATACCTCACATGAAAGCATTAAAATGAACCTTTTCTTCCTTCCTTCCTTCCTTCCTTCCTTCCTTCCTTCCTTCCTTCCTTCCTTCCTTCCTTCCTTCCTTCCTTCCTTCCTTCCTTCCTTCCTTCCTTCCTTCCTTCCTTCTTCCTTTCTCTCTGTCTCCCTCTCCTTCTCCCTCTCCCTCTCCCTCCCTCCCTCCCTCCCTCCCTCCCTCTCTCTCTCTCTCTCTCTCTCTCTCTCTCTCTCTCTCTCTCTCTCTCTCTCTCTGTCCCTGTCTCTCTCTCCCTGTACTAAAATGCACATAAACACACCTTAGAGACTTGCTTGGAGACAACTGACAAGTTGCGACCTGCCCAAGGTGCTGCAGCTGATGTGCTTCATACTGAGGACTTAAAAAGGTGGAGAAAGAGGGGGGAAAAGGAAGAGAAAGGGGTGTAGAAATAGAGGAGAACATGGAGAAGAAAAGAGAAAAGAAGAGAAAGAAGAATACAAGGCAATGCCTTGAAGCATGCTGTCCATTTGTCCTTCTATTGTTTCCTAAGCACTGCCTGGGTCCCTTAAAACAGACACCTCTTCAGGAAGAGGGAATGGGTTAGAGGCAGTTATGTGGCCCCGTGGCTACTGTGACACAACCGGGCTGGAGTCAGAAAGATTGTAGTTCAAATCTTGCCCCAAACACTTACTAGCTGTGTGATCATGGGCCAGTCGCTTAATCTCTATTTGGCTCAATTGCCTCAGTGTACTATGGGGATAAGAACAATGCCCACTTGTAGGGTTTCTGTGAGGGTCAAATGAGTGCACAGCATACAGTAGACACTATACAATTGCTTATAATGACAATTTTATTATTGTTATAACAATATTATTGCTGTTGTTGTTATTACTTTCTCTCATTTGTTCCAGTAAAGGCACCATAGGCTACACCTCCTTCCTTCAGGCCACAGGAATTCAGCTGTACTGCCATAGGGTAGTGCTAACATAGGAAATAGAGGAATTCAAGGAAAGTATAGACTATAGGACAATTATACTGAGAAGGAATTACAGTGAGATTTCTATATTGGGGTCAAAGAATCTTTAGCAAGGATTATGTGCTTGGAAAGTCATAATTGACTTAGTAATTGTGGCTTCATAAAATGTATTCATAGTGATTATAATTCCCAGGGATGAAAGAATTTAATATATCTTTCAGCAACATTTTATCCTTTGGGGAGGGAAAAAAAAGGTTCTTAAGCAAAGAAAGACGAGTCCCACAAAGTCTGAAATTAGTATGTTGGGTAAAGAAATGAGAGCTAGGTGTTTCTACATATTTTTAACAAGAAGTCAGGACTTTAAAATACAAATTGTCCAACAAGATATCAGATTTATATTGATTTACTATAATTGGACTTTCATCTTTTTATGTGTGAAACCACCATTCAATCAGTTGTTCAGGCCAAAAATCGAGGAGTAACGAGTCATTCCTGTCAATACTTTATCTCACCTCTTCCAATTAATTAGGGAAATCAATCAATTATTTCTTTACAAATGTCCGTTTGTTTGTTCCATCTTTTACATTAACATCACCATTACTCCACTTCATTCCTTTGTTACTTCAAGCAATTGTTTCTTATTTTGAACTCCTAGAGCCCTTTCCTAATAGCATGCAGGTGGCATTTATTAGATATATCTTCTAGTTATATGTAGACACATTTTAGGGCAGGATCCATCTCTCTCTCTCTCTCTCTCTCTCTCTCTCTCTCTCTCTCTCTCTCTCTCTCTCTCTCTCTCTCTCTCTCTTTTTCTCTCTCTCTTTATCTGTCTGTCTGTCTAACCTCCATTTTAAAAAAGAGTACTTTGAAAAGTGTTTTATTCATAGCAAATATAGCAGGACAGTAGTTTCCTGATGCAATTTCCTTGACCCTGACATTTCTTCCCTACCCCAGACAATGTGATTGGACACAGATTTTTCATTCAGCTTTCTGGTCTGGGGTACATAGAGGTTCTCAACCTCTTACGTAGATGCATCTCAGACCTGATGAGTGCTCAAGGCCACACAAGTTGCAGTACCCTGAGGACTTACTGACTAAAGGCATTTCTAGATGGAGCGGCTTTGAGGGACTGCCTCCAGAGAAGCTAAGTACCAGTATAGGCTAGTTGAATATTCTTGTTGTTAAGTATCCTTTCTGTTAAATTTGCATAAAGTGTGAATGTGCATTTCATCTGAACATCAAATCTGATCAAAAAGGGTGCTGCTTTAAAGCCATGCCTCCAACAGCAGACAAATAGATAAAGACCTAGAGAGATAGACATTTGAATGAATATTTGAATTCAACAATAAACGATTAAAGTTAAAGGATTTAGAGCTTTACATGACCTGAGAGATAATTAATTCAATCTTTGATCATTTACATAGGCACCTACAATATGCCAGATTTCATACTATGTACTAGGGTTGCATTTACAAAGAGTAAAAAATGATTATTCTTAAGAAGTATATAAAGTATATCCTTAAGCATGTACAAAATAAACATTAAGAGAATAAATAAAATGTAGTTAAACAGAAAGCAATTAGGGTGAGAGAGCACTAGTAGTTGAATCAGGAAAAGTCTTTCCTGTTCTTTGAATTGTGTCCTGAAATAAGTGATTCTACATATCAGATATAAGGAATATGTGTATTCCAAGAATAGGAAATGGATACTTATAGATAGATGCATACGGAGTAGGGACATGGAACACAAAGGGAAGGAAAGTTGGACTGCATTGAACTGTGTGGGAGAGAGAATATTGTTCACTTAGCATAGAAAAATAATGCAGCCATGTTGTGAAGGGTTTTAAAATTAAAATAGAAAAGTTTACATTTCATCCTGGAAGTAACATGAAGCCAGTAAAATTTATTGTGGAAGGGAGTAATGTTGCCATATGAACCTGAGGAAAATCACTTTGGCAACTCTGTGGAAGACAAATTGGAATAGTGAGGAAGTTACAGCAAGGAGAATTATTAAAATTTTTTGATGACATAACTAGTTAAGGGATTATGGAACCTAAACTAAAGTGGCAGCTGTTTAGAAAGGGTTCAAAATAATAACTAAATTTGCATTTAATAAAATCCCATAAAAATACTTGATCATGTAGATAAATTTGTTTTAAGTTTTTTTTTATTTAATTTCCTCTCCACCACCCTAGTTCAAGTTCTTATAACCTCATGCCTGTATTATTGTTGGCTGCTCTCATTGCCTTAAGCCTCTCCTAAATCCAATTCATTATCCATTCATTTGTAAAATTGGTTTTCTCCTCAATAAAATCTATTGTCGCCCTCTCACTTCTAGTACTCGTGACCTGGTCACTTCCTATTTTTCTTACATTTTTTCCCCTTGGAAAGTAGTTTGAGATCCAGCGACAATGGCCTCCTTGTTGCTGGTCATCTCCCAACTCCATCTCCCATATACAGGCATTTTCACTGACTGAATGCATGAAATCTTTTGAGATACAAGGACATTCTGTCTGAGTCTATGAGGAGAAAGTTTTTGATGCTTACGTGACAAAGAGAGCAGTTTGGGCAAGAAAAAACTGCTTAATGAAGACAGAAAATGTTTTAAGTGGATATACTTATTTTGTTTTAGAAGGAGCAATTCATTTAATTGGGTATCAGTTGAAGTTACCATCTTAATGTTGATAAGTCCAGTTATAGAGGCTAACAGAATGAAAATGCTGAAAAAGCAAACATTTTGAAATCAGTCTAGGAATAAAATGCAGACATTTCAGATGGAGGAAAACCTCTGCATGAAAAAATGATTTTGAGATCAGGAAAAAAATGAAATCTACTTTTAAGTTAATGTACCTTTAACTAGGTCAAAAACATTGTTAGGGCAATGACTGGCACAGTGAAATCTGTCAGAGTCCTGTCAGCTATTGATAGGAAGTATAGTTACCAAAGACCAGAGTCCTCAGACTCAATAGAATTAACACAGAGGTTGTCAACCAATTCACCTGAGTCAGGGATAGAAATTGGGGAACCAGTCAGATGTACCAATTTCCCTCACATGGTCAAGTGATCCGAAAAAATCTTAGATCTGATAGAAGCATTTGACTGCACTGGGTGTCATTGAAACTTAGAACTTGACACTTGATAACACCAATGGCAATGCAGTTTGAAGTCTGGCCGGGGATGAGGTGGAGTGGGGAAGAAAATGTCTAGGACTTTAATAGCCAAGCTGATAATTATTTTGAAACTTTACATTCACTTGGGTCATTATTCTATTGGTGATTATTATGAGGCTGTGGGCATCGAAAAAACAGAAATTAAAAGAAGGAATAAAATCATTTTATTACATCTTCTGTGAAGAAATAACTAGCATAATCTATATGATACAACTTTATTGACATTGAATCGGTTGGAAATGAAATTAGGTGAATGATGTTTTTCCTTAATTATTATCCAGTTGTTAAGAATCTGTATCTTCATCAAAAATGGAATATGGCTATAACCTAGTAGATAAAGCTCAGAATGGTATCTGAACCTTAGAAAGGTTTCATCTATTCTCCGTAATTACACACCTAGTGTGAATGACAGAGCAAAGGAGTGGACCTTAGGTCTTCCCTGTGCTCTATGCACTACTCCATACTGCTTTGTTAATTATCAGCTGCAATGTGGGCTCATAGATTATATGGTGTGCATGCGGGTTGTTATGTTTGAAAGTGTATATATATTATATATATGTATGTATGTATATATGTATATATACATATATGTATGTATAAATATATATGTGTGTCTAATTGATACTGCATTAATATCTATTTCTTTTCAACTTTTGTATTTGTATAGTTAAATATTTTTAAAATGTATTCTTTAAGCAAGCTTTATTCTTTTCCTTGAAATAAACTATTATTATAATAGTAGGCATACTACTTACAGAAATATACAAATGCACATAGGGCAGCAATGAGGCGTATGGCTTATTGTCTTTTCTAGTGGTATAAAGTTATCAGAAGGTAGGCAATGCTCTATATAAATTCTTGGCATTCAATAGTAGCTAAAAATACTACTAGTAGCAACTGACCTTGCTTATAATACACAGTTTGTTTTAGCTTAAATCTCCTTTAGTCACAAGTCAAATTCATTTTTTTCCCATACTTAGCTAAATTCTCTTTACCAGTGAACTTAGTCAGTCAATGTTCTATTCAATTAATTAGCTAAATATTTATGTATTTCAGTGCATTAGGGAGGATTATGTCAATTTTGGGATGTCAACGATTTACTTTGGTGGTATGTTTGTGGCTTTGCAGAGTGATAACAAATATTCCACAATGCATTTATCTTGTCAGCTCAGCTTGCCAGGAAGTTTCCTGATAAAACCAGCAAACAAATCAGCTCTGGAATTCAGGTGAAATTAAGACTTTCAGTTCAACACAACAAAACATTCACAGCTACGAACCACACTGGGGTGATGTGACACTCACTATGACAGCACAAGGTAAGGATGACCAAAGAGCAGCCTGTGGGCCAAATACAGCTAACTGAACTATACAAGATACCTAGAGGGAATGTTCATCTATAATTAAGAGCTGCAGAAGCCATGGGTTTTAGCATTAGCATTGCAGAATATTGGCTATTGAGACTGATTCCATGAGCTGAAACTCAATGTAGAGAATAATTGGTGTTTTTAATCTGCATAACATCAAGACTAAATTTAGTTATCAATCTGAGGTGAGTATGATTTTAAGATCTAGATGTTTGTACTGGATTATTGGAAGAAAATTTAAAGCAGGTATCAACCTTCAGAATGTCCAATTAAATAGGTGATGACTACCACTGAGGGAAAAATCCCAATAGGCTTGAATTTATGCATATGGGATGGCTTTTGCATATACATCCTATTATACAGAATCAAGGTGAACTTGATAACATTTATATTTCTGAGTGAAGGTAGTTTTCTCAACATTTAGGTTGAAGACTGATACCTATAGAGGTCAAAAAGCTTTTTACTCTATAAAGGCTCCAACGTTAAGACTACATCAAAATGATAATTAAGAAGCTGAGTATCTTCTCCCAAAGCACAAATTTCAGAAAGCAGCTTCATTGAAAAGTTAGAGCATCATTAGATTACCAAATATCATAGGAGCTACCGTAGGCTTAGTAACAGTGAAGTTAGGGGGAGAATTAAAAATTGATAGGGCAATCCTCTTAACTGAAATTCAGGTTTCCTTTCAACTTTTCCCTAACAGTGTAAATCTTCAAAAAGATAAATACTTTACACCTAGAAGATAATTCTCTCTCTCTCTCTCTCTCTCTCTCTCTCTCTCTCTCTCTCTCTCTCTCTCTCTCTTTCTCTCTCTCTCTCTTTCTCTCTCTCTCTCTCTCTCTTTCTCTCTCTTTCTCTCTCTCTCTCTCTCTCTGTCTCTCTCTCTCTTTTTCTCTCTGTCTGTCTCTCTATCTCTCTCTGTCTCTCTGCCTGTTTCTCTCTCTCTCTGTCTCTCTATCTCTCTCTGTCTCTTTGTCTCTCTCTTGCTGTCTCTGTCTCTCTCTCTGTCTTTCTTTCTCTGTCTCTCTCTTTCTGTCTCTGTCTCTCTCTCTTTCATAGAGAATACAAGTGAAATGGAGTGACATTCCAATTCATTATTTCTTCAAAGTCTTTGAGAACGTATTCTAAATATTCCTTTTTGAAATTACATACATTCTAAGTCCAGTACTGTCACTTCTAAGTTGATTTCTTGGGGAACCTTACAGAGATTGTTTACCTGTCTTATTTTTCATATACAAGAATTTTGAAAAAAACACAATAATGGACTCCATTAAATTGTTTTAGTACATTAATTAGTTTTCAGAGTGTAGCTTGTACACATAGCATAAATACATGGACCCTTTGTTGATTATTTGGTAAGAACATAATTACATTTTATTTCCACTTATAACTTACAAAGCATCTTAAATGTTGCCTTTATTCCCATACTTTTGTCCATTCTTAAACTCTTATCTACTATCTCTTAAACTCTTACTTACTCAAAAAATTATGCAGAGTTGAATTACTTTAATTGAATGGCCTAGAATGAAATTGGAAGCGCCATTCTTTTCTTCTTTTTTATCATTTTTTTAAGTCACTGCTTTAGAGAAAAACACATCTTAATGATTACATGATGTCATAGCTTTTTGGAAGAAAATATTCATCCCTACACACTAGTAATGGACAGAATACAGGCTATTTAGTATGGTACTATTAGTTTTTAAAGAGCCCATTATTACAACTATTGGTTTGTTAAGGGAAAACTCGTAACATTTAAAAAGCTGTGAAACCTTAAAAATGTTACGTTAGAGGACAAGTGTACTTTTAAAATTACAATTATTAGCTAAATATATTCATGTATTATCCAAGTAGCCCTTTCTTGAAAATGAGTTTTCTTAAAGTTGCTCATTTACAAAAGAAATTCTAATTACCTTAATGGTTTTACTGAATATTGTTTTCAATTAGAACAGTGTAACACATTTTCTGTGGATAAATGTTATCGCTACATAATGTTCACCCAAAACACGATATAGAGCTTTTTATTAACTTGGTTCTAAAGGACTCAGAAGAGGGAGAGGAAATAGTTTCAACAGCAAATTTCTTTTAAAGAAAAAGGATATCTTTTAAAGTTTGACAAGTATTCTTTTCTATCAAACAGCTCCCACATGCATATATGAACAGTGACAGAGAAGAAAATGTATGTTCTTCCTTGGTTACTTTTAAGCTACAACTGTAAAATGAAAAAGAAAAGGAAAGCACATTGGAAGTTTTTCTTTTTTTAAAGTCAACCTCTTTATTTGGTATCATGAAGATAATGACAGAAAACAACGTTATTTGTCAATGTTAGCTTTAAAAGTATATATGGTGGAAAGAGACAGCAACTCAGCTGAATTTGCTCCACCTTGCCCCTCAGACATGGTTAAAATAGCACCTCAAATCAAATTTTGGAGTGGCAGAGCCCACAAAATTTAAGTATGAGACATATTTCTGGCCTAAGAAAACTTAGGAGGTTGGAAAAAAGAGATCTGTCACACCAGGGTAGAGGCCTGTCTGAATCACACATAAGTGGCAGCAGAAACAGAGGCAGCAGGAGCAGCTGCTGCTTCCAGGAATCTCAGCTCAGTGACAGTAAGAGAATCAGACAACTGGTCAGAAAAAGCTTACAGAGAATCTGTTGCTGCCATTGGTGTAACTGAAACTAACTGGCACCTCTATTGCCCACGAACAATCCTGCCTTCAGTTCTAGTATACAGAATTTGTGAACGGTCACAAAGAAACTTGGTCCCATGTTTCTAGAGTCAAGAGGAGTAGTGCTACTGCTTTCAGCTGCAGAGGACTAGGAGCCTTTCCTGGGTAAAGATAAGGAGTACAGAGTACAGATAAAAAAAAAAAAAACCCAGATCCCATCATCTTAGAAGTACCAAAGACGTACAGACCCCTATAACTAGCTCCGAAAATAGCAGCACAAAAAGTCTTAAGTTTGTGACAGTGGTTGCTCATTTCTGGGTGGGCAGAGTCCACCTTTAATATATAGTTCAAAGGTCAAAAAGAGGCTGGAAAAAAATGAGCAAAAACATGACAACAAATTTGCCAATGAAAAAAAACCAGCATGGTGGCAAGGAAGACTAAGACACTGCTGAAAACAGCAAAAATCAAAGACTCAAAGAAAAAAGTGAATTGAACCGACCACAACATGAATTCCAAGGAGAGTTAAAGAAAGATGTGTGCTAGAGGAAAAATTGGGGGAAAATGAGAGTGATGCAAGAAAATTATGAAAAGAGAATTAGCAACTTGGTAAAGGAGCATCCAAAACTATTAAAGAAAATAACACTTTTAAAAACAAAAGTGGACAATTGGTACAAAAAGTACAAAAATTCATCAAAACAAAACCTTCCTTACAAAACAGAAAAGGAGTCAAGGATTCTGATCATTTCTCAAGCATTTAGAACTTATGTATTTGTGAGCATTACTTTCTCTCTTCAGAATATTGGCTTACCCATCTGTAAAATGAGAATGTAGGACTAAATGAGGGCAGCTAAGTGAAACAGTGGATAGAGTGCTGAGCTTTGAGTCAGAAAGACTTACCTTCCTGAGTTCAAATCCAGCCTCAGACACTTACTAGCTGTGTGACTCTGGGCAAGTCATTTAACCCTGTTTGCCTCAGTTTTCTCAAATGTAAAATGATCTGGCAAAGGAAATGAGAAACTACTTGACTATCGTTGCCAAGAAAAGTCCAAATGTGGTAACAAAGTTGAATCTGACTGAAAATGACTGAAAACCAACAAAAAGGGATTAAATGATGCCAGAGTCCCCTTGCAGCTCCTAGCATTCTAAACTCCAGACATGGGAAAATAGGATTTAGAGCTAAAATGGATCCTAGCTAAGATAAATCTGATATCCTCAGTAGAAAAATGAAAAAATATGAAGGTTATCGATGTAAGGAGGCTAACTCATTTTTCAGCTTTTAATAACTTGTTAAATATAGCTCCTGCAGGTACTTGAGGGCATTGGAGGGACCTACCATTGTTTATGTTCCACTATCACAGACGCTGAGTATCAGGGACACTCTTACGAGCCACTAGAGTAGGGTCTTAGTATAAGAGTCTTGGAGTCATTTTTAAAAAGCTTTAAAATATTCTAATTTGGATGAGTGGACTGCAAATGTTGATTTGGTTGACATTAAAAAAATTCTGAACTTTTAGAAAGCCTGATTATTTGCAAACTACATGACTGAAAAATGATTGAGCAACAACAGAATTTTAAAGGCAATGTTTACTCTAAAATAGTACCAAAAATATAACATTTTTAATTCAGATATTTTAGCCGTAGTAGACAAGATACATAGCACATCTCACTTTATATAATGGGTTGCCTACATACATATGCATTCTTTCACATAATGCCATTCTTTCCTTAAATATCAGTATTAGTTTTATATACATACATATACACACATACACATGCACACTTTTTTGTAATCCTCCCCCACACACTGTGAAATGCTTAGAGCTTGGTCAGACATTAAGGATGCCAAGGCATCCCAGGCCATTCAAGAAGCCTTGACATTTTTCCTGCCAAATGACTCAAAGAGAATGAGACTAATGACTTCTTGTAATGTTGTCTCACTTAAATGGAAGCACAAATCAAGAGATCATCTGTGATATCATTGGTCCTCTGATAATTAAAGTTGAATATGATGCTTTAAAAGGGGGAAAAACTCAGAAAATTAAAGAAGCATATGTTTGCACACTAATGGATGACTAAGTAAGGACTATTGATTTTGTGGAGGAGATCTGCAACATTTTTACATCATAAGTGAAAGGTATGAGAGTATGCCACTTCATTTCTAAAGGCTCTCAATCAATCCACTAGAAATAGTTAATAAAAACTAAAAAAGAAAACACAAAAAGTGAAAATTGAAGAAACATTATGAAGTAAAGAGGGTCAGCTCTGTTGGAGTGGTATAAAAATACAAGTCACTCACAGAAGGCTTTATCTGTGACTGTCTAAACTGACTGAAAAGAAGCTAGAGATCTTGGATGGGAAATTCAGCTTCAAATATTTCCTGTCAGCACCATCTAGAATGTGGAGCGTAGCCTCTCAGATTTATACTCTGGTGCTACCCCTGATTTTAGAAGGAAGAGTAAAGTGGAAAGAAGGATTTTGTAGCAGTTTTACTGAGACCCTTGTTTGCTACAAAAGAGTTGGTCAATAGAACATGCTGGGGAGTAAAGAGTAGGTTGGGTTTATTCGCATTCAAGAGCCAACCTAATGAACTTTATACTTCCTTAAATGAAACCATTGGTGTAACATACTATAAATAGTGGAACAGTTTCTCAGTGACCTCTTACTGATGACTGCAAGGGATAATAACCACTTATTCAGTTGGACAATAGAAGAGAAGACAATTTGCATATCTGGAAATAATTGAGGTTCAGAAGGGGAGCAACAAGCAGAGAAACAACTTTGGGTGGTTCAGGTGCTCCTGGACAGACAAATAACATCAAAATCTTTAGTCTTGAGTAATAAGTTACCCAAGAACATGAATTTTCTTTGCTCATTTGCTTCCTGATAGATTTTTGTAATTATATACCCACTTTCCTCCACAGATACTGAATGAATCAATGGGAGAGTATGACTCAAATCAAGTAGTAGTAGTAGTAGTAGTAGTAGTAGTAGTAGTAGTAGTAGTAGCAGCAGCAGTAGTAGCAGTAGTAGCAGTAATATAGTAGTAGTAGTAGTAGTAGTAGTAGTAGTAGTAGTAGTAGTAGTAGTAGTAGCAGTAGCAATAGTAGTGGTAGTAGTAATGGTAGTAGTAGTAGTAGTATTTATTTATACAAAACTTCAAAGACAATTTACAGATGTCTCACTTTATCCTCCTAAAAACCCTAGGAAATAGGTGCTATTATTATCCCTACCCCCTAAAACAGATGAGAAAACTCAGAGAAAAAATGGTTAAGAGACTTGTCCAGGGTCACACAGTTCATCAATGTCTGAGACTGATTTGAAGTCATTTTCTTGACTCTAGGTGGAGCATATCTATCTATTCTATCTATTCTATCCAGTGTACCACTTAGATGCCTATTCCTTTATGTATGGATATTTATGATTGCATTTTTCCTCTATTTTCTTTAATATATGGGTGCCAATATCTTTATTGCTGTTTTCATTATCAGCATTATTACTTTTGTCTATTTTTCCTTTTGTTAAGTAAATTAATAGTAAATACATTTTACTTTTCTTAAAAAATAGTTAAATAGATTTAACCATTTGATCATGTTTAAGATCTAACGTTTCATCATGGTGAGTGGTTGAATTTCTGCATATGGAAACATATCAACAAGGGTTCAAGGGCTAATGTGGTGAATAAGAATAATATATTTCCTATTACAGTATTAATATTAGCATGTTGAGAGTTTGAGCTTAACTTCATGGCAACCTAGACCTTACAGTGTGATAATATGTTAGATAAAATTAGTCAGCCCAGAAAATGAATCTGTATACCTATGTCCTGCATGAGAGATGAGGCATTCGATAGGGAGGGTGGTTATTCCATACATTATAATAGAACATATAGTAGAATTAGTAGATGAAAATAGGAACACAATCAGTGAATGCTCCTGAAAAGGAGTACTAAGTCAGCTGGGGAGAGGAGAAAGGAGTAATGTCACAGAAATAAAAGGAGGAAAGTGAATTGAAGAGGACATGACAGTGTCCAATATTGCTGACACCAAAGGGAAATGGGAACTGAGAAAAGACTTCTGGGTTTGGCGATTGAGAAATCATATTGACCTTGAAGAAAATAGTTTGAATATACTCAAGGGGAATAATGTAGTTCTTGACTTTTATATTACATTATCCATACACACAGACACACAAATGTACACAAATACATACAAATATATATATATATATAATATTCATATATAAACTCTAAAAGTTAAATTTTCTTCAAGTTCAAATATATTCTTTTTGCTATTGGTACTTAAGTGACAAAATAAATTTTCCCTTAGGTATACAAATTATTTTGAACTGAAGACTGTGCTAAATTGATCTTAGTCACATGAGACTGTGACTCATCACATTGTCCTAATTTAAGCAAAGTATCATCACCTCATTTTACCAAAATTAAATTACTTGCTGTATTACTTTTCAATGTGTAATAAGATTATTCTAAAAGTGTTTCAGTAGCAGTCACCTTAAAATGCTGACAGAGGTAACATGATTAGAGAATGATCAGTGCTGTGCCAGGTTCTTTCCATCTGGAAGTTGCAGTCTGGGTTTCTTGAATTAATTGTCTATCACTAGGGAACTAGAGAATGGCATTGTATTTTATTTTTTAGTTCTATTGTGTACATATCAAGCTCAAAAGCAAAAGTTATTCTCCCTCCTTTCAACATGAAATGCAAATGGGAAATACAAAATCATATAAGACCCAATTTATTTCATAAGGAACACAGCTACAGTTTCTGTTACATATAAACCATATTTGGATAAATGCTTTTAAAAAGACAAAAATAAGTCCATTATGAAGCACAGTCATAACATTTGGCAAATAATATGGAACTTAGGACAAGTCAATACTGAGAAGCTGTTTAAATGGATCTTACCATTTTAATGTCAGTAAAATATATGATCCTTGAGGGCCGAGACTGTTTCATTTTTGTTGCCATATTTCTACATCCTAGCATAGTATATGAAACATAGCAGGAACTTAAAGATGCTTTGAATTAAATTGAATAGCAGTCACAACCAGAAGTCACAGAAATATCTCAATTCTAAGAATTTAGAAATTTTAGTTGATATGAATTGAAATTTTTCTATCCATTTCATTGGCTTAAAATGGTTTATTTGGTATTATAATTATCTATTTATAATACCACTTCTAGACTTTGGGTTCCTGTAGCCCAGTAGCCACATCTTATTACCTTCAGTTCTTAAAATAATGTTTGGCAAACTAAATGATTAATGAATGTTCATAGTATTGAATAATGATAAAAATTCACAAATGCATAAAGCAGTTTCTTCACTATAACCTTATAAAGTAATTAGTATAGGTAATATTATCTCTGTTTTATGGACAGAAAAACTGATACTCAGTGACACACACTGTGTGTATAAAACTTTCCCATTGACACTGGTTACATAAGATCTAGGATTCAAACACAAGTCTCCTAAAGCAGTGCAGTATAGAGGGGCAGGTACTGGATTTGTAGATAAGAAGACTGAGTTCAAGTCTTATCTCAGAAACAAGATTTGTGATATTGGTCAGTCACAACCTTCCTGAGTCTTACTTTATTTGTTCTATGAAAGGACTGGACTCATTGACTTCAATATCACTTTTAGCTCTGGTGGCACAATGTACAGAGCACTGGAAATGGATTCAGTAAGATATGACTTCAGATCCAGCCTCTGTCACTTCCTAGTTAGATAACTCTAGGAAACTCAGTTTACTTTAGTTTCATCAGCTATAGAATGCATATGATAAAAGCACTCATCCGCAGAGTTGTTGGGAGGATCAAGTGAGTTAATGTTTGTAAGAGGACTTAGCATAATGTCTGCTACACAATAGATATAGAGATTTATTTATATAGAGATTTATTTCCTTCTCTTTTCTAATTCCCTCTGAATCTGTGATCCTATCTACGACTGTGAGACTCAAATGCAATGCCCCTTCCACTATACAACAGTGTCTAATAATTTTTAGGATTGCTTTACTGGTTTACTGCTATCGATACTCTCATTCCATTGAGGTTTGGCACCACTACATTCATGTAACTAACTCAGCAGTAATTTATTGAATATACTGATCCATTATTGACCAAAACAATGTCATTGAACAAGTATTTATTAATGACCTGAAATAGACGTAGGCACTGGATGTACAAATAAAAAAAATGCACAGAACAGAAATTGTTCCTACAAGCAAAAAGCTTACAGGGAAATAAACATATTTAAATAGGGATTAATGGGCACAACATATGGTTACATAGGAATATACAAAATTAATAAAAAGGCAACTAGGGGCACCAAAAAAAATCTTCATGCAAATAAGGGCAGAGCTGAATCTTCAAGAATTCAAGATATTCTACAAGGTGGAGGTAAGAAAGACGTGAAGTCCACATATAACAGATAACCAGGACAAAGTCATGGAAGCAGAAGATGGAGCAACAAGAAGAAAAAAAAAAACAGCTTAACTGGGCTGTAGAATGTATAAAGAAGTACATCTACTCAATGTATTGTATGTAGTACATGATATACCACAAAGCTGTTTTCATTCAAAAAAAAGAAAAGCAGAGTGGAGGTATGATAGTTATACAATTATTTGTCCAATATATGCATAGCGAAGTAGAGGGTAAAAGAAGAGGACACATATGTGTCTGCACAGAAATCGATGAAGATCATCATACAAACACTATAGGAAGTATTTTGTTGAGATATAAAGAGAGGGAAATATAAAATACCTAGTGGGGTACAAGGAATATCTACCAGAATTCTCTACCATGTTGAATGAATTTGCTTGTTTATTTTCCTTTAAAAGGTACTGCAAATGCTTTTTTCAGATTTAATTGACACAGGGGACTGAAGTGTGGGCTGTTTGTGTGGCTTCTTGATCATTTGAATAAGAAAAAGACATGAGATGCTTTAGCTGGGGCTTAAGATTCAGACTAGCAGATTAGCAGCATGATTAAAATTGTGAGTTATTGTATCCTTTCCCTTTCTGCATACACTTTAGACATTCTTTTGCTAACTTGTTAAGTGAAATACAATACATGCAATAGTATTTTACTTCATTCCAATCCTGAGACTGAATTACAAGATGGACCTTGTCAGTCTTGGCCTACTCTGCTTGGCCAGATGAAGGAAATAAAAGATGTATTAAAGAAAATTCACAAAAGTAGCACAGATACAAGAAATGAATGTAGCTTTATTTGAAACTCCCTAATGAATGGATATTTTAAAGAACATTTATAAAACACAGAAGATGCACAACTAGAAGTAAATATTGAAGAGTGATGGGAAAATACAAAGAAGTCTAAATTTCTAAATAAGAGCTGTGCAGTTAGCTACCTACAGCCTATGGATAATTACAAAAAAACCCAAACACCATTGATATATGCTTGAAGAAAAATAATATAATAAAAAAGTGCTAAATCTATTGTATAGAAAGATTATGTAATTCTAATAGATGGCAGAAAGAAAGATGAAATTCATAATGATTCTACGTTCTTTATCAAGTTGAGTGACAGAAGGCAGTGAGTATAATGGAAATTCACAGACATAAAAGAGCTGGGTTGAAGTATTGTGTCTTATATTTCTTGTTTAACCTTGAGGAAGTCTCTTAACACTCCTGGTTTCTGTATTCTCTTTTATAAAATGCATATGTTGGATTAGATGGCCTCTAGGGTTCCTTCCAGTTCCAGACCTGTGAATTGAAGATCTTAGAACTGGAAAGGAACAGCTTAAAAATGAAAACCTAGGTAAGTGATAAATAATATTCAAGGTAGATGAGAAGATAGTAAGAAACTGTCTTAATCACTTTAAAGCAATTCAGTTTATGTGCTTAAGATGAATAACATTATAAGATAATTGAAAGACTTTGGACTGTGCAAATCTAATTTTTGAAGAATCGCGAAAATGGGAGAGGCACTATATAACTGGGGAGAGGCAAATATTTTGCTAGAAGTTATAGATATGGAAGTAATTCACTCAGTAGAAGTATGTTTCAGTTTGTGTCCTCCAAAGTTCTTGGCATCCTTAATATTGTAGGATTCAAATTAGATAAATCTTGTTTCCCCAAAATCAAATTTGACCTCACGATCCTTTTCTGGATATTACAGCATTATATACTTCTTATATAGGGGCAGCTAGGTGGTGCAGTGGATAGAGCACCAGTGCAGGAGTCAGGAGGACCTGAGTTTAAATCTCACCTCAGACACTTGACACCCACCAGCTAGTAAGTGACCGTGGGCAAGTCACTTAACCCCAATTGCCTCATCCTGGGTCATCCACAGTCATCCTGATGAATATCTGGCCTCTGGATTCAGATGGCTCTGGAGGAGAAGTGAGGCTGGCTACCTGCACAGCCCTCCCTCACTCAAAACAAAGTCAAGTACAAGTCAGGTCATTATTTCTCTGATGGCATGGTCTTCTTTGGCAATGAAGGATGAACACACACATACACGCACCCACACATATTTCTCAGATTTATAGGTGAGGAAGTGTATCTAATATGAATACAGATAGATGTTTTCTCATGGCAAGAGGATGCAGAATCATTCTCCCCAGGATATGTCAAGGAAATAGTTTGATATTGTTGAATAATTATTTTACAAAGTCAGTCAGTGGTGCAGTATCGGTCTGAGTGACTTCATAACTTTTAGACCTTAGGTACATGGCAAGAAGCTGGCAGGAAAGCACAGCCCACATGCACAATGGTCCCATTTCCTGAGCATTAATCACATCTCCTATGGATGCAATAGTAGGAGAGGACCTGGGGTGGCCTTAAGCCTAATTTCTCATTTAAAATATGTACCAACCAAGAGCTGAGGCTGCACCAACCCCATCTCTTCATCTGAAACAATTAACAATCAAGATTATCTTTCTATTGTATGAAGGCTGCTTACTCTTATCTATAGAAAACAGGGCACAGACTGAGTCAAGGATGGCTTATTGCCTTGACAATAAGTGTTGAATAAAATCCTTTTAACTTTCTGAGTTTGCCTCAAAAATCTGGGAGAGGACCAAAGACAGATATTTCCTTTAGATAATATGATAAGGGTGATGTTCAATGTTTTGGTCAAACTTGAACACAGGAAGATGTCAAAGCAGGTAGAGAAGGGAGTCAGTCTATCAAGGATGACTGGGTGACAAGTAGTCTCAGGTATTCTCTACAAATAACTGTCAGTTTTTCTTAGTATACCTGGGAAATGGTAAAACTCGGTTCCATGGTTTTCATGGAAGAAACAGCAGAGAAGGAGATACTCTATTTAGTAAATAACTGGGAATGTTTTCAATTTCTAGGAGTTTATCAGAGAACCTTTGCAACTTTGATTCCTTTAAGAGGCCATGCTTTAACACAGCTATTATTTAAAAAATATAGAATTATTTGCCATGGTAACTGAAAATAGGTCAGAATTTAATCCATATTATGGAACAATCTATAAGCTTTCAAATAAAATTTAAGCATGCAAACAAAACCTATTTTAAAAAATTAAATGTGAAAAGATAAATTTAAATGATAGTCTTAAATTATGAATTTGTAAAGCAGAGTGTAAAATGTCATTGGTTAATTATCATTATTTATATTCACGTTTAAATGTTTTATTTTTTATCATGCATTTAATGTTCTGCTACACAAACCATGTCTAGCAACTTTCAAAATGATCAATCACATTGAGTTCTTTGAAAGGAGAAAACATGTTCTATTAAGTCAATGATGAAAGAATTGTTAGATTTGTATATGTAGTTGCTTGTTCTCAAGGAAAATGCATATGGTTTGTAATAAATATACACTCTCAAATCATGCCTACTGATCGAAGACAAAAGACTACAGGTTTTATATTACTTTGCTTTTCCAAGCCACCACAGAATTTTACTGAAATGTGATTGTGCATTCTGCCTTAGGGAATTACTTCAAAGATTACTGGACTTATTGTAAGTAGAACTGGGTTGAATTTCTGTTACACCAATTTCTACCTAGCTAATCTTAATCAATAAATTACTAACCTCTCTAGGTCTCTTTTCTATCTAAATATTTTAGATTATTTTTTACCTATGTTCACTGCTGAAGTGTCTTCATATGTATCTAGAATAACATGCTATTTTATATAAAACAGACAACTTTCAAAATGATCAAGTACATTGTTCTACAGATAATAATAAAAATGGTAACTATCATTTATAGTTATTATCAGATCCTCAAAAGAGCCTGATGAGGTTGGTACTCTTATTATCTCCATTTTACCAACAAGAAAACTGAGACACAGAAATTCAGTGACATGGCCAACATCACATAGCTTGCAAACATCTGAGGCAGTATTCAAACACAAAACCTCCTGAATTGAAGTCTAGTAATTTATCCACACCACTGAGAAGCTTTAAAAAAAGAAGAAAACCATAAGAAATGATGAACAAGAAGACTTCAGAGAGGCCTGGAAGGACTTATATGACCTGATGCTGAGTGAAAGGAGCAGAACCAGGAGAACTTTGTGCACAGCAACGACCACAGTGTGTGAGAGTTTTTTCTGGTAGACTTGGAATTTCGTAATAACGCAAGAACTTCTTAAAAAAAAAAAAATCCCAATGGTGGTTCTCAAGGCAAAATGCCTTCCACACTCAGAGAAACAAATATGGAAGTCATTCACAAAATGTAGCAGATCATGTTTGTGTATGTGTATGTTTTTGTGTATCATGTTTTGATTTGTTATATGATTTCTTTCATTTATTTTAGTCTGACTACATAGCATGAATATAGTGAAAATATACTCAATAGAAAAGTATATGTAGAACCTATACAGAATTGTATGCAGTCGTGGGGAGGGAGGGGGGTAGTGGGGGGTAGGTGTGGGGGGATTAAAATCTCAATTGTATGGCAGTGATTGTTAAATATTAAAAAATAATAAAAAAAATAATGAATGTAAAAAAATAAAAATTAAAAAAAATTTAAAAAAAAGAAAAACAATGTTACATGGATTTGGTGTTGTTCATCATTTGTTTGCAAAGTACAAAATGAAGGCATAGAACTTGCTGGTCTCTGAGGTTTCTTCCAGCTCTAAACATATAATTCTATGCGAATAACAATTACTACTTTACTCAAATTTTTGTAGCACTTCAGTGTTCACAAAGGACTTTCAAAAAACCAGTCCTGTGAGCTACTATTGCATCATTTTCATTTTTCAAATTAAGAAAACTGAGGGTCAGGGATATTAAGTGATTTATTAAATATAATATATCAAGTAAGTAAGTACAGGAGACAGAGTTTCAACTCAGATCTTCTTAAAAGCAAATTTAGGATTTTTTTTTCTACTATGAGTATTTGAAAATGTACACAAATGCAATCACACGTGATTTTAAGCTATACTGTTTAATTTGACTCATTATTTCTCCCTAATAAATAATATAAAGGAAATCTACACACCGATCCCATGGACTTTGTAGAGGTGATAGTTCTTAAAGTTTAAACCAGCATCTCCTGAGACAATCAGTCAACAAGCATGTGTTAAGTTCCACCTATGTACCAGGCACTGTATTGAATGCTGAGGAGAAGCCACAGAGCAGACCTGCATAATGTGGCAGTGGACAGGGACCAAAATTAAAACAGGCTAGACTTACTTAGGCTGCAGACAGGTTATCCTAGAGATAAACTGATGATGGTTGGTTGCCATGTGTCACATGACAAACAGGAGAAAGTCTACAGTGGTAATCTTACATTATTCATCTCTAGGCACAGAAATATATATTTTTTTCTCAAATGAAACAACTTCTTAAATAATACTAAAGTGGTAAACTTGTCATCTAGGCTAATGATTTCAGCTCCTATATGTATCTGCTTCAGTACAAAGATCTAAAACAAATAGTCCCTAGATTTTTGTAAATATCAAGGTGGCAGGGATAGGAGCAGTATTTAACATATAAAAGAAAAACCATCAAAATCTAAGTATATACAGATATATATGTATATATATATATATATATATATATATACATATACATATATGTATGTCTATGTGTGTGTGTCTATAATAAAATACTCTACAAAATTCTATACCAACCAAGAACCAAGTCATTTCACTACACAGACTCATTATCCGTTCATATGAAGCTGTTTCTGTCATTGATGTAGATCACAACCACCTTATTCTGTCAGTTTTTGCTTATGCCTTTCTATAAATGCTTCACATGGGATCTACTTAACTTTCTAGAGATTTTCTTTTGTTTCTTTTAATGTTAGTAGAAGTAATGAAATGCTTGTACTTTCCATCTTTTATTGCTGTTAGACTTCTTAGTCATCTTTTTTAGGAATGGAGGGAGGGAAAAAGGAAGGAAGGAAGGAAGGAAGGAAGGAAGGAAGGAAGGAAGGAAGGAAGGAAGGAAGGAAGGAAGGAAGGAAGGAAGGAAAGAAGGAAGGAAGGAAGGAAGGAAGGAAGGAAGGAAGGAAGGAAGGAAGGAAGGAAGGAAGGAAGGAAGGGAGGGAGGGAGGGAGGGAAGGAAGGAGTGAGGGAGGGAGAGAAGGAAAGAAAGAAGGAAAAATTATCTAATACTTTGTTTCACCTTTTTTTGCATCTTCAATTTCTTCTTTTCCACTGAATCAGACCCAGAAACGAATTTTTATACCATGTCTTTCATGCAAGTTATTCTGGATAATAAGATAACAGAGTACTTTCAACCACCATAAGGCCTTTCCATTATTCTTTTGGTCACCTACAAAGTTCACCTAAAATTTTGATTCTTTTCAAATCATGACATTCTGAGTCACATATACATAGAATTACTAGCAGAATATTTGTGTCAAAACGATGGTTAGTTTTTTGGGTTTTTTAATGACAACAAGCATTTTGAGGATTACTGAAATAACCACATTTTTGCAATGTAGGCCAAACTCTTTCTCCAACTTGATTTAAATATTAAGATTGTTTTGTTTTTCCCCAAGCCATGTATGTAAATTAAAATGATAAATAGATAGAAACTTCATAGAAATTAGGTCAAAAATAGGTCTTTAATCAAAACTGTCAGTGGCAAATTTGCAGAGCATTACTTTCAAATAGCTATTTGCTTTAACATCAATGATTGTGTAAACAGTGTCAGTTTCTTATTATTGCCAATAATTAATACAATTTGAATAATTGTCATTCTTAAAAGAAGTGCTTTGCAGTAATTGAACTGGAGGAACAATTTCACAAAACTGACGGCTCTGAAAAAATGCATATCTACTGTTTTGAAAAACTAAATACACATACAAATCACTTCATAGCAATAAAGATATGAATTCACCTAGCTTTCCCTCTGGAAATATTTACTTGTAAATGTAGTGGGGACCTGCCACAGAAGCAGAATGTCTCAGGTGGCATTATCTCTTTACTGTAGAGGACTTTGCTTCCTGAGGAGTCATGATATTGTGTAAGGAAAGAATTTGCAGTCTGTGGGGACTGCACACCTATTCTGATTCTTTCCTGATTCTTGTATGGGTTACAGAGACACTCAAAAGACCATGGACAGGATATGCCCCATATCCTTCACTTACCTCAGCCTTTTTGGCTTCTGGGCTTTTCTTTGGCTTTTGCACAGCATCTGGGGAGAGAACTTCCTATGACAGTGGGAAGTCTTGAGACCTTTTTTCCTTGGAAGTCACATGGCCTAGAGAAATAGAGTCCAGGGTCCTTAGCCTTTGGTTCTATTCATTTCTTTTATAGGTGAAAGGAATGGGAACCTACATAATTTTGTGAATTTTACAAAGTCTAGAGAGATCCTTGGCATCCTGGCATTCTAGAATCTGGAGAATGCTTCAGCATCCCATCATTCCAGACTGGGTTTTTGTCAGCCTGACCACATAGATACCCTGAGAAGCATGGAGTCAGTCAGAAAATCAATAAACTAATTTTTATTAAGAACCTACCCTGTGTAAGCCACTGTGCTAAGCCCTGGAGTGACATATACCCAGACAAATGGAAGGTGAGTTGAGGACTCATCTAGCATTCATGCTACATCAGCACACAAATTTGGCATCAGTACTACATAGGAATGGAGCTAAGTATTGAAATTACTTCCCTCAGAGGCTGAGGTAGCCTAGAGGAGAGTATGCCTTCTGAATTAATGGGTAAACTACTATCATCTTTGCTCTTGCTATCTCTTTGGCATAAATATCACTTTGTAAAAGCTACTTGATAGTAAGTGGTTACATAGAATTAGGTTGCTAGTCATTTGTCTCCAAAAGCAATGTGGTGGGACATAGCCCATGGAAGTTTGAAGCAAAGACAATAGAAAAGACAGACACTTTAATCCCACCATAATACTAGTTGCAACCTGAGGGGCAGATTTGGTATGGCTCGAGTCTTGGAGTCTTGGAGTCTTGGAGTCTTGGAGTCAGGATATATATATGATTTAGATTTTAGCACATCCAGATAGATAGATACCATTGCAAACCTTAAATTACGAACAGAAACTTTTAATATCTGCTGGCAGCAAGAGGAAGCAAGTTTGCTTTGCATTTCCCTCACTCCCCCCTCCCCAAGGAAACTGAACTTATTGAAATCAGTAGACATGTTAAATAAATAAAATCCACATGGTTTCCAGCTTCCTCTGGTGCCCTTATCATTCCAGCTCTTCTTTTTAGTGCCTGTCACATATCATAAAGCTGTCTGTGACATGTTTCAGTTAGGAGGGTGGAGAGCTATGATTATAGAGATTATCTAGAATCTGTTTTCAATGGATTAGTAAGATGAATAATGCATTTCTCCTTTAATATTCATTGAAAAGGTTGGCTAGCATCACAGATATTCAGACTTAGTGGACAACCACTTAACAAAAGGAAAATAAAGATGGCATTCCTTTAATGATGATAGTCTCCCATACGGGCCAGGCCAGGCTACAAGTAGCTCAGTCCATTTGGAAATGACCACCTACACATAACTACTTCCTATTTAGAAACAAAGTAAAATAAGTCAGTAGATTAAATTTGATTATATGAGAGAGCAAATAAACATCCCATCCAAGTCTCTCATTTTTCAACCAGACTTTTCCATATGTGTACTTAGTATTCATACATTTATTACATTTATTATTGATTTTAACATTCTTTTCTTTTTAAATTTTGAGTTCTAAATTGTTTTCCCTCCCTCTCAATTCTTCCCTTTTCAGAAGTCAAAAAAATGATGTGAATATTAAATGTGAAATCATATAGAATACATTTCCATATTCGCCATACTGCAAAAAAAGAGGAAAAACAAAAAGAAGGCAAAAAAATTATACTTCGTAGCACTCAGAGTTTATCAGTTCTCTGTCCAGAGGTGGATAGCACATGTTCATCATGAGGTCTTTGGAACTGTGGTGGATCACAGTAGCCAATGCTTTCATAGTTGATCATCATTACAACATTGCTGTCACTATGCAGAATGATCTCTCAGGGTTTCATTTTTCATCATCTAATACAGATTTTATTTTTCATCAGTTAATACAGATTTTATATTTAGTTTTTTGGAAACCACTTCCTCTGTCATTTCTTATGGCACAACAGTATTTCATTAAATGCATATGACACAACTTAGTCATTCCTCAAATGATGAGCATGCACTCAATTTTCAATTCTTTACCACAATCAGTTAAAGAAAAATCTGCTATAAATATTTTTTGTGGCTATCAGTCCTTTTCCTTTTATCTCTTTCTTGTACAGAAAAAGCAGTGATATGGGGGAATCAAAGGGTATGCATAACTTTTTAGGCTTTTGAGTATAGTTCCAAAATTATCTCTAGAATAATTTAACTAGTTCAAACTCAAAAAGTATATCAGTTTTCTCTCAACCCAGCAATTAGCATTTCAGATTGGTATGAGACAGTACCTAAGAGTTGCTTAAGTTTTCATTTTTCTAATCAATAGGGATTCAGAATATTTTTATACGATTATAGATAGCTTTAATTTCTTTTGAAAGCTCTCTGTTCATATCCTTTGACTATTTATCAATGGCAGAATAGTTTTTTTTTTTAATTTTATGACTTTGACTCAGTTCCCTACATATTTGAGAAACTATGCTTTTATCAGAGCAAGTTGCTATTCTTTTAAAATATTGCTTTTATTTTTATGGTACCTTTTCAGTAAAATGTAGTTTTCCTGTTTATCTCTTCTAATTAGGTCTTTTTTTTTTTACTTTTGCTTGATCAAAGACTATAATTAATACCCCTGCCTTTTATACTTCAATTAAACAATGATAGATTCCACTCTAGCCCTTTATTTTACCAGTGTTCTTCTTTCTGTTTCAAGTAAATCTTTTGTAAACAATATATTGTTGGCTTCTGTTCTCTAATCCATTCCACAATGTTTCCATTTTATGTTTGAGTTCAACCCATTCACTTTTACAGTTCTGATTATTTACCGAGTATTCCTTTCATTCCATTTTTTTATGTTTATTCTTCTATCTCTTTATCTTGTCCCTCTATGAACCAATTCTGTTGACAGTGAACTTTGAGAGTTGAAGCATTGCTTGGCACTCCCCTCCCATTTTTCCATGCACCATAAAAGGTTTTCCTTGCATGCCATTTTTATGTGAGAAAAAATTTTCCTACTTTACTTCTCCTCCCCTTTTCTCCTAGTGCATCTCTCCTTCTCACTCTTCTATATTATTGAGATCATTCCATCAAAATAGATTCATATGCATACCCTCTCTCTCTAAATAGACCCCTAATAATTAAAAATTTCTTAGGAGTTTCAAGTAACATCTTATAAAAGAGTGCAAACAGTTTAAATTACTATGATTTCTCTTTCATGTTTACCTTTTTATATTTCTTTTAAGTCTTGTGTTTGGATGTCAGTTTTTAAATTCAACCTATTGTTTGCTATTATGAAGATATGAATAAAATGTCCATTTAATTTGTTCATTATTCAGAATATAGCTCTTGAGGTTACTGAATACTTTTTCAAATAAATATCCTTTATAATAAACTGCTATTTAGCTTAAGTATCACTGTATTTATTTTGTTTTGGTTAGCTAGAACTCTTCATGTAATGAGAACACTCTATCATCTCTGAAATTGATAATTATTAGAGTGCTTCATGCAAATGACAGATATCATTGTGCCAGCAGGTCCAATAACAAATTAACAAATTGAATTCTTTACCACCCACACAGCTTTTAAAAGTAACTGATGATATTGAAAAGGTATTGCAACCTTGAAACTAATGATCATCTGTTTGCAAAATAAAGTTTCTTATTAAAAGTAAAATTAATATTGAATGGAGGAGTTAAGTTGTTCATAGGGTCATTATTCTCAGTGAAACTCTAAATATCCCTTTGGAAGGAGAGTGTTCTCTTAATTCAATTCAGTTAAATAAAATTTATTCAATTCAATAAACATTTTTAAGCACCAATGTTTAAGAAATTTTTGCTAAAGTTTGGGAGTTGTAACAAAGCAAAAAAATTTTTAAAGTCTCTTTCTTCAAGAAGTTTGAATTCACTTTAGGAGAGAGAAGAATGCATACAAAAATTAATTTAGCTCAAGAAAAATTAAGGAGGTATAATGTCTTCTAACACTTGAGAGATGAGAGTATGGGTTAAGGAATGACTTCAAATGTGATGTAGCACCTGGGATGATTTTTAAGAAAACTGAGAATTCTGAGAGGCAAATAGTAGAAAGACTTGTGCAAAAGCAAAAAGATTAAATGTTGACTTGGGGAAGGTTTAGCAATAGTTTGTCTGGAACCAAAATTTAATGAAGTGGAAAACTGAGTGACTCTACATATATACAGATGATTATAATGTGAATTTTTATGTAACTGTATATGATATAAACCTATCTGCATATTTGGCAGAATCCAACCTCAAGGACAAGGGCTTTTTTTTATTTTTGTGCTAATATCCCAATACAGAATACCAGCAGAGAAAGTGCTTAAAAAGGCTTAAGTTTTATCTACTTATCTTTATCTAGCCTTGTAGCTGTCTCTATTTTAATTTGTTCAAGCCCTAATATAAATTCCACTTTCTTGATATTGTACTTTGATCTGGAATGAGGAAATACTCCAATAATGGATGACGTAAAAGAACTTAACTAAGTAAAAGGAAAAATTGCAGGGAGATTGAGGAGGAGAAGTTCAGAAAAGCAAACAACTTGTAAAATTGGAGAGGAGGAGGAGTATAGATAATATAGCTTTAAGTCATGAAGACACTTGACCATTATTCAAACAATTCCTCATATGATGCATCAACCAGAATTTGGGGGATCAATATAATCCTCACTAGACCATCTCTTCCCATAGGCTACTGAGATCAGGACTTTCTAGGAAAATCTCAGTGAGGGACAATCAGAGAAGTGGGGGGAGATTGACTGAATCAAAACTGTTTGATTTCTCCTCAAGGATCATTCTGGATTTTTTATCCTTAATATAGGTATTAACAGTATTGAAGTCTAAGGATGTTCATTCTAAATTAAATCCAGAGGCTGAATCTCTCCAGGGCTATTTTACTATCTGATAAGGATTTAACTGTAGAGGAGTACAATTATGATATCAATAGGACTCGCTGCATTCAATAAGATTCTGTTATGTTTTATATCTTTTTGTTACTTGAAAAAGGACTGCTTAGATTATGATACATAATTTTTTTATTTGATCAGGGTTACAATCATCTATTAGTATTTCATAAAACTCATTAATGAGTACTTGGATCTCAGTCTCTCTCTTCATGTGTCCTTCCTAAGCAACAGTAAGTACTAAATCTATATTTGTCTGTTACAGTTGAAGGCATTAAGCTAGAGAAAGAATGGGTTAATGAGATTCTATTAGAGTTAGGTCCTTTTATCCTTAGTAATGGGAATGGAGATGATTACTATAGATTCAAAATTTGGAGAAATTATTGAGATATAAGTCAAAGGTCTGTAGGTAATAGATAAACACTGAAACTGGGGATCATAGATCCCAAGATCTTAAAGATTTAAGATGAGGAGTTACCTTAAAGGTGATCTAGTCCAAGGCCTCATTTTAAAGATAGAGAAATAGCCTAGAGAAATTAAATGGCTGGTCATCCAGGAAGAGAAGTGTCTGAGGCAGGATTTAAATTCAGATCTTCCAATTTCTTCTCTGTTATGCCACCTTGCAGAAGTATACTGGTAATTAGGAATAATAAAGGAAGACTTTTTGGAAGTAGAATTGAAAGACAAGACTTCTGCAACGTATTTTACAGGTCACAATTTAGATTCATATTAAAGAGTACTGAAGCAGATGACCTAGTTTCAAATCTTGTCATTTATTGCCTGTTTGACTTTATCAAATGATTTAACTTCAGGGAAATCAGTTCACTCATGTGTAAAATTAGGGGTATGGCCTCTAAGGTTCCTTATACCTCTAAATTTAGGATTCTAGTATAAGTAGATAGATAATACATACATACTTAAAATATTCCAGAATAATGGATCATTTTGGTGGGCCAATTGAGTATTGGTTTTCTACAATGCTCCCTTAATAAAAATGAGCATCTTATTTTGACTTATATCTTTTGGTAAAGCATCACCTGGATAGTATTATGACATTGATATATAAGATTCTTTTTTTTCTACTCCAAAGCTTTCCTGGCATCATGAAGATGCATGCTACTTTAATGGTTTTAATTCTACTTCAAACTATTTGCTGGAAAATGCTTCATAATATACCCATCTTCATTGATTATCTCATTGATTTAAAATAGATTATGAGGCACATGTTGAAAATTAATCTTTTATATATAAGCTGTTTTACCTGGGTGGCTAATTCAAACAACATCATTTTCACTCCTGGACACTTTCATTCTAATTAGGATTTCAGCCATTTAACAATTTACATGAAAATAAACATAGTAAGTCAAAAGATGCTGCTGCACACAAAAATAAAGAAATGCCTAAAGATATAAATTGAAATACAGATTATATTTATACCATCTCTCTTTTAAGGTTAGTTGGTTGGATTCAACAGATTTACTATGTAGTATTAATGTTCTGAAAAGCTATGAGAGAGATAGTTTAGAATAAAATGACAGTGGAGTAGAGAACTGTTAAGTGAAGCTTCACTAAGGGAGGTGAAAAGGAGTTTATTATATGATTAACATTCTCATAATTCTTCTATTATTTTAATAAGAATTTTAAAGACTTCTAGTTAGCAACAAAAAGAAATCTCACTTAAGCCAATGGGAAAATACTTTGCCTTAGGGCATTTTAGTTCACTTCATGGACTAGATAGATAGATTAGGGGAGGGGGAGGGAGGAAGAGAGAGAGAGTGATAAAGAGACAGGGAAATACACACAGACACAGAGAGAGATGGGCACAGACAGACACAGACACAGAAAGATACAGAGATATTTCTCTCCTAGTCTGACCAAAATGTTCTGCTCAGTTCAGCTGCATTTCCCGTACTATTCTCAACTCCCTGGATTCCTCTAATGATTAAGTCTGCCATTCCAGGATTTTTCCATGACCTGATATAGAAAAAGATTTTAAAGGTGGAAAACAGGGAATATTATCTTTTCTAGTTCTCCTTATCATATACAGTTATTTAGACAAAGTGCAAATAGGATCTTAAAATGTAGTACTTATTATTTGGAAAGATGTCTGTTATAAATAGGAGATCCAAGAAAAACAATATGAATAGAAATATACGGTGCAGATATTAAAAAATAAATTGTTGGTAAAGTGGGAATTTGGCCATACATTTTCTATGGTAGCATTTGTTTGATAATTGCCCTTAAATGGATCAAGTATTAGCAAACCGCCTATCTAACACAACACTTTGTGAAATTTATGAAATGCATTATCTTCTTAATAGCGCGATAAAATATCCTAATTTGATATTTGTACTGACTGGGTAGGGGAGAGCTGATGAAAACAGTTTTTCAGGCACTACCAAGGGAAAGTAATTAGCAAAAATTATCCAATTCCCAAAGATGTTTCTTGATATTTTCTATCCATACATAGAATAGTGCTAATAAGTTAAGAAATTATGATCCTCAGCCACATGTGAAAGAGAAGTTGACAATAGAGGGCAATTATAAAATTAATATTGACCAGACAAAATACAAGAGAACTATGATGCATAAGTTGTTGGACACTGTCTAAATAACTGACAGTCATATGAGTGGAAATTATCAGTTCCCCTTATTCTCAGCAAAATAACTTTCTCCTACTTTAAGGAGATCACTGTCACTTCCCCTGAGTTCCTTCATCCAGAATTAACTTCAGATTTTTTCTAATTATTCATTCATCTTAATAATAAACTATGTTTGTAGTGTTAAAGTATGCAAAGTACTCAACAAACTTGAAAAATCATTTGTAAATATTTTTATTGCTGCTTTATAGATGAGAAATCTGAGGCTTAGAAAACTGCTCCATGACTTGTGGCTATACGAAAATACACAATTTGGATTAAAGTATAAGAATATTAATTCCAAATCAAGTAACATTTTAACTATATTCATTGACTTCTTTACTATGGACTTGGAGGAAGAATTGTTCTTTTTTTCCAAGATCAATTCTTATATCTCTTCCATGAAGTCTATTGCTTCCATCTAATCTCTGTGGCAGCTTTAATCTCTCCCACTTGACTGACTACTCCTTTTGGGTACAAACATGCTTAGATTAAACTCCCCATACATTTCCTAGAGTCATTTCTGCACTTTCCAAGTTTTCCTCACTCCTTTAATATTTTGTTCCTTCTACTGCTCTTCTGAAAGTCACAATAACTGCTAATGTGACAAACCCAATATACATATCTTAACCTTAAACTTTCTGACACATTTAACACTGTTTTCTTGAAATTTCTTTGGTTTCTCTTACAATGCATGGAAATAAAATAATATATCTAAGTCCATTATAAACATAAAGACACAGATAATAAATTCAATACTAAGAACATATACATACGTGAGAGGAGAGAGAAAGTGTACATGTTTTGTGGTGGTTGAAATTCTTCCAGAAATGTTCTTGACAGATAAAAATATCAGAGGCAGATGTGTGAAGGGGCAAGGATATTGACTGGTTTGCTTAACTTTTAACTTCGTTTTCCTTTCAACCAAGGAGGTGTGGGAGACTAATAAACCCATACACTTCACAGTTCCTCTAGTGCCCCTGGAATTCGAATTTGATTTGTGAATTAACAAGCAGGGATTTAATAGGAGTTAAAGGGAATGTTTTACATCCAAGTCAAATAAAGAGATCAGGTAAAATATGGACTGAGAAAAGGACATGGATTAACAGTGAAGAGATGGTTGGTAACCTTAGATCAATTTTGCTTGAGTATTAGGTATAAAGATAGATTGCTAGAGGTTGATAAGAGATTAGAAGGTAAACAGGAGTGAAAGAGAAGCAGAAACCATAAATGTAGATAACTCTTTATAGGAGTATGATTCAATATTTTTACCTAAATATTATATTTCTTATTCAATAGTATCTTTGTATTTCCAGATACACACACCCATACACAAATATACATACATACATGCATATATACATACATACGCACACACACACACACACACACTCACACACACACACACACACACACGCATACACAGACCCAGAGAATCTTAAGAGCAGTCAACTGGGGGTAGAGCCAAGATGGCAGAGTTGAAAGATGAACTTGCTGTAGCTCTACCCCCAAAGCCCATAAAATACCTGAAAAAATGACTCTAAACTAATTCTAGAGGAGCAGAAGCCACAAAATGGCAGAGTAAAAGACATTTCCAGTCCCAAACAACCTGGAAGGCTGAAAAAGACAGGTCTATCACACCAGGCTCAGAGCAGAATGTAGTGCAGCCTTGGTTGCACAGTGTGGCATGGCAGGGAAAGGACTGGAGCAGGCTTCAAGGTATAATCACAGACAGCAACTGCAGTTCCCAGATTCCTCAACCCACAAATGCCAAAGACAGCTTCAAAGGTCAGTGAGAAAGTTCTTTCACCTGGGTGAGAAGGGAGCAAGTCAAAACCTAGCCCTGGGCCCATGGCAGCAGCAGCTGCAGCACAGTGTCCATTTTTGGGACCCGTGGCATAAAGACCCTGGGAGATTCAAGCAGTTGATCTGGGTCTCAGTTCTTTGTGGTGGCCCTGGGGTGAGGAAGAGTGATGACTTGGTGGAGCAGGTGGAGGCTCTGGAGAGGGAATTTTACTCAAAGATCCTAGATCAAAAAGCTTGTGGTTGCTCCCAGACCAGAATGCAGGCCAGAAGAGGAGTAAACTCCTCTCCCTTGATTGTGTCACCTTGGAAGAACTGAGAACTTACAGGTCTCCAGAGTATTTCCTCCACTTCACAAGGACTCAAAAATTAAGTAACTGGCTGTGAAAATGCCCCCAAAAGGGGAAAAAAAATAAGAATATAGAAGGTTACTTTCTTGGTGAACAGATACTTTCTTCCATATTTTCAGATGAGGAAAAACAAGGCATACCATCAGAGGAAGACCTAAAAGTCAAGGCTTCTGTATCCAAAACCTCCAAATTAAATATGAAATAATCTTAGGCCATGGAAGAACTCAAAAAGGATTGTCAAAATCAAGTAAGAGAGGTGGAGGAAAAATTGAGAAGAGTAATGAGAGTGATGCAAGAAAATCATGAAAAATTAGTTAACAGCTTGCTAAAGGAGACTCAAAAAATGATGAAGAATATAATAACTTTAAAAATAGGCTAACTCAATTGGCAAAAGATGTCCAAAAAACAATGAGGTGAAGAATGCTTTAAAAAGTAGAATTTGTGAAATAGAAAACAAGGTTCAAAAGCTCACTGAAAAAATAGTTCTTTAAAAATTAGAAGAGAGCAGTTGGAAGCTAATGACTTTATGAGAAACCAAGAAATTACAAAACAAAACCAAAAGAATGAAAAAATAGAAGACAATGTGAAATATCTCCTTGGAAAAACAACTGACCTGGAAAATAGATCCAGGAGAGACAATTTAAAAATTATGGGACTACCTGAAAACCATGTTCCAAAAAATAGCCTGCATATCATCTTTCATGAAATTATCAAGGAAAACTGCCCTGATATTCAAGAACCAGAGGGTAAAATAAATATTGAAAGAGTTCACTGATATCCACCTGAAAGAGATCTAAAAAGAGAAATTCATAGGAATATTGTAGTCAAATTTCAGAGTTCTCAGGTCAAGGAGAAAATGTTGCAGGCAGCTAGAAAGAAACAATTTGAGTATTGTGGAAATGCAATCAGGATAACACAAGATCTAGCAGCTTCTACATTAAGGGATCAAAGTGCTGGGAATATGATATTCCAGAAGTCAAAGGAACTGGGATTAAAAACAAGTATCACCTACCCAGCAAAACTGAGTATAATACTTCAGGGTAAAAAATGATCATTCAATGAAAAAGAGGACTTTCAAGCATTCATGATGAAAAGACCAGAAATGAATACAAAATTTGACTTTCAAACACAAAATCAAAAGAAGCATGAAAAGGTAAACAACAAAGAGAAATCATAAGGGCCTTACTGAAGTTGAACTATTTACATTCCTACTTGAAAAGATAATTTGTAACTCTTGAAACTTTTCTCAGTATTTGGGTAGTTGGAGGGATTATTTGTATACACACACACACACACACACACACACACACACACATATATATACACACACATGCAGAGAGCACATGGTGAGTTTAATAGGAAGGGATGATATCTAAAAAGAATAAAATTAAGGAGTGGGAGAGGAGTATATTGAAAGGAGAAAAGGAGAAATGGAGTGGAGCAAATTATCTCTCATAAAAGAGGCAAGAAAAAGCTTTTTCAATGGAGGGGAAAAAAGGAGAGGTGAGAGGAAAAAAAGTGAAGCTTACTCTCATCACATTTGGCTTAAAGAGAGAATAATATCACACTCAATTTAGTATGAAAATCTATCTTACACTACAGGAAAGTAGGGGAGAAGGAGATAAGTGGGGTATGGGAGGATGATAGAAGGGAGGGCAAATGGGAGGAGGGGATAATGAGAAATAAACACTTTTGTGGAGAGACAAGGTCAAAGGGAGAACAGAATAAATGGGGGACAGGATAGGATGGAGGGAAATATAGTTAGTCTTTCACAACCTGACTATTATGGAAGTCTTTGCAAAACTATATATATGTAGCCTTTATTGAATTGCTTGTCTTCTCAATGGGGATGGGTGGGGAGGGAGGAAGGGAGAGAATTTGGAATTCAAAGTTTTAAGAACAAATGTTGACAATCGATTTTGCATACAACTGGAAAATAAAAAATACAGGTAATGGGGTACAGAAATATATCTTACCCTACAAGGAAAGAGAGAAGATGGGGGATAAGGGAGGGTTGTGGTGTGATTGAAACAGCAGCAGATTGGGAGGAAGGGGTAATCAGAATGTACACTGTCTTGGGGTGGGAGGAAGGGAGAGACTGCAGAAAATTTGGAACTCAAAATCTTGTAGAAATGACTGTTGAAAACTAAAAATAAATAAGTAAACAAACAAATAAATAAATAAATAAAAAGAGCAGTCAACTGATCTTTAAGAATTTACAAAATTTTATTAAACAATAAAGATGACCAGAAATATAATTGCTTCATTTAATTGTTGTTCTTCTACTGAATAAAAAGTTTATCTTTAGCCATAGTAGATAAAGTAATTTTAATATTTTTAAACCCCTACTTCACCCAGTTATTTATCAGAGTATACCACAAGGAGAAACCATCCTGATAAATGTAACTTTTGTTCCCCTCTTATTCAATATTCAGTAAAGTTGCTGATGAAAATTGAAAGGTACTTAAAATTAGGAATCAAAACAGAAAAAGAATTGAGTCTGAATAATTCACACTGAATAATCAATTTTAGACAAATGAGATTTTGAAAGTCATATGTTCTGGTCTGCTCATTTCTACAGCATTTTATCATACCATAAATAGTCTGGTTCTCCCTCTCCAACTTTCCCACCTCAGATCACCTATACATTCAGCCCTTATTCTGTTCTGTGGGTTAAAAGAAGCAGGCATAGCAGGAAGCTCTTCCATGACCTCATACACCAAGATCCCTGCCAATACTGGGACTCTGTCAAAATGAAGGAGCTATCTGTTCCCTCTCTCATGGAAGGGGATAAGGATAAGTTCTTTCTTTCTGAGATCATCTTGGTGTGTGTGTGTGTGTGTGTGTGTGTGTGTGTGTGTGTGTGTGTGTGTGTCTGTATCTGTGCATGCACACAGAGATACAGAAAGTGAAACAGAAATAGAGAGAAAAAGAGAAAGATGGCAAACTTGTTTACATATTGTATATTGAATTCTCCATTGGACTGTGTCCAATTTGAGGCCAGCAATTATGATTTTTAACTTTTCTCTATAATTTACACATAAAGGGTGGTATCATGAGCATAAATTAGGAGAACATAGAATAGTTTACCTGTAATTCATATGGATAAAGAAAGAATTTAGAACCAAACAAGGTACTGAGGTCATTATGAAATGTAAAATAAAGAACTTTGATGATATAAAATTAAAAAGGTTTTTGAAAAATAAAAGAGCAAGAAACTGGGAATGGGGGAATTCCAATAGTATCTCTGTTAAAGGCTTAATTTCTCAAATATATAGAGAAGTGAATCAAATTGATAAGAATACAAGTTTTTCTCCAACTGATAAATGGTCAGAGGATATGAACAGTCATCTTTCAGATTAAGAAATCAAAGCTAACTACAGTCACAGGAAAAAAAAATTCTCTAAATCATTGCTAGACATGCAAATTTAAATAACTGAGGTACCACTTCACAGCTATCATATCAGGAGACAAAAAAAAATAAGAAAATGACAAATATTAGAGGGAACGAGGGATACCAGGAATGCTAATGCACTGTTGGTGGAGTTGTGAACTGATCCATTCTGGAGCATAATTTTGAATTATACCCAAAGGGCTATAAAACTGTGTGTTCCCTTTGATCCAGAAATACTGCTGCTATGTCTGTATTCCAAAGAGGTAAAAAATAGAAATAAAGAAAAGGACTTATTTGTACAAAAAATATTTATTGCAGCTCTTTTTGTGGTGGCTAAGAGTTGGAAACTGTGGAGATGCCCATCAATTGGGAAAGGGCTAAATAAGCTGTGGTTTTAAAGATTTTGATGGAATATTATTATGTTATACTTCTAATATCTCACAAGCAGAATGATTTCAGAAAGACTCATGGAAAGACTCACGTGAACTGATGCAAAGTCAAGAGAAAAGAACTAAGAGAACATTGTACAAATTAACAGCAATATGGTATGATGTACTGTGAATGACTGTAGCACCAACACAATATTCATAGTGCCTACAGTGGTCATGAATATACCAGTACAATTCTGAATCACGAAATACAACAGATTCTCTACCTGGAAGACAGAACCAAAATATTTATTCAGACACCAGAAAGCCAAATCCATCATAGTAACAAAGAAATCTATACACAATAACAATCCAAAGGGCAACATCGGCCCTAAGGCTTCCTTCTGTTAGGCTTTTCACAAACCAGTTTCCTTAAACAAATCACAAACAAGTTCTCTCACTCGCTCTAGCCAACTGCCTGCTTTTCTCTCCCTCCCTCATTTCTAACTGCTCTGACCAAATTTTCTCTCAGCTCTACTCCACCTCTGCCTCTTCCTATTCCACCCTTCCTAATCCACCTGTTCCTGTCCCACCCCTTCCTGTTACACCCATTCAACAAGCTCATCCCACCATAGTTTCCATGTGACTCAGACTTCCATATGACCCACACAGGTCATATGAGCCTATTAGTGAATGGGAAATATCTTCCCACTTAAATTGCCATTACAATGACTTAGCTATTTTCAGCAATTCAATGATCTAAGATAATCTGTAATGAAAATGCATTTTTGCTTACTATAAAGTAATTTTGCTTCTTAATGGGAAGATATTTCCCATCCATTAATAGACCCATGTGACATGCTTAAGTCACATAGAAGCATGAATCACTAGTCTAAGTTGCATGCAATAGGAAGGAGTGAAGAAAGAAGGGTAGAACAGGAAGAGGAGGAGCTAGAACATAGCTGAGAGGAAGTTAGTCAGAGACTATTCAGAGCTGGGAAGGACACAAGCAGGCAGCTGGCTAGCGTGAGAGAGAAAGCTTGTTTGTGATTTTGTTTAAGGGAGCTGGTTTGTGAGAAGCTAACAAAGGGAAGGTTTGGGGGTGATATTGCCCTCTACATTGTTATTGTGTATAGATTTCTTTGGTACTATGATGGATTTCACTTTCTGGGATCTGAATAATGTTTTGGTTCTGTCTTCCATGTGGAGAGTCTGTTGTATTTTGTGATTCAGAATTGTGTAGGTATATTCATGGCCACTATAAGTGCAATACAACCTAAAAGAATTCTTGATGAATTATGCTATCTACCTACAGAGAAAGAAAACTGAATACAGACTGAAACATACTATTTTTCTTCTTTCTTTTTTCTTTCTCTCTTTCTTTCTTCCTTCCTTTTTTCTTCCTTCCTTACATTCTTTCTCCCTCTTTCTTTTCTTTTTCTCTGTCTTGTCTTTCTTTCTTATCTGTCTTCTTATACAAAATGACTAATATGGAAATATTTGACAAGATTTCACACATATACTCTATATTGGATCTCAAGGACAGGAAAGGGGGAGAAGGAATAAAATTTGGAATTCAAAAATCTTACAGAAATGTAAAAGCTTGTTTTAACATGGCACTTGGTGAGAACAATAAAATGCTATTACAGGGCCAATGTGATTATTCACAGTGCCTATGGCAGCCATGAATATCACAGCACAATTCTGAATCATGAAATACAGCAGACTCTCCGCATGGAAGGCAGAACCAAAACATTTATTCAGACACCAGAAAGCCAAATCGATCATAGTAACAAGAATCTATACCAATAACAATGCAGAGAACAACACCATCCCTAAGTTTTCTCTCTGTTAAGCTTCCCACAAAACAGCTCCATTAGACAAATCGCAAGTTCTCTCACTAGCACCAGACAACTGCTTGCTTGCCTGTATCCTTCCTAGCTCTGACTAAACTCTCACCAATTTCCTCTCAGCTCTGCTCTAGTTCCACCTCTTCCTGTTCCACCGTCTCTGTTTCACCCATTCAGGAAACTCCTCCCACCACAGGCTCCATGTGACTCAGGCTTCCATATGATTTATGGAGGTCATATAAGTCTATTAATGGATGGGAAAGATCTAACCTTAAGCAAAAAAATTAACCCATTATGCAAAAATACATCAATAATAAAGCTATCAAAAAATTTACTTATCAAATGCCTGTCATATAGTAAGCACTTAATAAATGCTTGTTGTGTGACTGACTGTCTAGTCAGAAAGGGAAAAGAGCCTTACCATCTATCTTTCCATGAAGTCCTCCAGAGCAGTGAGCGCTGCCATCTGATCTGGCAATTTTGTCCTGGGCTTTGCAATATACAACAACAACAAGGACAGTAGCAATAGCAGCAACAACAACATCAAGAAAAACTACAGCTAGCAGTGATAATCTATGTACCAGGCGCTGTTTGAAGCACTTTGCAAATATTATCCCATTTGATACTCACAACAAGCTTGGAAGGGAGCTACCATCATTGTCCTTATCTTATAGTGGAACATGTTGCCTCCCTTTATTTAGAATGAGATCTCTTTTTAAAGTAAAGAGTATCTTGCTTTACTATTTGTATCCCTGGGGCTTAGCAGTTTTTGGTACATCATAAGTGCTTAATAAATTCTGCTTTATTCATTAATATAGGATGATAAAACATTCATGGCAACAAAAATAAGTATGTAATTCATATATATTAAAATAAAATTATTGCACTTAAAATGCTGTTTGATTCACTGTAAAATTATTAAGTGTTGGTGTATCACTAAATGATATATATTTTAAGAAAAAGAAAACACTAAAAAATTTCTTGTGATACCATCAATACAATCTGATTTCTTTTCAAATTATCTTTTTTGCTTTAACGTATCCTTTTCAACTACTCAAAGCTTTTGTTTTGTTTTTTTTCTTCAGGTTTTGCTAACTTCATTTAACATATGTTATAACAAGTCAGTTATTCATCTCAATTAAAAAGAAGAATCCAGACCAATTAAAGCACCACATTATTACAAGAACTGTAGGAGCTTGTTCTCAAGAGATTCAGATTTTGATGGACAAATCCCTCTGGGCTCATTTACAAACTCAATTCCATTTGCTTATTAATCTTACAAAATAAGTGACTATCTCATTCCCACTCCTTCAATAATGTTCATATTTCTCTTTCCATTGTAAGGATAAGAGGTCTCTGAGTCAACAAAAGACAATGAAATCAAAAGCAAAATATTTTTTCTTGTTGTATTGTTTTGTTTACGAAGACATGTCCAAATACATTTCATCTAAAGTTACTTTGGGGAAATAATTTTTAAGGGAATTGATCTCTCAATATGTCACTTTTTTATAATTGGTAGACAAACATGTAATATACAAAAATGCAAATGGCTGTACTATAAGAAAAAGATTCATTTTCTATTTTTTATCTCTTTTTTTCACATCTCTTAAGTGTCCTTTTGGGATAGAACATTATGCATACATGCATGTAAACAGCAAAAAGTTACTTAAATAGCTCTGAACACAGATGTATTTGAATCTTTTCTTGTGTCATATATAAGTTATTACTTACTTTAAAAGCTGTCTTAACTTCCAAGAGTCAAGATAGTGGAGTCAGCACTAAGTTGCTGTTATCAGCCCGTATTGACATCTGGAAAAAAAAAAAAATAGAAAATGGTGGCCCAGGAAAACCCTGGAACAGCAGAGACAGTAGAAGGATGGAGTTTAAAAGTGTGTTAGCCTGAAAAATTTGGAAGATGAGCAAAAAAAAGGTCCATCTCATTTTGGTAAAGAAGAAAACATTCCAGGACAGGAAGCATCCCAATAAGCCAGGAATAAGTGCCACCTTAGTAAACCAGTAACGAGATCTTGAGCCCCAGGGTGTTAGAGTTTTTAAACACCAACATGAGGACTCCCCCTCACCCCAATGCCTTAGCATAGTCAGGGGAACTGGAAGACTCCAGCTCCACAATGATGGTACAGTCCCTGGCAGGCAGGTTTCCTGAAGCACTTGACTTCGCCTTGCTCCCTTACAACCGAAGTGGGCAGATATTCCCCATCAGCCAGAACTCTGTGTGCTTCACTCCACCCTAGGGTGGACAGGCATTCTTCAGGAACCAGACCCTCATGTGTTTTGGGATAGTCCTGAGGAAGCACAGAAAAACCTCACCTGACCTTGTATATACCAGACACCGTCACTACGATGCCAGCTCAGCACTTGGTAAGCTGTGAGATCCCTACAGCCTCCAGCTGCCCACACTTGGAGCCCTAGCTTACAAAGTCAGTGACCAGGACACTGTTCCCAAGCACCAGAAGTTGTCACAGTGCTCCTCTGTACCACAGAAACAGAGTTCAATTTTAAAAACCAGGAAATAGGCAAAAACAGAAGCAAAAAGCAAAAATGAATAGTGACCATAGATAGCTTCTATGGGGAAAAGAAAGATCAAAACACAAACTCAGAAGAGGGCAACACTATCAATAAAACAATATGTGAAAGCTCAAATGGGAATATGAATTAGTCTCAAGGCTTCCAAAAAAGCTTTTTTTGGAAGAACTTAAGAAGGATTTTAAAAGTCAAAAAAGAGAAGTACAAAAAATGGGTAAAGAAATGAAAGGTTTGCAAGAAACAGTAAAACAATTTAGAAAAAAAAGGATAAAAATTTACTGAGGAAATAATTCTTAAAAAAAATATAATTGGACAAATGGGGAAAAAAATCCACTGAGGAAATCTACTCCTTAAAAAGTAGAAGAAACCAAATGGAAAAGGAGTTACAAAAGCTGACTGAAGAAAAAATTTCCTTGAGCCAAGATGGCGGAGTAGAAAGATGCACATACGCTACCTCCAAACCCACTGCCCATAAAATACCTGTAAAAAAAAAGAACCACTGGCGAATTCTGGAGCAGCAGAAGCCACAGAATGGAGCGGATGAGATTTCTGCTCCAAAGAGCCTGAAAACCTCTCTCAAAATGTCCCTCGCACCCCGGACCCGGAGCAGAGCCCAACCCTGCCTTGGCGGTGCATCACCGAAAGGAGCAGATCCAAACAGGCTTCAGGGACGGAATCTCCAGCAGCCGTGCGGGTCCCTCCACCCACAGGTGACAAGGGTCAGTGAGAGGGTCTCTCTGGCTTGCCAAGAGGGGAGTGGGGTGCCCCCATAACTCAGGCCCCCTCGGGAGGGAGCAGCGGAGGCGGGAGCAGACCAGGGCTCCCCAAGTAGGCAGGACCTCAGATCCATTGTTGAATTTCTCTGCATAAACCCGCTGAGGGAACTGAGCCCGTGAGGCGACCCTGACCTGACCTGAGCACGTGAACTTAATCTCACACTGAATAGCAGCCCTGCCCCTGCACAAAGCCCTGAGGCTGGGAAGCAGCATTTGAATCTCAGACCCCAAGGCTGGCTGGGAGGATCACAAGGCCAGGTGGGTGTGAGAAGAATATTCAGAGGTCAAGTCACTGGCTGGGAAAATGCCCAGAAAAGGGAAAAAAAATAAGATGATAGAAGGTTGCTTTCTTGGTGAACAGGCATTTCCTCCCTTCCTTTCTGATGAGGAAGAACAATGCTTGCCATCAGGAAAAAACGCAGAAGTCAAGGCTTCTGTATCCCAGCCCACCCAATGGGCTGAGGCCATGGAAGAGCTCAAAAAGGATTTTGAAAATCAAGTGAGAGAGGTGAAGGAAAAACTGGGAAGGGAATTGAGTGACATGCAAGCAAAGCATGAAAAACAAGTAAACACCCTGCTAAAGGAGACCCAAAAAAATGCTGAAGAAAATAACACCTTGAAAAATAGGCTAACTCAATTGGCAAAAGAGGTTCAAAAAGCCAATGAGGAGAAGAATGCTTTCGAAAGCAGAATTAGCCAAATGGAAAAGGAGATTCAACAGCTCACTGAAGAAAATAGTTCTTTCAAAATCAGAATGGAACAGATGGAGGCTAATGACTTTATGAGAAACCAAGAAATCACAAAACAAAACCAAAAGAATGAAAAAATGGAAGATAATGTGAAATATCTCACTGGAAAAACAACTGACCTGGAGAATAGATCTAGGAGAGACAATTTAAAAATTATGGGCCTACCTGAAAGCCATGATCAAAAAAAGAGCCTAGACACAATCTTTCATGAAATTATCAAGGAAAACTGCCCTGAGATTCTAGAACCAGAGGGCAAAATAAATATTCAAGGAATCCACAGATCACCGCCTGAAAGAGATCCAAAAAGAGAAACTCCTAGGAACATTGTGGCCAAATTCCAGAGTTTCCAGGTCAAGGAGAAAATATTTCAAGCAGCTAGAAAGAAACAATTCAAGTATTGTGGAAATACAATCAGGATAACACAAGATCTAGCAGCTTCCACATTAAGGGATCGAAGGGCATGGAATATGATATTCTAGAAGTCAAAGGAACTAGCACTAAAACCAAGAGTCACCTACCCAGCAAAACTGAGTATAATACTTCAAGGGAAAAATTGGTCTTTCAATGAAATAGAGGATTTTCAAGCATTCTTGATGAAAAGACTAGAGCTGAAAAGAAAATTTGACTTTCAAGCACAAGAATGAAGAGAAGCATGAAAAAGTAAATAGCAAAGAGAAGTCATAAGGGACTTTACTAAAGTTGAACTGTTTACATTCCTACGTGGAAAGACAATATTTGTAACTCTTGAAACTATTCAGTATCTGGGTACTGGGTGGGATTACACACATACACATGCACATGCACATGCCCACACACATAGAGACAGAGTGCACAGAGTGAATTGAAGAGGATGGGATCATATCTTAAAAAAATGAAATCAAGCAGTGAGAGAGAAATATATTGGGAGGAGAAAGGGAGAAATGGAATGGGGCAAATTATCTCTCATAAAAGAGGCAAGCAAAAGACTTATTAGTGAAGGGATAAAGAGGGGAGGTGAGAGAAAAACATGAAGTTTACTCTCATCACCTTCCATTAAAGGAAGGAATAAAATGCACACTCATTTTGGTATGAAAACCTATCTTACAATACAGGAAAATGGGGGATAAAGGGATAAGCAGGGTGGGGGGGATGATGGAAGGGAGAGCATGGGGAGGAGGGAGCAATTTGAGGTCAACACTCATGGGGAGGGACAGGATCAAAAGCGAGAACAGAGGTAATGGGGGACAGGATAGGATGGAGGGAAATATAATTAGTTCTTACACAACACAACTATTATGGAAGTTATTTGCAAAACTACACAGATTTGGCCTATATTGAATTGCTTGCCTTCCAAAGGGAAGGGGTGGGGAGGGAGGGAGGGCAGATTGGCAGACAGGGGCAGTTAGAACACTCGGTGTTTTGGGGTGGGGGGAGGGGACAAAAGGGGAGAAAATTTGGAACACAAAATTTTTTGAAAATGAATGTTAAAAGTTAAATAAATAAATACATTTAAAAAAAAGAGTTCCTTAAAAATTACAATTCAGCAAGTGGAAGCTAATGACTCTATGAGACATCAAGAATCAGTCAAACAAAAACAAAAGAATGAGAAAATGGAAGAAAATGTAAAATGCTTCATTAAAAAAAAGGACCTGGAAAATAGATCCAGGAGAGATAATTTAAGAGTTATTAGGCTACTTGAAAGCCATGATCAAAAAAAGAACTTGGACAGTAACTTTATTATTGAGGAAAACTTCTCTGACATTCTAGAATCAGAGGGTAAAAATTGTCATTGAAAGAATCAATTGATTGCCACCTAAAAAATGATCCCAAATTATAGCCAAATTCAAGAATTATCAGGTCAAGGAGAAAATACTGTAAGGAGACATAAAGAAAAAATTGAAATATCATTTAAACACAATCAGGATTATGCAGGACCTAGCACCTTGTACCTTAAAGCACTGGAGAACTTGGAACATGATATCTTAGAAAGTAAAACGAGCTTGAATTACAGCCCAAAATCAACTACTCAGCAAAAATGAGTATAAAAATAAGGGACTTCTAAATTTTCCTGATGAAAAAATCAGAGCTGAACATAAAATTCAATCTTTACATTCAAGACCCAAGAGAAGCATAAAAAGGTAAACAGGAAAGGAAAAACAAACATGTTATTCAGTAAGTTTAAATTGTTTACATTCCTACATGTGAAGATGATAATTTTAACTCTTGAGAACTATATCTTTGTGAATGTCATATAAAATGGAAGGAGATAGCAAAGTGAATTAAAAACCATAATCCTACAATATATTGTTTAAAAGAAACATATTTGAAGGAGAGAAGTACACACAGAATAAAGTTAAAAGGCTGGCACAGAATATATTATATTTCAACTGAATTAAAAAAATAAAGCAGGGGTGGTAATATTGATCTCAGATACAGCAAAAGCAAAAAGTGATCTAATAAAATGAGAAAAGCAAGGAATCTACACCCTGCTAAAAGGCATGATAGACAATGAATTAATGTCATTAATAAATATAAATATACACTAACTGCTATAACATCCAAACGAGAGAATTTGAGGGTGTGTCAGAAAGAAATAGATATCAAAATTATACTAATGGGGTACCTCAACCTCCTCTTCTCTGATCTAGACAATTCTAATCACAAAATAAACACAAAAGAAGTTAAGTTAAGGTGAATAGAATTTTAGAAAAATTACATATGGTAGACCTCTGAAGAAAACTGAATGGGGATAAAAAGGAATGCACCTTTGTCTCATTAGCACATGGAACTTACAAAAAAACCCAAAAAACTGAACCATTTACTAAGGCATAAAAATCTTACAATCCAATGCAGAAAGACAGAAATATTAAATGTATCCTTTGCAGATCATGATGCAATAAAAATTACATGGAATATTGAGCCATGGAATGGCAGACTGAAAATTAATTGAAAGTTATAAAAATCTAATCTTAAAGAATGAGTGAATCAAAGAACAAATCATAGAAGCAACCAATAACTGCATCCAAGAGAACAACAATAAGGAGACAACATGCCAAACTGTTGGGATGCAGTCAAAATACTTCTTAGGAAAAATTTTATATCTCTAGATGTTTACATGAATAAAATAGAGAAAGAGGAGATCAATGACTTGGGTATGCAACTAAAAAATATGGAGAAAGAACAAATAAAAAATCTCCAATTAAATAGCAAATTAGAAATTATGAAAATCAAAGGAGAGATTAATAAAACTGAAATTAAGAAAACTATCCAGCTAATAAATAAAAATAAAAACTTTTGGTTATTTTTATTTAAAAAATAAGAAGAAAACCAGATTACCAGAATCAAAAATGGAAAGGGTTACTTCACTACCAATGAAGAGGAAATTTAAACATCAATTAGGAGGTATTTTCCCCAACTTTATGCAAATAAAACTGACAAAATAAATGAACTGCATGAATATTTACAAAATATAAATGACCCAATTAACAGAAGAGGAAATAAATGCATAACTATATTTCAGAAAAAAGAAATTGAACAAGCCATTAATAAACTCCTTTAAAAAATCTTCAGGGCCAGATGGATTTACAAATGAATTCTACCAAACATTTAAAGAATCATTAATTCCAATGTGACATAAAGTATTTGGAAAAATAGGAGAAGGAGTCCTGCCAAATTATTTTAAAGATACAAATATTGTTCTAATGTCTAAACTGGAAGAGCCAAAACAGAGAAAGAGAATTATAGACCAATTTCTTTAATGGATATAGATGCAAATATTTTAAATAAAATATCAGTAAATAAATTACAACAACAACTTATAAAGAAGATAATACACCATGATGTGTATTTGGTGGAATTTTTACCAGAAATGCAGGACTAGTTGAATATTAGGAAAACTATCAATATAATTTACCATATCAATAACAAAATTAACAGAAGTCATATGATTATCTCAATAGATTCAGAAAAAATTTAAATCTTTCAATTAGAAAAACTAAAACAAGAACATCATTTATCAGAGATATGACTTTGAAAAATGAAAATAATATTCAGCATAGGAAGAGTTTGGATTCCCTATGAGGACAATATTGTCTTGTTTCAGGTGACAGATCTATGATGCTTATAAGCCTATGACACGTGGTGTGTGTGGGGAATTATTTCTCGTAATATTTTTATACTGTACAAATATTTTACTGACATAACAGGATTATTCCCTGGACCCAGCTTATGATTGACCTTTATAGACTTCACCATGCTAAGGCTTTGTGTGATTTGGGTATCCACTATTCCAAAATTGGTTCTCTCATGATTCCCTTTTGGAATCTGGAAATGACATCAATTTATCTCAAAAGATCTTAGAGTAAAATAATTCAGTTGTCATTTATATGGCACTCTAACATATGGAAAATCTTACATTGCATATACTATATCATTTAATCCTCACAATTCATTGAATTAAATACTGTAGGTGTTGCCATTGCTGTTTTATGGAAGAAGAAACTGAGGCTCAGATAAATTAATAGGATCATAATCTATAGGTGAAATTTTGAAGGCAATCTCATCCAATTGCCTCCTTTCACAAATAAGGAAAATGAAGCCCAGTGAGGATAAGTAATTTACATAGGTAGTTTAAATCAGAGAATGGATTTACTCTCAGGTGCCATAAGCCTAGAAGATAAGATTATTAAGTCATGAGATCTTAAAACTAGAGCTAGAAAACACCTTAGAGGACAACTATTCTTATTCCTTTAGGTTGAGGAAAATAAAGCCTGGGGAGTCTTAAGTGACTTACCGTCAGAAGTGGCATTAGATATAAGAGGTGAGATTTGAATGCCAGTCCTCTGATGCTAGAGACAATTGCTTTACCCACCATAGCAAATAATTCTATTACAGAATGTTGCCAAGTGAATGTTAATTTAATGTAAAGTACTAAACAGAAACACTGGATAGACTGAAATATAATCACTTAACAAAGGAGAGTGGAATCAGGTGTTGAATGGGGAACCCAGTGGGAAAATACAGACACCATAGGTAGTACTGCTATAATTCAGCAACTCTTAGGTAATTACAAATCAATGCATCGGGGTGGCCTGTTTTGTTTTTAGAACCCACCACAAAACTAAGATTTCCCTCTAAGATTTTGCACATGACTGATTTCTCTGTCCCAGATGCTATGAAGAGAGAGAGGTTAAAATTATTCATTTGGGGAGATGTTATTCTCAACATGATACTCTACTGATTAATAGGATTTTTATAAAAATTTTAATTGAGACTATAACTTCCCTACTGAGATTTCTCACTCCTACACAAAGACTCCAACAATATTGACACAATTGATAACACTGTTCAGTGTTATTTTTTACAAGTAAAATCACTCATTAATCAAATTCAGATTTTTTTCCATGACAAGTCAAATTTAAAAATACATTTACTCATAGCACTAAAGTCAGTACATATATTTGATTATACTAAATACTCAAATTCAATATACTAAATACTCAAATTCATCTGTGACTACATTGATTTGGTAATTCCCTCCAGTGATATCAATTTCAACTCCTCTACACCTGCTCATCCTGTAACACTCCATCTATGTTGTCCCCCAAAAAGGTTTGCTTCAGATTCGCTTAATATGCTGGAGAGCTCCCTGATTTCCTCAGCATTTCAAGAATCCTGGTAAAGCAATCTTAGCAGTCAGTTATCATCCCTCACTTTTGCCATGTAACCATCCTACCTTTCTTATTTCTAATTACTTGATGGCATTTTTATTCCTGTTTTATGTTATTGATATTTTAAAATTTCCTTGCCATAATAAAAATTGTTTCATCTATACATTTCTACAGCAATGGCCTAATGTGGTCATGATTCTATGCTGATGTATTTGATGAAAAGGAGAATCAGTAGTTTAGAGTCTAGAGGAGTACTTAACTGTTATGATATTAATCATCAACACTGAAGAGTCTGGAATGAGATGAAGATTTTACTTACTGTAAGACTAATATAGATAGATAGATAGATAGATAGATAGATAGATAGATAGATAGATAGATAGATAGATGATGCTAAGGTACTATCTTAAGTAACAGTATCAAGTAGAGCACTATGGTAAGGGCACAGTATATAATGCAATAGTTTATAGTTTCGATATTTATTAGTTCTGACTTCTCCAAGGCATATGTGCTTTTAGTCTTATTCTAATTGCATTTGTCCTTGAGTCAGTAAAAATTAAATTACTCTACATTTCAGTTATTCTCTCTCCCAATACAATACTTGGCACATAATGAACCCTCAATAAGCATTAATGACTCAATGCTTTCTTGACCTATCATATAGTTCATCAAAAGAGCTACATATTTTGCCAAGTATTTTTTTTTGGCTCTTGTGTAATAAAAATGCATGTGGTTGGCAAAATCTGAAGGTGTCTTCTTGCCTCTTTCGACTTTTATAGTCACACAAGTTAAATTCATTTCATTTAGAAGGGCATGCTGATATTGGAGTTGGTAACAGATTAAACAAGGGTTTCCAGATAGATGTAGTGAAAATACAGCATATTCAGTGCCTTACAAGGAGACACATGGATCCCAGTGGCTGTTCCTTGGCTGGGAACAAAGCTCTTGCTGCTGTCAACAAGAGCCATTTCAGAGCAGGGTATAAAAATATGCAACTACTCAAATCATATGACTAGGATATATCTTTCTTTTAATTTTTTCCTCCCTGGAGTGGACACAAAAAGAGACAGTGTGAGTCTCTTGCAGGACAAAGAGTGAATATATTGAGGAAGAAAATGAAATAGTGAATACATTTTTAGATATAACTTGATGAAAGCCTCAGACTGCTGGTGACACTCAAGCTGAAGAGGTTGTTAGCTACTGACAGAGCTATAAATGAGAAGGAGGAGAAAGTAAAAGCTGTAGCAAAGAACAACCCAAATTGAAGGGAAAAAAGTAAAAGGAAAGAAGTCAGAAAGGTCATATGTGCTGAGATCATTTCAAGAAGAAACTTTGAAAGAAAAAAAAAGAAACAGAAGAAAAATAAAAGGGAAAAAGAAGGGGAAAAAAGACAAAGAAAAAATGAAAATATATGCAAAGAAGAAAAAGAAGAAAAAGGAAAAAACCTTTATTTTTCAAAGTCTCAATTTTTCTGTGGTAGCTGAAGCAGCCCAGGCTTCTGGCATTATTTATGTAAGGGATGAGAAGGATTTGACCTTCAGGCATACTGCATAATTGGACTTGGTATTAAACCCCATACAGCTTCTACATAGGCACTTTTTCATATAAGCAGCCAAGCAGTATGTAGAAAAGCACAACTGGGAGGCATGTCAAGGAAACACAACTTGTGTTTTGGTGTCAGACCGGGAGTGGGAAGGGGCTTATTAATTAATGGACTAAGTATGGTCAGAGACTCAGACATTTCAACTTCAACATGCTCAGAAAATAATTAAATGGACAACACACACACAAGAAAAGTTCAAGAAAACAAAACAATACTTTGGGTTTTAGCAAGGCAATCCATGGTATAGTGGAAATGAGTGGTTCATATAATAAGAACTATTTTTTAGAGGAAAAGAAGATTGCCTTAGGCTAGTGGTCTGAAAAGGGGGCTTGAGAAAATCCTTTAATGAATCCTTGAAAGAAGGCAATAGCTGGTTAGAGGATAGAAGGGGACAATATTCCAGCCAAAGGCACAATAAGAACTAATATACAGACATGGGAAAACATAAGATGTGTTTGGGAGAGGAGGTAGTTTGGAAACAACTCTGTCGTTTGGAAGACACAAGGTGTTAAACCTGGAAGAGAAGAAGAAACCAGCTAGATTTAACAGACAAACAGGGAACTTCGTAATTCAGACAAAAAGGCGACATTAACTATTGAACATTTTTGAGTGTAATGATTGAGGTAAAGATTGATATGTCTATTGTGTATAATCATGCATTAAATGCTTGTTGACTCACTAAGGACTTCCAGTCACTTGATTCTTTTTAAATTTGTCCTGTTTATTCTGACTACATGACTGCCTATTCTAGACTCACTGTTTAACCATATAAATGGGGCTATCATTAATAGTTTACAGTTTCTTCCACATTCAACATACCAATTCTATCCTTAGGTCACTTTCACCCTATGCTTTCTTCTTTGCTGGCATGCCACAGAATAGTACAGGATACAATCATGCAGTCATCCTCATCGATCACTTTAAAAATTGATGTCTTTAGGGGATGAGGAAGGAAAGCATTTTGGGTATGGAGAAAAACCAGTGAAAATACTCAGAGCCAGAAGATGGAAAATGTTGTTTGAGGCTTAGAAAGGAGACCAGAATCATAAAATTACAGATTCATGAAGGGTAGGCTGCTAAACTTTTAACAATCAGCTTAGAGGAGAACACAGACAAATGTTTAACCACTGCTTCTCTGTATATGCATATATTTGTGTGTGTGTATACACATACACATACATACATATATGCAACACCCTTTTAAGTTTAATCTGCACTATTATTAACATCTCTATCACTTTCTTAAGTCTAGACAATCAACAAATAAATCAAGCCTGATTTGTTTCAAAAACTACCATTGAATTGTTATCATGATTCATTCCTATTAGTATTTTCATTAAAAAAAAATCTTAGCTCCACAAACTCTATCTCAGTGATTTAAAAACTTTTCCACCATACTAATCCCAATATTCTTTAACCTCAATCTTCTCTCAGTGATTATATTTTCAAAATATCATGTGTCAATGTCATTTTAAATATAGTCCTATCCTACCTTTCTTGGATTGTTACACACCATTACCCTTTCCACAATTCAGTTTTCAAGCTGTTCCTCACACATGATATACCATCTCCGTTCTATATATTTACATTGGTTATCTCCCAAACCTGGATTGAAATTCCATGTGAAATTAATCAAAAGAGATGGAGGAAGGAGAAAAAGTGTATAATGAAAGGGACTCATATAAGGATTAAATAGGAGAGCATGGAAGATAGAAAATATGGAAAAGATAGACATGACAGAGATTAAGTGAGAGATGTGATGCAGTTGAGAAGTTTTATTCAGAAGCTGAAAAGTTAAGGAAAGCAAAACGTTTACAGGTAAGGTAGAAGTAGCTGAGCAGGAAGAACCTGAGTTAGAAGATCATGCTACCTGTGAATGAATTAGGCACATTTTCAGAAAAGTAAAATGCCACTTCATTGTTCTCTATAACATTGTGGTATGGTAGTGTGAGTATACAAACGCTCTCATCAGGGACAGTTTGGAGGTAAGGCTCTGCCAATAGTTCAATCTCTTGAAATGCTGATGTGCTAGGATCTGAGTTGAGTAAAAATATGATTTCACAGCAGTTCTACACTGACCTATATGACATTGAGGTACCTTCTGGACCATTCTTAATTGGCTAAGTTGCTTAATTTAGGATAATGGTACTGGCTATTTTGAGAGGGAGACCTTATCATCAGGAAAAACCCAGAACACTAGCCTTTATAGAACACAGGCCAGATTCCCTATATGATAGGGTACATATCCAGAGTTTATACCATATATTAGGACAGATATTACAGTACATATGGGATAACTGACAAATCAGTACCAGTTGTGGAGAATCAAGTTGCAGAATTTGAGATTAGTCCTGATGCTGGGTTTAAAGTGAACTGTAGTAGTGTTCATTCTATGTCTAAAGATATATAAGTAATATAATATAAAGAGAATCCAGATGGGAATGCTACTGTCTGATAGCCTAAGATTCAAAACCACATAAAAACAAACAAACAAACAAAAACAAAACAACTCTTGCAGTAAAAAAATCCAGGAATTATCAATCCTACATGTACTACTGAATTCATGAATACAGCTATCTTTAGAGATTGAATTTAAATACCCTTAACATGACATTCCAGGTGCGATGATCAGGAGGTGATCAGGCCATTAAATAATGCTGATCAACACCCAGACAGTTTGATCAGTTATTTCTTTCAGTTCTGAAATGAGCGTTACTGATGTGAAACATATACAATACTGAACTGATTTTTAGCAGTCATAGTCTGTTAAGCCAAGCAGCAGCAGGGATGCCTTAGGCTAGCCTAAGGTCAAATCCATTAGTGAATGCTAAAATCATCAATAAATGATAGATTTTTTATTATCTTTTAATTAAACTTCCTGTGTCAGTGTATGAATTGTAAATTTGACCTTTGGTATCTAGCTACCTTGTTATGCGCATGTGGCATTTTCTCTTGGTAGATTTAAAAATCAGAATTTAAAATTACCTTCCACATGGTATTTCAAAAGTCAGGACCTAATTGCAGTAGGCAACTGATTTTTAGGCAGCATTGTAATAGCTGTGAGAAAATACATATTCATATGTTATAATATAAATGGCATCCATTGATATGCTCTGGAATTATAGAAATTTAGTCAACAAGCATTTAAGGGGAAAAAGCAAAAAAACAAAACAATACCAAAAAGTACTCTGACATCATTATTGTTCTCAGATAATTTCTCTTGCCACTATTATATTCTGTAACAGAGGATGGGAAGCACCTGGCTCTAGCCCAGCATTGATATGTACCAGGGCCAAAGTTAGAGAAAAGAAATTCTTGGAGAGGATATTCAGGCCCCTGGAGAATGTGACTGCTTCTAAACCACTCAGCTGGGGAATTGACTTTTTCCTCTGAAGAATTCAGCCACAACAATTATCTTGCATTTTCAACATGAGAAAACTGCATATGCTTTTTTAATGGCTCAGAACTCCCAGAGGATTGTCTTTTCTGACCCACCATATATCTACATGATTAGGTAAATAAATCTTGTTGTATAGTAAGGCTATATATATAGCCTCTGCAGGGAAATTCCCATCTGTTGTTGCCTTCTTAATGTTGCATTCTTGGAGCTAGACTCAGAATTAATAGTCCAGGACAATTATTACTAGTCTGAGAAAAGTTTCAACATGCTGTCCACCCTTAGGTTATGTCTACGTATGTAAACTAGTTATGGAGGTTTAATTAACCTGACCTTTTAATTTAAATCACGGCTATTCTTTGGGAAATTTTACCCTGTTCTTTTTTTTTTTCTCTCTCTCCTTATGCTTCTCTTCCTCATCCATCCATCCATCCTTCTTTCTTTCCCTTCTTCCTTTCCTTCCTTCCTTCCTTTCCTTCCTTCCTTCCTTCCTTCCTTCCTTCCTTCCTTCCTTCCTTCCTTCCTTCCTTCCTTCCTTCCTTCCTTCCTTCCTCTTTCCTTCCTTCCTTCTTTCCTTCCTTTCTCTCACCCTGTCTCCTTCCCTCCCTCTCTCTCCCTTTCTTTCTTTCTTCCTATCTCTGTCTGTCTCTCATTGGAAAAAAACAAACAAACAAACAAGGAATTCAGCCAAAATGCTTAAACCTCTAATGTTACCAACATAGCCATGCGAAGATCCTAGACAATGCACATATCTCTACTCCATTTCATCTGAAGGTATCTCACACAGAAGGCTCTATGTCATTCAGTAACTAATAGATTTTCAATTTAAACCACTTGGTATATAAAGTGGTGTTTCCTTTTTAGATATTGTCATTAAACCATAGTCGTTTTTCCTTTCCTTCCATTTAATGCTCCTTCTCAACAGTGGATTTCCAAAATAATAAAACACAATACACCTTGATAAACTGGAAAAATATATAGAGACATGTACAATGCCATATAAACAGATACCTGTACATATATGATTCATGCATACCATGTCTGCATGTATGTATGTACATAAATACACACATATACATATATAACATACATATATACATGAGTTTATTGCATCACATGTATGTATGTGGTTGTATATGTCTCTGTCATATATAGATACATACATGTGTATGTATGTGTATACACACATATAGAGATGTATATATCATTGAGATGAGTAATCTCAGGTTATAGATAATACTAGGTTAGAGAAGTTTGAGATGCAAAATGTAATTACTTAAACTAACTTGATGTGGTTTCATGAACACAATAGGTTCTTTTTAATGAATATACCTTGGATATTTTCTAGATGACCTTATCCCTTAATCATAATCCCTGGTATCACTGAACCTTTCTTTTGCAATCATTGCCTTTTCACTATCCTCCTTTGAAATTCAAAGGAATCCAGCAATTCAAATTTTAAAATATAGTGAAATATATCCTATATCTCTATCTCTATCTATCTAAACATGCACACACACACATATGTATATCTTTAAACTGGAGTGCAAGGAAGCACATGTTCAGTCGTTTCTGTTGTGTCCAACTCTTTGTGACTCTATTTTGGATTGTGTGGCAAAGATACTGCAGTGGTTTGCCATTTCCTTCTCCCACTCAGAAGAGGAACTGAAGCACACAGGATCAAGTGACTTGTCTACGGTCAGATAGCTAGTAAGTGTCTGAGGCTAGATGTGAAGTCTGGAAAATGAGTCTTCCTGACTGCAGGCACAATGCTCTATCCACTGTGCCACTTAGATGCCAAACATACATACATGCACACATACATACATACATGTATACACATACATACACACATATACACGCATATATATATAGTTTTTTCTATGACATATAAACCTGCAACATTGAACATATGTAAGAAATATCTAATTCCTTTAAGTTTGCACACTTCCTTTAGCATATTTCTTTAAATCCAATATCATCTCAATGATACTAAATGAATTATGGAATACTTCCATCACAGAAAAAAAATCACAGTTGCAAGTGGCTTAAAAGCAATGGAAAAGTCATGGTGGTCTCAAGCAGCACATTACAATGATTTGTATCATGAAGACTTATGACTGGAGAAGAAGTCGAATTGTAGGTTGAGAAAAAGATAGACAACAGGAAGATAGCATTACTGGTGTGTATTATTTATACTGTGCTTCTAATATCCATGACCATTCCTTGTGTAGGGGATGAAAAGCATAGATGAGTTTGATCTCCAGTAGGAGAAAGAGTCATGACACTGAAGAGATTGTTCATCTGCTGGATAATATCATTATGATGAAAACAAACCATATAAGATTATGATCATTCGTGCTTGAATTCTTAAATTTTGTAAAGAGATTCACTACTGAAATGCTATTTGTACTTTAAGATTTTAATTTCATTAGAAAAAAGAAATAACAACATTGGAAAAATGTTTCCTCAATATTTTTCAGTACAACAATATTTAAATCAAGTCCCCTCATTTCAGCTGCTTCAAATTCATATTAAAATAAAATCATTCGAATATATCTTCTTCATAAGACCAGGGTCATTGTTCATGTCATAGAGAAGGAAGTACCATTCCCTTTATGCTTGACCAGGAACCCTGAGGGTCTTCTCCTCCCAGTTTGATTTTTTTTTCTTTGAAGGGGACATTCTTTGAAGCCTATTCACTGAATGGGCAATACCTCACTCAAAATGAAAACCTGAAAAGAACTTAGCCTAAAAGGGCCAGCATCTCCTACTACAACTGGGCCATCTCCAATAGTCCCGATGAATATCTGGTCTCTTGCCCTACATGGCTCTGGAGGAGAAAGTGAGGCTGGTGACCTTGCACAGCCCTCCCTCACTTAAATCAAAGTCAACTTCCAGTCATGACATTATCTCCCTGAAGTCATGCCAATTCAAAAAATTTTAATCCATACATTCAACAAAAAGTTTCAGACATTCCATTCTGATCTACTAAACTCTTATTAAGTGTCTATTTTGTTTAAAGCTTCTAGTATAAAACAGATTGAGAAATGAATTATATATACATATATATATATATATGAAAACTAAAATCTGTTTTTCAATAGACTTTTCTTTGTCTCTGAAGTCTGAGAACTTAGTTTCAAATCCTAATTCTCATGTAATTACCTGTCTATTCCTGGCCAAGTCATTTTAAATCCCTGGAACTCGGTTTGGATTACTTAGTATCTGAGGGTCTTTTCAATTCTATATCTATGATTTTATCAATACTTACCTGCAGGACAATAACTCCTCACAGAGACTTGACTATAATTATGATTGTATCCAGGTCTTAAATCTTTTCAGTAAGACACAAAGATGATTTACAGCCTTTGATAAAATCAACTAGGGCAGGATTCACTTGGCATTTCCAGTGAGTATAGTTATTGAAGAAGTGGAAATTGATCCAGCTTTTTAGAAATGGATCTTATTGGGGTGCTAAAGTAGTTGATAAAGTTCAGATTGACTCTGTTGTTGTCTGACTTGTTTTAGTTGTCTAGACAAAGTTGAAATGTACACAATACAGTGACAGCCTTATGAATTTCCTAAAAAAAAAAAAAAAAAAAAAAACCTACTGTGAAAAGTAATTATGTAAGGGAAATGATGGAAAAGAATTTCTTCAGTTCCCCCATGTCCTGAATATTTTGCTAATGAGAATATAAATCTTATTTTTATCATAGATTTTGGATGGGGGTTATATTTTTAAAAATTAAATTGATATTATATTGCCATACTTCAATAATAAAATTCTTCAATACTTCAAGTTTCTGTGATTTTTTTTCAATGTGGATATTTCATTCATGGATAAAGATCATAACATTTTACGTCTTAGTAGATTTTTGCATTGCTGTGGACAAAGATCATGTTACTGTTCATCGCTCATTTTTGAAGAGGACCAGTGACACTATGGGTGAAATCTTGACTTCTGTATGAATTGGATTTAAGTGAGGCAGAATTTCACAAAGTCATCAGTCTCACTCTCTCTTCCTTAGTCATCAAAGTCCAGCGTGAGGACAAAAGTTAAGATGACTAGTGATGTCTCAGTGGTACTTTATCGAAGCATTACACAGTGTCTGTTCCAACTGCTTTTATTGCAGTTGGAATGAATTTATCTCATCTGCCCATTTCAGTGCAAGAAGTCTTCACATGCTTGGGGTAGATGCTTCCCTAACTCATTAATAGGTTTCAGGCCTGTTGGTAACCTGGGTTAGCCTGTATGCCAAGATGGTTTTACTGTTGTGGGCTCTGTGAGGATGCTACAGCTTCTTAGAGCCACAAGTGAGAGTTGGATGACAACTGTAGGTAGAAGTAAAGGTAGATGAGCAATCCTTAAAAGTACTCTGGCAAGCCTTCACAAAGAACTTAGTAATTAACTTTCTCTGATTTTAGCCAGACAGATTTTCAAATGTCAGCTCTATGTTTTTTTAGTAGGTTCATTTTCAATGTATTTTCTACGTAGTAGCTGAAGGCTAACTTCCATCTCAGAAAAAGAAGTTAGGGAACAAAAATGAATCTTCAGAGAATTTGAATAGGTTTCTTTTTTTAAAATTTAGTGAAGAGCCACACTGTGGGTTTGGGGCATTTGCCCTGGCAATTTGTTGACATCTGTCAAGTTAAATATATGAGAAAGGGGAAAAAAAAGTTTAAAGCTATGTAAAATAAAACCAATCTTTTAGAAATTTAAAATAAAAATAATTTTAATTTTTCTATATGATATTTCTTGTAACAATTCAAATGTATGTTTATCTACAGAATGTAATGTTTTTGAAGTGCAAAAAAAATAGCATCCAACTCTTGAAGCCACTAATCTTGACCTTCTGTTTGGACATGCACCATCAAATCAAATATTTGAAAACAGCTGTGATAGTGGAATTTCTCTGGCAAATTGCCCCGTGTCACTTCCATTACAATAAGAAGATGTTTTCACTGAACTGAAGAAAAGTGATTTTGAAACTCTGTGGTAATTCTCTTAAGCCCTTGCTCTATAACCCCAGAGAAGCATGATTTCAAGTTTGCTCCAGCATTAGATCTTTCTCTTGGAACTTGCCTTCTTGTAAGTCAGGACATATTAGGGAGAAAATTTGCTCAAGAGGTTTATGGGAGATTTATTATTAGGAGATAAATGGGAATTAAATAGAAGACCAAATCAGCAAAAGTTTTAGATGACTGTTATTTTCGGTATCAGGAGGACAATGTCTTATGTCCCATAAAGATTGATGATTTCATTTGTTAATGTAATTATACACTGAAAAGAAAATTTTTAAATGAATTTTTAAATTGTCTGTGCTTTAAATGATTAGATTAGAACCACATGAATTGTATATTAGTTATTCTTACATGAAACTTGGTCACTGGTAGCAATAAAAATCACACCTAAAACTTTCTTCATGTGACAACATTAGTATCTCTTTGAATATTTCTTTCCCTTAACCTATGCTTTTGAAATACTTTCTTAAAAAGTGACTTACCATGAATTTAAATTGAACTTATTTAAAATTATATTTGTAACACCAATTTGTATTTATATTTTTATTTATTTTCCTTTGCCCTTTAATCTATTACTAACCTTTTTCATTTAATAGTATTTTAGGTTGTTATTGCTCTGGACTTTTTTATAAAATGTATGAGGAAATGTTTGTTTCTTAGATTTGTTTTTATAACTGCAAGTGAAATCATTCTGTAATGCTAATGCATTTATAATTCTTTCTGGACAATTCACAAAAACTTTTGAAAAATCATGCTTCAATAATTATCCCAAGGGTTAATGCAATGGCACCTAAGATCTACATGGTTCCTTCTTATTTGACTTTAAGGGGTTGATTTTTAATGTAATGTTATTAATTTGGTAGCTTATTGATCTCAACCACAATTTAGAAATTGTTCTAACATTTAGGCAAAGATCGGGCTCTCTGAATAATATTTCATTTATATTTATCTCTAATTAATCTCTGGTCTCATTGTGATTGAAACAAAATTAAATCTGCTGGAAATATTTGGTAATGAAATAAATTACAATTTCTGTGGGTAGATAAACATGGCAAAGTTATTTGGGGGAAAAATCAACCATGTCTCCCCTTCTGTAATACAACTTGCTGTTCCACTTATGAAATATGGGTGTGTGTGTGTGTGTGTGTGTGTGTGTGTGTGTGTGTGTGTGTGTGTGTGCAATTTAGCATCTGCTTCCCATATTTTACCTGTACCGGAATGTTTATGACCACTTGGGTTACTTTCATGAATTGTCCTGATTCTTGGTTACCCCACTAGTAAGTCCTTTAAGTGATGTCACCTTATGTACAATTAAAAGTCATCCTTGCCCCTACAAAGGCAAACGTTCTTCTGACATTGAAGGCATTTCATTAATAAGGTGTGAAATTCCCTCAGTAAAGCTAAGGTCCTGGTATTTTAAAAAATATTTGCCTTTTTCTGGGTATTTAATCCATATAAAAACCATTTCATAGATGCCTCACCAGAAAGTCAGTTCATCCAACTTAGCTACTGATGAAGGAAGGAAGGAAGAAAAGAAGGAAAAAAGGAAGAAAATATTTATGAAATATGTATTTTATGCCAGTATTATGAGAATTACCTTAAAAACATTATCTCATCTGATACTCACAACAACCCTGTCAGGTAAGTATTATCATTATCCTTATTTTAGACTTGAGGAAAATGAGGCAGACAGAGAATAAATGACCTGCCCAGGGTCATAGAGCTAATAATACCTCTCAGGATAGATTTGAATTCAGGTCTTCCTGACTTCAGTCCCAGTACTTAAAAGAAAAAGAAAGTGTTGAAGAGTGAGACAGACACAAGCAGGCCAATTTCACACAGTTGGACTTTCAGAGAATGCTCCAGGAAATTAAATAATCTCAGGAGTCACATGCAATAGGGAGCGATGTTGCCGTCAGGGAATGCCATGCATATGGTAAGGAGCCATAGACTCCAAAGGCACATGCACAAGAGATCCATGTGGCCCCACAGATGGCATCAGTACTAAATCTATTGTTCTTTCCTGCTACAGCTCTAGCAAAGTAAAGACCTGATAATTCAGGTATTTGGCTCTTATTACCATCTACCCATTATTGCTGCTATGGTCTCATTATAGGTGCTCTTACCTGAACTCTTTAACCCATTTATTCCATGCTTCCTAATATTACACAGATCTGATAAATACTTTCCTCTGCTCAGGTATCTTCAGTTGATTCTTCTTGTTCAGTCACATCAAACACTTTGCGACCCCTGTTTGGAATTTTGTTGGTAAAATTACAAGAGAGGTTTGTGACTTTCCTCTTTAGTGGATTAAAGTAAACAGAGGCTAACTGACTTACTCAAGGTCACATATTTGAACTCATGTCTTCCTGACTCTAGGCCCAGCACTGTAGCCACTGAGTCACCTGGCCACTTCATTTCCTTCTTACTGTAAGTTTAATATCTTCTGAGAAGTTATTTAGTAAAATTCATACATATTGAGTTGAGATCATAGGTTAAAATATAGTTTTTCTTAATGCCTGGTGAAATTGAACAAGTCTCTACTTTTCAGAAACTGCTTTATTATCCATAAAATGGGGATGACTGAACAACAACAAAATGTTCTTTAACTTTTGTCTTTGTGACCACAAAATGCCTTATCCGTAGTAAATGCATAACACATGTTGTTGAATGGAATCTTTAATCTTTAATATACTTCTAGCTCTAAATCTTTGATCCAATGATCACTCTGTCTTAGGGCACATTACTGTCTTTATTTCATTATCTCATTCTATCATCTTTTGCCCCATACAATTTATACACCAGGTAGATTGGACTATTCTGTCCCACAAAACATGCGTTGTGCTCTCAAGCACTAGTTTCTTTCTTCTATACACATCTTTATCTATATCTGTATCTCTTATCTATCTATTTAGTGAGCTGACTAGTTAGATTAGGCATTCCTTTATCTTCCTTTGCATTGCCACAGTTTAGCACGTACATATATATGAAACACACATATACACATCCTTATTGGGAAGGCAAGGAATTCAATAAGTGCTATATATGTGTAGTTTTGTTAAAATTTTCCATAATACTCATGTTTCATAAGAATATATTTCTTCCCATCCTATCCTCGTCCCCATTTTTTCTATTCTCTCTTTTGACCTTGTTCTTCCTCAAAAGTGTTCACTTCTAATTACACCCTCCTCCCATTTGCCCTCCCATCCAACCACCAACCCATTTATCCCCTTCTTCCCTACTTTCCTGTAGTATAAAATATATTTTAATACCAAATGGAATGTACATGTTGTTCCCTCCTTAAGGCAAACGTGATGAGAGTAAGCTTTGCTTTTTTTCATCTCATCCCTCTTTTCCCCTCCATTCAAAGAGGTTTTTCTTGCCTCTTTTATGAGAGATAATTTGTCCCATTCCATTTCTCCCTTTCTCTTCCCAATATATTCCTCTGTCATCTCTTATTTTTATTTTTTAGATAGCATCCCTTCCTATTCAACTCACCCTGTGCCCTCTGTCTACACACATACGCGCGCGCGCGCACACACACACACACACACACATCTGTGTATAATCCCTCCAAATATCCAAATACTGAGAAAAGTTTCAAGAGTTACAAATATTATCTTTTCATGTAGGAATACAAATAGGTCAACTTTAGTAAGTCCCTTATGATTTCTCTTTTCTGTTTACCTATTCATGCTTCTCTTGATTCCTGTGTTTGAAAGTCAAATTGTCTATTCAGCTCTGTTCTTTTCATCAAGGATGCTTCAAAGCCCTCTCTTTCATTGAATGACCATTTCTCCCCTGAAGAATTATACTTAGTTTTGCTGGGTAGGTGATATTTGATTTTAATCCTAGTTCCTTGACTTCTAGAATATCATATTTCAAACCCGTTGATCCCTTAGCGCAGAAGCTGCTAGATCTCGTGTCATCCTGATTGTATTTCCACAGTACTCGAATTTTTTTTTTTTGGCTGCTTGCAATATTTTCTCTTTGACCTGGGAATTCTGGAATTTGACTACAATATTCCTAGGAGTTTCTCTTTTCAAATCTCTTTCAGGAGGTGATTGACAGGTTCTTTCAATATTTATTTTACCTCTGGTTCTCGAATATGAGTGCAGTTTCCCTTGACGTCTAAGCTAGTTTTCTGATCATGGCTTTCAGGTAGTCCCATAATTTTTAAATTGTGTCTCCTGGATCTATTTTCCAGGTCGTTTTTTTTTTTTTTTCCAATGAGATGTTGCACATTGTCTTGCATTTTGTTATTCTTTTGGTTTGGTTTTGTAATTTCTTGGTTTCTCCTAAAGTCATTAGCTTCCATCTATTCCATTACAATTTTTAAGGAAGTATTTTCTTCAATGAGCTTTTGAACCTCCTTTTCCATTTGGCCCATTTCACATTTTAAAGCATTCTTCTCCTCAGTGGTTTTTTGGATCTCTCTTGTCAGTTGAATTAGGCTGTTTTTAAAGGTGTTATTTTCTTTAGGATTTTGGGGGGTCTGCGTTAGCAAGCTTTTGCCTCATTTTTCATAATTTTTTTTTGCATTGCTCTCATTTCTCTTCCCAATTTTTGTTCCACCTCTCTTGCTTGATTTTCAAAATTCTTTTAAAGCTCTTCCATGGGCTAAGGCCATTGCATATTTATTTTGGAGGTTTTAGATACAGAAGGCTTAACTTTTAGGTCTTCCTCTGATTGTATCCCTTGTTTTTACTCATCCAAAAGGATGGAAGACAATACCTGTTCACCAAGAAAGTAGCTTTCTACAGTCTTATTATTTTTGCCCTTTTTGGGCATTTTCTCAGGCAGTTACTTGACTTTTGAGCCCTTTGTCAAGAGGAGGGTTTACTCAGGGGACCTATAATTTCTCAGTTCCTCCAAGATGACACAATCACGGGAGAGTAGTTTACTCCTCTCCAGGCTTGCAGTCTGATCTGGGAGCAACCACAAGCACTCTTTTGCTGAGGACTTACCAGTTGAGTTCCCTTTCAATAGCCTCCACCAGCTCCACCAGAGAGAGCTCCTCTTCACCCCAGGACTGTCATTCAGGGCACAGACCCAGATCAGCTGCGCAATTCCCTCAGGGTCTTTAAGCCAAGGGCTCCAAAAATGGATACTGCCTCTGCAATGGCTGTTGTTGGTGAAGCCAGTCCACATTCCCTTCTCACTCAGGTGAAGGAGCTTTATCACTGACCTTTGAAGCTGTCTTTGGTGTTTGTGAGTCGAGCAATTTGTGAACTGCTGCTTCCAGTGACACCCTGAAGCCTGCTTTGGTCCTGTCCCTGCCATGTGGTATGTTCAAGCCCAGTCTGTACTGAACTTTGAGCTTGGTGAGATAGACCTTCCCTCTTGGCCTTCCAGGCTATCTTGGGCTAGGAAGCCCTTTTAATCTGTCATTTTGTGGCTACTGCTGCTCCAGAATTTGTTTAGAGTCATTTTTTACAGGTATTTTATGGCCTATGGGGGGGAGCTTCTACAGGTCTATCCTTTTACTCTGCCATCTTGGTTCTGTTCCCCCCTCCCCCCAGGCACTCCTCTACAAAACATAATGTGTAAAAGAAGAATGAAAGTAATCTTCACATAGGGAATAACTAAGGAAAATTCACTGAGTGGACATGGAGTTTCTTGTGCAAGGATCATCAAAGAAGAAGTGGTGAGAGTGCAGTTCAGTCCAGATTCAACCTAAGAGAAGACATTGGGAATGACTGAAGACAAAGCTATAGTGTATTCCAGTTCTCTCAGTCTACAGAGGGTGAAGAGATTATGATGGCTCCTTTGTTGGGACTGTGAATAGGACTTTTTTGAACTTCCCATATGTAATTCCCAGTAGCAGTTCCAGGACAAGGAGAAGCACTGACAGGACAAGTTTCAGTGTAGAAAAGAGTACCTTTTCCTTTTTTTTATTTGATCACAGACCAGAGCTCAAGCCAAAAGATCTGTAACCATTATCCTTCCTTACATCATACCACTCTGGAAGAACTGAGAGTCAAAAGACCCACAGAACTATCTCTGATGAAAGCAGAAATAAAAACCTGAAGCTTGGTACAATGTCCCTTTTACCCCAGGACCTCAGCTCAACTTAGACATAAAGTTATCAATTAAGAAGCAGACTGGAAAATGAACAAATAGCTACCAAAAAGAAACTGAACATAGAAAGTTGCTATGGTGACAGTGAAGATCAAAACACAACCTCAAATAAAGACAGGAAAATCAAAGCAGCTACATGCAAAGCCTCAAAGAAAATTGTGACTTGTTTTGGGGACATGGAAGACTCCACAAGTTTTTTTTTTTTTTTTTTTCAAAATCAAATAAGAGAAGCAGAGAAAAAAATGGGAAAACAAATGAAAGTGATCCCAAAAAATCAGGAAAAAGAGTCAACAGCTAGTAAAAGGATTCACAAAAATAGTGAAGAAAATAATACCTTAAGAATAAAAAAAAAAATTCCAAATGTTAAATGAGGCACAAAAACGCATTGAAGAGAACTCCTTTAAAAATTGGCCAAATAGAGAAGGGGGAGGGAAAATATAAAAAATGCCCTGAAGGAAATCACTTCTTGAAAAGCAGAATTGGACAAATAGAAAAGAAGATGCAAAAGGTCACTGGAATGATTTCTTAAAAATTCAAATTCAACAAGTGGAAGCTAATGACTCCATGAGACAACAAGAAACAATTTTTAAAAACTTAAAGAATGAAAAAAAACTGAGGAAAATATGTATTATATAGTAGGAGTAAAATAATTCACCTAGAAAATAGATTGAGGAGAGATAATTCAAGAATTATTATGCTACCTGAACATCATTAACTAAAGAGGCTAGACATCATATTATAAGAAATTACCAAGGAAAGCAGCCCTGATATTCTAGAACCAGAAGATAAATTTAAAATTGAAAGAATCCACTGAATTTGGAAAACAATTTAGAACTTTGACCAAGGGGCTGTAAAACTGTGCATCGGTGTATGGTATGTCAATAACTTGGTCTGTATTCCAAAGAGATCAAATAAAAAAGGAAAAGGGACTATATGTACAAAAATATTTATAGCACTTCTTTTTGTGGAAACAAAGACTTGGAAACTGAGAGGATGCTCATCAATTGGGGAATGGCTCATCAATTGTGGTGTATGATACTGATAGAGTACTATAGTTGTTGTTTGTCCCTTATCGTCAAAGAGGACCATGACAGCAGGAAGATGATACCATGACTTGCAAGTGAATTGGATTTAAGTGAGGGAGAGCCATGCAAGGTCACCAGTCTCACTTTCTCCTCAGTCACCATCTGAATCCATTGGCAAAACATAGATCAGGACTATTGGAGATAGCCACCAATACAATAATATAATTATATAAGAAATGATGAGGGAGGTAGTTTTAGGGGAAAAATAAATGAAAAATTGCAATACCTACACAAAGTGATGCAAAGTGATATGAGAAAACCATTGTGCACAATAATAGCTATGTTGTAATGATGATGAACTGTGAAAAACTTGGCTTCTCTGATCAATACAATGATCCAAGACATTTCTAAAGGACTCATGATGAAAAGATGATATCCATCTCCAAAAAAGAGAACTGATAAAAGTCTAAGTAAAAATTGAAGTATAATTTTTTCACTTTTCAAAAATAATTTTTTTGAAGCATAGCTGTTGGAAAATGTTCTGCATGATTTCAAATGTATAATAGGTACATGATAGAGAAGGAGGGAAGGGAGGGAGATAATTTGGAACTCAAAATTTAAAAGGAAAAGACTATTTAAAATTAATAACAAATATAAAAAAGAAAAATGATGTCTGGTAAGTTAAAAATGGTTTGTATTATTGAAGTAAGGATGGGCAGGAATGGATGGGTTTGTGATCTATATCACTGGAGAAAACCTACATGGATGAAACCCTCAATTCATTTCCATACTGGAAAATGAAAACTATATTGGTTCTGATACCTCTCTCAATACTCCCTCAAAAACAAACAAACAAATAAAACACTTCATAATAAAGCTTTTGAAGGGCAGTAGTTTGGACCTTATGTCTTCCAGATTGCACCTTAAAAAGTATATAGGAGGGACAGAGAGGTGACACAGTGAATCGAACACTGGCCCTGGATTCAGGAGTACCTGAGTTCAAATTCAGCCTCAGACTTGCCACATATTAGCTGTTTGACCCTGGGCAAGTCATTTAACCCCATTTGCCTTGCCTTCCCCCTTCCCACAAAAAGAAATAAGAGAAAAAAGGATATTAGAATACTGTTCATTGTTACATGTAATTCACTTTCACAGTAGCTAAACAACAAGCAAGAGTTAACCGAGTACTCCATCATCTCAAGGTCTATATGCTTGTGTGAATATAGCAATACATTTCTAAGCTAAGAGAAAATCTGGTTATCTCAGTTTCCTACCAGTTAACAAAATCATAGTCTCTCTGAGCAAGAAAGGATTTGCGGATACATTTAATACAACTCCCTTTTTTTACAGATGAGGGAAACTAAGAACCAGAAAGAGGAAGTAATTTGCCTATTGTAACACAACTAGTTAGTGTCAGAACTGTGAGTAATTTCCAGGTCTCTTAACTCCTGGTTTAGGTTCTTCCCACTGAGTCATACAACTTCCCCATATTGTGGCTAGGAACTCTGGTTGTGCCAGAGTTGAAATTTTACTGAAAAAGTTTTACCAAACTATTACTCTTAAGTATGACATTTTATTCTTAGGAAAACATAGGACATGGGAATTGGGAGTCAGGAAGACCTGGCATCAAGTTCTTTCTCAGACATTTAGGGACAAGGGAAAGGAATAAACATTTAAATAGTACTTTCTATCTGCTAAGCATTATGCCAAATGCTTTATAAATAATATCTCATTTAATCTTCGCAACAGCATGATTATGTGCTCTTACTATCCTCATTTTACAGTTGAAGAAACTGAGACAGAGATTATGTGACTTGTCCAGGGTCATACAGCTGCTAAGTATCCTAACTTCAATTTTAACCCAGGTCTTCCTGTCCATACACAGCAATGTGTCATCTAGAGGTCATCTTTTATTATCCATAAGACACTGGCCAAGTTCCTAAACTTTCTGCTTCTTATTTTCCTCTTCTATAAAATATATGTCTTGGATTACATGTATTCAAAAATCTCTTCCAGTTTTGATTGTATCACCCTACATTTGTATGGTTGTTTTATTTCTTCCAAAAACATTTTTTCGTCATCTCATAAACATGGCTTCATGAACTAGCTATATGATATCATTCCTCCTATTTTTTCCCCTCTAGGTTAGCTGGAAATTTAATTTCAAAATGTGGTTGGAACTGGTTATTACAATAGCATTAAGAGCCACATAATGACATATGTCATATACAAAATTGATGTTGTTCATTAAATATTTTAAATAACATGCAGTGAAGGTCTTGTTAAATCTTAATTAAGTACCTATCTGGGAATCTTAATTTAAAGTGTTGCCCAAGTGTGCTAAAATAACCTAGCACTGCGAACACTTGTCAGAAGAAGCTAATTTGGCATTTGTTCTTTGGAATTGATTTACCAGTATACTGCTACTTGGAATTTTCTTAAGAAATATTTCGTATATAAGAATTATCCTTTAGAGTAATTGGATATGAACATCTGTGTCTTCGGCAAATTATGCATTTCTGAAACAACATTCAAAATTATATTAAAAAATCATCTCTGTGTAACAGCTTGTAGAGCTATAGCAATATGGGTATTAAGATTCTGTCAAGGAAACTTTGTTTAACTTTGCTGGAATAAACCCTGATATGAATTGTCAAAGAAAAAAGTATAAAGGGCAAATGTAGCAAATAAAGGTGATTTAATGGTAATAATTGAGAGAGGAAAGAAATAAACATCAGACTTTCTTGTTGTTTGTCCTTGCTTTTCAAAGAGGAGCAATGACATCATGAGGTAATGTCTTGACTGCATGAATAGGATTTAGGTGAGGCTCAGTTGCACAAAGTACTCAGCCTCACTCTCTCTTTCAGAGTAATCAAAGTCCAATGGTAAGATAAAAGTCAAGATGACTGCAGTGACATAGGATGCAGGATTAACTTCAGCTTCTTTGATATTTGACCAAGCTATAAGTGCTCCACAGATCCTGCTTCAGACACCTTCATGGCCACTGGAACAAATTGTTCTCACCTGTCAATTCCTCCAGAAATTCACATGCTTGGGTCAGACATCCTCTGTTTCATTAACAGGTCTGAGACCTGTCAACCTGGTTCAGCCCATCTAGCCAGACTGTTATACCAGGAGTCACAGGTGAAAGTTGGGTGAGAGATGGACAGCAAAACTGGATGAGCAGCCCTAAATAGGGCTCCACAAGACCTCTGCATAGCCAAGTCTATATTCACAGCACTAACTGTGACTATGAATATGCCAGAATAATTCTAAACTGCAGAGTATAACAGACTCTCCATATAGAAAGCAGAACAAAAACATTTGTTCAGACGCTAGAAATCCAAACCCCAACACCATAAAACCAAATCCATCATAATAACCAAGAAGTTAATATACATTAGCACTGCAGGAGACAGAGCCATTCCCAAGTCTCACTCACCCCTTCCCTCCTCTGCTCCTGGGGTCTTCTCACAAATAAACAAACTCAGGAGCCTAGTTGTATATTTGCCTATGGTCTCTCTTCCCTCCACTCTAACTGCTCTCACTAAATTCCTTCCAGTTCTGCTCCATCCTTCCTGTTCCACTTGTTCAACACATTCCTTTACCACATGTGGCTTAAGCTTCCTTGTGATTTAAGCAGGTCACATGGACCTATTAATGAATGGGAAAGGTTTTCCCATTTAAATCATCACTACACTTGAATTCCAAACAGAGGTGCTAATCCTCTTTGAACACCTCATATACCCCTAAGTTTTCATAGTAGCTTTTTCAAGTATAGTACCTGAAGTATAGGTAAATCCACCTGAATTGTTTTAAAATTAATTTTTTATCTGTAAAATGGGTATAGAAATAGTTTTATTCCCTATCTATAAGACAGGACTGTTGCTGGGATATTATTTCAGTTTTTCAAGAATCTGTTATTTCTTCTATGTGGGTACTGATACAGATTATAATCATGCTCCATTTAATATATATATATGTATATATATATGTATATTTAACTGCTATATTCAACCCACTGTACTAAGCCTTGTCTGTAACATATATCTCTACCCTCAAAGACTTTACCATCAATTGAATGAGGTAAGACAAGTTATAGCATGTACATAAATAAACCCAAGTCAAAAATTGGACTACGAGAGGTGAAGTCAATTTATTCAGTGACCGAGTGATCTAACAGAATTTAAGAAGAGAATGAAACCTTCAGATAAGGGGGAAAGGGAAGGCTTTGGAGATGGGCAGAAGCCTTGAAGGTGTATAAGGATACTAAAAATAAAGAATGAGGCACGAATGCATTCTAGGCAGAGAGAATGGCATCTGGGCAAATGCAAAGAGGAACGTGACTACATGATAGATTCTGAGAGAAGATGCCTCCAATTTATTCTGTATAGGTCTTACTTGTACATAGTCATTTGCGTATTGGCTCTCCTATTTGAATGTCAGCTCCTTGAGAGCAAGGGCTTTTGGTATTTTGTTTTGTTTTAGCCTTTCTATTCATCTACGGTACTTAGCATAGTGTCTGTCACACAGTAGGCACTTAAAAACAATAGTTGACTAATAGGAAAAAAAAGGAGGTGTTGAAGCCTTATTATAGAAAGTCTTCATGACAGGCTAAGTAATTTATATTTTATTGTAGAGAAAACAGGGAATCACTGAAAGGACCACACATACACACACACATATTCCACCTCCAGTATACACACACATACAGACACATGCACACACAAAGAGATATCTGAGCCTTATTTTTACTGCTATAGGAAGTCTGTGGAGGAAAAATTTGAAGGGGAAGAACAGGAAGCAGAGGGACCAATTAGGTGGCTATTATAGTAGTCCAGGTGAGAGAAGATGTTTTGGAAGTTGAATAGGAAGACTTTCCCAGACAATGCTACTGCCTCACTGATGGCTGATTGACTGTCATTGGAACTCAGCCAAGAACTTCCTTTTCCCCTGTGAGAGTTACTGATACCTCATATTTTAGACTGTGAATCATACTCATCTTTCCACTTGGATTCACATTCTGATCTCACAACCCTATGTTTCCATCTCTAAAAACTGGTGCTCTACAGGCTAAAAAAACACCTAATTTTCAACTCCCAAACTCCACCTGACCTATAAGCTTTTATCTCCCCCTACTTCTGCAGTGTTCAATTTAGAACTGTGCACCTAATTGGTTCAAAAATTATGGTTTTGGAAAAGTTTGCATTTCCTGAAACATTTGCTTGATGGTGAGAATTCTTCCTCTCTGGGGCTTTTATTCTGCTCTCTGGCACTTCAGAAGGTAGAGTTGATGGAGTGTGATACACAAAACATCCTGTAAGAATCTGCACCATCAGTGAGGAACAAAACCAAAGAAAACATGAGACATAATAGATGTTTCTTACTCAATGGTCTCAGGTCTCATATCCATGCAGCTTTGCCATCATGGTTGTTTCTGTCACAAATCTTTATACTTCATACTGTCTTCATGACTCTCTGAAAATTTCCTCCTTGATGCCCATCACTGACGTTGTGAAAGGGTTTGGTCCTAGATGAGTTCTTCCTGCCATACCATCTTACATGTTCTTTATTCTGAAAAAAAACATGAAAAAGGAAGCTATTTCCTAGCTTTGCTAAGAGTTAGCCCTAAATTTCTACAACTATTGGAGGATAAAAGTTGTTCATGAAGTTCTTGAAAATATGGTATGGTTGTGCTAAGGTTGCTGGTACTGTATCTTGAGAAAATGAGAGAAGAGACTGAATGCCACAACAGAGAGAACACAGGACTTTGAATCAGAAAGTTCTAGATTCAGATCCTGCCTCTGACACTTGGCAGCTTGGTGAAAATGAGCAAAGCACTACATCTTTGTGAACCACAGTAATCTACATAGTAATGACCTGAATGGTTTGTTTTGACCCTCTGATGAAGTTGCAGTATGGTATGCATCATTTATCAGGGAGTGGTTGCATAGTGTGATCTCATTCACAGAACAAAGTCTTTGTGAAAATGGCATATTTGCATTTCAAGGACTATATGTATTATAAAAACCATAGAAATAGTTGATTTCAAAGAAAAATTTTCATTCTAAATAGGATTTATGCCTTAATTATCTCATATAACTTTTATGATCTCAAAGCATTTCATAGATATAATGTTGCTGTCCTTCACTAGCTGGAACTAATTTGGTAGATATTAAGCATACTCTTTTAAATAATATATTTCTTAATTTTTTTCACCAATTACATGTTAAAACAATTTTTAACATTCTTTTAAATTTTGAATTTGAAATTCTGTCTCTCTCTCTTCTCCTTTCTCCTACCCTTCCCTCCTCTTCCTCTAGATGGCAAGCAATCAGATATAGGTTATACATGTACAATCTTAAATATTTGATAAATAGGCTAATAGAAAGCCAATGAATGTTCCCTTTCTATGTACATTACTCCAGTAAATGAAAAGTGAAAAAGAAATCAAATGAATTAGCTAATTGGGTGTTTCTTTTTAACTGGATGGTAAACAATTAATGGCCTTGATTTGAGGATTGAAATAAACAATGAGTTAGTTACTTTGCTTTCACATAATTCCAAAACAATTAGAAAATTATTTCAATTCAATATTGTAATGAGAGGGGTTCAAAATGTGTGTGGGGGACAGATTAAACTTGTTTGATTTAATTGATTTGTCCATTTGGTTAAAATAATCAAAGAAGTCTTGTACAAATCTGGTTACAGTGACAAGGTGAGACCACTTAAGCTCATAAAGCACTTGTTGATTTCATGGCAAATCTGGACATTTTAGCTGAGGCCCCTAGCTAACTAAAATTCCTCTCAGAAACATCCTAGGTTCAATTTTATTCTGTCACTAAACATTGAAGAAGGAGTTTAGGATATAGGAGATAGGAAGCAGTATTTCTACTGGGAAAGTTATTCAAGAGTTACATGCATACCAGAAAAAAAAAAATGGCTGGAGAGAGCTTTACTAAATGGCTGGGGTGAGCTTTAGTAAAAACCCATATTGTCAGCTCCTGGCTCAGGAGAAGATGATTATATTTCCGGTATTGACTTTAATGCTGATTCAAGTATTTTTGGAATTAAAGGTATTGCTGAGTATGATTTTTACTCCTTTTAGTAACAATGGGTTATGAAATATAAAACAAGAACTTGTGCTCTAAATTCGAGATAGCTTTTAAATGCCCCTATTAATGTAAATAGAGCTGTTCAAGCATGTGAAGTATGTGTGTGTGTGTGTGTGTGTGTGTGTGTGAGTGAGTGTGTGTGGCAATAATGCACATTAAACTTAAAACTTTAATTTGTGTAAAAAATTCTGAAGGCCCATTGTTAAATATTTACCAGCACATTCCTGCTTACATACTAATTCTTTTAAGCAATTACATAATGTAATTATTTTATCAACCTGCACAATAGCCTTTGAACCATAAGTATAGCATAACAATATCAGAATAGTATATTATCCCAGGATTCTAACAGGTCCCTACCCTCCCCGCACAGAGTGAATATAAATACTAAATAGTAATTGCATCTCTTTTACCCAGGAACCCTGTGGGTCGTCTGCTCCCAGTTTGATTTTTTTTTATTAAAGGGATCATCCCTTGAGTAACTAGTTAAAGAGGCTTATTCATTGAATGGGTGTATCTCACTAAAAGTGAGAATCTGATAAGACTTTGAATGATAAGATATGGTCATAAAATGGCCAGGGTCTCCAACTGCATCCTGGGCCATCTGCAGTAGTCCTGATGAATATCTCACTACTGGACCCAAATGGCTCTGGAGAAGAAAGTGAGACTGATGACCTTGCACAGCCCTCCTTCACTCAAATGAAAGTGAATTTCAAGTCATGTCATCATCTTGATGTCATGGTCCTCTTCAAGAATGAAGGACAAATACATTGAAAAGATGAGACTAAGATAATAACAGCAGCAATAAATGAAAGTAATAATAAAATATGTTCAGACAGCACTTTAAGTTTTTTAAATATTTTACATTCATTATCTCATTTAAGCCTCACAAAAAGTATTTGAGTTTAGGACTAGAGGAAATAGTTTATCTCTCCCTGACCCTTTACAGATGAATTACTTGTGACTCTGAAAGGGGAAATGCTTAAAAGTTTCACAGAAAACCAAGATATTTCTGAGTTTCAACCAACATACTGGAAACCTAAAATAACAATAAGCTTAGATGAAAGTATATATTGGCTGTACAGAAGGGATATATTATTGCCTATTATATATGTATGTGTAAGAAATAACTATTAATGGTCTTACATTTGGAGAAAATTGGGAAGTAAAAAAGAAAAAAGGATCCTAAAATATAATTCCATTTATATTGCTATCAAAATGATGAGTATGAGTTATGGATTAATCTGATAAGTCTACAAAATACTCTTAGGGCAAACTATGTTATATGTGCAGCTTCTGAAATGAGGAAACTGAGACATGGTGAAATGAGGTAACTTCATCTTGTTCGTATAGTAGATAAAACTAGAAATACATAACTAAAAACTTCATAAGTCTTTAGATTTTATTTACCTGAAAATGCATGAACTTGATGTGATGGGAAATGTTCTAGGCAATGTGTGTGATACATGGTACACTATGCAAATGAAATATAAGGAACTTGATTGAATGGAAATAGTTCTGACTAGAATTAGAGACATGCAATGCATACACATAGTAAACGTGTAATAAATGTTTGGTGACTGACTGACTTAAAACATGGGAGATCTTGAACAAGTCATTTACCTTTCTTTGGCCTCAGTCCCCTCATATGTAAAATAAGAGTTCAGAGTAGCTGTCCTTTGAGATTTCTTCCAGTTCCAACTCTACAATCCTAAAAGCAAAAGCAGTATTATTAACCTCATTTCTATATGACAAAAGTATATTTCAGGAAGAAATAAAATCAAGATGAGATCTCCTAATTATAAAACTATCACCTGGTCAAGCATATTACAATTAGTTTCATTTCAAGTGATGAGGAGCTGAATATATTAATTGCTTCTACTGTGAATATATTAATCAAACAAAGCATTGTCATCATGAAGATGTTTGTTTATCATGCTTGATGAAGGTAATAAACCACATCTGATCCTATCTCACCTTTACCTGCCTAACTCATTGGCAATGATTTTAACCATTAATAAATTCAGGATATCCTTGGTAGGTTCACCTGAGGTATCTCTTTGGAACAAGACACTTGTATATTCATCATCATATCTTTTTTGAATACACTGCCAGACTCATACACTGCTATATTATTTGATGCAAAACATTTTTGCCTTATTATTTGCCTCCAGGCGAAAATATCTTGGAGACTAAATTTTGTACATATGAGATGTGATATAAGTGATTTAAGAAACCTTTGTTTCCTATTGTTGGATATGTGAAGAAACAGTATCCTGAGCTGCTTAATTCAGTTATTGGCTGGCTCTATAAAACAATTGTCCTAATGTTCACCTTCCTTCAAATCTCAAAAGAATTATAAGCAAAGATCATTTAAAGGTAGTACAGAGCAAGGTGAACAAATATCAGGTGATAATTTGACTCAGAAGAGCCAATGTTTTGGTTTAAAAACTGTTAAAGTTCACAATGTGAATATTAATAGAAACTGTGTCCCTGATCCACTGAGGTACTTAGTAGTTCAGTCACACCTTGTTCTTGTACAGGGGATCATTCTGTGGAATATTTAAAAAATCAATCAGGATCCGCTGGTCATATATATCCTTTAGCAATGGGTTAATAAGGGCAGAAACCCATCACCAAGCACACTCCTTCACTGGATGACTACAGCAATACTAACTTCTGTGATTTTAGTCATGCAACCACACTAGGAAAATTTTTTATTATGCTGGAGAGAAGCAATTCCTCATGGAATGCTATTTTGTACTGCCAGGGGAAGCTCTCTGTAATGCTTCAGGGGGTAAAAAAATAGTAGAAATTTCTTCTATCATGTGGATTTCAGTGTTCTTCATAGAGCTTCATTGCTTCTCAATAAAGTTGACGGTATCCTCTCAAAAAGTCAGAATTGTTATTTGGATGAGCAAAAGAGTTGTTTATGGTTATATTAACTACCTCAAACTTCATTTTTCCAACTATTTTTTGGAGGAAGGGAGAAGGAGAGTTAAGAGTTCATACTTGTGATTTTATCTATACAAAAATGCTCTCTATTTGTTCAAATAAATAATTCATAATCCATAATTTAGATGGTCATCTGTGACAGTGGGAGAATGTGTTTTGTCCATGGTCACCCAGCTACTTTATTTAAGACACAAGAATTGAACCCAGATCTTCCTGCCTTAATGGCTCCAAGGCTAGTACTCTCTGTCATGTTGATCTTCATTTCCACTGGCCAAAGGGGGAGGTTGAAGAATGGACTTTTATTTCCTAATTTTCCCTTTACCCTAAGACAAGAAATGCATGTGCTAATGATATTCTTGATATAAATATAAAGACTATTCTTTCTTAGTCTAATGGTTACTTTAGCCTATTACTCCTTAATCTTTGTAAGCACAACTTTCTTACCCCTCTTAAAGTATTCTTCTGTATATTTCATGTACTTATCTGAAAGCCTTCGTAGTATTTCTCCTTAGTTTCCCTTAGTATTAAGTTTCACTCATTTTTCCAACCTTGAGATATATTTTATTTTACAAACTTTTAGTCACTCATCCATTTTTCTTGAAACCACATAAAAATATGTTCACATTTCTTCCTATTGAATGTGCCCTTAAGTGGCTGCTGTGCTCTGAGAATTGACTATATCAAGTGGAACAGAATAATTATGTTTGTTTGCTCTACTAAATATATCCTCTTGGTAAAACTAAATAATGCACCACAGTTAGATATACTGGCCACCATTACACATGAGACCTATTCTCTATTGTATATCATGGAACATGTGGTTTTGCCAAGTACAGTTGGGGCTAGAACCTCTGTTTGGTTCCTTTTCATATTCTGTTCTGGGACCACAAATAAAGATATTCAGCTCTGAGACTGAAACTTTGTCATGTCCTTGTGGTACCACAGATGAATTCTCTTGCCTACTGCAGGATTTGTCAAACTGTAATCCATGGAAATTCAAGGATTCTACTTTCTAACTTCATTGTGAAATTATTGTATTTTTACTCCTTTTAAGTTTGTGTGGACACAAGTGTAAACATCTTTTTATCTTTCCTCCAGATATTCAGTGGCTCCTTAAAGCCTCTAGAATAAAATACAAACTCTTTACCCTGCCACTTAAAACCATCCCCAGTCAGGGTCCAAACAAAACCATTTTTACAGCCTTGTTTAATATTATTCCATTTCATACAATCTACTATACTTGGATTTGAAATCAGTTTTTCAAATTCACATTCAGAATAGTTTCCCTGAAGAAAATATCTAGTGTATTTTATTTGACTGTACTTTCAGTAAGAGTTAATGATATGACATGGCACCAAAAAAAAAAAGAAAAATTAGCTTTTTTCTTGGACTGCATCAAGAGAAAAGAAATTGCAGATAAAAAGGGGTCATAGACTTTTGTATTCAACACTAACTGGACTACATGCAGAATATTGTATTCAAATCTGGGTACTACATTTCAGGAAGGAAATTGATAAACTAGAAAACATTTCTGAGGAGGGCCACCAGAATGCTGAAAGGTCTTACGTCTCTTCCACAAGAGGATCAATAAAAGGAACTAGAAACGTTTGGCCTGGAGCAGAGAAAACCGTAGGTTGTCATGATAGCTGTTATCAAGTACTTGAAAAGCTGTCATGTAAGAAAAAAAAAAGATTCAAGTTGTTATGATTAGTCCCAGAAAGCAGAACCAGAAGCAATAGGTGAAAGTGACAAGGAGGCAGATCTAGGCTGCATGGCAAGGAAAACAAATAAACAGACAAACAAATGAAAGAAACACTTCTTAACAATTAGAGTTATCTAAAAGTATAATGCCTTGCATTGGGACATGGCAACTTCCCCCTCAATGGAACCGCTCAGGCAAAGGCTGAATGTCTATTTGGGTAAGTTGTATTGGGACTTTTATTTCTGCAGTATGTTGTATTAGATGGTGACTATATTCTGACATGGAAATTCTGTGACTTTGCTTTCCCATTTTCATTGTCAAGTTGTGTTTGTCTTTCATTCTTAAAGAGGACCATGACATCAAGATGATGACATGACATGAAATTCACTTTTATTTTAGTGAGGGAGGGCTGTGCAAGGTCACCAGTCTCACTTTCTTCTGTTAAGTCATGTGGTTCTGGTGGCCTGATATTCATCAGGATAATTGGAGATGGGCCAGGATGTAATGTGAAACCCTGGCCCTTCCAGGCTAAGGTCTTATCTCAATTTGAGTGAGATACACCCATCCAATGAAAAGGCTTTATAAGTAGTTACTCAAGGGATGGTCCCTTTAATTAAAAAAAAAAAAATCAAACTGGGAGAGGAAGACCCTCAGGATTCCTGGGTAAAAGAAAAACAATTACTCTTTCAAGTATTGTCTTTGCTTTACTTATAAGAGAGATCAATTTCATGTGACTACTTTTTAACCAAATCATTTTTCCAGAACTAGGTTACTGTTTTATGTTAAAAACATTCCTAAATGTTGCTTCCTAAAAACATTTCTTCTGAAAGTTAGAGACAAAAAAAATATCTATAGGCTTCATGAAACATGTGAAATGTTGCTCAGGAAGAATAAAAAAAAAATGACCATTAGCAAAGAATAATATTGAATGAGAAAAAGAGGTAATATCTTAATTGGGAACAGAAAGGCACCTACTACTTCTTACCCAGCTCCTAATGGTATGGAATATTGCTATGAATCTTCTGTCTAATAGAGTTCATTAATTTTTTTAATCTTGAAAGTTGTCCATTTTCTCTTCAACCCATAGTTTTAATAGAGAAAGTTTGTGCATTTGAAATTTTTATTAACAAATCTCCAGTGTTATGCTTTATTAATAAGTTTCGCTGCTGAAAAATTCCTTCAGAAATAGTTATTTCTGAACTCCAGATTGGTTCCAGCTTAGATTCCCGGTGGCAATAACTTCAGCCGAATGTGTGAATGAGCTTCAGGTGGTTGATCCACTTTCTGCTAAGTTTTGAGAGGAAAATCACAAGCACCCTATTTGTTTGCACTCCTAAAGGATGAGAAGATTTGTTACAACTGTAGTTTGAGACAGGGGATGTGACCTTGTATCCTTATTTCGGGATAATTCGGATTCTGCAGCTCACTTTGGGCAATAAAAACCTAGAATGTTCCAAGAATACATGAAATTTTAACTTGAATATGAGGGATTGAGACTATAAAAAGAGAATAGCTTCACCTATAAAATGTTTGAGGTATTTTTACCCCCTTAGTTTTCAGAAAATGTGTTTGGCTGATGCCAGAAAACTTACCAAGAAGTTAAGCCCTGTCTGTCTCTCTCTTTCTTTCTCTGTCTCTCTCTCTCCTTTCTTTCCTCTTCTCACAACCTTCCTCCAACACAATACAATATTTTGCAATATGTTATGAAATTTTTTATATTTACCTTTTATAGTAATGAAAACATGGAGAGCATTTCTTTTAAGGAGTATAATGTCCTGCAGGTTCCAACTGGAGAACTATAAAAAGGAGGCCACAGCTTGGGCAATCTTTGCAAATGAGGTCAAGTAAATTTCCAGTATACCAGAAACTAAAGGCAGAATTCCAAAATGGTGAGCCATTGTTTTGTCCTGTCTGTCATGGACAGCTGCAAAAGGTGTGATTAAAACCCATCCTCCAGGGAAAATGTTGCAGGACAGTCTTGATAACCTATATTTCAGTACATATGTATTGCAAATTCAAATTGCTATGAATGTAGCAATGCAAGAATTTCTTAATTATTTATTTCAAACAGTATTAGAATTTAAATTGGACCTATTCATAAAAGCTTAGGTGTGATAGTGTTAAAGTTGGTAAAAATTACACAATAGTTTTCAAATTAAGACAGTGCCTAGTGGGCAGTTGATAAATTAGGAGTTCAGTTGTGGGTAAAGATGAGAAATTCAAAAAGGCCATGAAGTCAAATATCCCCAGTTCCTAATGAGTTTAGCCAGAGGAAAGGCTACTCTAGCTAGAACAAATTCTATCAACAGACAAGCTCTTCTTTTACATATGAAGGGAGCTAGGTGTCACTGTGGAAAGAGTATTTAATTTGAAAGCATTCAGTTCCTGCCCCAGATAATTCCTGGCTATGTGACTGGGCAAATCATTGAACTTCTCTTTGCCTGGATTTCCTCATCTATAAAAGGAGGATAGTACCCCACAGGGTTGTTGTGAGGATAAAATGCATTAACATCTATATATTAATATAACTCAATTGAGCTATATTATTGTTACTGTTGTTACTATTTTCATTCTTACCTCTGTGATGTTGAATTTTAAATCTATATATGTTGAAAATGCACCTCTTAAATGTTATCCATTCCTATGAAAATGAAATTCTGAAAACTATCTATAGTCATGTGAAAAAATGTTCTAAATCACTATTGAGTAGAGGGACTCAAATCAAAACAGCTCTGAGATATCACATCACACTTATCAGATTGGCTAATGTGACAAAACAAGAAAATGACACATGTTGGAGAAGATATGGAAGAGCTACAACATTAATTCATTGCTGGTGGAGCTGTGAGCTGATCCAACCATTTTGGAGAGCAGTTTGGAATTTTATGTGCAAAGGGCTGTAAAAATGTGCATACCCTTTGGCCTAGCTTCTAGTGCTGTTTCCCAAAGAGAGCATAAAAATGGGAAAAGGACCCACATGTACAAAAATATTTATAGCAGCTCTTTTTGTGGTGGCCAAGAACTGGACATTGAGGAGATGCCCATCATTTGGGGGGAATGACTGAACAAGTTATGGGATAAAAATGTAATGGAATACTGTCATGCTATAAGAAATGAAAAACAGGTGGACTTCAGAATAAACTGTAAATACTTACATGAATTGATGCTGAGTGAAGCAGGCAGAGCCAGCAGAACTTTATACACAGTAACAGCCACAGTATGCTAAGACTGTTTTTGATAGGCTTAGCCCTACACAACAATGGAAAGACCTTAAACGTTTCCAAAGAACTCATGATGAAAAATGCCATCCACATCCAAAGAACTATGGAGTCAGAACACAGAATGAAGCAGACTGTTTTCTCCTTTGTTATGTTTTATTTTGTTTTGCTCATGGCTTCTCCTATTCATTTTAATTCTTCTATGCAACATGACTTGTCCTGGGCTTCCTACGTTAGCTCTCCCTCCCTGGGCTCTGCTTGGAATCTTACCTCAAGATCTAGATCTCTATTGATCTTCAGACATCTCTGGCCCCTCTGGTGGGGGAGGGGAATAACTAGACAGAACACCCGAGATGGCAGCTGCACACTCTTTAATGGTTACATCACTCCCCAGATCCCCCAATGCACCCAGCATATATTTGGGCATCCGAGCCCCTCCCATGTTCCTCCCCATAGGCAGAGACTATCCTGTTACCAAGGCATTCCCAGTACCATGCAGCTTAGTAGACCAGCTAGTGCCACGTAAGCAGGTTGGCACCTCCAGGTGTCTCAACTCTCCATACAGGAGGCCACGGTCCAGAGCTGGGCCCCAACAATGACTAATGTGAAAATGGATTTAATAGGAATGAATATGTAGAAACCATATAAGACTGTATGCCATCTTGGGGAGGGAAGAAGGAGGGAGGAGAAGAAAATTTGGAACTTATGGGAATGATTGTTGGAAACCGAAAAGAAATAAAATAATAAATTTGGAAAAAAATTGAAAATAAAAAAGGGAAATTCCAGCTTGACATCTTATGAACTACATCATTTCTTAGTGTGGAACCATCATCATGCTTCTTCTTTCCCTAATTACAAATTTTAGAAAGGCTCTATTACAGTACTTAATCCAACTGACAGCCTTTCCTTCCCCATTCCCTCTACCAGTTGCTATTTCTCTTATATTTTCCCCAAAACTGTTATTATTATTTTTTGTATATACTTTTTAATGTAATCATATGTGTCCTCCAATGTGGGGGACTTTTTCCCCCTTATAACTCAACACCTTGCATGTAGTAGATGCTTAAATGAATATTGAGTGATTATATAAATGCCTGCTTGTTTCTAGCTTTTAGTGTTTAGCTATTTCTTTTTTTTCACTTTTTTATGTACTTGGTTGCTCTTATTACTTCACTGAAACTCGAAACTTCAAAGCTTAAAGTGACTGAGAAATATGAAGCCTATGGAAAGGCAATTGAATGTAATTGATATGTAACTTACTTTCCCCATCAAAAGGCGGTTGTGATATTTAAGAGTTTTGCCAAAAAATAAAAAAAAGTAAAAAAGGTAAATGAATGCCTTCTTTCCAAACAAAGCTACAATTATGTCAAAGGAGCATGAACAAAGTAATGAGGATCTTGAAAGAGAACCAGTCTCTGGAGGAATAGATTAAAAGTACTCAGAGAATTAAAGACACTGAAGACCAAAGAAACCTCATTTAAATGACTAGTCATAGTCAAGAAAGAGAAGCTTGCTACAACCTAACTGAAGGTAAATGAGAACCTTAAGGATGTCAAGCAATATAAACATTTAGTATTTGAGGAATGCTACAAAATTCAAGAGAAGAGAGGAGCTGTATGTGAACAGGTGACAGCAATTAACTGTGATGTCCAAAAAATGAGACCTGAAATACAACAGCTCAGAGATGTCACTGAGAGTGAGAAACTAAAATCCCAAGAAATTTTCTTCACCTTGAAGTGTGTGGAGAAATACGAGGAAGTCATGGAAAAGGCAGCAAAGGAGAGCAGAGCTAGAATTAGTGAAAAAGCTGATGAGCTAAAGACAGATTTATCTTTTAGACTCTGCTGAATTGCTTTATTTTATTTGCTCAGATCTTATACAAGCATGTGAAATTTCACAGTTTTGAAAAACAGAATAACCAGGTAAGATAGTCTGCATATTAGTATAGGTAGACTGGGATTCTCTGGATGGAAAATAAAATAATGCCATTCTATAATTAAAATATGATTTGCAACTTGTTTTAAAGAAGTAGGTTGTCAATAAAGTAATTTTCCTTGGGGGAAAACAGAAAAGGGAGAAGCCTGTAAAAAGAAAGAGGCAGTCAAATATATTCTGGGTATGGTGGCATGGGGATGGATACATTATGCACAAAGACATAGAAAAGGGCAAGGGCAGGACATTATCAAAGAAGAATGATCATTCTAATTTGCGTGGATCACCAAGATAATGACTAATTGGGAATACCATGAAATCATGTGTACATATGTTCATCTATGTGTGCACACGTACATATATATATAAACATGTGTGTATATTTTATATATACATACTTATGTGTATATTTTAAATATATATGAACACCTTATTGACATAGGATCACTGATACTTATAAATAGAAAGAAACAGAAACACAGAAGGGTTAGGCAACTTTTCAAAACTTCACAAATGGGATGTTATATTTAAAAGTGGAAAGAACCTTAGAGATCATAGTAACGAACTCCCTTATTACTTGGACAATGAAACTGGGAGCTGATGTCATTAAGTGACTTGTGAAAGGGTGTATGGGGACTAAGTAGCAGAGCCAGAGTTTAAATACAAATCAAACCCAAACCTAAATCTTTTGCTTTAAATCCAGTACTCTTTTCATGTAGTTAATGTCATGGATATAGTAAATGACAGAGCTATGATTTTAAAGGCAGGTTCTCTGATTCCAAATCTAGAACTATTTTCACTGCATCAGAAAAACTCAGGGATGATCTTCTTAGTCATGAGTAAAACAGGGACCTGCTGCTGGATACCTAATGTGCCATTTTCATAAAAAAGGAATTAAAAATAAGCATTTATCACTTGTAGTACACTATGAAAGATCTGACCTTCTAAATGGGTTCTCATGTAACTTAGCCTTACCCATCACAAGGTCATTGTGGTATTTAAGAGCCTTGCAAAAAAAAAAAAAAAAGATAATTGATTGAGCTGATCCAAGTGCCTTTGCTCATCTCACTAGACCTATTTTTCAGCTGCCCTGGGTTAATCACCAAGTCTACCTCATGCTGATGTTCTCCATTACATCATAATTAGATTGAGGCAGGCAGAGCTAGGGAAAGCTGATGGAATTATTCATATTTTCTTCCTCAGAGCCAGATGTTGTCGGATAGATTTCATTTAATTCAGTGACAGCTGCAATAATAGTTTCCATGTGCAGAGACCTGATAGTGACATTGATAACAGTCAGACGAAAGCAAAGTGAAGCATGTTCTTTGCCTAGTTAATCGTGATTAGTCATTGTTCTGGATCACCTCATTTTATGCAACAATTAAAATAAATTGGGAAAGCCTTCCTTTAACTTACACAAATCCTTTTTAAATAATTCTGAAAATTATATTCTGGTGTTAACATGATGTCATTATTTTTTTCTAATCAGCAAAGAAAACTTTGACATATACCCCATATTTTACTTCAAAATGCATTCAGAGCACCAAATATTGCTTCTACATATATCAAAACTGATAGGTAAAAGATATGATTTTTAAATATTATGATAAACTGACAATTCTAAAATCAAGTAATCATTTCTACCTGGTGTTCCAACTGACATTATAATGTATATATTTTACTTATGACTTGTAGGAAGATCAAATGAGACAATATTTGTAAAAAATAAAAACATTTAGCATGGTACATGCACATAATAGACTATGTAAATGCTTATTCCCTTCCCTCAGTCTCTTGGTTCACTAAACACACACATACACACACACACATACATGCATACAGTACACATAAATGTTACACACACATATATATGGATATGTGTATTCTATACATGTGCACATATACATATAAACATTATATATATATGTATACACACACACATATATTTCTTTTCATTTTTTCTCCATTACCCTGTGAGCTCCTTGAGAGCAAGGACTGTTTTTTACTTTCTTTTTATCCCCAGAACTTAGCACAGTGCCTGGTACTTAGTAGGTGCTTAATAAATGCTTGTTGATTTGCTATGACTTGTCTATATGGGGAGAAGAAACATCTTTCCCATTTTGATTCCTGTGATGAATGAGGTGACCTTCTTCCATGTCTTTTCCTTCCTAATAGTTCTCTCTTCAAAGTCTACACTTAGCTGTCTAGGAAAATTCTTGTGTTCATTTACCAAGCTTTCTGAAAATTACAAATGCGACATTTCCAAACCAGTGGAATTAATATGAGCAGTTTGGAGAAAAGAGACAAATCGGTCCACCTATCTCCTGGATGTTTGACTTGTTTTCTTTATAAGAGACACAGGGAAGAATTTAATAAAGTGACTAACACAAGCTGTGATCAAACAGCTATGGCAAATCAGAGGCACAACCAGAAAAGGGACTAGGCCTGTTCTGTTTACCTTAAGTTGGCAGAAATAGAAGTAATAGGTGTAAGTTTCAAAGCAGTTAAATTAGGCTTGGTGGTAGGGAAAATCTCCCCGAAATTTGAGTTATCCAAGGTATAACTGACTGCCTTAAGGAAATTCTCATCAGCAAAGAGATGGAGCTGCATCCCAGGCTTTCTCTACCCTAACTTAGTTCCTCTTTCACTAATTAAAAAGGCAAAACAAAGCAAATAAAAATCTGCACTGTGCCTGACACATAGTTGGCACTTAATAAAGGATTATTGACTGACTGACTACCAGGCTTTCCTATTTACAAGATGTTTAATATCAAGCCAGAATACCTCTGATTCTTTGGATATGAGTAATATTTTTGGCAAGCTGCTGGGTTTTAGAAAGAAATGTTTTAGAATGAACCAAAAAAGCAAAGTAAAATCATATAAAAGGAATTGATTCAAAGCTAATTAATATTAATACCTCAATACAAAATATGTTGAGACATACAACTTAACTTCTCTGCTTGACACTTTTAAGCATAATCCAGCAATGTCTATCTACCATTCCCCGTTCAGTGAACATTACGTCCCTTTATACACTCTCCTTTCAAGCTAAACTGGCCTACTTGATGTTGCTTGTATGTAACATTAATTCTCCTGCCTCCATGCCCTTGCATAGCCAGCCATTCATCCCTTGATTAGAGTGCCCTCCCTCCTCCCTTCCCCAGCTTTAAATCCCTAGTTCTCTTCAAAGCCCAGCTTAAGTATTTCCTTCCATTTCTCTTCCCATTGAGCTTTCTGGCTTGTACTCTTTCCTGTGTGCTTTTCTGGTACACTTCAAGGTGCCATTAATTGTATACTGAGAGGGGAAGATCCTTCCCCTTCTCTTTTACCCCAGTTCTGATAAATTGGCCAGAGGGCATTTGTTTCTGTATTGTATTGGTTTTCTTTAGTTTCAGGTGCCAGCAGTGATACCATTCAGACCTGAGAATACAAGCTATGGTGATCTTGAAGGACTATCTCAGTCAGTCAGCCCAGCTGAGAATATCAACAAAGCCAGGATGAATAGTACTGGAGCTAGAGAGAGGTTCTGGACATAGAACTAGAACTGGGCTCTATAGGAACTGATCTAAGTTGTGTACTTTTCCCTTCCCAGAGACTCAAATGGTACAAGGGAGAGGGGAATTATATCTTCCACATACTGGGGAGTAAGTCTGTATATTTGTGGTTATTTCTTTGCACATAAATATTTCTTAGTAAAGGCTAATCCCACTGTTAATGTCTAAATGGAAACAAGATGTATTGGAACCCTCTACAATTTACAGAACACATCAGTGGGAACTGGAGTCATTTGTAGAGAGCCTAGATACCCCAATTCCCCTTTAAGTGTACTGGAGAAATCTGTCATTGGGTTAAAATGTGATATACCTGGCCTTCAGGCAGTGGAGGACTAGTGGAGTCTGTGCTGCATGAGCAATTAGAACTTTTTTCTTGGTTTTTCTATCCCTGACACAGTGTTTAGTTAATATTTGTTGATTTATTGATACTTATTACAAACAACAACAAACAGCTATTTATATACTGTTTTAAGATAGGCAACATCCTTTACATGCCCTATCCTATTTGATCTTCAGAATAATCCTATGGGGCAGGGAGAGGGGGGAAGGGGAGAACATGAAATGTATTATTTCAGTTTTACTGATGAAAAAAACAGAGGATCAAATAATTACAAGTCAATTGTCACACATATAGTTAATGCAACCCATTGTAGTCCCCTATAGTTTCTCAGAGTTTAATTTGCCTGTACCTTCCTATAGTTTTCTGGCTACCTACAATCCTAATGGGCTTGCCTTTCTTTGTGTAGCAACCTCCATGAACCACACCATCTTTCTCGACCAAACCCTGTATACTTTCTAAGCACCCACAACCACCTAACACCATAGGACAACTCTACTTGAGGATGAACCCCTGTGGAAAATGACAATCTACAGGGATAGAGCCCATGTGGTGTAGTAGGATGGACCTGCTCTAGCTCTCCCCCCATAGCCCATAAAATACCTGCAAAAAATGACTCTAAACAAATTCTGGTGCAGCAAAAGCCACAAAATGACAGCATGAAATAGTTTTCTACCCCAAGACAGTCTGGAAGGCCTACAGAAAGGGTCTATTGCCTCAAGCTGGGAGCAAAGCAGAGCCAGCATGGGTGGTGAGAGAGCTTCAGGGCTGGGAATCACTGACAGTTGCTGTGGTTCCAAGATTTCTCAACCCACAAATGCCAAAGACAGCTTCAAAGGTCAGTAAGAAAGTTCTTTTACCTGGGTGAGAGGGAAGCTTGGTCTGGTCCCAGACCTGGCCCCAGGGAGGCAGTAGCCACTCCAGCAGCTTCCAGTTTTAGAGCCCTCAGCCTAAAGACCCTGGGGGAATCAAGCAACTGATCTGGGTCTCAGTCCTGGGGTGAGGAGGAGGTCTGGGGTGGCAGAGTTGGTGACAGCTATGGAGATGGAATCCTACTCGAAGTAACAGGGTGAAAAAGAGAGATTTTTGTTGCTCACAGACCAGAGCACAAGCCAGGAGAGGAGTAAACTCCCCTCCTTTGATTTTACTACCTTGGTGGAACTTAGAATTTACAGGTCCCTAGAGATATCTTAGACAATAGCTGCACAAAACCTCTGAAACCTGGGGTAGTATACTCTCCACTTGACAAAAGACTCAGAAGTCCAATAATGGACTGGGAAAATGCCCAAAAAGGGGGGAAAATAAAACTACAGAAGGTTACTTTCTTGGTGAAAAGGTATCTTCTTCCATCCTTTAAGATGAAGAAGAGCAAAGCTTATCATCAGAAGAAGATAGCAAGGTCAAGACTTCTATATCCAAAGTCTCCAAAAAAAAAAAAAAAAGACAAACCTATGCTATGGCCTCAGGCCATAGAAGAGCTCAAAAAGCATTTTGAAAATCAAGTAAGAGAGGTGAGGAAAAATTGGGAAGAGAAATAAGTCAGGCAAGAAAATGATGAAAAGCAAGTCAACAGTTTGCTAAAGGAGATCCAAAAAAGCTGAAGAAAATAACACCTTTAAAAATAGATTATCTCCAAAAGGCAAAAGAGGTCCAAAAAGCCAATGAGGAGAAGAATTCTTTGAAAAGCAGAATTGATCCAAATGGAAAAGGAGGTTTAAAAGCTCACTGAAGAAAATAGTTCTTTAAGAATTAGAATGGAACATATGGAAGCTAATGATTTTATGAGAAATGAATAAATTATAAAACAAAACCAAAAAAATGAAAAAAATAGAAGGCAATGTGACATATCTCATTGGAAAATCAACTGAACAAAAAATAGATTCAGGAAAGATAATTTTAAAATTATCAGTCTATCTGAAAACCGTGATCAGAAAAGGAGATTAGACATCATCTTCCAAGAAATTATCAAGGAAAATTGCCCTCATATTCTAGAACCAAAGGGTAAAATAGAAATGGAGAGAATTCACCAATCACCTAGTGAAAGAGATCCCAAAAGGAAAACTACTAGGAATGTTGTTCCCAAGTCAAGAAGAAAATATTGTAAGCAGTCAAAAAGGGACAATTGAAGTACTGTGGAAATAAAATCAGGATAACAAAGGATTTACCAACTTCTACACTAAGGAACTGAAGGACTTGGAATATGATATTCCAGGGATGAAAGGAGATAGGATTAAAACCAAGAATCACCTAGCCAGAAAAACTGAGTATAATACTTCAGGAAAAAAAAACAAACTGAAATTTCAACGAAATAGAGTACTTCCAAGCATTCCTGTTGAAAATACCAGAGCTGAGTGGAAAATTTGACCTTCAAATACAAGAATCAAGGGAAACATGGAAAGGTAAATAAGAAAGAGAAGTTTTAAGGAATTCATTAAAGTTGAACTGCTTACATTCCTACATGGAAAGATGCTATTTGTAACTCATGAGACCTTTTCCAGTATTAGGGTAGTTAGAGGAAATACATATATATATATGTAGATAAATAGGTATAGGTATGTTTGAGTATGCATGTATGTCTATACTGTATATGTTAGGTGTAGGTATGTATATGTACATGGGTGATTGAGTGCATGTGTGTGTGTGTATAGACAGAGGGCACAGGGTGAGCTGAATATGAAGGGAGAGTAGATCAAAAAATAAAATTTGCTGTTGAATGCAAATCATCTCACATAAAAGAGGCAAGAAAGAGCTTTTACAATGGAGGGGAAGAGAGAGGGGATGAAAGGAAATAAATGAGCCTTATTCTCATGGGGTTTAGCTTAAGGAGGGAATAACATACACTCATTTTTACCCTGAAGGAAGGCATGGGGGAAGGGGATAAGAGAGGGAAGATAATAGAAGGGAAAGCAAATTAAGGAAAGAGATAATCAGAAACAAACATTTTTGTGGGAAGATAGGTCAAGGGAGAGAATGGAATAAATGGAGGGCAGGATATGAGAGGGAATTGTGGTTAGTCTTTCACAATTATTATGGAAGTATTTTGCATTGTTACATATGTATGACCTATACTGAATTGCTTGTTCTCTCAATGATAGTGTGTGGGGAGGTAGAAAGGTAGAGAATATGGAACTCAAAGCTTTAATAATGAATGTTAAAAATTATTTTTGCGTGCAACTGAAAAATAAGATATGGAGGCAATGGGATACAGAAATCTATTTTTCCCTGCAGAAAAATAGAGGGGAAGGAGATGGAATAAGGAGGGTAATAGAAGGGAGGACAGACTGGAGAAAGGGGTGCATGGGGTGCATGCTGTCCTGGAGGGGGGGGGAGAAAGTTTTTGAATTCAAATTCTTGTGGAAGTGAATACTGAGAACTGAAAAATAAATTAATTATCTAACCAAAAAATTATAATCTACTTAAACACATTCCCCAGTGATTACCATATTTCCACACTGTCTTATGAATTAAATGATTATGAACCCATAATTGCCATTGTTTAAACCACATTCCCCATTCCTCATTGAGATACTCCCTTATTCCCATACTTCTTAACCCAACCCTCCTCCTTCCAACCTCTCATTTTAAAGCTACCCAACCCTTCCACTATACTCTCCTCAATGCCTACTCTGTAGATAACAAACTGGCTTTCATTTGAAACCATTGCCTTTCTCCTTCCCTTCAAGTTTATGCACTCACTAAGACCTGGCTTCCTGCTGATGATATGACTTTCCCTTCCTAACCCATCTAGCACTGATTGCAATTTCACTAACTTTTCAACCAAGTCACAGACTCCCATTGTCACCAGAAGTTTCTCCTTCTACCACCATCACTCAGTAACCTTCTCTGTAGTATCAAGATCCTAGTAGCTACTGTCTATAGATCTTTAAGGTCCTTTCCTCCTTCCTCACTGAAGTCAATGCCTGACTTACAATCTTTCTCTCTTCCCCAAATCCTGCTCTCATATTAGTGGACTTCAACATATAAAATGATAATTATTCAAACCGTCTAACCATAAAATTCTTCAACTTACTTACTATTTCCTACTCTTCCACCTTACCAAATCTATACACAGAAATGGTCATACCCTTGTTCTTGTCATAACTCACAAGTATTCCATATCTATGTTACTGAAAAGTCAAATTCCTTGAACTAATTGTAATCTGCTGTCATTATACCTCCTTCTCTACCTTACCAGTCTTAACCCTGTATTTCATTCTCACCATGACCTCTAATCACCTCCACCACTCATTTTTTTTACAGTCTTTCACATCTGTACTCCCAACATTCCCTTTCCTTCCCCATCTTGACCACTTGGTAAACTAGTTCAGTTCTACCATGTCCTCTCCAGTCCATTGCCTCTTTATTCTCTCAAAGATATTGTCCTGCCAATCCCAGTCTTGGATTGCTTCTACCTTTCACTGATTTCATTTTTATTCATGTGCTGATGAATGAAGCCAGAAAAAAATCACAAAACCATGATGACTGGGTCCATTACAAATCTTTATTATGTGTAATCTTTGTTGGGACTTCACTGAATCAAGGCAATTTTTTTTTTATTAAACTTTTAATATTTATTTTCACACAATTTTGGGTTACAAATTTTCTCCCCTTTTTTCCCCCTCCCCGCCAGACCCAAGTTTTCTAATTGCCCCTGTGACCTATCTGCTCTCTCCTCTATCCTCCCTCCCTGCCCTTGTCTCCGTCTTCTGTTTTGTCCTGCAGGACCAGATAGCTTTCTTCACCCCTTAACCTGTATTTCTTGTTACCCAGTGGTAAGAACATTACATTTGGTCCTAACACTTTGAGTTCCAACTTCTTTAGCTCCCTCCCTCTCTACCCGTTCCCCTTGGAAGACAGGCAGTTCAATATAGGCCATATCTGTTTAGTTTTGCAAATGATTTCCATACTAGTTGTGTTGTATAAGACTAACTATATTTCCCTCCATTCTGTCCTGTCCCCCATTACTCCTATTTTCTTATGGTCCTTTCCCTCCCCATGAGTGTCGACCTCGAATTGCATTCTCCTCCCCATGCCCTCCCCTCTATCCTCCCCCCCATCCTGCTTGTGCCCCTGTCCCCCACTCTCCTGTATTATGAGATAGGTTTTCCTATCAGAATGAGTGTGCATTGTATTCTTTCCTTTAGTGGAATGTGATGAGAGTAGATCTCATGTTTTTCTCTTGCCTCTCCTCTTTATCCCACCACTAATAAGTCTTTTGCTTGCCTCTTTTATGAGAGATAATTTGCCCCATATAGCTTCTCCCTTTCTCCTCCCAATATTTCTCTCTCACTGCTTGATTTCATTGTTTTTTTTTTTTTAGTATATGATCCCATCCTCTTCAATTCACTCTGTGCACTGTCTCTATGTATGTGTGCGTGTGTGCATGTGTGTGTGCGTGTACTCCCACCCAGTGCTCAGATACTGAAATGTTTCAAGAGTTATAAATATTGTCTTTCCATGTAGGAATGTAAACAGTTCAACTTTAGTAAGTCCCTTATGATTTCTCTTTGCTGTTCGCCTTTTCATGGTTCTCTTCATTCTTGTGTTAGAAAGTCAAATTTTCTTTCCAGCTCTGGTCTTTTCATCAGGAAAATTTGAAAGTCTTCTATTTCATTGAAAGACCATTTTTTCTCCTGAAGTATTATACTCAGTTTTGCTGGGTAGGTGATTCTTGGCTTCAGTCCTAGTTCCTTTGACTTATGGAATATCCTATTCCATTCCCTTCTATCCCTCAATGTAGAAGGTGCCAGATCTTGTACTATCCTGATTGTATTTCCATAATACTTGAATTGTTTCTTTCTAGCTGCTTGCAATATTTTCTCCTTCACCTGGGAATTCTGGAATTTGGCCACAATATTCCTAGGAGTTTCTCTTTTTGGATCTCTTTCATGCAGTGTTCTGCGGATTCCTTGAATATTTATTTTGCCTTCTGGTTCTAGAATCTCAGGGCAGTTTTCCTTGATAATTTCGTGGAGGATGATGTCTAGGCTCTTCTTTTGATCATGGTTTTCAGGTAGTCCCAGAATTTGTACATTGTCTCTCCTGATTCTATTTTCCAGGTCAGTTGTTTTTCCAATAAGATATTTCACATTATCTTCCATTTTTCGAATCTGCGCGGTATGTTCTGAGATATCTGTCTTTCTCGAAAAGTCCAAAGCTTCCATGTGTACCATTCCAGATTTGAGAGAGCTATTTTCTTCAGTAAGCTTTTGAATCTCCTTTTCCATTTGGTTAATTCTGCTTTTGAAAGCATTCTTCTCCTCATTGGCCCCTTGCACCTCCCTTGCCAGCTGAGTTAGGCTAGTTCTCAAGGTGCCAATTTCTTCAAGATTTTTTTGGTTCTCCTTTAGCAGGGAGCTGATCTGTTTTTGATGCTTCTCCCTTATCCCTCTCATTTCCCTTCCCAGTCTTTCCTCCATCTCTCTAACTTGATTTTCAAAAATCCTCTTGAGCTCTTCCATGGCCCGAGCCCATTGGGTGGGCTGGGACACAGAAGTCTTGATTTCTGTGTCTTTGCCTGATGGCAAGCATTGTTCCTCCCCATCAGAAAGGAAGGGAGGAAGTTTTTTTTCTCCAATAAAGTACCCTTCAATAGTTTTATTTCTTTTCCCTTTTCTTGGCATTGTCTCCACCTAGTGGCCTGACCTCTGAATGTTCTCCTCACACCCACCTCGCTTTCTGGTCCTCCCAGCCAGCATTTGGGAACTGAGATTCAAATGCTGCTTCCTGCCTTAGGGCTTTTGGCGGGGGCAGGGCTGCTTTTCAGTGTGAGAATTAAGTTCAGGTGGTCAGGGGCAGGGCCGCCTCTCAGGCTCAGTTCCCTCTGGGGGTTTATGCACAGACCTTCCACAATGGATCCAGGCTCCCGCCCGTTTAGGGAGCTCCCATCCGCAGCCGCCTCTCAGCCCCCACCTCCCGGGGGGGCCCGAGCCATGGGGGCACCTCACTCCCCTCTCAACGCGCCAAAGAGACTCTCTCACCTACCCCCGTCAGTCATCTGTTGGTGGGGGGCCCGTGCAGCTGCTGAAGATCCCGCCCCCGGATCCCTCTCAGAACTGTGTCTCTCGGAGCCGCGGCCACCCCCGCCGCAGGTCCAGGCTGGGCACCGTGTCTGCAGCGCGACGGACCTTTTACGAGAGGTTTGCAGGTCCCTCTGTGGGTGGGGGGACCCGTGTGGCCACTGGAGACTCCGTTCCGCAGCCCTCTCGGATCTCTTTCCCATGGTGTCGCTGCCGCGTCAGGGCTGCTCTCCTCTTCCCTCCCCGGCGCCCAGTCCCCGGCGCGAAGGACCCCCAGCGAGAGGTTTGCAGGTCTCTCTGGAACAGAAATCTCCCTCGCTCCAATATTCCGTGGTCTCTGGGTGCAGAATTCGCCCTGGGTTAGTCCCCTCTGCCGTTCTGTGGTTTGTGGGTTCGGAGCTATGTGTATGTGCGTCTTTCTACTTCGCCATCTTGGCTCTGCCCGCAATTTTTTCACACCTCCCTGACTGAGTTCTCTCTTCTCCCACTATTCATCATCTCAAATTGGTCAAATGCCTTCTATGGATCCATCCTCCTTCAGTAGTTTCACATGAAGAGGTGAACTTTCTCCTTTCCAATGCATTCCCTTTTAACTACACAAGGGACCCATTTCATCCTGTCCTATCCAGTAGGATGTCCTTTCTATTTGTATCATCTGCATTTTATCTTCAGTCTCTCTTTGTCTACTAATTACTGATCTTCAGCCAAACAACCTATCCATCACATTCTCAGTAAACCCTCTTGATTCATCCATCCCCATTCATCCCACGTATCTCCTCTTTTCTGTGCCTAACATCCTTAAGGTCATCTATCACATGTACTATCATTCCTTTCCTCTCACTCTCTCCTTAACTCTTTGCAGTCCATCTTCTGATCTTATCATTTAAATTAAATTTTAAACTTCAGAATTGCTAATGATCTCTTAATTGCCAAAGCTAACTGTCTTTTGTCAATCCCCATCCTTTGGGGAAGTCTTGACACTGTTAGCCTATCTCTTTTCCTTGTTACTCTCTTCTCACCAGACTTTTACTACAGTGCTCTCTTGGTTCTCCCCATACCTATACAATTGCTACTTTTCTTCTTCCTTTCCTCTATCTTCATCTATATCAAACCTACAAATCTGAAGGATCCACCACTACATCTGCTTCTCTTCTCCCTCTACACTATTTCACTTGATAATTTCAACAACAATCATAAGTTCAATCATCATATCTATGTAGCTGATTTTCAGATCTACTCATACGGGCTTAATCTCTCTCCAACTTCCAATCTTATATCACCACATGTTTATCATGCATTTAGAACTAATGAACTACAGGAATCTTAAAGTCAATAAACCCCAAAGGACTCATCTTTGCCCCATATTCTTTCCTCTTTCTAAATTTCCCATTGTATCCAAGGATATCACTGTCTCTAATACAAAGCTTAAAACCAAAATGTGTCATCTTTGACTCTAAGACCTTATATCCAATAAGTTGGCAAGTACTATTGTTCCTGCCTTCACAACATCTCTCGCTTACACCTTCTTCTCTTCTCTGGTACTGCCACCACCATGGTGCAAACAGTCACAGACTATTGCTATAGCTTGCTGATTGGTCTCCATATGTCAGATCTTTCCCATTCTAATTCATCTTCCATCCAGCCTTATCCTCCACTATCACCCTTTTATTCAAATGACTCCTTAAAAGGAGAACCAAAAAAATGTTGAAGAAATTAACACCTTGAAAACTAGCCTAACTCAATTGGCAAAAGAGGTTCAAAAAGCCAATGAGGAAAAGAATGCTTTCAAAAGCAGAATTAGCTAAATGGAAAAGGAGATTCAAAAGCTCACTGAAGAAAAGAGTTCTTTCAAAACTAGAATGGCACAGATGGACGCTAAGGACTTCATGAGAAAGACAGATATCACAGAACATAGAGAGAAGATTGGAAAAATGGAAGATAATGTGAAATATCTCATTGGAAAAACAACTGACCTGGAAAATAGATTCAGGAGAGACAATGTAAAAATCTTGGGACTACCTGAAAACCATGATCAAAAGAAGAGCCTAGACATCATCTTCCATGAAATCATCAAGGAAAACTGCCCTGAGATTCTAGAACCAGAGGGCAAAATAAATATTCAAGGAATCCGCAGAACACCGCATGAAAGAGATCCAAAAAGAGAAACTCCTAGGAATATTGTGGCCAAATTCCAGAATTCCCAGGTGAAGGAGAAAATATTGCAAGCAGCTAGAAAGAAACAATTCAAGTATTGTGGAAATACAATCAGGATAACACAAGATCTAGCAGCCTCTACATTAAGGGATCGAAGGGAATGGAATAGGATATTCCAGAAGTCAAAGGAACTAGGACTAAAACCAAGAATCACCTACCCAGCAAAACTGAGTATAATGCTTCAGGAGAAAAAATGGTCTTTCAACGAAATAGAGGATTTTCAAATTTTCTTGATGAAAAGACCAGAGCTGAAAAGAAAATTTGACTTTCAAACACAAGAATGAAGAGAACCATGAAAAGGTGAACAGCAAAGAGAAGTCATAAGGGACTTACTAAAGTTGAACTGTTTACATTCCTACATGGAAAGACAATATGTGTAACTCTTGAAACATTTCAGTATCTGGGTACTGGGTGGGAGTACACACACACACACATGCACACACGCACACATACATAGAGACAGAGTGCACAGAGTGAATTGAAGAGGATGGGATCATATCTTACAAAAAAAAATGAAATCAAGCAGTGAGAGAGAAATATTGGGAGGAAAAAGGGAGAAATTGAATGGGGCAAATTATCTCTCATAAAAGAGGCAAGCAAAAGACTCATTAGTGGAGGGATAAAGAGGGGAGGCGAGAGAAAAACATGAGGTCTACTATCACATTCCACTAAAGGAAAGAATAAAATGCACACTCATTTTGATAGGAAAACCTATCTCACAATACAGGAGAGTGGGGGACAAGGGCACAAGCAGGGTGGGGGGGAGGATAGAGGGAAGGGCATGGGGAGGAGAATGCAATCCGAGGTCGACACACATAGGGAGGGAAAGGATCATAAGAGAAGAGAAGTAATGGGGGACAGGATAGGAAGGAGGGGAATATAATTAGTCCTATACAACACAACTATTATGGAAATCATTTGCAAAACTACACAGATTTGGCCTATATTGAATTGCTTGCCTTCCAAAGGGAAGGGGTGGAGAGGGAGGGAGCTAAAGAAGTTGGAACTCAAAGTGTTAGGATCAACTGTAATGTTCTTACCACTAGGAAATAAGAAATACAGGTAAAGGGGTAAAGAAAGCTATCTGGCCCTACAGGACAAAAGAGAAGACGGAGACAAGGGCAGAGAGGGATGATAGAAGAGAGAGCAGATTGATCACAGGGGCAATTAGAATGCTTGGGTCTGGGGGCGGGGAGGGGATAAAAGGGGAGAAAATTTGTAACCCAAAATGTTGTGAAAATAAATGTTAAAAGTTAAATAAAAAAAATAACTCAATTTATAGAATTATTATTCTTAATTTTACTGGAAAATGATTTTTAATGATGTAAATAACTGTGGGCAATGAGACAAAAGCTGGATTGCATTGTGCTAAAGATCTGTTCAGGGCTTGGGGTTTATTCAGACCTTGATGACAAGTCTTGTCAAGAAACTTTCAGCCCTAGGGACTGGCACCTGACAGACCAGCAGGGTCATTTTGTTGCAGGGGAAGCAGCGCAGCAGGGTGACTCCTCTAAACTGCTTTTAAACTTTAAGCTGCTGTTTCTTGATGACTGACTTTTTGACCAGGTCCTTGGCCTCCTCTTCTCTTGCTACCCAAACAATTTTGTTTGACCTTTCTGTTGCTTCTTTAGTTGTTTCAAATATTATCTTAGGGGTTTCAAGTTATAGTTCAACTATGATGTACTCCAACTCTTTGAAGGGGATTTAATTCTATTTTATCTTATTTTTAGTCACAAATAATCTTCCATTCATGACTCACCTGCCCTGCATCAATCATGTCCTCTTTAACACCTGCTTGCTTTTGGAGTTAGGCAAGAAGAACACTAGGTCTTAAAAGCCCCAGAGCATGGTTTTCCTCAGGAAATGTTTCACCATTATCCTAGCTGGTGGGAAAGGATAGTGTCATGACTGTATCAGGGGGCATGCAATGTGGGCTGAGTGGGCAGGAGGCAGAGACCAGCATTCTAGTGCTCTAAAACCTGACGCCACCAACAGTTCTACACTCTCTGCCAAATGCTGATGTCTGTCATTCTTCACTTCTGGCCTCAGCCCCTGACCTGTTTAGCTGAGAAAAAAAGTTTAAAATATTTCCCCAGTACTTGTTTCCCAAACTTACAGTAGGCTCATAGATAACTGATCTTGATTTGTAAATACTTTATAAAAAAAATAATTGGAGATTTCTTGATTTCTTAATCCATGTGGTTATAATTTAGGAGGTGGGGGAGGAGGTATCAACTTAGAGCCAGGAAACAGAAGACTTGAGTTTTACTTTTGACTTGACACTTAAGTATCTGTGTGACCCTATACAACTCATTAAGCTTGCTTAATCTTTAAAAACACTAAATTTCCTACATCATATACTTTCCATGCATTTAGAAATATATTCTCTTTGAGTTAAAGCCTTGACTAACCTTAGAGATCATATTATACAGTTTTTGTATTTCTGGTTATATAAGGAAAGTGAGGTCTAGAACGGTTAAATGACAGATAATAAAGTGGTGGAATCATTTATAAAGCATTATACACTATTTTAATTTTTACAGTTTTTTTGTTATGGTAACACAAACACATGCATATACCCCTTTCCAAAAATTATCTTAAAAGAGTCATACATGTGTTAAAGGCTACTAAGGGTCCCAGGTAATTTTGAGTTGCCATATTTTCTAGAAATACTGGACCCAGAGCATGCAGGAAGTCCCGAATGTGTAATAGACAAATTCTACCCAGACGACATAATTTGTCGTTTGCACCCCAAGCTGGCTTCCCTGTATGTCCTCAGAAGAAAGAAAGGCCGCAGCCAGCCTCTGCCAGGCTGCACAAAATACTTGTGCAGGTGAAGTCCTTTCCAGGTAAGCCACTACTCTTATCTTCATAGCTGGTTTCCCAAGGGAAAGAATGTGGCCTTGCACTTCCCCTTTGGTATACTATTATTGTACTGTCATAGGAATGTAAACTTCTGTAAGGACTGAACTCTTTCGGTTCTACATGCATGTTCATTTCTTTTATAAGTCTGGTTTTCATGTAAGTCTCCTGACCTTGTGATTGCCTGTTGACACATATAAATATAATGAATATTAAGACCCTCCATTAAAATCTTACTCTGATGTCCCATTGTGAAGTAGAGATGAACTTTGATTCTCACAGATTATGTTCAATTTGAACAAAAGTTTGATGTCAAAAAACATAACGACAACAAACCTCTTCCAAATAAATTGAGAAAGGGTTACAATTAAATGAGACATGCAATTTGCTCTTCACTCTCCACACCCCACAAAGACCATCTACTGTCAAGAGCAGAGTGCCTGGTACATTTTGCTTCCTGATAAATGCCTTTTGATTGATTGAAAGAGGAGGATTTAATTTGTGTTAAGAAAATGAATACTAAGTGAGAAGAAAAAATCATAGATCCTAGAAATACAAAATAGGACAATAAAAATGAAAATAGAACAAAACCCATTTTTTAAAAAATGAGAAATTAGTGTATCCAGGCTAACATACTTGAGATCCAAATTTCGTTCTGAATTCCTTAGCAGGTAGAGCAGAAAGGAGAACATGTTTGAGATTATAGTTCTCCTTGATAAATAAATTTGAAAGAAGAAATATGTCTGGTTGAAAAAGGAGAAAAAGCTTTTTTTTTTTTTTTTTTTTTTTTTTAGTACTAAATTCTGTGTACTTCTTAATATACCATTTCCTAAACATGTAGATATTTTCTAGATGGGCATTAATTATGTCTTCCCTCCATTATTGGGAATGGAAAATAAAACAAAAACAAATAAACCTGAATATATACTATTGAATTTTAAACCAATTGGGAGATAGGAGAAACCAGACATTAGTTGTATGGTGCTGGCTAATAAACAATCTTTCTTTGCCTCTGTTCATCATGTGTAAAACAGGGAAAATAAGAAAAGACACTTACCTACCAGAGTTGTGAGAATCAAACGAGATAATAATTATAAAGTACTTAACCTAAGTGTTATATAAATGCTAGCTATTATTACTTTATTATTTATATGGGTATTTATATTTTTATGTTCTGAGTAGACTTTTCCCCCTTAACTTTGGAATTGACTTACATTCTTTTTTTTTTTCTGATTATTTTTATATTCAAGGTCAGTCATCTTGGTTCATATAAATTCATGTATCTTCCAAAATTGTTGTTTTTTTCTTTTATAATTTTTTTGAATCCCAAATCTCCCATTCTCTTTTTTCTGCTCATTTAACACTTTGAGAGATGCTCCACTGTAGTTTTAGTTGTCCACTCTACTATTTATGGTGATTACTTTTAATTAGATAGCTGTAATTTGTGATTTATTTCTATCTTAACATATTTTAGAAGTTTTATTTCTGTTTGACACATTTTGTAATTTTGTGTCATTTTTCCATGATGTATTAGGAGCCTAAAGAATTATTTTTTCTTGGTGATTTAAAATAAAATTCACAATTTACTTTTTTTCTATCATTTTTTTCCTGTCACTTGCAAATCTATTCTATTTAATTTGTAAATGCAGTTGTTCAATTTTCACCATTATATGTGTTGAGGTTTGAAGCATGGGTTTTTTTTTTTCTTTCTGGAGATGATTTATGTATTTTTTTTTATTGATTTTTCATTTTGTATACTTAGAAGTTCAGAATAGTTTTCTTTTATAATTGCATATATTATAGAACTCACATTTCTTGATTCATGTTCTTCTGAGGCATATCATCTTAAATCATCTCTTAAACTTTATATTTTTGAGATCACTGAGGTTTTTGCTTGTATAAAGACCATATTGTTTAATGTTGCTTTTTCACTTTTCTTCATGTCCGGATTGTCTTTCACTTCAATATATTTATACTACCACAAATCGTTTGCTCTTTTGTTTGTGTATACTTCCTTTAAGTTGACAATAAATAGAGAAAGGCCTGGTCTATTGGAGGAAGAGGTGAAGAGTTGAGACCTGGTGCATACAACCTACAGGGTGGAAGAAGGTGTAGCTTGAAATGGACCATGGGAGGATGGGAATCAGCATCACAATCACATAGGAGGGTTTGGGGTGAGCCAGATTTGTGTAGCCTTGTCCCAGCTCTGCATGTAAGGGAGTCAGAGGGCCCCATGAAAGTTTCAGTTTTTGGCTTGGATGATGTGCAGAAATTCAGGTTTAAGGAAGCTCTACCCATCAGGAAGCCATCGACATCAAGGTAGTGTGCCAGATCCTTGTAACTGGCCCCTGTCACAGACCCTTCATAAATGACCTGGTAGATTGTGATAACTGTTCTGAGATGTGAGTCTTAAGTAAGCATCAAAGCTTCTCATATACCTCCTGGGCCTGCTGGGGTGTAGCTCTCTTGCCAGTACCAACAGCCCAGACTTGTTCATAGGCTAGGACGACTTTGTACCAGTCCTTCACATTTTCTGCAATGGTCTTGGTCTGGTTGAAAATGCAGGCAATCAGTTCTAGGCCTTCTGACAGAGCATGGGATACCTTCTTCGCAATGAGCTCATCTGACTCTCCAAATATATGTCTCCTTTCAGAGTGTCCCAGGACCACCCAGTTGGCCTGACAGTTCTGAATCATGGCAGGGCTGATCTCCCCAGTAAATGTACCCTTTGCCACTTTGTAGCAGTCCTGAGCAGCTACGCTAATTTTTGCACCCAATTTCTGACAAAGTCAAGGTAGATAGCAGAGGTTCCACATACCACTTATGTATTGGCAGGCACCTTGGTCCTGTTGATCGAAGGGATGAGCTCTCCCAGATACTTCTTGTTCCCATTCATCTTCCAATTATCCCCTGCAAAGAACTTCCTAGATGCCATGGCTCATTGGTATCAGGCAGTGACACTGGAGGAGACGAAAGGTCAGTAGTAGAGCACAATAGATTGTTCCCTCTTTAACTTATTTGGGGAAACTTGCCACTATAAATTCAAATTGTTTTTTTTTTTTTATTCTGCTACTTATTTATGATATGCAGACTATGAGTTCTTAAAAGAGTTCCTTTTAATTTCTTTCTTTATTCTGATTTTTCTTTTGAACCATGTGAAAACAGTATTTTTGCAACTTCATATGTTCTTGGGAATCCACAGGGATTTGGGAGTCCTGTATTTCATCATGCGTTGTCTTACTTTCCTGGAGTTAGGAAAACCCAAATTCAAATCCAGCCTTGAAATCTAGTCAGTAAAGGCTTATTTAGAAATCTTTGCAACTATCTGAATGTCATGCCAGCCAACTTCTCCTCTCTAGGTTTCAAAGTGAATCTCTTTCAAAGAGATATTTGGTAGTTTTAACCTTATTTCCTTATATTATCTTCTTGCTCACTTTCTATCTCTTGCTCCTTTTGGGGGTGGATTTACCATTGAGATACAAACTCAAAACTGTCTCAGCCTCCTCCCACACTGAGAAATTCACTGTCTTTAGGCCTCAGCACCTTTCCTAAATGACCTCTCGGGGAGAGATGACTGTTCTTTACTGAATTCTACTAAATTCTCAGGCTTTGCACAACTCTATATGCATGTCTAATACTCTGCCCCTGTTCCCTCTGTTCTTCCTGGTTAAGTACATGTATTCTCAAGTCATCTTTTTCTCTGGCTGAACATTTCTACCCTCAGGCAGCATTCTCTACTTTTTATATTTCCCCCTTTTCTGAAAACAAGACAGAATTGAGATCTGCTACCTATTGCTAAAAATGATGAGGCAAAGGCAGGAGCAAGAGGTGCCAAAATAGACTACTAAATAAGGAAGGAGATACTCAGGTTTATCTCCGAGAGCAAGTTCATGAGTCAGATTGTGTGTTCCGCCACTTATGGGCTAGTAGGTGTCTGCTAAGTTGGAATGTTTGAAATTAACATTTTATACTGTTAATCATAAGGATCTTACCTTGTCCATCTTCTTGGTGACTTAGCCTATGAAGATGATATAACCCATATACTTATGGCACACATTTCCTCTACTAAGAAATTTTGAGATCTGGTCCTCTAGCTTGATGTTCACATGACCCACATGTCCTATTTTTTTCCTCACAATGTGCCATGGCAAGTTATTTTTTTGTTATTCATTTTTCCTTTCAAGGTCCATGGTGAGGAAGTGGCTGAGAGATTAAACTCTATAGAAACTAATTTCTAAACTCTTTTCTGTCTCAAATATGAGCTTCTTCTTTTCCAGCTAGATATGAGCTGCCACATCTTTGTCTTATTCCTCTGGATACCCTCCGATATACACACAGCTCTACCCCTTTTCCTTTAACAGTCAGGCAAAATTGTGTATGTTGGAGGATTGGAGGTACTTATTCAGACTTTGTACTGTGAGGGTTACTAGTAAGGTGCTGCAATGCCCAGATCCTAAAACACAATTGAGTGAGAATAACCTACATTCAATGCATGGAATGGAATAACGTATAGATAGTGAGAGACGAAGATGATGTGGTGCACAGAGTGCTGGGCTCATAATAGACTTATCCTTTTGTAAGGCCAATCATAGTAGCACACCTGAGGACTACTGCTGTGAATAATTTTATGGTTCTAATCATATAGTATAATGAACTCTCCAGTCAGCAATAAACTAAATATTATTCAATAAAGTAAAGCATAACATTCATAGCAACACCCTTAGGCAAAACATATCATCTAATACATATGTGTATATTATATGTGTATATCATAACACTCAGTATGTCATATGGTGCATAGCATTTATCATGGCATCCCCAAAGTCAGAGAGTGTCAGTTAGGGTCTTTCCCAGCATTATGTGTCCTTAAGAGGTAATAGAGAATAATACACCATCCACCCCTAGGTCACTGCAAGAATAATCTCCTTAATCAATACACCACGTCCAAGTAAATTCCTCTCTCATTTTGACTGGAGGCTGACTTCGAAACCCTAGGGCTCTTCTTCTGTGGACCAACCATTCCCAGCTCTTGTTTGGGTTCACACGTAGGCAGGTTTCTGCTCCTACTCCTTATCTCAACTCATGCGGACTGTTCCACTCTAAATTCTTCCTGCTTCTTCCTGACAGCAGGCTCCAGGGACTCCTTCTCATAGCTTCTGTTTCTAGGAAAACAAAGTTTAACAGTGCTATAACAATATTTGTACACATTAACAGCCTCATCATCTCAATTCACTTATAAAGATCAATGGACAGGACCTCTATCTGAGAAATTAACACAGATCAACAGAGCTCCTGACACACATGCTTTCTGTTAGCCCTCCCAATAAGCAAATTCCCCTACCCAGCTCACACTCACTTCTTTCAGCTCTGTTTCTCTCTCTACTCTCCATAATATATATACATATATGTATCTATCTATCTATCTATCTATCTATCTATCTATCTATCTATCTATCTAGATAGATACATATACATATACATACACATACATATACGCACACACGTATATAGTGCTTGATTGTCTAAAACTCATTCCAGAAAAACAGCAAAAAATCCTACTTCACTTGCTGTTACAGCTCTTCAAGCTAACCATTCACGTTAAACAAAAGTGGTGGCCCCAAGCCAAGAAGAATACGAGAAAACTTAACGTAAGTAGATAGAGCTCTTCTCCAAGCATGAACAGTTCATTGGCAGCCTGGAGGGAAAGCTGAGCTAACACAGTTGGCAATAATGAAGCAGAAAAGGAGTGGACAACTTTCAGGGCTTTGGTTCATAATATCACATTTACTCATTTAGCCTAGAACATTCACAGACATCAAGACTGTAGTGATGAAAGTAACAGGGTGATTCAAAAACTGCTAAACAAAAAAAAAAGAAAGAGAGAGAACTCCACAGAATTTATCAGCAGAATGGATTGTCTCTAAGAAGGCAGTATTTAACCCCATCAAAAGTAAAGTGCAAGCAAAACTTCAAAAGATGCAGGATTCTTGGCTCAGTAAGAAAGCAGATGACATTCAGTTTTATGCTGATAGTAACAATCCAGAGTGCTTTTATGATACCCTGAAGGCTATTTATAGGTCAAAGACCAGTGGTGCATTTTATCTACTCAGTGATGATGGAGTCACATTTATTAGTGATAAGAACATGATCCTGGAGAGATGAGACAGACACTTCTGTAATGTTCTCAACAAACAAGAATCATTTAGTGACGAAACCATTGACCACATATCTCAGATTAAAGTCATCCTTCCCTACCCAAATTTCCAGCAACTGAAGAAAAGGTTTTGGATGTCATTAGAGTCCTCCTGTGTCACAAAAATCCTGGTACTGATTCTATTTCAGCTGAGGTTTGCAAGTCAGGGGGTCCACTGCTCATACAAAAAATGACTGAAATTTTCAGGATTATATGGCAAAAGGAAGTTATCCTCCAGGAGTTCACCAATGCCTCCACTGTCTATCTCTATAAAGGAAAGGGAAATAGGCTGTCCTGTGACAATCACAGGTGTGTGTGTCTGTCTCTCTCTCTGTCTCTCTGTCTCTGTCTCTCTGTCTCTCTCTCTGTGTATCTCTCTCTGTGTCCCACTGTCTCTCTGCCATTGCCAGAAAGATTGTTTCCAGAGTCCGTAAGTGCCAGGCCTAGAGGCCTGAGGGCTACCCGAGTCTTCCCTTACCTCTATCGGAGGTCTTCGGTTGGCCAAACCGGATGCTCGTATGAGAGAAAGGATGTTCCAGAGTCGAACAAGGGTTGAGCTTTATTTCAGGGTCTAGTTACAATTGCAGGGGAATTCTTCTTTAGGAGGGAGCCAAGAATCTCCCAAGGAAGCAAAGATCTTACAATAAGAGATTGGAAGTAGAAGTATAAGTGGGGAGAGAGGGGGAGGGGAGAGAAGAGAGAGGAAAAGCGAAGCCTTTTGTCCTGTCCGCTCTGCGCCCCTCCCGCCAAGAGAGCTTTCAGGCTTTCCTGATCCTACTTAAACTCTCCAGCAGCATAGTTTGCATCTGAATACCATGCTGTTAGGTGTGCCCAGATCCGGGACAATCTCGAGGGCAGGGAGAGCTTTCTCCCATCACGTTTCTCACGGGAAGAGGCGGAAATACACGAGATAGCTCGGTTCACCTCGATTCCCAGTCGTTTTCTGGGGGGTCTCGTGAGAACTCTAAGATTTAGAAGTTCCCACCTTTACCCGCCCGAGACTGTCCACATGGAATTGAGCTTCCATCCCCAGCACTTAAGGATGGTCATCTACTCAAGAGTAAGTATACCTTCAGAAAGATCTGAGGAAAGTTGATGTGGTGTTTTCTGTTCAGCAACTCTAGGAGAATAATCAAGAGCAGAAAAGAGGTCTATATACAATATTCATTGATCTAACCAAGAACTTTGATACTGTCTGTCATGAGGGCTTGTGGAAAATTTTGGCAAAATTTGGTTGCCTGGAGAATTTCATCGGTATTGTCCATAAGTTTCATGATGGTATGCTTTCACAGGTTTTGGGTAAGAGACAATGCTCTCAAGCTTTCTCAGTCATTAATGGAGTGAAGTATGGCTGTATGCTTCCTTTCATGCTTTTCAGCGTGATGTTGTCTGACACTTTAAATGAGAATAAAATCAGCATCAAAGGCAAGTACCACACTGATGGTAAATTATTTAACTTGAAAAGGCTACAAGCCTAGATTCAAGTGGAGGAGTGTATGACTTTTTGTTCACAGATAATTGTGAACCGAATGCAGCCTCTGTGGCTGAGATGTGTCAAAGTATGGATCAATTCTCTGCTGCTTGTGCTAATTTTGTCCTAATAATAAACATCAAGAAAATAGAGGTTCTCCACCAGTCAACAGCACATCATCCATATGTGGAATCATTAGTTAAAGCAAATGGAGAAATTTTGAATGTTGTGGAGAAGTTCACTTACCTTGGCAGCATGCTTTCCAGGGATGTAAATATAAAGTTGATGCATGTATTGCCAGAGCTAGCTCAGCATTTGGGAGGCTCCTAAGGAGCACGTGGGCCAGAAGAGGTCTACACTGCCTGAAGGTCTACAGAGCTGTTGTGTTGACCTCATTATTGTATGCCTGTGAAACATGGACAATAAACCAGAACTATGTGAAGAAACTAATTCACTTGAATTTGAATTGTCTTAGGAAATTTCTGAAGATCATCTGGCAAAATAAGGCATTGGAGACTGAGGTCCTTTCTCAAGCCAAACCATGAAGCATTCAAATTTGCAGAACATGTAATTCCAATGGGCCAGTCACATTGTTTGAATGCTAGACATATATTTGCCTAAAGGACTATTTTAGAGAGAACTCATGCAAGACTCACACGCAGGTCAGAAGAGGTGCTACAATGATACTCTCAAGATCTCTGTGAAGTACTTTGGAATAAATTGAGACATAGGAGATATTGGCACAGGAGTGCCCCGTATCATGTGCCTAAATCAAGGAAAGCAGTACACTGTATGAGCAATACAGAATTGTGGTATCTCAAAAGAAATGTGAGCTGCAAAATTTAGAGTCATCTGCATTCCAAATATTAATGTGGACTATTCGTGCTCAACCTGTGGTAGAGCATATTGGTCTGATGAGCCACAGTCAGACATGCTGTATCTTGACGCCAAGGACATTATTTTGGTCCTCTTGAAAGTTTTTGATGCTTTTAAAGTGGTATGATCCAGGATGGGGTCTAATCATTGTCTCTCTGGTTTCACTTTGGTACATGTAGGACCCTTTCTCCCTTGCAACTGCCTATTATATCTCTCCACCCTGAAACTGTGAAGTGGAACTAGTTAATGTATGAGCAATGGAGCTGTCAAATGGTGCCTGATGCTATGTACAGTGCTAGCCCAGGGAACCCTCATCATTCATTTTAACCATACATTCAATCTCCTTACTGTCTCTGGGCCTTGAGGGCTCTTGGTGCTATGCCCCTGCCTCCAAGGTTCATAGCCAGTGTTCTACTTCTTTCGCACTGCGCTCTAGGTCAATCCCCACTCCAGAGTCTGCAGAGTTTTCTTCCTCTCCTCCTAAACTACGCTAGCTGGAACAGAAAAGAGAAAAGGCTTACTATGACATTTGTTGCTTATTCTTCTCAGAATTCAGTTTGATGTACTTTTAAAAAATTATTTAGGGAGGAGTATTGCGAGAGCTCAGCAAAAATGCATGCATCAGCTGCCATCTTGGCTTCATCCCTTTAATCTCCTCTTTTTGACCATTTTGCTATTCCTTACACATAAATTTTTACATTAACTGAAGAGTTTGAACTGCAGGATTCACAAGCAGCAACAGAAAGAAAAAAAGGTCAGGAAGGAGTCTGAAAGGAGTTGAATATTCTTAAGCACTTCTCTAGCTTTTTGGATGTGATTTTAGCGAGGGCTAGATAAATACAACCATTGGGGTTTTCAAGTTGTAAAATTGGAAGAATTCAGTCCTCCCACCTCAAGGGAAACAATTGGTGTGGTACCTGAAGTTCATGTTCCCTAATCATTGGCACCTCTGCGTCTGTATACAGCTCTAAATATTTGACTTACCAAAAAACTCTCTAAACAGCGGTTTGTGATTGAATTATATTTCTCTTACATCTCTTAGTAGCTTTATTTTTACATATCTTTTTTATTTTATATTTTATATATGTTTTTATATTTGCACTTACTTGGAATGAAATCATTTCTATTATTTACTTCTGGATTTCGTAATTGCTATGTAAAAGAACTGATGATTTTTGTTGACATTTGTATATTGCTTCTTTAGTGAAACTATTAATTCAATTATTTTCTTAGTTGGTTCTAAACATTAGAATTTTATATTATGCAGTTATACTCAGAAGTCTATATTGTGAACTCCTTCTACTGTTGCTTTGGGTTCATTGGCATAAACCTTCATTTTAGCTGTGGTATAAAATTCTTTTGGAAGTCTATATACTTCCTAATGCCAGTAGAGTTGGAGACTTTCCCTTTACTGTTACCAACAATTATGATTTCTATAACAGCACTAGGATATAGCATCCTGTTTTTACTTTTCCTTTACCCCACATACACCCTTCCCCTCCACATCTATTAAGGAAATCAGATGTCTGTTAATGATATCAGTATATCAAGAGACTGGCAATCAGTCTTTTGGATGAGTGAGGTTAGAAATCATGCTTTGCGTGGAATTACTAAAGAAATTAAAGGTGGCTAATTTAGAGAATATTAGACTTAAAAGGGGTGTGATTACCATATGAAGGACTAATGACTTGAGAAGGATATAGATTAATCAAAAAAGGGAAAACCGAAAGGTATGAAGAAGAGTTAGAAGATTATTCAATCAACAAGCATTTATTAATTGCCTACTTAATAGCTAGGAACTGGAGATTCAAATGCAATGAATGAAGGAATTCCTACTCTCAAGGATCTTACATTCTAATTAAGATTACAAGTAAACATACACACATATAAATAAATATGTACACATATACATGCATACATGTGTATATGAATATATGCACATGTGTGTATGCATATATATGTATGTATGTGTGTGTATATATAGACACACCAAGAAAACATTAATAGAAGTCAGTTATGGAGGGATGGTATGAAAATTGGCAGTTGAAAAGATCAGTAAAGTTATTTGTTGTAGAAGGCAATGGTTAAACTTTGTCTTGAAGGAAGAGAGATTCTCTGAGGCAGACACATGGCAAGTCACTTAACTGTGTTTTCATCAGTTTCATCTGTACAATGAGCTGGAGAAAGACATAGCAAACCACTCCATTATCTTTGCCACAACTGAAATGACCGAACAACAAAATGCAGGCTACTGTTAAATCAAAGTGAGATATCTGAACCATAAGCTATGTTTTGTTTTTGTTTATGTTTTTTTTTTTTTCTGGCATAGACACGAGTAGAAATGGTGCCATTAAAAAATACATACGTATACACACACATATATAAAGACAAGAGTTGTATCAGATTTTGGGGGGATGTGTGTGGAAGGAATCTTTACAGTCAGCTGAATATTAATTTTATATTGAAAATGTCATCATTATAAGTGGAAGATCTAAATATCCCTTGCAAAGAGGACACTTTCATTAAAATTCCAGTTTGTGATTTAAGAGAAATAGCTCAGGTCACTTAATAATGAAATTCTGACGCCAAAACTTCATTTCATTAAAACTCTAACAAAGTCTCATGATTGGAGATTTTCAAAATATATTTTCTTTTTTTCACATTACTCAGTTTAAAAAGAATAGTTGTTAATTATAGTGTTATGTTAAAAAGCTCAAACACATTATGTTGGCAAAGGTTGGAGAAAATCCAAATGAAATCATTTCAGCCTAAATCACCATCAAGGGAACAGAACTGAGTGTGTGTCAGTATTTTCAGCACTGGAGCCCAGTGGGACATAACACTTGCTGTGTGTGTGGAGAAAACAGCAGGACTTTTCACTAGAAATGAGACAGAGGGAAAACTTGTGATCACAAAACAGAAAAGCATATTGCTGATAAGACATAAGTGTTAGAGGGTTTCCACAACCTCAAGCTGTGCCTTTCCCAACAAAAATCTCATATTAATTTACACAAGGCAATTTTTAGTTGCACAGCTAGAAGGAACTGTGAAAAAGGAAATTAGTTGTTCTTTTACTAGAGACAATTCATTTCAAACTTCTGAAATAACATTTCTCTTTCAAACTCTGTGTTGAAACAGCTGACTGTGATTCTCTTATGCAATAGATTTTTGTTTTTTCACTATATAAGTTTAAATAAAACATTTGGGTGTATGCCAGGGGATGTCCTATGTGTCATGGAATGCACTGTAATTAATTTCACCAATGAAGAGCAATGGAACCCGATAGGAGTCACTTAATATATCATTTCCTTAACTGCTAAACAGTAATAATGGCACTTATAATATTTGTTTTTGCCCAAAGGCTATTATAAAGACAAAATGAGATTAAAAATATAAAGCACTATAGAAACTGTATAAAGTTATGTACATGAACAGTATTCTTATGATTATCCATGATAGGACTGTAAGGGACCTTATACATAACCTAGTTTAACTAGATTATGTATAATCTATTTATAAACAGATTGATAGAGAGATAGATGGATAGATAGACAGACAGATAGATAGATAGATAGATAGATAGATAGATAGATAGATAGATAGATAGATAGATAGATGGCTACATACTATCTGACATGGGCATTTAGGCTTTTAGAATTACAAAATGATTCATAAACTCCTTATTTTGTCTTTTTAAAGCTATTCCGAATATAGATTAAACTGTACTAAAACTTTTGTCTGTGTCTGTGTGTCTATGTCTATGTGTGTGTATGTGTGTGTGTGTACATATATATACATATATATATATATGTGTGTGTGTGTGTGTGTGTGTGTTTGAGTATTTTAGATAATTCTCCGTTTCCCATTAGTAGTTTAGCTTGGTTTCAACAGCACAGAATGTCATGCCTCCTCCAGTATAAAATGATCATCACCATGCATAGTGACCCAGTTTTTGATACTCAACTCCTTCTCAGCTCCCCTCAGTTGCTCCTCCCCTCTGTTTGAAGGGCTGCAGGGTAGAGCTCCTCAGAAAACTTCCTTTATAGAGGGCTCTTAATTTTGAGAACTTTTTGGGTATTTCTCCTTTCCATCAGCAGGCCAACTTGTTTCTGATTCCTCAGAACACCATAGCCCTGCACTGGGTATCTCTTCCTCCTCCCTTTTTCAATTTTCTTTTTTTGTGTTGTTTTTCCCTCCATGATTGTAAATGCCTTAAGGGAAGGGAGTATAATTTTCTCATTTGTATCCTCAGTACTTAACCCCATTGCCTGGCACAAAGCAGGTGCTTGATAAATATTGAATTGAATTGACATATATACATAAGTATATATGTATGCCTGTACACATTATTACATACTATATACTATGCATATGTATTACCATAGAAACAACAATAACGGTAGCTGGTATTTTATTGTGTTTTAGGGCTTATAAAGTGTTTTACACACATTATCTCACAAAGGCAGCATTATTACAGTTGACAGTGGGACAGCATTAGGTTCCCATCAAGAAACCTGGGTTCAAATCTTGTTTCTGACATATTGAATGTGTGACCTATGACAAAGTATTTAACCTCCATGCTGCAGACAATTATCTGAGACTATAGGAGGCAGATTGGTACATTGGGAAATAGTCTGAAATAGTATCAAGCAATTTGGGTTCATATTCCAGCTTACAACCTGTGTAACCTTGGGTAAATCACTAAACTTTTCTGGACCTCTGATACTTAGCTCTAACATGAGAAGGTTGTACTCAATATACTTCTTCCTCTAAAACTGTAATCCTATTTTATGCAATAATTACTATTTGACCCAAAGGGTGTATCTTTAGAGGGCTGTTCATCTCTCCCCTTTTTATTTTCACATCTTAGCTGTGGTTGCATTAGTATTATGAATTTGTGAGATAATTTCCTCTATGAATGCCAAGTATAGCAGGTGCTGCAAATTGTAGAATTAAAGAGTTCACTAAAACAATGGAATCTTATCTGTATCAAATAATAACAATGACAACTACTATAATACCTAGCATTTAAGACAAATCACATGGTTTGGTGGGCATATAGTTGACTCAGTGGATATAGTGTTGGGTCTGGATTTTATATCCAGACTTCAGACACTTACTAGCTATGTGATCCTGGACAAGCCACGGAATCCTATTTTCTTATCTGTCAGATGAGCTGAAGAAGGAAAAGGAAAATCACTCCAATATTTTTGTCTAAAAAACCCAAAAAGGGTCAATAAGAGTCAGACACTGAAAATGACTGAACAACTAAAAAACAGTTTGGTAGAAAAGAAAAGTAATGAATTTAAAATCAGCAGGGACCTGAATTCAACCTCTGATATTTAAAATCTGTATGACTATGGGTAAGTTACTTAACCTTTCTGAAATTCAGTTTCCTCACATGTAAAATGAAGATACTAAATTCTGCACTACCTATCTCATGGGGATTTTGAGATGATTGGATGAAATTACAAGTGTAGGACCCATGAATTTTAAATGTCAGGTATTAATAAGATGAGGTGAATTGTTCAAGGTCACATGGTTACATGATAAGCAGTAATATCACGATTTAATTCCAGAACCTATAATAATCCTAGAATCTATCATGTTAGAAAACAGTGAATTTCATTGTTTCATTTTCATAGAAGGTAATATCATTCCTACATCAATCTTTTTTGTCTTTTGTTAGTAGTCTTTCCTGTACTTGATTTTAAATATTCTAGGGAGCCAGTATGCTGAGATCCAGTAAAGGTTTTCTCTGGAGGACAAGTGGAAACAAATACAGCCTTCAATGGCTCCTTCTGGGACTCCACCACCGAGAAAACACTTGAACAGTAGGACTGCTTCTGTCTTCAGTGGGACTGAAGGATGGATAAGTTTTCTCCCTGTATCATAAATTAACAATGTAACTAGAAGGGTAGCTTTGTCAACACAAATTTTATGTAGGCCCACATTAACATTGGAGAAAAGAAACAAGGTAAAGGAAACAAGAAAGTAGTTTTTTGAAGGTTCTATTTGACTCATGAATGCCATGTTTGAATATCTGTGTGTGCACACATGCAAAACTCAGATGTGACTTCAACAATGGAGACAGAACAGACAAACCAAATCAATGTGTTGTTCAGGAGGAAGGGCTTTTACAGGGATAGGCCAATTAGACACATAGAATAAAATCGTCCCAATAACATATTTTAAAACATTTTTACACAATACAAAAAAAAAAAAAGTACAGAAGAAGGCACAAAAGTAAAGCAGTTTATTACTATTTTGTTAAATTTGATGAGCATAAATGATGTAAATCATTGTGGAGAGGGGACATGCACTGGAGAGGATCAAGAATGGTTTCATATTAGGATTTCCTGAGGAAAGGTGAAGAAAGAATGCATTTGAGGCATGTGCCTCTGTGAATGCATAGAGAAGGTATTTATAAGAAACAGGAGACATGGAAAGAAGGGAATAATTATTTATATAGCACTATGCGTCAGACACTGTCTTAAGTGCTTAAAAATATCTATCATTTGATCCTCACAACAGCTCTATGAAGTAGGTAATATTATTATCCTCATTTTACAGTTGAGGAAACTGAGGGAGACAAGTTATTAATTTGCCCAAGGTCACAGAACTAGTGAGTGTCTGAGGCTGAACTTGACTTTAGACACAGTACCTTATCCTCTCTGCCACCTGCTGTATGTAAATAAAATATATTATTAAAGAAAGGTATTCTCAGAAAAGGTGAGTCTGTCAAGCAGTAAAACTGAAGGTTGTGCTATTGATACATATGTTAGCTAACATTTTTATAGCTTCTCTAAGTTTTTAAAGTCTTAAGATACATTGGCTTATTTGATCACTTTTTATCTCACCATTGATTCCAAGGAGACCTCAAAGCAAGCTCCTGACACATTGCGCTGAATGAAATAACAGTGGTAGATTGGACAAGAATACACTGTATAAGAAGGCTGAGAACAGTTGTTACCTGTACCACTGAAACAGCAAGGACCCCAGCACGTATAAGAGGGCTGCTGTACAGGCTCTTTGATCTGATTTTCTAAAAGAAAGCAACTTTTGAGGGGTCAGCAATCTACTTTAATCAAGCACATATAGCATTCACTTACTTCAGTGGAAAAAGTCAGCACCCTGAACTTCAGAAAAAATAGAAACAGAAATTACAAGCAGAAATAACAAACAGAAAGACCAACAGACAGGGATTCCAGCTGTCTGACCATAAACAATGTATACATAGCTAGCAGGGAGAAGCACCAAAATCTGGGTTTTCAAAGCTGGGGAGCTCCTAAGTGGCTTCTCAGAGTCTCAACTGGCATACAAACCTTCTTCCAAAAACTAAGCCTCAAAGTAAAACCTCACCACAGAGTATATATATACTCTTTTCAGAGTTGGAGTGTATGACACTTCAGGACTCAGTGACTCATTAGCAATCAGCAAAAGGTGTAGGTCTTAATAGGAAACAAGCCTCCCCTAATCAAGCTTCACCTGAGGCCTATTAGTAGGCAGGGAAGATGTTTAATTCCCATTAAAACCACTAGCAGCTGTATCAACATAAATGAGATTACAGATCTTTTAATAAACAACTGAAGGAGACCTATAAGCTCAGTTCCAAAGACAGTTCAGGGTAACTTCTAGAAAAAGTAGTTTTAGTTTTTTGTATTCAGAACTACTCAGGCCTTATACAAGTCTGCCTACTAACTAAAACATGAAAATTTCCACAGTGGTTCCATAAAACCTGACTGATGTTCCATTGTTAGTTGGTTAAACAGAGGTGAGGTGCTAGTCACTACTGGCTAAGTTAAGGGAGTGTGTGGGAGAGGGACAGCAACGGCAACTAAGCAGCTGGAGTAGAGGCATGAGGGGATGTAACCAGTCTCACTTTGGGAGAATAAGGAAAAACAATCTATCTATAGCTATCTATCTATTTATGAATATGGCATTTATAGGTCTTAAGACTGATTCTGAAAAAAAGGAAAAAATACTTCCCTTAGCTCAAGGTAATTGGCGATCTACTTCAAATTTGTATTGACACAGCTGCCATAGAAATAAATTCCACAGATTAGCAAAACCTCCAAGATCAAAGCTTACCATGGACAAAAAACAAATAAATAAACAAACAAAAACAGAAAATAAATATTTGAGAAGGTAAAACTCCTCTATTCACAAGTTAACTTTGAAACATATTTATGTGATTCTAACTCCTTTTTGTAAATTTTCTAGGGAGGAGGAGGGATGGATGAGAGGGAGGAGAAGAAGTTGTAAAGGATACTTCCTTCATTTAGGTGTTCAGCAAAATCATTTTATAGAGACAAGTGTGGGCATGATTAGATAGCTAGGTGGTACAATGTTAAAGTGCCAGACCTGCAGTCAGGAAGACCTGAGTTCAAATTCCACCTCAGACACTTACTAGCTGTGTGAACCTCAGCAAGTCTTTTAATCCTTTTTGCCTTACTTTCATCACCTGTAAAATGAACTGAAGGAAGAAATGGCAAAGCATTCTTGTATCTTTGCCAAGAAAATCCCAAACAGGAAAAAAAAAAAAAAACAACTGAGCAACAAGAACACCAACATGGGTTTGTCTTACCAATTTTAGTAAATATCAGAAAATCAGTTTATATATTTTAAATAAATCTTATTCTAACTTTCAATAAATTTCCTTCTTTTCAATCTCAATTTTGGTCTTATTAGAAGGCAAGACTAACCTGGGACACCTTAATGCTTATACTAATATGTTGTGTAATCCTTCAGATATCTGAAAACAATTAAGCTCAGTTTTGAACTATATTTCCTAAGTACCTATTAGCTGACATAATTCTAAAAGTTGTGAATGCCAGCGTTACAATGATTCTGGCAAACTTTGATCCACAGGAAATTGAGACTAGAAAAAGAGATTCCCTATGGGCCATTTCTCCAGGGATAGTTCCTTGACTCAAAAAAAATAGTTCAATAAATTAATGTACCAACACAGTTTAATGAAGTTTAAATGGTGACACTTGGAGTAAATTCAAGGGGGGAATTCTGATGGTATCCCCCAAAGGGTCTAGCTTTATTGAGCATTTAATGATGATATCTGCACTGCTTATTTCTATGAGTATTTCAGATTCATCAGAAAATGATAGCTTTCTTCATCATTTTGCTCTGTCAATATTGCTGCCCCTTCTTTGACCCAGATTATTGGAACAAAGAGATCATAGGAATGAAGAGGTTAAGGTGACACAAGAATTTCTCCAATTCTCCATTTGAACTCTTGATGTTTAAATAATATCAATCTAGTTTTCTTTCTTTTTTGTGGTTCCTCCCATTCATTCTAATTCTCTATTCAACATGACTAATGGGAAAATATGTTTAATAGGAATGTATATGTAGAAACTATCAGGCTGCATGCTGTTTTCAGGAGGATGGAAGATAGGAAGCGGGAGAAAAACCAAAAACTTTTGGAAGTGAATGTTGAAAACTAAAAAAAATAAAATAAAATAAAAAAACTTAAAAAATAATAGCAATCCAGTCATAATACCTTAAGGGAGAAGTTTTCTCTCTGACTGCACATCAACAGATTGTATTCAGGCTAAAACTGGCTTTAACTGATTTTTGCTTGGACAATTCAGACTTTTGACTCAATAAAAATTGCTGAATTTTCTCTCTGCTCCCTTAAAAATCAGCATAAAATTGTTCAGATTCTTCAAGTGGAACATAGGTAAAACAATCCAAAAGATTCTGGTTTTCACTTATGTGTCTTTGTGTATGTGTGTGTGTGTGTGTGTGTGTTTTACAACACATGCCCTCAAAAACAAGAAAGAAAACTTTTCCAAAGGAAGATTTTGTCTAGGCTATCAGGGAAGATAAGACATGAAGAATTAGACATTAACACAGATGGTGGATATGTGGTCTTACCCCATAAAAATGTAAATTCTTTTAAGGTTTGGACCAATCTATTTATATTCTTTTTGTCTCCAACATGTAGCACAATACCTGGCACATAGAAAACATTTAAAAAATGCTTCTTGATGGTGCAAGATCTGCAAGAATTCAAAGGAGCACAAATCTCTACTGATAACCTGACAGATTATTTTATTCAGATCAAAGTAATACAGTGATCCTTCCAACATTGTCTAGCTTTTGGGAATCATTTTAAGTATAACCAGCTAACTGTATCTGATGGGGTGCTTGAGTGCATGTTCTTGGACCTCAATTCTAAAATCATATTCCTCTCTAAAAATCACATTTCTCCCTTGCCTCAAAACATTGTCTCAGGCAGTTTCTCCCCAACCCAAGGACACAGCCTGCTCCAGCAATAGCACTTATCTCCCTTCCTGATATAGCAGCCAACAGCACCTATAGAATTTATTAGTTTGAACCAGCTGTGTACTGGCTGAACTATCTATGCACTGGGTCATAATGACATTTACTACTCACTGACCAATCATATATCTTCTAGACTTAGACATAGGTATACTCCCTTACATTTATCTTGTCTAACAAGGCATTGAGGGGAGCAGCCTGGGAATTATTGTCTGGACCAGAATTTGAATAGTGAAGTTTCTGACCTAAAATCACTCCTCTAAGTAGTGCCTCCCCTCCTTTGAGCTATTTCCCCATGAATTTGGGGTAATATACCTGCATGTTGCTTTAAGAGCTAACCACTCCTTAATCAACCTAATCCCTCCCTGAATCACCTAGTGTATGATCAAGGCAATATTCACAGCGCTGGTGGTGACCATGAAAATGGCAGCATAGTTCTCAAACACGAAATATAAAAGACTCTCTATATAGAAGGCCGAAGAAAAGCTTTTATTTAGACATCAGAAAGCCAAATCCCAGAACCAGAAAGCCAAATCCATCATGGTGACCAACAAATTAATAAACATGATCGCCCCAGGGAGCAAAGCCATTCCAAGCCTCCCCCCCACCCCAAGACCTTCTCAAAAGTCAACACTCAGGAGTCTAGGCCCTGCTATGAGCCTGCCTGCATCCTCTCTCCTCTGATCCCATCACATTCAATCAGTTCCTTCAGGTTCTGCTCCACCCTTTCAATAAAATCCTCTCAACACAGGCTCCATGTGGGCTAATAAACTTTTTAATGAATAAGAAAGATTTTCCAATTAAATTACCATTATATTTGGCACGAAGATCTTTCGTATTCATTACATAGGTAAGTGGGACACTTTGTATTAACAAAACTTTAATAAGGATAATAGAAAATAAGCATATAATACAATATCTTAGGAAACTGGTGTCAACAGAACTTCACAACAGTATAACGGGAATCACACAAAATGAGCACATAAAATATTTCAGAGTGAGACTTGCACACAAGCATCTCATTATTCCCTCTCAAAAAATGGGACCCAAAATCTTGGTAAAAGGGGTAACGTCTCTTCTTCCATAATTACTTCCTGAGGAGATTAGATGTAGGGCTGTCCTTGCCCCAGTAGATGTGTTCTTTTCAGAGATCTGTTCTTCAGCTAACATCTGGAGCTTGGTTGACTTCAGGTCCAGAGATGACACATCACCATCATGGATAGGGGTGACATCTGGCATAAGTGATCAGGCATCTGCAGGGGGAGAATACTAAGCCTGTAAGAAACAAATCCAGCAGACAGGCTTGACAGATGAAAATCCAAAAAAGAAACAAGGAAACAATAACCAGAAGCAGGGTGTATTCAGCTGTGATTCTGGAGTCCATGAACCCATTATCATAGACTCATTCATGGTAGAATATATAAGTTAAGGGTACAATTTGGTAATCATCCTCTCCTGAATAAACAACAGTTAAGGTATTATCTTTCCCATATCTATAATTTCCACAGTCTTTGGAATATCGTCTAGTTTCCATTTTACCCATAGTTTAGCTCACAATTTTATTCTGCCAGTAGAACTCCTTTAATTCCTTTCCTAGTTATTTCAGAAGGAGGGTCAGTTTTCACCAGTGGTCTTGTTTCACAAGGAATAAAAATTACTTGAACTATTCTATCATTTTTGCAAAACTGTATGGGTTCATCACTAAATTTTGGAATGTCACAATAATTTCTCTTGAATAATTAGAATCAATCACTCCAGCCAATCTATGCATTCTTTGAGCTGCTAATCCTGATTTAGGTAATATTCTTCCAAAATGCTTCTTAGGGATTCTCATTCATGTTCCAGTAGAGATTGTTCCTATTTCCTTACTGTTGGGGCCCAGCTTTGGACCGTGGCCTCCTGTGGGGTAGTTGAGATGCCTAGAGGTGCTAACCTGCCCTATAGGGTACCTGGGAATGCCTCGTTAACAGAGTGGGCTCCACCCATGGGAGGGAACATGGGAGGAGCTAGGGCGGGTATATAAACCAGAGCATAAGGAAGTTCCGGGGGATGTAACCATTAAAGAGGGTGCAGCTGCCAACTTGGGTGTTGTGTCTAGTTATTTCCCTCCCCCACCGGGGGGGGGCCGGAGACATCCGAAGGGTAACAGAGACCTAGATCTTGAGGTAAGATTCCAAGTGAAGCCCAGGGAGGGAGAGCTAGAGTAAAAAGCCCGGGGCATAGATCTATTCTGTATACTGTATATACCATTTCCATTTAATTATGCTAGCTTCGTCTGCATGTCTAATTCTATGAGAAGCTGGGGTACTCATTACTCAGGTCATAGTACGGATTTCAGTCCTTAATATTACCTCATGACCTAAAGTCTGTTGTTCAATCTCTACCAAAGTCCAATATGCAGCTAAGAACTGCTTTTCAAAAGGAGTATATTTGAGCTCCAGATGGAGTTTCCTAGACCAAAATCCCAAGGGCACATTTCAGCTTTGTTGTTTTTGCCTTAAACTCCAGTTTGTATATTCATCCTGTACAATCACTTGCAATTCTACTGGGTCACTCTGCATAGAGTGTAAATCTAGGACCAATTTGTACAGCAGCTTTTGCTTCACCAAAAGCTTTGCTCTGCTCAAGTCCCCAATCAAATTCATATTTTTTCCTAGTAATTTTATATAAAAGTTCAAAATTTGACCTAAATGTGGTAAGTGATGTCACCAATATCCAAATAACATTATAAACTTTTGGGCCTCTTCCTTATTGGTGGGGATAGGAAAATCCTGAATATTTTGTTGGGCTTGTGGGAGAATCTCTTGCAGCCCCTGATTCCATTGTATACCCAGAAACTTTACAGTTTGAGCTGGTCCTTGAATCTTTGCAGGGTTAATCTCTTACCCTTTGCTTTTTCATATGCTCAGTTTAAAATGTCAAACTCTTCTCCACTTCTTCTATAGTTTTTCCCTTAATCCTAATATCATCTATGTAGTAGGTAAGCTAGCTCTTACCTCACCAGGTAGCTCTAATTCATTCAAATGTTCCGCCACAATCCTATGAGAAATACTGGAGCTATGTAGATATCCTTGTGGCAAGCATGTAAAAGTATATTGTATATTGTCAACCCAAGTGAAAGCAAATTGGTCCCATTGATTCGAATATATTGGGATAGTAAAGAAAGCACTGGCTAAATCAATAACTGCATACCAACTCCCATCGTATTTTTGGATCTTTTCTATTAAGGTAATTATATCTGGAACAGCAGCATACAAGGGAGGAGTAATTTTATTCACTCACTTCCTCCCACTTCTGTTCCATTCTTTCAGTAAACTCCTCCCAACACAAGCTCCATGTGACTTAATGGGCCTATTAATGAATAGGAAAGATTTTTCAATTAAATTGCCATTATGCCTAGTTAGCATATTTGGGACATGTTTTACTATAGAGTGTCCTATATAAACTTTACTTGTACCTCTCTAGGGTTATAAGTTCCGTAAGAACTCTTGCCCACTGAAAAATGTGATAAATCTTTACCATTTTGACCTCAACAATGCTTGAGTCCATGAATTCTTCTCCACATGGCCTAAGCACAGAACTCCAGTCTTGGAGTTCCTGTACCTCTATCTCTCTCCAGCCCTCATCACAGCCATTTAAAAACAATTAGTTACCTGTTTTTAAAGGTCCATAAATGATTATTGCTGCCAGCATTGTTTAAATTCTGTCCAGAGTAATGGGTTTCATTCCTTGTCAAATTATTTAACTTAATTAGTCAGAGGTACAATTTTGTTAAGATATACAAAATAGCAGAAGCTCTATACTTGGAATAAAATGATTGAAGGTTGAGAAGTAGATCACTGAACCTCTCTGAGGCTCAATCTTTTCTAATCTATACAATGGAGAAAATAACACATCAAGTGTTATTGTGGGAATCATGTGAGAAAATGTATTCATTGTTAATATTATTATTATTATGAACTACCATATCATGAAAAAAGTAAACCCTCTGTTGATGTGACCCTGATCTAATTATTGAGGTAGGAGTTAAGAGAAACTGTGAGGACTGCAGATGAAAGAAATGTGTTATATTTAATTGTGGTGAAAACCTCAAGTTTAGAGAGTCATTTCTCAGGAGAATTGGCAGAATGAAAAAAGTAATATTATAGAGACCCAAACTCAGAGGTGGAGCATGGAGTGAAAGGAAGAATCAAGGAAAGGTGGCTAGTGTTAATTGGGTCTTATCAATGATTGTTATCACAGAAACACTGATAAGTTAAACACAAAAAGGCTAGAAAGAGCACAGCTGACTATAGGAGTTCAAGACAGAAGAATGATGTAAACAATAAAAAAATAGTCTGGAGGGGAACACTGTGCTGGACTCTGGGATGTGAGAGATCAGGCTAGGGGTCATCAGAGAGGCTTAAACCATACGGTTCTTGAGTCTACATCTTAACACCCCCCCTACACACACACACACACACACACACACACACACACACACACACACACACACACACACACACAGATTCACACACCCTGATAGAAAGGAGAACAGATAATAGCCTAGTATTAAAGTAGGGAGTGGTTGACTTAAAACCAGGGAAGAACTAGGAAGGAAATGACTGGAAGGCACTTTTCAAAAGACCTCTGATAGAGAGAACTGATTGCATAAGAGAGGAAAATTTTCCATAAAATGAGTGGACAAGGTATGAATCATGGCAGACAACCTGAAAATTGAAGATACTTGGGGAAGGCAAATAGGAAACCATTTTTCTCCCACTCAGGGAATCAAAAGCAAAGACTTTGTTTCATGAAGTACATGGTCAGACAATCAAGGGTCAAGGAGTTAATGATGCATTTTTTGCTAATTTGAAACTCAGGAGAAAGGAGCTATGGGGAATTAGAAGGAGAAGTGAATATGAAAAGGGAATATCTGTCCCAAGACCTATGTGTGAGATTCAGAACTGAAGGCTAATGAAGCAAATTCTAAGAGGTCAAGGTACAGACAGATTTGTCAAGTCGCAGTTATTGGTGTGAGAAATAGGTCTGAGCTAAGACCTTGAAGTTTATCCTATGGAAAAGTTGAAAACAAGTTGGGGTCCTCTAGTAAAGATCATAAAGAAATGCAGGCAGTTTGGTATAGTGCATAGAGTATAGACTTGGAGTCAGAAAAGCTTTAATTCAAAATCTACCTTTTACCTACTAGTGGCAAAACCCTAGGTAATTGGATAACCTCATTTAACATCAGGTTCCTTATCTGCAGATAAGACTAGCACCTACCTCACAGGAGTTTGAGGAGGATCAAATGAAATAATGTCAGTGCTACATAAATATTGGTAAAATAAGGTGAGGTAATAACACCATACTAATACTAAGACAAATCAGGATCTAGCTCCCTATAGTTTTCATGGAAATTCAAAATTAGCTTGAAAAACTTGTGTAATTTTTCCTTAAAATTTTTTCTCTCCTCTAATATTAACCTGCAATCCTTCCTAATAAAGACTCCTCTTTTAGTTCAGTATTTTACACAGTGTTGAATTTGATAGAGTTCCAAGACTAGCCTCTGGCATATTCTAGCTGTGTCTCATGAGGCAAGTTCCTTAACCTCTCCATTCTTTGAACAACTTTTTATTTCAGAGACCATGCTGACTGGCTTTGGCAGAACAATGTCCTCAACTAGAGAACTGATAATACAAAGGAAATCACAGGTTCAACTGATTAGTAGATTAGCATCTCATCAATGAAAGAGCTCCCTTGACTGGTGCCATTTTCCACTCATCTGTGCCTTTTTACTTTTTTTTTTCCTGTGTTTTTCTCTAAATCTCTTACATAAAATCTATAAAATGCCCTAGAGAGTCATTTTGGAGACAGGGTGGGGAGGGAGAAGGGAACAAGTATTTGCATCATTCCTAGTATGTATGCATGGCATGCCCACATCAGAAAGTGTGCTGTGCTCTATGAGCAAACCAGAATTGAGAAAGCACCAAGTAAATGTAGGATGTACAGATTTGGGATATCTACCCCAAATATTCACACGGATTATTTGTGCCCAACACAGGTAGAGCATTCCGAGCTCATATTGGTCTGATCAGCCACAGGCGGACACACTGAAACTTCACTTTACCATGGTGATGTCATTTTGGTACTCTTTGAGAATGAAGGACAACAACCAACCAACCAACCAAGTATATATGCCAGACACTATGCTAAGCATATTTACAAATATTTCATTCAATTAGCACAAAATTCCTGCAAGGTAGATGCTGTTGTTAACCTACATTTTGAGCTGAGGAAACTGAGATAAATAGTAGTTAACTAACTTGTCCTAGGTCTTATAGCTATTCAGTATCTGTGAGGCTATATTTGTACTCAGATCTTTTTGACTTGAAGTTCAGCATTCTATCCCCTGTACCACCTAGTTGTCAATATTTTTTAAGAAGCATGTTTCACTGTTCTCTAAATTTACAAATTGTCACTACATTGACTAGTCTCCTATACTTCAGTTTTGTTTTGGTTTACATGATTGTACTAAATATGTAAATTATTGTCCTGTTTCTCCTTCCTTTGAACTGCCGCACTTCATAGAAGTCTTCCCAAGTTCCTTCATTCTTTATATTTGTCCTTTCTCATGTTGTAATAATCTTTCATTAAAACCATGGATCACCATTTGTTCAGTCACTCTTCACTTTCATTCCAATCGCTTATTGCCGTACAAAGAAATGCTAAGAATACTTTTGAACATATGGAATCGTTTCCTCTGTCTTTTGACGTACTTGAGATATTGAACAACTACTGATCACTGGGCCAATCAACATGCATGGTTTGATGATTGGTCAAGTATAAATTCAAGTTTATTCAGGATAATTAGTCATTATATAAGACATACTGTGCATCAGTATGTTTATCTTCCCAAATTTCCTAAAACACTGGAAATTTTTAAATCTTATTATCTTTACCAGTATGATTAGTAGGAAATACCATAAGAGAGTTGTTTTTATTTGTATTCCTCTTATGATTAGTAATATGGAGCATTTATTTGATTCTTGATGGCTCAGATTTCTTTTTTCGAAGACTATATGCTCATATTCTTTGGTGACATCTCTATCAGGATTTTTTTTTCTTTTTGCTCTAATCTCGCTCTCCCTCATTTGAGTCAACAGTTTTTCTTCTTATTCTATTTGCATTGTTTTTATTCTTGAATAAAATACTTTTAACTTTATATGTGTTATATATTTTATGATCATCTCCTTCCCTTTTTGATGAAAATTTCTTTCCTTAGTTTTGCAATGTACCTACTGCCATTGTTTTCTCACTTTATCATTAAGAAGGAATCTTTTATATTTAGGTCATGAATATATTTGGAACTTCCTGCGATGTATTATGTAAGGTGTCAGTCTAAACCTAATTTCTGTGAAGTTCCTTTATAGTTTTATCAGAAGTTCTTGTCAAATAAGGGATCTTTATCTCAGTGGTTTGTTTTAGGTTTATTGCTAGTGTAGTAGAATCTCTTACATCTGGGTCTTATTTAATTAACCTATTCCATTGTTCAACTTTTTTTACTTTTTCACCACTAGCTAAGAGCATTGCTGATTACAATTATAGTTTAAGATCCAGTAATACTATTCCCTCTATATTCTCATTTTTCATTGTTTCCTCTGACATTCTTGACATTTAGTTCTTCTGTGTGAGTATTGTTATTATTTTGTCTTCTTCACTTAAGTAGCTCATTTGTGATTTGATTGGTATATCACAAAATTAACTTTAGATAATGTCATCCTTTATTTTTAATATGGGAATTGTTCATGAGCTTGTTTTGCTCTAGAGTCTAGTCAATATTTGTTAAATTGACATGAAAAGTTGAACATTGTGCATATATCTTCTGAAACTCATTCAGTAATTGACAAACTTCTATCACATCTCCTTTAACGAAATGCTTGTTAAGGATATTAATTTCTTTTTTTCTTGTTAGTATTTCTAGTTCTTAAAGAATACCTGAAAGATATATAATAACTTATTAAGAAAAATCAGTTCAAGCTTACATCCAGGAGGAATGGTGAGCTAGTAATTCATGTGCCATCATGAAGTGCTTATGGCATTGATGATGGATCTTATCTGGCTCCAGTACCTTATTGCTGTGCAAAATAGCACAATTGCATTAATAATGTGTGAGTTTTCTGCTTTCCATTTAATCCAACATATGTCTCTGTCACTTTGGACTTGGGACTATCTCAAAAATGACTAGACATTATCTGCATTTTTTTTTACCTTTTCAACTCCCCTCTCATTTCTTTTCTTCTCAAGAATCTTTAATAAAAAGTTTTGATTGATATTCAGTTGTTCATTTCTGCACTAGTTTATATCTGTATCTGTCTATTCTTCTACCAGTTTAATATATTTGTATTGTTATAACATCTTCATTTTCATTACTGCTTAAGGGAATATAGAATTACTGATTTGCTTTTGTTTTCTGGATTCCATTCGATCTTACTTTCTTGTTGCCTTAAATTGAATGTCATAACATTTAGCTTGTCTACTTTGTGTACTCGTTATAAATTAATGTAATTTTACTTTATTTTTGTACACATCTTTAAGGTCTCATCAATTTGCCTCTTCCATGGCAATGCTTAGTAACTGCCCTTACTATTAATCTTTGATAGCTCTTCTTGTCCACCTTTGTGTTTGTCCATAGCAATTTTTTGCCATTTATACAGTTTTGGACAAGTCTCAAAATGCATTTACACTTTAAATACTGTAGTATAATACATTCATCCATTATTGTTTTAGCAAATGCCAGGTTTAAAAAATATGTGTGTTTTAGGATGATTTTTCTGAAAGTTTAATTCATTTCTACAAACTCAAGAAAAAGACTTTTAATAATCTAGTCTAAAATTGATATCCCTTTTAAAAAATAAGGTAATTCATCAGTGTTATTTTTTGTCATTTATTTCTTTGTTAGATAATATTTCTGTTGTTTTCATTAATGGCTTTTCAACTTCTTCAGGCTCATCTACTTTTCTCTCTTCAGATGTTAGGAATTTCTCAGCTGTTTCTCTTATTACATCAAATCTGACCACAGAGATTAAGCTATATCTTACAATTTTCTTGTACTGCTCAGCAATAGATTTTATGTAACTTGGACATTGAAAAGAAGCAGTATGAAAGTCATTGACTGAGATGTGAATTCATGAAAATTGTTGGTTCACTCACTTTAGTGGTTACTGTCACCTGTCCTAAAGTATTTATACCAGGTGCGGTAGGTATCAATATTTCTAATCTGTTTTTTTTTTTTTTAATATTTAATTTACTTACTTTTCAATTTAATGTTATCAAATTATCCATTTTGCGTTTCATAATGTTCTCTATCTCTCGTTTGGTCATAAATTCCTCTGTTCACCATAAATATGCCAGATAAACTATCCCTTGCTCCCCTAATTTGTTTATAGTATTAGTGTTTACATACAAATTGTATACAAATTTGGAAGTTATTCTGGTATGCAATGTCAGATGTTGGTCTACGCCCAGTTTCCACCACACTATTTTCCAGTTTTCCTAGTAGGTTTTGTTAAACAGTGAGTTCTTATCACAGAAGCTGGGTTCTTTGGGTTTATCAAAGAGTAGATTGCTATAATCATTGGCTCCTGTGTCTTGTGTTCCTAATCTATGCCATTGATCTACCCCTCCATTTCTTAGTCATTTCCCAGTGATTTGATAATAGCTGTTTTATAATGTAATTTAATAACTTGAATGTCTAGACCACCTTCCGTAGCACTTCTTTTCATTAATTTCCTTGATATTCCGAACCTTTTGTTCTTCCAGATAAATTTTGGTAATACTTTTTCTAGCTCTATAAAATAATTTTTTAGTACTTTGATTGGTATGGCACTAAATAAGTGTATTAATTTAGGTAGAATTGTCATTTTATTATATTAGCTCAGCCTAGCATGAGCAACTGATACTTTAGTTGTGGGGGACGTATTTTGTAAATGTGTTCACATAATCCTTGGGTTTGTTTTGGCAGATAGGCTCCCAAATATTTTAAAATGTTGACAGTAAATTTAAATGGGATTTCTTCTTCTATGTCTTGCTGGTGGGCTTTGTTAGTAATATATAGAAATGCAGATGATTTATGTGGGTTTATTTTATATCCTGTAACTTTGCTAAAGTTGCTTATTATTTCAAGTATTTTTTTTTTAATGATTCTCTAGGATTCTCTAGGTATATCATCATATCATTTGCAGAAGAGTGATAACAGGTTCTTCTTTGCCTATTCTAGTTCCTTCTATTTCTTTTTCTTCTCTTATTGCTAAAATTAACATCTCTAGTACCGCATTGAATAGCAATGGTGATAATGGACATCCTTATTCCACCCACGATCTTATTGGAAATGCATCTAGTTTATCCCCATTGCATATTATGCTTGCTAATAGTTTTAGATAGATGCTAGTTATCATTTTAAGGAAGACTTCATTTATCCTGTACTCTCCAGTGTTTTCAGCAGGAATGCATATTGTATTTTATAGAAAGCTTTTTCTGCATCTGTTGAGTTAACCATATAGTTTCTCTTAGTTTTGTTGTTGATATGATCAATCGTGCTGATACTTTGTACTAATATTGAACCAACCCTGCCTTCCTGATATAAATCCAAAATAATGTTGCTAAAATCTTTTTGCTAATATTTTATTTAAAATTTTGGCATCTATATTCATTAGGAAAATTGCTCTATTATTTTCTTTCTTTATTTTGGTTCTTCCTGGTTTAGATATCAGTAGCATATCTGTATTATAAAAAGAATTTGATAGGACTCCTTCTTTGCCAGTTTTCCCAAGTAGTCTACATAGTGTGGCTATTTGATAGAAATCACTTGTAAATCCATCTGGCCATGGGGATTTTTTTCCTAGGGAGTTCATTGATGGCTTGTTCAATTTCTTTTTTCTGAGATGGAGTTATTTAAGGATTTTACTTGATCTTCTGTTAATCTGGGCAATTTATATTATTTGTAAATATTCATCCATTAGATATCCATCCATTAGATTCAATTAGATTGTCACATTTCTTTTTTTTTTTATTTAATTTTAACATTCATTTTCACAAAATTTTGGGTTCCAAATTTTCTCCCCTTTTGTCCCCTCCCCCCAAAACACCAAGCATTCCAATTGCCCCTGTGACCAATCTACTCTCTCTTCTATCATCCCTCTCTGCCCTTGTCTCCGTCTTCTCTTTTGTCCTGTAGGGCCAGATAGCTTTCTATACCCCTTTACCTGTATTTGTTATTTCCTAGTGGTAAGAACATTCCAGTTGATCCTAACACTTTGAGTTCCAACTTCTTTACCTCCCTCCCTCTCCACCCCTTCCCTTTGGAAGGCAAGCAATTCAATATAGGCCAAATCTGTGTAGTTTTTCAAATGCCTTCCATAATAGTTGTGTTGCATAGGACTAATTATATTTCCCTCCATCCTATCCTGTCCCCCATTACTTCTATTCTTTTTTGATCCTATCCCTCCCCATGAGTGTCGACCTCGAATTGCATTCTCCTCCCCATGCCCTCCCTTCTGTCATCCCCCCCCACCCTGCTTGTCCCCTTATCCCCCACTTTCCTGTATTGTGAGATAGGTTTTCCTACCAAAATGAGTGTGCATTTTATTCTTTCCTTTAGTGGAATGTGATGAGAGTAGACTTCATGTTTTTCTCTCACCTCCCCTCTTTTTCCCTCCACTAATGAGTCTTTTGCTTGCCTCTTTTATGAGACATAATTTGCCCCATTCAATTTCTCCCTTTCTCCTCCCAATATATTTCTCTCTCACTGCTTGATTTCATTTTTTTTTTCAGATATGATCCCATCCTCTTCAATTCACTCTGTGCACTCTGCCTCTATGTATGTTTGTGTATGTGCATGTGTGTGTGTGTACTCCCACCCAGTAACCAGATACTGAAATGTTTCAAGAGTTACAAATATTGTCTTTCCATGTAGGAATGTAAACAGTTCAACTTTAGTAAGTCCCTTATGATTTCTCTTTGCTGTTCACCTTTGCATGGTTCTCTTCATTCTTGTGTTAGAAAGTCAAATTTTCTTTTCAGCTCTGGTCTTTTCATCAAGAATGCTTGAAAGTCCTCTATTTCATTGAAAGACCAATTTTTCCCCTGAAGTATTATACTCAGTTTTGCTGGGTAGGTGATTCTTCGTTTTAGTCCTAGTTCCTTTGACTTCTGGAATATCCTACTCCATTCCCTTCGATCCCTTAATGTAGAGGGTGCTAGATCTTGTGTTATCCTGATTGTATTTCCACAATACTTGAATTGTTTCTTTCTAGCTGCTTGCAATATTTTCTCTTTCACCTGGGAATTCTGGAATTAGGCCACAATGTTCCTAGGAGTTTCTCTTTTTGGATCTCTTTCATGCGGTGTTCTGCGGATTCCTTGATTATTTATTTTGCCCTCTGGTTCTAGAATCTCAGGGCAGTTTTCCTTGATAATTTCATGAAAGATGAGGTCTAGGCTCTTCTTTTCATCATGGCTTTCAGGTAGTCCCAAAATTTTTAAATTCTCTCTCCTGAATCTATTTTCCAGGTCAGTTGTTTTTCCAATGAGATATTTCACATTATCTTCCATTTTTCCATTCTTCTCTCTTTGTTCTGTGATATCATGCTTTCTCGCAAAGTCCTTAGCCTCCATCTGTGCCATTCTAATTTTGAAAGAACTATTTTCTTCAGTGAGCTTTTGAATCTCCTTTTCCATTTGGCTAATTCTGCTTGTGAAAGCATTCTTCTCCTCATTGGCTTTTTGAGCCTCTTTTGCCAATTGAGTTAGGCTAGTTTTCAAGGTGTTAATTTCTTCAACATTTTTTTGGTTCTCCTTTAGCAGGGAGCTGATCTGCTTTTCATGCTTTTCTTTCATCTCTCTCATTTCTCTTCCCAGTTTTTCCTCCACCTCTCTAACTTGATTTTCAAAATTCTTTTGGAGCTCTTCCATGGCCTCAGCCCATTGGGTGGGCTGGGACACAGAAGTCTTGATTTCTGTGTCTTTGCCTGATGGTAAGCATTGTTCTTCCTCATCAGAAAGGAAGGGAGGAAATGCCTGTTCTCCAAGAAAGTAGCCTTCAATAGTCTTATTTCTTTTCCCTTTTCTGGGCATTTTCCCCAGCCAGTGACTTGACCTCTGAATATTCTCCTCACACCCACCTCGCCTCCTGATCCTCCCAGCCAGTGTTTGGGGACTGAGATTCAAATGCTGCTTCCAGCCTTAGGGCTTTTGGTGGGGGCAGGGCTGCTATTCAGTATGAGATTATGTTCAGGTTGTCAGGTCGGGGCAGGGCTGCCTCTCAGGCTCAGTTCCCTCAGGGAGTTTATGCACAGACCTTCCACAATGGATTCAGGCTCCCGCCAGCTTGGAGAGCCCCTGTCTGCAGCTGCCTCTCAGCTTCTACCTCCCGGGGGGGGGGCCCGAATCATGGGGGCACCCCACTCCCCTCTCGACCCACCAAAGAGACTCTCTCACTGACCCCCTTCACCTGTGGGTGGAGGGACTTGTGCGGCCGCTGGAGATCCCTTCCCTGAAGCCTGCTCGGGTCTGTTTCTCTTGGTGCTGTGGCGGCAGCAGGTCTGGGCTGGGCTGGGCTCCGCATCTGCAGCGTGACGGACCTTTTGCGAGAGGTTTGCAGGTCCCTCTGTGGGTGGAGGGACCCGCATGGCGGCTGGAGATCCCATCCCCGAAGCCCACTCGGATCTTTTCCTCTCGGTGCCGCGGCCGTGGCAGGGCTGCCCTCAGCTCCCAGTCCCGGCGCGCAGTCCGCAGCGCGAAGGACCCCCAGCGAGAGGTTTGCAGGTCCCTCCGGAACAGAAATCTCCCTCGCTCCAATATTCCGTGGCCTCTGGGTGCATAATTTGCTGTGAGTTACTCCCCTATAGCCGTTCTGTGGGTTGTGGATTCGGAGCTATGTGTATGTGCGTCTTTCTACTCCGCCGTCTTGGCTCCACCCCCCGATTGTCACATTTCTAGGCATGCAATTGGGCAAAATAATTTGTAATTATGGTTTTAATTTTATCTTCATTGGAGGTGAATTCACTCTTAGCATTTTTGATACTGGTAATTTAGTTTTCCTCTTTTTTTTTTTAAATCAAACTCACAAAATATTTGTCAGTTTTATTTATTTTTTTCATAAAACCAGGTATTAGTTTCATTTATTAGTTCAATAGTTTTCTTAATTTCAATTTTATTAATATCTCCTTTGGTTTTCACTATTTCTAATTTGATATTTAATTGGGGATTTTCAATTTGTTTTTTTTCTAGCTTTTTTAGTTGCATGCCCAATTCATTGATAGTTTCTTTCACTATTTCATTCATGTAAGCATTTACATATATAAAATTTCCCCTAAGAACTACTTTCACTGCTTCCCATAAGTTTTGGTATGTTGTCTCATTATTGTCATTCTATTGAATGAAGCTACTGTTTCTATGATTTGTTGCTTGACTCCCTCATTTTTTAAGGTTATATTATTTTTTCCAATTAATTTTTAGTCTACTTTCCATGGTACTTTATTACATATAATTTTTATTGCATCATGATCTGAAAAGGATGCATTTAATATTTCGGCCTTTCTGCACTGGATTGTGAGTTTTTTATGTTTTTAATATTTTTATGTTACATGGTCAATTTTTGTGTATGTGTCATGTAATACTGAGAAAATGGTATATTCCTTTTCTATCCCCATTCAGTTTTCTCCAGAAGTCTATCTTATCTACCTTTTCTGAAATTCTATTCACCTCCTTAACTTCTTTCTTGTTTATTTCCAAGTTAGATTTATCATCTTCAGAGATGGGGAGGTTGAGGTCCTGCACTAGAATAGTTTTGCTGTCTATTTCTTCCTGAAATTCCCTTAACTATTTGAATGCTATGCTACTTGCTGCATATTCATTTTATGGTGTTTTTTAGTAGGATATAGTTTTCTTCCCTATCTCTTTTGATTCCATCTATATTTTCTTTTGCATTGTCTGAGATTAGGATTGCTACCATTCTTTTTTATGTTAACTGATGAATAATATATTTTACTCCAGCTTTTTACGTTTACCTTTTATGTGTCACCCTGTTTCAAATATGTTTCTTTTAAGCAACATATTGTAGTTTTATGGTTTTTAATACTTTCTCCTATCAGTCTCCATTTCATGGGAGAGTTCCTCTTATTTACATTCAACGTTATGATTACTCTCTGTGTCTTTCTTTCCACCCTATTCCTCCCACCCCAGTATTTATGCTTTTATTTCTCCCTCCTTCTTTCTGTTCCTCAAAAGAGTTTTGCTTTTGACTGTACCTACCTCAATTTTCCCTCCCTTCTATCAGCCCCGCTTCCTTTTCTTTCTCTTTCTCTTACTACTTCTTCCCTCCCTTCTAACCCCCTTCCCCTTTTCTTTACCCTTCTACTGCCTATAGGGAAAACTAGATTTCTATACTTAAGAGAGTATGTTATTCCCTCATTGAAGTATATCTGACAAGAGTAAAACTCAAACAATGTGCATCTTGCCCCCCTTCTTCCCTCTACTAAAATATGTTTTCTGCCTCTTCATGTGATGTAATTTACACTTTTCTGACTTCTCCTTTCCTCTTCTCCCATTACAATCCCTTTTCACCCCTTAATTATGTTTTTATCATCACATCAGGTTAATTTTGTTTATGTATATCTCTTTTAAATTTTGTAGTAAATATATCATTCTCAAGATTAACAAGTTTTGTCCTCCCATATAAGGATGTAAACATGTTGCCCTTATTGAATACAAAATATTTTTTCTTTATTTTTTCCTGTTTACCTTTTTATACCTCTCTTGAGTCTTGTATTTGAAGATCAAATTTTCCATTGAGTTTTGGCCTACTCATCAGTAAGTTCTAGAGGTCTCTTATTTCATTAAATGCCTGTCTCTTGGTCTGAAAGATTATGCTCAACTTTGCTCAATTTGATTATAGTCCAAGCTCCTTTTTCTTAAGGAATATCATATTTCAATCCCTCTGATATTTTAATGTAGAAGATTCAAGATCCTGGGTGATCTTGAGTGTAGCTCTGTTACATTTGAATTATTTCTTTCTGGTTGCTTGCAGTATTTTCTCCTTAACTTGATAATTCTGGAATTTGGCTACAATATTCATTGGTATTTTCAATTTGGGACCTCTTTATAGAGGTGATTGGTGGATTCTTTTGATGATTATTTTACCTCTCCTGTTCTAGGACTTTTGGGCAATTTTCCTTGAAAATTCCTTGGAAGATACTGTCCAGACTTTTTTTTCATCATGACTTTCCAGTAGACCAATAATTCTTAAATTATCTCTCCCAGATCTATTTTCTAGGTCAGTTGTTTTTCCAATAAGATATTTAAAGTTTTCTTCTATTTTTTCATTCTTTAGATTTTTTTTTGACTGATTCTTCATGCCACATAGAGTCATTAGCTTCTATTTGCCCAATTCTTATTTGAAAAAATTGTTTTCTTCAGTTAGATTTTTTATCTCCTTATTCTTTTGACCTATTTTACTTTATAAAGATTATTCTTTTTGGTAAATTTTTGTTTCCAATTTGTCTATTGTATTTTTAAAAGAATTGGTCAATTTTTCTCCTACCTCTCTAAATTGTCTTGTAAATCCTCCTTGAGGTCTTCCACAAATGCTTTTTCTGCTTGAAACCAGTTCGTACTCCCTTTTGAGGTATCAGATGTGGATACAGTGTCAATGCTGTCCTCTTCTGAATTAATATTTATATCATCCCTATCTCCATAGTAAGATTCTACAACCTTTGCTTTTCTAATTTGCTTCTTATTCATTGTGATTGCTTTCTTCCTGGATTTTAAAGAGGATCTTTCCTTCTGGGGACCAGGAGGCTCTGTCCCATGCTTCTTGTGATGGGAGTTAGGGGCCTGATTACTGACTTTGTGTACTGTGGCCTCTTGTACTTTCAGCCAGAAGCTACATAATGCTGCAGGTCACTTGGTGCTGAGCTGAAGCTGGCTGGTATGTGCCATGGTCAAGGCCAGGTGGAGTCTTTCTGAGTTTCTGCAGGGTTACACTGAAGCTTATAGCATGAAGTGTGGGGTAGTGTTGGTTTGGCCACTGGATGTCTCCTCTGCCCCTAGGGCTACCATAGAGCATAGGTAGACTCAGGTGCTGGTGGACACTCCTCCTGGTGTCTACTGATTCCCCAGCTCTGTAAAAGCATGCCTAGAGTCCTAGTGTTGGCACTTTCTGGCTCCACTCCCTTGAGACTCAGTATATCTTGCTGGTCCTCTCAGGTGGAGCTTCCTGGATGTCTCCTGTCCTGTCCTATTCCCCTTCAGCTACAGTAAGAGAGTCCCTTCCTAGCAATCTCTTTACCCTCCCAAGCTGAAAGACTTTTGTACCCCTACTACTATCTCTACTATTAGAGAAATTTTCATAGGGTAATATTCTCTGGGTTTTTCAAGGTCATTAAGTGGGAATGAGCTCACTTATGTTTTACTCTACCATCTTGGCTCCTGCAAATTCAAGTAGGTGACTTTCAAACATTTAGGCTGTGGGATGATATCTCCAGGAGTAGCTGCTGCCACTGCCACAGGCCCTGCACCTGTCTCTTACCCATGTCCAGCAAACCCCCTGTCCTGGGCTGAGGAATTTGGGAATCACCATTGCAGTGGCCTGTTCCCACTCTGCTATGGTCAGATGTAGACCCATGTACTCTGTACTCTCTCAGCCTGGTTTAAAAGATCCTTTTTCTGGACCTTCAGAACTCTCTCAGGCTGGAAATCTGCCACACTCTGTCTCCTACTTGATTCTGACACTCAAATTTATTCAGATTTACTTTTTAGAGGTATGTGAAGGAATTTGTGAGAGATCTCAGGTGAGTTCCTGCTTTCACTTTCTAATCTGTTTTGCTGCCACTTGCTTCCTTATGGTACAAGAATATGGAGACATATCAGTGATTCCTCTATCCTTTACATCAAGCTGATCACTATGACTAAAAATAGAGTCAGTCTACAAGATCGTGTTACTCTGTTTACTTCTTGGACTCTTAGAAGTAATTATATTACAATAACCAAGATATTAATCAAATCAGTAATGTCATCAAAGCCCTATTTTGCAACACATCAGCTTTACAGTAACCATGATGGTCTCAGGGAACAAGATATCTCTACCTTATATCACACTGACTTGCATTTGTACTATTGCTGCACACATCCCTTCGCATTGTGTGAATTGAGTTTTTGAGGGGTTGCTCTTGCTGGTGTGATTTTTTGTTACTGTTGTTATGGCATACAAAAATGTGAAGATGGCTAGAATGGCCGAGGAAGGACATGAAATAGGCCTTTCAAAAGGATAAGATTTTGATTGTTATAAAATAGCATGTTCCTGGTGAGGGGACCAGCATGAGCAAAGTCACAGATATAAGAAGGATCCTGGCAAATTCATAGGGCAGTGAAGCAATCTTCCTGCCAAAACAGATGGCATGTTCTTTGGAGAAACAAATTTGGATGGGGCCACATGCTAGAGATCCCTTATTCAAATATAGCAAAGGGCAGGTGGGCAATGTTAGCTTTGGGCACATGTTCCAAGATGGCTTGTATAAAATTACAAATTAGACAAATGTGGTTTATGACAGACTACCACCTCCAGTCCTTTCTAACTCCCTTGAATAATCTCTCCTATATTTGTCTTGTTGACGAGTGCCCTCTTGTCACCTTCGGTCAAAATCTCCTTACAAGGCTACCTTATCTGTGTCTGCAGTACCTCAAAATTTTTTTTCAATACACCAGAATTATCCTCTGTATTCCAAACTCTAATTTTCTCACAGGGAAGGAACAGGGATCAGCAATTTGGCACCCTACCCCAACTCATGAAATGCAATGGACATTTGAAAGTAAACACACACACACACACACAGACACACACACATGCACACACACACATGTGCACACACACATACACACACACAAGATTAGTATTCTATAATCTTAAATGTGATAGCATGAAGTAGGATAAATTTTATTTCTCAAATTAAATATTTAAAAAGACAACCTAAAATTGATCCTACTTATTTGATCTAATTTTACAATGTTGTATTTAAACTTTGCTATGCCAATTGTAATCAAATGAGAAAGAAAGAAAAATAATCTGAGTCCAAACTGCCCTGCAGTAAGTCTATATAACCCTGTGGAATATGTCTTTCTTTCCCTGGTCTTGTGACTGGCATGCTAGAGCAGGCTTTTAATACTTGGCAGGTGTTAATGGTTCTGATCCATTTTACACTCCCCCTTGTGTGAAGTTTGCTTTTTCTGGAGCTGAATCAAATATGTTTGTGCCCCATCCAGTTCCCTGCACTGTATGAAAACACCAAAGCAACCCGATGTCTTGAAAACTCCCCTCAGCTGTTCATTCTCCATGTCAAAAGTGGGCTTTCCATCTGCCAGTATTTTCAACACTACTTGAATCTGCTAGAAGGACTGAAGTCATCTCATTTAGGGTTGACATTTGTTGTGAAAAGTGTCACAAACAGAGGAAAAAGAACACCAACCGTGCTAAGAACTTTCTAATTGTCTGCTGCATCTCTATTTATGTATATTCTTAAAATGTTTCAGTTCAGTGTGGAGATGAAGGGATTAGGATATTAAACACACACACACACACATATGCAAATGTCTAGAAACCACTCAATGGAGGCTCAGTATTTTGCAGTTGCCCAGAACCAGACTGGGCTTCTATAGGCATGACTTTCCAATTTAACTTCCCTTTCCTCTGACTCTTCACCAGGAACATTCTTGGAAATGTAGCTGAAGAATTCACTACAGGACTGTAAAGAATCCTATTTGTTGGGGCCCAAAATTGGTATAGATGAAATGCAAAGTATATTCAGCCCTCTGATCCTTTGTATTCTCCCATTCTTTTACCCTTCTTAATTTCACTGCTCCCTTGCTCAAGGACCCAATGTTTTTCTGTCAAACTCATCTCTATAAAAATCTGTTTTCAAGTCACGAGCAAAAATAAAATTCTCATTAAGGAACATATGACTAATAATTCAATGAATTATGAATTATTAATAAAAGTCAATGAATCGTGGAAGAGGCAATGGCAAAACAATGATACATTGAAAATTTACAACTCTGAGGGAAAACAGCATGGAGGACAGCTTGTTAACTGAGGAAGCAATAGGAGGGATGCTGGATATCTATGAAGACTCAGAACGTTTGGCTCCAAATCTGAGCTGTGCTACTTATTATCTATGGGACTTAATTCTAGGTCTCAATTTCCTCATATGTAAAAGAAAGGACATGAAACAAATAATTTAGGTCCCTTCTTGCTCTAAATTAATGAATCTGAATTACTTAAAATTATTTCAATGTGCTTTTATAATTTTACTGACTTTATTTATAAATGCTTTTGTTATTTGTAAGGTATTATAGACATAGTCTAATGTCTTTATGCAATAAAAACATATAGTCTTAGAAGATCAAAAGAAATATATTATAGTGTGTTCCTTGCTGTGTTCATTCATTAATCCTTCAGAATTCTGAAAATCCAAGTAACACATCTCTATATCAAATAGAGTAATGCTAGATATTAGACTAAGTAACACATCTCTATATCAAATAGAGTAATGCTAGATATTAGACTAAGTAACACATCTCTATATCAAATAGAGTAATGCTAGATATTAGACTAAGAAAGTCTGTTAGAATTATCAGGAACTTCCTCAATACATGACCCAGGAAACTGATTGTGGCTGATATGTATCACTACAGCCTCAACTGTGGGCCAATCCATTTTGAAAATTAAGACTGCTGACTGTCAACACAAGACAGTCTTATCTAAATCATAGCCTATGAGTTTGTCATGTGTAGACAGAATCTCAAAGTGAGAGGTTTCTCCTCAGTACTTTTGATAGGATGGATAGGACAGAACTAATTTCAGGGTGTTTTTGATAGGCTTTATCTCTGTCAGAGGAAAGCTATGTCTAACAGAAATTTAGAAATCAAGTCAAAGCTTTCGTTTTAGAAACTTGTCTGATAGTGGAAACACATAATTCAGTTATTTTAATCATATCCTGATTCATATAGTTATTTATAAACTATATATTGATGCACACCTATAATATATGACTTTCCTTTCAGTTTAAGTTGGTATTCCTTGAGTTTTTATTTAGTGTCTTGCAGTGTCTGCCGCAAAAATAAAAGTGGAGATGACAAAGATCTGGTGACTGTTGTGCATATCAAATTGTTCTTAAAAATTTGCAATGCAACAGTTTACACTTTAGATATGGCTCACATCTCAACATTTCCAAACTGATCATCATGTCTTATGGTATTAGATTCACCATCGTGAGGAAAAAGGCATTGATTTATTCTCTTAGAATTCCAGGATGCCAATTCTTGCATATGTGATTATGAACAAATCTTTGACCCTCAGTTTCCTCACATGGAACATAAGAATGATAATATTTATATTTCCTACTTAATAGTTATAGTGGGGAGAGCAATTTGTAAAGCTTAAAGGGCTATATAAATGTGAACTGTGAGGATGATAGTGATGATGATGCTAAAAGAAGGTAAGTGGTCAAACATATTTATTTTGAATAATTTGACAAATTTCATAAACTATAACCATAGAGGATTATGTGATATTTTATTATAATCTCTTTTCATTTTACTTCTAACAATAAATGTATTTATTGCACACTTCATTTAAAACATAAGTATCTTAAAAATTTGATGTCAATTTTCAGTATGACTTTATCTCAAAATATGTTAACGCACATACATGTATATATATGTATATATCAATCTATTCCACACATAAAATCATGTCTGTGTCACTACTAAATTATTCTCTTGTGCCATTATAGAACAATCTTTGAACCACAATCTCTTATCTATAAAATATAAAGAATAATGATTATTTATTCTCATAAAAGTATACCAATATAATTTTAGAAATATAAATATAATTGTTATATTTTTTGCATGTACCAAACACATTCACTAAAATCTTATTCATAAGATCGTAGACTTAAAGGTACAAAGGACTTCTGAGGTCATGAAGTTCAACCCTATAATTTCATTGAAAAATAAACAAAGGCCCAGAGAGATTGAGTGATTTATCTTGGATCGTTCACTTATTATCTGTAGTAGAATTTGGAAGCAGATCTTCCAAATTTCCAGCCAAGCACTACACACCTTGCAGCATCTTTTTAAAAACTATGGCACTGGAAACCAAGTTCAGCTAAATGCTAATAAGTTTGAAAGACATGTGCAGAATTGGTGAGCCATTGCATATCTGTCAAGGTCAACATACCTACATTCCAGGAGGCTCATCTTCAAATTGCAAGGTTTAGTGAAAGTTTTACCTACAAGAATTCTTAGACTGTTTATTAAGGCATAAAGATTCTGTGTTCTATCTCAGTGGAGATGATAAACTAAAGAAGAACATATTTTTTTTTTTTTTTGCAAAATGATGACTATATCACATTTCAGAATTTTAAATTATTCACATTTGAAATTTCAAAAGCTTTCATGTATTGTACTTAAATACCCAGGAGATTAGTCAGTCAACAAGCATTACTCTGTAACAAGCATTGTGCTAAATTCTGGCAATTTAAATACAAGCAAAAAGATAATCCCTGCCTTAAAGGAGCTTACATTCTAATAGTGAAGTCTACTCTAAAAGGAAGATGAAAAAAGGCGATGAAAGGAGAAGGTACCCAGAGTGAGCGCATGATAGGGGCAGTGTGATGGGAAGGGAAAAGATGACTGGCCTTTTCTCCTCCCCTAAGTGAAGTTTCTGAGGAGCCCTACAACTTTAAATTAGAAAGAGGGGACATAAAGGCAAAGGGTACTTCTAAGGTGTGAATTCTAGGACTGAAATGATCTTCTGTGTTTAGGAAGTTCTAGGATGAAGGAGAAATCCAGACTTCAAACTAGTGACAAATGGAGAAGGAAAAGCATTAGAAACATTTGGTATAATCAATATATTTTATGGCACTTTAATTTTTTTAAACTTGCCTTGAAATGATTCTGCGAATGACATTAGTGTTATTTTCCTTCATTTTACATAAACTAAAACTAAGTATCCATAGGGTTAATTAGCTTTCCCATGGTCAAACTGATGATGTGTCAAAAGAGAGATTTGAAATTTGGTCTTCTGAGTTAGGATGGTATAAAAAGATTTTTAAAAGATCCAAGGTTTAAACATCCAAGGGGTTACACACCTATACACACCTATACATATATGTGTAGTAAGTGAGATTACGTTCCATCTTTTCATATGCTATGGCTATGTATATATCTCTATATAAAGATAGCTATATAGATTTCTCTCTATATTTACATATATACACATACATATATGTATGTACATACATGTATATACATACATCTATACATACACACACATGCACACACTCACACTCACACATATCCTTTAAGATAAAGATGATATTTTTTTCTCCTGCTTTGTAGTTTCACCATTAGTACAGTGCCTGGCACAGAGTAAGCATTTTTATTAACTGGAGGTTTAAAGATCCACCAAGAATTGGTGATCATTTCATTCAGTTTCCTTGTTTGACAGGTGAGGATAACAAAGAACAGCAAAGGGTTATAACTTGACCAAGGTCACATGGCTTGTAATTAGGGGAGATTACTTTCAAATCTGGACCACTATATTAAGCTTCCTGTCAGTATTTAAACAAGTTAATCAACTGCAGTCTAAAATGAAGATAGACAAATGTAAAAAGACATATAAGCTAATTTCAGTTATTCCAATGATAAAAAAATGTCCTTTTTAGCAATAGAAATGTCAGCATATTTCTTTGATATAATAAATGCAATCTAGCCAAAATGATGGACTAAATGACTATGAGCTAAAAGGCTCAATGACGGTTATGTTGAATTTCTGTCTCTGAGAAAACACTATTATGGTATCATAGGATTTCAATTAACACTCAAAATAGATTCTGTATTTTGCCTCATTGCAAGGTTCTTTTAATTTGTTATACACTTACGTAAAAAGAAATTGATTTTAGACAATTGATTGTTTAAATGTAGGATGTAACCTAAAGATTAAAAGATTTAGAAAACTCAAATAGAACAACTTTGCAATAAATACATTAAATATACCCAATACTTCAGATTTTAAATTAAATATATAATTAAGATATTGATTAAATGGAAATTAAAATTGGATGACATTCCCATAATTATTTACTTCACTCACTGTTTCAGAATACGTGTGTGTGTGTATACACACACACACACACATATATGTATAGGTGTGTATACACACATCTATCCATCCATTCACACATATATATTAAAGAAGGTCTAACTTTAAAGAAAATATTTTGGCACAAGTGGGGGGAATACTATACCTTTATATAACTCCAGCGGAGGGGAACTTGTGGTCTCAAGGCCACATGTGGCCTTCTAGATCTTCAAGTGTGACCCTTTCACTGAATCCAAGCTTTACAGAATTTAAGTTCCTAAGGAACTATGTCTATCTGCTGAACTCCTTTAGGGCAAGGATCATGTTTTTGTCTTTCTTTGTATTCTGAACACTTAATATTGTGCCTTGCACAGAGAAAGCCCTTAATAAATGCTTATTGACTGATTGCTAAGTGACTGGCAAATAATTTAACCCATTGGTGCCTCAGCAACATGGTCTTTCACCTGAGCTCTTTACTGCTGTAAATCCCATGGTCTTATATTGTATAATGTCCTGTCTTCACAATATCTGGTCCTTCTACCCCTATCCTCTCATTCCACCTTTACCCAGAAGTGAAATGATATTCATTGAAATTTTTTTATGGTCAAATCACTCTTGAAACAAACACTGTTAGAAGATCACATAGATTTCTAATGAGTAAGTTCATCTCAAGTCAAAACTATCTCACTGAAGCCTCACCTTTTCAATAGTGCTGTACTCTTTTAATTAATCTTATGGACTCACCAGATTAAACACGGTGGCTGCTTTGAAGATTTTTTTCTCCTCAAAGCCCCAAACACACTTTCTCCATTCTCAGAAGTTGGTACTGTAAATAATTTAACTGAGAAAACTGAGACCATATGTGAACTATCTCAAGTATTCACCACACTTTAAATCTTTTTAAATAGTCATTCTTTCACAGAAAAAGATGACTTACGCTGTTATCAGCCTGGAATCTGCCTGTGATCCTATCCTTATGCCATTGGTCAACTGTTCTTTTCCTCTAATTTTCAATTCTTCTCCCTCAATTACCTTCTAAATTTCTTATAACAATTTCCAGTTCTTTCCTGGTCAAATCCAAACAATAACCAATCTACCTTCTTTCAACTTTTTTACTACATTAAATATGCATTCTATCTTTTTGCCTTTTTCACTGCTAAATTTCTGAAAAGAGTAATCTATACTGGCCTTTCCATTTCCTCATGTTCTGGTAATATTAAGCTGAAACCTAGGCTTCATTATCATTCTGCTTTAACTGTCATATATATGTTCATCAGTGGTGTTCTAATTGCCAAATGGAATCACTTCTAGGACATCATTCTGATCAAACTTTCTATACAAGTATTTGACAACAAATTCATCCCCTTCTTTTTAATATCTCTTCATATGTACATATATGTGTATATACATGTATGTGCATATATTTGCATATACATACATGTATTTAAGTGTGTATACATGTTTGTATGTATATATGTATGTATGTATACACATACATGCACGCACATATACATATAAACTTATGTTTCCTGAGTTTCCTCATTCCCACTGCAGGGACAAAGACAAGGATTGTATCTATGTTTTCTTTGGTATAGGGAACTCCAGATTAGAAAATTCACTTAAATTCAGGTTAGCAACGTCTCTATAATTTGTATAACCTTAGAGAAATGATTAGAATACTGAGAGGTTAAGTAATTTTCCCAGTTTCACCTAGCCTGTATTTGTCAGAGATGCAACTTGATCTAAGGTCTTCTTGATTTAAAGATCAACTCTATATTCAGTATGCTGCATTGTACCTCATTATCACTCTAATTTGGACACCTATCACCTCTTCTGTTCTGTGTGAACTCTTTGAACATGCTGTTATCATGATGTAGAAAAGTTTCTAAATAAGCATTTTATCACAGAGTAGGGAACATTGTCTCTTAAAAAAACCTTATTGCTGAGGTTCTGTAATCACCAGAGTCTTAGCCTGTCATGATACAAAAAGAGGATACCAAGTTCTGTCAGAATACGCTAGACCTCTAGAGAAGAGACATTTAAGTACAACTATCTTCTTGAGTTACCTCCTGGTACACAGGAGACTAAATATGACATGGTCATAGCATGTTCTACCTTAGGAAACTTCCCAAATGAAGTGGCATCCTAGTCAATAACCAGCGGCTCTAGGTTTGTGAAGGCAGTTCAAATCTTTTAAAGCAAAGATGCTTAACCCAAGATCCAAGAACTTAGATACTTAGATAGTAGAGAGACAGATATATCTATATCTATATCTATATCTATATCTATATCTATATCTATCTATTTATCTATCTATCTATCTATCTATCTATCTATCTATCTATCTATCTATCTATCTATCTATCTATCTATTTGTATTTGTATATACCAAGGGCAGCTAGGTGGCACAGTGGATAGAATGGCAGGTCTAGAGTCATGCAGAGCTGAGTTCAAACCAGCCTCAGATACTTACTAGCTGTGAAGCCTTGGGGGAAGTTACTTAACCCTGTTTACCACAGTTCTTCATCTAAAATGATCTGGAGAAGGAAATGGCAAACAACTTCAGGATCTTTGCCAAGAAAACCCCAAATGGGATCACAAAGAGTTGGACACAAGTGAAACAACTGAACAACAAAACGTACACATAACACAAGTGTATAATGTATTCATGTATTTTATTTGTATGTATATGAGGTATATACAATGTTTTTAAATATACTTTGTTTCATTTATAATCCTATGTATTTTATTTTATACATTTAAAACATTCTGAGAAAGGGTCCATAGGTTTTGCCAGACATTCACAGGGGTTCACAATTAAAAAACAAAATTTAAGAGCTCCTGACCTAAAGGAGCAAAGGCTGGTGATTTTACCTATCATCTATCTATCTATCTATCTATCTATCTATCTATCTATCTATCTATCTATCATCTATCTATCTATCTATCTATCTATCTATCTATCTATCTATCTATCTGTTTATTTACTTATTTTTAGTTTTCATCATTCACTTTTATGAGATTTTGAGTATTAATTTTTTCCTCCTACTCCTCCCTTCCCAACATGGCATGCAATCTGATATAGGTTATATATGCACAATCACATTAAACATATTTCCACATTTGCTATGTTTGAAAGAAAAATCAGAACAAAAGGGAAAAACCAGAAGAAAAAAATAGAGAGAAAATAGTATGCTTAAATCTTCATTCAGACTTCATAGTTCTTTCTCTGAATGTGGATAGCTTTTTCCATAATGAGCTTTTTGAAATTGTCTTAGATCATTGCATTACGGAGAAGAGTTAAGTCTATCAAAGTTGGTCATTTCACAATGTGGCTGTTACTGTGTGGGCAGCTAGGTGGTGCAATGGATAGAGCACCAGTGCAGGAGTTAGGAGGACCTCAGTTCAAATATCACCTCAGACACTTGACATTCACTAGCTGTATGACCTTGGGCAAGTCACTTAACCGCAATTGCCTCATCCTGGGTCATCTCCAGTCATATTGATGAGTAGCTAGTCACTGGACTCAGATGGTTGTGGAGGAGAAATGAGGCTGGTGACCTGCACAGCACTCCCTCACTTAAACCAAGCCAAGTGCAAGTCATATCATTATTTCTCTGATGGCATGGTCTTCTTTGGCAAAGAAGGACGAACACACACACATGTTACTGTCTACAATGTTCTCTTGGTTCTGCTTACTTAACTCTGCATGAGTTCATGTAAGCCTTTCCAGGTTTTTCTGAAATCTGACTGATCTTCATTTCTTATGGGACAATAAATAGTCTTCCATTCCATCCATATACAACAACTTGTTCAGCCTTTCTCCAAATGGTGAACATCCCCTCAGTTTCCAATTCTTTTTCACCACAAAAAGAGCTACTATAAATATTCTTGTTCATGTGGGTAAAAGTTGGTGATCTTAATTAACTTTTGAACTCTGGAAACTCAAATATTCTTTTATCCTTGTCTTTACATCTTTGCAATTGCATCTAAATGCAGTCCATATTTAATGTTATGCTCACAGATTCTTGCTTTTGAGGCAGGCTAGCCTAGCTGAAACATCATGACACTGAGACAAAGATGTATTCTGGGATGTAGCACATTCTGGGCAGGCCAGGCCCCCATCACTACCTTGACCACCATCTCCTTCATGATGGCAAAAACAAGTTTCAAAACTGGATTCTGTAATTCCAAATACAACTTTTATTTTATTCTGTATTCACTGTGCATGAATTTACTAGGATTGGGTGACATGAACCAGGAAATGATCTGAGGAAGTTCTATAAAAATGTCCCACATGATCTTATTAATTTATGTTTTTGTTTTTTGTTTTTTTTTTCCCATAACCTGACAGTGAACATGATACTATTTTATGTCCTTGGGGTTTTTTTCCCCTTGTTTCAGCTCTTAATTATTTCATTACATAATAAATTAGAATTCTTGCTGCTAAACTATTTCACATAATAGACAGGGCCATTCTTCACATTATTATTATTTTTATTGTTTTTTTTAATTATGACTGTTTGTTTTAGTGGAGTCTTATGACAAATCCACAAGCTAATTATGTGTTATCTTGAAAAAGAATGAATTTCTCTTTCAGATTTTTTTTTATTTAATTGAATCTTCTGCTTCTACATTATAGCACAGAGTGAGTCATGACTGTCCTGTGGTATTCATTATTTTATATAACATTTCGTCTCATTACAGCCTTCCTCATAAGCCATTCTTAAAAGAGGAAAAAAAAAGGAATCTTCCATTTGTCTATAGATGCTTTTTGTTCTAGTTTACTTTTAGTGTCCCTCTACAATCTTTCTTCTGGCAGAAACCTTGTTGAGATTAATTGGGAACACAGTACTTAAAAGCTGTGTCTTTCTGAGCCCATTAAAGCTGAGCATTCATAGACATTTTATTATGAAAGAATACCTGCAGCTGGAAGAGGCTCAAGAGGTGGATTAGTCTATTTTTCTATTTTCAGGTGGGTTTACCTTTATCGTATCGATATTTAGCTCGTTCTTAACGAGCTCTTATTTATTAAAAAGTATTCATTCACACTGCTAAAACTCCAGAGCACAGGACTTACTTTGAACTCCACTTTGCATTTGCTGTTCTGCCTTCAACTCTGCGGAACAAGATACTGCTCCTAGAATAACCTCATCATCTCTAATCTCACCACCATGAAGCTAATTTAAACCTTGATTGATATAACCTCCCTCAGCTTTCTCTCTCCTCTAACTGGAGAATGGAAGGCAGAGGACCAAACTCCTCCCAATGCCTTCCTTTTTACAGGGCAATAATTGGAGGAATTATCTTTTTTTTATTAATTGTAGCCCCAACACTTCTCACAGTACCTGGCACATAGTAGACTCTTAAAAATGTTTATTGGTTTGGATTTCATGACATCTTGTAAGAAACTACCATTACTTATGTGATGGAGAAAGTTAAAGACTGGAAAGACAAAGAGAGTTAAATGACTACAAGAGAACAAGAAATTGCACCCAGAATTGAATAGGACAAGAATAAAAGTCTCATTTGTTTTACAGAGATTTAGATGCTTTTTTTGTGTGTGTTTGTTTTTAGTGACCCCCAAGCTTCTCATTGAATCAAGTGTCATTAAAAAACAGTAATATATTCTTCTCGTATAAATACATTTGTATGGTTGCAAAACGTGGAACATTATAATCAGTGAAGAATTGAAATAGGGTAGAATCACCCAAAGGCAAATGGAATAGCGTGCAAGGTTATAACCCATCACAAACAAGGAATTACAAAGGACTGTTGTTGTAAAGGATATCATCAAAGAAATGTAGGAAATAAAACATGAGTTGTTCATTGTATCAGTAAGCACCCTGACATGCACAGGGCTACCTGGTATCATAGGTTCTTTGATCTGCTTTTCTAAAAGGAAAGGCAACTTTTGAGGAGTTAACAATCTCCTTTAATCAAGTGCAAATATAATTCACATAATTCAGGAATTCAACAGACAGGGCTTTCAAACCGTCTAACATAATCAATACATATATCACAAATCAGCAGACAGATCCAACTGTCTGATTATAGTTGCCTTAGAGGGAAACACCAATATCTGGGTTATCAAAGCCAGGGGGCTACTTAGCAACTTCCCAGAGTCTCATCTGACACACAAACTTTCTTCCAAAAACTAAGTCCCAAAGTACAACTCCAAGTTCAGAATATTTATTCTATTTTTAGAGCCAGACGGCATTCCAACCCTTGACAATCAGTTTCTCATTAAAGAAAGGTCTGGGCCTTGCTACAAATCCTCCCTAATCAAACTCACTTTAATGGACAGGTGCATCAATGGGTGGGGAAGATCTTTAATCACATTAACAATACAAATATACTGTTTCTAGTTAAAGAAACTCTTGTTCCTACTTTGCTTGTCCTTACATTCATATGACAATGACATTAGCAAAATGTCAATAAGGAGCAGAGTTTGCTGTGGTGAATTCTGGAGGCTGAGGTGAGAATCCCACAGTCAGGGATGAATGAGCTATGAGCTGCAATGTTGAAGATGATATCCACATCTTAAGAACACAGGTCTATTTTACCTTTTGAATATTTTAATAAATGAATGATTGCATGTATAAAAAGTATTTCTTAAGTCATTTTTTATTTTCCAGGCACTATGCCTTGTGCTGTGGATGCAAATACAAGAGGAAGATTGTCCCTTCCTTAGGAAACTTGCATTGTAATGGAATGAAGGGGAGAGAAAGGGGGACAGCAGATAGAGGGAAGTGCTAGCTAAGGTTCAAAATTTTGATTGACAGGGCCTTTCCAGAAACAATTGTTGTTCCCAGCTAGGAGACAAAGAGTATGCAGAGTGAGAAGAGTGCTAAGTTCAAAGTTAGAAAACTTGAGTTTAAACATTAGCTCTGCTGTTTGTGAGCATGGATAAGTCAGCCTAATTTGGGATGGAGTGGGGTCCAACTCATTCATTGGTAGAATGAGGAGTTTCAGGATATGACTTGTAGATCCCTTCCAAATCTAAATTACAATGCAAATGCTCATATATAGAGGCTAAGTGAAGGATTATTTGTGCACAGTCAGTAATCTCTGATAATTATAAATAGTGAAAAATATACTGTGGTGGCTAATGATTGATGTTAAAGTGCCTGATTTCCTTCATATCATATGTGGACGTGCTCATGAAGGCTATGTCAAAAGAGAATAAGTAATTCCGTATACTTCCAAGGTGTAAGAAAAAAATTATTATTATAGTCCAGCATAAATGTATGCTGTAGGCATGCTTGCATATATGCATATATATGTATTCATTACACAAATATAGGGAGAGCTACATAACTTAGTGGCCAGAATTCTGGGAATCAGGAAGGCCTAAGTTCAAATCAGGCCTCAGATGCTCAATAGGTATTGTGACCATAGTCATTTAACTTTTTAAAGTGAAATTAAATTTGTCTAAATCCACTGGAGAAGGACATGGTAACCTGCTCCAGTATACTTGCCAAGAAAACCTCATGGGCTACAGGGTATACAGGATCACAAAGAGTTGAACATGACCGAATGACCGAACAACAGAAAATTTATGCATGACTATTTATTAACAAAATAAAAAAATTCTGTGAGAACTGGAAAGAGTTTGGTGTATTCTGACATGATATTTAAAAGTCCAAGGTTTTTTTTTTGTTTTTATTTGTGTGTGTGTGTGTGTGTGTGTGTGTGTTCATATAGGGAGAGAGAGAAAAAAGAGAAAGAGAGAGAAAAAGACAGAGAGAGAGAGAGAGAGAGAGAGAGAGAGAGAGAGAGAGAGAGAGAGAGAGAGTCCATGTCTGTGTAGGAGAGCTTTCCTTAGAATCAGGAAGTATAAAGTCCAGTTCTCAGCTGGGATGCCTGCTGATTGGATACATGCATAGATTCACACATGTACACATAGATGCCTACATGTATATGCATATATGTGCATGCACACACATACAACCACATAGATAAAACCTGGGCTATGTCAGAAAAGATTCAATTCCTACTGGTTTATCAAAATTACAGGAAAAATTGCTGTAGTACCATTGATAATGATAATATACATGACAACAAACATATGCATATATGTGCTTGCTTTATTTATATATCTGTGTGATAATGCATCTAGACCTATGATTTCATTTGAACTCCTAATGGTCAAAATGCCTATATTAAGGCACACCAGACCTAGCATTCTTAAGATTTGCTTGGGCCACTGAGAGTTTTACCAACCAGCCAACAAACATACCAGTTATGCATTGGATCTTGCTCTTACTGACTACAGGAACAGCTTTCTAGCCATTATACTATGTTGCCAATTACACACATATATACATGTGTACGTGCATGCATACATACATGGCCAGATACATTCATTTTTTGCTACATATATGTATATATTTATCTTATCCATGCATCTATATGTCAGTTTCCTTAACTGTAAAAGGAGGATAATTATGACATCTACCTAACAGGGTTGTTGTGAGGATCAAATGAGATGTTCACAAAATATCCAGCATAGGACTTGTCAAACAGTAGATGCTTCATAAATGCTCATTTCCTTCTTTCCCATTTTATAGATAAGGAAACTGAGGGACTGAAAAGTTTCATGACTTCCTCAAGTCTACACACTCAGTATCAGAATCAAAATATAGACATAATTAGATGCCCTTGATGACCTTCAATCTTCCTTCCAGCTCTAAATATATTATCTTCTTATCAAGTCAGGTTGTCTTAAATAAAAACCCAGTCACCTTCCCACTATATGTTACCACTCCGTATAGGTTCTTGGTCAGGAGACATTCATTGTCACTGGTCAATAGGTTATGAGTTCTTTCACTGTGAGAGCACATAAACATTTCCTCTTTCATCTAATCCATGCTGTAATTTAAACATGATTCAGGAGAAATGGAAGAAAGTTTGTAATTAAAATGCCTGAAAAAACTGAACAAATTAATGGTAGTACCTACAATATTTCCTCTCAATGTCATAACACAGTTAATAGTGACGAATATGAGGAATACATGGAATCAGGGAAAATACGTATAAATGTAAAGTGAAAATAGCAAAATCAGAAGGAGAGAGCACATGGGAATTACAATCACCTATGAAGGAAAATTAATCCTGATTAATAAACAAATAATGCAATTGAATCTTAGAGGAAGTAAGTAAAAAGTTATGATATTTTAGAGAATGAATTTCATTCAAAGAATTTCAATAATTATAGCTTAAAAAGAAGTTTAATTTTTTTGTATTGATATGTGTGTGTTCGTCCTTTGTTGCCAAAGAAAACCACGCCATCAGAGAAATAATGACATGACTTGCACTTGACTTTGTTTTGAGTGAGGGAGGGCTGTGCAGGTCACCAGCCTCACTTCTCCTCCAGAGCCATCTGAATCCAGTGAAAGATATTCATCGGGATGACTAGAGATGACCCAGGATGAGGCAATTGGGGTTAAGTGACTTGCCCAAGGTCACACAGCTAGTGAGTGTCAAGTGTCTGAGATGAGATTTGAACTCAGGTCCTCCTGACTCCTGCATTGGTACTCTATCCACTGCACCACCAAGCTGTCCTAATTGATATGCAATATTATATGTAGTAAATTATATTTTGAAATTTAAATAGAATAAAATATAGATAAAGTTGTATACTATATTTGACTGAAAATTTAAAAAGTCATTTAATTCCAAAAGTTTTATTTTATATTTAATTTAAATTAAAATTTAATTTTAATTAGGGTCCACTGAGTTTAAAAACAAAACCAAAAAAACAAACTTCTTTAAATAGTAGAATAATAGAGCTCAGAGTTTCTTACTCTCCAATCTACTCCTTTAACCTTTCTTCTTAACTCTTCTGCATACTTCTTTAATATAGCTCATGCATCACTAAGGGAAACCTCTCTTCCTTGTTTTCAGCAACTTTTTAGGCTTTGCATAGAACTCTGCAAAAATATCATAGAACATCAATCTTTTTTTTTTTTTCGTATGTTTTTTTTTTTATTAATTTTTTTATTTTTTTAATGTTTAACAATCACTGCCATACAATTGCGATTTTATCCCTCCCCACCCACCCCCCACTACCTCCCTCCCTCCCCACGACTGCATACAATTCTGTATAGATTCTACATATACTTTCCTATTGAGTATATTTTCACTATAGTCATGCTGTGTAGTCAGATTAAGATAAATGAAAGAATCCGTATAACAAATCAGAACATGATACACAAACAGATTCACATACACAAACATGATCTGCTACATTATGTGAGTGACTTCCATATTTCTCTCTCTGAGTGTGGAAGGCATTTTGCCTTGAGGTCCACCATTGGGATTTTTTTTTTTTTCAGAAGTTCTTGTGTTATTACAAAAATCTAAGTCTACCAGAAAAACCTCTCACACACTGTGGTTGTTGCTGTGCATAAAGTTCTCCTGGTTCTGCTCCTTTCACTCAGCATCAGGTCATATAAGTCCTTCCAGGCCTCTCTGAAGTCTTCTTGTTCATCATTTCTTATGGCACAATAGTACTCCATTACATTCATATACCATAATTTATTCAGCCATTCCCCAATTGATGGACATCCCCTTGACTTCCAGTTTTTGGCAACTACATAGAGTGCTGCTATAAATATTTTTGTACATGTGGGACCCTTTCCCATTTTTATGATCTCTTGGGGATATAGTCCTAGTAGTGATATTGCTGGGTCAAAGGGTATGCACATTTTTGTAGCCCTTTGGGCATAGTTCCAAATTGCTCTCCAGAATGGTTGGATGTGCTCACAGCTCCACCAACAATGAATTAGTGTTCCAACTCTCCCACATCCTCTCCAGCATTTATCATTTTCTTGTTCTGTCATGTTTGCCAATCTTATAGGTGTGATGTGGTACCTCAGAGTTGTTTTGATTTGCATCTCTCTAACCAATAGTGATTTAGAGCATTTTTTCATATGATTATAGATAGCTTTAATTTCTTCCTCTGAAAATTGCCTGTTCATATCCTTTGACCATTTATCAATTGGGGAATGACTTGTATGATTATACATTTGGGTCAGTTCTCTATATATTCTAAAAATGAGGCCTTTATCCCCGAGCTTAGCTGTAAAAATTTTTTCCCAATTTACTACATCCCTCCGGATTTTGGTTGCATTGGGTTTGGTTGTGCAAAAACTTCTCAGTTTAATGTAATCAAAGTTATCCATTTTGCATTTCATAATGCATTCTATCTCTCCTTTAGTAAAGAATTCTTCCCTTCTCCATAGATCTGATAAATACACTATTCCTTGCTTCTCCAGTTTGTTCATGGTATCAATCTTTATACCTAAATCATGTACCCATTTGGACTTTATTCTTGTGTACGGTGTCAGGTATGGGTCTATGCCTAATTTCCGCCACACTGTTATCCAGTTTTCCCAGCAATTTTTGTCAAACAATGGGTTCTTATCCCAGAAGCTGGGGTCCTTGGGTTTATCAAACAGAAGGTTGCTATATTCCTTGCCTACTGCGTCTTGAGTGCCAAGTCTATTCCATTTGTCTACCTCTCTGTTTCTTAGCCAGAACATCAATCTTAAAAAAAAAAAAATTATTTCAAGTTCCCAAATGTACCATTAATAGAAATGTTTTTAATAAAATGGGTTTTACTTGACTGATAAGACAATGCAATGCTCCATCTAGAACGTTCACAAAGTTTTTGGAAGTCCCTGGGTACTATCCAGTAAATGTCCAATGTAGTTATTATAACTTCAACAGTTTTAATAATTTGAATTTTAGAGGTGAATTGTTCTTTTTCCTCAAATTTGTCTACAATATGTAGGTCTACACTAAGAAGGAAAAATGAAGATATTGGCTGTAAAATGGGGATGAATCATGCAATATACGAACAACCAGTCACTCTAAGCCTCCTTGCCGTTTTGGGGTGTTATCCTGTCATCTCACACCTGCATTCATTTTACACGTTCATTCCCAAGGTACAACATGGAGTAGCCCTGTAACTCTTATCAGAAATGTTTTCTGAATATATTTCCTTTTTATAAGGCTAAGCCTAAATACCCCTTTCTCCATGAAATCTTCTTGAAGTCCTATATCTAACCCTCAGCTAGAAGAAATCATTCCACCTCATATCTCTTAAGTCATTCAGTTTCTCCCCCGGATATACTTAATCATATTCTCACTTTTATAGCAGTTATTTTTGTGTATGACAAGTGTCTGCTAAGCTTACAGTTCCTAAAGAAAAAAAGACTATTATTTACTTCCTATTGCATTCATGATTATTTGTAGGTATCAAATGTTTTAATAAAGTACTTTTAAAAATTAACCAATTTATGTTAATTTTGTAGACATATATTGATATGCACTTAAATTAAATATTAGTGGTCATCTGCTGTGAATGGGTCTGAGGCTAAACTTTCAGGGAGAAGGATTGTGTTTACTAAGAAATATGCAAAAATCTCATTTTGCAGAGAAGATTGTCAACAACTTTAAAATTATTTTAACAAAATAATTCAAATCAAATAAGCACTTGCTTTTCTAAGAAGTCTGTGAATCTTTCCAAAACAAAACATTCTGTTCTGTTTCTTTTCACATTCCAAGGGGATTCAAAAATTGTCCCAATAATTTCCTTAAGTATGCATTTTTTATTAGTAGATATTTCTTTACAGAAAGGGTAATTTTTTAAGGCTTATCTATTGGGATAAATAATTCAATACTTCAGGAGTCTATAGTGTCACTGATACAGAATACAGATAATCAATAATCATTTATTAAGAACCTACTATATTCTAGGCACTGGAGATAAAAATGAAGCAAAAGAAAATCCTTTGTTATGGCTTAATAAGTCATTACTCTATCATCTAGATTATGGTTCCCTCCAAATTTATCTAGCTTGGTGTGCAGATACTAGGCCTATATTTTATAACTATATCTTCATTCAGTTGACAAACATTTATTAAGCACCTACAATGTGTTAGACATCGTGCCAAGAAGCACTGGGGATACAAAGGGAGGCGAAAAGTCCTGTCTCTCGAGGTGCTGATGGAGGAGGAAAACATGCAATAAACTGTGTACAAACATAGTATTTACAAATATAAATTAATAAATTGCAGATAATGTATAATTTTAACTGGAATTTGAAGCAAATTAGAGTGACTAACAAATGGAAATGGAGAGGCTTCCAAGCATGGAAGATATTCGCCAGTAGAAATGCTCAGAATCAGGAGATACAGTGTCTTGTCCAAGAAACACTGCAAGAAGGCCAGTGTCACCACTGGATCTTAGAGTATGTATGCGCAAATAGGGGAGGTATTAAGGTGTATGAAGACTAGTACTGTAGAAGTGGGACAAATGATGGAGGACTTTGAAAGCCAAGCAGGTGATTTTAGATTTGATCCTGGAGGGTATAAGAAGTAAGCGGAGTTTAGTAAATTGTGGGGGTGGGGAAGAAATAGTAAACCTACACTTCAGTAAAAAAGTGATTTGACAGCCATGTGGTGGACAGACTAAAGTGGAGAGAAATTCAAATCAGGGAAGCAGACTATTGCAATCATACAAGTGTGATGAATGAGGGCCTGCTCCAGGGGAATGGCAATGTCAGAAGAAAAGAGGTATACATGAGACATAAGTGAAGATAAAATTAACAGGATAGGACATTACTATATGTCTATGTCTTTATTCTTCTTTATACACAAATACCTATATGTGTGTGTGTGTGTGTGTGTGTGAGAGAGAGAGAGAGAGAGAGAGAGAGAGAGAGAGAGAGAGAGAGAGAGAGAGAGAGAGAGAGGGAGAGGGAGAGAGAGAGATAAGAAGAGAAAGAGAGAAAGGAGCTGAGGTTGATACCCAGTACTCAGGTTATAAGCCTGGGTGACGCCCTCAACTGTAATAGGGAAGTTGGGGAGAAGAGAGGTTTTGTTGTTTGAACATTTCAGTCTTGGTTGGACTTACTATAAAGCTTGTATTCCATTGGCATAGTATAGAAAGATCATCTCCATACTATGATGAAAAAATATGTTGGACGATAGTGAAAGAGAAAAAATTATAATAAATTTCCATTAACTTAAAGAAATATTTACTTTACTGAAATTAATCAGAGATTGGGTATACACTGGTATTTCACGCTTCTGTGCATATTCCAAAATCATTTATGTCTTGCCATCTTAGTGATATCCATATTCTCTCATAAATCCTTTGCAGAGGGCCTTCCCAAGGTGTGGGAGAATATTCTTTATTTTAGTTTAGTTTTTAATGGGTACTAGTACAGATACAGATGCTGATCATGCTATCCTTTGTTCTTGCCACATGACTAATTCATTTCTTTTTCTGATCACATTATTTTGTAAATGACATCTTTTACGCTATTTCACAAGTGTTACCCTGTTAAATTTTACTTGCTCATTTTAAGGTCAAGAGGAATAAAATTGTTCCTAAAGTTCATTTTATTTCTTCCTTTTTGGTTTTAGGGAGTTTATTGTATGAGTTCAGTTACAATTACTCAGAGCTCCCAGTTAGGAAAATTCCTAATTTTTTGGCAGAAGTCGTACTCTTTGTCTAACTTTGTATTTATACTATCTCCAGCTAATTTCTGACTTTTTTGGTTGAGATTAAATTTATTTTATTGGAAATGTGTAGGTATTAAAACTATAGATACTAGAATGGAGGAATGAATGAATGGATGAAAAAGTTATTAATTACTATGTGCAAAGCATTCTGTTAATTGTTGAGACTACAAATAGAAAATTGAGACAGTCCTTATTCTTAAATAGATTACACTTTAATGGAAGAGATGAAGCATAGATTTAAGCTATAAGTAAGATGAAAAGGTCTCATTCCTCTTAGGGCACAACAGCATGTTTTCATTAAGAATATTTTCAATGCATGTATACTTAATTCTCATAAAAGTTTCAGAAAGATGAGGAATAACGGTCAATGCGTACTGATGGCTACAATCCAGAAGAGAAGGAAAAACACCAGCTCTAGGTGGGAGTAAGTAAAGAATCTTGAATACGAAACCACTCTGACAGACATTCTCTTAAAAAGCCACAAGGACATACATGAGGCAAATTATTCTAGAATGCAAAAATAAAACTTTTAACAATCTTGAAATCTTTGTACTATTACTTAAATCTTCTCCTTTCCTCTAAGCCTATAAAAGTGTGTGCCTAAGCCATTCAGAAAAGAAAAACTGTTCAAAGTAATCAGATTCTGTTTTCCCTTATTTAACAGGTAAAATCTGTTTTGACTTACGCAACCTCTTTTAGTTTTATTCTTTTACTTTTTTGGAGGAAGCAATATCTTTCCCCATTCCAATTTGCTTGGTAACTCCCTCTCTTTTAGATAGCTTGCAAAATTATTTCATGATACTTTCAATCCACTATGATGTCTAATTCATATTTTTTTCAATGTTTTGTGTGACACTATTTTTAAATGCTTGTTCTTAATTACAATTTTATTTCTTTAGATACCACATTTGGTATAGAAGTCTTAGCAACTGAATGTAATGGTTCCACTTATGTTTGTAGTGAAAACAGACCTTGGTGTCTTTGAAGTCTTTCCAAACTCTAAGCACTCCACATTACCTGCTTTATCTGCCTTCATGGCCGTTGGAACAAATTGTTTTTATTTGCCCATTCCACCAAGGTAAGTCTTCACATGCGTGGGGTAGACACCCGCCTAATTCACCAATGGATCTGAGACCCCTTGGTTACCCTCAACCTGCTTTGGCCCATCTGCCAAAGTGGTTTATTAGAATACGAATGCTACTTGGAGTCACAGGTGAGAGTTTGGTAGAACAAGTGGACACCGAAGGTGGAAAGCAGATATGAAAAGGACTCAGGAGATCAGACCAGAGGTACTGATCCTCCCTGAACACATCCTGTATCTACTGCATCCTGAGCCATCGTCAGTCATCTTGACTCTGTCCTGCCACTGCACTGTGATGACTGGAGAAGAGAATGAGACAGATGACTTTATGCAATTCTGCCTCACTTAAATTGAATTTACATATGAATTAAAAGACATAATCCATACCATGTTAATATTATACCTATCTCAAAGTGCTGTGGTGACAGACAAGTGATGAAGCTGCAGGTGCAGATACACTGGAAGCTGTAGTCACAACCATGCTCACAAGAGACCTAGGCAATAGGGTTGTTTCTCACTGGAAGCAGCAGTGGGATTTGGCAGCCCCTGGGTGTCCGAGCAGCCTTTTAAGGATCTCACAGCTCACCTCCTGGTGTGAGGAAGGGGGCTAGAAAAGGTGCCCTAAAAATTTTCTTCTTACCTAACCTTGGACTTATTACCACAGCAAGCAGGGAATCCTACTCTGTGGTTGAAACACACACACAACACAAGTACAAGATGATTTCACTCACCATTGGCACGTGGAATGTGCAGACACTTATAGACAACACAGTATCCAGTAGATCTGAAAGAAGAGCTGCTTTTATTGCAAGAGAACTCAGCAGGTATCACATCCAAATAGTAGTCCTGAGTGAAACAAGGCAGGCAAATGAAGACCAGCCTATTGAAGTTGGAGCTGGACACACATTTTTTCTGGAGTGCCTGCAGTGAAGGGGAGTCCCATGAAACTGGGTAACTTTGATTTTGCAATTTAAGCTAATCTGATCAGCAAGCTGATATGCCTGCCAAAAGGAGTGAATGACAAGCTCATGACAACGCCATTGCCACTTGCAGGAAATCATCACGCCACCATCATCACTGCCTATGCTCTCACCATGATGAACCCTGATGAGGTCACAGAAAAATTTTATGAAGACCTAGAGACCGTTATCATCAATGTGCCAGAAGAGGACAAGCTTATAACTCTGGGTGACTTAAATGCTATTTTTAATGCTATAGTGAAAATGAGTTGTTATAGAAATATTGAAAATCTGCTCTATTTTTTCTCTATTTGTGATCCTAACAAGTTAATTATTGTGTAAAACTCCATTTCCAAAATTTCAAATATTACAAACTGTCTTCCAACACACAAAACAGACTTTATAATCTACTCTATTGAACGCAATGCAAAAAATAGAAATGATATTTTATAATAGGTTTTTATGTTCTTGTTTTTAATTTTAAGGGATAAAATGTCTCATCTCCTTGTTCAGTTCATTAAGCTTTAATTCTATTTTCTTTCAGTTTTATTTGTTACTTCAAAGAGAGTACCTCTAACTTCTTTGAATTATGAATTGTCTTTGAAATGTCATGAGTAAAAGGCATATCACTCATCTGGGCCTTGATTTCCTCATCCGTAAAGTTGAGGATATTAGACTAGACTCTTTCTGAGGCCTCTCTCCAGCATGAATATTTCATGTTTTATGTTCTCTACTGGTGATGTGTTTTTATGGATACCTAAAGGAATGTTCGATTATTAGAGCCATTCTGGGTATGAAGAGTCTTTAAAATTAAATTGTAAAGTCCAAGATTAAGTTCTTGCTGGATAAATCAATGGCAAGAAGAAGGTATTTGGAGAGTAAATTTCAACAAAATTTTTATGAGGGCTGAGGGTACCAAACTAAGTAGATTCTCTGGAACTGTGAATTCAGACTCTATGTGTGTGTGTGTGTGTGTGTGTGTGTGTGTGTGTGTGTGTGTGTGTGTGTGTGTGTGTGTGAAAGACAGAGACGCACATATATCATATATCATTAGATTAGTTTGCATCCAGAATTAACTGTTTACTAAGATGTTTAATAATCAGTGGAAGCTATTTTATTATTTAAAAATATTTAGTAGTATTGTGTGTGTGATGAGATACAGTTAAGAAAATTAAGTTAGATAACAAGTAAAAACTCCCTTTAATAAAGACTTTGAACACTAGTAGGAGTCATATACTTCTGCCAGGGAGTTAAAAGACAGGACAGTAAAAAGAATAAGAAAAATATGCTGGCAGAAAATACATTTTTTATCTCACATAACTTTACCATTATTATTCGCATAATTTCATTTTGGTAAAATTCTATTCAATACTAACAATGAAAGAGTTATCAAAGATTTGCTAACGTCTCATTTTGGTTGAATATCATTAGGTACTTTATAACCTATGATCGGGAATTTCATCATTTGGTAAATGTAAGGATCTTAGATCCACAGAATTGTTTATTCAAGGTCAATCTATTTAGAAAGACGAGGTTGGGATTTTGGTGAGATGAAAAACCCAATTAAAAAATAAAGAGAATCAGGAATTACGATTTCCACAGACAAGAACTGTTTTTTCAAATGTCCTTTCTTACTGCCAATGCTCTTGTCAAATTATTTTAATAAAGCTGCACCATTCCAGGTGGAGAAAGGCATTTTCAAGTAAGTAATTGTCACCTACCTCTATTACTGACTGATTTAGAAGATCACAGCTAGTATACTATAACTTAGTTTACCATCTGGCCTAAGACTCATGACTCCATTTTTTCCTCCACAACTCATTCCATCACAAAATAAAAAACACCACTCCTTTACAATACTTAAGATGCAAAACTAAACAATTGTTTGTTTCAATTTTTTTCTGAAAAAGTTGCTGATTTTTGCTTTTCTCAAAAAATATACTTCTATGTGGCTTCCAATATATAGTTAACCTGTTAGACTACATTTTCTTCTCCTTTCAAGTCCTTTGTCCCTTTGTTCTATCACTCTTCAAAACTTTTCATCTCACTCCATTTCTTGCTTCTTTATGCCATTGGAAAAAAATGGAGACAATATCATTACATATCTGACTGAATACATGAAAAGATTTTGTCATCTAATATTGACTGGCCCCTCAATTTATCAAGAAAATCCATTGCTTCTCCGAAATTGACTCCCTATCCCACTTCCCAAGAAACTATTCCAAATATTCTTTTTTTCTCCCCTCATTCTTTCCTCTCCTTTTACTCTCTGAGCCAAGGGTTTTCTCTCTTACTTCATTGAGAAAATTGAGCTTTCTTCTCTTCATTTCAAAACCTTTAATATCCTCCATGCTTTTTTTCTTTTTTTTCCCTCAAACATTGACAGTGACATGATCTTTCTCACTAATACTAGCTCCTCTTTATATGCCCTCCACTTTTCTCCAGTAAATTAACTACTCAGTCATGCTTTCCATCCTCTCAGGATTTCTGTTTTTCTGTCTGTGTTTATGTCAGTCTTTCTCAATTAATCAATCAATAAACATTTATTAGGTGATTCCTGTGTGCCAGGCATTGTGCTAAGTAGTGAAAATGCAAATACAAGCAAAAAAAGGAAATATAGTTTGCTCAGGGAGCTTTTAGGCTAATGGAGGAATGCATAGAAGGAAGCTGAAAGGGAAAGGATTAGGAATGGCAGAAAAAGTCCTGAGTCAAGACTAGACCCTAGAGAGTAATGAAGACATGGTTGTGCATGGGTGTTTTCCTTAAAATGGAAGTCATGGAAAGAATTAGAAATTTACACAGGATTTCAGTTGGTCTTGTTATAAAAATTCAGTTTTGTTCTTTTTTCCCACCCCTCATCCCATATCTTAGAGAAACAAATACTTGAATCCTTCCATGATTGTATCTCTTTCATCAAGAGCCCCAGTCATTATCTTCTCACCACAGTCTCAGACAAATGGTTCCCCTCTCCCAACCACCTTGTGTCTAGCAACACTTGATTAGTTTTCATATGAATAAACTACTCAACTGGTGAACAATTTTTGAAGGGTGAATTTTCCTTCCTAATTTAGGGGGCTATCTTCCTTCCCTAAGCAATGTCCAATTCAATAATATGTTTCTAAAGAAAGTAGACACTGAGCTATAAAAAGGTGTAACTATTCACTAGAATCATGTACCACTTCATTCTTGGGGACATCATTCAAAAATCTTTGAGCTAGTGTTTCCCCTTCTGTAGGCAGTTATTCTTTAGCCTGGAGTAAGTACTGGGGCAACTCTGTTATGTACAGTATCTCTAATAGTTTTTGGATGCCTGTGATGGTTGGTAGGCTATGAAAAACAACATCAAAGCATACACAAGTTCAAAGTAGGAGATATAAAATTAACAATGATTTCAATCCCTGAATCCTCATCATTGTGGAGTCATGAACTCCTGATGATGGGAAGACTCATCATTAAGCATGTTGTTATCTTGCCTTAGTCAAAGAAATTTCCCATCGGATGAGGAGATGAGTTGTGGTTTTAACGTCAGAATTGTTTTGTATGACCTAGGCCTGAAAATTACAAACTAACCTAACTTAGATAATATAGTCAAAACTCATTCAGCTCTATTTGATTCTGAGTAAATAAGAAAATGTAATAAATATGCTTTGAGTTCATTAAGGAATTTTGTATCAAAATTTCACATACTTCAAGGGATTGAAAGCCACATGGCTAACTTTTTCACTCATAGATTCAGAGAAAAAACTTTCTCACTCAGAGACACAATAGAAAAATGAGGAGGGGGAATGAGTCAGCAGGATTGTGATATTATCATTTTAAGATCATCCTTCAATCCTCTGATGTACTGAGGAACTTTGGAGACACAAGGCAGTGCTCCTTGTGAAAATCCATTAACATCTTAACTTGGATGGAGTCTCTTTCTGCTGCCTTATTACTAAAAGTCAACTCTGTAAGTCTCAAAACTTGAGGTGTTCTCTGAATTTAACTTATCCTTATCACTATCTTTCTTTTCATTCCTCAGCCTCCACAGGCACAATCTGACACTTTTTCTTCTGTCATAGCACTTACATCGATTCTTTTCAATTTGTTCTTCCCACTGAGACATTTTTTTAAGAAATGAAAACATTGTTTGTGTGCCACTATATTAACTGGTAAAGGTTCCATGTGTTCTATCCCACTGGTACCTTTTATTTCACATACTGGTTTGTCCATTGTATATTTGAACTAAAAACAGAAAGAGTCACTAACATGTTGAAAGATAGGAAACATCAACAGTGACCTAGATTTCCCATTAAAATTCCTTAATGAACTCAAAACTTAGTTTTCCTTTGGAGTTTTGCCTTTAGATAAAATGAGAATGCATGTGCAATTAAAGCACTTCAGGTAGTATATAAATGTTATCAAAATTATTGCAAAAAGGAACACAGTAATAAAATTAACAAATCATGCTTGTAGGACTTCCAGATTTACAAAACAATTTCTTCCAAAAACTCTACTAGGCAGAAAGTGAAAATACTATCGTGTTTGTTTTATCAATGTATAAATCAAGACTTAGAGGAACAAGTGGTTTACCTAGGGTCACACAGTTGGAAGATTGATATTAGAGCTACAACATAAATGCAGGGCAACTGACTCCATGTTCACCGCTCTTTCCATAATATAACCTTGCCTTTTACTTCAGTGCTGGAACTCTGATACTACAGTGATGTGTCTTCCCTGCTATTTAAGCACCCCATCTCTCCAGTGAAGCATATTGCAGCATATATGTGCTGGCACAATGAATGCAATTGTTACCCATATCCTCCATAAGGAGTACTCAACATTTTGGGAGACTTCTAAATATCTTGGCCTTTGTATGGATGCTGGTGGGGCACTTGAGTGGTCCACCGATGACCATGCTCTCTTGTTTTGTTTATTCATACATATGTAAAAGCATCCATAACAATCTTTCTTCTGTGTAATTCTTGGTTAGTAATTATTTGCTGCTTACTTAAGCTCAACATAGGTGTCTCTATTATCGTCTTGGAAAGGATACTGCCAGCGTTATTCATTGACAAAACTTCAACTTAGATAATTCCACAATTTGAAGTCATGCAGAATCACCAGAAGAATATTTTTGTCTATACTAGTAAATGTTAAGAAATAAGAACACTACATTTTGAAGATAAATTATCTTGTTACCATCTTTAATTATGTCTTTTTTTCGAGAATTAAAAAAAATCAGAACCTGCAATTAATTACTTAAGATTGTCTCTATGTAAATAGTCCTAAAATTACAAACATTGTTCTATATGCACAGTCATTTCTGAGAGAGTAAAAATTTAATAAAACACTATAATCATGAGGAAAAAATGACATTGTATATGGGAAGTTATAAATAGTATTCTATACTACCATGGCAAGTTGTATACAAAATGTTGCACAAATTGTTAAAATAAATGCTACTTGAAGAGCTATTACTGATATTCATTCAGTTGGACTCATAATTCACCTTCACTTTTTTTAATTTGAAATAAAAATGTCAGAAGTTGACACAGATTTCCCTTACCATTTTATAAGTATATTGTTGAGCATGCAAATATCACTTTTTTTGTTGTCACCTGGAGCAGTGAGAAATCTTCAAAGTGTGAATCAAATCAAAAGAAAACAGTGATGAGAATGTTTGAGTTCAAATATATGCATACATATTATATACATATATGTGTATGTATATAATACATATATATGCACGTGTATATATGTGTATACATATATGTATATATACATATATATACATACACACACGTGTATGTGTATGTATATATATATATACATATATATATATGTATATATATATATATATATATACACACACACATATGTATACACCTTTTTCACCTGGGGCAGCTAGGTGGTATAGTGGATAGAATGCTGGGCCTGAAGTCATGAAGTCCTCTCTTCCTGAGTTCAAGTCTGGCCTCAGACTATTGGTAGCTGTGTGACTTTGGTTTAAGTGAAATGACTAAACAACAATAAATCCTTTACCTGCATGATAAGACAGAGTAAAATAGCAGGTGGCAGAAGAAAGGATGTCATATATTATTCACTCAGTCTCATTTCCCATAATTCAAATTAGAGAAAAAGAAAATATGAATATTCATGTGACTATTGAATCCTGTCTCAGAATTCAGGTTTCTTTTATTCATCTTCATGTATATTCTTATGGTTAAGCTTCAATTTTATTATCTCTAAAACTATCTCTAGCATATAGTAGGCACTCATAGGATTACATATTTACAGCAAAAATTTTCTTAAGAGGTTATTTAATCTAAAACCCTTATCTCATCCAGAGAGTGGAGGTTAAGTGAGATGCCCATGATCATATAGCAATTGAGTCTCAGAATCAGGATTTGAATTCCAGTCTTCCTGATTCCAAGTCTATCATTGTGAGACACAAAAAAGCTTATCACTTAATTAAGATTGATTAATTGATGGATGGTGTTGGACTAAATAATTTCTGAATTACCTCCCAATTCTAAAATTTGTGTTCCATGCTAGTGTATTTATTATTATATTTGTTATTTTATCACAAATACTCAACATATAAATATTTATAGCATGTTTTCTTTAGTAGAGGCAATGAATTGGAAATTGAGGGGATATTTATCGATTGGGAAATGGCTGAACAAGTCGTGGTTTATGAATTTAATGGAATGCCATTGTGGTATAAGATGAACAGGCAGATTTAAGAAAAATCTGGAAAGACTTACATAAACTGTTGGTAAGTGAAGTAAGGAGAACCAGGGGAATATTGTACACACTAACAACAACATTGTGCAATGATCCACTATGATAGACTTAGCTCTTCTCATCAAGATAATGATCCAAGACAATCCCAAAAGACACATGATAGAAAATGTGATCCACATCCAGAGAAAGAATTACAGAGTCTGAATTCAGATCAAATCATATTTTTTTCACTTATTTTTCACTTATTTTTGTTTTTTGGATTTTTTCCCCTTCTTTTCTGTCTCTTCTTTCACAACTTGGCTAATATGTAAATAAGTTTAATATAATTATGCAAATATAACCTATATCAGATTGCTTGCTGTCCTGGGAACATGAAAGGGTAGTGAGGTAGAAAAATTTGGAACTTAAAATCTTATAAAAAAATGAATGCTAAAGTCTACCTTTATATAGAATTGAAACAAAACACTATTTACAAAGCAGGCAAAAAAAGAAATATGCAAAGTAAGTAAAAATAATTCTGGAAAGAAAAATCACTGGAAATTTGAGGAGAGAAAAGTGGAGACCAAGAAATTATTCAAGTAAAAGACAACCTTAAAAAATACTAAGCTCTTAAAAATATATTTATTTTTAGTTTTTAGCATTCACGTATATAAGATTTTGAGATCTATCAAAGTTAGTTATCACACAAATTTCCTATTACTGTGTACAGTATTCTCCTGGTTCTGCTCATTTCACTCAGCATCAGTTTATCTAAGTCTTTACAGATTTTTTTTCCAAAATCTATCTGTTCATCATTTCTGTTTTTTAAATTTTAGACTCAAACACCAGAACACAAATACAGAACAGAGGGAAGAAAGAAAACAATAACATAAACTTAAATATTATAATTTAAATATGAAATAAGAAAGGGAAAAAAAAACTGCTCATCATTCCTTCTGGAACAATAGTATTCCATTACATATATATACAACAACTTATTCAGACGTTCCCCAACTGATGGACATCCCCTCAATTTCCAGTTCTGGACCACCACAAAAAAAGTTTCCATAAATATGTTTTGCATGTGGGACTTTCCCCCTTTTTTTTTTATAAGCTCTTTAGTGGATCAAATGGTATGCACAATTTTATAACCTTTTGGGCGTACTTCCAAATTGATTTCCAAAATGTGTGAATGAATTCACAACTACACCAACAATGCATTAGTGTTCCAATTATCCCACATCTTTTCCAACATTTATAATTTTCCTGTTTTGTCATGTTAGCCATTCTGATAAGTGTGAATGTGGTACCTCAGATTTGTTTTAATTTGCATTTCTCTTACCAGTATTGGTTTAGAGTATGTTTTCAAATGACTATGGATAGCTTTAATTTCTTCATCTGAAAAATATTTCTTCACATTCTTTGACCACTTATTAATTGGGGAATGGCTTGTATTCATAAAAATTTGACACATTTCTCTCTATATTTTAGAAATGAGGCCTTTATTGGAGACACTGGCTATAAAATTATTTCACAGCTTTTACTTCCCGTCTAACCTTGGTTGTATTGGCTTATGCAAAACCTTTTTAATTTAATATAATCAAAATTATCCATTTTTACCTTTCATCATGTTTTCTATCTCTTGTTTGGTAATAAATTCTTCCATTCTCCGTAGATCTGACAGGAAAATTATTCCTTGGTCTCCTAACTTACTCTCACTTTATGTCTAAATCGTGTACTCATTTTGACCTTTCCCTGCTATATGTTGTAAGATGTTGGTCTATGCCTCATTTATGCCATACTATTTTCTAGTTTTCCCTGAATATTTTGTCAAATAGTTAATTCTTATCCCAGAAACTGGAATCTTTTGGTTTATCATATAGTAGATTACTGTAATCATTGACTGTTGTGTCTTGTGTGCCTAACTTATTTCACTGATCCACAATTCTATTTCTTAGCCAGCACCAAGTAGTTCTGAGGATTTCTACTTTATATTTCAGTTTAAACCTGGTATGGCTCGACCATTTTCCCTTGCATTTTTTTTTCATTAATTCCCTTGATATTCTAGACCTTTCTTTTTTTCAGATAAATTTCGTAATTTTTTCTAGATCTGTAAAATAATTTTTGGTAGTTTGAGATGTCACTGAATAAGTGAAATTATTTAGGTAGAATTGTCATTTTATTATATTAGCTCTGCCTACTCGTAAGCAACTGATATTCTTCCAACTATTTAGATCTGATTTTATTTGTGTGAAAATTATTTTGTAATTTTGTTTATATTGTTCCTGGGTTTGTTTTGGCAGGTAGATTCCCAGACATTTTATGTTGTCGACAATTGCTTTAAATGGAATTTCTCTTTCTATGTCTTGCTTCTGTGATTTGTTAGCAATATATAGAAATCCCAAGGATTTATGTGGGTTTATTTTGTATCCTGCAACTTTACTAAAGTTGTTAATCATTTCAAGTAGTTTTTTAGTTGATTCTTTAGGATTCTCTAAGTATATTATCATATAATCTGCAAGCAGCGATAGCTTTATTCATTCATTGCTTATTCTTATTTCTTTTACTCCTCAAATTGCTAAAGTCAACATTTCTAGTACAATATTGAGTAACAGTAGTGATCATTTCCATCCGTGTTTCACCCTTGATATTATTGGAAATACTTCTAGCTTATCCTCTTACACATAATGTTTGCTGATGGTTTTAGATAAATGATACTTATCATTTTAAGGAAAATTCTTTTTATTCCTGTGCTCTGTAGTGTTTTTAATAGCAATGCGTGTTGTATTTTGTCAAAAGCTGTTCTGCATCTTTTGAGATAATCATATTATTTCTCATAATTTTGTTTTGATATGGTCAGTTATTCTGATAGATTTCTTAACACTGAACCAAAGCGTCATTTCTGGTATAAATCCCACCTTATCATAGTGTATTATCCCCATGATGTTACTATAATCTCTTTGCTAATATTGTATTTAATAATTTTGTTTATCCATATTCATTAGAGAAATTGGTCTATAATCGTGTTTCTCTGTTTTGGCTCTTTCCAGATTAGTTATCAGCAACATATTTGTATCATCAACAGAATCTGGTAGGACTCCTTCTTCACCTATTTTTCCAAATAGTTTACATAATATTAGAATTAATTGTTCTTTAAATGTTTGTTAAATTCACTTGTAAATCCATCTGATCCTGGAGATTTTTCTTAGGAAGTTTATTGATGGCTTATTGAATTTTGTTTTCTGAAATGTGGTTATTTAAGTATTTTATTTCCTCCTTTGTTAAACCAGCATTTTATGTGTTTGCAGATATGCATTCATTTCACTTAGATTGTCAGATTTATTGGCATTCAGTTGGTCAAAATAGCTCCTAATTATTCTTTTAATTTCTTTTTCATTGGTGGTAAATTCACCTTTTTCATTTTTCATACTGGTAATTTGGTTTTCTTTGGGCTAAGCCTTTAAAATAAGCTAAGGTCAGAGTATATTCCAAGTATGGGGAATAATTGTTTACAATAATTGAGGTAGTGGATGGAATTTCATGTTAAGGAAAGGAGTTAGCTATACAGGTAGAGTGAAATAGTTTGTTTTTTCTTCTTTTTTGTGAAGGAAAAGCACAAGAAAGAAAGACTAAAAAGGTAGGTTAGAACTAGGTGGAACTCTTAAACGCTGGACTAAAGGATGCGTATTTATTGTAGAAGCAAAAGAAATCAACTGAAGATTTTGAGTAAGAGCATGACAAGGCCATATCTATATTTTAGGAATAAAAGCTATTTGATAGCTATGTGGAACAACTGTGAAAGCAGTGGACACTGAAAGTAGGGAAGGCAACTGGAGGTTCTTACAGTAGGTCAGAAAAAAGGTAACGAAGGCCTGAACTAAAATAACATCTATGCCTCCTCTGAGACAAGAAAGAAAACCACAAAAAAAGAAGGTATGCGTAAAGAAACACAGCTACGTTGGCATTTAGAAGATGGAAGTTATGAGAGTAAATGTCATATGGTTTTTAAATTTTCAGTAAATTAATAGGTTAGGTCATCCACAAAATTTGAGGAAGGTGGGACTAGGGGTGAGATCATAAGACATACAAAAAAACTTAGAACAATTGATTTTGAGAATTCACTGGAAGAGCAGGATAATCAACAGTGACTGAGCAGTTCAATCTCTTAATAATTCAACTAATCAACAAATATCTATTGAATACTTAAGTGCTAGGTATACCAGTAAAAAAAAAAAAAACAAGCTTCCTATCTATCTATCTATCTATCTACCTGTCTGTCTGTCTGTCTTTCTGTCTGTCTATCTATACATATGTGTGTATGTGTGTGTATATATATGTATACACATGTGTATATATGTATATATATATACATAATGCATGTATATGTAGATTGTAGATCTATATGTATATTGTATAATGTATATGATGTGTACAATATAATATATGATGTATACACATATAATGTATACCTATATGCATATACATGTATATGTATATACATATAAATACAGCTTATATATAACATATAAATTTAATTCTAAATATTACATAGATTTATATGTACTTTTTGTCTCATATACCCATGTAAACTTGAAACATATATGCCTACATGCACATATAATATTAATATGTAAATTCATATTATTTAGTTATTCATGTTTATATTACACAAATATCCATGTACATATGTATATATTGTTATATATACACTGCATCTATGCAATATATAATGAATTTTTAAACACAAGATAGTTTAGAAGGAGGGCAGTAATATTTGGAGAACTCATAAAAGCCTACATGCTGAAGATAGTGGTTCGACTCTATCTTAAAGGAAGACAGGTGTTTTAAAAGTTAGACCTCAGGAAGTCATGCAATCCAGGTGCATGGGATAGCAAGTGCAAAGGCACTGAAACTTTCTAGAGAGTCCTACAGCAGGCCTGATCTGGTCATATAAATCAATACTATGACTTTGCCAGTGACCCCTGAATCAGTCCCAATTTAGGTCACTTGCCTCTTACTTAAAGAAATTTCTCCAGAGGCTTTCCCAGGTCCTTATGTTTCTCAAACTGCCAACTCCTGTTTCCTGACCTTGCCTGAGCTTGACTACTATAAGGCAGATCTCCTAGGCTTCAAAGAAAACAATGTTACTACCTGCCATGAGGTTGGATCTTGAGGGAGTTCCTTAAACAGTTTGATTACCAGTTTCCCCTACTGAACCTCTCTCCTGCCACTGATACTCTCAATGAACTCATTCCTTTATGCTTAGCATTCCCCTATCCCATCATTCTCTCACCATCTTAGAGATTTTAAATCCCTAGACTACCGAGGTTCCAATCCTGTTCCTCATTCATGCCTACCTGTTGTCTTACTCCAAACCATTGCCAACCCTACACCTCTAAGTATTCTGTTCCAAATCTACCTACACTTCTCACTGTGTTCTCTGGTAAACCAAATTGATAATTAACAAACTTGTTTTAATCTTAGACTTTTTCCACCTCTTTCTATCTTCTAGTATTCATTGATGATATTATTTCCTCCGCAACCTTGTATTATTGTTTGTGCTTGTACCCATATCTTTAACTCATTGTTCTTGATGAGGGAGTCAGAATATATCTGGCTTCTCATTGCCACTTCTATATTCTGTCTACCACCATTGTTCAGCAATCTTTCCTCCTTTGAAATTCACACTTAGAATTTATGAACTAATTAAGATGCTGATATCATGATCTATTTTTAATTTTTTAAAAATTTTTGATATATAATTTATTTATTTTTCAGTTCTTAACATTCACTTCCACAAGAATTTGAATTCGAAACTTTCTCCCTATCTCTCCTCACCTGCCACCCCAGGACAGCATTTACCCCATCAACCACTTCCTCCAGTCTGTCCTCCCTTCTATTACTCACCCTTCTTCCATCCCCCTTCTCCTCTATTTTCCTGTAGAGCAAAATAGGTTTCTATACTCCATTGCTTGTATAGCTTAATTTCCAATTGCATGCTAAAACAATTATTAACATTCATTCCTAAAGCTTTGAGTTCCATATTCTCTCCCTCCCTCCCTACACTTGATAAGACAAGCAATTCAGTACAGGTCATATGCAACATTGCAAACCACTTCCATAATATTACATTGTAAAAGACTAATTACATTTCCCTCTGTCCTCTCTTGCCCTTCATTTATTCCATTCTCTCAGTTGACTTGTCCTCCCTCAACAGTGTTTGCTTCTGATAATCCCTTTCCACAGTTAGCTGTCCCTTCTATTATATTCCTTCTCCTGTCCCCTTCCTTCCTACAGTGTCAAATAGATTTCCATATCCAATTGAGTGTGTGTTATGCCTTCCTTAAGCCAAATCCCATGAGAGTAAGGCTCAATGACTTCCTTTCATCTCTCCCCTCTTTCCTCTATTGTAAAAGCTATTTCTTCTTTCTTTTATGTGAGATGATTTGCTCCATTCTATGTCTCCCTTTCTCTTATTGCTAGTACATTCCATTCAACAGTAAATTTTATTTTTTTAGGTATTCTCCCTTTGTATTTGGCTCACTCTGGGCCCTCTGTCTATGTATGTATATACACACACATACACACATGTACATAAATATACCTACACATATATAATATACACATACATACATACCCATCCATACCTACATATATATATTCCCTGTAACCACTGTAAAACTGAAAAAGGTCTCATGAGTTACAAATAACATCTTTTCATGTAGGCATATAAACAGTTCAACTTTACTGAGTTCCTTAAGGTTTCTCTTTCCGGTTTACCTTTTCATGTTTCTCTTGATTCTTGTATTTGAAAGTCAAGTTTTCTATTCAGCTCTGGTCTTTTCAACAACAGTGCTTGAAAGTCTTCTACTCCACTGAAATTTCATTTTTTTCCCTGAAGTATTATCAGTTTTGTTGGGTAGGTGATTCTTGTTTTTAATCCTAGCTCTTTGACCTCTGGAATATCATATTCCAAGCCCTTCAATATTTTAGTGTAGAAGATTTTCTTCAGTGAACTTTTGAACTTCCTTTTCCATTTGACTAATTCTGCTTGTTAAAACATTTTTCTCCTCATTGACTTTTTTGACTTGTTTTGCTATTTGGGTTAGTCTATTTTAAAGGTATTATTTTCTTCAGCATTTTTTTGGGAGTCTCCCTTAGGAAGCAGCTGACTTGCTTTTCATGGTTTTCTTGCATCGCTGTTATTTCTCTTCCCAATTTTTCCTCTACCTCTTTTATTTGATTTTCAAAATTTTTTTAGAGGTCTTCCATGACCTGAGACCATTTCATATTTTTTGGAGCCTTGACTGTTATGTCTTCCTCTGATGGTATGCTTTATTCTTCCTCATTCAAAAGAATGGTAGAAAATACCTTTTCACCAAGAAAGTAAACTTCTATAGCCTTAAGTCTTAGTTTTTTTTTCCCTTTTGGGGTCATTTTCCCAGCCTGTTACTTGACTTTTGAGTCTTTTTGTCAAGTGGAGGGTGCACTCTAGGGACCTGTAATTTCTCAGTTCCTCCAGTGTGACACAATCAAGGGAAAGGAGTTTATTCCGCTTCTGACATGTGCCATGGTCTGAGAGCAACCACAAATACTTTTTTCTGCCCAGGATCTGTGAGTAGGATTCCCTCTCCCGAGCCTCCATCATTTCCACCATGCTAGGTCTCCTCCTCATCTCAGAATCTCCACTCAGGACTGAGACACAGATCAACTGCTCCATTCCCTCAGGATCTTTAAGCTGAGGGCTCCAAAAGTGGATGCTGCTGCTGCCCTGGGGCCAGGGCTGAGGTCGGACTTCACACCTCTCTCACTCAGGTGAAAGAGCTTTCTCATTGACCTTTGAAGCTCTTTTTGGGGTTTGCAAATTGAGAAATCTGGGAACCACTGCTGCTACCCATGCTTCCAAGCCCTGAAGCCTGTTGCAGTCCTGGTGCTGCAAGCCAAGACTGGCCTGTGCTCCACTCTGATCCCAGCATATTAGACCCTTCCTATAAGCCTTCTAGGTTGTCTTGCGCTGGAAATCTCTTTCACTCTGTTGTTTTGTGGCTTCTGTTACTCTAGAATTTGTTTAGAGTGATTTTTACAGGTATTTTAAGGTCTATGGAGGGAGAGCTAGAACAGATCCATCTTTCCACTATCTTGGCTTCACCATATCATTATTTATTAACTCCCAGGATCTTCTTCCTTCCCGCATGAGTTCAGGTGATCAGCTCACAATATTTTTCCCAGTGCCTACCCTCATATTACATTGCTTCAATGCATATAGTGATACTTACTTTCAAATATACTTACTTTCCTTTTCCTTAATCTACAAGTTTTCATGACCTACATTTCCAATTCACCTTAAATATACTTAGAGATGGTTTATACCTTGACCTTGCCTTCACTCATAAGTATTCCTCTTTCACGTTCATGAACTTTGAAATTCCTTTGTTTAATCAAACTTTTGAGGATTCTATCTTTCCCTCTGCCTTAAAACCACCAATATCATTTCTTTGTCCTTTCTATGACTTCTAGGCCTTTAATCCTTCAATTTTTTCATCTTCTCTTTTCAGGGCTGCTTATCCACCTTTCACGTCTACCTGGCACTGTACTCTCACTTGTAGCTCCAAGAAAGTGTAAATTGTGCAGCAGCCACACTCACATAAAGCCACCTTGGCAGATGGGCTAAACCAACTTGAGAGTAATTGACAGGCCTCAAAACTGTTGGTGAGTTAGGAGGGTATCTACCTTGAGCATGTAAAGACTTCCTCCAGGAGCATGACAGATGAGAACAGTTTGTTTCAGTGGGCATGTAGACAGCTGAATCAGGTACTGTGCAGTGCTTACAGTTTAGTCAGACATGGAAGACACCAAGGTCATTCTGGGGCATTGTCAGTCATCTTGACTTTTATCTTGAGATTGGTTTTCAATGATTCTGGAAGAGAGAGTGAAACTGACAATTTTGTGCAATTCTGCCTCACTTAAATCCAATTCATGAACCATTCAAGACATCATCTTGTGATGTGCACTTTGAAAATGAAAGGCAAACAACAATAAACTAAAATCATTTGTTCTGACTTCCAGCATCAATTATGCAATACTTTGATTTTTAAAGCTCTTCACAACCTTCACCCTTCCTGATTTTATACTGTTTGGCTGAATTACAGAATAAAGGAGGAGGAGAGATGTGTAGTGATACTGGTATCACAGGTTGAGCCAGCTTGTTTAGATATTAAAGGCAAAATAGAGGAGTAAATGCTTTAGATTAGAGGCAGTGAGAAGTAGATTATATAAAGGAGTGGCAAGGTCAGTTCTGTGTGTGAAAAAAAATTACTTTGGGAACAGGTTGGAAGATGTCCTAGAGTGGAGAAAGGCTTGAGGCAGGGAGAATATCTAGAAGATTCTTGCAAAAATCTAGGCATACTGTAAGTTGATGAGATTTCCAGATGGTAGCTATGCAAGCAAAAGGAAGGGGTTAGATGTTAGACGTATTATGAAAATAGGAATAGCAAATTTGACAACTGATAGAATATGTGGGGTGAAGAAAAGTGAGGTGTATAGTTTAATGCTACACTGGATTGCTACACTGGAAGAAGAGAGATGTCTTCCACAAAAATAGCAGAAGTTTGGAAGTGGGAAGAGTTTAAGGAGAAAGCTGATGAGTTCAGTTTTGGACGTGTTAAATTTGATATGTTCCCCGAAAAACCAAATTTGAAATGTCTGATATGAAGTTGGTAATGTGAGATTTGAAGTTCACTTAAGAAAATGGTGTGGATACATAGGTCTGAGAGTATAATTAGAATAATATATGATAGGATTCTTCCTGATCTGCTCTAGTAACATGAATTATGCTAGTTTTACCTAATTCAGAATAAAGCTGTCTTCAGAACCTGATTGGCCCCTTCGCCACCTTTGACAACTTTTTTTTTTTAGCCTCTAGCTATAGTGGCATGATTTTCTGGCATCCTAAGGGCACATAAAGTCCTACTGTCACAAAATTGGATCTCAGAAGTCTAGGTGTTTCTGACTTGGTGGATGTCTTGAGACCACCTGAGGCCCTACACCTATACTATTGACCAGATGATGTTTCATCTGGAAGGCAGGAAGGTAGCTGCATCTACTAAAAGTAAGTGTTAGTGAAATATTACTGACAGTTCTTCTAAGAAGAAATGGTTTTGGATCACACAAATAAATCCACAAAGCCATCCAGGGTGGACATGAAGAATGGGAATGATACCAAAGACTAAATGTCATTTCAAAGATATTTATGTTCAGTAGGAGTTAGGGGTAAGAGAAATGGAGATAAGAGAGCTTGTGATTAGAGAAATAAGGTTTGTAACATGATTGTAGTAGGGAGCAGATATATTGAATCAATTGCATTTTCCCATCCTTGTTGACATAATAACATATATCCATAATAAATAGACTAGTAACAAGAAAGAAAATATTATGATCCTGAGTGGTGTATCAAGATAAGTTTACATTAATTTCCCATAATTTAAAAGACAGCTAACCATTATCATGTCAACATTCAGGCACATGCCCTTTAAAAATTGAGGCACTCTCAAACCAATCAGTTTTTGCAAGAAAGAAAGAGTGTGTCAGCAGAATATTACCCCTGGCAGGAAAAAAAAGAAAAGAACCAGTCATAAAGGAAGAACTCACCAAATGAGAGGAAATCATTCTTCTAAACTTAGTATTGGAAAAGTGAGATATATGATAATTTCCAAGGTGTGACTGTGTAAGAACATGACTAAAATAGAGTGGAAATTAAATTAAGACACTGAAGATTTAAAAGAATTGTGAGATTAGGGAAATCAGTAAAAATATCAGTGTGAATATGCAAGATCCAGGGTGAATAAAAAAGAAATCTGTGCACTAGTTTTTGAAATATTGAGGAAGGTGAAGGTGCATTGGAAATCCATAGATCTTTAATGAGGACACAGAAGAACATGGTGGGAAGAGTTGACAGAGATTTCAAAAGGTTGTCAAATGACAGTGAAAAAAATGTTCTGCAATATCACTGCAAAAAAAAGAGTATATGAATCCATCATCCTTAACAAGAAATCAAGAGACTCCATTGGAACAGTAATGGGGCAAATGATGTCATATGAGAAAAGTCAGGGTTCTGTTAAGATGAAAAGATGAGGAGTATGTGAAAGTGACCCTGAATCTAGGGCACTTTGTTCTGAATTGGATAGACATTCCATGTAACAGAACAACAGTGTCTGAAAAGTTGCTAACCTTTAAAAAATGAACCTGCGTATGACATGCACCATAGGTGATGACCATCTATTCAAAATAAAAAGGTAAATAATCTAATAATCTGAGTATAGGACATCAAAAGGCTTTCAGAGAAGGTCAGAACATGGACTTTAGAAAGATAAACACACATGTTACTTTAATCAGACATTCTGACATGTCAGGAAGGCAAGACAAAATTTTATCTTTCAAAACAGATGTTCTTGCAAAGTTCAAAGCTTCTGAAATTTTGTATTAATTACCTGTAGTTTCAAAGCCCCCAGCATCTTTTTTGAAGGCTGAAGCAAAAATAATTACAGAATATCAATACAACCTTTCAGAGAGTTATATGGAATGCAGGAACCATGTACTGTTAAAAGGTTTTTAGGATTTTAAGAGATTTCCATGACTTATTCTGCATTAAGACTCTGGATAAAATATCAAATAGAATAGGAAGATACAGTTTATGAAAGATTGAGGAGGGTTATAAAAGGTGATTTACTGTAAATAATTCATGATGCCCCTTTTTACAACACTGAGAAATTCTTTTCTACAGTTTTTGCTTTTGGACAGAAGTAGATGTGTAGTGAATACAGAATTTTAGAACTTAAAGCTGTTGATAGGTTTAGTATGTGTGTATAAGTTTTCATATGTGTTTGTATAATAAATATGTATGCCAAATATTATTAATATTATCATGATTATAATAATAAAGCATCTATCCAGAAAAAATAAAGATTTTTAAAGTAAAATTGCTAGTTTGCTGGAATTTTGTGATTTCTTTGTTAACATTTCAAGTAACTATTTTTGTTGCTTTCTGACAAACTTTTGGTATACCTAATGGAATGCCACATAAGGTATGCATGTGAGATAGTTAAGAATAATGTGGAATTATGATTAATGGGTAAACAATTATCAGCTGAACATCTAGCATTCAAATATGCATGCATTTCAACCAATCAATATTATGTAGTTACTTTTAGGATGTTCTGAGTAATACAAAAAGATGTTTGAAGCTAAGAAATAGTGGGGATGAGTTCATGGAACAAGGAGTTGCTCTGTATGATGCCATTTAGTCAAATTCTAGTCTAAAGCATAACTGCCTTTCACATCATCCCCATCAATACGTATGTAGCTCAGCTACCTCTACTGACAAGGAATGCACTACCTGTTCCCTGCCACTCAGTTCCATTTCTGGACACAGTTCAAAGCATTAGGAAATTCTTCCCCTGCTCTTGTTTTCTACTCATGGGTCCTCCTAGATAGTTGAAATTTGGAGCCCAGAAAATTAATACAATATTCTTCCACACGATAAGCCTAAAAGTATTTGAAAAACAACTTTTCTGTGAGGGAATTGGAGGCTACTTAAACCAGGGAAGAGATAGCTGACTTCAAGTATTTGAAGGACTGTCACAAAGGAAAGGGGATAGACTTAGTATGTTTTGCACATAAAGGTTAGAATTAGGAATAATAATTAGGAATACTAAGTCACAATAAAAGATTTTAGTTATTATGGGAGGCAAAAGCACACGTGAGATGGTAAGAAAACTATTGTGAATGCCAGGAAGTTATGGGGTTAAATACTATGTTTATTCCCTTTTGGCTGCCTGCTAGAGTTGTCATAGATTGCAAAACATTTCAGAGGTGGAAAGCACCCTAGAAGTAATTTAGTCTGATATGCTTATCACTGAGTAGAAAACTCAGGTCCTTTTGAGTCTCTGAAACTATATACATCTATGATTTGGGAATATGGTTTTCATAGAATAGATTCTGGAACAATTAGTAATTATTGGATTAAAGGTCTTCTCAACTTCCACCTATTTCATTGATACTAGACAAAGGTAAACAACTTGTAAGCTACAACTCTCACACCAACCACGTAATAAGCTCTTTAAGAGTCATTTCCTAAATTTAAAATATATATATATATATATACATTTAGTGAAGGTAAGGAAATTGTTCTATGACAAAATTCCATATAGTCAAAGCTATGATTGTTACGGCAATAATATATGGCTGTGAGAATTGAATTATAAGTAAAACTGAGTGCTGCAGAATCAACATTTTTGAATTGTGGTGCTGGAGAAGACTTTTGAGAATCCCTTGGACAGCAAGGAGATCACATCAGTCAATACTTAAGGAAATTATTTCAGACTACTTACCGAAAGGAAACATACTGAAAGTGAAGCTTAATGGCTGCATAATGAGGAGGGAGGATTCACTGGCTATGAAAGATGGAAGGGAAAAAAATGGGGCAATAGAAGATGAGATGGATATAGTGTAGTGGAAGCCATGAACAGGACTGGAATAAATTTTGGGAAACGATGGAGGATTTAAGGACCTGGCGAGCTATGGTCTATGGGGTTACAAAGAATATGACACAACAGAAGATAGTTCTTAGTAGATAATGTTCTTACAATAATTCAATTATATTTATAACTAATTTAATTCAAGGGTTTTGAAATACAAAATGATGTGGCTTTATTGAGCAATAACATTAAGGATGTTCGGGATGGATGAATCAATGAATGAATGGATAAATTAATTTTTAAAAGAACATTTATTAAGTGTGCTAAATATTTTTGGGGAAATATTATGTATGCAAATGCAAAAGTAGATAAAACACCTGTTCTTTCGGAAATTACATTCTAACAGGAGCAAAACATATAACCTTGGAATGGTGTTCAGAAAGTGGTGACTACAGATGGAAAATAGAGTGTAGACCTTTTTGAGATGCTGAGTGAAGTGTTAGGAAAGTAGCTTAACATACCCCTTTTAGTAATAACAACAAAGGTGATTTGATTGTAGGTTCATAACTGGAAAGGGGGTTAATATGATTTCAAGCCTTGAGGACTGACTTTTCCTTTTACTGCCATTTATAGAGATTAATGATAGGAATAATTATAACAGAGTCCAGTTTCTAACACAAGCTAGAGTTCCCACTTAATTTCTGGGGAAGTTCCAGAATAGTTTTAGATATTGACATGCAAATTAATTTGAGAAAGAACAAAAACTAAAAACAGGGTTGAAGATCTTGGGGTTTTTTTTCCGACGTGCACAGGTCTCTGCCCTTAATATGTGGGCTAGGAGGCTGTCTCTACAGGTTTTGAGTTGATCTTTATTGAAAAAATTTTTTTAAAGAATTCCATTACGTTTTTTATATTAGGTAGTATAAATGTACCTAGAATTGCATGGCAATTGCCCAGGCTAATGGTGTGTATAGTCTCCATCTCTGAAGATCAGCTCATGCCTACATGTAATTTTGCTATTATTTTGGTTGTTAACCATTAGCCATGTTGACAAGCCATTCTGTTTTTATTTTTTGTGGATAACACAAAATTCATACCCTAAGTCTAAAGATAACTTTTAGGATAAATTTAATATCACTTTTGAAATATGTATACACATATATGTGTACATGTATATATTTTCATGTACATACATATATGTTTATGTGCATTTATTAGTCAGCTTATGTATATGTGTATATAATCAGATTAAGTATTTTCAGAAAAACTAATTTCTGATTTGAATGAGTATAGTAGGCAAAAAGAATGGAAAGTTAACACAGCTATCAGACAGCAATAGCAGGCTCTTTATCAGGCTAGGAGGAAGTGTGAATAACATCATGTTACTTTCCCTAATACTTGTATAATCAATTATATAGTCCAATTTTTTTAAGCCTTCAGGGAATGACTAATTTTCTTCATCATCAATTTTACTTTGACTATTCTGTATTCTGAGCTAGGCTGCCTATGTAAAAGGATTTATGGACAATTTGATGAGATTATGATGAGATCCTAGATTTGTATAACAGGTCATGGAAATTTGTGCTTTTCTGAACAAAGTACAAAATATAATAAAGAATGAAAATTAATAAAGGTTTTTTTTCCAGTAAAGTAGTCTCTCATGTTGTTCTTTTTCCTCTTTTCTTTTTTCTCTTCAAAAGCCAGACAGAACCACAAAATTATACTTAAAGAAAGATTACCTTTTACAAAGCCCTCCCTTTATATAATGATTTCATTAAATTATACAAGCATATAGCTCTTTGTTCTTGATTATCTATAGTAACACTGGAATCTAAAATTCCCAATCTTTCTTTAGGAGCTCATCTCAGTGTTTTATACAATTAACAATCAAGGAGTTATTCATGTTCAACCCATCTTTCTCCAATTTTTAATTAAGCCCATTGGCTTGATCAGTCTCAGGACAGTGTCAGCAGCACTCCTCCTTATCAGAAACTTTTTTGTGTATGCCTAGCCATTTCTTCTTTAAATTAAAAAATGTCATTAAAATGACACATTATTTTATTTTATTAATTGTTTTACTATAAGCAATGAATATTAAATGATGAATCCTATTCCACAAGCTACATATAAACATTAGACATAATTGATAGGAATGACAAAGTCAGAGATGTAGGTAGGTCAGTATCAACTTAGAAGTTCCATATCATCAGACAACATTTTCACAACTCAGTTTATACTGTTTTTAATAATTTAAACATGAGCCAAGTTATTTCTTAGATTAAACAATTAAAACTATAAATCACATTGTAGCTAATTATCTATTTTGAGGGAGAACAGACTTTTCTCCAAAGACTATTTCTAGGACTTACATGATTAGCAGCAGATTGTATTCTAACTCACAAAAGGCTGCAAATGTCAAATATGGTGAATGATGTTTATTCAGTGTTCTCACCGCTGGATACAATATGAGAAGAGTATCAAAAGGGAATAATAATTTGCTACATCTTGGGGTTTTTCTTGTTGATTTGTTTCTTTTCATAGGAAAAAAAATGATAGAGTCTGATTCATTAATGTTGAAAATAATAATATAAAATATCATTGGAATTTCAATAGTTTCATCTGGGAAATATATTTTTGAATTTCCACATTCTTCCAACTCTAATAGATATAGTTTACAGAAATAGTCGTCAAGATCTTTAAACTTCAAAAAAAAACCCCAAACTGATATTTAACTGATGTATATGTGCCTTTTATTGACATTTAAATAATACAAATAATCAGTTGTGTAAAAGAAGAATGGGCATCACTATTGTCACTACTTTGCTCAGATTACATATTTTTAAAATCAGATTCTCATTTTAAAATTAAATTTTAGATTAAATAGAATCAAAAATAATGACATGGAACAAATGGACTATAAAAAATTTTTATTGAGATATAGTGAAAATGACTATTGAACTAATTAAATGAAACTTAATTTATTCAAATCATAATTACTTCTTCCCAACTCTTCTTGCTTTATGATGGAATCAGTTAGCAATCTAAGTTAAGCAATTGCATGATACCCACTTATGCATTTGCCTAAATTTCAGGATAGAAAATTAGGGGTTAATCTCACTTGTTAATCACCTGTATGTCCTTGAATGACAATTTATAGCTATTGTAGCTATTTTATTAGCTATTTTGACCAAATGCATGGCATTTACATTCTACAATTAACTGAATTTTCAAATGCTGAATTAATGATGTAGATTCATTAACAGTGTGCTCCAGGAAAATGACTCAACAACATTCTGATTTACAACATGAGAACTCAGCTTGGCTTCTTAATTTTGGCTTCTTAAATATTTGTTTTGATGTCAACTTGTGAGTAATGACACAAAATTCAATGACCAATATACAATATTCTTTTTTGTTTGGGTAAATGTTAGTCACTGACTATTTGAGATTTACCTGCCTAAAAATAGCTCTTAGTAAAACCAACTGTAATAGTAGGATGGGTATGGGAGGAAGGGAAAATACTTTCCTGAAAGTGAAGTTCTGCAATAATTTCCAATTAATCTAACATTTGGAAAGCAAAACCAATTAAATTATTTCTGTATCAAAATCTTCATCATAGACTAAGAATTCTTCACATCTGAGTTGGAAGATATAGTAGAAGCTTTGGTGCAAAGAGAAATGAGTCATTCTTATTCTTCAATGCACAACATATGTATGAATATGATACATGCAATTTAAAAAAAACTTGACAAAATGAAGAAACGATATGGGAGCAAGCATAAGAATGCAAGCATTCCATTTTCAGAGGTATTCTGGTAGGTGTTTAACAACTGACTCTCCAAAAAATGTATACACAATGTACTTTTAAGTTACATATGCATTATTAACATTTCCATAATTTCTGCATCATTTTCTTAAATCCATACAGTCAATAAATCAACTTTTGATTTGTAACATTTGCTGATTTTCCATAGTATAAATTCTCTTACTAAACTTTTAGCAATTAAGTCTCTCAAATTAGTAATAACTGACTCTAGCACAAGTTGACGCTTTTTCAACTAAAAATTTCACACAAAAGTCCTTTGAACTGATTTGAACATATAACATACTATCACTGATTTAATTTGATATTTGTTTGTATGTCTAGAGAGAGGGAGAGACTCAAATTATAACAAATATATTTTCAACACAGAAAATCTTAAATGTAATATGTTTAAAACTTTCACAGTTTTAAAAGTAAAAAAAAACAGTTTGGAATAAAGTCTGATTCTTGTAAAATCAATCAATAATAATCAATTCATTTTAAAAAATATAATTTCATATTCATGTTTGGTTTTCTGAAAATCTTCAAAAGGTGTTCCTATCTCTCCCCCCCCCCCATCTTTATGGCTGCCTCTTCTGCATTTTTGCTTTGACCTGTGAACAACTCACTATGACAATCATATCTTGGATCCTTAATTAGTTCTACTATTCCTTGGTGCTGGGATAGGTCACAAATGGTAATGATGAGTTTGCCCCTTGCTCCGTTTGTGCTCTTGTCTCTGGATGCTTAGACATAATTACAAATTTAACTAAAACAGTTGAGGTTTCACCTCCAGTGATACGCTTTTTGTATAGAGAGGTCACTTTCTTGCTTGCTGACATTTTTATTAATAACATGAAATCTCTCAGCTGGGTGGACACAGACACTCTGCAGTGACACTTCCCTCTTTACTATATTATGCCACAAAGAACCAACTTACTAAGTCCGTTGTCACAGACGAATATTTTTTTTAACTTCTGCATGATTCACAAGACTATATAAGGTATAAGACTAAAAGCCAGATAGTACAAAGCACCATATAAAGACAGTATTACCAGGTAGCCTTCCTGTATAATCCCAAATACTTTGATATTAGAAAATACACAGATAATTAAAATTTCTCATTTTTTACTTGGATCATATAGCTACAAGTTCTGTTTTCCAAACTAACATTTGCTTTACAATGAATACAGGATTAATAGCAGGTTTTTTTAGTAAAGATATAACATATATATATATTCACATATGTGTATATATGTGTGTTTGTGTTTATAAGTATATATATATATATATATATATGTGTGTGTATAGATACATATATATATGAAATTTACCCAACTTTTCATAATATATAGACCCATGGATATATGTGCATATGGAAATGAATATTCACATGTGTGTTCAAACCCCAGTCTCTTACATGAATTTTGACCACTCATTTAACTTCCCTGAGCCTCAGCTTTCTCCTTTATAAAAGGAGAACATTTAAAAGCAAACAAAGCAAACCCACAAGTTCTCTTTTCATTCCTAAGATAGGATAAATGATCCTATGCTCTTGGTATTCTCATTTACATACCTCAATATTTTAAGGACCTATGATTTCATCTATGTGACTTTCTTCTACTGACCCTAATTACTGTTTGTATATATATACCTTAATAGATAATCTTCATAGCTGCTGGGTAATTACTAATCACCAATAAATGTGTTGATGAGTCACAGATATACAGATGGAAAAAAGGGGAAAATCAGAGTTTTGCATATATTATATCAGGTTTTCCCAACACTAGAGTGAGCTAGGTGCTATCTTTATGAGAAAACTGAAGTTAAGCAATGTTATGTGACTTGCTCAGAGTGACAGTTACTGGGTGATAGCTATGACTTCTATATTTCCTTCTTTGTTTCCTCTGATACTGCCATCCTGGACTATTTCAATAAACTGCTAATAGGTCTGCCTGCTACAAGTCTCTCCCCACTCTAAAACATCCTCCATTCAGCCATCTAAGTGATTTTCTTAAAAGGTAGGTCTGATCATGTTACTCAATAAACTTCAGCGGCCGCTATGTCCTACAAGGTCAAATACAAAATACTCTGTTTCACATTCAAAACCTTTGATAACTTAGCTTTCTCCTATCTTTCTAGTACTCCTAAACTTTACTCCTCTGACACACACTGTTTGATTCAGTGACACTGACCTTCTGACTGTTCGATAAACAAACCACTCCATCTCTAAGCTCCAGGCATTTTCTCTCACTGTCCCCCAGGCTTGAAATTCTCTCCAACCACTGATATCCTGTGCTTCCTTAAAGTCCCAACTAAAATTCCATTTTTGCAGTAAGCCTTCTCCCAACTATTCTTTCTTCTAGTCCTTTTACTCTATTTCCCATTTATCCTTCATATAGCTTGCTTTCTACATATTTGTTTGTATTTTGTCTCCCCCATTAGATTGCAACCTCCTTGAAAGTAGGGATTGTCTTTTGTCTCTTTTTGTATCTCCAATGCTTGGCACAGTGCTTGGCACATAATAAATGTCCATTGATTTAAGAGGTTTAATATCCCCCCCCCCTCCAAATATTCTGGAAACTAAGAAAAAAAAACACATTTTTAGATTTTCTTTTTCTTTTTTGGGTGATGGTAGTGGGTATCCACTATTACTTATCTTGTCAGTAAGAAATGCAACCTTCATTTACAATTTCAATCCATATTTGTTATAACACATATGACAAGCCTGACTTACCTACACTTCATTTCTGTCAGCAAAATTCGGCCTTTCAAGTAAATTTTTTTCACTCAAATAACTAAGATTAATGGTCTACAACAATTAAACCAACAAGATAATGAGTATATTTCCACTTTATATTTGCTTTGCTAAGCACATATCAGGTACACACACACACACACACACACACACACACACACACACACACATACATCCTTGTTCAGCAGGCGATAGAACTTGGAATAACTCATGGAAGTTTCAGAAGTAAATTTTGATGGGACTATTATGAAGATAATTTCCTAGTAATTGAAGCTAGGTAAAAGTGCACGTGGTATGCTTTGACCTTTGATAGGCTAGGACTAGGAGTTTGTATTTGTAGGATTACTTGTCAGAAAATTATAGAGGGAATTTTTCATCAAATCCGCATTATTCCAAATGATCTCTGAAGCTTCTTTCAATCCTGAGACTCTATTGGTGACTTAATCACACACAAGGTTAGTTTGAGAAAGATAAGGGTACATTTTGCTTTTTGGTTAAGGAAGGCATTTCTCAATTACATTAAAATATAGCTTATTTGGGTACGTCACTTGACCACTAAATAATTGCATAGGAGAAGCAGATTAAAAGATAGCATCTAGGAAATGGAGATTAGGAAAAGGATCAAGTATTTTCAATTCATATCATTACAATTGGCATAGGTAGACAGAGCAGAAAAGGGTTATTTGTTACTTAGGATATAAACCAAATAAATGGGTATTTCATGTAGCAAGTGAGGTATAATATATAACCAGCCAGATCCTGAGTTGGTAACCACAATATGTTGAAATCACTGGACGAGGTGCTTCAATGAACAAATGAATGAATTAAATTATTTTTTAAGTTCTTTTTTTATGCGAGGTACTTTACACAGTACTGATAATACAAATACAAAACCTAGATTGTTCTTGAACTTAGTAAAGAGCTTAAATTCTAACAATAGGATGAAAACATATTTAGGGAAGCAGAGACCAGGGTCAAGACATTTGACCTAGGACATCCCAGGCATAGAGAGGTTATCCTTCATGCAACTGATTGGCATGACTTCCCCAAAAGCAAGCTATTTTGATTTAATTGTTATGTTCAGAGCATGAAATGGATGGAATGGATGTAGAATATAGTCTTGTCTGTGGCCTGTTAGATACACTGAACTACACTGATCAATTAAAGAATTGCATAGTTACTCTATAAAGGATTTTTAAAAAATGGACAAGAAGACACACATTCACAAGACTTGAATAAGTTGAAACCTGAGCTATTAGTGGAGGTAGCTTCATTGATAAAGTACTAGATCCATTTATCTATAAGTATACAAGTATTATTGTATTTTAAATATACTGAGGGAGCTTGCTAATTAAAAACATTTACTGCAACTTGTTTTGTAAAATATAGAAGCTTTTATTCCTTTTAACTCATATCCTCTAATTTCTTTCTTAAATATAGATTTTTTTCATAGTAGATATTTATTTTTGTATAGCTTTTTTTCATATTATGCATGATTTTGTGTCAGAAATTTGTCTGCATCCTGAAGAGTTAAGAAATAATTTTCTGGTCCACCACAAAGACCTCTGGTATGTCTTCTTTCTTTTCCGGTGACACAAAAACTGGGTCTTTACATATATCACATTAATATCACACCCATTGCTGCTGTGGTATGGAGACTTACAACAAACTCTATTAAGTTCACTACAGTCACAGGACCTCAGCCTTGAAAAAAACCTAAGAAGTCATCTAATCTAGCCAATACAAAAAAAAAATATATGATTTCCTATACAACATATAACAAGTGGCCATGCAGTCTTTGACTGAGTCCTGCAATTAGAAAAATCCATCACAAGTCCAGGCAATCCATTCTACTTTGTGAAGCTCTGCTTGTCAGGCAATATACATACATACATACATATCTATCTATCTATCTATCTATCTATCTATCTATCTATCTATCTATCTATCTATCTATCTTTTATTTTTTTTTTACTAATTCCAAGACTAGTCTGCCCTTGGCATCTTCTGTCAATTCCTTTAAGTTTGACCCTATGACGTCAAGAAAACAAATCTATTTTTTTCTACAGAACAATTTATTTTCAAATATTTAATGAAAACAATGTTTTCCCTTTTCCAGGATTTATCTCCTTAGTTCATTCAACCTGTCTTCATATGACATGAGCTTGAGGCAATTCACCATCTTGACTGTTCTCTTTGGAGGTGTTCAAGCACATCAATGTAATTCTGAAGGCCTGGCAGCTGAGAATTGATGTTGTCATGAAATCATAAAATACTTGATGTAATCTGACTGTAAAAGAATATGGATTGACAATAATTTCCTTATTTTCTGCATATTTTGACTCTTTTAATTTAAAACATTCAGGTTAGCTTAATTGACTGACCCATCATGTTCTGATTCATATTGAAATTCTAGTCCATTAAAATCTCAGTATCTTTTTCAGGCATGCAATAACCCAGATATGGCTTCCCATTTGTTTGCTACACTATTTTTTTTTTTAATTCAAGCTTAAAACTTTAACTTTATCTCTTTTCCATTTCATTTTACTTTGTTTTACACATAGTGAGTGATTGTACAGTGCAAAAGTAAAGAGGATAGTTAATCCTTATTTGACCAATTTATACTATGTAGAAGGGCAAATTTATATGTAAATTAATTTATGTTAAATTATAGGATTGTTAATGATTTATGGGTAATATTAATCAGATACTTATCAAATATGCTTCTTTACTACTTTTTTTTGTTTTTTGTTTTTTTCTTTTTAAATTTATTTAAGTTTTCAACATTCATTTCCACAAAATTTTGGGTTCCAAATGTTCTCCCCATTTCTCCCCTTCCCCCACCCACAAATGCCAAGCATTCGAATTACCCCTATCACCAATCTGCCCTCCCTAATAACATGCCTCCCTTCCCTCATCCCCATCTTCTCTTTTGTCCTGTAGGGCAATATAACTTTCTATACCCCATTATCTGTATTTCTTATTTACTAGTTGCAACAACAATACTCAACAGTTGTTCCTAAAACTTTGAGTTCCAACTTCTCTTCATCCCTCCCTCTCCACTCATCCCCTTTGGGAAGGTAAGCAATTCAATATAGGCCTATCTGTGAAGTTTTCCCAATGACTTCCATAATAGTCGTATTGTGTAAGACTAACTATATTTCCCTTCATCCTGTCCTGCCCTCCATTTCTTCTATTCTTTCTTTTGATCCTGTCCCTCCCCAAGACTGATGACTTCTAATTACTCCCTCTTACCATTGCCTTCCCTTCTATCATTCCACCCCCACCCTGCTTATCCCCTTCTCATCCACTTTCCTGTATTGTAAGATAGGTTTTCATACCAAAATGAGTGTGCATTTTATTCCTTTCTTTAGTCGAATGTGATGAGAGTAAATTTCACGTTTTTTCTCTCACCTCCCCACTTTGTCCTTCCTCTGAAGAGTCATTTACTTGCTTCTTTTATGAGAGATAATTTGCCCCATTCCATTTCTCCCTTTCTCCTCCCAATATATTTCTATCTCACCACTTAATTTCATTTTTTTAAGATATGATCCCATCCTATTCTATTCACCCTGTGCTCTCTGTCTCTGTGTGTGTGTATGTGTGTGTATGTGTGTGTGAGTGTGTGTATCTGTGTGTGTGTATCCCACCAACGACCCAGATACTGAAAAAAGTTTCAAGAGTTACCAATATTGTCTTTCCACGTAGGAATGTAAATAGTTCAACTTTTGTAAATCCCTTATGATTTCTCTTTGCTATTTACCTTTTCATGCTTATCTTGACCCTTGTGTTTGAAAGTCAAATTTTCTTTTCACCTCTGGTCTTTTCATCAAGAATGCTTGAAAGTCCTCTATTTCATTGAAAGGCAATTTTTTCCCCTGAAGTATTATACTCAGTTTTGCTGGGTAGATGATTTTTGGTTTTGGTCCTAGTTCCTTTGACTTCTAGAGTATCATATTCCACGCCCCTTGATCCCTTAATGTAGAAGCTGCTGGATCTTGTGTTAGCCTGATTGTATTTCTACAATACTTGAATTGTTTCTTTCTAGCTGCTTGCAATATTTTCTCCTTGACCTGGGAACTCTGGAATATGGCCACAATGTTCCTAGGAGTTTCTCTTTTTGGATCTCTTTCAGGAAGTGATCGATGGATTCTTTCAATATTTATTTTGCCCCCTGGTTCTAGAATATCAGGGCAGTTTTCCTTGATAATTTCATGAAAGATGCTGTCTAGTCTATGGGACTTTCAGGCAGTCCCATAATTTTTAAATTGTCTTTCCTGGATCTATTTTCCAGGTCAGTTGTTTTTCCAATGAGATATTTCACATTATCTTCCATTTTTTCATTCTTTTGGTTTTCTTTTGTGATTTCTTAGTTTCTCATAAAGTCATTAGCCTCCATCTGTTCCATTCTAATTTTGAAAGAACTGTTTTATTCAGTGAGGTTTTGAACCTTCTTTTCCATTTGGCTAATTCTGCTTTTTAAAGCATTCTTTTCCTCATTGGCTTTTTGAACCTCTTTTTCCAATTGAGTTAGCCTATTTTTAAAGGTCTTATTTTCTTCAGCATATTTTTGGGTCCCCTTTAGCAAAGTGCTAACCTGCTTTTCATGCTTTTCTTGCATCTCTCTTATTTCTCTTCCCAGTTTTTCCTCCACCTATCTAACTTGATTTTCAGAATCTTTTTTGAGCTCTTCCATGGCCTGAGACCATTGAATATTTATTTTGGATATTTGGGATACAGAAGCCTTGACTTTTATGTCTTTCCCTGATGGTAAGAATTGTTCTTCCTCATCAGAAAGGATGGGAAAAGATATCTGTTCACCAAGAAAGTAACCTTATATAGTCTTATTTTTTTCCCTTTTTTGGGCATTTTCCCAAACAGTTACTTGACTTTTGAGTCCTTTGTCAAGCGTAGGGTATTCTCTGGGAATCTGTAAGATCTCAGTTCCTCCAAGGTGGCACAATCCAGCATATACAGTGATCTGGAAGCAGGGAGAGATTTTGTGTCCAGAATCTTAGCAATTACCTCTCCACAGCCACCTGGCCTCCAGTTCTGCCAAGTCAGTGCTGAGGGCTGATTTTCAGATAAGCTGGATGGGCAGGGCCTCCATTCAGTGTGAGATAAAGATCAGTTCCCTCAGGGCCTATACACAGGGCTGAGGTCATATTCAGCTCCTCAGTGCTCCCAGGGGTTTTTATGATCCAATAATGGATGCAGGCTGCTGTAAGGGCTGCTGTGAGAACTACTGCTGCTTGCCTAATGTGGCCTCTGTGGCTGCTGTCTGAGATCAGAGCTATAAGAAGGCCCTTCTCCCTTCCTGGCCAGCTGAAAAAACCCTGTCACTGACCTTTGGTGCCTGTGGGTTGAGGGATCTGCAGACCTGCTGCCACTGTGACTGGAGATTTTGCCCCTGAGTGCTGTTCTCCAGCCCTGCTGCAGGGTCAAGGCTGGGCTGGGCTCTGCTCCATGTCCAGTGCAATGGATGTTTCCCATGGCCCTTTCAGGTCACCCTGGGCTGGAAATCTCCTCCACTCTGTTGTTCTCCACTTCTGCTGCTCCAAAATTTGTTGCGAATCCCTCTGTAGAGGTATTTAATGGGCTGTGAGGGGAGACCCTGCATATGTGTGTCTTTCTACTGTGCCACCTTGGCTCTACCCCCCTACTACTTCACTTTTTAAGAAAAAAAATCAATTGAGTTCAAAATAATCAAACTCCAAACGGACATGGTATTGTTTTGGGTATTAGGGATACAAAGATGATATGTAAGAGAGACCCTTCTCTTGAGGATTTATTAATCCACACACAAATGAATGTGCTGCAAGGCAGAGTGTGATAAAAATAAAAGAGAAACCTAGACCAAGCGCTGTGATCAAGTTGAGAAAAAATTTTCTTTTGAAGTTTTTGAGAATTAGTTTCTAGAGGAGGTCATCCCAGAGTTGTCCATTGAAAGAAAGGGTGAATTTTAACACAGAAAAAAAGACTATTAAAGTGAGAAATAAAATATCAGCATAGGAACAAATCTACTATTTGGTGATGGCTAGTGAAATACACACACACACACACACACACACACACACACATACACACATAAACTCGTTTAAAGGTTCTTATTTCCATTTTTTTCATAGCTAAATACTGCACAAGCTGAAAGTGGATAGAAGTGATTTTGGTACATCAGATCCTTCTGACAGAAAACAAATCAGCATTATATTTTTTATAGGCTGACTTACCAGAGTTTCTGAGATTGCTTTGTCCATTCCTTGTTAAACCTGTCACAGTATTGTATGGTCTCTGTTGATGTATTTTAACTAGCCACTTATGTGCCATAAACATTTCCCAACAGCAGTGATTTTCTATGGCATGAACATTACTCAATTTTTACCTTTCCATACATACATTTGAGAAATTTCATCTTGACCAATTTCTATGATTCTTTAGTTGAATATTATCATCAGTGTATATATACACATAGGAAAAGGGATATTAACAAAAATTAGAAGGGTTACTACTTCCATCTAGTGGCAAACTAAGGCAATTTAAAATAAAATTCCTAATAATGAGGATGGTGGAAAAATTGCTAAGAAGAATTATGACACTTTTAAAGCAATTTCCATAAATATGACAAAAATATCAATCTGAAAAATAAATGCTGAAAAGTTTTATCAGTCTACAGATATGTTTTGTCCCTTTTTTCTTTATAATAGGAGTTTATTATTCTTGAATTTTACCTTAAAAAATGAAAAGCCAAGTGAATTAGGGTCTGCTTCCTACTGAATACTTACTACTGAGTTAATTTGTTCCATAAGCATAAAATATCTTGTTCCTTGAAATGTTCACTGACCTTTATCCATTCCACTTTTATGATATTCATTATAATCAAACAGTATCAAAAATTGACAAAATTTTCTAGAAAATTACATATCAGTTGATGAAATTTCTGGTTGGGGCCCCTCTTCTTTCTTTCTGGGCAAACACAGTCAGTGACATATCAAAAGGAAATAGACACTCTTCACTGCCTCCAATTTGCTGAGTCTGAAATAGATCAACTACAAAATTCTTTGATTTCCTGAAAAAAAATCAACAACACTGTGTTCACACATAGGAAGTACCACAATGATCTTATGATTCATAAAATACAATATATTGAACATTTTCCTTAAATTTGTTATATTAGACTTAGGTTCTTTCCAATACATTTATCATCCAAAGCAATATGAGGAAATGTACAAGGTACTTGTTTGGGTTCAGACCAGTTTGCAAATAGATTCTTTGGTTCCTGTACAAAAAGTCATAAGATATCTGTCATTTCAAATGCTTTCTTTTCCCCAGCATTAATAGAAACATGAATGTTACTAAGAAACATATTTTTCTCTTACAACCAAACTTATTTTCATTCTCTCTTTAATATCTGCAAAAATTTAAACTCTACACAGCCTATATCTCTTATTGTAGGAAAAAAATCTGCCAGATTTGGTTATGACAGAACAAGTTTTATATGATGTGTGAAACTCTCTGGTCTGTATGCTAAACATTCTGCTGAAATAGAGATAACATCCATGGGAGACCGAATATCATCAATCAACTCCTTTAGATATTTTAAGTTTTGTTTCATTTTTTTTCTTTGTACACCATGGCCAAATGTTTTTACTTCAGAAAAGAAGTGCATGCTGCATTAGAGAAAAGGAGTCAAAAATCTCATCATGTCAACATGTAAGCTTACTTGTTTAATTAATTTCACAAATAAAAGTAAATGATTTAAGAACTAATTTGTGACAGCAAATGACTTTACCTTTTCAGCTGACTACAGATATGCTGCCCTTAACATATCCCAGCTGCCCCTCTTAGTGTTACAAATGCTATAGTAAAGTAGCTTTAAATAGTTTTTCAGCATATTCTTATTACAAAGCATAAGTAGCCGTATATCATGACAAATAGCATTGTTGAGTCAGAAATGGCTTATTCAGTTAACAAGGATATTAATAGAATCACTAAGTGAATATATTATCAATTTATTTTATATATCAACACCTATATAACATCCCTTTCAAACTCATTTTTAAAAATCCTATTTTGGTCTTTAAAGAAAATCATTAATGCAGTTATGCTTACAACCAGTTAGGCACATTAAGCCATGTTTATACCAGTGTGGATATGTGCAAAATATACATACCTCAGATTTACCTGTGCAAAAAGGATTTCTCTTGAACACTCCCAAGCCTCAAGAGACTGCCCTTCTATAAACAAGGAGGTAGTTCTCCATCAAGAAGCACAGCTAGGTCCAAGTAAAACTGCATATATATTGGCTGAGCACTTACAGAAAATATATATCCAAACACATTGTAAATAATAAATATAGTCTTGACCCTCAAAAAGCTCACAGCAAAACTGATCAACAGACATATGAGTAAGTAACACAAATATATATGGTAACTGAACAGGACTCACAAAGAAAGTCTTTTTCTGCCAACACATTTTAAGGGTGACAGATAAAGTTGGCTTTATGGAATAGTATGTAAATGGATTTTGATAAATAAAATCGTAATAAAAAGCAGAAGAGGAGATCACCATATAATTGAATGCTACTTCTATAATGAATCATTTTGTAATGCGAAATTAATTTACCTGTGTTTTCCATTTAGATTTTCATTTATTTGATTTCTTAAAGTGGGGCATGTCTTTGGGCCTTTGTATCTGTGACTAGAATGTTATCTCATGGGTCTCTGATTTGATAAAAAGCCAGAGTATTGAGACATTCAATGCTTATTAAACTGTGAACTCATTGAGAACAAAAATTATGTTTTTACTTTTCTTTGTATCCCTAGCATTTGAAGAGAACCTGACACTTAACAGATGCTTAATAAATTCTTCTTAACTGACTATTCTTCCAATGCAATGATATGTTTTAATAACTAGAATAACACCTTTTCTCTCCCCAGAAGTCTTATATAGTGCTTCACATCAGTCAATCAAACAAACAACCGGAATATAATAATTATTTACTAAATTCTAAGTGTGAGAATACAAATTGAACGTGAGATGGTTCCTGCCCTCAAGGTTGTTATAATCTCCAGGTAAAAAAAAAACATGTTCAGAGAAATCTAAGTACAGGATACATGCAAAATAAATACACAGTAATACTGTGGGATGGTTATAAGTAAGAACTGTAAAAATCAGGCAATTCTTCTTGAAGGAGGGGCACTTGAATTGAACTTTGAGAGAGATGAAGATTTCCATGTGGCAAAAGTGGAGAGGAATAACATTCTAAGCATAGGGAATTGCCTATAAAGGTACTGAGAAGGGCCATTGAATCCTTTGGAAGTAGACTAGTTTAGGTGAAGAGAATTTTTACTATTCTCCTAACTTGTACTTTTCCATATACTAGTACCCCTCCTTACCCTGGGATTGCAACCTAGGACTGCAATATGCACCCCAAGACAGGAAATGCAACAAAATCCTGGGCCCAGTGCAAGCAAATAAACCCCTGAAATTTCATTCTTACCAGTTGTCTGATTCCTTCACCCTCATTGGGCTAAGAGCTGTGGAAACCATTGCCACCTGCCAAAACAATTAATTCCAAGACCTGTTGCTGTCTTGGAAGGGCATCTCCTGAGCTCACTACATTCTCACCCTAGTGTGAGAGACATTTCCTAAAATCTTTCTAAGTTATATTGGGCTAGAAAATTATTTTACCCTGTTGTTTTGGAATTTCTGTCTTTCTAGAATTCATTTTGAGGCATCATTTTAAGTTGTTTGGAAGCAAATTTGGGAAGGCTCTAGAGGTTCCCTTCCTTTTCTTTGCCTCCTTGGCTGCACCTTCACTAATTCTAGGTATAATATCTAATTTCTTTCAATATACAATGAAGGTGTCTCATCCTATATTGTCCACCTTTCTTGATCTTCCAAGCTTTTAGTGATCTTTTATTTCTGGCCACACAAAAATTACTAATTTTTTTGTTTTGCTTTGTACATATTGGTCATATATCTCTCATTTTGTTGTTGTTTCCTCTAATAGAATATAACATTCTTGATACAAAGAGCTATTTTTTTCATTTTTTGTCTTTGCATTCTCCACACCTACCACAGTGCTTGACACATAGTATGTACTCACTAAAAATTTTGGACATTGATTGAATTGAGAAAACTTGTGCTATTATGCCAACTTCTTTATTAACCTATTTAATGGCCTTTGATAAGTCAATCTCTTTGAATCTCAGCATAATCAAGTTATGTTGCCTGAAGGGCATGAATTATATGACCTTTATTGTTCTAAAACTTTCAATCCAGTGTCTCTAATCTTATTTAAATTTCCAAATATGAAGCTGGTTCTAGAGTAGGGTTGTGGCAATAAGGTTAAAGGTGAATAGCAAGAATAAATTCAATTTTGTAATGTGAAGGAACCTATATATAAATGGTCCTTTCTTTCATGGAATATAAGAGGCAAACAAAATAATTTGATAAAAAAATAAAGAAAGAACTTATTCATCATAAACACAATATCTATGCTTCTTCCAAGAAATGAAAACATAGGGAAAGATTGCATGTACATTTAGTATTGGAGGAATGCATAGTTGAGCCAAATTCACTGGAAAAATTATCCAATACAGATTAACCAGGTGAAAATATTGACCCATTTTTCATCCAAGAAAAGTATTAACTTCAGTTGTTAGTTAAACGAACTCTGAAAGAGAACAAAGAATTTGTACAGGAGTTAGTTTAAATTTTACCTACATTTTATCAGGATTTGTTGCTTAAGTGTGATTATTCTTCTGCAGATATCCCTCATTTTGTCTGTTTTAAACCCAACACCAAGATTCATCTTTTTTTCTGGCTTCCATTGACAGGCACTTTCCTTTCCATACCCAATTATGGCAACCTAATTGAGTTAATCTAGTAATTCACCTGCAAAGCGAAACTCTTCAACACAATGGACTTTGTGTTCCCACAAATGACCTCTCTTTCCTTAAAGGCCCTCAACTATTGCAAATATCACTTCATTCTCAGGCAAATAAGTGTATTTACCACAGCTGGGAAAATTACTTAATCTCTCTGCATCTATCTATCTCTCCTTCTAGTTGGGAGGAAGGAGCATTATAAAACTTTAAAGCATTAGATGTTATCACCATAGCATACATTTATATAGAACTGTTATTATTGTTATTGTTATGTGCTTTGGAAACATGGATTTGGGGTGTATGATACTTACTTCTGGATCCCCTGATCGGAAGTGATCTTTCTATGTTTTACGGATATACTTTTACTGATGCTCACAGTAATTATGGGAGGTAAGTTTGGCAGATATTATCATTACCATTTCATGTATGTAGAAACTGAGGTTCAGAGAAATTAGGTGATTTCTCTAAAATCACAAGGCTATGAAGTACAGGAACTATACATGATGGAGAGAATTCTAAAGACAAATTTTCTGACTTCAAAGAATTTATAATATTGTAATGGAGGAAGACTACTTGCACAAATTACAATAATGCAAATTAGAATCTGATAAGTACTTAGAGGAGGTACTAAAGGCTGTGAGAGTTTAGAGGTATAGAAGACAGTTTCCAATCAAAACCATTCCCCCCAAATCTATGCCACCCCTTAATTTGTCCATTGCTGTCACTAGAACCAACAATCTCACTGCCATCCAGGTTCACCTCCTTTTTGACTTTTCATCTTTTTTTTTTTTTTTAAATCACTGTTGTATTGTTGCTGTCCTTTAGACTTGTCAGTCATATCTGACTTCTCATGACCCCATTTGGGGTTTTCTTGGCAAAGATAGTGGAGTGATTTGCCACATCCTTCTCCAGCCTATTTTATAGAGAAGGAAACTGAGGTAAATAGTATTAAGTGACTTGTCCAGTGTCAAATAGCTAGTAATCGTCTGAGGTCAAATTTGAACTTAGGTTTTTCTGATTCCTGGTATGGCGCTCTCAACTACTACATCCACTAAATACTCAGGTGTCATTAATTGTTTCCTACACCTGTACCTTCTTTCCCATCTCCATTGCCTGAGGTTTCACCTTTCTCACTTATTGCCTGGATGGTTTTACTTCCTTAATTTTTAACCTCTGATTGTAACAGTCTCCTAATGAGTCTTCCTGACATTCTCTCCTCTCTCTTATCTCACACAAATAGAAAAGGGAGAACATATATGCATGACTCTGAGAATTCCATTTTCTTGCTTTCAAACCCTTGGTGAAATCACATGGCCTATGTACTGAAATGCAGTTTTACCAGTTTGTCATTCAATTCCTTCTACAATCTGCCTCCAACCATCTTTTTCACATTGCTTCATGCTATATTTGAGTTAAAGCAGAAAACTGACTCTTCCTTGATCTCCTCCACTTTCTTTTTCTCTACATTCATACAATTCATCTTTCATGCCTGAAATAGATATTCTACTGTTTTTATTCTTTGTATGTACTTATGTTCTTACTATTAGCATCTTGTGAAGGTAGAGCCTGTGTTGTTTTTTGTCTTTGTTTTCCAGCAACTAGCACAGAACTCTGCACACAGTATGTATTCAATGAATGTTTCTTCAACTGAAGCAAATTAAAAACTTTAAGGAAAGAATTAGTATTGGAACTGGAAATCATGGTAAATTTCAGTTGGTAGAGGGAAGTATTCTAGGTGTACAGAATGGAATAAGCACAAGTACAAACAGATAGTTTCTATATGTGTTTCTAAGAAGGCTAACAATTTATTTTAAATGCATGAAGAAATGGAAGATTAGGAAACAAAGACAGAAGAGCCAGATACATGAAGAACCTGGAATGCTAGTCTCAGGAGTCTGGACCTAATTAGATATACAAAGGGGATTCATTCACTGATAGTTTTTAAGCATGAGGTGGTAAAATGGGAGGGTTCATTAGGAATCAAAGTCATATCTTAATCAATGTATAGTCTGGATTATGGTGGAGAAAAACTAGAGGTTGAAAAACAACTTAACACGCCTTAAGCCTACTGCACTCTGAAGCTCAGACACCATGGGGTCCCTGTCCCCTGCCTAAAGACTCTCTTCTTGACCCTCCTGGCTTCAGAGTGATTATCAAAAGTAATTGTTGCTGTTTCCCTCCCATCCTGATGTCTTACTTTTTCTTGACCTCATTAAAGGGGCCATGGCCTGGCTACTTCTTAAATAGGCCTATTCAATGTATCACCGTTGCCTTATCCTAAGTCAGTTCCTGCAAAGACCTTGGCCTAAAAGGCCCAAGGTCTCCCACTGCATCCTTGGTCATCTCCAGTCATCCTGAGGACTATCAGGTCTCTGCATTCAGATGGCTCTGGAGGAGAAGTGAGACTGGTGACCTGCACAGCCCTCCCTCACTCAAAACAAAATCAAGTGCAAGTCATGTCATCATTTTTTCTGATAGTATGGTCTTCTTTGGCAATGAAGGACAAATACAACTTTCTTTGAAGTTCAGGGTGCTGACTCCTCTGAACTAGGTGAATGATATAAGTGCTTGGTTAAAGGAATGATACATGTCTTTGATTAAAGTAATTGTTAACCCCTCAAAAGTTGCCTTTTCTTTTATGAACGCAGATCTAAGAACCTATGATAACAGGCCACCTGTGTATGTTGGGGTGCTTACTGATGCAGAAATCCAAAAAAACCCCACTTATATCTGGAAACAAAATAAGTTGAGAGGTACTCTGTGGCATCAAGTGCTCAAGATTTAACACTGAAAAAAGCCATTGTAAGTCAACCTTCATAAAAAATAGCTTTTGATGCTAATTAACCTCATTAATTATATACTGATTAAACTCTTTACAACCCAAATAAACATGTTGAGCTTCACAATGATCCCTAATGATCCATATGGAGATCCAAGCAAGTTACCTAGTGTTGGATAAATTACTGCAGCTCCAGCACCTAAGGAAAGTAGCCATGTTCAAATACCAAAATGATGGAGAGAAAGACATTAAATAATTGCAAGAAGATCATCATATATACAAAGAGAGAGAAACAGAAAGACAAAGAGAGAGAGAGAGAGTGCACTTGATAAGAGAATACTGATGAGGTGGAGGGGTGACTGGGAACCCCAAAATACCAACAGTCCAGGTCATGCTAGAATGAATTGAACTCAAGCCTTCTTAAAGCCAAAGAAAACAAAGTTTATTAAAGATTCACTATCTTGGGTTGGCTATTAAGCAGCCTAAGCATTTGTAACACTTGTATTCATAAGCTGGCCAGATAGAATCTCAGCTAGACAGAGTCTGAGCTGGATTGAATCTGAGTGCCTTCATGGAGGCAAGATGGAACTTAAATACAGAAAAGAGTATAGGAGGGATCTGGGGGGTGGTCTGGTAGTCCAGGGTGATGGGAGGAGGGGTTTAGGAAGGGTCTTGAGGAGAAGTCCAAGGAGGGAATCCAAGGAGGGTCAAAGGCTGGAAACAGCTGAAGGCTATCAGGAGATATCAGACAATGGAGGGTTTGAGTGGGAAGCAGGTAGGGCAATAAAGAGATCTTGATAGGGGCAGTATGGGAATGAATACAGATCTTGATGGGAGTGGTCAGGAAGCCTGGGGAATGGGGTTTTGATGGGATCAAGGGTAGAGGATGCAATAGAGACCTGAGCAGAATGTTAATGAAAAACCTATGGACTTCCTAAGACTTCAGGAACGAATGGGAAGATTAGATTGGAATAAGCAAGGACAGCTTAAGAGGGAAGATTCAAGGGAGCTCAAGCAGGTTCCCTGAGTCTGAACCCCATCAAATACTATGTGTACTATACTAGCTTTGGGGATTAAAAATATAAGGAAATAAGATAGCTCCAACCCTTTAGGAAATTATATTTTAATGGGGGAAGGTAACTAAAAAGAAAGCTGGAATAAGATGGGGAAAAAAGAAAATAAGAAATACAAAGAGTGGGGAAAGCCACAAATAAAGTGAAACAAGGACAGGGTTTCTCCTGAAAAATATTGTAAAAAAAGAATCTCAGACTCCTCCCCCAACTGCTTCACAGTATTCTAAAAGGAGATGAAGTCAACCATAATTTTATATAAAGTCTGGGTCTTGGGGATAGAAGATTTGAAAGGATTCAGAAAAAGCATAAGTTAGAACCCATGGACTAAAATCTGACTGAGATAGTGGATCCAAGTGGTTTCTCAAGAAAGAAATCCTAAAAATATAAACCCTCATAATTCCAGTGAGGATAAAAGAAGAAAGATGTATAAAGAGAATTATGAAGTTATTTAGATTGAAAAGGGCGTGTTTAGAAGATGGAAGTCAAATTTTATCATATGAAATGTATCATCACCTTCTAAGTATACTATTGCAACTCTTAACATTCAGAATTAACTTTGGGTGATAAAGGATGCTCAGAACAGTAGCAACAATGAGAATAGCAATAATAAAACATTTAAATATGACTAGAAAAAAGGTAATTAAAGCAGAGATAGGACCACCATTAATGTGAGATTAATATTAAATGAATTAAAAAAGAGGATGAAAAAGGAGGAGAGAATGATACAACTCTGTTTTGACTTGACTTTCTTTTAAGAAGGAGAAAATTTTGGACTAACAAGGATAGAAAAATGCATAATTAGCTATCTGCAACCTTATATTAATAGAGGGTTTGGCTAGTCATATTAACAACTAGTTAAATAAACAGATAATTATTAAGTGCCTACTATATGCCAGGTAATGTGCTAATATTAGAAACAATTAAGAATTCTATCAGTGAATTTAGAAAAAAAGAGTTTTATTTCAAGTCTAAAAAAATGGGTAATTTGACCTAGAAGCTGGCACAAGTACACCTAATTCTAGTTACATAAGTCTTTATAATTCATCCAGATTTGAATTTCATGCCTTCAACCCTATTGGTCAGCATCCTAGGGTTCACTAAACCCCATTGCTTGATTATTTTACTCTTTAAGGGAATACTCTTAGTTTCCCCCACTCCACCCCCTTTTGTCTACTTTAGGTAGCATGATAAAAGAGTTTTCAATTGCTAGGAAAACTGACAAAAACCTGAGTTCAAAGATTCCAACCAAGGATATCCATAGTAAAGGTGAGTTCTATGGTATAGCTAGAGATCCTTTTGTGGATGAGAGCTGACCTGGCAGTTGTTTTTGGTTTGTAGGAAGAGGCCTCTTTAGAAGGAAGAAAAGTATGCTGATTTCCAGGGCCAACATTCCCCACCTACTGCCATATGTAAATAGTTTTGTCCTTGACATTACCCATCAGTATAAATTATAATCTTATGTACTTTCTGTGAAAACAAAATTCCATCATACTTTACAATAAAGTACTGATCCATGATATGCACAAAGGCAAAAACAACCCTTGCCCTCAAGTAGTTCACAATCTAACAGGGAAAAAAATATGCAAACAACTAAATGCAAATATAGTATTTAAGAAAAATTGAAGATAATCTTAGAGGGAAGGCATTAGCATTAAGGAGGGTTGAGAAAGACTTCTTACAGAAGAACATTCTCTGTGACTTGGAGGAAGCTAGGGAAGCCTAGAAGTCAAGATAAAAAGTAGGAACACTCTAGGCACAGTTGATCAGGCCATGAAAATGAAGAGTTGGGCAATAGAATGTTATGTAGAAGGAACAGAAAGGAGGTGAGTGCAGCTGGATTGAAAAAATATTTAAAGGGGAGCAAGGTGCAAGAAGAATATAAAGGTAAGAAAGTGTCAGGTTACAGAAATCTTTAAAAAGCTAAATGGAGGATTTTGTAGTTGATATTCAATGTGTTAGGGAACCACTGGAAATTATTGACTAGTCAGTGACATAGTCAGATCTGGTTTTTAGGAATATTCTTTGATATTTTATGGGGGGATGGAATGGAGAGGAGATTCAAGGACCAGGGAGGTAAGTCAGCAGACTATTGGCATAGTCCACATAAGAGGTGATGAGGGCCTGCGCTAGAATGCTGCTGATGCTACAGAAGTAGGCATATAAAAGACAAAGACAAGATCAATAGATCAGCAGATTAGATGTGGAGGAAAAGCAAAAGGCAGGAACTGAGGATGACAACCAAGTTGTGAGCCTCAGTGACTCGGAGGATGGCACTCACAGTAACAGGGAAGGCAAACAAGAAGAGGGAAACATTTGTGGGGACAGATAATGCATTCAGTTTGGGACATGTTGAGTTTAAGATGTTTATGGAACTTCTCATTGCAATGTCTAAGAGAACCTTTTATATGTGATCCTAGAGGTGAAACGAGAGGTTTGGGTTGGATAAATAGATTGGAGAATCAAGGATAATAAAAATAATAGCTAATATTGATGTGGCATCAAGTATGTTTTAAGTATCACACTAAATTTATAATTACTGTTCTTTCATTGGAACATCACAACAACCTTGGAATGTAGATGCTGTTATTATGCCCATTTTACAGTTGTAGAAACTGAGGCAAACAGAAGTTTGAGGTCCAATAGTTGATATGTCTAACATTGAATTTGAACTCAGTTCTTTGTGACTCTAAACTCGGTGTTCTGTCCTAGCACCACCAAGATGCTTGCAAAGAGATGATAATTGAAACATTAATATCTAATGAGACCACCAAGAGAAATATTATGGAGGGATAAGAGAAAAAAGTATAGGTTAGACATATGGGGTAATTCACATTTCGTGGATGTGCTCTAGATAAAGATCCAACAGGAATATGAAAGGGAGAAGTCAGACATACGGAAATCAGGAAAGGATTAGGAAAAAATAGTGTCATACACACACACACACACACACACACACACACACACGCAGAGGAAAAAAAAAAAACCTGGGAAGAAGAGTAACACATGAGAAGAGTTTGATGGTGTCAAAAACTCAGCAGAGGTCAAATAGAATGAGAATTGAGAAAAGGCCAATATATTTGGAAATTAAAAGGTCATTGGTTACTTTGGAGAGGATAGTATTAATTGAACTATAAGACTGAAAACAGGAATGTAGAGGGTTTCAAAGAAATTAAGAAAAGGAAAAAATCATATAACAATTACAGAGAGTTTTCTCGAGGAATTTTGTGGGGATGATTATACCAATGAAGGATTTTTAAAGTTGAGGAGACAGGGGAATGTTGATAAAGTAAGTACAAAGCAACAAGTAAGTAGATAGGGATATGTTAAACATTAGTGAAAGAGTAAGAATGACAGAACAGGGCATCTGTTAGAGAAAACAGTAGGAAATGGGAACAGTCATACCTGATAAAGAGAAGTGTGACCTCTTCATGAGAGACACATATGAAGGAAGAGAAAGTGATAGAAGGCATAAGAGTAATGGCAAATAATGGAGGAGGGAGAGAAGAAGAGGGAGCTCTTGGAGAACTGACTTATATTTCAACAAAATATAAGGTTTTCAGTTGGGAGGATGAGGGGCCATGGGAGGTTTTTTGAATGGATGAAAAGATTAGAGAAGCCATGTGGCAAATAACGTAAATAACAAAATAAGGAGATGTAAAAGAATTGTCTTGCCGTAGCTAAGGCCCAATTGAGGTTTTGTAATATGAATTTCTAGTGGACTTAGTCCATATGATTTCATGAGGTTCTCCATCTTCAGCAAGTGAATGAGTGCAGAAGCAGTGGCTGGATATTAACAGCATTAAGCATCTGTTTGACATAGCGGATAAAGTGCTAGGACTGGAGTCAGGAAGATCTGGTATTTACTAGCTATCTGACATTGGACAAAACGTTTAATCTTTGCCTGCCTCAATTTCCTATAATAATAATAATAATAGTACCTATCTCAAAGGGTCACTATGAGGATCAAATGAGATATTTTTACAATCACTTTACATAAAGTTTAGCACACAGTAGGTACTTACTAAATGCTTTTTTCCCTTCCCCTTTTCAAAATTTAAGTCATTCCGCCCAGACGGACTACCTCCCAGGGAAATAAAAGAATCAAAGATGTTATTAGTGGATAGAGTACTAGGAGTGATATTCAGAAGATCTTTGTTCAACACTACCTTGATGCTTACTAGGTGATCATGGGCAATCATTTAACTCTCTGGGCCATAGCTTCCTCATATGTAAAACAGGAATAATTTCTATAGTACCAAACTCAGATTTTATGTGAGGATCAAATGAAGTAATATTTTTTCAGGTCTTTGAAAACTTTGAAATGCGATATAAATATCACTTATCATCATCATCATCATTGTGGTCACTATCATCATGACCATCATTGAGTGACTCTCAGAGAGCTTCAAAAACTAACACAGAAGGCATCTGGTGCAGAAGACAGCAGGGAACAGAATCAGTTATATATGTAGAAGTGCTAGTGTTGGTAAAAAGAAGGATCACTCTTCATGAGAGACATTTATAAAGGAGGAGAAGGTGATGGAAGGCATCTGAGTGATGTCAGACTGTGGTAGTGGGAAGAAGAAGGACAAGTGCTACAGGAATTTTTTTTTTAATTGGGTAGAACTTTCAAAATAAATCCCCTTAACTTGACTTTGAGTCTTGTCAGGCTCCAAGATGCATTTCCAAAGAGTTTTTTAGCAAGGAGAATCATTGATAACTTAGAAAAAATATAGGGGCAGCTAGGTGGTGCAGTGGATAGAGCACCAGTGCAGGAGTCAGGAGGACCTGAGTTCAAATCTCACCTCAGACACTTGACAATCACTAGCTGTGTGACCTTGGGCAAGTCACTTAACCCCAACTGCCTCATCCTGGATCATCCCTAGTCATCCTGATGAATATCTGGTCACTGGATTCAGCTGACTCTGGAGGAGAAGTGAGGCTGGTGACCTGCACAGTCCTCCCTCACTCAAAACAAAGCCAAGTGCAAGTCATGTCATCATTTCTCTGATGGCATGGTCTTCTTCAGCAATGAAGGACAAACACACACTACCCTACAGAGCAAATATAACATAGTCAAGAATGGGTCATACTAGACTCAATTATCTTCCTTTTTTTTCTGACAACATTACTAGAATGGTAGATAATTAGTTGTTGAATAACATAACTATAATTGACCCAGGCATTTTTCAAGATCATCATAAAGAAGAGAAAGGTATGTCTTATAGGAGACATACCTAGAAATACTAGGTAAATACTAGGTAAATTCACAACTAGTTGAATGAACAAGAATCAAAGAGCAGTCATTAATATGGACGCTAATATGGAACTAATTATCCCATGGGATATGACCTTGGTCTCATGTTGTTCAACATAGTTATTCATTAATTCTCTAATTAATTATTTAATTGATCTCATGAATATATTCATAGATACAATATTTTTCAGATTTGTAGATGACTTCCAGTTAAGATGGTATCATAAAAGGTCAGAGATAATCACAGCTTGCCTATATAAATTCCATTGAGTATTTTAAAATGATCCAACAAATTCAATTGATAAATCTAGAAAAAAAAGTTTTAAAAAGGCAAAATAAGGTCCTCAGTCTGGTCTAGAATTGCATAAAAAGATAATTGAAAACAGGAAAAGGTGTCAAATTCAGGAAGCTAGTAACAGCTCAGGAAAATTGAGAAACTTTGAAACCTGGGAGAAGATTGTACTCTGGAAATTATCACAAACCTGGGCTGGAGGCTAGTAGAATCAGGTAGAAAGAAGTGATCTAGATCTATACTATAGAATTGATGGGGCACCAGAATAGACATAATGACCAATTAAGACCAGTATGATCAGAGCCAGATGAAAGGGTTTAGTGAGCTGAGTTCCTATAGTGAAGCAAAGACTTTAAGATGGGAAGATCCTGTGTCTTCTGTGTTGAGGGGAAAGTGGATCTCTCAAATTTGAATTAATTTTCTCCTCTTATTCATGCTTCTCAGCTTGGAAAATAATTTGGTGACCTGGAGAGCAAAATTAATTTTTTTATTATTTGAATAAATGAATGACAGTTAAAATTTAACCTCATTATTGCTTATATTTTATTATGCTTTATGACAGAGCAAACATATGTTCCATTCATAAAATGGAAGCAATTATAAAATAGCATAAGTATCAAAACAGAGGAGAATTCTGAAGTATGATAGGGTCTCAAGCCATATGATCTGACAAGAGAATCCATAATACAAATTTTTGTACAGTTGGATAAGGCAATTCTAACTACAAATTCATTCATAGGTAAGGGAGGAGAGTTAGTTGGCCCTCTGAGAGGCAAAAGAGAGTTGGAGTATATTTGACTGCTGTTAGTGAGTCTTTGGGTCTGAGTACCTGATTCTTACTACAGAACATCCAATATTGGTCTTGATACCACACAGTTGATTCAAAGAAAAAAAAGTTTTCCCAGCATATCAATTCTGTAGGTTACTAACACTCATTCTGCGGCAACTATCTGTAATGTGCACACACACACACACACACACAGACATACACACACATGTATACAGAGAGACAGAAACAGAGAGAGAGAGAAGATCATCCACAGGAATGGGAACTGAAACAAAGACTCTATATAGTACTAGGTGTTTCTTAACAGTATATTACATGTATAAAATAAGATATATTTAGAGGCAGTATGAAGTGATGTAAGGCCAATGGTTTCAGATCTAGAAGACTTGGGTTTAAATCTTATCTCTCCAGCTTCATATGTGATTTCTCCTCACCTCGGTCCATGGATTGACAAACATCTGCCCCACAGTATACCTCCAATTCTTGATGTACCTCCACTTGTAGTATACCTTCCAGTTCTGTAGGAAACTGGAAGAAGTGTGAGCCAGGGGAATTAGAAAAAACAAAAACAAAAAGCTACTAAATGCAGATGTACTGAAACTCTTCCAGCAGTTATAAATTGCAATTCTCTGTTTCTTTCATAAGCAGAATATTTTTTGTTTGTTTAATGGAACTGAAAAAGAAGATGAAGAAAGAGAGTGATTTTACAGAGTAGGATTGCAAGGTGATAACTAATCAGTATATATTTCTAAGAGATTTTGTGGTTTTTTGTTTAGGGACACAGAATTAGAGTTATAAAAGATCTTAGAGAGTTATCTTTTTATATGAAATAGGAAGCAATTGCCTCTAACACAAATGTAAGTTACATAAGTAGTAGCAGGATCTACATTCTGAAAAATTTCTCTTTGTCTTCTAAGTTCCTTCTTTCAATTCCAGTTGACTCCTTGAAGTCTTCCCACACTTCCATAAGCTAATCTTGGACAAGTCATTTCATTTCTATGGACTTCTATTTCTTTCTTTGTGAAAATGAGAGTATTGCATTAGGTCACCATTCAGGTCCTGTCATTGTCCCTGTTTTAATCTATAACATAACTCTGTAAAACTCCACTCTTCTCAAAATTTTACATTTCCCACAAATCAGCATTTGAGTGTATGACTCCATATATTTGTTCATTATTCTATATATACTAATTTTGCCTTTCCAATTATATCTCTTTGGGTTAGTGACCATGTAGTATATTTAGATCATGTTGTTTACAGTGTCTAACACACACTAGGTTCTCAATAAATATTTATTGATTGAATGGAAAAATACTTTTTGAGTAAATATATGGAGAAACATGATTTTTCCAGATCTTTTCACATAATATTTAAACTGTACATTTAAAAATATCTTAGGTTCCACCTTCTCATTTTTTTCCTATTAAGTTAAGATAAAACATGTATAGTAATTAGTTGCTTAAAGGAAAAAAATCCAGTTAAATTTATAAATTTTTAGATTCTAGATAGATGAGAATTTATCTTACTTAAGACTGTTCTGGGGAGCAGAGCCAAGATGGTGAAGCAGAAACAGGGACTGCCAGAGCTCTCCTCCCAAACACCTCAATAAACCTGTAAAAAATGACTCTAAACAATTCTAGAGCAACAGAAGCCCAAAAATGATGTACTGAAGCAAATTTCTAAACTAAGACAATCTGAAAGGTCAACAGGGAGAGTCTATCACACCATGCTGAACACAGAGCATAGTGTGACATAGTCTGGGCACAGACAGAGTTGGAGCAGGCCTTAGGGGACTGAATGTCAGGTGGCTACAGTGGTTCCTGGACTTCTCAACCCACAGACAGCAAAGACACCTTCAAAGGTCAATGATCAAAGGCCAGGAAGTGTCTCTCACCTGGATGAGAGGGGAGCATGGTTCAGCGCTAGACTGAGGACCTGACCCAGATCCAGCCCTGGACCCAGCCCCATCCCTGTGCCAGGAGATGGCAGTCACTGGTGAAGTTGCAGCTGCTTCTGGAATGCTCCATTTAACAAAGTCCTCAAAAGTCAAGTAATTGGCTAGGAAAATGAGCAAACATGAAAAAAACAAACTATAGATTCTAATTTTCTCAGTGAAGAGGTATTTTCTTATGTCATCAGTAATGATGAAAATCAAAACATACAAGCAGAATAAGACAACAAAGCCAAAGCTTCTCCATCCAAAGCCTCTAAGAAAAATATTAATTGCTCTCAGACCTTGGAAGAGCTCAAAAAGGATTTAGAATACCAAATAAGAAAAGTAGAAGAAAAATTGTGAAGGAAAATGAGAGTGTTGCAAGAAAATCATTTAAAATGAGTCAACAAGTGCTAAAGGAAACCCCCCAAAATGCTGAAGAAAATAGAAACTTTAAAAGTAAACTAACCCAAATAGCAAAAGAGGTCCAAAAAGCCAATGAAGAGAATAATGCCTTAAAAACAGAATGGGTCAGATGGAAAAAGAGGACCAAAAATCTCACTAAAGAAAATGATACCTTAAAAATTAGAATGGAGCAAATGGAAGCTAATGACTTCATGACGAATCAAGAAGTCATAAAACAAAATCAAAAGAATGCAAAAATAGAAGAAGCCATGAAGTATCTCATTGGAAAAACAACTGACCTGAAAAATGGATCCAGGGGAGATAATTTTAAAATTATGGGAGTACCTGAAAGTCATGATCAAAAAAAAAGGAACCTAGACATCATCTTTCAAGAAATTATCAAGGAAAACTTCTCTGATATTCTAGAGCTAGAGTGTAAAATAGATACTGAAAGAATCTACCAATTACCTCCTGAAAGAGATCCTAAAGGAAAGCTCATAGGAATATTGTAGCCAAATTCCAGAGTTCCCAGGTCAAGGAGGAAATATTGGACACATCCAGAAAGGAATAATTCAAGTATTGTGGAAACACAATTAGGATAACACAAGACTTAGCACTACATTAAGGGACTGGAGAGCTTGGAATATGATATTCCAGAGGTCAAAGGAGATAGGATTAAAACCAAGATTCACCTACCAGGGAAACTGAGCATAATACTTTAGGGGAAAGAAAAATTAACTTCAGTGAAATAGAGGACTTCCATCATTCTTCTTGAAAAGACCAAAGCTGAACAGAAAATTTTGTTTTCAAATACAAGAATCAAGGGAAGCATGAAAAGGTAAACAGGAAAGAGAAACCATAAAGGAGTTATAAAAGTTTAACTGTTTACATTCCTACATGCAAAGATGATACTTGTAACTCATGAGACCTTTCTCAGTATTAGGATAGTTGGAGGACATATATGGGTGTGTATGCACACACATATAAGTATATATACATATATGTATATATATGTGTGTATATGTGCACACATGTATATATGTATATGTGTGTATATGTGTGTGCATGTATATGTATGTACAAATATGTGTATATAAAGAGAGACAGACAAAGACAGAGATAGAGTTAGCTGAATATGAATGGATAATATCTAAAAAAGAAAATTAGACATTGAGAGGAATGTACAAGGAGAAAGAGAAAGGGAGAGGTAGAATATAGTAAACAATTTTACATAAAAGAGGCAAGAAAGAGCTTTTACAATGGAGGGGAAGAAAGGAAAGGTGAGAGTGAATAAGTGCACCTTCCTTACATCAGGTTTGGTTTCAGGAGACAATAACATACACACTCAATTGGATATGGAAGTTTATCTTACCCTATGGGAAAGCAGAGGGAAAGAGGATGAAGGGGAAACAATAGAAGGGACAGCAGATTGGGAAGCAAACAGTTTGGTAGAAGGACAGGTCAAAAGAAAGAACAGAATAAATGGAGGATGGGAGAGGATAAAGGGAAATACAGTAAGTCTTTCACAACATGATTATTATGGAAGTGTTTTGCATGACTACACATGTATACCCTATATCAGATTGCTTTCTTTCTTAATGAGGGTGTATGGAGAGAGGGGAAGGGAGAGAATGTGGAACTCAAAGTTTTAAAAATTAATAGTAAAAATTATTCTTACATGCAAATAGGAAATAAAATATTTAGGCAATAGGGTATAGAAATCTGTCTTTCCTGACAGGAAAATGGAAAGGAAGGAGATGGAGGAGGTAAAATAGCAGGGAAGATGGATTGGAGGAAAGGGTAATCAGAATATATGCTATCCTGGGATGGAGGGAGGAGGGAGATGGGGGGAAAATTTGAAAATGTGGAAGTGAATATTGAAAACAAATAAATTTTTAAAATAAAATAAAATACAATATAAAAAACTTTTTTCAGCTTTTTTCAATTTATTTATTTATTTTTAGTTTTCAACACTCATTTCCACAAGATTTTGAGTTTCAGATTCTCTCCCCATCTCTCTCCTCCCTCTAACACAAAACACCATGCATTCTGATTACCTCTCCCCCCACTCTACCCTCCGTTCTATCACACCCCTCCCTTCTCTTATCCCCATCTTCTCTCTTTTCTTCTAGGGCAAGATAAATTTCTATATCCCATTACCAGTATTTCTTATTTCCCAGGTACATGCAAAAACAATTTTCAATATTTGTTCCCAAAACTTTCAGTTCCAACTTCTCTCCCCTCCTCCTTCCCCTCCCATTCCTGATGAGATAACAAGCAATGCAAAATGGGCTTTTTATATGTACTTTTGCTAAAGACTTCCATAATAGTCAAGTTGTGAAAGACAAGCTGTACTTCCCTCCATCCTATCCCTTTCTTCCCCTTTATTCAATTCTCACTTTTCACTTTATCCCTTGCCAAAAGTGTTTACTTCTAACTATACCCCTCTTCTTATTGGCTCTCCCTTCTATCATCTCCCCACACCCCACTTAACCCCTACTCCCTTACTTTCCTGTAGTGTAACATAGATTTTCATACCAAAATGAATGTGCATGTTATTCCCTCCTTAAGCCAAATGTGATGGGAGTAAGCTTCATTTTTTCCTCTCACCTCCCCCTTTTGCCCTCCATTGAAAAATTTTTTTCTTGTCTTTTTTATGAGAGACAATTTACCCCATTTTATTTCTCCCTTTCTTCTCCCAATATATTCCTCTCTTACCTTAATTTTATTTTTTTAGATATCATGCCTTCTTATTCAACTTACCCTGTGCTCTCTTTCTATATATACGTGTGTGTGTGTGTGTGTGTGTGTGTGTGTGTGTGTGTGTGGTTGTGTATAATCCCTGCAACTACCAAATACTGAGAAAAGTTTGAAGAGTTACAAATATGATCTTTCCATGCAGGAATGTAAGTAGTTCAACTTTAGTAAGTTCCTTGTGATTTCTCTTTCCTGTTTATCTTTTTCATACTTCTCTTGATTCTTGTTCAAATTCTCTACTCAGCTCTGATCTTTTCATTAAGAATGCTTGAAAGTCCTCTATTTCATTGAATGATCATCTTTTCCCTTGAAGTATTATACTCAGTTTTGCTGGATAGGTGATTTTTGGTTCTAATCCTAATTCCTTTGACTTCTGGAATATCATATTCCAAGCTCTTTGATCCCTCAATATAGAAGTTGCCAGATCTTGTGTTATTCTGATTGTATTTCCACAATACTTGAATTGTTCCTTTCTGGCTGTTTGCAATATTTTCTCCTTGACCTGGGAACTCTGGAATTTGGCTACAATATTCCTAGGAGATTTTCTTTTCATATCTCTTTCAAGAGGTGATTGGTGAATTCTTTCAATATTTATTTTACTCTCTGGTTCCAGAATATCAGGGCAGTTTGCCTTGATAATTTCATAAAAGTTGATGTCTAGGTTCTTTTATTGATCATGACTTTCAGGTAATCTCATAATTTTAAAGTGTCTCCAGTCTAGTTAAAGCCAGCTCCAGTTCTATCCTTGCCATGCTGCGCTCAAGGCTGTGCTGTGCTCTGCTCTGCACTCAGTGTGACAGACCTTTCCTGTCAAGTTTCCAGGCTGCCTTGGGCTGGAAATCTCTTTCACTCTCTAGTTTTGTGGCTTCTGCTTCTCTAGAATTTGTTTAGAGTCATTTTTTACATGTATTTTATGGGCTGTGGAAGGAGAGTTTCTAGAGGTGTGTCCTTCTACTCCACCATCTTGGCTCCTCCTCCCCATATAAAAATTGTTAAAGTGTTATGTATATTTGTATTTTAAAAGGCACTGAAATGATTGAGAAATTTATTTTTAATAGAAAAGAATTTCTTAAAAATATCAGTGCTTAACGTTAAATTTTGAAATGCAGAGGAAAAATAGTGAATCATGTGGAAAGATAAGGAAGTTCATTTTATCTTTATTTTATTTTGTCACAAATTAAAGTAACTAAGGTAATTGCAGCACACACTGGGGAACTGGAAAATAAAGTTTAGAAGGAGAAAGATATTAGAATAATAAAACACAAAATTGGGCTTAAATTTACTGGTGCTAATATAATTTGTCAGGAAATAGGTATTTATATGTTTGAATTAATAGGTAATTTATTGGATGATGTTTTTAGAATAAAATCCTGAATCTTTTTGTTTAGAGTGGAAATAAATACATGAAGTGGAAATATATAACATGAAAATATTTTTCAAATTAAAAAATATAAGAAATCTATATAGTCAAATAAATACTTCCTGCATATATTCCTGCATAAAAGCATACCTACTTTTTCTCATCACTCCAAATGAGAATGGATTCTTCTCATAATAATTAATTCAGAATTGTCCCAGCAATTGCTTTCTAATACTTACTATAGCAGACAGTTGGTGAAAGAAATCAGTTTTATAATAGTGTTTCAATCCCAATTGTATTACCCAGTTTATAACTAATTATTTAGCAACTTTGTTTTGTATTCCAAATTGTATTTCTCAATTTTTCCAGCAATTTAATATACCATATTTGACTTTAAAAGATTTTTGACTACTTCCAAAAATCAATTCATTCTCAGAGATTGAATATCTGCCATCATTGAGAATGTACCAAACTCTGATTTTGAATAGACTGAAATTTTAACTTTAGATTAAAAAAAAAAAAGTAAATCTGTGGAGGGCACATGGGTGAGGTAGGAAAACTACAGCGTCAGAGTAACAATGACTTGGAAGATAGAAAACCTGTGTCCAAATTCCACTTTCAATATATATAGGCTATGTCACCCTGGCAGGATATTTAACTTTTTAAAGACCAGTCAATTTTTGGAGTTTATCACTCATAGAGGAAGTACCAACTCACACTGATGGAAAGAATTTCCTTATCCAAGATTTCCTTATAGAAAAGAAATCGCAGTTTCATCATCTCTCCTTATCTCTTAGAAATAAACCAAATGGAGTCTGAGATTTAAATAATATAATTTGAGAAATGTATGGTAATAAAACAGAAGCAAATAAAAAGTAAGTAATCCTGATTTTTAAGGAAATGACTTTAATTTCATGAATGTTTCTAAAACCATACTAAAACATTATGGCCAGAAATTCTCTGTTAATAATACTTAGCATTTACAAAGGGCTTTAAAGTTTACAAAGCATATTACCTCATTAATACTTTACAACAATTCTGTGCGATAGATACTACAGGAATTATTGACTTTACTGATGAGGTAATTAACGCTTAGGTAGAAAATTAAAGCTTAGGTAGTTTAAATGCGTATGTACTTTCTCTAGAGCTAGACAGAGTTAGAATCTGAACCCAGATCTTGTGAACCTCAAATTCAGTGTTCTACCATGCCATACCTACTCTTTAAAAATATAGACTTAAATCAAAAGGATAAATAAAAGGGTTTTTTTTTAGAAGAATCTATATTATCTAGGTTTACTTTATATCTTTGCCCTAGTTTAGTGAGTATGACATTTTTTCAAAAACCTTGAAGTATTTTACCACACTTTTAAAGTTATAAGCAATTTTAGAGGTGAAAACTGGCATTCTAAAAAATCAAATGTCACAAGGGCATACACTCATAGAATTATAGATTTAGAGCTAGAAGGGACATTAGTCATTCAATCCCATGCCCTTCTCTTTACAAATAAAGAAACTGAGGCACAGAGAAATTAAATGAATTGACCAGACCACACTTCTAGTAAGTGACAGAGTTGTGATCACTACTCTTATCATGCATAGAATGAATAGGTTAATGCTGATTATGTGTTTTTTCCTACACAAAGGTCTAATTTTTTTTAAAAGAAGTAATTCATTAATTATTGTTGATTGCATAGGTATGCACAAAAAAAGATGGGGAGAAATGTAAAGGAAGATAAATATTAATTATCCAAACATGAGGTTGACTAGGATTTTATCGGAGGAGACGATCTGGCTGAAAGTAGAATTCAGAAGATTATATTGGTAAAAAATAGGTAAAAACTGATGAAGTCATTAAATTTTCAAAAGTTATAAATTATCCTGCAAAGCTTCACTGGCTGCAAATTAGCCTTTGCTGTAGCCCTCTGCTAACAATCTATAGATCATTTTATTATTCATGAATTTTAGTAATTTCAGGACACCACAGGTCATCTTATGCTCATTTATTTGCTAAACACCTTGTGCTAGTATGCCTATGCTGAAAAATTGCTACTATTTACTTCCTATGAGACAAGCAAGCAACAAAGTGCCGAGTTTGGCCCCAGACATCCAGTACGCCAGGCAGCATATACATCTTGCTGTCAGCAAAATAAATGAGGCCTTAAATTGGCTGCAAAGCTTTAAGAACTGAAATTTATATGTCTAGTTATCAAACAGAAAGTTCAGAACACCTGCCAATATGAAACATAATTGTGACAAACTGTTACATTTTACCTTTAACTTTTCAGTTTTAAAGCCACACCTGCTATACAAAAAGCACACAAAAAGTCAAAGGCGAACACAATCATGCTTCCCCATTCCTCTCATTCTTTTGCATATAGTAAACATTGTCATTTAAACATAATGTTGTACATAGATCAAGAGATGAGTAACAGGTAAGAAAATACCTAGAAAACCAAAATTTGCTGCGAGGAGGAAAGGAAAGCCCAGTGGATTGCTAGAATCTTGAGTACAATTTAGATGCTTTTCCAGTTCCATACCTCTTTGCCTCTTCTCTTTTCAGAATACCAGTGTTGGTGAAATAAACAGTCCATTAGCACTCAACTCTCTGGCAGATCATAGAGTTTGCAAATGACTTGCGTGGTTATCTCCTTGAGTTCTTAACTTTAATGTTTGTAAACTGAAGCACACACACACACACACACACACACAGAGTTACCCATATTTCAGCATACTTGGTTTCTTCTGTAATCATCAAATTTTATTTTATTTATTTCAAAATGTTGTTCTGAGAAGAGATCCATAGATGAAATCAGATTAATCAAGTAGTCCATGACTGACCAATAAAATGAAAAAAAAAGAAAAGAAAAAAAAAAGAACCTTTCATCTAATACAACCCTCTTAATTTTAAAGGACATTTTGGAATTCTACATTCAGAGCTAGAAGACCCTTAGGCATGTTCTATTTCAGAGCCTTCATTTTTTTTAAAGCTGGAAATAAGAGAGATTAAATGATTTGCTCCAAGGTCAAAAAGGTAGCAAGTAGCAATCCCAGTAACAAAACATGGTTTCTCTGACTCCAAGTGTAGTACTCTTTCCATTGAAACGAATCCCTGAGAGTGATGCATTTTTCTAAGGTTATATAGCTAACTATGGTTTACCTGTCACTAGATTCTAAAGCTGATTCCCCATTGATGATTTTTGCCAATACACTACACTGTCTCCTGACCCAGGAATTTTTACTGAATTTCCTAATCAATGTCTTTTCCAAAGCAACATTACACTTAGTTATGGATCTTATTTTGACTCTAGGAGAAAGAGGGCAAATCATTTGAAATGATAAAAATCTAAATCAGATTTGTATTATTCCTTGAGAACAACCCTAGCAAACAGTGTAAGAATGTCTGTGTGCTTAGGGCAATATTAAAGGAAAAGGCTTTCTTCCTCTCTAATTTATATTTTCTCCTCAGTCTGATTTAAGAATTGTCCCTCTTTGGTGTGTCCACATCCTTTATATCACGAAAAGATATCATATTTTAAACAGCATATATATAAAGATATATTTAAATCTTTGCTTCCATTTTTAAATGCTAACAATGGAAAATTTACAAAATAATACAATTTCACAGTATTCATCAATAATATTTACTAAAGAAACCAAGAATTAAATTTTCCTTCTTTCATGTATTAAAGTTCTTGGATTCTTGGGGCATTTGGAGATCTTTAATAATTCTAATGAAAGAAGACTATAATTTGAAAAAAAAAGACAGAACTTGGTAAATTGATTAAATTCTTTTTCTGACTATAATGAGCTTGCTGTCAGGTTGATAATAATTGGTAGTTAGTCCTCTTGCTAAGGGGGAAGAAAATTAGAGGCAGTGGATACTATTAGTGAAAGAACTCAATATTTTCCTCTAACATTTTATTTCTTCTTTGACCATTATTTTGTGCTCAGTATATTATTATCTACTCCGTCTTGCGAAAAAGGGAATTGAGGTATATTTGGAGTCAGTGGACTTGAATTTGAATCCTAACTCTGATACCTAACTCTGATACCTAACTATGAATCCTAACTATGATATCTCCATGACATGGAGAAAGTCTCAATCTCTCTGGGCCTAATTACCATCCTGGCTCACAGAATCAAAGTTGGAAGACTTTAGAGAGGTCATCTAGTCTAGCCAGTACTAGAAAACAAATCTTTTCTATAACATCTCTAAAAAGCAGCCATGCAACTCCTCTTTAAGGACCACTAATGAGAGAAAAATCTATGAGTCTCCAAGACTTCCAATTGCATTTTATTAAAACAGTAGATTGCTGGGAGCATAAAATGTGTCCACCAGCAACTTTCATATTTTGCCTGGTTTTGTTTTCTAGTCTCAAGAAGAAAAAGAGGTTTTTTATTCCACATAACAGTTGTATAACTACTTTAAAAAACATTATTCCCACTTTCAAGTATGTACTATTCCATGCTAAACACCTCCACTACCTTCACGTTGATCCTCAGATGACATGACAGTCCCTTACAACCCTGGAAACACTCTTTTATATTTTCTCTATTTATCAGTATCCTTCCTGAATGTATAAAATGAAGAAATAATTCCTGAGGTTCTCCCCTCCTCTAAGTTCTATAACTAACTAAACTTACATCCATAGTTAACTATATGTTACATAAACTACATGTAACTCCTTACATCCAAAAAACATAATAATTATAATTCCCCCTCCCCCCCAGTTTTATTCCATTCTCTTCAGTTGCTGAACTATCCATCATCTCAGTATCTTTTCATATCTAGGATTCATGATTTTGACTCTTTTCCATAGTTACTTGATCAAGTCATTAAGTTTCACCATGCCTCAGTTTCCTCAGTCTGTAAGGAGGAGGGCTTTATCTAAGTTATCTCTATGATCCCATCCAGTCTTTAAAATATTTTTATCTACTAGTCCTTCCATGGTTTCTTTATATATGTTCCTTATGAGAACTTTAGGAGATATGGGTAGCAAATTATAGAAATAAAAGATAGTGGTTTGTCATTAAAAAGTCTATTAAAATAAGATAAAAAGGGAGACTCATGGAAAAATTAAAAAATGTTTTTGCATATAATATTTTTGATGTTCAAAGGCAGTGAACTACTCTAATACATGGTATATTTGTGACACCATTCAAATTTTTTGATGGAAAAAATAACATCCATAACTTATAGAGACAAAAATTGTATTACAAGAAATTTGTTAGACTCATCCTTAGGGAACCTAACACCTAATATGTGTCTTAAATTGGTGTAGCATATTGTATACACTAAAAGAATCATAAATCTTAAATGTCACTTGTTCTTGATATTTACTAGGTGAAATCTATACTTAAAACTGATTATTTTTTCCCTTGAAATAGCAGACTCTATAACCATATTTATAAATGTATAGTTACAAATTTAATTATTATTGCAGTGTGCCTTTTTTGATTTAATATTTTCAATTTCATTGATCAAACTACTAAAATAAGTGTGCTTTACAATATTTTGTTAAATAGATTATATACTTAGATTTCAGATTTGATCTTGCATGTAAACATCTTGAACAATCTTGAATTGTTTTTAGTTTTCAGTACCTTTTATATATACTGTAACTTCAGCTGGCTTGGTAAGTAAACAACATGATGCTCTTGCAGTATTTGGATAACAATTCCCAAGGACATCATCTTATGTTAGCTGACAAAGATCAATAACTTTCTCTTTTGTCTGTTTTCTTTGATTGTTTTGTGCCCTTAAACATGCATCACTGCCTCCTAAAGATTTCAAACCTTCATGGTAACAAATATGACTTGAAATCACACACACACACACACACACACACACACACACACACGCAAATACCAGTGCCCCTAAAAGAATGGGATTTCCTAGCATTACCAAAAGTAAGTTAATTGATAAAACATATTAAATGTAGTACTCTCACAATACTCCCCTCCCAAACTGCAGACATAGACCTCTGCATATTCTTCCTCCCAGATCTACTCCATTCTATTGTGTGTATCTTTATTTAGTAGTTGGGAAAACTAGAATCATAGTTAATGAAATTTTAACCTAAAGGATCATCAATCATTTCATTTTACATAGGAGTAAAAAAGACCCCTGAAAGGTTAAAAGATTTTTTGATGGTGATAAAATACAGTTTAAAAAGATAAATCTAGCATGAGTTCAGTGGCACAGTGGATATAACTGAGCCTGAAGTAGGCACTTGAGTTCAAATCAGACCTCAGATATTTCCTAGCTATGTGACTCTGGGCAAGTCAGTCTGTTTGTCTGTTGTCACAATTTCCTCTAGTGCCTAATGGGGATAGTAACAGCACCTACCTTCCAGGGTTGTGGTGAAGATCAAATGAGATAAAAAAAGACTTCCTAGCACATTGCAATTGCTATATAAACGTGTATTCTATTCCCTTCCTTTCCCCTATTATTTCCTTGACAATGTCTGGCAATGACCACATCGTAAAGACCTAGAGAGATCCATTTGCAATTTTATTTTTTTAAAAGATTGATTTTTGTTTGAATAATTATATGGAAAGAGCCAATAATACATAAAGAAATTAAGTTATAAATATGATTCTTAAAAGGCAGCTCCTAATTATAAAATCCTAAGTTTGAAGGAAACCTTAATTAAGAGCACAATTAGTTTACAAGTGGCTTCAGTTTAGGAGTTGCAAATAAATTGTTTTGTAAAGATATCTATTTACTTTTGAAAATATAATACCAACAGAAGGCAACTCTGCATTTTCTCTTGGATATTCATTTCACTGTCCTATTAGAATTTTTCCTTTTCTCAGTATGACCCATCTCTCCAGAAAGAGACTTTCTTCATTTCTCTGCTACTTAAACTGTTGTTCTCACCTTTACAATCTCACTCCATTATTTTCTTTTGCTTGCTTTGTACTGTTTTAACCTTTAAACCCTGATGCATATCTGGTCACTAGATTCAGATGACTCTGGAGGAGAAGTGAGGCTGGTGACCTGCACAGCCCTCCCTCACTCAAAACAAAATCAAGTGCTAGTCATGTCATCATTTTTCTGATGGCATGGTCTTCTTCAGCAACTAAAGATGAACACAATCCAATGAGTAGATGCAACTGGCTGAATGGGGACCCAGCTAGCTGGGTAACACACTTCTCCTCTCCTGTCTGCCTCCTGCTCCCCTTCTTTCTCTTCTCCAAAGGAAGGCAAATTTGTATGGCCAAAAGATGCCCGGTTGACTGGATTTTAGTGGCTAGTTTCTTCCCTTCCCTCCCCTACCCTCCCAGAAAGGTTAGACCCCTTCAGCACATTTTTTGAAGAGAATATATTCTCAGAGATTCATCTCAGAGGCAAAGAGGGGAGGCTTCTGCTAATTCTAGGCTATGGGTTCCTCCTCTAATGCAAAGAGCACTGTTACATTCCAATTAAAGAGAATTCGTGATACTCAGGCAAGCCAATGGTAGAAAAGGCTGAAGATGTCCATTGAAGAGTGAACACTGCCAAATCAGCCCATGTAAAAGAGATAGGATACCTTGAAAAGAGAATCGTAGTTAACTGAGCTACCTGATCTAGGTTACAGTGAAGGGTCCACTCAGCTGGCAAGAAATCTGCTCAGAAGCGAATTGATCTGACTGGTGGAGATATCAATCATATAATCAACAAATAAACATTTATTAAACTCCTACTATGTCTGAAACATTCTGCTGGGTCTAGGAAGAGAAAGAAAGGTTTAAAAGAAACACTTTCTCTGCTTTCAGGGAGCTTATAGTTTAGTGTCTATGTCTAATGTTTACATGTAAACAATTATGTACAAACAAGCTATACATAGGATAAATGGGAAATAATTGACAGAAGAAAGGCATTAGAATTAATAAGGACCAGGAAATGTTTAAAAGGAAAGGAGAGATTTTAGATGGGATGTGGAAGAAGTCAGAAAAGCCATGAGGTGAGGAAGGAGACCATTCTATGCATGGGAAACAGCCAGTGAAAATGCCTGGAGTCATGATATTGCTTGTCTTTTATGAGACACAGTAAGGAGTATGCTGTCATTGGACTGAAAAGTTCATATGTAGGGGGATGTTAGATGTAAGAGGACTGTAGAGGGGTGTGTATACTTTAAATTCCAAATTAAGGATTTTATATTTGATCCTGATATGATAGTGAGTCATTGGAGTTTACTGTGTTTATGTGGGGGGGGGGAGGGAAAGAGGGTGAAAGTATATGTATATGTGTGGTGAGGGAGTGGGGAGAGAAATGACTTGTTCATACCTATGCTTTAGGAATATCACTTTGATAGCTCAATGGAGGTTTTACTGGAGTGGGGAGAGACTTGTGACAGGCAGACCAACCAGGAAACTATTGCTGTAGTCCAGAAACTATATGGTGAACCCTAGCATTAGGGTAGTTATTCAAGAAATGTTATGAAGATAAAATTGACAGGCGATGGCAGTGAATTGGATATTGGAGGTGAGAGAGTGAAGAATCAAGGATAGCACCTATTTTGAAGGCTTGAAAGATTAAGGGATAAGTCCAGCTCACCAGTCAGTCCTAGGAAAACACTATTTCCTGACAATAGCCAAACCTGTTGAGTAGTAGCATACCCAATTAATCACCAAAGGCATGGTTCACAGAAAACTTCATGAACTCCCTCTGAAGAAAGTAAGGGTACCAAAATCCTATTATTTTAGAATTCTGAATTGCTTTGACCATGTGTTCCTTACGTTATTGTGGCCTCTTATACTCATCATAAGTTTTTACCCGTTCTTTTCCCCATGGATTCTCTGCATATTTATTGGGATACTGTACTCAAGTTCTTGCAATGACAGATGCTTTTTAATTACTCTTTTTGTTATGCCATTTTAATAGATGATTTTCCTAAAGATCTGAGTCATAACACTGGTGGTGGTTCATGAAGTGTAGCTTATGTAGTGTTAAAAAAAATAAGCTCCCTCTCTGCCCCTCCAACCTCCAGAGCAGTAATATCTATCTCCCTGGGGACCTTATTTTTTCAGTACTTGTATGGGTTGGTAGAATAATTCAGAGAGCATGCTTCATCTGTAAGATGACTAATGTGTGGTCAAGTTCTCTCCCATCTAGAGTTTCTTTAGAGAAATCTTGGAAAATATACGTATGTCATATGCTATACTGAAGAAAGGGAGAGGATCAGGTGAACTCATTGTCTTAAAACATTTAGGGGGATATCTTTATCTTGTACACTGATTATTCCTAGGGCTTTGTCATGCCACAGTGGGGTAGTCTCATTAGAAATGTGGAGATCTATTTCTCCCTGAAATATATTATTACATCAAAAATGAACTAATTCAATCTTGCTTATATTTTATTAACAAGTAATCTCTAACTGAACAGAATATCTAGAAGTCTTATATGTTTGATGTTTTATATGATTTCTGCCATTCTGCCCTCTTCTGTGGTATTGTAGTGATTCCAATCAATAATGGATACATAACAATTACCTTTGTGATCCTCTCATCTTAGTGACTAGAGAATTATCAGAACACCTCCTCCAGGGATTTGTATTATCAGCTGCTGTACCACCACCCTGTCAAAAACTTTTACTATGAATCCTTCTCCCTCTGCCCCTGCTACCTCCCCCCCACACACACACACACAAAATCAGTGACTTCACTGTCAAAACCTTCCTTCCTTCTTTAAATCACAGTCGGTACATTCAAGAGATCATAAGGTCCACACTCCAAAGACATCAAAGAAACAGAAGAAAGACCCATATGTGCAAATTATTTAAAGCAAAGAATTGGGAACTGAGGGGATCCTTATAGTTTGAGGAATAACTGAACAAATTATGATAAATAAATGTGATGGAATGCTATTGTGTTGTTAGAATCTGATATGTAAACTACTCTTTGTTTATAGTGTCAATCTTTATATCTAAATCATGTACCCATTTTGACTTTTATTTTGGCATAGAGTCTAAGATGTTTGCCTATGCCTAGTTTTTGCTATACTGTTTTCCAGTTTTCCCAGCAGTTTTTGTCAAAGAGTGAGTTCTTATCTGAGTTGGAATATTCGGATTTATCAAATAGTAGATTACCATAGTTGTTAGCTATTGTGTCTTGCATACCTAACCAATTTCACTGATCCACCACTCTATTTCTTAATCAGTACCAAGTAGTTTGGATGATTGTTTCTTTATAATACAATTTAAAATCTGATAGAACTAGTCCACCTTCCCTTGAATCTCTTTTCATTAATTTCCTTGATATGCTAGACCTTTCGTTCTTCCAGATGAATTTTATTATTTTTTTCAGCTCCATAAACTATTTTTGGTAGTTTGATTGGTATGGCAATGAACAAGTGATCTAATTTAGAAAGAATTGTCATTTTTATCATATTAGCTCAGCCTACCCATGAGCAACTGATTTTTTCCAATAATTTAGCTCTGACTAACTCATTACTTCTTATGTTACATTAGTGCTCCATCATAATCATATACAACAAATTGTTTAGCTCTTTCCCAGTGGATGGGCATCCCTTCAAATTTCATTCTTTCCCAATCAAAAAAGATCTGCTCTAAATATTTGTGCATGGTTCCAAATTGTTCTGTAGAATGGTTTAATCAGTTCACAATTCTACTAATGTTGCATTAGTGTCTTCATTTTTACACATTCCCTCCAACATATATCATTCTTCTTTTCTGTCCCATTAGCCAATCTAATACGTGAAAAGTAGTACCTGTGCATTGTTTTAATTTGCATTTATCCAATCAATAGTGATCTAGAACATTTTTTCATGTAACTATTGACAGCTTTGATTACTCCGTCTGAAAACTGACCTCATATTTTTTGATCATTTGTCAATTGGGGAATGGCTCTTATATTTATAAATTTGACTCATTTCTCTTTATATATTTGAGAGGTGAATCCTTTATAAGAGAAACTTGGTTCAATTTTTTTTCACAGTTGTAATTTCTAACTGTATTTCCTTGCATACTACCTGCCCACCCATTTATTCTAATCTCTCTTTCCTTTGACTCTATCCCTCCTCAAAATATTTTGCTTCTGATTATGGCCACAATCCACTTTCTCTTCTATAAACATCATCCCCTTCTTTTATCCCCTTCTCCTTCTCCTTTCCTATCGGGTAAGATAGATTTCAGTACTGAAGTGATGTATGTTATTCCCTCTTTGAGCCAATTTCTATTGTAGTAAGGTTCAAGCATTCTATACCACCTCCCCTATTTCCTCTCTACTGTAATAGCTCTTTCCTGCCTCTTTTGTGTGAGACACTTTACCACACTCTTCTTCCTCCTTTATTTTTTCTCCCAGTATATTGATCTTTCACACTTTTTAATTTTCTTTTTAAAGATATCATCCCATCACATTCAACTCACATCTGTGCTCTTTGTCTACATGTATTTCTTCTAACTGACCTAATAATGAGAAAGTTCTTGTGAGTTACAAGTATCATATTCCTCTATAAACATATAAATAGTTTAACCTTATTTAATTCCTTCTGATTTTCTTTTCCTGTTTATATTTTTGTGCTTCTCTTGAGGCTTGTATCTGAAAGTCAAATTTTCTATTGAGTTCATCTTTTCATCATGAATGTTTGAAAATCCTCTGTTTCATTGAATTTCCATTTTCCCCTCCATGGATTATACTCAGTTGTGCTGCGTAGGTGAACCTTAGTTTTAATCCTAGTTTCTTTGCCCTCAAGATTATCATATTTCAGTCCCTCTGATCCTTTAATGGAGAAGTTGCTAAATCTTGTGTTATCCTAATTGTGTTTCCATGATGTGTGAATTGTTTCTTTCTGGCTACTTGTAATATTTTCTCCTTTGCTTGGAGGCTATGGAAGTTTACATTTTGGAACTTCTTTCAGGAGGTTATTAGTAGATTCTTTCAATTTATATTTTACCCTCTACTTATAGAATACAAGGACAGTTTTACTTGAGGATTACTAGGTTATTTTTTTTCATCATGACTTTCAGATAATCCAATCATTTTAAAATTATCTTTTCTGGATCTATTTTCCATGTTAATTTTTTTTTTTTTTTTTTTAGTGATGGGATACTTTTTATTGTCTTCTTTTTTCATTCTTTTGGTATTGTTTTATTGTTTCTTAATGTCTCATGAAGTCAATAACTTCCACTTGCTTAATTCTACCTACCATATAACTTAGATTATTATTTTCCCCTCCTTCCCCCCTCCCTCCCCAAGATGGTATACAATTTTGTATAGGTTCTACATGCACATTCTTGTTAAATACATTTTCACTATAGTTATGCTGTGTTAAAGAAATAAAATGAGTGGGAGAAATCATCTAACAAACCAAAATGCGACACACACACACATACACACACACACACACACACACACACACACACACACAAATGATCTGCTACATTCTCCGATTGAATTCCATAGTTCTTTCTCTGGATATGGAAGGCATTTTGCCTTTGAAGATCATTGGAAATTTTTTTTAAGTCCTTGCATTGCAATGAATTTGCAAGTCTACCAGAAAAAAACTCTCACACATGGTGGTCATTGCTGTGCACGAAGTTCTCCTGGTTCTGGTCCTTTCACTCAGTTTCAGATAATGTAAGTCTTTCCAGGCCTCTCTGAAGTCTTCCTGTTCATCATTTTTTATAGCACAATAGTATTTCATTACATTTATATACCATAATTTGTTCAGCCATTCCCCAATTGATGGGCATCCCCTTGATTTCCAGTTTTTGGCCACCACAAAGAGAACTGCTAGAAATATTTTTGTACATGTGGGACCTTTTCCCATTTTTATGATCTCTTGGGGATATAGTCCTAGAAACACTATTGCTGGGTCAAAGGGTACACACATTTTTGTAGCCTTTTGGTACATAGCTCCAAATTGCTCTCCAGAATGGTTGGATCAGCTCACAGCTCCACCAACAGTGTATTAGTGTTCTAACTCTCTCACATCCTCTCCAACATTTATCATCTTTCTATTCTGTTATGTTTGCCAACCTGATAAGTGTGATGTGGTACCTCAAAGTTGTTTTGATTTGAATCTCTCTAATCAAAAGTGATTTAGAGCATTTTTTCATATGACTATAGATACCTTTAATTTCTTCCTCTAAAAATTGCCTGTTCATATTCTTTGACCATTTATCAATTGGGTAACAACTTGTATTTTTGTACATTTGACTCAGTTCTACATATATTCTAGGAATGAAGCCTTTATCACTAACATTAGCCATAAAAATTCTTTCCCAGTTTTCTACATCCCTCTGAATTTTGGTTGCATGGGGTTTGGTTGTGCAAAAACTTTTCAGTTTGATGTAATCAAAATTATTCATCTTGCATTTCATAATGCTTTTTATCTCTTCTTTAGTCAAAAATTCTTCCCTTCTTCATCAATCTGATAAATACACTATTCCTTGCTCCACCAATTTTTCCAGAGTATCAATCTTTATACCTAGATCATATACCCATTTGGACTTTGTTCTTGCATACAGTATCAGGCATTGGTCTATGCCTAGTTTCCGCCACACTTTCATCCAATTTTCCCAACAATTTTTATTGAACAGTGAGTTCTTATGCCAGAAGCTGGATTCCTTGGGTTTATCAAACAGGTGATTGTTATATTCATTGTCTACTTTGTCTTGAGTACCTAACCTATTCCACTTGCCTACCCTTCTGTTTCTTAGCCAGTACCAAGTGGTTTTGATAATTGCTGTTTTATAATACAATTTGAGATGTTGGTAAGGCTAGGCTGTCTTTCTTAGATTTCTTTTCATTAGTCCCTTTGATATTCTGGACTTTTTGTTCTTCTAGATGAACTTTGATACTGTTTTTTCCAGCTCTAGAAAATAATTATCTGATAGTTTCATTCATATGGCACTAAATAAGTAAATTAATTTACATAGAATTTTCATTTTTATTATATTGACTTGGCCTTCCCATGAGCAACTGATGCTTTTCCACTTACTTAGATCAGACTTTGTTTGTGGTGAAAACGTCTTGTAGTTGTGTCCCTATAGTCCCTTGGTTTGTTTTGGCAGGTAAACTCCCTAATATTTTATGGTATCTATGCTAGCTTTAAATGGGATTTCTCTTTCTATCTCTTGCTGTTGGACTTTGTTACTAATGTATAGAAATGCAAAAGATTTGTGCAAGTTTATCTTGTAATCGTCAACTTTGACAAAGTCATTTATTGTTTCAAGTACTTTTTTACTTGAATCTTTGGGATATTCAAAGTATATCATCATATCATCTGCAAAGAATAAAAACTTAGTTTCTCCTTTGCCTATTCTAATTCCTTCAATTTCTTTATCTTGTTCAATTGCTATAGATAATATTTCTAGTACCATATTGAATAATAGTGGTGATAATGGACATCCTTGTTTCACCCCTGGTCTTCTTGGCAATGCATCTAGTTTATCACCATTGCATATACTGATTGGTGAAGGTTTTAGGTAGATACTGTTTATTATTTAATGGAAAGTTCCCTTCATTCCTATGCTCTTGAAGGTTTTTAATAGGAATGGGTGTTGTATTTTGTCAAAAGCTTTTCTACATCTATTGAGATAATCATGTGGTTTCTGTTAGTTTTGTTGTTGATATGGTAGATAATGCTAATAGTTTTCCTAATATTGAACCAGCCCTGCATTCCTGGTATGAATCTTACCTGATCATAATGTATTATTCTCATGATAAGTTGCTGTATTCATTTTGCTAAAATCTAATTTAAAATTTTGGCATCTATATTCATTAGAGAATTTGGTCTATAATTTTCTTTCTCTGTTTTGTCTCTTCCTGGCTTAAGTATCAAAACCATATTTGTATCATAAAAAGAATTTGGAAGGACTCCTTCCCCAATTTTCAAAAGTAGTCTATATAGTATTGGAATTAACTGTTCTTTAAATGTTTGATAGAATTCACTTGTAAATCCATCCAACCTTGGAGATATTTTCCTAGGGAGTTCATTGATGGCTTGTTCCATTTCTTTTTTTCTGAGATGGGTTTGTTTAAGTATTCAACCTCTTCTTCTCTTAATCTGGGCAATTTGTATTTTTTAAAATACTCATCCCTCTCATTTAGATTGTTGAATTGATGGATATAAAGTTGGGCAAAGTAATTTCTAATTATTGTTTTAATTTCCCTTTCATTGGAGGTGAGTTCACCCCTTTCATTTTTTATTTTAGTAATTTGGTTTTCTTCTTTCTTTTCTTCAGTCTTAATTCTAATTTCTAAGGAATTATTTTCTTCATACAACTTTTGTACTTCCTTTTCCTGTTGGCCAATTCTACTTTAAGGAGTATTTTCCTTCAATTAATTTCTGTGACTTTTTTTTTCCTTTTGGCCAATTCTGTTTTTCAAGGTATTTTTCTCCTCATTGACTTTTTGTACCACTTTTACCATTTGGTTTGATATTTTTTTAAGGTATTTTTTTCAGTATTTTTTCTGTATCCTTTAGCATGCTGTTGACTCAGTTTTTCATGATTCTATTGAATCACTCTCATTTCTCTTCCCAATTTTTCCTCTACCTTGTTGATGTCAGTTTCAAAATCTTTTCTGAGCTCTGCCATGGCCTGATACCAATACATATTGTTCTTGGAGGCTTTGTTTGGAGGAGCTTTGACTTTGTTATCTTATTTGGAGTGTCTGTTTTCATTTTCCTTGTCACTGTATTAGCTTTCTATGGTGAGAATATTTTCTGTTGCTTGCCAGTTTTCCCAGCCTATTTTTTGACTTTTTATCCTTTGCTAAATTGGGGTTTTGCTTCCAGGGTGGATGGAGTACTGTCTCAAATTTCAGGAGTTTTGTGCAGCTGTTTTCAGAGTTACTTCTAGGCACCTGTAAGTTTTCAGTTCTTCCAAAGTGATATGATCTAAGCAGAGGTGTATTGACTACTCTAGAGGTCTGTGCTGTGGTTTGTGAATGACCATAAACACTCTTTTCTGAGCTAGAACTATGTTGAGATGCCTGTTCTACTGTGGCTGCAATGTCTGAGGTCCCAGTACTCTTCTTCACCTTGGCACTGTCACCCAGGAGTGCAACCTGCATCTGAGAACAGACAAAGCTACAGTGTCCTGCCCCCAGTGCCAGCACACAGGCCCCTGTAATCTCTTTCTGACTAGTTGTTTTATCCCCTGACTATCTGTGGACTGAAAGTTCTGGAAGCAGAGACTGCGGATGCTTATTCTTCAACTCCAAAGACCTGTTTCTGGTTTGCTGAGGCTGGTGTATCTTGTACAGGACTGCACTCAACTCTCACCCTGTGTGACAGACCTTTCTTACCAAACTTTTAAGTTATTCTGGACTGGGAAGCTGTTTTACCCCTTCTTTTTCTGGGTTCTGCCACTCCCAGATTTTTTTTTAGGGCATTATTTACAGATCTTTGTAAAGGTTTGTAGGAGAGCTTAGGCAAGAGCCTGCCTTCTCTCTGCTATCTTGACTATGTCGCCTTCCTCTTTGAAGTCTTCTAATGATAACATTCCTACAATTTCTAAAATTCTAAATTTCCCTCAAAAATCTTTCTTTGTTTTTTTAAATAAACGTATAGACAAAGGCTCTTCATCATGTCTTGTCCAGTTTTAACAATATGATTGAAATGTAGAAATATACATGAGAGACATAACAGTAATGATAACTGACAGTTCTTTATATTCATTTGCTTTTATGATCCTCACAAGCACATTGTATGGTAGCAGATATTACAGGTATTATCAAATGCTTTTAATAATATTAGAAGTCACAGAGACTCAATTAATACAGATAAATGAAAGGAATAGCATAACATGAACATTCCCAAAAGTAAGGGTTACTTTTAATTGAAATTATTCATATGAACCCTGGGTTACTAATGAAGGGAGATACTGTAAAAGGAATTCATACACTCGGAAAGAGGTTGAATTGAATATTTTCTCATATGTGTTCCAACTCATGTATTCTAAATTTCTTCAAAATGAGAAGTTTTGGTTTAGGCAATTCTATAAATTCAATGGATTTCTAAGAGCTAAAGACAATACAAAATAGAATCACCACTATGAAACTTGAGAAAAAAAGGAGATACCCAGAGCAAGCTCCATATGCTGATTTTCAAATACAAAAATATCACACTGCATAATTATAGGGAGAACTAATACTGTGGATATGGTAGATATTAATCTAATATTCAGAAATATGGGAGCAGTCAAGTATGATGTCATCTAGCTTTTATTGACTGGTGTAGGGAAACACAACATACCATTTTTTTCAATATAGGTCTTTTAGCAGGCAAAAATCTCCATTAGAAATAAAGAATGAATTAAAAAATATCTTAATACGAGAGCTCCCAGATCCTCATTTCCCCCCCAAAAATAATGCAAAATCTCTGCATTTTAAGGAGGGCTAATTCCTGACTTCTATCATCTCTTTCTGACGTATGGGAGTCAAGAGTCAAAGAAATATTTACTATTTAAGTTAATGAAAAATTGATTATTGGGAATCCTGGTTTCAGTACTGCCAAATTAGCAGGGGCCCTATGACCATATGCTCCGTCTCTTATTCCATGACATTTTGGCTTGCCACTGTGAGCCTAGAACAGCATTGGCAAAGCTTTCTCCTTCCTTCCCCATTTTCCTGGGATAGGAGAAGCACAATTAAGGCTTCTTACTCTTCCAACACTCAAAAGAGAATTGTATGAAATAGGCTTTTCTGTGTCTTCAATTCATCTACTATATTTGAAACTGACTTATCTCTAGGGTTTAGAAGTGTGTGTTAGTACTTACATTAGTATCATAAGTGTTAAATTTAACTTTTTGTAGTCTTAATGGATCCTAAATCATAGTATTGGTATTATGGATTGAAATGCTTCCTATAAGGTCATAGGATCACAAGATCATAGATTTTGAAACTACAGAGGGCTCCAAGCCCCCTTTTATTTTACAGATGAGGAAAGTCCAGTAAGGCTAAGAGACTTGTTGGTACAGCTGGTATGTGCCTAAGGTAGGATTTAAAGTCATATCTCCCTAACTGCAAATCCAGCTGTCTATCCATTGCTTCATGCTGCCACTCTGAGGTAGCTTATGCCTGCAGCATATGGTCTGTGACAGTGATCAACTAGAGATTTCAAAGAGACCAAGAAAGGTGACTGTGGTGGTGACTAGACATCATAAAAAAACTGACAATCACTAAGCAGATAAATAGTCCTTTGGCTTCTTCTTATACTTAAAGAACTAAACATAATACTCTTGAACAAGATTCTGAACAGCAGGATTGGAAATGTTGACCAATTGTCTTTGTGACAAGACATTAAGCTTTACCACAACAACCAACAAAAGAACTTATATCTTAAGGCCTTTTCATCTTAGTATATGTTTCTTTCAAAGAAAGGCTGGTGATAAGTAACTTCATTCTGGTTCCAATTGTGAACACCTTAAGAGAATTCAATATAGCTTTTTTCTACCTGCAGGCTGGATAGCCTTGTGATTTCTTGCCCAACTAGCAGAGTACCAGCAGTGTTCTTTGTAGGGGGAACAAAAGCTATTTCAGAAATATAATCTATGTATTATATAATCTTTGTAGGTTGATAAAAGAAGTATACCATAGTAAAAGAAATGAGGTTTTATCTTAGAATTTTAAATTTATCTTTTAAAGAGATATATCCTGTAGGGGGGTCATTTTTATGGACAGAAAGCATTCCAAAGTATTTTATTTATCCTAATTTGAAAACTCATGTGTTTTCTCTAAATATGTCTACTACTCTCATTCATACAAATACACCTAAGTATTCACAAGCTGTTTGTCTTTGGTGAGATCCTCTTTCCATTTCTTACCCTCAATCATGTCCAAAAATCTTTTTCTGTTGAACTGATTCAAGAACTTGAAATCAAAATGTGGAAACCACTTCTTTGGGCTCTTAATAATAGATACTATTTATTGTAATGTGTTACAAAGTATTTACACAAAACAAAATATTTGATCTTATCAACATTCCTTTGAGGTAGATATTGAAAAGTATTTTATTCCTGTTTTTTAGACAATAAAACTGAACTTTCAAGATGTACTTTATAAGGGCTAGACTCAATATTTCAAGGGCAGCTAAGTGGCATAGTGGCTAGAACACCAGGTTGGGAGTCAGGAGGACCTGAATTCAAATCCAGCCTCAGACATGACACTTAGTGGCTATGTGATCCTACACAAGTCACTTAATTCAAATTCCCTTGAAAAAAGAAAAGTCAGTATTTGAACCAAGCTTCCTGATATCTCCACACATGTTCTATTACATCCTGCTAAATTTTTTTTCAGGATTTTCCTGTCAAAAGACATTTATAATAATATATAATATCTGGGAGTTGTTGCATGTGATGGCATCACTGCAATTTGAGTATATATATTATATATATATATATACACACATATATATGTATATATATTTATATATATGTTCATCAAATCACATGTCAGACAACAGAGTCTACTCCAAATGTTCTGCCTACTCATTACTAGGTTAAAGGAAATGTGTCTGTTAAGGAAACTGTTCTAACTTTAAGACTCCAGAAACATTTGGAGTGCCATCATTCCTACCCTGTTCATCTCTTCTACTTGACAATTGTCTCCATTAACTCATATTCCCATAAAATTGTGTCAGCTTTTAAATTCACATTTCCTCAGTAACTTGTTACCTTGGGATCCCACCGTTCTTCTGATTGGAGAGAGTGGAGAGTGGAAATTGGAGCATTCTCTTAAACCTTCCATTTAAGGAGGGGTGCCCAGTGTAGCCATCTCATCATGCCTGCGCTCTGAGTATTCTTCCCTCCTTTTCAGTTGTGTTTACTTGTTGTTTTTTCCTTTAGATTATGAGTACATGGAGGGCAAGGACTGTCTTTTGCATTTTTGTGTATTCTCACAGCTTAGCAAAGATCTTAGCATATATTAGGTACTTAATAAAACTACGTTTTATTGTATTCTTCTGCAATGTATCATACCACATGGTATTATTTTAATCATTTACTCACTTTATTTTATTTGCAAAATGGGTTTATTTCAGTAGAATCAATATATTGTATAGAGTGCTGGACTTGGAGTTAGGAAGATCTCTGTGCACATCCTAGTTCTAATATTAGCCGAGAGAAACTAAAGAAGTCAGTTAACTTAGGCAACGTCTTAGACTTCTCTACTAAGTCATAGCTAGGCTCCGTTTGGATGTTCAACAGGGTATCATATCCCAGGGAAATGATAGACATTTATATTTTTTTGCTAATTATTATTTTACATTATTTAATTAAGCAAGAAAAAATGTCCAACATACCTCTAAGTGTATAACACACACCTACGATCAGCACAGTGCCTCCAGTGCTTAACACAGTGCTTAGCATGCAGTAGGCGCGTAATAGTTTGTTGATTAATAATTGATATCATACATAATATAAATAAATTGGTCAATCAATTGATAAATAAGTTCTCTTCTTCCCTATTTAATCTAAAAATAAAAGGAGACTAGAAGTTCAAAACTGTAGTCTCAAATGGTTTTTACCTTACAAGAGGCAAATATATAATGAATTATTTCCGGGACTTGCAAGAGTTTATCTCTTTTCACATTTATCACCCTTGTTTACCATGTAAAATTTGCAAAAAACTCTCAAGTTAAGGGGGAAAATCTATACTTCATTGTATGCACATAAAATTTACTTCCTATCTAGAATTGCTCTGTAAGTAGAACTATAGTCTTTTAAATACACTCTCCATTTTATGTCCAATACTGACACTTCTCCTGAATAGTGCAATTTACCTTCAAAAAGAAGATGATTTCAGGATATTCTTTTGCTGGGATTGACATCGACTGAGCTGACACAAACCTTGGCGTAACGACTTTGCACTGAGTAGTGGAATGAGTCAGCAATCCACACATAAAGCCCAAGGTAAAAACTTCAGAATTTAATGGTTCCTTATTCTGGCTCACTGATGTGGTCATTCTTCAAGAGAAAGGTTAGTTTTGGGTGTATTTGTAGCTATATTCATTGCTATGCATTGAAGATATATGAAAAAGATAAGACAGATTGACTGGAAAATCTTTAAAATGTAGACAATAAGAAATTAAAATATAAATAATCAACAAAAAAACCTTTAAAATTTTCTGTGGCCTTTTGCTTTCCTACTAAGAATGAAATATATCTCTATATCTCTGGTTTTATTTTCCATTTGAGGAAAAGCTGTCATTAATTACAACAACTTACATAGGGTTTTGTCTTTCTTCACTATAATTCAGTTAATATCTGTTAAAGGATTGTTGTATACAGGCTATTCTTCTAGACACTGGAACAAAATGCAAAACCTCAATGAAGCCCACATTCACAGGAGAAATTATGAGAACAAAATTATTCACACAGAGTAAATAGATGATATATCCTTTAGAAAGTTGCAAAAGGGAGAGGATTCTGGGAATATGATGAAGTAGGTCAGAAAATTTCAAGGTTTCCAGATTTCCCCAACAAACAAAACAAACAGTGCCTCGGAGTGAACAGAGTGCTAAAAATAAGTAAAAGTTGGGGCAGAACAGTGGTCCTTCTGGGAGAATTGCAGAAGTTCTGAAAAAAATTCCCAGAAACAGAGTTTGGTCCCTGTGAAGAGTAAAAACCTCCCAGCTAGTTCTGCAGAAACAATAAGTGGCAAGTCCTGGGGCAAGCTGGTTTGGGAGGTGGCCTCAGCCTCAGACACAGGAATTTTCACCTCAGGACTATGTGGGGAGCTGTGGTCTGAGTCAGGAAGATTGAGAGAACCTCTGCTGATAACAGCCCCAGCTCTGCTGACAATATGTGATCCTGGGGGAGAAGGAACTAGCATATGCATGGTGAGGCTAAGTGAGTACAAATACAGTAGGGCAGGGACACTGCTGGCTGTGGACACTGACAGGAAGGCAAAATCCTTGGTTTCCATTACAAGCTAGAGGGGAGAACTGAAGGAGAATTTGAGACCAGAAATGCTATCCCTCACATTCCAAGACTAGAGGTAATTACAAAAAAAGAAAATTAAATTGCTACAAATAAAAAAAGAAAGCAGATAAAGGAGAAAGAATCTAGTCATGGAACATTACTATGGGAATGGAGAAAATTGGAGTTTATATTCAGAGGAGGATGCTGAAGCGAAAAAAGTCCTCATGATGCAAAGAAAAAGTTAATATGATCCTCAGACATGGGAAAGAACCTTCTGTGTTGAATTTATGGTATGTCATGGACTAGAATCTGACAGGTTGGCCAAGTACATTTGGGTCATGTGTGATCCACATCATGGAGGAAATGCCCATGTGGATGAGATTATGTATTGAGTTGAATATTTGAGTTTCAAATGAATAAAATAATCTCCCTCTCCTTGTTGGATCTCTCCTCATCATTAAAGTCCATCTCAAATAACACCAGCATCTAGAAACTTCTCCTTGTTGGACAACTTGGTAGCCATCATCTTCTCCTTTGTTCTTTTTTCTTTTTCTTTGCAGAACACGATTGCTATTTTCTTTTTTTTCTTTTATTTGCACAACAGAGCTTAAAAGGGAATTCAAAATATAAAGCAAAAAATTTCCATTTCAAGAAGGCCTATATAATAAATGCTACTCTTTTCTTTGCTTCCTTATATGTTTTCTTTTCTTCTCTGCTCTGTACATTTCCTTTGTTCTTTTTTTCCACCTTCTTCTCCCTCCACCTAAGAAGGTTCAATTAAATGTATACACATTCATACACATATACATACATATATACACATACAAACATATGTATATACACAAAGATATATACGTACAACTATGTATGCATACTTCCATGCACCTACATATACTTAAATATCTATATTCATACTCACATATAAACATACACATTCTTGTGCATCTATGCAAGACCATGCTACAATTATTTGTCTTCTGTTTCTCTAAGAGTGGATAGCCTCTTCCTTCAAAATACTGAGTGTGCTTGTTTGCCATTTCTTAAAGCAGATAGTATTCCATTATATTCATATATCACAACTTGTTCAGAAGTTTCCCCAATTGATGCACATTCCCTTCGTTTCCAATTCTTGGCCACCACAAAAAAAGCTGCTATCAACATTTTTGTACGTGTGGATCCTTTTCCCATTTTTATGACTTTTTTGGGATACAGCCCTAGAAGTAGTACTGCTGGGTCATAGGGTGTGAACATTTGGGCCATAGTTCAAAATTGTTCTGCAGATTGGTGGAATCAGCTCATAGTTTCACCAACAATGAATTAGTGTTCCAACTGTCGCACATCTTTTCCAACAAATTTTGTCATGTTAGCCAATCTGATAGGTGTGATGTGGTACCTCAGAGTTGTTTTGACTTGTATGTCTCTAATCAATAGTTATTTAGAGCATTTTATATGATTGTAGATACTTTTAATTTCTTCCTCTGAAGCCTGCCTGTTCACATACTTTGATTCTTTATTAATTGGGGAATGGCATGCATTCTTGTAAATATGAGTTAGTTCTCCATATATTTTAGAAACGAGGCCTTTATCAGAAACATTAGTTGTAAAAATGCTTTCCCAGTTTTCTATTACCCTCCTAATCTTGGTTGCATTGGCTTTGTTTGTGCAAAAGTTTTTCAATTTAATGTAATCAAAATTATTCACTTTGCATTTCATAATGTTCTCTATCTCTTATTTGGTCATAAATTCTTCCATTTTCCATAAATCTGACAAATAAATTATTCCTTGCTCTCCTAATTTGTTTATAGTATCAGCCTTTATACATAGGTCATATACTCATGTACCCATTTGGGCTTTGGTAGACAGTATCAGAAATTGATCTATGCCCAGTTTCTGTTACACTATTATCCAATTTTTTCAATAGTTTTTGTCAAACAGTGAGTTCTTATCACAGAAGCTGGGGACCTTGGGTTTATCAAACAGTAGACTGCTATAATCTTGACTACTGTGTCTTGTCTCCCTAATTTGAGATCTGGTATGGCTAGGCCATTTTCCCTAGCATTCTTTTCATTAATTTCCTTGATGTTTTAGACCTTTTATTCTTCCAGATGCATTTTGCTGTTATTTTTTCTAGCTCTATAAAATAATTTTCTGATGGCATGATTGGTATGGCACTGAATAACTAAATTAATTTGGTAGAATTGTCATTTTTGTTATATTAGCTAGACCATGAACAACTCATGTTTTTCCAGTTACTTAGATATGACTTTATTTGTGTGAAAAGTGTTTTGTAATTGTGTTCATATAGTCCTCAGGTTGGTTTTGGCAGGTAGACTTCAAAATATTTTATAGTGTTTACCATGACTTTAAATGGGATTTATCATTCTATCTCTTGGTGTTGGGCTTTGGTAGTAATATATATATATATATATATAAATGCAGAGGATTTTCTGGGTTTACCTTGCAACTTTGCCAAAGATGTCTATTATTTCAAGTAGTTTTTTTTTTATTTGATTCTCTAGGATTTCCTAAGTATATCACCATAACTGATAACTTAGTTCTTCTTTGACTACTCTAATTCCATCAATCTATTTTTCTTCTCTTATTGATAAATTTCACATTCCTAGTACCATATTGAATGACATGGCATGAATGACATTATTTAAATTTTTTGCATTTATATTAATTAGGAAAATTGTTTTATAATTTTCTTTCTCTGTTTTGGCTATTCCCAGTTTAGGTATCAGAATCATATTTGTATCATAAAAATAATTGGGCAAGACTCCTTCTTTACTACTTTCCCTAAATAGTCTATATAATATTGAATTAATTGTTCTTTAAATGTTTGATAGAATTTACTTGAAAATCCATCTGGCCCTGGAGACTTTTTCCTAGGGAGTTCATTGATAATTTGTTTGATTTCTTTTTTCTGAGATTGGGTTATTTAAGTATTTTACTTCCTCTCATATTTAACCTGGGCAATTTGTATATTTTTTTGTAAATATTCATTCATTTCACTTAGATTGTCAAATGTATGGGCTTACAGTTGGACAAAGTATTTTCTAATTATTGTTTTAATTTCTTCTTTGGGGGTGAATTCACCCTTTTTTCATTTTTGATGTTGGTAATTTAGTTTTCTTCTTTTTTATAAAATAAAAAGGTTTATAAATTTTAATTTTTTTCTCATAAAATCAGCTCTAAGTTTTATTTATTAGTTCAATAGTTTTCTTACTTTCAATTTTATTAATTTCTTTGGTTTTCAGTATTTCTAATTTGGTATTTAATTGGGAATTTTCAATTTGTTCTTTTTCTAGCATTTTCAGTTTCATGCCCAATTCATTGATCTCCTCTATCTCTGTTTTGTTCATGTAAGCATTCAATGATATAAAACTTCGCCTAAGAACTGATGTCATTGCATCCCATAAATATACGTAGGTTGTCTAATTATTGTCATTCTCTTAAGAAAAATTCTTGATCGTTTCTATGATTTAAAGCTTGATGACTTATTCTTTAGAATTGGATTATTTAGTTTCCAAATAATATTTTGTCTATCTTTCCATAACCATTTATTAAACATAATTTTTATTGAACCATGATCTGAAAAGGATGAATTGACTATCTCTGCCTATCTGCACTGGACTGTGAAGTTTTTACACTTCAGTACATGGTCAGTTTTGGCATATGTACCATGTACTGTTGAGAAAAAGATACATTCTTTTCTATCCCCATTCAATTTTCTCCAGAGGTCTATCATAGCTACCTTATTCAGGATTGTATTCAACTCCTTAACTTCTTTCCTGTTTATTTTGAGTTTAGATTTATCAAGTTCAGAGAGGGGGAGGTTTAGGTCACTGACTACTATAGTATTGCTGTCTATTTGTTTCTGTAACTCCCTTAACTTCTCCTCTAAGAATTTGAATCCTATACCATTTGGTGTATGTATGTTTAGTAATGATATTATTTCATTGTTTATGGTGCCTTTTAGCAGGATATGTTTTCCTTCCTTATCTCTTTTGATTAGAACTATTTCTGCTTTTGCTTTATCTGAGATTAGGATTACTTCCTCTGCTTATATTCTGCTCCAACCTTTTACCTTTACCCTGTGTGTATCCCCTTGTTTCAAATGTATTTCTTGTAAACAACTTAATGTAGTATTATGGTTTTCAATCCATTCTACTATCTACCTCCATTTTACGGAAGAGTTCATCCCATTCACATTCACAGTTAAGAATTCTGTGTCTTTCTCTCCATTGCGTTTTTCTCCAACCCCCCTCTCCCACTATTATGCTTTTATTTATCCCTTCTCCCATCTTTTCCTCAATAGAATTTTACTTTTCACCATCATATCCCTCAATCTTCTCTACCTTCTATAAGCTCCCCTCTCTTTTATTTCCCTTTTACCTCACTACTTCTTTCCTCCATTTTAACCACCTTCTCTGTTTTCTTTCTCCTCCTACTGCTTGTAGAGCAAATTCTATTTCTATACTTCACTGAGTGTGTTGTTCCTTCCTTGAACCAAATGCAATGAAAGGAAAGTTCAAACAACAGTCATCTCCCTCCTCTCTTTCCCTCTACTATCATACATTTTTGTGCCTCTTCTTGTGACATAACTTACCTTTTTCTGCTCCTTTTCTCTTCTCCTTTTACCATACTTTCATACCTTTAATTACATTTAATTACTTCTTAGTTATAGACTTTGCCATCAATATTCCTTGGCATTTTCAATTTGGGATCTCTTTAAGGGGCTGATCAGTGGATTCTTTTGATGATTATTTTGCCCTCTGGATCTACCACCTCAGGGTAGTTTTCCTTGATGATGTCTTGGAAGACATTGTTCAGGATCTTTTTCTCATCACAGCTTTCCAATAGACCAACAATTCTTGGATTTTCTGTCCTGGATCTGTTTTCCAGATCAGTTCTTTTTTCAATGAAATATTTTACATTTTCTTCTATTTTATTCAATCTTTATATTTTGTTTGGTTGATTCTTGATGTCTCATAAAGTCATTAGCTTCTACTTGCCCAATTCTAATTTTTAATAATTTTTTTCTTCAGTTAGCTTTAGTACTTCCTTTTTCCTTTGTCCAATTTTCCTACTTGGGTTTTGTGCTTCCTTTTCCGTTTGGCCAATTTTACATATTAAGGAGTTGCTCTCTTCAGTGAATTCTTTTTTCATTTTTTCAATTGCATTTTTTAAAATAGTTGGCCAGTTTATTTTCCTACCTCTCTAATTTGACTTTTAAACTGCTTCTTGAGGTCTTCCAAGAATGTTTTTTGGACTTTAAAACACTTCATATTCCCTTTTGATGTTTCAGATGTGGGCATATTGTCAGTGCTGTCCTCTTCTGAATTCATATTTTGGTTTTCTCTGTCCACATAGTAAGATTCTATGGTCTTTGCTTTTCTGATTTGCTTCTTGCTTGTGGTGATTGACTTTTTCTTGGTTTTTAAAGTAGATCTCTGCTTCTGGAGCACAGGGGACTCTGTCCCACATTTCTTGTGCTGAGAACTAGAGACATTTTGTGTTATGGCATCTGGTTCTTTTAGCTAGAAGCTATATAATACTGCAGCCTACCTGCTTCTGAGCTGGCTGGTGTGTACCAAGGCTAAAGCCAGTTGAAGTTTTTTCTCAGTTTCCCTGGAGTTACACTGACTCACACAGTGTGAGTAATGGAGGACAGGTGGTTTGGCCACAGGAGGTTTCCTCCTCCCCTAGGACTGAACTAGAGCACAGGCAGGTTCACTGGCTGGTGAACCCTTGCCTGTGCTGGTGTTTACCCAATTTCCCTAGCTGTGCTGCATGCCTGGGGTCCTGGTGTTGTTGCTTACCTGCTCCACCCCCTTGGGACTCATGACCTCCTCCTGGTCTGCTGAGGCTGTCTGGGATACCTCTAGTCCTGCACTGGTCCCCTTCAGCCATGTCAAGAAGGACCCTTCTCTTCAATCTACCCAGCCTCCGAAGCTGATAGCTTGCTGTTCCCCTTCTGTTGATTTCACTATTCCATGATTTTTCTGGGGAAATATTCTCAGGATTTTTCCATGTCAACAAGGGAAGGATGAAAGCACTTATAGTTTACTTGACCATCTTGGTATCTGGAAGGTGATTTTCAAACATTTAATCTGTGGGCTGACCATCTCAGGAGGTGCTGCTAATGTTACTAGCAACTCTCTCTCTCTGTCTCTCTGTCTCTGTCTCTGTCTCTGTCTCTGTCTCTCTCTCTCGCTCTCGCTCTTGCTCTCTCTCTCTTCTGTACTCCTGTCTTGTGCTGATATGTTTGAGAATTCACACTTCCACATTTTATTCGGTGTACCCTGGTCATTTCCCCTTTGCTCTGCTATGGTGGAGTCTATGCTGATTCAGCCTGTGTGCTCTGCACTTCCCCACCCCCATGTAACAAATCTTTACTATAGATGTTCCAGGCGTCCCAGGGCTAAAAATCTGACACACTCTATCTCCTAGTGGATTCCATCACTCCAGAATTTGTTCACATTCGCTTATTAGATTTATCTGAAGGAAGTTGTGGCACAGCTCAGATTGGTCTCTGCTTTTACTCTGACATCTTGGCTCCAACTTCCCCAAAGATTTCTTAATTGGCCTTTTCTTAATACTCATTCTTCTTGATTTTTTTTGCAGTGCCTTTGTCACTGTAGATCATCTTCCCTTCTCTCTAGGTTTCCAGGATACCACTCTCTCCTGGTTTTCTTCTTTCCTATTCTAACACTCCTAGTCAGTTCCCTTTGCTGGATCTTTAGCTTGTCATACCCACTAACTTTGCTATCTTATAGGGCTCTATTCTGGGCCATCGTCTCTTCTCCCTCTATTCTGCTTCGTTAGATGATCTCCTAGCTCCTTTCAAACTTACTTATTACTGTTCATGGTATCACCAATCCCCCACTACTCCCCCCTTCACTCTCTCTCACTCTTATATCCAGTCTGTTGCCAAAGGCTCTTGATTTCATCTTTGCAATATTTCTCAAACCCATCCTTTTTTCACCTCTGATATTGTCACCACTTTGGTTCAGAACCTCATTACCTCTTGTCTGGACTATTGCAACAGCCCGCTGGTGGATCTGCCTGACGCTAGTCTCTCTCCATTGCAATTCATCCTCTATTCAGCTATTGAAGTGATTTTCCTAAAGTATATGCCTGACAATGTCATCTTTTGCCCCCATTCCATAAATTTCAGGAACAAATAGAAAATCTTGTTTGGTGTTCAAAGATTTTTATAACCTAGTTCCCCATTCTCACTACTTTTTATGTATTCTTATACCTTATACCCTTCCCAACCACATAATCTTGATCCAGGTACACTGCTTATTCTAAATTGGCCTATTCTGTTATTCTATGAAAAACACATCCCAACATCTGCTCTGATCATTTTCTCTGGCTTTCCCAGATACCTGGAATGCTTTTCCTCCTCTCCCTTCCTCCCGGCTTCCCTGTCTTCTTTCAAGTTCCAACTGAAATTTTACTTTCTGTAAGAAGTCTTCCCCAACTCCTCTTAATTCTAGCACCTTTCTTCATTTAATTATATACTATTTTTCTGGTACTTAATTGTTTGCTTTTTGCCTCCCCCATTAGTCCATGGGTTCCCTGTGGGCCATGGACTGGCTTTTGCCTTTCTTTACATCTCTGTAGCTTAGTACAATGCTTAATATAGATTAGGCACTTGATAAATACTTAATGACTATTGAATTCTTTCGCAGAGAGAAGCATGAGGAAAAGCACAGAGGCATAAGAGTATGTATATGCCTGCATGCATGTGTACGTGTGTGTGTGTGTGTGTATGTGTGTGTGTGTGTACAGGATGCATTTTTTAAAGGTACTAGGTAGAACTGAGGTACTTTTGTGATACTCTAAAAGTGGCAGACAATATACCTTTCCCAGCTGTGGATTGAGAATTTACATTTAACTAAACAATGGATGGGAAAAATCCAAAAGATAAAATTGACAGCTTTGATCATATCTAACTAAAATTTCTGTACAAACGAAATTATTGCATTTAAAATGAAAAGATATATGGACAATAGAACAGATATACTTTTATGTATTTACATAGATATACATATATAGATATATGTCCATTTATGCAGTATATATTGTGTGTTTGGAGTTTCTATAAGTACCAGTTAAACCCAGAAGATACATATGAATACAGATATTTTATGTACATATATGTATATTATGTGTATGCATATGCATTTATAATATTTATATACACACATACTTAATGCACTGTGGAATAGGAGAGAGAGAAAGAGAGAGAGAGAGAGAGAGAGAGAGAGAGAGAGAGAGAGAGAGAGAGAGAGAGAGAGAGACAGAGAGAGATAAGCTATTCTTGTTATCCCCCACAGAAAAATAGAAAATGGACCAAATGGTCCATTTCCAAATAGAAAAAAGAATTCTCAAAAGAATAATTGCAAACCATAAATAGAATGACAAAATTATAACAAGAGAAATTGAAATCAAAATAAGAAAATCACCTCCCCCACACTTGATAATACCCATTTCCAACCACCATATTCCCAAGATTATCATGGAGAATGATCTGTGCCCTCATTTTCAGTGACTGGTGAATCAGAACTCTACTTCTATTTCATTTTGGGGAGGACAATATAAATTTTACTGGATGAAGAGGAGTGGATTAGTTTCAGTCTGTATTTCCCCCAAAGCAACACATCATCTGAATTTCCCTAATAATGTTACATATATTGAAATGTGTTTATGATTTTAAATTAATAATAAACAACGAAAAACAAATTAAAAGCATTGTAAGCACGTTATAAGTGATGCAAATATTTAAAGTTACATATCACTGTGTTGGTTTTAACTTTTGATAAGAAAAGGGAGTCAGGAGACAAGCAGATGGCTTTAAATTGGAGTAAATCAGTGGTAATGTTCTTCTGCCTGCTTATGTATTTTCACCAATGAAAAGAATATTTGTAATTTTTACAGCTGTCAGTACAAAATGACACTATTGCTTATTTAATTGAAGAATAACAAGTAAATGCTCAATACTGTTATTAATTTCAAATTCATAGTGAAAATCACACAAAAGTAAAGAAAATACCTTTATAAGAAGTCAAATTTTCTTTTCACAAGCACTTACTATGCTTCCCTCTCACCACAATATCCATATTGATATTTAGATTCTATTTCTATTACCATTTGCTTACTTGAGTTACCTTCTTGCAGATGCTAATCAATATTCTTAAAGTATACTTCCTTACAAATAGATTGGCAGATACTATGCCAGCAGAATTTTCTACCCTTTAAGTTTGGAGATGATTTACTGCCCTGTGTCTTTAATCAGAATATGTCAAACTATGTTCAGTAGTAGCAATATGATTAAATGACAGATTAATATTTTTATCCACTCTTCCTCAAACTGATGAGCATTTTCTTTGGTACTATATAGTCTCACAGTGGATGCCTCCAGGTACAAAGGTTATGAGTACTTATAGCACTTATGTTGGTCTCTCCTTTCCACACTGGAAACAGAGGAAGAGACCAATACCAAGATGTGTGTAGTACATTCTCTTAACAAGAATAATGTTAGAGTGAATGAATAAGATACATAACTAGAATTCATTCTAAAATCATATGCCTTTAAGATATATATCTATATCTATATCTATATATCACATCCCATGTGTTTTATGACATCATGAGGATATTTTTCTTATTTAGTATTGTAAATGAATTAACTTTTATTACTACTGTAAGAAACAATCAGAAAATAATTGGAAGATATAGCACGGACTCTCTTGAAAAGAGAGGAAAGTAAATGTTAATTTCTATACTGTTCTACATTAAAATTAAATTGTTTGTAAAATTGCACTATTATATACATTTATGCAGTCAGTTACATTTACATCAATTTTTATTTAGGTGTCTGGAATTCAGAGTTTAAAAAAAATGTTTTCTTGGCCTATATCTATTTTGTGTAGTGTCCTGAGAGTATTTCCTCATAGAAATAAAGTCATAGGTTTTAAACTAAATTCAGTTTAGAATATCTACTTTTCTTTGCTTACATATTCACAACTGCTAAATAAATAAATGGTGTCAGTGGTATAAAATTGGCTTTGGAGGATAATACTCACCTGATGCTACTCTAAAATATCTTTTAAAAACTCAGAAACTAATGAGCAATATTTGAGGGTAGTAGCACTGAGGAGATTTTCAGGTCATTCTGGGCTATTCATGTATCATTGTCACTGATGTAAAATTTGGGAGAATTTTATCAGGCTATTTACAATTTGATTGGATTTCTACTTTTATTGTTTTCTAATATGAAATAGATTTGCCTCAAATGTTTCATTTTCATGTTTAAAAGTGTAAAATAAATATATTTGTATATATACATATGTGTCAGCATACACATACACATATATATGTATTATATATTTGATGTTTCAGAACTTTAATTATCTAGATTATTCATTCTTTCCATAATTAATATCAAATGTAATATGTTGGTTAAGTAGTGCCTCTAATAATCAGCAGCTGCTATGGTAGCCCAGCTCTCCAGAAAAAAAGTAACTTTATTCTTTTAGGGATTTAGAGGTAACCACAAGAAGCTAAGGATGTATTTTTCTAATGTTGTAGATCATAAGCTCCCTTCAGTGTGCCTTATGATTATTAATTGATATCAATTACTCAGCAAGATTTGATAAGCTTTTAGAAAGGAGAATTTATTAAAATCTTATAATGAGAACAACTAATAAAAAAGATCAGCTTAACCAAAGTCAGTGATACAATTTTACACATGTACATGTAGAGGTAAACGGAAAATATTCTAAAGCTAAAGTACATATGGTTAATGGGAAACTCAAAACACTGAGTGGCTGGAAGTCCTTTTCTCCCCTTTTCTGGTGGTATTCAAAAAATTCCCTTCGGGAAGGCATAATTTAGTTGTTGTCTTTAATCATTTTTTTAAATGCAGATATGCACAATGTGGCAATAAGTAGAGAACAAAATTAAAATAGGCTACACCCCTTCAGACCGCATGTATGTTTTTAGCAGATCAATCTCTAAGTAAAGTGTAATTAATGATTAAATTATTTTGTAAATAAACCATATTTTAAAAAGGAAATTCCAATTAATATCAATTAATTACATTTATTACTCAAAATTTTTGTTTATCATAAGATCACATTAATGTTAAAAAATTACTCCACTAAGTGGTATACATTTTAATACAGTCTTCAGGTTTTCTTACTCTTTACATTTAGTTAATGTGACATATTGAACTTCTTTCTGCAATCAGTTTATCATACTTCAAAATCGTGTTTGAAATTGATTTCTTTAGACATCTGAAAATTAACCTTAGTAGTTTCCTCATTTTCTGAGTTTACCTTCTTGTACCTCACTGAACTTATTCAACAATTTGCATGCTTTTACTTATTTTTCATTGGTGTCCAATATGCTTAAGTGAAGATGTTTTGATTTGAAATGGCAACGAAGATTCTGTTCCTTTGAAATGGATATTACTTCTTGGCAAACAAGGCACAATATTTTGTGTCTTGTGCAAATAAACAAATATCTATTTATCCATTCCACATTAATCACTCTATACTTTGATTTGATCTTCCATTTCTTTTTATCACCCCAAAACTTCAAAGTTTGAACCAAAAAAGTCTCCATAGCAACTGCCCACATACAAAGAAATAGTGAACTGAGTGACCTTAGAGAGAGCACCAGACACTAATGTATCTTGGAGGGTGATCACACAGTGAGAGAGGGGAAGAAGCTCTTGCATTGTGGCCTTTCATTGCATAGTAGATATCAGCTGCGTTGGTGCCTGGATGTACTCATTTTTTCCCCTTACAACACTAGGAATTACTGAAAACACAAAAAAGGTACCATTTTTTCTCCTCTCAGACTAGAGACAAACTGATGATGGTTGCTTAACATGGCCCATGTGACAAACAGCAGAAAGTGAGTGTTGCCAAGTTACATGATGGCACAATAGTGACTAGTAGAAGGAGGGTTAATCAGGACACATTTATACTTTCTTTTGCATCCATTCAATTTTTTGCACGTTGCCCAAAATTGTTGGATAGACCACAACCAGCCCACAGGCTGCATGTTGTGCAAGCCTGGTTTAAGGAACCCTTATGGAATTTGGAAACATTATTTCTCTTTGTTTGCAATGTAAACATTGAGTCAGCTGCTTTGGAATGTTGTTAGAATTAGGATGGGAAGTTCAAAACCTTCAAAACATAATAAGTTCACAAAGCCCTTCTCTAGACAAGGAAAGTAGAGAAGTGAAAGAGTCTAAAACTAGGGAGAGGCCAAGGAAAGGGCATTTACACCACCCACCCACCCAACCTAAAGCTATACATTCTCAAGGGACTGGCTCTGAGGCTTATACGTTAAATGATCAGATGCTTTAATGCTTCATTCCAAAATAAATTGATGATTTTTATACAGGGCATGACTAACTCCCTCAAGCAATTTAAACAAACTTTCTGTCATGTCTAATTGAAATGCTTTATTTATTTGTTCATTCATTCAATGAAGGTGTCAAGACCTTGGACATATGTACTTCACATTTCTGACTATTGATTCTATTAAGATAAATTCCCAACTGAACGGATTTACAAGATCAGTGTAATGGAATAGTTGAAAATTCATTTTATCACCATCCTGACACATACATATGCATTTGTATATATAAATACAGCTAAAAGTGTATATATGTGCCAGGCCTAGAGGCCTGTATTGGGCTACCTGAGTCTTTCTTACTTCACCTCCGAGGTCTTCGGCTGGCCAAGCCGGATGCACATATGAGAGAAAGGATGTTCCAGAGTCGAACAAGGGTTGAGCTTTATTTCAGGGTCTAGTTACAAGTGCAGGGCGGTCTTCCTTAGGAGGAAGAGGGGGAGATTTCCTAAAGAGGCTAAGCTTAAGGGATTGGAAGTAGAAGTACAAGCGGGGAGAGAGGGGGAGGGGAGAGAGAAAGAAAAGAAGCGGAGCCTACTGTCCTCTTGGCTCCACACGTGCTAAGAGAGAGCTTTCAGGCTTCCTCAATCCTACTTAACCTTCAGCCGCACAGTTTGCATCTCAATACCGTGCTGTTAGGTAACTAGATGTGCTCCAATCCGGGACAATCTCGAGGGCAGGAAGCCTCCACCCATCACGTATCTCCCGGGGAGAGGCGGAAATACCCGAGCTAGCCGAGCTAGCTCAGTCTGACCTTCTCGAACCCCCGCTGTTCATGGAGGGCCTCGTAAGACTCTAAGATTTCGAAGTCCCACTTTTACCCACCCGAGACCGTCCACACGGAATTGAGCTTCCAATCCCAACATATATGCATATACATACATATATTAATATACTCTCCAAGTAGAAATCAAGTGTTTACTTTTTTCTGATAAGTAGTATTATCTAATTTCATTGTTTCTCATTTCTCTTTTAAATATATTTATTTATTTTTAGCTTTCAACATTCATTTCCACAAGATTCTGAGTTCCGAATTTTCTCCCCATCTCTTCCCTTCCCCCACCCCAAGACACTGTGCATTCTGATTACATCTTCCCCCAATCTGGCCTCCTTTTTATCATACCCCTCCCTTCCCTTATCCCCATCTTCTCTCTTTTCTTGTAGGACAAGATATATTTCTGTACCCCATTACCTGTATTTTTTTACTTCCCAGTTGCATGAAAAAAGCAGTTCTCAACATTTGTTCCTAAGACTTCGATTTTCAACTTCTCTCCCTTCCTCCCTCCCCACCTATTCCCACTGAGAATTCAAGCAATTCAATATAGGCTATACATGTGGAGTTATGGAAAAGATTTCCATAATAGCCATGTTGTGAAAGATTAACTATATTTCCCTCCATCCTATCCTGTCCCCCCATTTATTTTGTTCTCTCTTTTGACCTTGTCCTTCCCCAATAGTGTTTATTTCTAATTACACCCTCTTCCCATTTGCCCTCCCTTCTATCATTCCCCCCACACTCCACTTATCCCCTTCTCCCCTACTTTCCTGTAGTATGAGATAGATTTTCATAACAAATTGAGTGTGCATGTTATTTCCTTGTTAAGTCAAATGTGATGAGAGTAAGGTCCTCTTTTTCCCTCTCACCTCTCCCCTTGTCACCTTCATTGAAAAAGCTTTTTCTTGCCTCTTTTAAGAGAGATAATTTGCCCCATTCTGTTTCTCCCTTTCTCTTCCCAATGTATTCTTGTCTCACCCCTTTATTTTCTTAGTTATCATCCCTTCCTATTCAACTCACCCTATGCCCTCTGTCTGTATGTATATAACCCAAATACTGAGAAAAGTTTCAAGAGTTACAAATATTATCTTTTCATATAGGGATGTAAACAGTTCAACTTTAGTAAGTCTTTTATGATTTCTCTTTATTGTTTACCTTTTCATGCTTCTCTTGATTATTGTGTTTGAAAGTCAAATTTCCTATTCAGCTTTGGTCTTTTCATCAAAAATGCTTGAAAGTCCTCTATTTCATTAAATGACCATTTTTCCCCTGAAGTATTATACTCAGTTTTGCTAGGTAAGTGATTCTTGGATTTAATCCTGGTTCCTTTGACTTCTGGAATATCATATTCCAAGTCCTTCAATCCCTCAATGCAGAAGCTGATAAATCTTGTGTTATCCTGATTGTATTTCCACAATACTTGAATTGTTTCTTTCTGGCTGCTTACAATATTTTCTCCTTGATCTAGGAACTCTGAAATTTGGCTACAATATTCCTAAGAGTTTTTCTTTTCAGATCTCTTTCAGGAGGTGATTAATGGATTCCTTTCATTTCTATTTTACCCTCTGGTTCTAGAATATCAAGACAGTTGTCCTCGACAATTTCATGACAGATGATGTCTAGGCTCTTTTTTTGATCATGGCTTTTAGTCCAATAGTTTTTAAATGATCTCTCCTGGATATATTTTCAGGTCAGTTGTTTTTTTCAATGAGATATTTCACATTGTCTTCTATTCTTTTCATTCTTTTGGTTTTGTTTTTTAATTTCTTGATTTCTCATAAAGTCAATAGCTTCCAACTGCTCCATTAGAATTTTTAAAGAACTATTTTCTTCAGAGAGTTTTTGAACCTCCTTTTCCATTTGACTAACTCTGCTTTTTAAAGCATTCTTCTCCTCATTGGCTTTTTGGACCACTTTTGCCATTTGAGTTAGTCTATTTTTAAAAGTACTGTTTTCTTCAGAATTTTTTGGGTATCCTTAAGAAACTGTTGACTTGCTTTTGCTGATTGTCCTGCATCATTCTCATTTCTCTTCTCAATTTTTCCTCCACCTCTCTTACTTGATTTTCAAAATCCTTTTTGAGTTCTTTCATGGTCTGAGACCCTTGTATATTTTTTGGAGGTTTTTGGTGCAGAAGTCTTGACTTTAATGTCTTCCTCCGATGGTAGGTCTCATTCTTCCTCATTCCAAAGGTTTGAAGAGAATGCCTGTTCACCAAGAAAGTAACCTTCTATAGTCTTATATTTCTTTTTTCCCTTTGTGGGGCATTTTCTCAGGCAGGTACTGGACTTTTGAGTCCTTTGTCAAGTGCAGGTTATACTGTAGGGACCTGTAGGTTCTCAGTTCCTTCGAGGTGCTACAATCAAGGAAGAAGAGTTTACTCCTCTTCTGTCCTGTGCTCTGGTATGGAAGCAACCACAAGCTTTTCTGCCAGAATCTGAAAGTAGAATTCCCTCTTGAATAAGAAATTAGGATTCTTATACCTAGGTAAGCTCATTCGAGCCTGCATGAAAACGTGACCAATTCATGAACTCTTGCAGCATATGTGCTGAAGGACATACCGTGTGTGGGTTGGCTATGATAGCTGAGTTCCTGGGACCAGCCATTCCCAGGAACATAGACACAACTGTGGGGGAACTGGACCTTCTCCCAAGGTTGTACTTGTTCAACTTAAACCTTGCAGCCCCCTCCTGGTATCTCCTCCATCCTAAAAACCATAAATTAAGTTATATAACCTGATAGTTTTAACTCGCTTTTGCCAAAACATTCGGGAGCCTGTCCAATCTAGTTGGCAGTGAGCCTTCTTTGTTCTCCCCCCATAAAAATCCCAGTGCTTCTTCTTCTCTTTGGAATCTCACCCATGGAGAGGACGCTCTGCCTGGGACCCTTGTGCTCCCAATTCGGACCCTGAACGCTGTATCCCGGGATTCCCCAGCTGATGAAATTCAGGTGCGGTGCTCCTCGAATTGGTGATGTTGTCTTTCTCTTTTTCTTTTTCTGCTATTCTGATTATTATTATACTTATTACTCTGTGCTTATTGTGTATTATCTGTTGTATTGGATGTAATTATAGACAGTCTATAATTAAACTAATTTCATTTTTAAAGCAGTGTGAGAGTGTTATTTACAGGAACGAATCCGAACCCCTAAAAGTCACAAAGCACCTCTCCAGAGCCTCCACCAGCTCCACCTCACCAGAGCTCCTCCTCACCTCAGGGCTGCCACTCAAAACTGAGACCCAGAGCAGCTGCTTGATTCCCTCAGGGTCTTTAGGCCAAGGGCTCCAAAAATGAACACTGTACTGCCCTGGCTATCACAGCCCTGGGCCCGGGGCTAGGGGCAGACCCTGCTGCCTTCTCAACTAGGTGAAAGAGCTTTCTCACTGATCTTTGAAATAGTCTTTGGTGTTTGTGGGTTGAGTAATCTGGGAACTGTAGCTACTACCAGTGATTCCACAACCTGAAGCCTGCTCCAGTCCTGTCTGAGATGTGCAGTGCAGCCAAGGCTGGGCTATGCTCCACTCTGAGACTGGTGTGATAGACCTTTCCTGTTGGCCTTCCAGGCTACTTTGAGCTGAAAATAATTTTCACTCTGTTGCTTTTTAGCTTCTGCTGCTCTAGAATTTGTTTAGAGTCATTTTTTACAGGTATTTTATGGGCTATGGGGGTAGAGTTATAGCAGGTCCATCCCTCTACTCCTCCATCTTGGCTCTGCCCCTGTGTCGTATTTCTTTGAAAATAAATTTGAAAACATGTGTTCTGCTCCAAACCCACTAAATTGAGAGAGACCTTGAGAATATGAAAAAGTTAAAAAAAAAAACTTACTTTTTCCTTGATATTTATAACAATATTAAGAGAGCAGCAGTGATTAATTTTACAATCTGAACTGGAAGCAGAAACATACCAAGAAAAGCTGGACACACTAATGAAAGGCAGATTTAGGTCTCTTGGGGCATTGGCCCTCAGAACCAACCCAAGATTCATATCTAAAGAGACTACCAGGAGTTATCATTTAAGGAAGAAAATTACTTCTGATTATCAGAAATGATAAGTCACTTTTCCTACATGTGCTTTCTAAGCTTGATCCAACTTTCTCCATGTACCCTCTGTACAATTATGGGAGAGCATATCTAAGATTTTGGAGGAATTGTTCTTTTGTCAACTGTTCTTACTATACTATTCTAGAAATTCTCCTTTTAAAAAACTCAGTAACTGGTTAGATAATTGATAATTAATGAGAAGCATACTGGATAGAGGCTGAGTGGTTTGTGGTATAAGGAATGAGATGGTGAATGAGAAAAATGGAAGTATGAAGACTCATTAGGAAGTTATTGAAAAATTCTTCTGTTAACCTAATATGATCTTTTTCCCCTAGCAGATAAGACAGTATATAAGGAAAAGAATAGGACTCCTAAATAAATTTCCAGCTCCTTATTTTTCACAATCTGACCCTGAACTAATTTTGTAGCCAGATATATAAAAGACTAAGCAGAAAAAAAAAAAGTCAACATCATCAGATCTCTTCCTCAAACTGTTTTTATAAATTTCCTTTTCCAGTAAGACTCCTGAGTTGGCCTTTTCTCTGTGTATATCCTGAATATTTCTAGTTATAATCTTTCAGCTTAGAATCACTTTGCTAAATTCTTTTCAGTTCGCTGTTTGTGGATGTATTAGTTTTCTTCTTGGCAGAGTTTTCTTAGTTGGCTTGACTTTCTTCTATAATCACATTTATTGAAGAAAAGAATTGAATTCTCCTCTTTCTAGAATCATCTACAACAAATGCTTTAGGAGCATCAAAGATTTTTTTTTTAACAGTTTGATATTCTAACATAGATATGGAATGAGTATTCTAAAGACAACACTATGCTTCATTTGTGAATCATTATGGCCCTGATGACTTTTTTCTTAGGGAGCTCGTTAATGACTTACTCCCTTTGTTTTTCTAAGGTGTAATTATCTAGTCATTCTTTTCTTTATCTGTTAATTGGCGTAATTTATATTTTCTTAACTATGAACTCATTTCAGACAGATTGTCAGATCTACTGGCATATAATCAGGATAAAATAATTCCTAATGATTGCTTTAATTGCTTCTTCATTGGGGGTATTTACACTCTTTTATTTTTGATACCAGATATTTGGTTTACTTCTCTTTTTTAAATAAAATTAACCAAAGATTTAGCCAACTTAAAAAAAAAAAATAGCTCCTGTAAGGAAAAGCTTTTGCTTGTTTTTGTCCTACTAAAAATGCCTCTGAATAATGTGATTAAGGAAGGTCTTTTCCCATCCATTGTTGGACTAGGGAAGATTTGTAGGAAGGTTCACACCTTTTGTTAATTAGGTACTGGTTCTTCAGGGATGTGATGCCCTCTGGCTCTAAAAAAATATGTAAAGATGGTTTTATTTGAGGTTTACTGACTAGAAGAGTTTGTTTGGCCAGACAAGGACTCTGGGAAGTCACTAAGGAACACCCAAGTTTTGAAAACCTAGATTAAGTACCTCCCTCTTTGATAAGTATGGTTAGAAAACTGGACTTGTCTGTTGATTTGTGATACATGTATTGATTATGGTCAGACAGAGGAAGTCATGCCTGTTGATCTTTGATTTCTCTGTATTTTCTTTGAAGTTCATGGTGCTGACTCCCCTGAACCAGGTGAATGATATAAGTGGTTAATTAAAGGAATGACATATGTACTTGATTAAAGTGATTGTTAACCTCTCAAAACTTGCCTTTCCTTTTAGAGAAGCAGATCAAAGAGCCTGTGATAGTAAGGCCCCCTGTGTATGTCAGGGTACTTACTGTTACAGTTCCTAGATTTATTTATTAGTTTAATAGTTTTTTGTTGTTACTGTTTTTTCAATTTTCAATCTTATTGAGCTCTCCTTTGATTTCAGAATTTCCAATTTAATCCTCAATTGGGAATTTTTAATTTGTTCTTTTTCTAGGCTTGTTTTTTTAAAGTTGAAAGGTCAATTCATTGATTTATTGTGTTTTTTTTTTTTTCTATTTTAATGTAAGAATTCAGAGAAATCACTTTCCCCTAAGTACTGCTTTGGCTACATCCCATAAGTTTGGGTATGTTTTCACATTGGTATAATGCTCTTTGATGAAATTTAGTGTTTTTTATGATTTTTTTCTTTGACAGTTATTCCTTAGAATTAGATTATTTAGTTTCTAATTAATTTTTTTTACTATATCTCTCCACATACTATATCTCTCTTTTAAAATGCAATTTTGTTGCATTATAATACAAAAAGAATACATTTAATGTTTCTTCTTTTCTGTATTTGGTTTTGATGTTTTTATGACAACACATGGTCAATTTTAGTATTGGTACCATGTGCTACTGACACAAAGGTATATTCCTTTCTTTTCACATTCAGTTTTCTCCAATGGTCTGTTATATCTATTTTTTTAAAAATATGTTTACCACCTCAGTTTATTTCTTGCTTCTTGTTTTATTGAGTTTATGAACTTCTGAGAGGGGGCAGTCAAATTGTCCCATTAGTATAGTTTTGCTCTCAGTTTCTTCATGTAACTCACTTAACTTCTCCTATAAGAATTTTGATGCTATACCACTTGATGCATATCTATTTGTGTTTATGTTGCTTCATTGTCTATGGTAACTTTTAGGAAGATGTAGTTTCTTTCTGAATCTCTTTTAATTAGGTCTATTTTTGCTTTTACTTTGTCTGAGATCAGAATTGCTACCCATACATTTTTTTTTTTTCCTTCAGCTGAGATATAATAAATTCTGCTCCAGGCCTTACCTTTCTGTGCATCACTTCGGTGCAAGAGTGTTTCTTGTGAACAATATATTGTAGGATTCTCATTTTTGATCCACTCTTCTATGCACTTCCATTATATGGGAGAGTTCATCCTATTCACATTCACAGTTTTGATTACTGTCTATTTCCCTCCAATCTATTTTCCCTCCTGTTTGTCCTCTCTCTCCTTTCACCCTTTATCTCCTCACCTGTGTTTTGCTTCTGAATACCACTCCCTCTGATATGCCCTCCCTTCTGTCAGTCCCAACCCTTTTACTTAATCTCTTTCCCTCCTAATTCCCTGTTGGGTAAAATAGATTTCTATATTCAACTGATTGTGTATATTGTTCCCTATTTGAGCCAAAACTTACGAGAGTAAGGTTCAAATAATGCTTATTGATGACTCCTCTCTCCCCCTCCACTGTAATGTCTTTTGCACCTCTTCACGTGAAATAATTTTCCCATTCTATCTCTCCCTTCTCTCTGCACCCATTGTGTCTCATCGCATAATTACTTTTGATGTTATTGCCTCAGAAGCACCTTACATCCATACTTTTTATGTATATACCTTCTAGCAAGACTATTAGTGATATAATTTTTTAAAAATTACAAGTATTATTTTTCTGTGTCTGGATGTAAACAATTTGGTTCTTTTGAACCCCTTATGTTTTCTTTTCCCATTTTACCTGTTTATGCTTCTTTTAGTTCTTGATATCAGAAACAAAATCATACTGGTCTTCTAATGAAAGCTTGAAATTCTTCTATTTCACTGAATGAGCATTTTCCCCCTTGATGTATTATGCTTAATTTTTCAAGTAGGAGATTCTTGGTTTACAGTTCTAGCTCCTTTGTGTTTGGAAATATCATGTTCCATGACCTCCAGTCCTTTAATGTTGTAGCTCCCAAGTCCTGTGTAATCTGGATTTTGGCTCTCCAATATTTGATTTATTTTTTTTCAGTCCCTTGTGGTAATGTTTCTTTTACCTGATAGTTATGAAATTTGGCTGTAATATTCCTTAGAGTTCTTATTTTGCAATCTCTTTCTTGAGGTGTTTGTGGGATTCTTTTAATGCCTATTTTACCATCTGGATTCAGGATATCAGGACAGATTTCCTTGATAATTTTTTGAAAGATCCTGTCCAGGTCCTCCTTTTACTTATGTCTCCCAATTAGTCCAATGATTAAATATTCTCTCTTGGATCCATTTTCCAGGTCATTTAGTTTTTCAATGAGACATTTTACATTTTCTTCCATTTTTTTGAATTTGTTTGATTGATGTTGCATGAAGTCATTAGCTTCCATTTGCCTAATTGTAACTTTTAAGGAATTGTTTTTCTCAATTAGATTTTGTACATTCTTTTTCATTTGGTCAATTGTAAGTTTTAAGGAGTTCTTTCCTTTAGTGGAATTTTTATATCTTCTTTTCCATTTGGCCAAATCTACTTTTTAAGCAGTTGTTTACTTTTCCCAAGCTGTTGACTCTTTTTTTCCTATAATGCTCTTGCATCACTCTCATTTCTTTTTTCCAATTTTTCTTCTACCACTTTCATATGATTTTTAAGCTCTTTTTTGAGTTCTTCCATGAGTTCTTTCTGAGCTGGAGGCTATTTCCCATTTTTCTTTGGGGTTTTCTATGAGTGTTTTGACATTGCTGTCCTTTTCTGAGTTTATATATTAATCTTCCCAGTCACCATATCAATTTGCTATGGTCAGATTCTTTTCCTTGTTGTTTTTTACTCATCTTTTTTGGGGGGGACACTTTTTCCTTTCTTTTAAATTTGAAGTCTGTTCCCAGGGTGAAAGGTGTACTTTCTCAGGCTTCTTGTGTCAGGAGTTAAAGGCCCTAGCTGTTTACATGGTGCTGCACTGTTGGTGTCCTGAGGCCCCATCAGGACCCTCATGTCTGGTGTTTTGCTGAAGGGGTGGGTTGGGGGCTGTGTGCGTCACTGGGGCTGCCGGAAGCCATATGAGTGTGGCAGCTTACCTGTTGCTAAGCCAGGTTCCTAGTGCTTGTTTCTGTGGTGTGCTGAGGCTGGGGGGTCGGGGGAGAGAAGGGATACATTTCTGCATTTCCCAGGAATACACTCAGATTCTTGGTGGTCTGCCTGCTGGAGGTTGCCTGTTTGCCCAGGGTTAGACTGAAGCATGTGGGGGGTCCTGGTGTTGGTATTTGTCTATGCCATCACACTGGGGCTTGGGATTTACTGCTGGTTGGAAGGGATGGAGCTTGCTGCTGGCTTGTTGGGACGCTTCCTGTCCTGAATTGAGATCCGATTTTACCTGAGTGAGACAGACCTTTGCAACTAATCTTCTAAACTTCTTGGGCTCAAAGATAGTTTCACTCCATGTTTTTCCTGATTCTGATTTTTCAGAATTTGTTTGAGGGTACTATCTTATGTTTTTTAGAAGTGAATATTATTGTAATTTACTATTTTACCCACCTTTTTTTCCTCCCAGAAGTCCAGTAATTCTCATGCTGTCTTGAAGTCATGAAGAAAGTATAGCCATGAGCAGCAACTATGAAGGTGCAAAGTAAAAGCTAGCTTAATATGAATGCCCTTATGCATAGTCATAGAAGACCCTCTAGTTTCCCTGGTTTATTTGAAAAAACGTTCAAATAAGCAAGTTTCCATATAGCTTGAGCACCTCTGGTTACAAGGAGTTTGATCCTAAGTAGTTCTCCTGTATATGCTAGCTTCTCTAAATGTGAACTTCCTGCTTATCATTTCTGTTTGGATTTTATTCTTGTAGAATCTTTCTTCAACTTTTAGCAGTAGAAATAGATTTGTTAACCTCAGAGTAAGGTCTTTTCCCCTGAAGGGCTAGTGGTTATGTGACTAGAAACCCACCAGGCTTAGATAGTTTCTTCCTTTAAGCGACTGTATTGCCTAAAGCATTTTTGAACAGCTAGTGTCCCTTGGTAAGTTATCTTTTATATCTCTCTTGGTTCAGTGAATTTAATTTGTTTTTCCTTAGTAATTCTAATATTCTGTTGGACTATTTCAGTCTATTTTAGAACAAATCTGTTGCAGGGATGGGTAAAGGGTATATACTTCTTAAGAAATAGAAGCAGGATGCATTCTTTTATATGGGATGCGCAGATTTGGTTGTTACGTGTTCTCATCAATCTTTCAGTCTTTCTCCTCTTTTTGCCAATTTATTTGTTAAGAAAGATTCTGGGTACCTATAGTCTTCTATATAGAAGGATGCTTAGTATTCTCTTGATTCCACTTAGGATTTTTTGTGCTGTGCTATGCTTCACAGTGAACAATGCATTTTCCTTTCTCTGAATTTTCCAATTATCTTTATTCTATCAAGGATATATGTGGATTTAGAGGGAAAATATGCAAAAAAGCACATGAAATTTCAAATTATCATACTTATGACCTTGTGAACTCAGCCCCTAAATTACCTTCAATAATTCACACCCTTCCCAAATATGGAACAAAAACTAAAACAAACAAAAACAAAACAAAATTACCATTGTTTAAAACAAGATAAGTGAGAGCTATTTTTCAAAATATCTGAGAAAGGATGAACATTATTCTTAAAGTCAGAGCTATTTCTGAGGTTGCATATCATAAAATTTAAATTAATATTTTTCTAAAACATTTCTATGGTTTGTGGCATGATCTAAAATATATTGTCATTAGCCACAGAACGTGGGATTGATGCTGGAGTTTTAAACAAGTGGAGGCAGAGAGAGTAAAATCATGTTAATAGTCCAAGATTTCCTTAAGCAACATTACTTTTGTCTATTGGCTGCCAATATGCATGAGATAACATAACTAGAGTGGCATAATCCCTATTTGATTTATTTTTATGATTACAAAATAAAATATAGGTAGGAATGCAAGGTTATAAAAACTCACATGTGATATCTTTTCTCCTTCTCCTTTCTTGACTTCCCAGTCTTTTTTTTTTTCCTTAAGCCCTGTCAGAAAGACTTATGAGGCAGAATAAAAATGAAAAATGCCCTAGGGAAAAAAGTATTTTAAAGAGATTTGCAATTTTAGAATGAAAAGACAAGTAAAGTAGATGCAAAGATATTCCCAAGGAATTACTTAATTGAAATTATAAGTGAATATCAAATTTGGAAATAGTTCAATATGATACAATTTATGTAAACTTAATATTTTTTCCCTTCCTGAGTAAATGTGGAATTTGAAATAAATTATATGATTATTCTAGACTACATAACCAATAAGTTTGGTAACTAGGCAAAGAAAGCTACAAAAATGTCAACAAAAAAAGGCAAGGGCAGTATTTTTCTCCATTAAATAAAATTACAGTAAGCTTGAAAACAAAGGAGGAAAGACAAACTTAAAAAAGTTGATTATTTGTAAAAGGCAGAGGAAAAAAAGAGACTTTGAAAAGGGAAGTGATAAGGATAAACTGATAGTGAAAGCAAAGACCACAAAAAAGAATACCAAATTGGCAATACAAAACTTAAAATGTCAGTTGATGGATAAAAGAACATAATAACAAGTTTTTAAAAGAAATTCTAAAGTTCCCATTGGATTTTATGTGCAAGGTATTATTGTTAGTGCATGACACTTAAAAAAGTTTTATTAACTATTACTTTTTAGATTTAAATAAAAAGTTTACAAGTATATTCCCCATCTTTTTACTTGGATTTCTTCAATAGTATTTTCTGGTGTATAGCATTTTAGCATGCCTTTTGGCTTCATTTTTCAGGTGTCTTTTGTAAGCACAAGACTCCCTAAGGAAAATGCACTATGTGTTGTTTGCTCAGGCTTCAGCACTCAAGGTATCATTACAAAGCTAAGGCAAAGTGATAAATTTATAGCTTCACAATGTGCATAACATCTAAGATGTGATATAAACCAAGGGCATCAGTTTAGATTATCTGTGCATCAAGAAAACTGGGGAAATGTTTCAAATGTTCAGTAGACAGATACTTCAGATTCCAAAGGAATTATGGATTGAAAGTGAAAGTATGATTAATGCACAGAAAATGAATATTAGGTGGTTTATTATGTGGTCATTAATATATACATATCTTTGTATATATACAAAAGTATATTTTATATTTATTCACTTATAAAGGGTTTCCTGTAACTCGTCCATATGAAAGCAATAAAAAATACATATTTTTAATTAGGTTAAACACATTAATTGTGGTTTTGGCCTAAAAAAAAAAAATCTTAGCTTATTTGCATAATCACAAATATGGATAAGTAAATATCTTTTAGCTAAGGAATAACAGATCATATGATGTTCAGAGATCATTTCAAAGATAGGACAGAATTCATATATATATATTTCATTAAAAAGCTAAGAACCCTTATCTGAGGGATTCTTAACCTGGTTCAAGATGTTCCTCAACCTTGGGGCTGGGGGGAGTACATTTTTATTTTCACTGACTTGCAATGAACCTAATATTTCCTTTAATTATGGATGTAGATAACAGATCATGGTAGTACTAACACTACCATTTATAATAGTGTCAATAACAAAAATCACAGATATTTTTGTTTCACCTTATATATATTTCATTTTTCCTCAAAACATTGTTTATGTTTATCGCTGTTTAGAAATTACTGTAGTTACTGGACATATCTCCATATTTCACATGATCACCATCTTCCTGCTTACATATAGACTGTCTATCAGCATAATTGTTTTGTTTTCTAATCCTAGATATTTCATTTTGTGCATTATATTAAAAAGTCTTTCAATAAGGATAAGTCTCATAGACTTCACCAGTTTATACACTTCATTAAACTGTCTAAGGAGTCCATGAAACAACAACAAAAAACAAAAAGGCTTAAATATTCCTGAATTAAAGGACATGCTATGTTTGGTTTCATATTCTCTAAATTGATAGTAATGGATTCTCAGTATATTATAAATGACTTAATGTTCGTATTTTAATTATTATTGTCTGGAATTTTGAATTCACACTTGCTGACTACTCTTAGTGTGGAAACTCCCTCAATTGATGCAGATCTGCAACATGTCTGTAAAATCATAGTCAGATATTTCCCTGGATAACTGAGAGGTTGAGAGACTTGAATAGTCATAGAGCTGCTATATGTTAAGGCAAGTTCTTAAACACAAGTTGTTCTGTGCCTAAGGCCATCTGTTCTCTCCACTCTCCCACACTATAAACTCAACTCAACTCCACATTATTTCCCAGTATTAAAAGGCCTTTGCAAACATCTTGGGTTACCAGAAGCTCTGTAGTTTAGTGGAAAGACTGTTAGATATTGAATTCCTTTTATGTCACCAGTCATATCACATTGGTCAAATTATGTATCCTCTTTTCATCTTAGTTTCTTCATCTGGAAAATGAGGAGGTTCAACTAAGTGACCTCAAAAATTTGTTTCAATACTAAGTCTATGATTCTATAGGTTTAGGGGTCATCCATTAGCACCATAAATGGTCATAGAGTGTACAGTATTAGAGATATAATTAAAAAGTCCTCAAGACCAGAGGTCTTCGTGGTACAAAAGCTCTTAGTTCCTACACACACATACACACAGACACAACCACACACACATGCATTTTGTAAATGTATAAAATACAATATGTTATGCATATATCAAGCATGTGCATATATTATGCAGATACATTTTATAAATATAGAAAATGAGGCTGAAAGAGGTTGACCTATCCAAAGTACAAATGTAACAAATGGCAGGCAGGAAGAAAAAACTAAATTCTTCTGATTTCCAATTTCATTGGATTGAATCTTTATTGACCTAATAAAATTTTGGTGTGACTTTTTGTTATAATCTATAGGAATTGACTTGTTTATCATCTAAAGGAGGAAAGTCAGCCAACATTTCTTTAAAATATCCCAAATAAAGAAATCAAGAACAACTACAAGCATTCCTTGCTCTCAAATAGTTCAAGTTCTAATAGAGAAAACAACATGTAAATAATTATGCATAAATGGGGCACATATGTTATAATTTGAAGCTAATCTCAGAGGAAAGGTACTAAGTTTAAGTAGGACTGACCAAGGCTTCTTGGAGAAGGGAAGCCAGGAGATGGAGAGAAAGAGGAGAGAAAGATTTTCCAGGCATAGTAAACCAATCAGTGAGAATGTCAGGTGTTTGAAGATCGAGTTCTCATTTTGAAGAAATAAAATAATTTAAGGAGATGATAGAAAATTAAAATAAATGTGAGTTACTAGTTTTTGAGGTAAATTAAAATTGCTTTTGTTTCTTGGTGTGTTATACAAACACCCTCAATGAGGGATATATTAGACCATAATTTTTCAGAGTTAATTTATAACTGCTCCAAAAATGTGCATACAACTAGGGACTGAAGACCATATAATATATAGGAAACACAGGAAATCACTTTCTAATCATCAGAAATTGAGTTTTTTTCAATACTTGAATATATTTTGACTATTTTGATCCTTGATTCTCTGATGAAAATCATAGCATAGACCAAAAATGAAATATCTTTAAATTACAGCTAAAAAGCCAAGGTAATGGCAAAGTGGAACAGTGTAAGTTTAGCCTGATCTCGATCTTTTATACATCCCTCAGATCTTTTTCAGGCTTCCTTTGATGTCTTCACATATCTTGATCTCTAGTTTCATAAAACATCACTTGATAGGACAATCAATTTGATGTGAAATAAAAATGCTGTTGTTCCAAGTGGATTTATGCCAAAGTCAGAATAACATGGGAAAGCTTTGCCCAGGATGGCTCAAAATAGATTTCAAATTATCTTCTTTTTTTTAATCCAATTTGCACTGCACTATGAAATTCTGCATTTATGTTTTATCTTGTAATACATGGATTTTTCCCTTTCTTAAAGAAAATGGGAGGAAAAAAAGGCTGGGGAAATAGTATCTCTACAATATTATTAATATATTCAACTAGGTGCCAGTCCTAGATAGGATAGAACACCAGTCCTGTAGGCCAAAAGACTCATCTTCCTGAGTTCAAATTTGACCTCCTGTAATAGCAAAGACCCTCACATACACAGGAGGGTCTGCTGTACAGAAAGACCTGCTTAGAGCTGCTTTTCGAAAAGGAAAGCAACTTTTGAAGGGTCAGCAATCACTTTAATGAGACATGTATACAAACAGTGAAAAATACAAGCAGAGAAATAAAGACCAACAGACAGTGCTTCCAACTGTGTGAACAGAAGCAATATATACATCACAGATCAACAGACAGAACCAGCTGTTGGCCCATTAAATACATACATAGCCACCAGCTAGAGAAGCGGCAACATCTGGTTTTCAAGTCTCCTTAACAGCTACCCAGAGTCTCACCTGGTCAAATGAACATTTCCAATGAGTAAGCCCCAAGTAAAACCTAACCTTAGAGTATTTAAACACTTTTCAGAGCTGGAGAGCATGACCCTGTGACACAGTGCCTCAATAGAAATTAACAAAAGATATTGAGGTCTATTAATGGGCAAGGAAGATCTTTAACTCTGCCCCCCATCAACCATTAACCTTACATTAATATTACACCTCCACTATTCAATAGCTTTGTTACCCTGGGTAACAAATCCTGTGTGCCTCAGTTTCCTCAACTGTAAAATGAGTTGGAAAAGGAAATGGCAAATCAATCCAGTATCTTTACCAAGAAAGCCCTAAACGTAGTCATGAAGAATTGGACAGGACTGAAAATGACTGAACAACTACACCAACATTCTTAACTGTTTAGTTATCATTCAACAAGGATTTGTTTTTCAAAAAGTCATTTTACAAATATTATCTACACTTATTCTCTCAAAAACCTTGACACTATGTGATGTTATTGTCCATTTTGTATGTGAGAAAATTATATGAGATAGAAATTTAGTGACTTGTCCCGGACCATACAGCAAGTAGGTATCTGAGGTATGATTTGAACTCAGATCTCCAGGTTTAGTGCTGTGTCAGCAGATTGCCTTTTATCCTCATTCTGATTTGTAGTTAGAGCCACTATATTAGAGGCAGCTAGGTGAAACAGTTGATGGAGCACAGGACCTGAAATCAGGAATCCTGAGTTCAAATCTGTCCTCAGGTATATACTAGATGTGTGATCCTAGCAAAGCATTTAACCTCTCTCAGTCTCATTTACCTCATCTTTAAAATGAAAATAATAATAGCTACCTCCCTAGATTGTTGTGAAAACAAAATGAGATAATATTATAAAGCACTTTATAAACCTAACAGTTCTATTTAAGTGTTTATTATTATTATCCATAACTCCAAGTGCAACACTTTGCCTAATGTACTGCTCAGTTTCTTCCAACATATTAAGCACCTACTTACTATGTTCCAGGCATTGTTTTAAGTACTGTGGAAAGAGGGAAGGGAAAATAGTCCCTGTTCTCAAGGAACTTACTCTCTAATGGGAGAGATAACCTTTGGAAAGACTTCTTATAGAAGGTGGGATTTTAGCTAAGACTTAAAGGGAGACATGGAAGTCAGAAAAAAAAATATCAGGAGAAATAGAATTCTGGGCATGGGAAATAACTCATGAAATAGCCTAAGCAGGGTAATGGAATGTCTTGTCCAAAGAACAGAGAAGAGACCAAATTCACTGGATTGCATAGTACATGAAAGCAGAGATGGGATGGGGTAAGGGGAGAGGGCTCAAAAGAAAGATATAAAAATACTAGAAACATAGGAACACACAAGCTTATGAAGAGTTTTAAAAGGCAAATAGAGGATTTTCATTTTCATTCTGGAGTTGAGAGGGAGTCAGTGAGTTTATTGAATGGGGAATAACATGGTTAGAACTACACTCCAGGAAGATGGATATGATTATGAAATAAATGTGTCTCTGACTCTCATAAACAAGGGTTATCTCTTTGCTGGGTGTAGACATGATAGGAACTTTACAATACAGAAAGAGAAGAGATATGGAAATAGTCTCACATGCACACTAGCTTTAGGGAATGCAGATTCAAAGGATTCAGAGAAAAGCTAGGTAATTTCCCATGGCTTAAAATTCTACCAGGGAAGAGAAGAACAGGATTAATGCTTAGCTTTTAGGAATGATATGCTGAAGACACAGAGAAAAAGAAATTGTCTAAACAAACTGATGTTTATGCACAAGAAACTTATTGACCAATTTAAATTTTTAAAAGATATGTCCAGAAGACAGAAATAAGGGCAGATAACAGAGGATAAATATATAAATCTGGCGAAGATATCATAAGAAGTGTCAGATTGCTGTAGTTCAGAATAAACAGATGTTTGGGAGGACCTGTAAGGACAAGAAAAGGAGACTGCAGTGGGAGAAAGAAAAGTGGTATCTATCAATCTTACATCAAGAATTTACTGACTGTTGACAAGGTATACATTACCGTGTTAGTTTCTAGGGTCCCTGAAAGAAAAAAAAATGAGATTGTCCCTCCCTACAAGGAACTGACATTTTCTTGGAGAGATGAAATATATTCACAGATAAGCATGTTTCTTTCTTTCTTTATACACACATACATATGTATATAGAGTACATACATATACCTGTATACATATGTACATATACATACATACATATACACATTCACACACATATATCTCCATGAAATTTCAGTAGTAAGGCATTAACAACTGAGGAAGTCAGAAAATGTCTCTTGAGGGAGTTGGTATTTAAACTGATCCCAGAAAGGAGCTAGGAAGAAGTACAGAAGGAGAGTATTACAAACCTGGGTGTCAAATTATGCAAAGGTTTGTAGGGAGGACAAAGAAGGTTGTATACAGGAAACAAAAAATTGGGCGGTTTGTCTAGAAAATAAATGCGCTTTATTTGTAACGGACTGGGAAAGATAAACTGGAAAATAATTGCAAAGGGCTTTAATTGTCAACAGAAAAATTCCCCTTTCAGTGAGAAGCAATAGGGAGCCACTAAAATTCCATAAAGAAATAAAGCTACCTCTCTGGGTCTATGGAACAATATAACTGCCAATGGTCTGCAGACAAATCTATTCAGCAGAAGCTGATTCAATATTCAATACGAGTTAAAATTGAAGAAAAGCAAGGGATAGAGTAAGTGGGAATTTAGATACTACACTTAATGAGTTCAAGTCACTAGGCATGGATGAGCCACATTCTAAAGAAGAACCTTAGTAACAAGAGATCTTGAGCCCCTGTATGGCTTCTTGTGTGTGTGTTTATGTTTCTTTTTTCCCAGCTGTGACTAATATGAAAACACTGCTGCATCTGTAAATTATATTAAACTGACTAGCATTTTCAGAAGAGAGGTGGGGAGAAAAGGCAGGAGAAATATTTGGAACTCAAAATCTTGGAAAAATAAATGCTAAATATTTTTTGTGACATATAACTGGGGAAAAATAAAATGCTATTTAAAAAAGTAAATAAAGAGGAGCCTTGATAAGTTGATAAATATAGCTATTGTTTACATAGCACTTTCATGTTTCCAAAGTACTTTACCTAAACACTAATCTAATTTGATACCACAACAACTCTATAGTGAAGTTATTATTATTTCCATTTTATATTAAAAAAAAAAAAACAAAACCTTAGAATGAGAGAAGTTAAATGATTTACTTGGCTAAGACTGCACCAATAGTAAGAGTCAGAGAAAGAATATGAACTCAGGTTTTCCTGATTCCAACTTCATGATACCATCTATATTGTTGAATGGATGTTACAGTCATGTGGAAAGATTATGCCTAAAGAAAGAGATGTCATGGGTATTAGAGAGAAAAAATGTGGCCCCAATTGAAAAAAAATAAATGTAGAGACAGGGAATGAAATCTGAAACGTGTAAGACAATGGTCTTGACTTCAATTATTGGCAATATTATGGAAGGTATTATTAGGGTATAACTAATAAAAATCCAAATAAAAAAAGTGATCACAAAGAGTCAGAAAACATTTTATCAAGAATATGCTGTACCTGACTAATCCCATTTCTTTAGATAAATAAATAAAGCATCTATTAAAGGCAAAGCCTTGTGCTGACTGCTAAAGATATGTAACAGGGGTGTTACATTTTCATCACCACTCCCCCCCACCTTCTCCATTAGGGAGAACTGGGAAATGAGTGTCTCACTAAAATTTCCACATATTGTGTTTTCCCAAATTTTAGGCATCTAAACACCTCAATTTCTTTTAACCGTTTAATTAGCAGATTAGTTTTAGCAAAGGAATGTTTCCTTGAAAAGGATGACAATCAAAAACATGCAAACATTTTCCCTAGCATTTTATGGATCTAATCTTCCTTGTACTACCTCAGTCTCCGAAAGGAAGGGATAGATTCCTAGCTTAATCCAGTTCCTAAGTAGCATTAGTTCCACATAATGAAAATCCAAAGATTTTTCTCCTCTCACTTCTCTCCTTACTTCTGGAGACCCTGGTTTCTCCATTCTTTCCTGCTGGGCTGACTGCAACATCTGTCCTGGAATCCTGGGCTACAAGATCTCTATGGTTTAAGATATTAGATAAGGCAATCTATTCCATGCACCTAGAATTGAAGAGGAAAAATGAAGTAGACACATCCCCCAAACTTGTTTCTTATGGATCCATTAGCTGAGGGAAAGAAGGAGCCCTCAGACCTTTCCTGGATTAATGCATGATGTCACCTGCTGTAAACGAACACTCCCTTCACTCCTGAAAACTAGAGGAAAATAAAGAGAGACTGTCCCAGTCAGTTTTTAAGGCAGTGGTAGCTCTTTAGCCTGTAGAAAGAAGGTATTCCAAACATATGATAGGTAAATGAAAGCTGGTCCTAGATACACTAGTCATGTTTTCTCTCAGAACCAAGTCCTAGGAGTTTCTCAGTTGTGCACCTCTATTTTAAGTGGTCTGGTCATATACCAAACTTCCAATAGTTAAACACATAGAAGAATAAGATAATCCCTGCTCTGGAGGAGCTCATATTCTCATAGGACAGAACATATATGGGAAGAATCACCTGAAATTCAAATGAATAAGCCCTGAAGTTTTATTGGCATTTCCATCAATATGAACATGAAAGTTTCTGATATTTAACCATCTGACTATCTGAAAACGGAGCTGTTGGTCTACGGGAATAGGAAGACTCCTATTCCTAGGATTCCTATGATAATACATTCACCAGGGTCAGTGAGTCTTCAGTTGTTGGTGCTGATGGGAAAAGGAAACCCTTTCTCCAAAGGATTCACACATGACACATTTAAGTTTAATCTACTTTATTTCTATTTATTACATCACGTTCTTAGTTCTAGACAGTCAGCAAAACAATTAACTAAGCCCTTATCTGAAGATTTTTGCTGATTCCCAAAGTATAAATGTGCACATTGAAAATTTCAGTTTTACCTCTTGTCAGCCTTGTATGGCAATGAGATGATTTCGGCATACCAATGAACATTTTACTGGAAGGAAACAAAGTTTCTTTTGATATTCTTGTGGACAATATACATTTAAGATGTCAAAGTTATTTTGTGGTTAAAGGTCTACTTGGAAAGTCTCTAGCGGAATGATCTTATACATTATATGTAGGTTAATAGGTTTATCAATGGGTTGGAAAAGTGGTAATTGAAATGGAAATATAAGGACTTAAGTTCAAATTCTAGTACTTTCATTACCTGCTTAATCTTGTACAAATCACTTTTCCTTCCAGGGCCGCAATTTTCTCATTGGTAAAAGGAGGAGTTTTAAATATTTTCATTATGGAACTGTGGAAGGAGTGATGAATTTGGAATCCCAGGACTGGAACTGAAACACTGACCTCACAGCTTACTACCTCTATGATCTCTGGTAAGTCATATAATGTGTTGGGGTCTCAGTTTTTTACTGTGTCAAATGAGTTAGATATATGAGCTCTAAATTCCCTTCTAACTCAAGATCATAGGATCCTTTGGATCAGATGTCTATAACAATTACTTTGCTTAAAGATTACATCTCCTCTACCCTTTGACCCCACCAATACCATTTCTAGGTCTGTATTCCAAAGGGATAATACAAATGGGAAAAAGACCCACATGTACAAAAATATTTATAGCAGCTTTTTTTGTGGTGGCAAAGAACTGGGAATTGAGGGGATTCCCATCTATTGGGGGATGGTTGTAGTATGTAAATATAATGGAATACTATTGTGCTATAAGAAATGATGAGCAGTCAAACTTCAAAAAACTCTGCAAAGTCTTATATGAACTGATGCTAAGTCAAGTGAGCAGGACCAAAAGAACATTTTACACAGTAATAGCCACATTTTATGCTGAGTAACTTTCATAGACTCATCTCCTTAGAGATGTGAGGATCTAAAACAATTCCAAAAACCTCATGATGGAAAATGCTGTCCACACCCTCTGAATGAAAATCAAAGCATTTGCTCACTCTCTCTCTCTCTCTCTCTCTGTCTCTCTCTCTCTGTCTTATTTCTCATGGTTTCTCCCATAGGTTCTAATTCTTCTTTCCAACATGACTAATGTGATAACAGGTTTAATATGAATGTATATGTAGAACCTATAGCAAATTACATGGCATCTTGGGATGGGGGAGGGGAGAGATGGGGAGAAAATTTGGAACTCAAAATCTTATGGAGGTGAATGTTGAAAATGAAAAATAAATAAAAATAATAAAATAATTTTTGTGACAATAAATAATAATAAGTAAAAAATCAAAAGTAAAAGTAGCTATAATAACGGAGCATGTGAATTAAAAGTCAGCAAATTCAAGTGTTATTCCTTGTTCATCCTGTAGTCAACTGTATGACATTGCCATTTACTTCACCTTTCTGTATTTTGAATTGCTTCACTGAAAAATTTGGACTTTAGCCCAGAGGGTTTCTTTAAAGATCCAACATGTTATTATTCTGTGAGTCTAAAATATATCTTCATTTTTAGCATTTGAACTAATTACTTCTGGATTTGGGGCCAATTAGTTATAAAATTAAGCTTTCCATTTTTCCCCTTTTTATTTATCTACTTTTGATCCTGGCTTTAGAACTCAATATCAATTGGCTAGTGACCTTTCACATTTAAAGTACACATATTCAATTTAAAGTTTCTCAACTTATTACAGCTTCAAAGGAACTGGACACATTCTACTAAGCAACTGCTTCATTACTGATACTGCATGCTACCTCAAACATTAAACCATTGCTGGCTCTTTCCTTATTTTTTTTAACATGAGTAAAAATTGAGTGCAGTCTTTCCTAAGTGATTCTCACAGATAAAACTTCATCATGCTTTATACTCACTATGAAGCATATTGAAAATAATGAAATGTTTAATGACAAAGCTTGTTGCTATTTATGAACTTGCTGATTCTAAACTTTGAAAGTCTTTTTGAATACGTCTAGACTTCCTGAATAAAAAAACCAAATGCTTCGGTTTTCTAGGTCATCCATCAACCATTTTGCTAAGGCCTTTGTAGTTATTTTATGAACTAGGATCATAACTCTAAAGGCAACTATTATAGGGAGTTCAAAAGCAGCAGGCTTGTGGATTCCTGGGTGCTTAGAGGATGGAATAGCCCATATAGCCTTTTGAAATTGATGGTGTCCTTGTGTTGAGTAATGTTTAATTCAGGGAAAAGGGAAAACTCAAACCAGCTTGGTAATTATTAAATGTTCAAAGAAAATGCCTATTAGTTGTGCACATAAATAACATATATGTAATATTCCACATGTACATAAGTTGTCTCAACTACTTTCAGTAGATATTAATGAAACCTAGAGTATGGATGAATTGATGCAATATATTCCACTGCTCTAATTTAATTCTCTAAAACATCAGTTTTTTTAAAGTTTATTTATTTTATTGTTTCACTGGCATCTTTGGAATTCTGGTTTAGTGTATGGATCCCTTCTCAGAAAAAAAATGTGTGTGTATAATTTTTTGAATCTAATGTTGGAGAAAATTTAAATTTATAATTGAAGAGTACTGAAAATAAAGATGTATTTTTTTCCCAACCAAGTTGATTCACCCCTTATAATCTGTCTAGAGACTGACTACCTATGAAGAGTCTTGTCTTTTCAATGTTTTTCCCCTCCTTTTCTCTCGGGACATGTTATAAGAACGGGGCATTCCTCTCTCTAAATAATGATGTGGGAAAATTAATATTACCTTCATTTTAATGTTTTCAGTACATGAATTTTAATAAAGTAGGTCCTTTTATTCTTATGAACAATAAAACCCTAGAGAGAAGCTGCTCTTTGATTGTTTGGTAAATCTCTTTGGTTCTTTAACAGAACAACCATTTGCAGTGTTTTTAATAAGGTTGCAACCAAATTTGTAACAGATAATTTCACAAGAAGCTAATTTATATAAAAGCCATGGAATAACAGGTAGAATGCTTAAAATGACATTATAATAGAATCTTAAGCTTGTTTTTTTTTTCTCTTATCTTTTCTGGGTTTTTTCTATGAAATTTAATTCTCTTTCCTGTGATTCGAAGAGCATGTGTAAGCTTTCTAAGAAACTTTAAACTTTCATTTTCTCATTCGTTATTTTCACCACCAGTTATTCTACTATATTCACATAAAAATACATTTTTCTTCATAAAATTATAAATCTAGAAAGGACCTTGAACTGTCATGCAGACAATTTCTTTGCCTCCCTGGGTATCACGAAGAAGGACTCTATGGGATTGGTAATATTATTCCAAAAACATCAAGCAAAATCAAAATGTGGAGAATACTTAGTAAAAAACAAAAAACAAAAAACATCTTAACTTCATATTTACCCCTTTCAATCATTTTATGTGGATTTCCCTCCACTTTATTGAAGTTTTTTTTTTAATGTCATGAAAACTGAGTTTCTTCCTGCTAATAATTTTTTTAATTATTTGGGATCCACTTAAAATATTTATTGGATCCTAGAAAATTTAAGGAGCTAGTGGAACGTTAGGCATTTTAATTAGAAGACAAGAAAAAACTGATTGGAGGGGGGATAGTGTTCCTTTATTTTTTTTCAGAGATTTTTCACCATAATCATTTCTAGTTTGTTGAACAGAAATTACAAGGTTTGTGTCAATTAAATTCTCTTCATTCCATTGAACCTTTGTCAAAGAACAAAGAACATTCAAATTAAGAAAAAAATACTTAAGCAGTCTGTTTTCTTTCTATTTTTTTCCTTAAGAATTTAGCAGGTAGATTTAACTCCTCAATTTTTGAAAACATTATATATATATATACAGTGTTTCTTCCTTATCTTTTTTAATCATTTATTTTAAAAACCACTGTATATTCAAACACTGTCATAAAACTCGAGATGCAATGACATCCTAGTGAAATGCTACACTACATTCTAACAATACAAGCTTCAAAAGTACTATCATTTAGCCTATGGGCATCATTTTATTTAGTGTATATTATATGTGTTTTTGTGTGTGTAGACCTGAAGAAATTCATAGGGTTATATGTCCTCCATGCGTAGAGTTTTTAAATGTTATTTTTCTGCCCTCTTTTGTCCTTCTTGCTTTATTTTCCTTCTTAATAGCTATTAATACTTTCTTCTACCACACTGTGACCTTCATCTCTAGCATCATGCTTTTTGCCCACCCACACTCAACTTGCTCACTCTGTCATGACTAATATATTGTGTTGTCTTGATCTCTCTGGAATCTTTGTCTGACCTTGTAACTAATGCTGCCATAGGGACAGCACAGAAACAACTTACTCTGCTTTCTTTTATGTATTTTGCATTCTATAATCTGAGTTTTTATATGAAAGTTTGATAAAGAAATGGTAAAGCATAGAGCCACTATATAAAAATAGCAGACAAAAAATTTATTTTGACAAATTGAGAAGAGAAGCTTTAAATGATCAGATTTGTCAAAAGATATTTTTAAAAGGGCATTGTGATCAAACCTACACACCTAGAGAGAAACATATAGACCTACATATTAAAACATACATATACAAACCATTAAGTGCAACTGCTCTTAGGAAAAGAAATAGTAGAAATAGTAGAAAGAGTTGTGAACTTGGAGATGGTGAAATCCCACCTCTGACACTTTTTAGATTTGTGAACTAATATGCTGCTCATTTAAATTCTGTGAACTTTAGTTTTATCATTTAAAAAATGGATAATAATGTCTGGGAGGGTTTACTGACTGAGTTGTTTCACAAATTAGATAAAATAAATATAAAGTGTTTTGTCCAATTAAAGCCTATGTAAATGTTAGCTATTGCTGTTATAAGTCTTAAATGCTTTACATACTTTAATTGCTATATAAATTTCAGTTACTATGAAATGAAATAGAATATGATTTGAAGACAGAGGACTTAGGACAATCACAGGCCACACTATTGAATCCCTTTATAACACTGGGAAAGTCATTTCCCTTGGAGCTTCAGCTCCTTTATCTGTAACGTATGAGAATTGGAATAGCCGATGTCAAAGTTGTATCGCTAGATCTAGGTCTATGTTGTTATTAGCATGTTATTTACTCCTCTTTGGCCATTTCCTAGCCAAAGCAACAATAGAGAAGAACAGTACATAAAGATATTTTAAAAAATAATAGCAGGTGGTGGTTTTGTTGAGGGTGAAAGATGAAATGACTGAGGAAACAGAAGTTCGAGGTTCCAAGCGTATCAGCTTCTTAAGTAATACAAGCCAGTTGTTTAGCAAACCAGGACCATACCTCCTCAATTTAAAGCTGAACCCTCAAAGCTGTGGTAGAAAGATTTTTATCCATTAAAAACAATTAATCCAATAAAACTAATTAATTGAAATAAGACAATTTAGCAGGATACAATATCAGGCAATCTGATTTCAAATTGGAGGAAAGATTAAGGACTTTCCAACCTGGGAGAAGGAGAATAAACAGGGATCAGAAAAAGAGGTGTTCAACTCCCCCCAAGTTACTGTATTGAAACAAACAAACCTGGAAACTATAACTGATTGACTAGTGCAGGGACAGTTTACAAGATAAGACATATAAGCTGCTTGAGATGTATAATTATAGGAAAACTCCGTGCATCAATCTTTACATCTGATTGGATTTTTACTCAGCATAACTTAGGTCCTTAGTTAAAGGTCTCTAAGCAATAGGTAGAGGTGGTCTGATTTCCCAGCCATGCAGGGCTAGATTCAAACAATGAGACAAAGTCCTTTCACAATTCCTATAACTCAATAAAGTTTTCCAAAAACTGGACTATATCTATAATTAAATAGAAAGGGTTCTGAGTTATCTAGAGAACCAAGTCACAAGACAGACAGTGGGCTTCAACCAATTCCCACTACATCAGGCTGTTCTAATGCCCTCAATTCCCTCAGTTTCATGGTTTAATAATTGCTGTTTTGACTGTTTTAAATGAATTGACTGGTCAGATTCACTCCAGCTAGTCAATTCAGTCAAGACTTAGTTAAACAGAAATGAGAATGACAGATTTGTTTTGTTTTATTTGATCCATTTCACTGAGGAAGGATTAGCACCTTTGGTGTGAGGGCTTGTCAAGCCCTTTTTTTAAAACTAAATTGATTTTGATTTTTAATTAATGAAATAAAATGAGCATTTCCATTACATAGTAGAATGAAAAAAGATGACTGCATATGAAATTGCAAATCTATTATGTACAGCATGCTATTCCTTTTAAATATATTATAAAGATATCACGCAATTTTTTCCTCTTTTTCTTCCCCCTTCTATCCTAAAAATGCTATTATTAGACACAAAATAAGTAGGTATGCATATATATGTGTATATATGTATCTGTGTGTGTGTTTGTGTAAAGTCATTCTATACATATTTCCATTTATCAGTTCTTTTTTATTTCTGAATGAAGATAGACCCTTTGTAGTTAACTTGTATATTTATGATAGTCATTATGACTTAGTCACTCAAAGCTGTGTTGCTACTGCATATAACAATCTCTTATTTCTGTTCATTTTGCTCTTTATTATTTCATGCAAATGTATCCGTGTTTTTCTAAGATCATCAAGCTCATCATTTCTTATAACACAATAATATTCCTTCATAGTCATATAGCACAACTTGTTTGGCCAGTCCCCAACTGATAGGCATCCTTGCAATTTGCTGTTCCTTGCTACCGCAAAGAGAACTGGCATAAATATTTTAGAATACATAGTTTCTTTTCCTTTTCCGCTAATTATCTTTCCAAATAAACCTAGTATTGGTAGTTCTGTGTCAAAGTGTACAGTTCTTTTAAGGGCTACTCATCCATTTTTGGTGTCCACCTTCACCCAACTCTAACCTGTGACTCCAAGAAGCTGTAACATGAATAGCGACCACAGCCCAGAAAACCACCTCAGAAGATGGGTTGACAGGCATCAAGCACATTAGTGTGGTAGGGGGCATATCTACCCAATCATATATAAACTTTCCCTGGTAGAATGGGCAGATGAGAACAATTTGGCACAACTGCCATGAAGTTGACTGCAACAGATGCTATTAAATGCTTAGAGCTTGATCAGACAAGGAAAACACCAAGACCATCTTGGGCTACCACCAGTCATCTTGACTTTTGTGCTGCCACTGGACTTTCAGTACTCTGTAAGGGAGAGTGAGATTGACGAATGTGTGCAACTCTGCTTCATTTAAATCTAATTCATGTGCAGGTTAAGACATTGCCCTATGATGTCATTGTTCCCCATTGTTACATATGGCTGGAGAAGCACAGAGTCCATGGGCTGTACCAGCATAGACTGGCCATAAGAGAGCTAGACTGGCCTGGGCAAACTGAATCACCAGCAGCAGTGCTGATTGCCAAACCTCTCAACACAGAAACAATCTGGTGGAGCTGGATGAGAGAGAAGCACAAGGCCAGTGGCAGCAGCACCAGCTACTGGGGCTATTAACCCAAAGGCTAAATATTTGAAAGTCACCCACTTGAACTTCCAGGAGCCAAGATGGCAGAATAAAATATAAGTGCTCTCATTCTCCCTTATTCACCTTGAAAAACCCAGATAATATTGCCCCAGCAAAAATACTGAAATTGTGGGACCAGAAGAAGAGGTACAGAAGTCTTCCAGTTCAGGAGGCTAAGAAGATGGATGGAAAGGATCTGTCTTTCTGTAGCTGAAGGGGACTAGTGCAACTGGAAGCATCCCAGCAAGCCCTACCTCAGGGGACCAACAGGAGATTGTGAGCACTAGGGGAGTGGAGCTGGCAAGTGCCAACACCAGGACCCCAGGAGTGCCTTAGCACAGCCAGGGAAATTGAGCAGACAGCACAGACAGAGATCCACGAGCCTCTGAACCTTTCTGTACTCTAGTGCTGCCCATGTGTTTGGGCATCAAGATGATGACATGACTTGGAGCTGTCTTGGATTTGAGGGAGGGAGGGCAGTGCAAGGTCACCAACCACACCTTCTCCTGAGCCATCTGAGTCCAGTGGCCCGATATTCATCAAGGTGATTGGAGATAGCCCAGGATGCAATGGGATACCCTGGCCCTTTCAGGGTGCAGTCTTATCACATTATCACTTTGAGTGAGATACACCCATTCAATTAATTGGTTTCTTTAAGTATTTACTCAAGGGATGGTCTCTTCAATAAAAATAAATAAATAAATAAATAAATAAATAAATAAATAAATAAATAAATAAATAAATAAATGAATGAATGAATGAATGAATGAATGAATAAATAAATGAATGAATGAATAAAAGTGGGAGGGCAAGATACTCAGGGTTCCAAGATAAAAGAGAAACAATTACTATCTAGTAATTACATCCACACTGTTCTAGGTGGGTGAGGACTTGTTTTCCAGTCTATGAGCTCCAGAGTGAATTGGGTTTAAGGCTTGATCTTTGAGCAAGAAATGTAGCCAGTAGACCCAAAGGAAAAAAAGACAATTTTTGGCCATGGAAGCCTAGGTTTCCCTGGGTAGAACACCAGAGTATAAGAGAGAAAAGGGAGGAGAGAGAGGACAGGAGGGGAGGGGAGGTGATGGGAGGAAAAGGGAAGAGAGGGGAGAGGAGCTGCTGCTCACTCATAGGTTGTGTTTGTCCTTCATACTCCAAGAGAACTATGACATCAAGAGGATGACCTGACTTGCAGTTGACTTTGATTTGAGTGAGGGCGGGCTATGCAAGGTCACCATCCTCACTTTCTTCCCCTTGAGTAACTACTTAAAGAAGCCCATTCATTGAGCTCAGCTCTAGGGGAGACCGAGGACTCCAGCAGTCAGCTTAACAATGGGAAAACTCAGAAAGACTTCACCTGGCCTCAGCCTTGGCATGGTCAGCTCAGCACCAGATAAGTTGCAGCTTCTTATATTGCTTCTAGCTGAAAACAAATAAATTAATAAATTTGGAGAAAAAGAAGAAAATGAAGGATCCTGAATTATAGTAAAATTCTAAGTTTGACTATAATATTACAACTTCATAAAAAATGGCTTGACAAACCTCCACACCAGAGGTGGTAATCCTCCCTGGATGAATGGTTTAAATAAAACAAAACAAATCTGACAAAGAGAGATAGAGCCACAGTGACAGAGACAGATAGAATGAGAAGCAGATAAATGAGAAAAAATATTCTTCCCACCAAGATCTCTGATAGATCTCATTTATGAAGTATATTTTTTTTCAAATACATAAGAATAAAAGTCATTTCAAAACTGAAAAAGTTCAGAGGATAGTATGAGATACTTTTCAGAGGAAAAAAAAACAAAGCTATCCACTGGCACATCCCTACCAAAAATGCTATAAATTACTAAGAATTAGAGAAATATTTTTTATAAACTTTGAGGTTCTACTTCACACACATCAGATTGACAAAGATGATAAATGAAAATGCCAATTGCTAGAAGATATGTGGGAAAACAGTATAGTAATTAACCACTGGTAGAGCTATGACATGATCAAATCATTCTGGAAAGCAACTTACAATTTTGCCCCCAAAATATTAACCTGTGCCCTGTGCCTTCTATCAACTGATACTATTGCTTTTATGAGCAAGGAGGATAATGTAGAGCTGGAATCAGGATGATCCACTGAGTTAGTCATTCAGTTGCTCTTTTTTTTTCCTTTTTGCTATCTCCAGTAAGAAATCCATTACAAATAGAATGAATAGTAACTCAAATGTTTACCTAAAAGTGTTTCCCCCCTCTAGTTGTTTCATAAAATATGTATATCACTGAAGAATTTAAAATTTCATTATGCGCTAAAAATCAAAAGGTAAATTATATTCAGAAATTAGTTACTTAGAAAAAAAGTAATGAAACCCATGGGTAACACAATCTGATGAGAAATATATACAGAATCAATACATGTATATCATGTGAAATCAATAGTCATGTTACATCAACCCTTTGTACTACTGACACAGAGAAATGAAACAGTATATGGGGGGTGGGGATAGAGAGAGACAGAGACAGAGAGAGACAGAGACAGAGAGAGAGAGAGAGACAGAAAGAGAGACAGAGAGAGAGAGAGACAGAGAGAGAGAGACAGAGAGAGAGAGAGACAGAGAGAGAGAGAGAGACAGAGAGAGAGAGACAGAGAGAGAGAGAGACAGAGAGAGAGAGAGACAGAGAGAAAGAGAGAGAGAGAGAGATGCGAGGAGGTCAAAATATGTGCAGGACACTTAGAGACCAACCCTGAACCTAGGAGGTCAGAAGTCAGTATTCATTTTTCATCTAACTCTCTAATTCCCCCATGTTGTTTCTAAAAGAAAGAACAATTTGATCCTTGCATTTTGTGAAAGCAAACCCCATGCCCTTTCATTTAGTAACAACTGGCTCATCATATTAAATCATCAAGTTTCTATATCAACATCACACCAAATCCTCACCATTTATTTCTTTGTTCCAGTGAAACCGCTGCTTTCAGTAGTTAAAAGCACTTTACTCACTGTCTGAGGCTGGAACCTTTGCTGACAAGGCTTCCCTACAAGCCAGGCGGTTCATAACTCATATTAAGCCACAGGAACACCTTGGGGTAATATTCTTTGAGAATTTTAACTTTCCTTTCAAACAAGTTACTTGGGGTTAAAATGTGAAAACAAGAATGGCGCTAGATTTTCTGGCATATACATTGTGACTAGATCTCTTGGTTGTTGTGCTATAATTGGGGTAAAATACCAATTATATAGTCAGTCAAATAATAGTAATCTCTGTCATGCCAGGGTTTCAAATGAAATATGGATGATAATTAGAGACAACATTATTTTGAATATATAGGGAGGGAGAAAGACCACAAATTTTGAATGTTGATGTTCATAGTAAGTAAAATTTACTTGTTCTTAGCATTTGGGGTTTTTTTGTTTGTTCTTTTGGTGTTAAGTAGGTCGGAGCCCTTGATTTCATATAGTTGAACTCTGTGCATGGTTATGGATTAGTAAGTTACCTATAACTTACAGCATTAAAATAGTTGTTTGGGATACTTAGAAGTTAAATGATTTGCCCATTGTGAAGCAGCTAACATGCTTAGAGATCATGCTTGAACATAGTTCTTTCTCATTCTAAGATTGATTCTTTATCTATCATGTGATTCTATCTCTCAGCAATTCAATGTATAAGATAGTTTAAAATATTTCAAGTGCTTTGATAAAATATGAGTTCTAAACATTTGTCATCTGACTAATTTATGAAAAGAATATTAACTGATTTTAATTATCAAAAAAGGAACAAAATGAAAAGAAAAAAATATGCTGTTGGTAATGAAATATTCTCTTTCCCTCTGAGATTCTGCCTTTTGAAAAAAAGTAAATGTGAGAATTCTAAATCCATATTCTATATGACATATGGTAAATTCCGACTTGGGATTTCCATTTTGTGCTATGCTATAAACTTATATATTAAACAAAACCGAAGATGATGATTATCTAAGGATGAATTGCTTTTAATTGAAATTATTAAATACTTCTAGAATCAGGAGTGGGGAACCTGCTGCCTTGAGGTCTTAGGTGGCTATCTAAGTCCTCAAGTGTGACTGGTCCTTTGACCAAATTCAAACTCCACAGAAAAAATTCCACTTAATGAAAGACTTTGTTCTGTAAAACTTGGGACTCAGTTAAAAGGCTGCACCCAAGGACCTACAAGGCCACATTTTCCCCACTCTTAGATAGAGTATTGATTCAATTTAAGCTTTTCTTTCTCTTCTAAGTACTTTGTGGGTAGGGATTATATCCCCTACTTCCCATTCCCACCCCCTTGGATTTAGCTGTTAAACATATTTAAAAAGATTATATTGATGCATGAAATATCATCAAATGATATATGATACACATATACATATGTGTGTATATATATGTACATAGATATATATTGAAATTGGATTTTCAAACATTTAAGCAAAAAAAAAAAAAAACAAAAAACTTGAGTCAATACCACCAGCACAAACTCTATCATCATCATCATCAAATGCAAAATAGCTAAGCTTTTTCTTGGCAATCTTAATTGATAAAGAATAGATTTTCATTGAAGGTTTTCAAAGCATGGGTTAGTAAAATTTTGTTATGTAATAATATCATTAAAGAATCTTTATTGCAGATGTTTGTTTAACCAGTTTTCTCAACAAAACAGATATCTTATCATGTCCCTCTGAATTAAAAAAAGAAATCTCTACTAAAAATTGTTAAACTTGTCCCCCCTTTTGCACATAAGTTATATTTCTACTTTTAGAATTTTTATAGGTAGGCAATGTATAGAATAATAAGATACCATTAAATCCATAGCTAGTACATAGCATTCATGAAATAAATCCTTAAAAAAACCCAAAAACTCAGCACTGCATGTTGCTCCCCCTAATTAATTTTCAAATATGATGAAAAATTATAGAAAATATTGTGAAAACTGATTGCTAGACTGCAAAAATCAGGTAAGTACACATTTGCTATCTTGAGAATTCTAATGAAAGACTCTTGCCTTCCTTCCTACTTTCTGACATTTTTTTCTCATTTCAATTACAGCTGAGATAAATTAAATATCACGGTGAATACAGAGTCAAAAGCCAAAATACAGAGTCAAAAAGGAATTTCCAACTCACAAAAATTTGAGAATCACTCCATAGATTTTGCTCCATTGAATGGGCTCCCATACAATTCTCCTTCCTGCTTATAAATAGAAAAGGGGAATGAAGGAAGGAAGGAGAGAGGGAAGAAGAGGGAAAGAGAGATACAAAGACAGAGACAGACAGAGAAAGACATAGACCCAGAGAGACAGAGACAGAGATAAAGAGACAGGGAGATAGAGAGAGACACAGATATAGATACAGAGAATGGTTGGTAGAATGTCCCCATTGATTTTCAAGAAGTAATGAGACACAGAGTAAAAATATTCTTCTAGATACAATGAGGTATGTCCTACTGGATAAAAAAAAAAAAAACCAACAACAACAACAACAACAAAAAACATTGAGAATAATAGATGAATACAAAAATAGTTCATATTAATTTCTACAAGATTTTCTGACATATTTTGTGTTGAAGGCATTGTACCAATAGATAAAGACTTAGATAAATACGAAGAAGATGAAAAAACAGTCACTGTCTTCAAAGACAGCATAATATATGTGAGGAAACAAAACATGTATGTATCTGCACATAATGCAAGACATACTATGATAAATGAAATCATCTACGTACAAAATGCTCTGAGTATTTGTGTACATGGAGACTCCTTCCTGGGCCAAGGAATTCTTCCTTAGAAGATGACATTTGAGCAATACCATGACAAGAAGGGAAAGATGTCAACAACTTCAGATTGTTGATCTGAGGACTTTCAGATGTAAAAGATTTCATGAACATACTGAAATAGGACAATATGGAGCATATCAGGAAACAAGTTGTCCTTTTCAGCTAGAGCATTGATTGCATTATGAGCAAGTACTATTGTTTATTTTATCCTGCAAAGATGGTTTAGGACCAATTTATTAAAGGCTTTCAATATCAGGCTAAGTAGTTTGTACTTCATTAGTTAGGAAGAAAAGACCTTGGTTTTAGCTTTAGTTCTTTTTGTTTGTTTTTTTTCTAGTTGTATTCAGAGCTCCACATTAGGTACACACACCTAACCATGGTATAGAGGCTAGATTAGAATGAGGCAGTGAATGGGAGGTCACTGTGAGGATGTTTCTTGAGAATGAATAAGGACCCAAACTAAGATGGTAGAATTGGAAAATGAAAGTGGGAGATGTGTGAAAGAAATTATCCTTAAGTTGCTTTGGGTTTTACATTCTATAATTCTTTGGGTTGGAAAACAGAGCCCAACAGTTTGATATGAAGGTCAAGAAACCATAAAACCTCAAGGTCTATAAAACCATGAGCATGGTTAAAGAATTCATTGAGGCTGATGATCCCCATTTCACAGAAAAGAAAACTGAAGAAAGAAGAGGTTAAGTTACTGGCTTGCAGGAATGAAACTAGTGTATATTAGAGGTAAGAAATCATATCCAGATTATTCTCCTGGTTCCAGGTGCCCCACACTTTTCATAGCATCACATTGTGTTTTAATATTTTTTAATATTATTAAGTAGATATACATGTGGAATCTTGAATTTATATTTATAATATAACCTTTTACCTGAAGGTAATTCATTTAATTTTCATTGTTATTCAAGTAGGTAATAAAATAAGACCTCAATGATATGTGCTAGGCATATTTATTAAATATATTACTAGAATTCATAATCAGCTTTCAAATCCTTAATGTTAAAGTAAAAGGGCATATTAGTGTGAGGTGAAGAGAAAAATAACTTGGGGACATGAAAAAAAGTCATTTTCTCCTTTGGGTTGCTTTATAGACTATAAGTTTTTTTTTTTTTTTCTGGACAAAAGAGATTTAAGCATCCTTTTGTATTAATGGTAGGGGGCCAAGGGAGAGGAAATTAAAGATTGAAGAGAAAAAGTGAATGATTTTTCAAGCAAGGCCATGATAGAAATGAGAGAAGATGGATTTTAGGTCACAGGTAAAAGAAGCATAGCCTTTGGCAAATGGGGGAGGAGGGTTATATTACTCTTAGACAAAAGGGAAAATGAGAAAATAAGTGAAGGTCCAAAATAACCTCAGTTGAAAATATGATACATAAAGATAAGTTACCTGGACTATTATTTAAAGGGATTTTGAAGACAGAAACTGACTGTTTTTCTCTGTTACTCCAGTAACAGTACTTAAAGTGAGTTAGATAGAAGATCCTGTGGGCTGTCCATGAGCTTTTTTCCCTAGTCCTATTTTTATCACTTACTACTTATTGCTAGATGCCAAGCTGAGTCAAAATGACATCTGATCTAAATGCCTGTATGTGCGTGTGTTTGCATGTATAGTGGGAGTAAGGTGTGACTCTTCTATATATAGAGACTACAGAAGAGAACTGACATTTTGCTTGGTGCCAAATACAAAATTGTTTAGCAGTAGATATAGTCATCCCTTAAAGAAAACTATTGAATTATTTCTAACAGTTTATATCAGAAGAAAAGTCCTTGGTTATAAAAGCTGTTAAATTATTGTTTTTTCACTTGTTTTAATTTGCAATAAATATTTATAATTGTTAAAATTCAAAAGATTTTTTTCAGATACTTCTCATTGTATCACAGTGAAGTTAACTAAATATTATACAGTGATTCTTTTTTTTCTGCTAGAGGACCTTGTTTTAAGATTTGCTTAATTAACAAAATCCTTAGGATTCATTATAATTTGTTGCACTTCATAAGCAGCTTTTAAGTCCTTATTCTTGAAGGAAAGTGAAAAGGGTAGTAAGGACAAGAAAACCAACTTGTCTGAAATTCAGAGAAACTGAGATCTGAAATTATTGCTCTGGATAGCAGGATGGGGCTCTCTGATTGGAAGAAAGCCTTTTGTTTAGGATAGGGGTGATAAATATCTCTGTACCTGCACACCTTGGTTTTGACTCCACCACCAATGTCATCATACCAGGCCCCAAGGATAAAGAAACATTATCATGGAGATGGCTTCAGTGTTGGTACTCACAACTCATCAGTACTCTCAGTAGCCTCTGTCCCTCTGATTGGATGGTGGAACTTTGACTAAACCCTCCATTTAAAGAGGGCTCATAAGATCAGACAACTCTTCATCTCCCATCAGCTACACTTCTTAGATTCCTCTCCCCATCATCATTCCTGGAAATTCCTTTTCTCCCCTCTCTCTCTCTTTCCAGCTTTCTTTAGAGTACTGTCTTCCCACTTTAGGCTGTAAACTCCTTGGGATCAAAGACTGTCTTTCTTTTTCTTTTGTGTATCCCCAGCACTTAGCACAATATCTGGCATGCAGTAGATGCTTAAGATTTTTTTTTTAAATTGAATTGAATGGAACATATATAGGGTCAAAAACAGCTAGGTGACACCATGGATAAAGAACCAGGCCTAGAGTCAGGAAAATCTGAGTTTGAAGTCTGCCTCAGATACATGCTAGTTATATGACTATGAACAAGTCACTTAACCTCTCTTTGTCTCAGTTTCCTCATCTGAAAATGAAGATAATGTCACCTAACTCCAAGCGTTATTGTGAGGATCAAATGAGTACCTGGAGCATAGTAAGTACTGTATACATTTTAGCTTGTATAGTAGTATGTGTTCAAATTGAATGAAAAAAGATCACCACCCTTTATCAGCTGAGAAGTTACATTTACTTAAAAAGGAGGCAGCAATCATGCTTGAGTCAGAGATAATCACAAAGATCATGGCCTCTTCAGACTGACAATTGGGTAAGCTGAAGAAGCAGAAGAAACATTAGATGAAGTATAGGAGGAAATTTTGCCTTGTCTCACGTTGTATTGTTAGTTTATTTTTGCATAATGAGAAGATCTTTCCCATTCATTAACAGGCTCATGTGAACTGCTTGAGTAACATGAGTTTGTGGTGGGAGGGGCTTGCCATACAGGTGAAGCAGGAAGGGTGGAGCACAGCTGAGAGATACTTGGACACAGCAGTTAGACCTGAGGGAAAGAATGGAAGCAGGCAGTGAGCACTGAGCATTCGTTTGTGGGAGGACCCTAGTAGAGGGAAGACTTGGAGATGGTGGTGGACCCTGCATTGTTATTGTGTATAGATTTCTTTTTTGCTATGATGGATTTGGCTTTCTGATATTGCGATTCAGTTTTCTGGTGTTTAAAAAAATGTTTTGGTTCAGTCTTCCATGTGGAGAATCTGCTATGTTTTGTGATTGAGAATTATGCTGGCATATGCTGCAGGCTCCGTGAATATTGTGTTGGCGCTACGCATGTATAGGCTCCTTCTATCTCAGATAAAGGACCCTCTCCAGATAACTTCACCAAGTTCATCAACTCTCATGACTTTACCACCATCTGAGAATAAGGGTTGAGGGAGTAGGGACCCCTAAATCTGTTTTTTTTCAGACCAAATCTTTCTTCAGAGCTATAGTTTCATTTGCTTTTTTGCTAGATAGGTCCATCTGAATGTTCTATTGGTGTCTACACATTTATCTTAATAAACATATACTTTCTTTTGCTTAATCCTCCTCCTTCTAAGTTGCTGTTTCTCCTAAATCCCATATGTCTATCACTATTATTTAAATTGTCTAAGACAGAAAATTTGGAGCCACTCTCTAGTTCTTCCTCTACTTTATGCCACCTCTCATATGATCAAGTACCGCATCCTTTCACATGTATCCAAAAATTGCAGCTTCTATCCATCATCTTGTGTATATTTCTACTATGTCTGTCATGGCTTAGGTATCTGTTACCTTTTAACTATATTATTGTAAAGTTTTCAGAACACACTATTGCCATAATAATCTTCCTAAGGTATAACACTGGGGTTATATCATGTGCCTGCTCAAAAACTTTCAATAGCTTTCTTTTGCCTATAAAGAAAAGTCAAAGTCTTCATCAATCTATTGTTCCTCATGTTTCCCTCCTAGTACCCTCCTCTTATCTTATATTTCCACCATGATGAACTATTTACCATCTCCCAAAGACATAAGATACTTTATCACCTCTCTAGATATTTCTTACCTAGAATACAATCTAGATGCTTAAATCCTCCTCCTTCAAATGTATATTCAAATATGTCCTTTCCCTTGACACGTTGCTGATTAACAATCCTAAAATAACTTCCCCTAGCGTATGATCTGGAGGCAATGTACTTGTACCTTTTTTTTTTTAAATCACATTCACTATTGCATCATACCAACTGCCACATATTTATTTTCTTTTGTTGTTACATGCAGTGTTTCATTTCCCCCCAGTTACTAAATATTTGCTTTCTTTCCTACAAGATTCTAAGTTTTTGAAGAAAGATAACATCCTATTAATCTCCTCTCTTCCCTTCCAACAGCACTTCGTTTAAAGTTGTTCACCAGTTGGTCAAAGAATACATTTAATGGATGTGGGAGGGCAAGACAGATGTAATACAAGTTGTCAAATATGAAGTTTTATATCTCATCTGTGGTCATGTGATAGAGCCCATCATAGTTTGTATTTGATGGAAAGGAAGGTTACATGAAATAGAAGAAAGAACCATGGGAAAAGTCATAATTTTAGTTTCTAATCCCAGTTCTGCCAGCAACAACATGGGTGACCTTTGAGCAAATCCTTTAAATTGTTCTGGCTTCATTTTCCTCCCTCATAAAAATCAGGCTTCAGATTAAATTATTTCTTAAGACTGTTCATTCCAAAATGTAAATATCTAAAAATGCTATGAATTAAATATAGAGATAAACAAAGAGGTCAAGAAGCCACGTGGGCAATGCATCTGATAAGTCATAAGGATAGATGGTAACATCATCAAGGATGGGACTGTAGTATCTGGGAATTAATACTTAATGTGGCTAAGGTGCTGAATTTATCTGAAATGAACGAACAAAAATGAACATTAATGCATGTAATTGTTTGAAAATTTAAGGAGTAAGCTAAAAAAAAGAGAGAAGTAATTTAATTTTTTGGAGACTGAGGGATGATTTTAAAAGGTTTATTGAATTCATAAAGGAAACTTTGCTGAGTTGGTGTGTTTTAAGTGAAAAGTGAGTCTTTGAATTACTTGAGCTTTAATTTGAAGGGTTGAAACATATAAGAGATAGGAATCTGATGTTAAAACAGAAGAGTAAAAACCTGGCAAAATACTCATCATGGGGTGAGAAGCAGCTTTGTCAGAGCTGATTCAAGAGATCAATAGCAGGAGCCATCAGTTGAAAGGAAGCTTTAGATATATGATTCCTGGTTGCTTGGAAAGAGACCAAACCTTTTTGGCTAAGAACTTTGGTCTTATATCTCACCCTTCAAAGCTTAAGGGAAGTGAAGCCCTTGGAAGAGTCTGTTTGTTTTTTGTGCTCCCTTTTGGTTTGAGGATAAAAATAAGAGATGTGAAAGATATTTAGCAGCTGTGGCATAGGAAATCATAATGTGATTTAATTGTGCCATGAAGCATTCTAGTAAGTGAAAATTTGACCAGGTTGGTTTGCTTTACTTGTAGAGTCAACAGGAACACTTTTGTAGTGATCCTCTGCTACGATTTTATCAGACAAAATAGGATCTTGAGTAGTAAATAGACTGACAAGACTAGTTAGTCTATAGTGCCCAGAGATAGGTAACCCAATGAGATTTTCAGTTCTCTCACTAAAAGGGAACTTATGTCCAAATCAATAATGCTCTTTTAAGGTTAATTGTGAGTTGAAAGAATTTGAAAATGCTTTGAAATTTTAAATAGGGGGGAAAAAAGGATTTCACAGTTGGAGAGTCATGAGGACCGCCAGATATGTACTTAGCAGAGAGGTGACTTCACTTGGTGCAGATATTTCTGAACGGTTTGATAACATCAATACCTAGAATCCTGAGTTATAAGCTACCAAGGGCACATACATTTTCCTCTTTTGAATATCCTCTTACCATGTTCCTCTATGGGCCAACTCTCCCTCCTCAAAGGTGAATATTTTTTTCCTTTGTCTTACTACTAAATAATTGCTTGTTTAAGATCTAACAGTGTCATCACTCTTAGGAACCAATTTAAGTAATTGAAACTCATTGGTGGTGACTTCAGAGATAATATGTTTAGTAGAGTTGTATGAATTCCTCCTCAACATGGTTACCTTTCAGACCTTGAATAATTTAATTGTAATCATAAACTGGTATTCCTCTGGGAACCCAGACCTACTAGTATCACAGTAGGCAGGAACTAGTAAGCCTAGGGAGTGATATATTCATATATCCATATAAAAAGTTTGAGGATTAGAGTGAAGGTGGGAATCACTTCCCAGGTGACCCACTTGTCATATAAAAAATTGAATGCGAGAAACTCACATTTGAACTTTTAATCCTATTATCCTATGAGAAACTTAACTTCTATCAATCTGTTATCCACTGAAATGGTGGGAAGTTTGACATGGTAAGTGCTATAAGAGATACGACTAGCATTTTTGATGTTATGAAGGAAAGGCCAAGTTTTATAGAAATAAAAGAAAAATTGGTATTTTGCTGAAGACACAGAAGGTTACTCTCTCATTAAAAAATGGGCTCCATAGGGAATAATTAATTTGAAGTAATTTATTTTCGTGGGGGAAATGGTTATGTGAAGATAAAGTAGGTCATTTTCAGGTGTATGCAGAGGAGGTGGGATGTTTTTGTAATGAGGTCTGGGACCACTAAAAAAAGATAAGAAGAATGATTAGGAGAAGAAGACAAATGGAGGCAGAGATAGTCTAGAAGAGATAGAGATTTGGATAGTAAGATATAATTTTCCATGGATTGGTGAGAATTAGAAGAAAAGATTAGGAAAAGCAAAGATGATGGGGCAGAAAGAGGTATATTAAAGAACAGATATGCAGAACAGGTCAGATTCCATTATTTCAATTGGAATATGAAAAGGAGAATGATCAAAGAACTACATTCTTCCCTCTCTAGTTTTAACGTAAATTAATCCCTATAGTCCATTGACCTAGATTTCTCCTAAGAGTGCTTCAGAGGGAAGATACTCTGATGGAAACGTAAGTTTTTGTGAAGGACACCATATTTCAATGAAATGAGAAACGTGGAGTCATAGGACCTTACTTCAAATTCTGACTAACTTCTGGACCTTGCTCATAAACTTAGAATAGTATCATTTCTTGGAATGTTTCTCTTTAGCAGAATAATAATGCCAGTGGATTTCATTGTTGTATTCAAATTGCCTGATAAAGGAGGATCTGGAATGAAACAAGCACTTATGAAGCACTTACTTGGTTCCAGATACTATACTAAGAGATCTATAGATATTATGCCTATTGAATGTGCTATCCTGTCAGATTGCTTTTATAAATTTTTTATCTTCTTTAGCACCCGATGTAGTATTTTACAAGCATTGCTAACTGTTCCTTGTATTGAGAAAAGCTGAACTGTGCTGTGAATTTGGGGGCAAGAAATTTTTAACCTATTGTACAAATTCTGCCCCAATTATTGATTTGATTTAATTTAAATGTCATTTTTGTCTTTTTATCTCTACAAAAACAATAATCAATGCATTGAATAGAGTAGGTACTTTAAAAAGTTTATTGGGTATTATTGAATGAATTTTCCAATAGATTCTCAGATTCAGAACTACAATATTCCCTATCCATTTCATTTTCAGTGCTAACATTATCTATATAAAATGTATAATAGAAATATCAGCCCTATTACATGTGTAAGAGAATAACATCCTTCAATTAGATAGATCTTCAATGAACATCAAACATGTTGATAAAATTTCTGAGTATCTTTGGTGTCCTAATTCTAGAAGAAAACTGGAATTGTCAATTGATATGAGGAAAAGATCAGTTGAGGTCAAAAGTATATTCTTCCTGGCTTACAGGATCCCTCACTTCTTGTTAGGCCTTTTTCTCTTCTCCAAAGCAGTAAGACATGGTAGTTTAAAAAAAAAGCTGCAACTATATACTTTAAAATTTCATTTTTAAAGTCAGCTAACAAAGCAACAAAGTCATATGCTTATAATATTGAAGTAGGGACAAAACAATTAAAATCTTAAGCGATTTCAGCAGAACAACAGCTAATTGTCTGTGTAATTAATTTTCTTAATGAATCTGGTTAGTCTTTAATTTTCAATAATGAATAACAAATTTTCAAACCCTTTGGCTATAATGAAAGATATTCCCTTGAGTTTATGCCTTCTGATGAAAGACGTAAAATCAGCCTAAATCATACTCAGAGGAGAGCAAGTACTACTAACTCTCTTGGGAGTCTCCCTTTCTATTGTGAATTGCTTTGCAATGACACTATTTCATTTCTATGGAAAATTGGCTTGTAAATTTTCAGTTGGCTTATTTATTAACAAGTAAAACTCTGCACTCAAAAACACAGAAGACTCAGCAAACTTCATGGAATGATTAAACACAATAAAAGTCAAACTAAACAGAACACCAATAATTACCTTAAACTAAACAATTATGTTAACCACTTAATCCAGATTGGTTGAGCTATCTTTTGGTCATTTTCCCCCCATAAGTCATTTTTCCTATTTAGTCGAGTTGTTAATTTTTTTTTTTTTAAATCCAAGTCCCCAGTAAGTCTGACTTTGCTTTCTAACCACTTTAAATTAGCCAGAATATTAGTTGCTGGAATCAGCAGATAATACACTCTTTTACTAGGAAGTTTTCCAGGTTGGAGAAATAATAGTTATATTTCTGTTTTCACGAAGTAATAATTCTCCCCTTCTAATAAAAATAATTCTCAAATTTTTGTATTATAGTTGTATTTTGGTTTTTTACCTATTACTTTTTCTCTTTCATATGTATGTTCATGAGCATACGTACATACTTTTTAGTTTGTCAGGTACTGGAAGGCAAATTACCTCAGGAAAAATGAATGGATATTTAATATCACTTATCACTATAACTGAGAAGTTATTACAGAGCTTACTCTTCATTTTTTTATTAAGTGGAAATAATATATATGATTTAATAAAAATAAATTATAAGTATTACAATAAAATGTCTTAATATAAGCTTAGTATTGATATATTAATAATGAGTTATATTTAATAGAATTTCCCAATGATCTGTCATTTCATCCGTGATAATCCTTCTACCAACACAGATTATAATCCAGACACAAACACCATAGCAGATGATTGTATGAGTAACTGTGGTTTCCTAGAAAAAACACAATTTAGAGAACAACTTTCTGAAAAGAGGTCTTTTCTCTGGTTTCCAGATGACAGTCCATCATGTGACCCCCTCTCAAAGTCATTTTTTGTTTGATAGCAAGTGCCTCTGCTCTCCTGTCCTTTGAGAACCCAAGACCACCTACCCTACCAAGGAGAAGCATGAAGTTATGACAATATGAAAATTAACAGTAATAAATATAGGCTTTTGTGTATTGATGACAAAGATTCTAGGCAAATAACTCTTGCTATGTCTTATAGGGTCTTACAGTAGCCAAGAAGTTATTACCATATTTGATTTAGCTAACATAAGGTAAAATGAATCAAAGGCAAGTGAGTAGGTGTAAAGTGATACATTTTAATAATCTCTGGTAAATGAAGGGGCTAGAAATAAGCATTCGTTAAACAGAGGCAATATGCCAGGCATCATGCTAAACACTTTACAGACATAATATTATTTGATTATCCCATTAAGTATATCTATTTATTGTAATCTATGCAGTTAGTTTTGGGAGATTCAGTTTTTGAGGCATTATAAGACTAAGTCTGTGGAAACCTGGCTGCCCTAATAGATTCTGAGTACAGAATATTCAATTATTGGACTTGGAAGAAATTTTCTTCCCAATTACCCTAGTGCTTCAAAAACAAAAGTATTTGGTGAATACTTAGTATTTGATAAATACTTGGGTTCTGTAACTTACTACTTTTATGGTTACTCAATACCTCTATGCACCATTTTCTTCATCTCTAAAATGGAGATTATATCTGTCCATCTCATCTTAACATGAATATTGTAAAAATGAAATAAAATAAGATATATAATAGCACTTTAAAAATAAGGACTCAGTATATATTATTAATAAATATTAGAGTTCCTTTAACCACTCCTTAAGCACTTAACAAATCTTAAACTATTCTATAAATGTTATGGTAATTATTCATAAGATGTACTTCAGTTTGTTAACGCTCATCTTAAAATGTACCACCCAGAGCTCAACACAAAACTCAATTCACTGGCTCACTGAATTTACGTCATGTGATCACCCTTATATATTAGTACCCACCAAATTCTCTAAAATTCATTCCTTCAGCATAATTTCCATATAACATCAGATTCTATGGCTCTATGCCAAGCATTAGAACTCTTGGGGTGCAATGCCCTTAACTAAGTGGGTGGAGATTAGACGGTAAAATTGTGTTCTAGTCACTTTCTTCCTTTCATTCCAGTTTTTGGTGGCAGAGGTAGTGGTGGTGATAGTAGAAACCAAGTTTTGTGAAGCAGAACCTAGAAAAAGAATAGATATATATATATAAAAAAAGAACTGACATTATGATGGATTAATTATTCTTTCTTTTATAGAGTATTTATTTTATTGTTGTTTTATACATATAGATACATCTGTATCTGTATCTATATCTATCTATCTATCTATCTATCTATCTATCTATATATATGTGTGTGTGTGTGTGTGTGTGTGTGTGTATGTATATATGTACATAGGTTGCAACCAAACATTTTATCTAATGCTAGTATTCTCATAGTCTTTTTATCCCATTGTAGGGATACAAAGATATCTCAATCTGGGATAAAATGCTAAACCAATGTATAACCTTTGAAATTTTTAATTTAGCTTTTAGCTTGTCTTTCTGACTTTATTAACTGTCATTCTATATCAGGTGCTCCAAGACCCAACCAATTTGGCCTACTTGTTAAGTTCCAATACATGATATTCCATAACCTGCTTTCCACCTTTGTATAGGATGCTTCCCATGTCATAACTGCTCTCCTTCCTCATTTCTACTGTTTAGAATCATTGAATTTGTTTCAAGTCTTAGCTCAGGTGTCACTTCTCACATAGACCTTTACTATTTCCCTAAGCTATCCAACCCTTTTCTCCCAATGAATCAGCATTGACTTCTTATAACTAATTGTGCTATATGTACATACTGGCAGAATTCAAGCTCTCCGAATGCAAAGGTTGTTTCCGTTTAGGCTTAGTAATCCCTATCCTTAGAATAGTGCTTTACAGTAGGAATGTAATTAAAGTTTGTTCAATTTAACCAAAATGAATTTGAAGAATTATTGTAGAGTATTGAGAAGTTCAGAGACTTTTACCAGGTCTACAGTAAGTGTTTAATAATTGTTCAGTAATTGGTAGATTGATGATCATACAAATGGGTTTCAGAGACAACACTTAAATACTGTTCTTCCCAACCCTGAACCTAGCCCTTTATCATCTCTACTATGTGGTTCTCAGTTGATATAACTCTAAAATCTGGTTCATTGGCATATTTAGCCGTAGACATGGACATTTAGGTTTAAATATTTTCAGAATGTAGCAGCACAGATTTGAACAGTTCATTTGAGGCTAGGAATTCAAAGACATACTCTGTGACCTTAAAGAAGTTAGTTTAAAAATTATCAGATAGTTACACATGTAGGATAGCTCTCCTCATCAACTTTAAATTAACAAATAGACCCGTGAGGCTAGTGTCTGGAATTTCTCATCTGCAGGAGGTATATTGAGGATTAAATTATTAAACAGATAACAAAATAATTGCAAGTACGGGTATTGTATTCTTGGCAATTTTATTTTTTGAGCTTCAGATATTTTTTGTATTAAATCCACTGTTCACTGGAGTCTGAAAAGCACAAAATTCAGAAAACACTGTTCTGGAAAAAAATGTCATCTAGGCTCGAAATGTTATCATTTTATTCAATAGCTCTTCGTTTTCAAAAATGAATGAAGCCAAACTGCAATCTCAGATATTCTACACAATTCCCATATGGACATTACCAGGAAGAATCAGGCCCAGTGTTAATTTTCTGTTTTTACTTCATCAGTAGTTCAGTATACACATAGGGATATAAAATATAAACCTTCATCCTTGCAAAGTTGCTAAAGTCAGTCAAAAACTTTCTTAGTAATATTTGAAGTTTTTCCTTTCCTTCTGACCTAAAAGGAGCAAACTATTTTTAATTCGTAATTGATATTTTTTCTTTTCAAAATGATGTTGATGTTGTTAACAAGATGATGGTAAAGGTGGCTAATTGCAGAATCAAAATGCTTGAGTTTGAATCCAGGTCATGACTCTTAATAGGTATATGACTAGGTAAATCCCTTAGCCTACTTGTGCCTTGGTTTCCTCAGTTGTTAAAGGAGATGATAACACACCACTTGTGAAGAGGAAAGTGTTTTTGTAACCTTAAAAAACCATACAATTGTGAGTTCTGATGCTACTGGAGCCATCATTCCTTCTAATGCTTTTATTTATAATTCTGCTTGTATAATTTAACTAAAGGAAAAGAGTCACTTAATTGTAAGTAGTAGAATGTAGAAAAAAATGGAGGGTAAGTTACTAAAGTAAATAGCAAAGTAATAAATGACTTCTTTAGATGAGATCAGACATTTAGATTTAGATGATTCAAACAATAAGGAAATGAAAAACTTTCATTTGTCCCTTCTAGATAATCTTAGAGAATTTCCAAAGGATCAAAATGGTTTAAAAAAGGGTTAAATAGCTGAATTTTCAAAGTGTGAAAAAGAGTGAATCATAATTATTCATTAGTGAGACATTACTTAAGAAAATTTTTCAGGATAGATTGTTATAAATGGTCATATGGTCATACAAAAGAATTCAGTAGTTGTTAAAGACAACATGGATTCACAGAAATGAAAGAATCTGGGAGTCAGCAGGGATCCCAGTACTACTCATACATGAAAAGCATCCTCAAATAATATCCAACAGTGGGTCATGTAGCTTCTATTTGAAGACTTTGGAGTGCAATATGGCATAATATATAAAGGCAGCCTGTTCTTCGTTGGTGTTTTGACAGTTTTAATTGGAAGTTACTTCCTGACTTCAGATTCAAATGGACTTCTTTGCAGCTTCCATTGTTTCTGCTTTCTGGTGCCAAAGAGAACAAGTATAATTGCTTCTTTACATGACAGCCTTTCAAATATTTAAAGAGAGCTATCATGTTTATTTTGTGTTGTTTCTTCTGTAGCCTAACTAAATGTACCCATTGACTTCAATTGGTCCTGATATGATAAGGACCCAAGTACCTTAATCATCCTGGATGCCTTCCTATGGACACTCCTCAGTCTATCAGTGTTCTTTTTAAACTCTTCATAGTAAGAACTGAGTTCAGGACTACAGCAAGGTCTGACCAGAAATCTATCATTTTTCTATTTTTTGAAGCTATGTCTTTCAATGAAGTCTCACTTAATTGATCTGTTTTTAAATTACATAGAATTAACTCCATTTTCTCATTGCTAGGATTTTATATTGGTTGATCATAGGAATGATGTAGGTATTTTCTATCTCAGTTTTTTGAAAACATTGACAAAGACTTTTAAGAAACCTTTCAAAAAAAAAGGTAAAAGGTTAATGTCAGCATTTGAATCTCAATTTGAACACAACTGAATCCCTCAATTCTTTACCATCCTTCTTCCCAACTTTCACATCTCTATTAATATCAGTAACATCCCTTCAGGCACTCAGATTTGGAAGTTGAGACTTGCTCTTTTGTCTCATTCACATGACACATACAATTATTTGTGAAATTCTTTCAATTCTACCTTTGAAAAGTTTCTGTTATCCAGACTTACGTCACTGCTTCAATTGTAATCAAATTTGTTCATATTTTAATGGCTTTTTCTTCTATATTTTTATGATAGATTATTTCTGCCATTTCACAGGTGCTTACAATATAAGCTTTTTATGTACTATGTTATGGAAATGCTTGTTTTATTTTTTCAATTTTTTATATATTTTATATTTAATTTAACTAATTTAATTTATAAGTTAATACAATTTAAAAAATGTGTTATTCTTTACTAACTAGTACATGGTCAATTTCTGTAAATGTCTGTTGTGCAAGAAATTATGTATATTCTTTTGCTTTCCCATTTAAAAGATACAATAAGATTTTTTTTAAAGTCTAATTTCTCCACCAATTTGTTCAGTAGCAAAATTCTTGCTATGTTCATCCTTTTGATAGGCTTATCCAAAACTGATGAAGGAATATTAAAATTTCTTGTCACTGTTGTGTTACTATCTCTGTGGTCTTGAAGCTCAGATAGTGTTTCCTTTAGGAATTTGGGTACTATGGCTTTTGAAGCATGTGAGTTAATGATATTGTTTTGTTTTCTATGCTTCTTTTTAGCATAATATGAAATTAAACACTTTTTTATTTTTTTGAATATTTGATATTGCTTTGTGTTTTTCTGATACCATGATGGCAGCTCTTGTCTTTTTTTTGGATTTCCTTGATACATGTTAAAAAATCCATCTCTTCAGGTTTTTTTTTGTATATATACATATATATTTATATATATATGATATAAATTTTAAATATGCTTCCTGTAAGTTACACTTGTTGAATTATGTTTTCTTACCCAGTCTGTCATTCTTTTTTTCTTTTTCTTTTATTAGATTTTTCAATTCATGCACATTTAAAGTTATAAGATTTAGCTTATATTTTCTTCCATCTATCTCTAAAATTGTTCTTTTTTCAGGTTGTGGTTTTTTCCGTGTCAGCTATAAACATACTATGATGTCCTTTCACTTCATTTATTCCTTTTTGTGTGTGTGTCCTTGTTCCTTCTGGCTCCCCTCCCATCCCACAGCCTGGAGCCCCAATCTGCTCTGCCCTAGAAAGAGGAAGGGAAGAGCAGGAGTGGATTTTGATGTATGTTCATGTTGTATCCTTGGGTGTGCTAGTGCAGCATTTCTGCTGATATCATGAGAGGTGTTAATCGTGAGAAAGGTGTTAAGTGAGTTCAGGGTCATTGAGCATCAATTCTTATTTTTTTTGTTGTTGTTGCTTTTATTTTATTTTTGATTCCAGGTGTCCTAGACCATGAACAAAGTTGAAGTTGCTTTATACTTTAAAATTTCTGATTTATAGATGTTTGAGAGGTTATAAGGATCAGAGAAAATATCCAGTCTACCATTTCATTGTTCATACGACCCAGAAGTTTGCTACTGCTCTATTCTGGTCTTCCTTCTTGCCCCTTCTTTATCCTTAGGTTTGTTCTTTACTGGCTCCAGACCATTCCTTTAATCCGTTCTGGATCTGCAACACAAGAGAGATTGACATTGAAAGTAGCAGCCAGATTGACATAACCAGATAACTCCTGTTACTGGTCTGCATGCTGTACTGCCGCAGGTCCTTTTCTTATTAAATCCACATCTCACCTCCCTCTTCCCAATTCATACCCTATACATAGTAATATCCTAACTATGTATGATGACCCTACGTATGATACTGAAAAACTCTGTGCAAGTTTATCTGTCTAGAATACTCTTCTCCACTGTATGTAGTAGTCTCCCTATATTGCCCTGGGTGGGAAAAAAAATTACACATGGTTTTTCCTTGAATTTCTTGATCAGTACTTGATCTTATATTCTTTCTTTATTTTTGTTACAGTAGTTGTAAGATAGAGCCGGGTTTTTCTGCTTCTTTCTAGGGAAGAGAATAAGCAGGTCATGTCATTATCTTGATGTCATGGTCCTCTTTGAGAACTATTTGCCAAGAACTGTTCTCAGCACTTTGATTTTCATAACAACCTTGAGAGATAGATGAAATTATTATCCATTTTTTGCAGTTGAACAAACTGAGGAAGACAGAGTTTATGTAACTTTCCCAGGGTAACATAACTAGTGAGTGTCTCAGGCTGCATTTGAATTTATATCTTCTTAATTCTAGATCCTGCACTTTATTCACTGTGTGAACTAGATATCTCCTACTTGATCAACTTTGCTCATATCTCTTGCAACCACATTCTAATTTGTCTTCCTGACTTTTATCAGATGTCTTGCCAATTAATTCTTCACCTTGTTGTCCAAATAACTTTTTTACATCCCCCATCTACTAAAAAAAAACCATTCAATGGTCTCTTTGGCTTATAAGATAAAGTATGAATTCAAAATTCTGGAACTCAAAGTAATTTATAAACTTTCTTCCTCCTGCTTTTCCACCTCTATTTCATACTTTCCTTAGCATGCTTTATCTTCTATCAGTACAGTACTGTTTTTCATTTACCCTAAAATCTTGGATCTTGATGAGTTTATTGATACCAGTTCACTTAAATAAAAGGTATACTTCTTCCTCATTTCCTAACCATGTTCTTTTATTTGAAGTCCATTTCTTGTTTCAGAACCATAAAATATTACTTTACTTTCTCCTCCATGAAGTTTAAAAAAAACAAAAACAAAAACAAAAAACTAGACCACTGCATTCCTAGATGAAAACAATCTCTTCTTTCATGAGTTTGTTATAGCATTTTGCCTATCTTTTGTATTTATTGCACTCTTCCTTGTATCATGGCTATTTGTTTTTGTCTCCTCCCCTGACCTTCACCCCCCAGTGCTTAACGAACATTAAATTGTTATCTTCTTTATAACAATTGATCGCTAAGGTCTAGTTGAGCTTTAAATCCTAGGCATAACTTCTTTTGAGTTGTTAGTAGAACATCTGTCTCTTTCTCTATGTGTATATATATGTGTATATATATATATTATATATATATATATATACACACACATATACATACATATATATACATACACACATATTCACATGCATATATATATATATGTATTTGGAATGCTACCAGGGGAAGTACTTGTTAGCTGAAGCCAGCAATTTGTTTTGTTTCTCCAGTAGGTTTTTAGAAAATGAGATAATATATTTAATGTTGAAATGTATTTTTACTTTTAATTTATGCAATTAGTTCTTAATAGGTATCAAAAGATAAATCTTACTATTAGCAGTCTTTTGTAATAAACATAAATATTTAGCCTTGCAACAGGACTAATTAACTTCATAAAATTATAATTTAGTTGAGATCTCCTGGTTTTCTTTCAGATCTGTTTGTGACTTCCACTTAGCAAATTTTTCTGCCCTGCTCTTGATCTTAAATAATTAACACCTTATGGCTTAACCACTTTTCTCAGGAAACATAACTTTATTTGTGCTTGTTAAATTAATTACTTAAAACTATAATGAGTTCTCACTTATTGTTTTTAGTGTTGGAGCTGTTTTTGATATTTGCAGCATTAAGTTTAAACATCAGTTCAATTCCATAGGTGTTTAGGAAATATGACTTTAAAAGGTATTAGGCTTTGGGAATACAAAAACATAACCACTGACCTCAACAAATTTATCTTTTGTTTGGAGGGAGGTGTATACAAAACAGACAAATAAACACTACAGAATTTGAAGTAGAAAATTATAATGAGTGGAGGGAACTTTGAAAAAATTTAGAGATTGTAAAAACATTAGATAGGACTTGAAGAAAATAAACATTTGAGGCAGGGGTGGAGAACCTGTGCGCTCTTGAGGCACATGTGACCTTCTAGGTCCTCATGTGACACCCTTTGACTGAATCCAAACTTCACAGAACAAATACCCTTAAAAAAATTTGTTCTGTAAAACTTGGACTCGGGGGTGGAGTCAAGATGGCAGAGTAACAATAAGCAGTTCCTAGAGCAGTGCCCCCAAGCCCAGTCAATGATTTGTAAAAAATGGCTCTAAACAAATTCTGGAGCTGCAGAACCATGGAATGACAGAGGAAAGCAAATCTCCAGCACAAGACAGCTTGGAAGGTCACAGGAAGTGTTGCCTTGGGGCAGGGTGCAGTCCAGCTTGGGCCTCAAGTGCACTGAGGGCACCTGAGCAGGCCTAGGGAAGACTGAATCTCTCACACCTGTGACAGTTTCCAGATTTCAGGACCCCAAAACACTGAGGACAAATTGGAAGATCAGTGAAAAAGTCTGTGTTTTTTATGTGCAACTGGGAAATTAGACATACAGGCATTGGGGTACAGAAATCTACCTTGTCCACCAAGAAAATTGAGGGGATTGGGATAAGAGAAGGCACGAGTATGATAGAAGGGAGGGCAAATTGGCAGAAGGGGTAATCAGAATGCACACTGTCTTGGAGTGGGTGGAGGGGAGATATAGGGAGAAAATCTGGAACTCAAAATCTTGTGGAAATGAATGTTGAAAACTAAAAATAAATAAATAAATTAGAATTAACAAAACAACTTGGACTCACTTAAAAGGCTGCACCCAAGGACCTAGAAAGCCACATGTATCCTCAAGGTCACAGGTTCCCCAGCTATGATTTGAGGCATAGAGAAGCCAGAAAGGAAAACACAGAGATGGGGGGTTCTTGGTTGAAGAAAGACTATAGCTGGAATGTAGGGTGCATAAAGCTATATAATTGGAATTTAAAGCAGAATGAAAATTTGAAGCCAGAATATGAGTTAATACACATAAAAATGGGAGTTTGTATTTTTTCCTAGAGATATTTTATAGTAACTGAAGATGAGAGAAGCCACATGGATCTTTGATTTAAGAAGATTTTTGATCACAATGTTATCAAAATTATTGGAAAAGACAGATACTACAATCGGGAAGGCCAGTTGAGAAAGGGGACATTTTCTATAGTGTAAGTAAAATGTGTCCAAAACTTAGAAGATGTTCTAGGTCAAGAGAATAAAGAATGATTTTGTTTGTCCCAGTGTATGCTGATAAATTTTGATAAACCAGGTACATAGTCTATGTATTCCTATCACTATAGAGGCACAGTGAACAAGTTGTAACAATTCCTTCCATATAGGAGTTAAAGGAGAAGCAAAAATCAAATATAACAAGGTTGTGAATCTGAAACCTAAACAGATATTCTCAATAAACGTAATCAAGTATAAAGATAAGATTAGTGTGTGTGCATATGTGTGTGCATGTGTGCACATGTGTGTGCATGTGTGCACATGTGTGTGTGCATGTGTGCACGTGTGTGTATGTACTTTGGATTATGTCTACAATCCACTATATTTTTGTTGATGAAAGAAGCTAGAGACTTTCATGACATTGAGCTGACTAGCTCTTCTGTGATGGATATGTCACATAACCCCAACTGGGTCCTTACTGCTGCAAGGCAATCCTTTCACACCTCCCTGATTGACTCACCATACCACACACTATAGAAATTCTTCAAAAACTTTTCCTCCATCCTCAAATCTTTCATGGATCTACTTTCCTCCACCCTTTTAACTGAGAATCTAGCCCTATATTTCACAGAAAAAAAACTGAGGTCATTTTTCAAAATTTCTTCTTCCACAGTTCTCAGTTCTGGCCTTTATGGATTATTAGAGAGTGTCCAGAGGAAAATAATCAGAACAGAAAAGGGCTGCAAATCAATAATCAATTAAAATCCAGTGAAGGAATTTGGAAGTTTTAGCCACACAAAAAGATGCTAATTTTTTTTTTTTTTGAGGCGAAGAGGATCTTTATTGTTGTTTTTAAGTATTTGAAGGATTGTCATAAAAGATATTAAATTTGCTTTGTTTGGTCCCAGAATGCAGAATCAAGACTGTAACATGACCAATTTATTGAAGATATCAGGTAAACAATAAAGGACAACCTTACTGACAATTAGAAGTATGCAACATTGGAATGGGTCATTGTTGATAGTAACAGACTTCCCCCCATTGTTCCAGCAGGGATTGAATGATTACTTTTTGAATACGGTGTTTCTAGGATTCTCTTTCAGGTATGAGTTGGACTGAGGTCCTTTCCAACACTGAAACACTATGTTTTTGTGATAATTAAGCCTTCAGTGAATTCCCCCTCCTGTGGAACCATCAGATACGTAGTTTATTAAACAACAATATCAACACCAAAGTTATGATTACTAACTGTGTATTTCCCTCTATCTGATTTTTTTCTATTTATCCTCTCTCTCTCTGTCTCTGTCTCTGTCTCTCTGTCTCTCTCTCTTTCTCTCTGTCTATCCAATATGTATGTATGTATGCATGTAAGTGTGTCTGTATACACACATACATACACATATGTATATATTTATAAGTATATGTAAACACGTATAAATATATGTGTATATACATATAAATATGCATATTTTTGGACATACACACAATCTGTTTTTGAACCAGTTCAGATGAAAAACCATTTCTATTAACAGATAAATCACCTGTTTTGTAAAGGAAATATGAAATTCTCTATAACTAAACCATCGGTTTATGTGTGTTTCCTCTATAGAAAGATTATGATATCTGATAGAAGACCAGAATTGTTTCACCATTTAAATGTAGAATTATTCCTCCCATGCTTTACATACCAAAATTAATATCAAATGTATTGATGTTAATATGAATAAATTGTTAAAATTGGTGGGCACCCTTGAATTTTAGATGAACTCCAACCTATTTGTATTTAGCATTCATTCATCAGAGCATGGGAAAGAATGATAAGTTTACATTCAGAAAATGAATTATAATTCCCTCATGGACTATTTTGATCAATTCTTTTAACTTCTCTGAAACTCACTTATTTCTTCATGCATAAAACAAGAATGATACAACTATGCTACCTCACAAGTTTTTGTGAGATTCACATGAGATGCTCTCTGTGAAAGTACTTTGAAAAATCTGAAGTATTTTATATATGAAAGAAATTATTATTATTTTATGAGTCCAATATGTGCTTTACACATCCCCTTCTTCTTGTTACATGGGCATGTTTTTATCTAACTATAAAGCACATGTTATTTTGATTAGCTACTCTCTTTTACCTATCCCTTTATGGGATCACAGGAAAATTATGTGATAATAAAGGTGCCAGACAAAAAAGTGTAGAGAATTTCCTACCTACCTCTCTTTCACTAAAGATGCGAGAGTAAGCAAATAAATGGTTATCACTCTGGGCTTTGTGAAATACCACTTACAAAGTTCTCAGAAAGCATTTTGACACACAGAGCCCTATGATCATTGCAAGGTTTATGCTGGAGTATGGTTAACACAATTTCTAAAGTGAGTTATCATGTCTGCAACAGTTATAACTAAGTTATGTATTAAGTGTGACTTCTGAGTCAAACAGAAAGATTTTGAAAACAGCACTCTAAAATATCTAAATACAAATAAAACAATTTCACTAAACCTTTTGGATTATGTATGTTGTAAGTGAGAGGAGGAATAAGGGAGAAGACAGAATGAATTTTGACTATCACAATTGTAGTCGAATTACACATTCTGAATTTAAAATGGAATCTTTGAATAATAATCCTAAAAACTTCAAGTATGTCAGTTTTACATTTCTCTCCTTTTTTTTTGACTTTTATTTTTTAGTTAGTATTCATAAGCAACATTTGGGACAGTTAGCTGGTATGGTAGGTAGAATATCTAGCCGAGAGTCAGGAAAATCTGAGTTCAAATCCAACTTCACACAATTACTGGCTGTGGGAACCTGGGAAAGTCACCGAACCCCTATTTGCCTCAGATCCTCATCTGTAAAATGAGGACACACTGGCAAAAGAAATGGAAAACTTCCCCAGTACTTTTGAAAAAACAAAAAATGGGGTCACAGGTTTGGACATGACTGAACAACAGTAATAAGCAATATTGAGTATTCGAATGTCAGAGTATTAATTTGTGAGTTCCCCGATATTTGTCAATAAAAATATATGACTGTACAAACAGCAGCAGCCCTATTTGTTTTCATGTCCATTTGGTGCCCTTCCTAGTTCTTCAACAAATTCCCTTTGATGTTCTGCTTTAGTTAAACTTCACTTTCACCTCTTCACGTTAATTTTCTTCTCACTGCTCCTTGTTGTTTGAGGATGGAATGCTGTAAATCATCTTCTTTCATCCTCCTCTATAATAAACTTGCAAATTTAGAGCAAATAAGGAAACTTCAGTTCTAGGGAAGAAAAGTGAAGAAAACTGGAGCACAGTAAAATAAGGTGGTGAGATCTCAATACAACTTAAATTCTGTCTAGTTTGCTAACATCTCACTTGTTTATATATTGTCTTCTGTGAACAAAAGAAATTCAATCTGAACCTCCAAAAGGACAAAAATCTATCTTTGACAGAAGAAGGGAAGAGAGTAGGCATCTATTTAGCACCTACTTTGTGCCAGGCACTGTGTTAGGTGTTTTATACATATTATCTCACTTGATGCTCACAACAATCCATGAGGTAGGTGGTATTGATATCTTTTTCTTTTTATATTTGAGGAAACTCAGACAAGTAGAGGTTAAGTGACTTGTTTAGGGTCACACAACTTGTAATAAGTGTCTGAAGCCAAATATAAAGTTGTCTTCCTTAATTCAGGCTCAGCACTCTATCTACTGTATTACCTGGCTGGAGAGGATCATATGAAAGTGAAGTCATTATTTGAATAAAGTGCCTAGATCTCCTTTCGTAACTTAGGTTTATCTTGTATCCTATTGTCTTATGCCATTATTATTTTTATTTTTAGAAAATAAATCAAGTTTCTTTTCTTCCACCCACTAAGTGGGACGGAGATCTTAAAATAGTAGCTCATGCAGGGAATTATCTTGAAATGGTTCATAGGCAAAAGGAAGGGACAGTTAAGCAGCTCTTGTGCAACATTAGTATTTTAAACCTGTTGTAATAATCAGGGGAAACCTTCCTGTGTGCTGTAAGATTTATGCATAGCACCTTTTTTGTAAAGACATGGAGAAGATTTTAAAATGACTGGGAGATAAAGAGGAGTTATAATCTACACAGGTATAGAGAACAGACCAAAAAAGGAGTTAACAGTTACAAAGACGTATTAAAATACTGATAAGCTAGGAAGTAAGAAAAATGGAGAAGATAAGTGAAGCTGGAAAAAAGCAAGAATTACAAGAAAAAGATGGTAGTGTAGAAACATATCTCCAACCATTCCTACCCCACCCCACTCCAGTTTACTCTCACAACCCCCACTCAAACTGACAGCTTAGGTCTCCAGAGTGTGACTGGCTGATTCAGATTTCTAGGGATAACACTAAAGGGTTGAAGTTTTTATTACTATCACTTACAAGTTTTTATACAGTGAGCTTCTCAGTATTCATCAATTAGATGCTATTAATTAGATTTTTACAAAGAATATATATATATATATATACATATGTATGTGTATATATGTATATATATACATATATGTGTGTGTATATATATATACATGTATATGTGTGTATATATTATGTATATATATTGAAGTTGTACAGTAAAAACAACTGGTGCAAAACTTCCCTCTAAAAGTGTAGGATATATTCTTCCATAAGTCGTTATAGAGTTTAGAGGGAACTGGGCTCAAACTTAGAGAACGCATGTGGCCAAAGTTTGAACTCTTGGCTCTGGATTATTTGAAGTTCTTTCCCTACTTTGTGAAGTCCTCATGAATTTTCCCTGAGATAAAGTTCTCTTTTGGTTTCAAAGATTTTGTGCCTTTATAGCTGAACTTTGCTCTACCCAAAAGAGATCAGTCTCTTTGAAACTGTTTTTCCTTGTGTGTGTCTAGGTTTGTACTCACATTACTGCTATTCCTGGGATAATGGTATCATCTCCAATGGGAAATCAATATTTTTAGACCTTTGGAAATTCAGAAGGTTATGTTCTGGTTAAGGAAGGAATAACTGTACCATTTCCTCTGGACTCACTGCCCCTGCTCCTCTGTGCCATTTTCTAGAGGAGCAATGATTGGCTTTTTCTGGTTGATGACTTGATTAATTGACTTAACAGAGGTTTTTAGGAGTTATTCACACCTATTTTATGCCTTTTATTGATTCTGTAAAGCAATAATATCATTAGCAAAGAGTATGTAATTAATTCCATTAAATAGGGTAGAGAGATATAGCACACATACACTTACAGACATACTTACACATGTTACTATTATATGTATGTCTATATACATATATGTGCATATATGAATGTGTATATAAGAATTCAAGAAATTAAACAGATTCTCAAATATGGTCATGGAAAGAATATCATCATTTTATCATGTCACATTGATTAAGAGAAAGAGAATGATTTTTTGAAAATAAGAATGGAATAGCCATTACTAATATGATGCTAAGTAATTGCTATAAAGCTACAAAGAGAATTATCTTATTATTCTCCCCTTTAACAATATTCATTTTACACAAAGTTTCATTAATTTTAATTATGAAATCAAACATAGTCTTCCAAAAACCTTATTCAGATCATATTCTAATTCGACGTGATATCTATTCTTCACCAAATTTCTTTAATTGCAATGTACCAGACCACTTTAGTTCATTCATCATGACTACAAAGTATAATGACACGAAATATACGTTATTGAATTAATGTATGACACTGTCTCTTTGGAATCACCCTCCATCAATGCAGATTACAATATGTCTATGACTTGAAAATCATAAGATCATATGTTTAGAGGTGGACTTTAGATATCATCTAGTCCCACTCATATGTTGTAGGTAAGGAAACCGAAGCTCAGGAGGTTAAGTAATTTGTACATGATCATACAACTGTCAAATAAATTTCAAGGGTGAAATTTGAACCAGCATTCTTAATTGTAAATCTATGCTGCTTCTCCTAAATTCTTCGGAGTTACTTGAGGCACAAATACAGTAAACTTTCTCAGGTTTGATTTGAACCCATATCTTCCTGATACCAAAATCAGCCCTCTATCCACTAAAGCAGATTAACTATGGCATATACACTCTCCCATATATTCCAGATGTGTTGATCTCTCAGTTTTTTTCTATCTGTATTCTACATTATATTGTTAGCACTTGAATGTGTGTGGCTGTATGATTTGTTCTTCATTCTCGAAGAGACTATGACATCAGGAAGGTGATGCCATGAGTTGCAAATGAATTAGTTTTAAGTCACGGAAGCCTGTGCAAAGTCAAGATCTTCACTTTCCACTTTGGAGCCATCTGGGTACAGTGGTCAGATATAGATCAGGACAACTGGAGATGGCCCAGGATGCAGTGGGAAACCTGGCATTTTTGAGAACTTTCCAAGTTCTCACTGTGTCTGAGGCAATGCCCTTCAGTGATTATGTCTGTTTAAGTAGTAAGCCAAACCCCTTTAATTAAGAAAATTAAAATTAAAAAAAAAAATCAAACCAGGAGGGGAAGACCTTCAGATTTCTGACAAAAAGAGAAACAATTAATATTTTATTCACTCTGAGGCAAGGAGGTCCAAACAATAACCAGTAAGTGGTTCTTGTGTAGGGAACCATTGTTGACCAATCATTGAGAGCCATTAGGACATAAGTTTTAAAAAAGAAATCTAGACTGTAAAACTCTAGATGTCTAAGTAGGTTTTAGCCTTCAAAATTTACCTTCCTTTGGGCAGAGCATCCTCAGGTAAACTCAAAACCTGGGACCATCAGTAAATAAGTTAATATTAGATGCATTAAATACAGAATTTAATGTACTTGTAATTTTAATATATTCTTTATACTTTCAGTGGTGGAAGTGGTGACTATACTGTGACAGTTCATTTGTATTATTGAACCTCAGGAATTATTTAGGATTTTAGAAATCAAGAGGTCTCCTTAATGGAGCTATTATGTTTAGATCTCTCATTTGGGGGTTATCTCACATATCCGCACCAATTTAAGGAAGAAATACTAGAAAGGGGAAAGGTGTATCTTTGCATCCTTGCTCAGATGGTTCAGGCAAGATATCACTTACCCAACTATACATTAAGTAAGTAAAAGAAGATTCAATATGTTCTAAATATAATGTTTAATTTTTCACACAATTGTTGTTTTTTGTTCAGTTGTGTCTAATTCTTTATGTCCCACTTAGCTTGCCATTTCCTTCTCTAACTCATTTTACTAATGAGGAACAGAGACAAACAGGTTAGCTGGACCCAGGATCCCACAGTCAGTAAGCGTCTGAGGTCAGATTTGAATTCAGGAAGAGGAGTCTTCATGATTCCAGGCCTGGAAATCATCTATCCCCTGTACCACCTAGCTGCCATATGGCAAGTAGATGAAGCTTTAAAATCTATATAAACCATGGAAAAGTATTATTTCACCTATGTGTGGTTGAAATTGGAGATGGGCTTTCTGTACAATGTCACACAAATGTGGGGGCACTTGATAAATTCTCATTTAATGTATTAAATGATGCCCTTTGCAGACAATAATATCCAATTTTTTCTAAATAATGCTTAGTAATAATCTCCTGTGAGTCTTTTGGTAAGTATGTGTCAAGAGTGCACTCATCAGCATCAAGAAGTCCCTGGATGATCGTAAGGGCTTAGAATGGTACTTTTAGTCTGATAATTTGAAAGAGTTCCCTGCAGGATCAAAGTACAGCCTGCAATAATATTCCATATTTTTCCTAAGTTCTCAAGCAGAATATGTAAAATAGAATTAAGAAATTAGATCTTTTAAATTTTTTTCTGCCTCTTTTTTTGTATTAGGGCATTCTTTTCCTGAAACAAAGAGGAGGAGAAGAGAATAATAAGGAAAAAAAGAAGTGAAAAATAAGGAAAACTAACAAAGGCAGGAATAACTGCTTAAGTCATTCTGTGTGTTTTTTTTTGTTCTCTGGAAGCTAAAAGTTTTCACAAAATGTAAACTCTTTCACTGGTAATTCTCAATATCTTCAATCCTGCATTCTTCTGAAAGAAATTCCTTTTCCATCCTGCTTATGGCATCTCAGCATATGATACTGCTTACACATTTGGCATCATTACTCAGGTCTACACAATTTGTAAGTTTCTGAAATTCCCTAACTTGATCAGAAGTTTATGTTCTATCTCTCTCACTCCCATACATCTACTGAAGTTACTATTTAACATCTTTATGTCCTCTGGACTGATAAGCTTTCCTAATTTTTCCTGCCATATTCTTCTACTTTAGCTAGGCTCACACATTTCTCTATCACCTTGGATGCCACTGTCAACTGGTATAGCAAGTCACTGGTCCCCAACTCAGATTCCCTTGCCAGACTTATGTCTTAGGATTTCTACCCAACTGTTCATTAAGTTTAAGTGATTCCTGGAAGATTTTGTTGTTCTTGTCTCAACTTCTAGCTGGAAGAAAACAATGGGAAAAAATGTTACAGAACTAGATATTTTATCTACTTGGAATATGTACCTTTTAAGCTCAGTAATATCCTTACTGATGTTTGGCTTTGCATTTTTCTCTCCTCCATCAATTACCTTTTTGAGATGTCCGAAGAGGAAGCTCCAGAATTATTCCATTTGTGTCAGATAGTCTACTCTCTATATTCTCCTTGGGCATGGACTTTCCTACCATACTGAAAACACTGAATAAAAGATACCACAGTAGAAATCCTCCTTTCAAAATCTCCTATGTGTTTTTGCCCTGTCTAACTTACTTATCTTTGTGCCTCAAGCATAAAGTCAATTATATGCCTCAGGTTTATGATAGAAACCATTTACAAGGCTACTCACTTCACCTCTGCCCTTAATTCTTTCCTTTCCTATTCAAATGCCTTTCTCATTTCTAAAGTTTTTTCTCTCTCATTTGTATCCTTCCCATTTTTCTTCAAACACTGTATTTTTCCCCTCTTCTTCCCTTGGTATGTTTATCTCTCAATATTCCATCTCAAACATCTTTTTACTTATATTTTAATCTTTTCCATTTTTAATTATTTAATTATTTCCATTTTAAAATTCTTAATTTGACAAAGATTAACAAGAATATACATCTCTAAATACAAACGTAACAGAAAAACAGGATTATAGATGCAACAATAGATTTTAAGTGTACCTTTCAAAGTGTATATTCAATTCAGCTTTTCAATTTCACAGTTGTCCTTCCAACTTATTTAGTATTTCTAGTCATCATTGTCTTTGTTTTCTGCTGTCATTTCTCACCATTCTGATAAAATTTTCATCTCATAGATTACCTCATTGCCACATACAATACTCCTCTTCAGTCCTTACTGTTCTTGATCCTCTGAAGAATTTGATTTATCTTACTTTCCACTCCCTCTTCTTACCCTCTCTTGGTTTGACTACTGTTGTACTGCCTTATTCTAGCTCTCCTCTCCCCTCACCAAAAGGTCCTTTATTTCTCCTTTGCTGGCTCATGTTTCTCCTCTTTACCTTAAATTTAAGGATTTTCTAAGACTCTGTTCTTGGCTCTTTTCATTTTTTTTTTCTTTTTTTACATTTCCCTTGGAAATCTCATCCACTACAGTCTTTAACTAAAATCTTTGTGAAAATCACTTGAATATCTCTGCCTCTGCTTGTATGATTTCTTTCATGTTCATATTCTACTTTCCTATCAGAGTTCTTTCTCAGATTCCTCACTGGTGTCCCTAATTCTGCAGTCTTGAAGCCACGTTATTCATGTTCTCTGCCATCTACCCACTTCCCTCCCCCAAAACCCTGTAGTACTGTGGAAGGCACCCACTGCCTTTCAATTCAGAAAACATTGGTCCAAATCTTGGCTCTGCCTCTTACTGTGTAATATTAGACAAATCACTGAACCTTAATAAGCCTCAATTTCACCGCTAAAACAAGGGGGTGTGGTTAGATGCCTTCTGTAATTGCTCCCAGTTCAATTTCTTTTTATCCAATGAGCTTCCTGACTTCTCCATTTCTGTTAATTGAAACACTCTCTACCCAATCACTCAACTTGAGTGACAATAATCAATTACTGTCTGTTTTACCTTTACTCTCTTCCTTGCCATTCTCATACTGATAGTTAAGGTTAGATGAGCAAGAGGGATTACTTCCTTTTTTTTTTTTTTTTGGTAGTTGTTCTCTACATTCAATAATATATCCTGGTGTCATGTGTAATGGTAAATTAAATGGGAAGACATTTCCTCTTTATTAATAAGCCCCTGGGACCTGCCTAGTCACAAGGAAGTCTGAGTCACATGAAGCCTGTGGTGGGAGCAACTTGCTGAATGAGTGGGAAAGGAAGGGGTAGAGCAGGAAGGATGGAACAGGAAGAGGGGGAATTAGTGCAGAGATGAGAGGAAATTGGTTGTGAGAAGAGTCAGAGCTAGGAAGGATCCAGGCAGCTGGCTAGCATGATTGAGAAAGCTTGTTTGTGATTTTGTTTAAGGGAGCTGGTTTGTGGGAAGTCTAACAGGGAGAAGGCTTGAGGACAGTGTTGTTTTCTGCATTGTTATTGTGTATAGATTATTATAAATTTGGCTTTCTGGTGTCTGAAGAAATGTTTTGGTTCTGTCTTCCATGGGGAGAGTCTGTTGCATTTTGTGATGCAGAATTGTGCTGGCATATTCATGGCCACTGCAGGAGCTGTGAGTATAACACTGGCACTGCATCATGTCTTCCTCTAACAGGATTATATCACTATTGGTACTTGTATTCTCTTCATAGAATACTATTGCTCTAAAGTATCTCTTATACTGTTTGGCTAGTCATTCTTTATCTTGTTTATTGATGTGAAGTTGAACTTCAGTCATGAATGTTGTATAACAGATTCATGACAGCAGGCACTTGCATAGGTTCTGAATAATGGATGATGCTTGTGGGCTTTCCCAGTCACCAATGGACTGTATCAGAGCTGTGTGCTTGCTTCCATGGGTTTTAAAGTATTTTTAGCAATGCTCTCAGATACTTTCAATGAGATTGAGAACAGTAAAAGGGTAAATTCTGATGTGGATCATAAATTATTTAACTTGAAAAGGTTGCAAGTCAAAACTAAAGTGGAAGGATAGTTGGACTGGCCACAGATTATGCACAAAGTAACTTCTGAGGCTAAGATGCAAAAAAGCATGGATCCTCTCTCTGCTGCTTTTGCTAATTTTAGCCTAACAATTAATACCTAGAAAATGAAAGTTCATCACCACCTAACACCACACCATCCATATGTGGAGGCATTGGTTACAGCAAATGGAGAAGTTTTGAATACTGTGGATAAGTTCACTTAACTTGGTAGGGTACTTTCTGGGTTTGTACAAACAAATAATGAGTTTGACACATGGATTGCCAGAGCTAGGTCAATGTTTGGAGAAGTGTGGGAGAGATGAGGTATTAGACTGCTGGGGATGGAAGCTCAATTCCATGTGGACAGTCTCAGGCGGGTAAAGGTGGGAACTTCTAAATCTTAGAGTTCTCACGAGGCCCCCCAGGAAACGGCTGGGAATCGAGGTGAACCGAGCTATCTCGTGTATTTCCGCCTCTTCCCATGAGAAACGTGATGGGAGAGAGCTCTCCCCGCCCTCGAGACTGTCCCGGGGCACACCTATTGTTATCTAACAGGCACGGTATTCAGGTGCAAACTATGCGGCTGGAGAGCTTAATTAGGATCAGGAAAGCGTGAAAGCGCTCTTAGCTCCGGAGGGGCCCTGACCAACAGAAGGCCTCTCCTCCCTTTCCCTCTCTTCGCTCTTCCCTCCCCCTCTCTCCCCACTTACACTTCTACTTCCAATCTCTTATTGTAAGATCTTTGCCTCCTTGGGAGATTCCTCGCTCCCTCCTAAGGAAGAGTTCCCCCTGCACTTGTAACCAGAACCCTGAATAAAAGCTTAACCCTTGTTCGACTCTGAGAGGTCCCTTCTCTCATACGACTATCCGCTTTGGCCAGCCAAAGACCTGCGAGAGGTAAGGTAAGAAGACTCAGGTAGCCCTCAGGCCTCTAGGCCTGGCATTAGACTGCTTACCAAACTGAAACTCTACAAAGCCACTGCACTGGCCTCATTGTTGTAAGCCTGTGAAACCTGGAAAGCATATCAGTGCTATGTCAGGAAAATGAATCACTTTCATTTGAATTGTGTTAGAAAGATTCTGAGGATCACATGGCAGGATAAGGTACCAGACACTGAAGTCCTTTCTCCAGCTGAAATGACTAGCATTCAAACTCTACTGCAGGGAGCACAATTCTGATGGTCTGGCCATGATGCTCAAATGCCAAAGTAAGTTTGCCTAAAAGACTATTTTATAGAAAACTCATACAAAGCAAGCACTCACAAGGAGGTCATAGGAAGCAATACAAGGACACTCCCAAGGTCTCTCTGAAAAACTTTGAAATCAATTTTGTGACATGAGAGATACTTTCACAGAAACACCCAACATGGCATGCCCACGTTAAAGAAGGTGCTGTAATCTATTGAGCAAAGCAATTCAGTAGCTCAAAGACATGTGAACCAGGCAAATTTAGAGACTTTTCTCCTCCAGATGTTCAAGTGGACTCTTTATACCCAACCTGTGGAGTCATATTAGTCTGATTAGCTACTGTTAGCCACACTCTACCTTGACCCCAGCATAGTGAGGTCATTTTGGTCTCCTTAGAGACTGAAGGACAACAACCAACCAATTGACCTTCACTATTATTTCAACTCACTAGTTATCAAATTAGTCAATAATAACACGTCTGTTCCCAGATAGTACAATGACTGATTATGAAATCCTTGCATTGAGAAAAGTTGCCATTAGGTTGAGCGGAAATGAAAAGAAGAAGATTTTTAACTCTTAACACATAGTAGACTTCCTTTAAAAAAATGCAATCTGAAAAGCTAAAACAAAATGGTAGTGAGCTGCCTGGACTGACCATTCAGACACATAAATAAAATGCTAGAAAAGGTGCCCAGCCTATTAGACCTCACCAATTATTTTTTGATATTATTCAAAGGAAATTGTAAATTATATTTTAAAAAAGGAAATTAGATTCCTCTTGTGTAGTCATTTAGTACGTATGTATATGTTATATATATGTAATATATGTGTGTATTTGTGTTCATGTATGCATATATGTGTGTATGTATACGTACACTCACAAATAAGTGAAAGGACATATAACTGATATTGCCATAAAATTCAGATATATTAAAAATTTCTTTCTACTATTATTTTACAAATTCAAATATAAGTATATTTAAGAAAAGGAAGGTTAACCATGCAGGGTTTGCCCTATCTTGCAGTTTTATCCTTCTTTTTGTTCAGGAAAATTTATTTTAGTATTATTTTCTTCTTATGAAAACAAAGATATTTTCAAATAGCATGGATTTAGAGTGCCCACTAGTGTCAGATTTTTTTTATTACTTTTTAAATATTTTTTCCAGTCATTGGTTTAAAGAAAAATAAGAAATTATCTGAAGAAGTAATATAAGGAATGGATATGGAAATTTTTCTTGATTGACAATTTTGTCATCAGTTATATTTTATAGGAATGAAAATATAAATGTATACTGATATATGTATGTAGAGATATCTAATACTTGTATTCATTCCACTATATACTCAGCATTCACATATGAAGAATGAAAAATTATATATTTATAATAACTATTAAATGTGTTAGTCTGCAGTGCCTAATAATTGCATTTCTGCCATCTGGGAACTGAAAGTAAATTAAATTGTGAGTTGCATCTGATCACTTGCCTGTATTGATATCTAGTTATCAGTACAAGGGAAAAGAGGGGGATAACAAATAAAAGAGGCTATTATACTAGTTACATTTACCCGAAAGAGTAAATTTGAAAGTCTAGATGAATAAATATTATTATTATGATTATTAACATTATTTTTCAGAAGACTGTTTCATATTATATATATTAAAAAGGAATAAAAGTCTCTAATGAAGCCTTTTAATTGGAAAAAGGAGTGTTCAGTTTTATTCTTCGCCTGCATCCAGAAGGAGTACCAAGAATTATATGAAAATTGGCATAAAATAAAAGAAGGGAAAACAAAACTGTTTTCTGTGTGAAAATAATCTTCAGTTCTTCTCATTTAGGTTTACTAGTTTAGTATGCAGTCGTTAAATTAGATTTAGTAATTCAGTAGGGGGATGATTTTATTTCTTTAGCCCCAGGAGAAAAAAAAAATTGGGTCCACTAGCATCAGCATGTATAGGTAATATAGTAGCCCACAAATTATTCTGTTCCTTAAAGTTCCTTGCTTTGCAAAAATAGAATGTACAAATTCCCTCTATTATCTTGACCCCTCTATCTAGTACCATGGTTGGACAAAGGGCACATTACTGAAGGGGAGCATTCATTCCTCCACAAACCAAAAGAGTCATTTATATTAATGAAGGGAGCCACAAACCCATTAAGAACATCAGTACATCACATAACAGCACTGGATAATCACTCAGCAGCCACTGGAGCTGTATGGAGAGCTAAAAGGACTATGTTCAAGTGTTGAAGTCATACGACTTTAAATTCTAAGAAGCGATATCACTGTGATCAAAGAAATTGACCCACTAAGTGCTCTAAGATTGATGATGCAAGTATAAGAGAAAATATGCCCCTCTATTCAAGAAATTTACAAGGGAATAAACAGAGGAAGAGAAGCGTGGTATAATAAAGAGACAAACTCAGAGTCATGGAGATCTGGATACAAATTTCAGCAATGGCAAATACTGGCTTATGAACCTGAGAAAATCACTTAACCACTCAATGCTCCAGGCATACACACACACACACACACACACACACACACACACACACACACACACATTTCCCCCCCAATTACACAGAAAAACAATTTTTAACATTCACTTCAAAAAGAAAGTTCCATTTTTTTCCCTCCTTCCCCTACATGATCCCTATTGTGGTAAACAATTTGATATGTTATATATGTGAAATCACTTAAACATATTTCTATATTAGCTATGTTGTAAAAGAAGCAGACAAAAAGGGAAACAATGAAAAAAAAAACTGAAAAATAGAATGCTTTGATCTGTATTCAGATTCCATCAGTTCTTTCTCTGGACGTGGATAGCATTTTTCATTATGAATCTTTTGTAATTGTCTTGGAATATTATATTACTGATAATGGCTGTTATTCATAATTGATCATCATACAATGTTGTTGTTACTGTGTACATTTTTTTTGGTTTTCTTTGCTTCACTTTGTGTCTGTTCATGTAAATCTGTTGATTTGTTTTTCTGAAATCTGCCTGCTCCTCATTTCTTATAGCACAATAATATTCCATTACATCAATATGCCACAACTTTTTAGCCATTCCCTAACTGATGGGAAGCCTCTCAATTTCCAATTCTTTGCCACCACAAAAATAGCTGCTATAAATATTCTTGTACAAATAGGTGCTTCTGCTTGCCTTAAAAAAAAAATTCTCTTCTGATACAGACCTAGAACTGGTATTGCTGGATTAAAGAGTATGCAAATGATTGTCATTTGGGCATAGTTCCAAATTGCTTTCTAGAATGGTTGGATCCACCAACAATACATTAGCCTCTCAATTTTCCCACATCCTCTCCAACATTTTTCCTTTTCTTTTTCTGAAAGGTGTGAGGTGATATCTCGGAATTGTTTTAAATTGCCTCTCTTGAATTAATAGTGCTTTAACATAGATATCTATGATTTCTTCATCTGGAAACTGTTCAGGCAGCTTTCTAAGACAAGACATTGAACAAAGTGATGCTGATCTGCACTGACAGAGAGTTTCCTCATGCCAATGAAATCACAGACCTGGTGAAAATAATACTAGTAATAATAATATAAAGGTTGCAAAAAAAAGACATCAAATACAACCTATTTTGGATGCCTCTGATGATTGCTGGATGGGGAATATCATGCAAGCAGCTCCAAAGATAGCACCATAAACCAAAGAAATCTGGAAGTTTTGGAAAGACCTGTCAGTTTTGACATCAGTGAGAAGTGGCAGCAAGGGGAGATAAGGTCAAAAGAAATAATAAATCTCCCATCTGTGACTGAGAACAAACAATGTAAGATTTTCTACAAAGCTGCCAAAAAGAAAAAAAGGAAATAATCCCTGAAGATTTGAAATGCTCCAGATGTAGATGTGTTCCAGAATTTGTGGTGAAAACAAAGAATTAATAGATTGTACAGCCAGGATGCAAATAATTCATTAGTAGTCCATCATCATCTAAAAAAACACTATTTTGATTCTTCATCTTAGTTTAGATGTGGCCCTGGGATTTCAAAGGAAGTCTTTTTAATTGGAAAAGGAGGAAGAAGAATTATGGGGACATGTAAATAATAAATAAATCAAAATAAAAATTCAAGCTTAGATACTACAAAGATGGAAGGGAATTGATTACAGCATTGACAAAAGGTTCTATATCTGTTATCTCAAAACCAACACCTTTAATCCCATCAGAGGGTGATAAATTTCCTTGACCACAGGAACTCATGAAATCTACTAAGGATTGGAGGGTTTTAGAGTCAATTGATGATATCCACATGGATTAAATCCTGGATTATAAAAGTAATAAAGTAGCCCCGTGTACCAAATTATTATTTTTTTAGTTATTTAGAGAAAATTTCAGATCTCCTGCCTAGAAGAAATGATAATCCTATTTGATGTCATTGATTGCCTTCCTGTGTTTCAAAGACTGATATTATTAGTAGTTGAAATAAAAGCAGTAGCTGACATTTAGGTAGCTTTTAATGTTTGTGAAATGTTTCAGATAGAGATCAGCTGGTGGCACAATGGATGGAGTACTAGCCTTGAAGTCAAGAGCACCTGAGCTCAAATCTGATCTCAGACACTTGAGCTTACAATCTGTGTGTGACCCTGGGCAAGTTACTTAGCCCCAATTGCTATTTACATATAAACACACATATGTGTGTTTAGATAGTATCTTATTTGATTTACACGAAACCTCACTAAGGTGGGTTTTATTATTAACTCTGTTCATGGGAAACTGAGACTGAAAGAGATTTATGTTTCACACACAGCTAATGAAAGTCTCTGGCAGGATTTAAACTCAGGTCTTCCTGACTTCAAGAACAAGAATATATCTACTGCATCATCTAGCTTACTGAATTCACTTTGATTTATAGGTAATTGGGGAAAAAAAACACAGAAGTTAACAGTAATGCTGTTTCTTTTCCACCACTTTAAAGTGTTACATGAAGTTAGACTCTGTCCTCTCTAAAAAGAAGTGTGGGTATATTTAGAGGGTTTAAAATCCTAAAGAGAGAGATATGTTTATAACTGTTTCAGAATATTACATTCAGGGAGAATCTCAGGAAGCAATATTAGTGTCCTGTTGACTGAAATACTGGACCCTAACTACACAGTTAATCTTATAATTTTCTCAATCACAGAATCTCCTGTATGAGAGAGAGCTTAAAGACCATCCTATCTAAGTCCATACGAAAGCAAGAATTCTCTTTATGGCATATCTGAAAAAAGGACATCTGTGTCTAAAGACCTCCAAGTTATAAGATATATACATATATGTTTATACACATTTTATGATGCACAATGTCTTCCAATTTTCAGAATAAAGACATTCATTATCCATTTTCTTCACCCTGCTAACACTGTGTGGAAAGAAAAGTGTTATCATCTCAGTTTTATGAATGAGTAAGGGGAAGTTCAAAGATTTAAATTATTGCCCACATTAATCAGTTAATAAACATGTTTCACTCATTCATTCATTCATTCATTCATTCACAAAGTTCTTATTAAATGTCAAACTTGTGCGCTAGGGGCTTGGGATACAAAAAGTGAAGTATTCTATTTTCAAGGAACTAGCAAGAACATAGAGGAAAAAAATATAACTACAAAGTAGTTACTTCGAAGTTCATTGGGAAAGGAAGGTACTGGTACTTCAGTAATATCAGGAAAATTTTCATATAAATATCATCATTGAGATGTATTTTGAAGAAAAGAGGAATTCTAGGAGGTGAATGTGAGGAGGCAGTATATGTCAAATAAGAGGGCAAATTAATGGAGTCTGGAAATGGAGTGAGGATCAGAGGAAAGGTGAATTTGGTTCAACCATGCAGTGCAGAAAAGGAAGTAATGTACAATTCAGATCAGGACTTCTCTCCAATCTATAAGAGAAATTCTTCCTTGAGGTAGGATCTTCAGAAGATTTCCAAGGACTTAGGTAACTTGGACCTACTTGGAACCCTTCCTCCACCTACTAACAACAGAGAAGCATGTGGGTTACCAAGGCCTTGCCAAGCACCACTTGTTCTTTCCATCTCCAAATCTTTGTACTCTGAATTTACCAAAACAATCCCCTCTAAAGTTACCAGCATTCTCTTAGTGGGAAACTCTAACAGTCATTTCTCCATATTCATCCTTCTTGATGGATATGCTTGCATTGAACTCTGTTTACCCTCCCCCTTTCCTGTACTCTTGTCTCCCCTCTCTGAGATTTTCTGATGCTCTCAACTGTTTTACTCCTATCAGACTCCTCAGTACCCTTTTCTGGGTCATATGTATAAATCATTTGCTTTCATATTTATTTACTTTTTAACATAGGTGAGATAAGTACTTGAAACTTGAAAGCATTTCATATATATATACATATATATACATACACATATACATATATACATATATATATATCTATCATCTATGTATCTATCTATCCAACTATGTATCTATCTTATTTGTTAAAAGGTAAATTGTATTTAGCTTCCTAAAGACATTTTTCTATGTTAGATCTTCATTAAAATTGTATTATGCATGTCCCTAATCATTCCTACAAAGAGTACTTTTGTACTTTGCAAATCCTATTTAGCTGTTTTGATCCGTGTCAGGCTAGTTTCAGTAAGATCAAAAAGATTATAAATTGTGAACTCTAGACTTGATTGAAACATAGCAAGTCTATAACACCCTGTGATAGCTGTTTCATGCTTCAAAAATATGTCTCTTTCATTATTGACTTTGTTGTTTTCTGCCTCTTTAGAAAATGGTGTTGATAGAAAGGGAGCTCTCTTGCATAATCCATCCTGAAATCTACATTTACTTTATTAAATATTGCAGCTAGGACATGGTTGTGATATTGAAAAAAATCCAATGGGTATTCATGTCATATCCTTTAAAAAATGATACCATGTGTGTGAAAGTATTAAAATGTACCAAATTTATATCTTTGTGGTAGAAAAGAAATAGAAACAAGACATATTTCCATATTTTCAAGAATTATTAAACAAGCTGATAAATGAAAGTAACAGACAATTATGGTGGGTTAAGCAATGATAAATATGAAAAACTCAAGGAAGCATAGGAAGATTTGCTTGAAGTGATATAGAATGAAGTAAGAGGTAGGGAAAAAATAGACATAAGGACTCCAGAGATGAGAACAGAAAGAACCATAAAACATAAAATCTGAATGCTATATAATTAAAATAAGCAAGTTAGACTCAAAGAAGAGATAAGAATAAGCAACTCCCTTTCATTTTTGTAATTAGGTGACTATGGGCTTGGTCCATTTAATATCCTGTCAGACTAAATTGATATGTTGTTTAGTCTTTTCTGATTACTCTTATTTCTTCTCTGTTATGAGGGATGACTCAGGTAGGGAAATTCAGGAAATATATTAGAAATGAAGGTGATACAAATAGTGGTACAGATCATCACATAAGGATAATAGAGATTAAATTGAGACTATGAGTTTGTGCAAAATACATAAAGTTATAGCTTAAAAAGATAGAGATGCAGAAGAAAAGGTGAGAAATAGCTCAAAATGATAATATTAATATTGTTTTTGATAAGATTTGTATTTAGACTACCACCATTTAAAAAGAAAACAAACTATACTCTGGAAAAATGTAAGTCAATTTTGAGACTTGAAATGTGTCTGCTCTGTGCATATTCTTTTCACCTGTTTTTGGTCATTTAATTGTGATTTCATTTCCCTCTGTGTCTACGTCTTTATGGATAAAAATCACAATTAAGTGCCATAAATATTTCAGAGAAGAATGTTTTTCAAAATGTTGAAGGTTGGAAAAAATTTTGAAATCCTTATTCTTAAATTAAGATCATCAAATATGAAAAGAATTAGGCATTGCCCATGTTCACATCATACTTACTATATAATTGGGGAAATAAGAAAGGAGGAAAATTTATGGAAAATTATACCATGAATGCAAAATGAACTTTTTAAAGTAGACACATGCATTAACCCCTTTCTTAGAGATCACTTTGTAAATTAGACTCACTCAAAGATTTCTAATACAGGCAATTTATAGAAAATTTGAATTCTTAATACAGAATTTTAGTAGTTTTTTTATTTATTCATTCATTAAATAAATATTTATTATCATCTACTATGGGTTACAAAACTGTGCAACTACCAATACTATTGAGGTATTTATAACTCCTGTGGTGCAATAAAACATAAACATGAGAAACTATTAAATGACAGCACAGTAAACTATAAAAGTAAGCATCTAAAGGAGTAACATGGACAATAAATGTTAGAATATTTAAGAGAACAGAGTTGTACTTTATCCATCTAATTACCTATCTATCTAAGTAATACATGTTGGAGTAGGAAAAGTGCTATAATGGACTATGTTGACTGTCCCTTTTAAGGCACCCAATGTCTAGTACTGTGTAGTATCAGGTACCTGATAAGTGGTTAATAAAGAGGTAAAAGAAAAGGAAGAAGGAAGTAAAGAAAGGAGGGAAATAAAGAAGGAAGCTTTGCACTGTGGTGAAGTAACTGATGGCACAGTGAACAGAATTTAGGGCCTGGGGTTAGCAATATTTTAGTTTAAATTCAGTCAAACACTTAATTAACTATGTAACATTTAAACTCTGTCTTAATTTCAAGTATAAGATGGGGCTAATAATAGCACCTGCTTTGCAATGTTGTTGTGAGTATGAAATGAGTTAATATTTGTTAAAAGTGCTTAGCACAATGCATGGCACATAGTAGGTGCTAGATAAATGCTTGTAATTCAAATCTGGCCTCAGACACTTATTAGATGTGTGACCCTGGACAGGTAACTTAGCTCTATTTGTCTCAATTTCCTGTTATGTAAAGTGAGCTGGAGAAAAGAATGGCAGACCACTCCAGTATCTTTGCCAAGAAAACTCCAAATGAGGTCATGAAGAGTCAGACATAAATGAAAATCTTCACAATAACAACAGAAATATATAGAAGGGTGTGGGTGGTATTAGTAAGAAGTTGGCAGGCCTACCTGAAACAGGACTCAAACAGGGAAACTGGACTACATAAAAGTAAAAGATCAGATAAAGGATGATTGTGTATCCCAGAAGGAGGAAGTGGACAGACATTTTTCTATTTGCATTTTGGAGCTACTGAAACTGTGAGTGATTGATTGACCCTTGGTATGGATCAGGGAAAGGAAAGAAAGTTTCCTTAGAAGGCACCTGGCAGATCATTCTCATTCTACCCGGGAGTATCTTCAGTCTATTTCATCATGTATCAATTTTATTTGTGATTTGACCATGTTACGAGACTCTACACTTTGCCAAACAAAGAAAAAAAAAAGAGTAAATTGCACTTGACAAATAATTGTTTATAATTACTTATTAAAGAAATGTATTATTTCCAAGTGCATGTACACATACGCATGCTCCTAACTGGTTCTGCTGTGATTGCACACATAAATGGATAAACAAGAAGGTACTATTTGTTCATTGTTATTAATAGGAAGAAGCAACTAGAAGACTCTGAATAGAGCACAGGCCCTGGAATGAGGAATAACTGAGTTCAAATCTGGCCTCATTCACTTACCCCGGGCAATTCATTTAACCTCTGTCTTATTCCACTGGAGAAAGAAATGGCAAACCACTCCAGTATCCTTGCCAATAAAACATTGTGGAGGATGTCAGTGTCACAAAGGGTGTGTGGGACTGAATGAATACACGACAATTAACAGGAAATGCCCATGTCTGGAGCACTGAGCCACTCACACATAATAATCAGTTTTCAATACATGTTCCTAGAATGTTAGAAGGGAATGGGTTTAAACAGCATAGGATCATAAATTTAGAACTGGATGAGACCTTAGAAGTTTTGGGGTCCAAATGCTACATTTTACAAATGAGGAATTTGAAGCATAGAGAGTTTAAATGTATTGTCCAGTGTGGTCTTTCACCACTCACCAGAGTTACACCCTTCCCCATGTTTCCTTTCCTAAGAGGTAGATATCTGTCTAAGCCTTGATTGTCTCAGTAGTTAAGACTCAAGCACTTCTATTGACACAGCTTATGTGTGACCTCTGGTCCCTCTGGATGTAGCTTCCAAGCTATGGGATTTTAGATTTGGCAATCACCACATCTTTCCCTGGAGATCAGTCTTTTCCATTTGTAGTCTAGGTGTTTGGGTGTCCTAGAATCTGCCTTTAACTGGCTTATAAGAGCCCATTGTTGAATTTTCAGTGTAAATACTTATACCTCAGAAATAGTTGACAAAACTGGGCTTGATTTATTGTTTTGCTAATTGTCTAAAGAAATGTTAATAATGTGGATTTAATTTAGAAGAACTTAAGTGTGAATACATTTCCTCCCCACCCTATAGCCTAGGGGTTAAATATTTGGCATACCCTGGATTGCTCTATAAATATTTCTTGAGTTCAGCAGGAATACAGTAGAAATCTCAGGGAATGAAGTTATCCCCAGAAAGGAGACTTGATGAGTGTATTTTTGTGCATACAAGTGTACGCTTGTCCTTAGAAGGACTAATGATGTCAAGGTGTGATGTACTGACTCAGATGTTAATTGGATTTAAATGAGGCTGGGTTGTAGGAAGTCATCCCACTCGCTCTGTTTTCCTGAGTCATTGAAGTTCATTGGTAGGACAAAGTCTAGATGACTGGATTTGGCATGGGATGCAGCTGATGACCTTGCCATCTTCTCGGTCTGACTTAGTTCCAAGCTTTCCACAGCTCCTTCTTCAGACTTCTCTGTGACTTTTGGAAGAAACTGTTCTTGTTCAGCTGGAGGAAGTCTTCTCATGTTCGTGAATAGACATACCCCTAATTCACTAATAGGTTTGAGGCTGTCCGTTACCCTCAATCTGGTGTAGCCTCTTTATGGAGACCGTTTACCAGTGTGTGGCTGCTGTGAATGCTATACCTTCTTGGAGCCACAGGTGAGAATTGAGTGCCAGGTGGACAGAAAAGGTGGATGAGCAGCTTGGAGAAGGGGTTGGTAAACCCTCACAAAGGTGCTGGTTCTCCTTGAATACCCCTACTCTGCGATGAGTATATAACAGCCACAAAAATGACTGACCTTTATATAACATTTTAAAGTTTGAACAGTTATCTCATTTGAGTCCGTTATATCATTATCTCATGAACCTCACAATTCCCTATTTAAAGGGAGTATGTCTACACAAGTTATGTGCTGCAGTTTCTTTGTTGAATATACTTTAACAAAGTAAAACTCCTTCCACTAACTTTTGAATAACCTATCAATTTTTGATTTTATTACATATTCAAACCTAATCTAACAGAGGATTGAATGGAATTAGACCTGCCCATTACTCAGAAAGTCACACAGCTGAGATTGGAATCCAGGTCATCCTTATTCCAAGTACAAGAATTTATTTACTACTTACTGTTTTAGATCACCAGCGGATCCATGTCTTTCCTGCTGACTTTTATTCCCCAGCTAAAAGGTGATTTCCAGGAAGAAAAGAGGTGAATGGAAGTTGTGGCAACTGCAGTGCCTTTATGCAACAAAATTTTGCTTTTCCGTGACAGTTAACACCTATTGTTTGCAATCACCAAATGCTTTTCTTGAGACATTTCTTATGTTTCTTCTAGGAAGAAGGGTGTCCCTTGCAATGCAGGGACACTTGTGGTAACAAAATGGGGGGAAAGGACCCTGTTTTTGTCTTCTAATTCTTTAGGGCATGCATGAATGCTGCCTCTGATTGGAGAAAATCTTCCCTGAACATCTGTCATGGAGTCTTTCTGGAAAGTAGCTTTATACTTAGGAAGTACCTTGTTAATCAGTGGCCATCTTACTCACAAATTGGGCTTTCTTATCTTCATATGTTTATTTTGCTCCACTACAGAGTAGCATTGCACATGCATAAAGAGGTAAGTGGCATTTATCACTTTTAGCGAATACTCCCAAGACACACACCTTTCAATATCTTGTTCCCACCCTTTGCTAGACAATAAGGAGTATGTGGGACTTTCTGAGCCCAAGACTAATTCAGTGTGATGCCTTTGTCATGTACCCAGCTGCTTTATAAAATTTAGAAAGCATATGTGGGATGGCTGTTTTTCCTTTCCATAATGCTACCATAAATACAAAAAAGGCTAAATCAAAATCAATATGAAAAAAAATGTGGAAATTATAGTGGGGAGGTGGTAGAGTAGAATTAAATTGTTTAGATTCAGGAGGAAATACTAAAGATATTTTTAAACTTTATTTTGTTTGGGGATTTAAAGAAGTAATAGGTTGGTGAAACTATTTTCCTTTTTGTGTTCCTTTCAATTTACCTTCTTGGGATGAGATCATAGATCTATTGGAACATCAAAACATCAAAGTGATAATATGTGAGTCCTTTCAAAATACTTTTCACTTCACTTTTATAATAAGTGTAGTTTAGAAATATAAAATCATCACCTCTGGAGGGGAATAAAGCATAACTTCAACAATAGAATGTAAATCAGCCTTGCAGATAGCCACAAGGCCAGTACAAGTAACAGTGTATGGCAGACAAGAAGCAAAGGGCACTGATTTCATTTATTTTATTACCTATGTTTCTGAAGAGGGATGGAAGACTAGCTAAAAGATGTTATGAACTGGTAAATATGTTAGAATTACAGTTTTTGAAAAGTGATATAGCAAGAACGATTTAAGTTTGAAAAAGATTTGTGCTATTTCCTCATCTACAAAATGAAGGGGTTGAAATGTATGATTTTTAAGCTCCCTTGTAGTTCTAACTTTCCACAATTTTAAGATCCTATGAATTCTGTATCTTGCTTAGAAATATAATAAAAGTGACGTCATGTATCGAGTGGACTTAAGTATTATGTAAAATTATAGTGATATTGGCAATGAGAGCAGAATTATTAAAAGTATTTTCAAATTTCAGAATTTTGATTCTTTTTCCTCTCAAACTTTTCCTCATTTTATATGGTGCATTTCTTTTCAAATCCCAAACATTCTGTCTCTCTTCTGGGCCAATATTTCTAATATAAATTTATCTATGAGAAATCTACTATCCTTACAAACACTTTAGTGTTAGCAGAGAGTGAAAGAAAACAACACAAAATAAAACAAATTTTTGATTTGATTAAGTGAAAGGATTCTATTCATCAGTATTACTTTTCAAGACTTCTGAAGCTTAGTTCTGTAATATTTCTTTTTCCTTACTATAACTATGGTCATGATATTTACAATTGCTTTAAATTTAGAGTGATGTTTTAGAAATTACGTAAAAAACTGGATTATTGTTTTTAAATGGATAATGCTTAAGAGGAATAAAAGTTCAATTGGCAGTAGTAGTATCTGCATAAGGACTTATTCTTGAAATATTCTGCTTCTAGAACTGAAAGTACTTTGAAAGACCTCCCATATTATCATTTTGATAACAAAGGCAAAGGGGAGTAGCAAAGAAAAAAAATTAGGTGATAGATCATTCTTCAGTATTTTACTTTTGAGAAATATTTTGGGAGAGCTACATTTTTCGTGATAGAGACAAAATAATGAAAATTCTACTTCCCTATGACACACAGGAAAAACAAGGGGGTCTACTGATGAGAAAAAAATTCTAATAATTTTAATTATTTCCTAGTCTCTAGCAAGACAAGATTTCTGATTTTATACATATACGTACATGCATATATATGCATACATATACATATTTATTTATTTATTTAGGGCTCCAAGTTAAGAAAAGTCTCCCTTCCAATAATATTCAGCACATTTTTTTTTTTATAGCATTTAGTGTTAGTAGGTTGCCTACCTTTTGAGCACTGTAATGACTAACCCAAAGCCATACAACCAGTCTGTTAGAGACATGCCTCAAACCTAGGTCTTCCTGACTCTGAGACTATCTCTCTACCAGATATCCCATATTGTCTCATTAATTTATTTCTTAGTGATTCAAATATGTTAGAGACACACTTGACACACCAAAAGATAGCAATGAAAATTTATTAAAATGGATTTCAGAGGAGGGAGGGCCTTCTACGTTCATTCCCTTGAATGAATTGATAGTTTCCAGTAAGGCTACCAGAAGACTATAAGGCGTTCAAAATGATGGAAGTTTCTCACAGTGTTCCGAATATTCGATCTCCAGCATCACTGTCCCCTAGCCATGTGACTTTACGTTCTCCTCTCTGATAGACTTTCCCTCAAACAGCTCATCGAACCTGACAATGCTAAGTCATAACATAACTAAATAATTCAAATAACTTACTACTTTAATATCTAGGAGAATATACTCATTTTCTGACTAAGTCATTGCCCTATCTACTTAGTTTTACTATCATCATGTCAATATCCGTCAGTTTAGGGGACATTAGAAATTAGCTCTCAGATTCACATTGCTTAGAAATGAAAGTGACATCAACATAGTAAGAAATTGAAGGATTACAAGATCATTGTAAACAGTATTCAGGTGGGTCTTCAGGAATGAAAAGAAAGAGAAGAAGGAAGAAAGGAAGGAAGGAAGGAAGGAAGGAAGGAAGGAAGGAAGGAAGGAAGGAAGGAAGGAAGGAAGGAAGGGAGGGAGGGAGGGAGGGAGGGAGGGAAAGGTAGAGAGAGGAGGGGAAGGGAGGGGGAGAGAAACCTATATTAGTATAGTGAGGTAATTTTGACATAGCAGATTTGTCTGAAATGAGAAAACACTGTTTGGAGAGGCATGCCTAAATCAAGAAAGCAGATGTCTCATATTACTGTGCTAACTTCTTTTTGGTATACTCAGAAAAGATCTCAGATTGAATCTCTCCGAAAGCCATTCTTCTTTCAAATCTGCTTCATTGAGTTGCCAGTAACCACAAGCATTTAATGGACTATTAGCCCAAAAAAAGTTCATTTCAGACAATTAAAATGTTTGGGGATTGATAAGCTTATTAAAAAATGTATCAAAAATTTAAAAAGCACAGAATTTCTATCTTCTTTTCTTATAGTATTTTTTAAAAATAGAATACACCATGAAATTCTAATAAGAATTAAATTTATATACAGGTCAAACAAACGATATTGCCTGTCCTCTTTTCCTGTCATAACCATTCTAATAAAATATCTGCAAAGCGTCCCAATGCTTTTCATGAGGTCTTCCTATATCACTCCTGTTTTTATTATTCCTTGTTCTCACAAAAAAGAAAAGATTGCTTTCCATGTAATTTGTATTCACTTCCTTTGTTACAGATTGGATCCCTTCAAAAGAAGAGTCACTGCCTTATTTTTGTCTTGTTATCAAGTATCTATCCTATTGACTTTTATGTATTAGATACCTAGATTTTTGTAGAAATGAGTTGAACAAAAGTAAAAAAGAGTCAAATATATTCAACAGATTAAAATTGTACTTAGATAAGAATTTATCACTATGAGTTTACTCTGGGAAATGTAAGTCTATGGTCATGTTCTCTTTCCAGATACTTTTAAATTGTGATAAAATGGTCATTGTCACCACATCCTGACGCTGTTGGGGTTGCCCTGTACAAATAGATGCAAAATTTACTGTTTCTTTTGTCAATGCATGAACACATCAGTAAAATATAGCAGCTACGGAGCACTGTGACCAAGTTTTTTTTTAATTTATTCTCTTTTGTTTTAGTTTTTAAAGTAGGAAGGCATATATGATTCCCCAATAATACTTAATCTTGTTTTGGGAAAAGGTGTAGTCTCAGTGAGAAGTGTGACTTGATGACTAGGAGGCAGGTTTTTGTTGATGTGAAATTTGAGACAAAGACAATGATGCCTGGTACAAGGAATCTGAGACAAAGACAATGGTGCCTGGTACCAGATTCCAATCCCACTTTTTGATATTTACTACAGGTGTGTGACCTTGAATATCAGTCACTTAAAACTTCTGGCCCTCAATTTCTTAATCTCTAAAATGATTCAGTTAGACTAGATAGTTTCTGAGGTTCATTCTAGAACCAGATCTATATAACTATCTTAAAGAATGTAGAAAAGGTTTGTTTTATTCTAAGTGTGAAAGCATAAGGCTTTTATCATAGAAATTTCATTATTACTGCAGTAAAAAAAAAAAAACCTGCATAGGCTGTAATACTCAGGGAAAGTCCTTATGATTTCGGTTATAAAGCATTTATGAACTATACAGGTAATTTAGTTGTTAGAATAGAAAGGACATCCTCGGACATTTAGTCAAGAATAAAGGCAAATAATTTATATAAACTTTTTCATATATGTGTAGATTCTATTTCTATGAATTCTATTTAAAGATTGTCTGGTGATAAAACTATTTCATGGAGAAATCCAAATCAACTGTGGAAAAAGAAGAAAAGATGAGACACAGCATTTGAAACAATTTTTTTCAGTTTTTTAAAAATATTATTTTAAAATATTATCAATCTATTTGAATTGGAAAAGAAAACTTAGAATGCAAGCTTGGTTAGAAGAAATGTGATCTGCATGAAACATCTGCAGAGATTCTGTGGATAGAAATTCAAACCTTCTTCAATCCAATCTGAAGTCAATGTCTGGAGTCCTCTGAGCAGGAATGTTGCACATAGTTTAAGAAAGATATAAAAGTTTCTGTTCCAATTTAAATTATACATTGGTGTCAAAAGTCACTATGACACCAATGCCAGGTATGCTTTGCCAAGGATGGTATTAAATTGAGGAATTAAATTGAACTAATGAATATACTCTCAACTTTAGTGTAGACACTCTCCAACTGTGCAGAATCAAGTTGACATTTGGGAACAGTTCTGGAGAGAAAATGCTACTTAATCCCTCCCTTAAGATTCTGGGGAGAAAGATACACATGCTAGCCAGTGCTCTTTACTTTTGTACAGAGAAAGTGATTCTAATATCAAATAAATCAGGAAGAAAAACAAAAAGACTCATTCCCTCTGCTACCACACATGACCATGTTGGTCATCACTTAAAGGCATTCTCAGTGACATAGTCTTGCTGTGTTACATGACTGGTTTCATTATAACTTTGAATAACAGAATGAACTCCATCTCTGTAGTTATACATCAATCTCTACAATTAAGCTAAATCCAATTCTTTACACAAAAGAAATTCTTAAGTGCTAATGGGAACTTTCTGATCTTTGAAATTATCCAAATGTTACATTCCTGTAGTTTTACAAATCAGAATTTTAATTATTTTATAGAAACAGAGAAAAGTGAATTAGAAAAGAAAATATGTCTCTTGAATTCATAGGAGTTTTCTTGAAAAGACATGGAAGGTACCTCATCATTGTTCCTCTGTGTTCTCTGAGTAGAATGACTTTTGTAGAAGAAAGATAAACAACAAATCAATTAATATTATTATAACATAACCTCTAATTTTATACAGTACTTTCCTTCTGAAATTTCCAAAAAAAATGTAATAACTACATGACATAGATCAAGAGGAGAGACCTTAGGATTGAACCACTTTCCTTTATTTATTTAGTTCATTTTTGTCAATGGCATCAGGTCAGAATTGAATGAAGAAAATTTGGCCAGAAAGTACAATTGCTTTATTTCACAATAATTAGAACAATTCATTATTTTCTGATGTGAAGGAAATGATAGTTTTCTGAAATGCATGAAAATTTTCATGTCCACTGTCAATTTGGTAATTATATTTTAAGGATGTAATTGACTTTGAATACTGAAACAGAGAAGCTATTTTCCATGCCCTAGACTTTCCTATTAAATAGTATAGACATGTGTGTGTGTGTGTGTGTGTGTTTATGTTAAGTGAAAGGCATGATACAGAACCATAGTTGTTCTATACAAGGTCAACTGAACCTGTCATAGATTTAGAGAACCCAAAATCCAGCAATAGTTTAGGGGAAATACTGACATCTTCTGAAGCTGCATTACAAAGAGTTGCCAAATCCTTCTCCTGGTCATTCCTCTTCCATGGGAAATAATGGCAAATCTCCCCTATGTATCATTAATAACTCCCCAAAATGGACATCTATTTTTTCCTTAATAATAATAATAATAAATAAGACAGACCTGCCTGATGCCAACCAAAATAAAATGTGTGCTCCTTTATAGATGTAGATAATCTTAATGGATCTTGGGGTTTGAGTTAGTTTCCAACAATGGTGATGTAATTGCATGGATCCATTCATACTCTTATCTATTCCCCTATGTGAACTCACAGCCTTTTCCCTAATATTTAATTTAAGTCCCTTCTGTTCAAACTGTTCAGATCTCTATGGACATGAAGAACAGCTGCTCACCACCTGCACTATATCCCTTCATGTATTTGATGACTCTGATTAAGTCCCTACTTCTGTAGGCTAAATAACCCCAATTCTATAAGTCTTTTCTCAAAGGCTCTTTTCAAACTCTTTAATCATTTTAAAATTCATACTGTCCTGAGTCTTTCAGAATAGAAAATCACTCTTGTGTAAGAAAAGGATCTTTGCAGGTGCATTTCAGGTGACTAAATAGTATTATACAATGTGATTTTCATTAAATCTCTGACATGAATGTATTTAAGATGAGAAACAAATTTCCTTTCCTAATTTTTTTTCCTTTTTATTCACAATTTAATTTTTTTCTCATTTTTTTCATCCTATTTATAAAGAATACAAAAACCTATCCTAGGAACCCATTTTTCTGTTCTTGTCAGACTGAATGTCACTTGCCATGCTGAAGCTCATATAACTTCCAAAAATGGAGACTTAATGAAAAAGGCATAGGTCTATCAGAAAATGATAAAGCCAGTACCAGAATTCCAGCTTTTTAAGCAAATGCTGCAAACTGGTATTTATCCACAGTAACCCATTTTTACTAAGAATTAGAGCCCAGAGCTAGCAAAACAATACTAATTCTATATTTGTTTTAAATTTTTTAAATTTTTATTTGCTTTGGAGGACTTATTAGAAATATACAGACAGTTATAATTCTCAGGAATAATATTGTTCAATATATATTTCTAATCATCCTGCCAGTCTCTTTGAAATGCTCTTATAAATTTCACTTCCATGGTTTGAGCACAGGCAGTGAGGAACTGAGATGTCAGAGCAGAATGTAAAGATTTTTGAAAGTGAAGAGAAAGAGTAGAAAAAAATGACACGTAAGAAAGAGGCCATAGCTTTCCATTTCAACTCCATTGATGGGGCTGAGTCAGGCAGGCAGTTCATACTCTTCCAGGAAATCCCTTCATTTTGGTCCATTACCAGAGGAACAAAGAGAATTAAAGGGAATACACTTGACAGTATACAGAACAGAGTCTTGCATATGTGAAAGTAGAGATGTTATCTCTTGAAAATGAAAATATGTTTAGTGATGGGATACTCTCACTCACCATCTGCAGAGACTAGAGACTAATTCTTCACTTCTTGTAGTATATCAAAGGACTAATCCTGTTGATATAGGAAAGTTTTGGCATGTGAATGAAACATACTATGGGGATATTTTATCATTTCTCTGAGGGACTGTCTGGGGAAAATTGAACTTCTAGGGTTTTTGCTTGACTGTCAAAGTGAGATTGCAGCATGGGCTGGGTGAAGGTGGGGGTGTGTGTGCTCATGTTGGATCCATTGATGCTATTTAATAATGGCTAGGATTCTGATTAAAATTTTGAATAATACATCCTGAAAGTGAGTCAATAAAGTGCCCAGAAAGTAGATTCATTTATGGGACAGACTACTAGAAAGGGGGCTAGAGCTATGATTTGACTGAATAATCTTTATTTAGACTTCTAGTACAAGGAGGGAAAAATCCCCCAAATGGGGATGAGCTAAGGGTAGTCAATGTTATAACTTACAGCGTTATAAGAGCCAGAGGAGTTTATCATTTTTCCCAATGTGGCCCAAGTTGGGATTATATGAGTGACAGATATGATTGTGTTTTACAGACATAATGAAGTTGGTCAGTCAACAAACCTTAAGTGCTAAACTTGTGTTAAACACTCTGCTCAGTACTAAGGATAAAAATAAAAGAAATGAAACAATTCCCATTGAAACAATTCCCATTCTCATTGTGCTTACAATATAACTGGAGGAAGATCAAGTCTACAAGTAAACATACACAAGTTACCCCCCCAAATTTTCCTGTAGTTTTTAAGACTTTTGGGAAACCCAGTATCAAATTAGTATAAGGAAAATAAATATACATACTTATAAGGTGGTTAAACAGAAGGGATATGGGGAGGGCAATAGCAGGAAAACCTTCCTGTAGAGTGTGATGCTCAAGCTGAAGCTAGAAAGAAGAATTCATTCTATGAACCAGGAGTGAGAATTGAGTATATTCCAGGCACGAAGAAGTGGAGATCTGTGTGTGAAGAACAGAGAAAATGTCAGTTTAGCTCAATTGAGGAATCACAGAAGGGAAGGACTATGAAATGCAGTTGGAAAGATAAATTGGGTCCAGAATGAATATAGTTTTAAAAGCTGAACAGAGGGAATAATCAGATTAAGGAAGTGGAGCACTTGTGATTAATGGTGAGATCCAGGGCATGATTATCCCTGTGTGTAGATGAGGCAGATTGAAGGATAATTTAAGGAAATAAAAAAAAAATGGGAAATTAAGGAATTCGCTGGCATATTAACATGGATGTTGAAATATGCTACTATAAGAAACCCAAATTGGGGATGAGGAAAGATAATGAACCAAGCTCTGGGAGAAAGTTAACCTTTTGTTATAATGACATATGGTTATTTTCTTTATGCTAATTTGATACCAGGAGTTCCAAAAGTCTTAAAAATTACATAAAAACTTTGAGGATAACTTATATATATATATTACATACACACACACACATATATGTATGCATATATTTATTTATTTACTTGTTTGCTTATTTATTTATTTACATGGGTTGACAAATGCTGTTGCTATGTTGTTTCAGAATCTCCATGTCCCCATTTGGGACTTTCTTGGCAGAGATACTGGAGAGCCTTATCATTTCCTTTTCCAGGTCATTTTACAAGTGAGAAACTGAGGCAAGCAGAGTTAAATGACTCAATCAGGGTCACACAGTAAGTATCTGGGGTCAGATTCGAACTTTTGTCCTCAACTCCAGAGCCTGTACTCTGTCTACCTCACCATCTAACTGTCCCAGGTTGACAAAACAGCCGCCATTATTTTATGAGTGTGATCATTTACTTTAGAATAGGAGTTAGGCACTAGTCTCGGTACGCCATAACTGTTATGTCTTTATTGACACTAACATGGTATTTGATGAATAAGCTCTATATCCTAGGTCTCTTTATACCTATGTCACAACTGGTATTTAACAGAAGGGTAAACTGCAGCAAATCTCTGAGCAAGATAGCATTGTTTTAGCAGGGGTCTACTAACTGTCAAGAACCCCAAGAAAAGTACAGTTCCCCTTTGATAGGCTTTGGGGAATACAGAACAATGGTTGGATGACATCATGAGATTAAGGCAACATGACTGGTTACAGAGCTGAGATACAGCAAACAACATGATTGGTTGGAAATCCGTAAATGGAGACAGCGTAGCAATAACTCCCCTTCTCTTATGAGATTAAGAAGTGCTCATTGTTTGAGTCCAGGTGCATCCCAGACTTTTGGATAGCAAACCATATATCCTTAAAGGAAAGCTTGGTATCTGACCAGACATCCTTTCTTTCACACATGTTCCCCAATGGTAAGAACATTCCTTGAGGCAAGAATAGATCAGTGATTAGTAGGAGAGCTGGATTTCTAAAATTAACTCATTACAGGCCACCTGAATTCTAAACCAAGTTCTGAGACAAAGAACCATAACCTTTGAAGATATAGGACAAAATCAAATAATTGTTTCTAGGACAAATAAGAAAATCATAAAGGATCACTCAATCTTCTCACCAGGAAACCTTGGTAAGCAGGATATGGTGATAATGGCCATATTACTGAAATCTTAATGTACATGAAATAAGATTAGGATAAAGAAGAGAACATGAGAATAGACCTATGCTGTTCCTGCAGTTACTCTTATTGTTGTGGGCTTTGAAAGTTATCTTTTCTCTTTTCCAAACTTTCAATATCACTTAAATACCAGAAATCAGATTTCTGAGAGGTCTAGCTGTATGATTAAGGAAATTTATGATTCAGATTCGCACCTACAATAAGACACATTTGAGAAGAAGAAGCTGGATATTTTATTGATTTACAGAAAAGGCAAATGCATGAACAGTTTAGAGCTACAGCAGAAATAATTAATATAGCCTAATACTAATATAATTATAGCAATATTAATATAGATATAAGAGGAAATAGAAAAGCATCACCAATTCAGGGAAGCATCAACGCCTGAATTTTCTCTGCTGGGGAACCCCAGGATGCAGATTTCAGGGTCTGAATTGGGGACAAGTGGTCCCAGGCAGAGGGTCCTCTCCATGGGTGAGATTCTGAGGACTTACACTAAACAAGGGGACTTTATAGGGATCTAGACAAAAAAGGCTTTTTGCCAATGGCTCCGCACACTGTTCCAAGCTGGTCAGGTACATGGCCATGGGAATACAGGTTTTGTCCATCAAGGAGATACCATACGGGGGCCACAAGATATAAGTTAATTAATCATATACTGGGAGGATTAGCCAGATCCTCCAAGTATTATCTATGTGTTCTGGGAGTGGCTAGTTCCCAAAACATTAATACATGGCCAACTCGCGCGTGTTATGTTCCTTGAGAGGTCACCAAAAGGACAAAGTGAACTTACTTTATTCAAGGGATATGAAATATTCCTTCACTAGCCCACCCTATATATATCATGTTATAAGAAAGAAACCAAAACATTCCTCTCCTCATGTGTTCCTTTTCCATCATAACACTGCCCACTAGCTGTAAGAAGGAAAGATAAAAATCCCACCTTCATTCCAAATCCTTTATTTAAATATGACACTCCATGAGAACAATTCACCCCTTTATGTTTCATTGGCATCGGTTATGTCTCCTGTGATTACTTCTCCTATATAACAAATATTAAGGTAACCTTACCTCTTTTCCCTAAGCTTTCTTCATTAAGAGTGTATTCTGATGTATGACTTCAGGCTACTGCTATCTAAAAGGTCTATAGTCCTAGTTGCACAATGTGAAAGTCCTAAGGAAGAAAGAGAAACTCTTTTCTTTTTCAACCAGAAAGTAAGTTTTAAAAGAGATGAACTCATAAAAAAGTAATAGTTTTTGGGTGGGGAGAAGTGCTTCTTTTGATTAAGTTTTTCATTTAAGCATTTATGTTCCTAATGTGTTCAGTACACTGTGTGTCAACTCCTGAAGAGGAGCAAAATATGGTCCCTGACCTCATGAGTATTAAAACAACCTTTTCTTGTGTGTGTGTGTGTGTGTGTGTGTGTGTGTGTGCATATCTGAATAAATGAAATAAGATCTACGTATAAAGGAGATCTGCAGAAAATGACTTAGGACCTTCTCATTACTTCCTTAATGACTTTAGGCAAAGCATTTCATTTACTTTCTTAGCTTCAGTTTCTTAATTAACAAATGAGAACTTTGCTCTTTGTAGACAAAATTCATATTTATTGGGTTTAAATTCATTTTTATAGTATGCATCATTTTCACTCTCTGAGGTGTCCTAAGAACTTAAAAGCTCACATGCTCCAAAGAGCTTTGAGATCTACATCAGAATAGGGAAATAGGATTATAATTTGACTTATAACAAGACTTACCACAACTCTTCCCTGCCTTCAAACCTAGTTAGAAATAGGACCCAAGGGATTGCCATTAAAGTGAAGGCCATTTTCAGAAGCTAGTACTACTTCACACACATTTCCCTTAAGTCAGTCTATTCAAATAGTTATAAATTAAGGGGAGATGAGCAGTCCCTTAAGTAATGAGCATAAAAAGCTGGTCAGAGTAGTGCATACTTAAGTTAAAGGTGACCATCATTTTTATTGCTCCAGGCATGTAATATTTTGGAAGCTCAGTGGCCCATGCCATTCTTCAAAAACAATTTAGCTCAAAGATGAATGCCTATGTCTAGCCACTATCACCTGGCTATTTCTGTGTTGCTTACGCTAACAATCTTAAGCTTCAAGCACATATCCTAATGAGAGAGCCTGCTGTGACAATCTGCCAGCTAAGCTGCTCTATGCAGACCAATTTCATTATTTTTAATGTATGTACCCTGCTTTGGAATACAAGATGTTTCATTTTCCTCCTATCTCATCAAGTTCAGGTAAAGATCCATGAAAAAGAGGCTCAGGAACTGCCAAATGATGTAAGCTTATTCCTCACTTTGCATTTATAAACTTCTACTGGGGCTTTGCTTTTGAAATTGAATTTGCTGATAAGCACCTGGGACATCTTTTTTATCCTAAGATTAGCAAAGCCCTTTTCTAATAATGCAGAACACTGATATCTTCTCCTTTATTTAACTAACAAAACAATTTATTACAAAGTACATTTTCTTACTTCTCTTTACATAATGTAAACAGGTTAGCAAAAGACGAAAACCTGAGAAACATTTACCACAACCTAATTTTGGTAAATTAAAGCCCTTGACAAATTCATGGGGTTACTTTTTTTTAAAATGAAGTTGAAATTTGAAATAATGGACTCTGTGGGTTTAACGTGTCTAGGAAAATCATACAGCCAGATTGCACAGTGGAAAGATCACACGACTGGCATTTCAAAGGCCAGAAACCTAATCTGACTATAGACAGATCACACATCTTCTCTTGGTCACCATGTCATCATCTGTGAAATATCTGCATGTGTGTGTTTGTGTGTGTATTCAGAGGTGTCAAAAACATATGATTTCAAAAGTATGAGGAAGTTTTCTGTTGTGTGTGTGTGCGAGAACTTCCCTCATGAATGCGCATCAATGAGTCTAAATCCATTACTTAACATTTTAGAGATTTTCTAGAAAACAAAGTGGCAAAATGACTTCTCCAAGGTCACTCAACAAGTATGTGTCATAGATAAGACTTGAATCCAAGTTTTCATCATTTCAGGATCAACTCACTCCACTAAGCCAGTTGTAATATTTGCCATACCTCCTCCACAGAGTTGTATGTTTAACTCCATTGTTAAAACAGAGGCAGATAGGTGCTGTATTGGATAGAACACTGGACCTGGAGTCAAAAAGACCCAAGCTCAAATCGAGAATCAGGTACTTTCTAACTGTGTAATCCTGGGTAAGTCACTTAAACTCCAAATCAGTTTCATCAAATGTAAAATGGGGATAGCAGCAGCACCTAATTTCCAAGGTCATTGTGTAGATTAAATGAGATAAAATTTGCAAAGCACTTAACATGGTAAATTGCATGTAATAGGTCCTTGATAAGTGTTTGTTTCCTTCTGGGGACAAAGGAAATTGTTTTTCTTCATTTCCTCATAGCTCCTGTTGAAGTTTAATTTCTGTTAAATTCTATTTCTCAAAAATCTAGGCCTATTTCAAATTTCAGGTCTTTTATGTGTCCTATGACATGTTAATCTAACTCATTTTTCTTTTCGTCTCTCTACAAAAACTAGTGCTTCAACTTATAGGCAAGTCGGCAATAAACAGTGCTAAGTCCAGAGAAAAGAAATCCTGAATCCAAATTTGACCTCCAATATTTAATAGCTGTGCGATGTTGGGAAAATCGCTTTACTTTTGTCTGCCTTAATTTCTTCAATTGGAAAATGAGGATAGAAATATAGCATTTATCTCCAGGATTATTGTGAAGATCAGTTGATATGTTGGTAAAGCATGGTGCCTGGCACAGAGTAGATATTTAATAAATATTTGTGGTTTTTAACCCTAAACTTTAAATAATATTACTGTTATTATTTGTGATAAAGATCGAGCTAGAATCCTTTTTTTCCCTTCCTTGCCTCATCCTCCTCTGTTCCCTAGTTGCCATCTATCTCCTTAAACTTTCACCCCATCCCTCATAACAACTAACCTTTAAGCCACATTCTTTAGAATTGCTCAAATGCTGAGGCAAGTATCTGATGTTTGTCCCTTTTCCTGTGCTGTCTGGCAGCACTCTGAAAAGATACTGCTTTTCTCAAATGTGTAGACCAATTTAGTGGATTTGAGAAGGTTGGATCATTTTAATTATCTGAACCTTTCAAGCTTTGTACTCATCTATTTGTTTGGAGATACAAAGGTTAATGAAATCCTGCTATCATGAATCCAGAGCCTCAGAAGGCCTCTTGACAAAGTGTATACCCTTCACATTATTGTTAAATTTTGGCAAGTTTCCAATAACAACTCCATCACTGACCCTGTGTTCTCAATTGTACCAATGTTCCAGTCTCCTCTCTCACTTCTTCAAAGGAAAGTTGGGCAATCTGGCTGTATTGTTGAGGAGTTTAGTTTGCTGTATAAAGGTCCACTAAGGTCACAGATAAGACCTGATCTTTCCCCCTCCCCCCCCCTCCCCACAGCTCTTGTCTCCTTGAGTTGTGAAGTAAATGTAGTTTTGAATTCTTCTAAAATGTTTAGAGATAAGGTGTTGAAACTTAATGCTTTTGATAAGAACTTCAGACATATTGAAAAGACCAATTGCTTGGTGGCAAGGGCAGAAGATCAAACTTGTGACTTTAGGTACTTTCCCCGTATTTCAATCAGATACATGAGACATTAGGAGTCAGTGAGACTTCTTTATAAGGCAATGTATAAACTAGAAAATTCCAAGAAAGATCATTCACCTTAGGATCAGGCACTTGTCTTATAAGAACAAATAGTGGGTCAGTTTCATTCAGTGTACCTGCTGAAGTTTCCAGTATTTTAAAACAGTAGGTGCAAATACACATATGCAAATGTATATATGTATAAATGAAGACCAGCCATCTGCATAATCTAAATTTTCATGATGCTAAAACTGTACTAAATCATGCAGGGAAAAACAAATAATTATAAAAAATCAATTAAGTAAAATTTCAGTGGAATACCTTGGATTGATAATTAATTTATAGACTTTCTCACTTTCCAATTGATTTTAGTGAGGTGTTGATAAAACCTAAATTAAAAAAAAACACAAAGCTTCAGAATGAACTTTTGATTTGTTCTTCCTTTCTCAGTGTGACTGCTTCCACATGAATGATATAAATACTCCACTAAAAATCATCTCAATTTGACTACCTGAGATGAATATAAAATAAAATATCTACCTGTTCATATTATTATAAAGTCCTTTCTTGAAATTCTTTATAAAGTAACATGAATTCTTATTTCTTTGATAAAATAAAGGTAGATTAAATTTTCTTTTAAATCTTTTGTCAGTTCAGTTCCTCTAAAATATGATTTCTGTATTTATTAACATCATACATAGAGATTCTTTTCTATTATTGCTATAGGTGGGCTAGGAGTTCATTAACAGATAGTATAAGATCCTTGGCTTGCTATTTCAGTGCTATTTTGAGAAGAAAAAGTGAGGTATTTAATAAGCATATCTCTTCCTCCTTCTTTTCCTCCTTTCCTCAGTTTCTTTTATCATTTAGATGGGGAAGTTAATACCTGCAGTTCCTACATTATGAGATGTTGTTTAGCTCAAATGAGATAATAAGTAAAAGACCTTTGAAAAATTTAAAGCCTATACAAATGTGTTATTATTCATTTGTTCCCAGAAGGGTACTATGATAGTAAACTAACCAAAATATGCTCTCTGAGGAATTGTTGAAAGAACTGGAGGTGTTTTTCCTGGAAAAACAAAGACTTGGAAGGGGACATGATAGCTTCCTGCAGATGTTGAAAGGACTGTCATGTAAGATGAGTGTGGCTGGCTTTGTTTAGCTCCAAGGCTCAGAACTGGAAGCCAAGAGCTGGAATTACAGTGAGGCAGATTTTGACTAAATGTAAAGAATAATAAAAATCATTTATAATGATTTAATAATTTAAATTTGATTTAAAGTCAATGTACAAAGTATTATCTCAGAAGGTACTACAGTCTCCTTTTTCAGGCAAATGCTGGATATTGACTTGTTGGATATGTTTCAAAGGATTTTATTATTCAGTCATAGATCACATCATGTGGCCACTGAAATTCTTTCCATCTTTGAGATTCTGTAATTATAATAGATATACCTGATTTCTTGAAGTAATTAACCCTTATGTTGATTTCGAAATTGTTTGTAGTACGCCTTCAGGATCTCTGGGTGAGCAGGCAATTGAAAGTGGGGATCCTTGAAATGCTATCAGACAATTCTGTTGGTTCCAACTATATTTATTACTATCCCCTTGCATAAGAGAATATTTTAAAGTAGGTTTATTGTTAAATGTGGTAAGGTGATTTCAGATAAGGCATAAATTTACTGGTTGTTTCTTGATACCTAGAAAAAGAAAGCAATAGTGACTGCTCTGGTAAAGAAAAAAAAAAGAGGGAAAAGCCTCTTTTTGAATATTTATTTAACAAAAGAGATTGTCATATAATTTAGGAACAGCTTATATAATTTTAAGGTAAGCTTTACATGATGTTTCTCAGAACCTTTCCCTGAACTCAAACATCACTTCTTAAATCTATGAGAATAAAATTAATAGGGAGTACTTTTAAAACACAATATTAGAGTACCTCCGCCTCTGCCTCCTCCTCCTCTTCTTCCTCCTCCTCTTCCTCCTCCTCCTCCTCCTTCTCCTCCTCTTCCACCTCCTCCTCCTCCTTCTCCTCCTCCTCTTCCTCACCATCACCACCATCCTCTTCCTCCTCCTCCTCCTCCTGCTCCTGCCGCTGCTGCTTCTCCCCCGTTCCCTTGGAGCGGACCGTCCTGGTGCCTCTTTTGTGAAGCGGCGGCTGAGGAGACCCCCGGACTCGCCATGGCCGACGAGAAGCCGAAGGAAGGAGTCAAGACTGAAAACAACGACCACATTAATTTGAAGGTGGCAGGGCAAGATGGTTCGGTGGTGCAATTTAAGATTAAGAGGTACACACCACTTAGTAAACTAATGAAAGCCTATTGTGAACGACAGGGTTTGTCAATGAGGCAGATCAGATTCCGATTTGATGGGCAACCAATCAATGAAACAGACACACCTGCACAGTTGGAAATGGAGGATGAAGATACAATTGATGTATTCCAACAGCAGACAGGAGGCGCTTACTAAAAAGAAAATCTACAACTGTACTCCAGAACTGTGCTCCCAAGGAAGACAATACATTCACAATTAGAAAACCAAGATTTGGTTCATCCACATCCTGACTACTGCAGTATAGTTTTCTCTCTTCTTTGATTCCCTTCCCCCATTCCTTTATTGTACATAAAGTAACTGGTGTATGTGCACAGGCATAATGCGTATTTTTTTTTTTTTAACTAAATGGCCGATGGTATGTTTTGATCAACATCAAATGGAGATGGGGAAGGGAAAAAACAAACTGGTTCTGTGAAAATATCCCTTTTCTCCATTAGTGGCATGCTCATTCAACTTTTATCTTTATATTCCAGTAAGTTATTTTGCTCTCACTGTTTAACAACAACAAAAAAAAAAACCCTACAAAAAAAAATCCTTGCATACCTTGTTTGATTGGATAATTTCAATGTTTTTCTTTTATCATTGTAAAACCAAGGATGATTTTATAACTTTTTTGTACGTAGCTGTTACATGTAGGGCAATCTCTGTCTCTCAGTAGGGATAAATTACTATAAAGAATTGATCCTAGATAGTTTTCCCTTTAAGTCAAACATCTTGTTGTTTAAATAAACTTCTTGTTTAAAATAAAAAAAAAAAACAAAAAAAAACAATATTATAATTACTAATTGCAGATATATCATTTTTTTTTCTATTTTTCCCACTCAGGAATCAAAATGGGTGATAGAGGTGTCAAAATAGGTCCTAATAATTCCCATATATTCTTCTTCTTGAGCTGAGTATGTGGCTTCCCCATCTCAGCATGAATTGTAAAAGATCTGTAACTCAGACCTTTTAAAATAGAATAGTATGGACTGGAAGAGATAAAAAATGTGAAAAGACATCTAAGGCAACTTTCTCTCTCTATGATCTCCAACATATGCCTACTCAAATCCTTCCATATATGAGGAGAAAAAGAAGACACAGTCTTCTCTTCATCATATCTTAATCAGACAGAAATGTACAAAATAAGACATGTTCATCTGAAATGCTATATTTGTGTCATTGTATAAAATAGATACACTCTGCATGCCACATTAAAATATTTAACATTTTTTATTACAATACCTTGTGAAATACTGTTATCGTTTTAAGAATAACTTTGAATAAGTCATTTTGACTACTAGAAATATGCAAATTAACTACAAAGGACATATGAAAGAAGATGCTATCTACATCCAGAGAAAGAACTGATAAATAGAAGTATGTTATACATGTATATGTATGTATGTGTGGATGTATTTATACACACATACACACATATATTCTATATATGTACACATATATACATACAATCTAGATGTATATATTATCAACATATAATCTATATGTATATGTTATGAACGCATACCGATACATTCATATATATATGTATACACACATACACATATATGTGTCTACAGGTAGTCATCTCTAGGTCAAGGGGAGGGAAAAGGAAATTTACATGATAATTTTATTGTATATTTTTAAAAAACCCAGCAAGCTGTACGTAATAGATTTCCAGTTTTACTTGCAATCATCTTTTTATTAAACTATGTTATGACAATGCTTATTTTATTCCATAAATTAAAGAGATACAATAAAATAAATGTTAAGGTCACAATCACCATTTCAATGCTAAAGAAATTATGTTCTTCCTAACTGATTGGCTAGCCCACTTTTCTCTATGGCTATTCCAAATCTTGTAGAGTTTCCTTCAGTCTCTGAGAGGGTGGTTCCCTCTCAACAACCACTCAGTGAGGACATTGTCTTATCCTTCAATGAAATAACAAAAGACCATTCACTGAAAGCTCCCCATTCTCCGCTCCTCCTATATTTTCCTTCACTATATTCTACTGCACAGTTTTCTTAAATGAAGAAACTTTTCCTTGCTCAAGGAAATTCCTCCACTTGGTCACATGATTCTAATCTCTTCTTATTTTTATAGCAAATTGCCTATATTGTCATTCTCTTAAATCCCTTCCTGTCTACAGATTCTTTCCCTGGTGTCTATAAATATACTTTTCTTCCTTATTCAAAAATAAATGAATGAATGGAGGAAAAAAGAAGTAACTCAATCCTGACATCCTTCTTACCTATTTTCCTATACGTCTCATCCCCTTCACCACCAATTCTTTGAGAAAGCCATTTACAATCCATGCTTCCTCTTCTATCTCATTCAATTTATGAAGCTCTGTAATCTGGTGGCTGATATCATCATTAATCTCTTGATTACCATGTGTTATTTCTTTTTTCTTAATCTTTATCCCCTTTGACTTCAATACAATATATTACAGTGCTAATTATTCTCTCCTCCAGGATATACTCTCTTGTCTACACTTTTATTAAACTATATATTAGTTTGGCTCTCATCTGTTCAACTACTCCTTCTTGGCTTCTTTTGCTTGTGCTTCATTTATATAATTTTGTTTGTCTCCCTAGGCATTGTCCTAGGTGAGGGCTAGGGAATATTCATCCTTGAGGCCATAGGTGACCTTCTAGGTCTTTAAGTGTTGGCCTTTGCACTGAATCCAAACTTGACAAAACAAATCTTCTTAACAAAAAGATTTGTTCTGTAAAACTTGGATTGGTCAAAAGCCACACCTAAGGACCTAGAAGTCATATGTGGCCTTCAGACCTGAGGTTCCCCACCCCTGTACTTACTTTTCTTCTCTCCATATTTTCTTTCTTGGTAATGTGATCATCTCCATGGAATCAATTGTTATTTCTATGTATATGTTTCCATCCTCACGTGAAAATGTAATCTCTCCAGTCTCTTTCCTAGGTTATAGTCAAACATCTCAAACTGCCTTTTGGACATCTAGAATATTATTTCCCATAGGCATCTTAAGTTCATCATATCCAGAAGAGGACTAATTGTCTTTTCTCCCCAAATTTCCCCACTCCCAAATTTTTCCATTATTATTGATTAAATCACTATTCTCCCTTTCATCCATACCCTCAGTTTCTCACCATAATTCAAAATACATATACAATCTGTTGCTAAGTCTTGCTTTTTCTACTTTTAAAACTGCTGTAATATGTATCATTTCCATAGCCACAACCCTAATTCAGGCCCTTATTACCTCTTACCTGGACTTCTAATCGGTTTCCACGACTCAAGAGTCTCCCCACTCCAATCTATCATTCTCTCAAGCTGCCAAGATGTATTGCTGAAGTTTAAGTTGTGATCATGTCATCTTCTCCCCTCCATCCCCCTACCTTGCTGCTCTATGCACTTGATGACACAATGACACTAGCCTATCGGTACTTAACCAGCACATGATACTCCATCTCCTAATATCATATCCCCCTTCTGTATGCCTTTTACTGGTTGTCCCACATGCCTAGAATGTTCTGTCCCTTTACCTTCACCTCCTTGTTTCCTCTGCTTCCTCCAAAGCCCCTTAAATTCTAGCTTCTGCCATAAGTTACTAATCTTTTCCTTTTCCAGATTGCCTTCTTCCTATTCAGTGTGTTCATGTTTATTTTTGTGTGTGTGTGTGTGTGTGTGTGTGTGTGTCACAACCTTGTTACTTATGTTTTTTCTCTTCCTATATCACCAAGGCAATATTCACCGCACTGGTGGTGACTATGAATATGCTGGCAGAGTTCTCAGTTGAAAAATAGAAAGACTCTCCATATGGACGGCAGAAGAAAAACATTTATTTAGGCACCAGAAAGCCAAATTCCAGAACCAGAAAATCAAATCAGTCACAATGACCAAGAAGTCAATAAATATGATCGTTGCAGAGGGCAAAGTCATTCCCAAACCTCTACTCTTTTCCTGGGGGTCTTCTTACAAGCAAACACTCAAGAGCCTCAGCCTTGTCCCTGCCTGCCTGTGTCCACTCTCCTTTGACCTGACCTTGCTCACTCACTTCCTCCTGGTTCTGCTCCACCAGTTCCTCCCACCACCTGTGTCTTAGGCCTCCAGGTGATTTAAGCAGCTCACATGAGTCTCTTAATGAATGAGAAAGATCTTTCCATTATAATTGCTATTACACCTCCACTGGAATGTAATATATCTTGAAGGAAGAGACCATTTTTTACCTTTTTTTTTGGCTTTGTGTGTGTGTGTGTGTGTATTTCCAGTGCTTAGTACAGTGCCTGACACATAGTAGGTGCTTAAGCAATATTTATTGATTTACTAACTGACTTGATTTGTGGACTGACTGATGATAAGTTATGAACTAGAGGTAAGACTGTCCCCCATCTCCCTATCCTTACAGTTAATGTTCCAGAATATTCATATTCATCAGTCAGTTCCTACTCATATGTAAAAACAATGGTTCTGATCTTCTTTCAAGGCTAAACTTAGTTGTCACCTCCTTTGTGAAGTCTTCCATTTCCTGCTATTGATAATGACATCTCCCTCCTCTAAAACACTCAATGTATGTACTTCTATAGAACTGTAGCACTAGAGAAGACTTTTGAGAGTCCCTTGGAAAGGAAGGGGGTCAAATCAATCAATACTCAAAGAAATTAATTCAGACTGTTCACTGGAATGTCAAATACTAAAGCTGAAGCTTAAATATTCTGACCACAAAATGAGAAAACAAGACTTATTGGAAAAGGCCCAGCTGTGAAGGCAAAAGGAAAAGGGTTCAGCAGAGGATGAGATGAATACTGTCATGGAAACCTGAATTAACTTGCATAAACTTCAAGAGGAAGTGGAAGAGAGAAAGACTTGGTGTGCCACTTTCAAAGAGTATCACAGAGGATGAGTCACAGCTAACAAGTGAACAACAACTTCAAAATATGACTTCATGATCTCCACTGACATAATTCCTGATGTTGGTGACTATTTCATTTTTTCCTCCTTTCTCTAGTGCCTAGTAGCTCTTTGGAAAGAGTAGATGGTTAATAAATGTTTGCTGAATCAAAATTATTACTTATAGACTTGTTCTTTCCCTTTGTCAAGCAGAATTGTCTCTGATGAATTCCTTTCTGTTTGTTTTTAGTCAATTCATTTTGAATTCTGATCAAAGTTTTACTGACCCTTTTTGCAAGTCACTTTCAATTTTTTTAAGCCCTGTTTCAGTATATCTCTGAGATCAATAGTAGAAACAGAAAGTATCACCACCAATAACATCAAGTAGGAAGTCATTCATGGAAACTGCAGTGTTGCTCAACAGTGCTTAAAGTGAATATGTTAAAAAAAATAAATCTTTGAAAAGCCTACGTAGTATATTCCAAACAATATAATTATATCAGGATGTTTACTGTCTGTTTGAAAGGAATTGATTCAGAGAGTCCCGTTCCTAGGGCAGAGACAGCCAAATCACAAAACTCGTCACTGCAAGAGGCATTAATTGTCCATATTGTCAGCAGTTTTAGCTGAGCAGCTGCAAATTGATTCTTATTGAAAAATTAAATACTCTCAATCTTCTTAGGTGTTTTCTTGTAGAATTGCTTAAAAACACTGTTACATGCAATGTAGTCAAGTGTCCACTGACCATGCATCCATACATGTACTGGCTTTCCAGTTAAAGGGTATCAATTTCCACTTCTTTTAACTTGGTTCACATAAACTAATATTTTATTCTTTTTTTGTATTTTGGATGTGAGGCCTCTACAAAGACTTGAGTTCTTTTACAGTGAAGCTGCTTAGAAAAGCTGCCCAGTTTCTTTTCAAAGAGAACTGTATAAATTTCAAAGGGTCATTCAACTCTTTGGAGTACATCATAGAAGGGATTACTTTGTCATTGGACTAGATAGCCACTTGGGTTCCTTCCAACTCTCAAATTTTGTTATCCTGTGATCTCAATTTGTTTCTAACTGTCCCTTAAGTCCTGACAATCTATGGGATGGAGCACCACTAAGAAGAAGGAGACTGAGCAGGTTGTCAGAGTAAATGCACTTGATGTGCAAACACCCAAATTGTGAAATCCATGAATATGAAGTATTTCCTGAATAGAAGTGAGAAGTAGTTTCTGTATCTGTCTGATAGACATTTATTTACAATATACATGTCTTTATCCACTGATTCATGCTATTCATGTACATTATTATCATTGTTACTATGTACATTATTAATTCTCCTTTTGGCTTGGAATGAAACTCTACATTCATCCAAGAGGTAAGCCCTTCAACATTTACTTTTCCTCTTCTCTTTTTTCTGTAGTCATAGATAAAAATACAAAATTTAAATTAACCATTGCCAATTGAGAGCTATTGTTAAAAGGCATCGATATTTATTTTGTTAGTGGTGTAGAAAAAAGAGTTCAGTACATGGAATCAGGAGGCATAGGTTTGAATATCAGCTTTTACGATGTAACCAAGCATAAATCATATGTTATCTCTGTTCCTGTTTACTTATTTTAAAATTGGGTTTTTAATAATACTTGCAAATGGTGCAATGGATAGATTGCCAGTCTTGGACTAAGAAAGACTCCTCTTTCTGAGATCAAATCTGGCCTTAGACCCTTTCTAGCTGTGTGACCCTGGGCAAGTCACTTAATCCTGTTTGCCTCAGTTTCCTCATCTATAAAATGAGCTGGAGAAAGAATGACAAATCACTCCAGTATCTTTGCCAGGAAAACCTCAAATGGGGTCGCAGAAAGATGGACATGATTGAAACAACTCAACAACAAAAAATAATACTTGCCCAACCTACCTCACAGAGTTGTTGTGAAAGTGCCTTAAAAATAATAGTTAATACTGCATGTATTTTGATTACCTTTTCCCTGGACACCTCTTTCTCACTCTCCTAGTCACATACCTCTCAGCACACAAGAGGGATTATGACCTTGAACTTCTGCCCTGCAGTTCAGCTTCCATGATTGGAGACCGTCCTCCACAACACAATTTCAGGAAGGCTTCACCTCTGTTTTGCTCTGTTCCCTCCTTTCTGAACACGTGTTCCACAGCCTCCTTGCCTTATTACTAGTCTATATATTTTTCTGTCCCTCATTCCTACACCCTCTCTCTGGAATTAAGAACCATCATCAAATCAACTGCATTATTCCTCAAATGAGTTGTGCCAATATATATATACACTATGGCTCAACTCATCATCCCAGGAATGGTTTTGATTAACACTCCCTTCTGTGTGTTCTTATTCCTATTAGAATATAAACTCCTTGAAAGCAAAAACTACTTTTGTTTCTGTATTTTTAGAGATTAATGTATATTAAGTGATAAATGTTATTTTTAATTTCAAGAAATATTTAGTAAAGTATCTCAGTATTGAAATTTTTATATGTCCATATTGCTAAAACCAAGAAAGTAAGTATAAGAAAATACAGATTCTAAAAAATGTTTTTCTCCTTCCTTCCTTCCTTCCTTCCTTCCTTCCTTCCTTCCTTCCTTCCTTCCTTCCTTCCTTCCTTCCTTCCTTCCTTCCTTCTTTCCTTCCATCTTTCTCTTCTTCTACATTTTTCAAATATCTCTTTTGTATACAGGTCTGTTCATTTTGTGTGTGTGTGTGTGTATGTGTGTGTGTGTGTTTGTGGGTATGTACAAAAACAGTATAAGGAATAGGTTTTGCTCAAAATGACCTCACAATATAATTAGGGAGAAAAGATCTGCACACATGGAAAATGAAAATTTATTTTACTGAGTGAATCCTATTGAGATATGCACTATAGTTTTCTTAAATAATGCTTTAGTAAATGAACAAAAGCCTATTTTTTGTAGATCCTACAACTTCCTTTTTAGTCCTAGATGCACAAACCCTATAAATGTGTCCCATTCATTATATCACAAGCTAATGTGGACTTTAAAAATGGAATGTGGAATATGTAAATGCAACCCTTTTATGTCCTCTTTGTAACTGGGAATCTTTCATGGGGAGAATTCCAAATAGAGAAACAATTATGCCTTAAGCTAACATTCTAAATTTGTAACTGTAGTAAGCAGCAACAACGAGATAGTTCCACTGAATATTATCGGCCAACAAGATAATTGTAAAACATTTTGATGTTTTGATTTGATTCAAAGCTCCAAAGGATTCTTTATTTATATATGAAATTTATTAATAATACGTGACCATGATTTGGGAGACTGAAGGAAAAAAACTCAGAAATATAGGCCTCCACTTGGCATCAGGATATCTGGGGTCACACCTCAGACACTTATTAACTTTCTCACTTCAAATAAGTTGCTTAACATACTTATGCCTTGTATTACTCACCTGTAAAATGAAAGATGCAGACTCAATAGATTCTAAACACCTTTGTATTTCTAAATCTACAATACTATGATTTTAAATAACACAAATGTATGTACATCTTTAATGTTCAAGAGACCTTTACATACATGACCTTATTTGATCCAGTAAGTGATCAATATAGAGCAATCATGGTTTTCTAAATCTCTTTAAAATAGTATTTCTCCCTTCTTTTAAAATTTTTCTATAAGTGAAAGAGCTTACATAGTAGATTGGGTAATCTGAGATAGCAAAATAATTTCTACGAATTATATTTATAGGGAAACTAAACATATACCTTTATTTAGATTAGCTATCATCAGCATTGTTGCTGTTATTATTAGATTTTGAGTAGTTTATCTGATAGATATGGAAAAGAACCAGGGCCCATAGGGTACATGATTAATATAATCAGTGCAATGAAGACTGGGCACATACAGCAGATGTAGAGCTGGATGGACCTTAAAGGGGACCTAGTCCAATCTTTTCATCTCAAAGATGAAGAAACAGAATCTCAAAGAGATTAAACAAAATATATGAAGTTGCTAGCAGGTAATAGAGCTACAACTTGAAGCCAAATTTTCTTTCTTCTTTTTCCCCAAATTTATTAATTTACTTGTTTTCGATTTGCAACCATCACTTCCATAAATTTTAAATTTTTCTCCCTCCTTCCGGAAGACAACATGAAATCTTATATGGGCTCTACATTTTATTATTCAACACATTTCAACATTAGTAATGTTCCATAGAAAAATTAAAAGGAATGGGAGAAAGCATGGGTAAAACTAAACAAAACCAAACATAACAAAAGAGAAAATACTCTGTTTCATTCTGCATTCCTATTCTATAGTCCTTTCTCTGCATGTGGATGGCATTTTGCATCATGAATCCTTTGGAAATGTTTTAGGTCCTTGAAGTGCTATGAAAGGATAAGTCTATCAAAAACAGTCTTTGCACATTATGGAAGCCAATTTTCTTACCTTGAAGTCAGTTATCTTTCTACAAAACCATTTCTAATGTGATGTTGAAGACTAAATAGCATGCGTGTTTTTGTTTGTTTTTGGTTTTTTTAATTATAGGACAGGTTTACTCTGTTTTATAATAGCATAGCATAATGGTATAGAAAATAGAGTTGTGGACTTAGAGTAAGGAGATGTGGCTTCAAATTCTGATGTGATCACTACCTGTGGCTTAAATTCTCAAAGCCTAAGTTTTCTTATCTATAAAGCAGGATAAGAAAATTACACTATCAAACTCACAGTCTTGAAGAAAGCACTTGGTAAATCTTAAAGTATACAGGAAAGAAGGTTATGCCCAGAGTCACAAGACATAAGTTTGAATTTGAGATGTGCTACTTATGATCTATGTGACTTTGGGCAAATCATAATCTCTCTGATCTTCAGTTTTCTCATTTTAATATAGATTGGAATAAATTATCTCTAAGGTCATTTCTGGCTTTAGATGTGTGATTCTAGATTTTTTTTTTTATCATTGCCATCATCATCACTGTTTTTTTTTTTAACTTTAAAGGTCAGGATTCTAGTGAAAACAATTACTTCTAAGAATAATTAAATATGATTACATGCAAAAAACATATTACAAAAAATCACAAACAGGAAGTGATTAATGGTCAGGGAAAGATGCTCTCGATAGCATATATTAATGACTTCATATAAATTAAAATCTGCATTCTTCATGTTAACTGATGTTTTCAATAGTTATTTCCACAGAGTAAACTGTATTGTAGACTTAAGTTTTGGAAATAAGAATTTATTATTTGGTAAAAATTATTGGGGAAATTGCAAGTCAGGGTGGCAGAAAGTGGACACAGATGGGTTTAACAACCCATCTAACTCTATTTAACAAGGTAAGATCAAAATGGGCACATAATAGATATAAGCAGATTTGAGAACATGAAATATATTACCTATTAGACTTATGAATGGGCAAACAATTATGGATACAAAAGAAATAGAAAGCAGTGTGCGGTGTGACATGTGTGATTTTGATTTTATTTAAATTAAGAAGATTTTATTTGAATGAAATAAATGTAGCCAAGATGAAAAAGAAAGCAGAAAATTGGGGCAAAATTTTGTAGACAGATTTCCAAGTTAAGATCTCATATTTCAAATTTTTAAAGACCTTTGTCATATCTGTAAGAATTCAAATCATTCCCAAATTGATAAATGATCAAATGATATGAGCAGTTTTCCAATTAAGAGATCAAAACAATTTATTGTCATATGAAAAAAATTAGATTATTATTTAAAAAATATTCATTTTATTGTGAACTTAATAACAAATAGAATAGAAAAAGTGATTGTACATAAAACTGCAAACCTATTATATCATATATGTAGAATATATGATATCTTACTATTCTTTTTAAATATATAATAAAGTTATCAAGTAAGTTTTTCTTTTTCCCTCTTTTCCTCCCTCCTATCATAGAGATGGCTATCATTAGGCATTATTGATTGGAGAAACGCAATTTAAACAACCATGATATATCATTTTATACCTATCAGATTGGCTAAAATGACTGAAGGCAAAGCAACAAATGTTGGAGGAAATGTGGAAACATTGGGATGCTCATTGTTGGTAGAACTGTGAACTGATCCAACTATTCTGGAGAGAAATCTGGAATTATACCTGAAGAGTTATTCAATTGCCTATATCCTCTAACTCATCAATTTGAATACTATGTCTATTTCCCAAGATGATTAGTGAAAGGAATCCATATGTTCTAAAACATTTATAGAAACTCTCTTTGTGGTGACAAAGAATGGAACTTGTGGGTCTGCCTGTCATTTGAGGAAATGGCTGAACTAGTTGTGGTATATGATTGTGATGGAATAGTACCATGCTATAAGAAATGATGAGCTCAGCGATCTTAGAAAAACATGGATAGACTTGCATAAAATAATGACGAGCGAAATAAGGAGGACCTAAAGAAAGTTGTGTACAGTAACAACAATATTGTTTCATGAACAACTTTGAATGACTAAGTCATTTTAACTTTTATAAATATCCAAATGATAACAAAGGACAGATGAAAGAAGGCACTGCCTACATCCAGAGAAAGAACTGACAAATAGAAGTATCTACAGAATGGTTATGCACACACACTCACACACACACACACACACACACACACATTTTTTGTCTAATGGTAGTGTCCTCAGGGAAGCCAGGGGGAGGGAAGGAATAAAAAAAAAAAAAAGAAAGTTACATGCTAACTTTATTATATATTTAGAAGGAATAACAAGTTGTGTACTATAGATTTGAAATTTCATGAACAAGTATCTTTTTTTCTACCATCTTTGTTTTATTTCTTAAGTTCCAAATAAAATAGATAAAATTTAAAAAAAAAGGCAATCCAAAAATTCTTAAGAGAACGAATAAACATTACAAGATTTTCATCAAAGGACATGAGTTATTTATATTTTTTGTATTTGGACTCTGGCTTCTTTTCTTTTATGTTCCAAATGTTTCAATTTGTTTTCCCTTTGAGATATTTAAAAATGGGAAGTAATTTATTAACTAGCTTTTAAATTTCATATTTCTCATATATGTTTAATGTTTCTATTTGAACCAAACCAATTAACTTAATTAACGTTTGCTACTATACTCACATTATTATATATTTAATGTACTAAAACTCGCCCAAACCCGAGACTGTATCTATGAAGCACAAAGTAAGGTTTTCAAAGTCAGCATTCCTTGTGTAGAAAACTTAGAATCTGAAACAAAGTTCTTTGTGGTACAATTGATTCTGGAACATCCAGATGGCAGGAAGAATAAATTTATGAATGCTATTAAAAAGTAAGGGCTAAAAAGAACAAACTATATTAATCTTCAGGTACTCTTAACATTTGGAGAATCTCATTAGTTTCCTCAGTTATGTTTGTCTGTTTTGACATCTTTTCAACCAAGGATTCACATTTAATTTCCCCAAGTATTTTAAATGCCCCCATAACTAAGAGTTGAGCACAAAGAAGAAATTGAAAGAAAGAGAGACTTTGACTTGGTTTTTGTTTGTTTTATTTTGCTCTTTTGTTTTTTAACAACCCATCTAACTTCATTTTATTGAGACTTCATAGCAGTCATGCTCACATGGTCTCTAGCTCTGGAGACATGTTTGAATTAGACATAAAGCCGCAGTATTTATGTTCCTTCTCAATGTAATTTGTCTGAACAATACATCTCAATCCCTCCCATTCTAGTTTGTTACGCTTAGATTCCTGAGGAAAAGAGAATATTTCTTACTAAGGGACAAAAGAAAGCTTTTTGTTATGGAGCCTTTCATTGTCCAAAAATGAAAAGACTTGCTTCTAAAGTCTGCTATTGGAAATTCCTGTTTTAGAGAATCCATTTACCTTCCTTAACTACCTACTTGTTTTTAAACATTTAATATAGTAGTAGTTATGAAATACTTATCTCTTCAAATAATATATATCCTTTTGTGTGTTATGTTTACAGATTATAAACACATATAGCTACATAAAAATATATAAGGTTTGCTAGGAAACTGTTCAAATAAATTCATCTGTGAGAAAAAACAATCCTTTTCAGAGATTTATTATTGTTTTCTTTAACAATGATCATGACGTTTTGCAAATACTTAACTTGATAAAAATCTATCATCTTTCCTTGTATTTTGTGTTTGAGAATGTGCAAAGCTAGTATCCCCCTGAAGATTAAGAATAAGCATTTGTAGCATCTTGAATTCTGTTCTCTTGGACTTTGGGCTCTGACATGTGAATTTTCTCTTTTCTCTTGCTTCCAACTAGCAAATTGTGTCAATTTCCAGACATTTCCAAACCATGCTGTCTCACAACTTTCACTACCCCTTTTCTAACTTTCAAAAAAAAACTTGTCTTCTATTGAAATGTGAGTTCTCAGAGGTAAGGGACTGATTTAGATTTGCTTATTTCTTCAGTGATTATCAACGTGCCTTACATATACAAAAGCATAAAAATTCTACTTTATTCATTCATTAATGTAGCCATCCATTCATTGGTTTATCTTTCATTAAACTGAGAATGCTAACTAGTAGCCACAAAGGAATAATTAGCAATCACTGATTTCTTTAAGTATGTGCAGATACAAGTCCAGTTGCGGCGAAATCATTGTTTTTTTTTTTTTTTTTTTATTATGAAAGTATTTTTGAAATACTTTCCTAAAGAATATAAAACAGCACATATCGATTCCTTTAACAGGGATTTTAAAAGAACTGTAGAGGCAGTTTCAAACCCTGTTCAAAATCAGAAAGATTGAGGAGTACCAGAAAGTTCAGGGCCTTTAAAAAATGAGGAAGAAAAGAGGATAAAAAATACGCTGAACTTAGCCTTTGTCCATCTCTACACAAAGGAACATCATCTTTCAGAAATAAATGGATCAGCGTTTTTTCCCTTTTCCAAAAAAAAAAAAAAAAAAGGCTAGAAAGGGAAGGGCCAGTTCACTTTTCCCCCCAATGGACAAGCTGAATTGTAGAAGATTCAAATGATTAAATTAAGACATAACTCCACATTCCTCTGAAAGTGTTTGAGCAAAAAAAAAAAGGTAGATACCTCTTTGAAATAGCAATAATATGAAAACTTTTCCAAAAAGTTGTAAGAGCTAAGAGTCATAAACGTTACCAACTTCTAATATAACTCATTCAGAAAGACAGTATATAATCATTAGGTCTTGATTTAGATGACCTCATTTTGATGAACAGTTCTGATACTTACCTGTTTGACTATGGCCAAGTCTCTGAGTCTCAGTTTCTTTTATTGTAAAATAGAGGTAAAAATACTTTATTACTCCACTCATACATGTTCCAGAGATCAAATAATCTGAACTTCCTTTATCTGATTATAATTTTCAATATTCTCTCTCTCTCTCTTTTCCCCTTACTGATTAACTCATATTTCACCCCCACCATGGACTATAATTCCTTGATCCCTCACTTCTTTCCTCAGCCAGTGTCACTAATCAGCTTCCACTTTCCTCTCTTCTCTCTCCCTTTGACTATTTAGAAGTGGGAGCCGATGAACTTTCCTTGTTGGCAAGGGAAAAAAAAAAGAGCTGATCCATTTATTTCTGCAATAGGGTAGACTTTTTTGTAGAGGCGAAAAAAGGCTAACTTATTTCGTAACAATTAGTTCAAGACCATGTGATCTGCTACTTTAAAATATTTTGCCACTTTGTCCTATTTCCGTTCATTCCTCGGCAAACACCACCTCTGGTGTTCTTAGGCCAGTCTAACAATTCAGATTTAAAAGTGAAATTGTAGGAGCCAAGATGGCGGAGTGAAAGCAACGACTCACCTAAGCTCCTGGAAAAACTCCTTTGGATATCTCTAGGGGGAGAGTCTGACCAGACTTTGGAGGTGTAGAATCCAGTGGGAGACGGACTTTGACAGATTCGGAGCCCAGGCTGGACTGGAAGGTCCACGGGAGGGATCTGTTCCGCGGGGGTAAGACCCCGGCGCACAGTGCAGCGCGGTCGGCGCGGCAGGGCAGAGGGGACCCGAGGGGCCCGAGAGTGGCGGGCGAGACCAGCGGAGCAGGAGATAAGCCAGGCCGAGCCAACGATATCAGCGCAACAGCCTTTGAAATCTTCAGCCTAAAGACGGGACTTCAGTGGGTCACTACTTGAACATCCAGAAGCTGGGATGCCGGAGTGATCAGTAATTGCTCTCCCCTCCCCCCACCGATGACCGTGAGGGAACCATAAAATTCTTCCCCAGATTGATCCTGGATCAGTGGGAGCAGCAGAAGGGGGCGGGTGGTCTCATAACACCAGAGGCTCGAGAGGTGGCAAAGGGGGATTCTTCCTACCGTGGTGGAGGCTATCTGGAGGGACAGACGACCCAGGGCAGAGAAAATTCGCACTGAGACCCAAGCAAGCCTCAGCCCGGGAGACGAGCCCCAGGAGGGGCGGGAACACGCATTAGCCTCTAGGCGTGCCCCAGCGCTCCAGGGGAAAGGGAAGACAATAGGGAAGCTGGGATCACCATCCCCGGACCTTGCCTTTGCCTCAGGCCAGCTGAGGAGATATCCTGAGACCAGACCACACCTCCCACACACCTATCAAGCTAACCCCAGGGTTGATCTGGGAAACAACAACAACAACAACAAAAAAAGCCTGCTTTTAGCCTAGACAAACATCAACTCAACTTAAAAGATCTGTATCTTCTGACTGAAAGAACCAAAAGCTACAACACTCAGCCAACATCATGAATCAGAAAAAGCAGACGAAAAGTGAAAAAACCATAGAATCTTTCTATGGGGATAAGGACCAAAACACAAACACCAAAGAGGTCAGAGCTGAGACTGTACTTCCATCTGAAACCTCAGATGGGACTATGAATTTCTCGCAAGCACAACTAGATTACCTGGAACATCTGAAGAAGGATATAAAAGAAAAACTGGCCAATGATTTTAAAACTATAAAAAAAGAATTCACTGATGAGAACATCAATCTGAAAAAGAAAATTGAAGAAATGGAAAAGGAAGTTCAAAAATTAACTGGAGAGAATAATTCCCTAAAAGGAAGAGTTAATCAAACGGAAAAGGAAATTCAAAACCTAACAGGGAAAATTGATCAGATGGAAAAGGAAACCCAAAACCTAACTGGGAAAATTTGTCGAATGGAAAAAGAAGTACAAAAATTAAATGGAGAAAATAGCTCCTTAAAGGGAAAAATTGACCAGATGGAAAAGGATATGAGAAAGCTAACTGAAGAAAACAATACGATCAAGATTAGAATTGGGCAAGTAGAAACTAATGACTCAATGAGGCAACAAGAATCAGTCAAACAAAATCTAAAGAATGAAAAGATAGAAGAAAATCTAAAATATTTAATTGGAAAAACAACTGACCTGGAAAATAGATCCAGGAGAGAAAATCTAAGAATTATTGGCCTGCCAGAAACCCATGATGAAGAAAAGAGTCTGGACAATATCTTCCAGGAAATCATCAAGGAAAACTGTCCAGAAGTACTAGACTCAGAGGGCAAAATAGTCATCGAAAGAATCCACCATTCCCCTCCCGAAAGGGATCCCAAACTCAAAACCCCAAGAAATATAGTTGCCAAATTCCAGAGCTATCAAGTGAAGGAGAAAATACTACAAGCAGCCAGAAAGAAACAATTCAAATATCAAGGTCACACAGTCAGGATCACACAGGACCCTGCAGCTTCTACATTAAAAGATCGAAAGAATTGGAACCCAATATTCCGTAAGGCAAAGGAGTTGGGACTCCAACCAAGGATCAACTACCCAGCAAAGTTCAGCATAACATTTCAGGCAAGGAGAAAGTCATTCAACAAAATAAGGGATTTCCAGAGCTTCCTGACCAAAACACCAGAACTCAATAGACAATTTGATCTTCAAATGCAGGTCTCCAGAGAATCATAAAAAGGTAAACAGAGGGGAAAAAACAAAAACAAAAACTTGCAACTCAATTAGGGCAATCTGTTTACCTCCCTGTAAGGGAAGATGCTACCTGTTAATCTTGAGAACTGCGCAGCTATTATGATAAAAGGGATATATGTAGAGGAAACGGGCATAAAGTAAATGATGTCATGTCAAAAATATGATTTAAGTATGAGAAGGGAATGTAATAGGAGGTGTGGAAAGGGGGAAGCAGAAAATGGCAAATTATATCACAGGAAGAAGTACAAAACTATAGTAGAGGGAAGGAGGGGAGGGAGATGAGCATTGTTTGAGAGGTACTCTCATCTGATTTGTTCAAAGGAGGGAACAATAATCTTAAGCAGATAATCCTAACTAGCTCTATAGGTAGTAGGAGGGGAAGGGGGAAGAAAGGGGAGGGTGGCTAAAAGGGAGGAAAGAAGCAATAAGAGTAAAGGGGACTAAAAGGGAGGGGGGCTAAAAGAAGGAGGGGAAGGCTGCAGGGGGAGGGGGAGAAAAGTGAATACTATTGAGGAGGGGAAGGGAGATGGGAGAGTTAAAAGCACAAATGGTGGGAAAGAGGGTGGAGGGAAATACACAGATTGTAATCATAACTGTGAATGTGAATGGGATGAACTCTCCCATAAAACGGAGACGGATAGCAGAATGGATTAAAAGCCATAATCCAACAATATGCTGCTTACAAGAAACACATTTGAAACGGGGGGATACACATAGGATAAAGGTCAAAGGATGGAGCAGAATATATTGTGCCTCAGCTCATGTAAGAAAGGCAGGAGTAGCAATCCTAATCTCAGACAAAGCAAAAGCAGAAATAGATCTAATCAAAAGGGATAAGGATGGAAACTATATCCTGCTAAAAGGCACCATAGACAATGAAGCAATATCATTATTAAACATGTATGCTCCAAGTGGTATAGCATCCAGATTCTTAGAGGAGAGGTTGGGGGAGTTGAAGGAAGAAATTGATAGCAAAACTATACTAGTGGGGGACCTCAACCTCCCCCTCTCTGAACTCGATAAATCCAACCTCAAAATAAACAAGAAAGAGGTTAAGGAGGTAAATAAAACTCTGGATAAGGTAGATATGATAGATCTCTGGAGAAAATTAAATGGGAATAGAAAGGAATATACCTTTTTCTCAGCGGTACATGGAACATTTACAAAAATTGACCATGTACTAGGACATAAAAATCTCACAATCCAGTGCACAAAGGTAGAGATAATCAATGCATCCTTTTCAGATCATAATGCATTAAAAATTACATGTAATAAAAGGCCATGGAAAGAGAAACCAAAAATCAATTAGAAACTAAATAATCTAATTCTAAAGAAGGATTGGGTTAAAGAATAAATCATAGAAACAATCAACAACTTCATTCAAGAGAATGACAATAGTGAGACAACATACCAAAACTTATGGAACACTGCAAAAGCAGTTATTAGGGGAAGTTTTATATCTCTGAATGCTTACATAAATAAAATAGAGAAAGAGGAGATCAATGACTTGGGCTTGCAGTTGAAAAAGCTAGAAAAAGAACAAATTGAAAATCCCCAAGTAAATACCAAATTAGAAATACTGAAAACCAAAGGAGAGATCAATAAAATTGAAATTAAGAAAACTATTGAATTAATAAATAAAACTAATAGTTGGTTTTATGAAAAAACTAATAAAATTGATAAACCTTTGGTTAATCTGATCAAAAAAAAGAAAGAAGAAAACCAAATTACTAACATTAAAAATGAAAGGGGTGAACTCACCTCCAATGAGGAGGAAATTAAAACAATAATTAGAAACTACTTTGCCCAACTTTATGCCCACAAATTCGATAATCTAAACGAGATGGATGAATATTTTAAAAAATACAAATTGCCCAGATTAACAGAAGAGGAAGTTGAATACTTAAACAACCCCATCTCAGAAAAAGAAATTGAACAAGCCATCAATGAACTCCCTAGGAAAAAATCTCCAGGGCCAGATGGATTCACAAGTGAATTCTATCAAACATTTAAAGAACAGTTAATTCCAATACTACATACACTATTCTTGAAAATTGGGGAAGAAGGAGTCCTCCCAAATTCTTTCTATGATACAAATATGGTTTTGATACCCAAACCAGGAAGAGACAAAACAGAGAAAGAAAATTATAGACCAATTTCCCTAATGAATATAGATGCAAAAATTTTAAATAAGATTTTAGCAAAACGAATACAGCATCTTATCACGAGATTAATACATTATGATCAAGTAGGATTCATACCAGGACTACAGGGCTGGTTCAATATTAGGAAAACTATTAGCATTATCGATCACATCAACAACAAAGCTAACAAAAACCACATGATTATCTCAATAGATGCAGAAAAAGCTTTTGACAAAATACAACATCCATTCCTACTAAAAACATTGGAGAACGTAGGAATAAAGGGAACTTTCCATAAAATAATAAGCAGTATCTATCTAAAACCTTCAGCAAGCATTATATGCAATGGGGATAAGCTAGATGCATTCCCAATAAGATCAGGGGTGAAACAAGGTTGTCCATTATCACCACTATTATTCAATATGGTACTAGAAATGTTAGCTGTAGCAATTAGACAAGATAAAGATATTCAAGGAATTAGAATAGCCAAAGAAGAAACTAAGTTATCATTCTTTGAAGATGATATGATGATTTACCTAGAGAATCCCAGAGATTCAAGTAAAAAATTACTTGAATTAATAAACAACTTTGGCAAAGTTGCAGGGTACAAAATAAACCCACACAAATCTTCTGCATTCCTATATATTAGCAACAAAGTTCAACAGCAAGAGATAGAAAGAGAAATCCCATTTAAAGTTAGGGTAGACAGTATAAAATACTTAGGAGTCTACCTGCCAAAACAAACCCAGGGACTATATGAACACAATTACAAGACACTTTTTGCACAAATAAAGTCAGATTTAAGTAAGTGGAAAAACATTAGTTGCTCATGGGTAGGCCGTGCTAATATAATAAAAATGACAATTCTACCCAAATTCATATACTTATTTAGTGCCATACCAATTAAACTATCAGACAATTACTTTCTAGAGCTGGATAAAATAATATCAAAATTCATTTGGAAAAACAAAAGGTCCAGAATATCAAAGGGACTAATGAAAAGAAATGCCTGGGAAGGTGGCCTAGCGCTACCAGACCTTAAACTGTACTATAAAGCAGCAATTATCAAAACCACTTGGTATTGGCTAAGAAACAGAGAGGTAGACAAGTGGAATAGACTTGGCACTCAAGATGCAGTAGGCAAGGAATATAGCAACCTTCTGTTTGATAAACCCAAGGACCCCAGCTTCTGGGATAAGAACTCATTGTTTGAAAAAATTGCTGGGAAATCTGGATAACAGTGTGGTGGAAATTAGGCATAGACCCATACCTGACACCGTACACAAGAATAAAGTCCAAATGGGTACATGATTTAGGTATAAAGATTGATACCATGAATAAACTGGAGAAGCAAGGAATAGTGTATTTATCAGATCTATGGAGAAGGGAAGAATTCTTTACTAAAGGAGAGATAGAATGCATTATGAAATGCAAAATGGATAACTTTGATTACATTAAACTGAGAAGTTTTTGCACAACCAAACCCAATGCAACCAAAATCCGGAGGGATGTAGTAAATTGGGAAAAAATTTTTACAGCTAAGCTCGGGGATAAAGGCCTCATTTCTAGAATATATAGAGAACTGACCCAAATGTATAATCATACAAGTCATTCCCCAATGGTCAAAGGATATGAACAGGCAATTTTCAGAGGAAGAAATTAAAGCTATCTATAATCATATGAAAAAATGCTCTAAATCACTATTGGTTAGAGAGATGCAAATCAAAACAACTCTGAGGTACCACATCACACCGATAAGATTGGCAAACATGACAGAACAAGAAAATGATAAATGCTGGAGAGGATGTGGGAGAGTGGGAACACTAATTCATTGTTGGTGGAGCTGTGAGCGCATCCAACCATTCTGGAGAGCAATTTGGAACTATGCCCAAAGGGCTACAAAAATGTGCATACCCTTTGACCCAGCAATATCGCTACTAGGACTATATCCCCAAGAGATCATAAAAATGGGAAAGGGTCCCACATGTACAAAAATATTTATAGCAGCACTCTATGTAGTTGCCAAAAACTGGAAGTCAGGGGGATGTCCATCAATTGGGGAATGGCTGAATAAATTATGGTATATGAATGTAATGGAGTACTATTGTGCCATAAGAAATGATGAACAAGAAGACTTCAGAGAGGCCTGGAAGGACTTATATGACCTGATGCTGAGTGAAAGGAGCAGAACCAGGAGAACTTCATGCACAGCAACAACCACAGTGTGTGAGAGTTTTTTCTGGTAGACTTAGATTTTTGTAATAACACAAGAACTTCTGAAAAAAAAAAAAAATCCCAATGGTGGACCTCAAGGCAAAATGCCTTCCACACTCAGAGAGAGAAATATGGAAGTCACTCACATAATGTAGAAGATCATGTTTGTGTATGTGTATCTGTTTGTGTATCATGTTCTGATTTGTTATACGGATTCTTTCATTTATCTTAGTCTGACTACATAGCATGACTATAGTGAAAATATACTCAATAGGAAAGTATATGTAGAATCTATACAGAATTGTATGCAGTCGTGGGGAGGGAGGGAGGTAGTAGGGGGTGGGTGGGGAGGGATAAAATCGCAATTGTATGGCAGTGATTGTTAAACATTAAAAAAATAAAAAAAATAAAAAAAAAAAAAAGAAATTTCCTAGAGGAAGGTAGCCTTGGGTGAAATTTGACATTGATGGAAAAGTAAAGTTTTAATGCTAAATTTGATTTTATGATTGCCATTTAATCAGGAACTAGAACATGTATAGAAAGGCATGTAAGCCACCTAAGACTTGCCTCAAAAGATGTTCCTTAGCCAAAGTGAAACTATAATCATATTTGAAACCTGGTTATCAGAACTTGCCAATTTTAGATGCTATGGGACTATTAAGTGACTTTTCTTCTGAGTCTAACTCCAGGTATGGGTAGCAAGAAAGGCGATCTGGGCCTCCAATACATGATGCTAGTAAGCTGATGAGATGCTGGTATGAACTGCATAGGTGATCTCAAGGGAAGGGTGGGAGAGTGGCTGTTCAGCATGGGCTAAGGTGGGATTTTCCTGACTCAATCTCCCCACTGACACCTGGCAGACTTTAAGCCTGAATGAATGCAAGTGGATAATCTACTCCTGCCTGGAATTGACATGAAGTTGCTCAGATATTGTTTCCCTGCAATGTCCCTACTTTTAGTGGCAATTTCCTGTAGTCAAAAGGTTTGTAAGCTTAATACCAGATCTATTCAATTATAGATTATAGGTAGAGGAACATCCAAGGTTGTCTAAAATTAAGCTATTAGGCATAGGACTTTAGACCAACAACAATAAGTTAGGGTCCTTTAATTCTTAGTAATACTGTGGAGACAATTAGGTCAAGAGCTTGTTAAGTTAGCAACATAAATATTATTTGTGTCTCAGTTGGTTAATGTCTAAAAAAAAAATTTCCTTTTGTGGTCCGTATTGTAAATGCTTTAAAAAGAAGTATCACCTGACCAAAAGTTGGAATTGCTTTATCTGTTATAAACTGTGTTAAAAATAAATTTTAAAAGAAATAATTTTATATAATTATATAATTTATAATTAAATAAAATAAAAATAATTATTTAAAAAAAAGTGAAATTGTAAATAAGGTACTCAGGAATTACAAAACATAAATAAAAGCCAACTTTACAGAAATAGAATTAAAACAATAAGTTTTGTAGTGGTTAAAGATATAAAACCTCTGATAGCATAATCATGTACTCACCCAGAGAAATAGTAGCTCCTTGCTATGAAAGCCTAGACATACTTTCTGATACTTTAGCTATGTCTTTTTATTTCTGGCAGCAAAGCAAAGAAATTATCCCCTTGCCTCCAAAAGGATGAGCCCAGAAATTGCTCTAAAGTGACCACCTGGTGTATAGGCTCTTCTTTAGGAAGATAAAATAAGGGGGTAAGGACAGGAGAGGATGAGGCTCTAGCTGCAGCAGCAATAAAATCAAACTTATTATCACACACATATACACACACTGTCTTCTATGAAAAAGACTGCTGTTTCTCCTCAGTGATAACCCAAATACCCTAACTCTCAACCACATTCCTGGTATGGCCACAGAAGACAGCAGTGAGCTTGGTAACAGAAGTGTAAGAATTCTATCTACACCTACGTTTCCTCCATTACTATTTAGGTAATGGAGAAATCCCTCAAGTGTGATGAGTGGTTACAGAGCCTAAATCTCTGTACTAAGCAAGATAATCCTTTTATTCATCCTAAAGTTATTTGTTAGATAGTACAGAGCATAGAGTGTTTGGTTTAAAGTCAGGAAAACTTTCTAAGTTTAAATCTGGCTTCAGACACTTACTAGATGTGTGACCCTGGGGAAGTCACTTAACCCTCTTTGTCTCATTTTTCCTTATCTGTAAAATGAACTGGAGAAGGAAATAATAAACCAATCCATTATCCTTGCCAAGAATGCCACAAATGGGGCAAAGATGTGTTGAAAACAAATGAAAAATGAATGAACAACAAAAAAATTATTCTCTATTGCACTCACCACAGCAGTTGTCCAAAGCAGTTCTCAGTTCTCATCCATCTTTTCAACTGAGGAATTTGTCATGTTTTGGTGAGGAAGCATAGATCATTCACCATGAATTCATGCTTCTTTCATTTTTCATATTTCTAAGTCTCTTGACATCATTTCACATTTTTACTCTAATTTCTGATGAACAAATTGCCCTTTGCTATGCCAACCCATTCTTTCGAGACATGCCTATGATCCCACACCTAGAACCTCTGGTGTGAGGGCTTGCAGAGGCTTTTTTAGGGCTGCTAATCTACCTTTGGTGTCTACCTGGTGCTCAACTCTCACCTGAGACTCCAAGAAGGTGCATTATACACAATGACAACACACTGTATATCATCTCAGCAGACAACCTAAGCCAGATTAAGGTTAACCAACAGACAACAAAACCTATCAGTGAATTACTTGTGTTTACTTGTGAAGTAAATCTTATGTGAAGATTTCCTTTAGTGGAGTGATTGTATGAGAACAATTTGTTCCATTGGCCATGACAGAGGCTGAATTAGGCACTTGAAACTTGGTCAGACATCTGGGATGCAAAGATCATCTTCTGTATCCCAGGCTGTCATTAGTTGTCCTAGCTTTTCTTTTGCCACTGGACTTATATGACTCTGGAAGAGAGAATGAGGCTGATGGCTTTATACAGCTTTGCCTCACTTAAACTCAATTCATAGACGAGGTAAGATATAACTCCATAATGTCATTGGTCCTTTTCAAAACTGAAGGACAAAGTAACAACCATATGATAGATTTTACCCAAGTCATTTTTGCTTTCATTTTAATCTTCAATATCTTCCTAACCACTGATTCCTTCCCTGCTATCTACAAACACATCCAATTCTCTTACAAATTCATAGATAAGAACACTCTAATATCACTATCATTATTTCTTCTCTCCACTCACTTTCCAACTCTTTTCATTGTGGCTTCCCCTTTCATCATTAACTCAAACATTCTCCATATGTACCTAGCGTTATGGCTTTTTCTCAATTCTCATTCTTCTTGACCTCTCAGTAGCTTTTGAAGCAGGTAGATGCTTGGATCTTCTATTGCAGAGGTGGAGAACTTGTGGCCTTGAGGCCACATGTGTACCTCTAGGACCTCAGGTGCAGCCCTTTCACTGAATCCAAACTTCAGAGAACAAACCTTTTTGTTAAGAGGATTTGTTTTATAAAAGTTGGACTCAGTCAAAAGGCCACAAGTGAGGACCTATAAGGCCACCCATGACCTCAAGGCTTCAGGTTCCCCACCCCTGTTCTAGTCTTTATCAGTCAATCAGATGATATTTAATCAATCAATAAATATACATTTATTAAATGACTACTATGTGCAATGCATTGTGCTAAGTTCTGAAGACACAAGATTTTAGTTGGAACTTAAAGGAAGCTAGGAAGTTCAGCAGTTGGAGCAGAGGAGGAACAACATTCTAGGACTAAGGGACATCTAGAAAAAATGACTGGATCTAAGAGATGGAGTGTTTTGTTCTTTGAGCAGTTAAGGGGCACAGTGTCGTTGGATTGAAGAGTACATGTTGGAGAATAAAGTATAAGAATGCAAAGGTGCAAAGGGACTAGGTTAGGAAAGGCTTTGAATGACCAATAGATCATTATATATTTGCACCTGGAGGCAACTGGAAATCACTGGAATTTGTAGAGTTAGGGGAGCGTGACAAGATTAGACCTGTGCTTTAGGAAAATCCTTCTTAGCAGCTGAAGTTGGGAAAGACTTGATGAAGGTAGACCAACCCTCAGGTGATTGCAGCAATCAGGTATGAGGTGATGAGGACCTGTACTAGAGTGATGGCAGTGTCAGAAGAGAGAAAAGGGAATATAGAAGAGATGTTTGGGAAAGGCGAAATCAAATCAACAACGTTGCTTCTAAATTTGATGATTCCTAAGTAGTTCTATACTTAAAGATTATTTAAGTCAGCACTTAATGAGCAGTATAGAGAAATCATTTTCTTCACAGATAGGAATTTTCAAACACTTGTACATACATGAGTATAAGCATACCTCATTTTATTGTGCTTTGCTTTAATGCACTTTGGAGATACTGTGATTTTTTTTCAAAGCGAACATTTGTGGCAATCCTGCGTTGACCAAATTTATCGGCACAATTTTTGCGATAGGATGTGGTCACATTGTGTCTCTGTGTTGCACTTTGATAATTTTCACATTTCAAATTTTTAAATCATTATTATTATTATATTTACTATGGTGATCTCTGATCAATGAACGTTGATGCTGCTACTGCAATTTGTTTTGGCATGGCAGGAATCCTGCCCGTATATGATGAGAAATTAATAAATGTTGTCTGTGTATTCTGACTGCCCCACTGAGCAGTCACTCGCTTATTTCACTCCTTCTCAATTGAACTCCCTATTCCATGAGACAAACAAAAATGAAATTAGATAAGTTAACAACCACACCGTAGTTTCTAAGTGTTCAAGTGAAAGGAAAAGTCAATCCATGTAGCAAATTTTATTGTCTTATTTAAAACAAAATTGCCACAGCCACTCCAGCCTTCAGCAACCACCAAACCATGACCATGATCAGCAGTCATCAACATCAAGGCAAGACCTTCCACCAGCAAAAAGATTATGATTCCCTGTAGGCTCAGATGATGGTTAGCTTTTTTTTTTTTTTTTTTTTTAGCAATATAGTATTTTTTAACTAAGGTATGTGCAAAGTTTTTTTTTTTTTTAAAGATAATACTGTTGTACAATTAATAGATTACAGTATAGTGTAAATATAACTTTTACATGAAAATGAGTAGCCAAAAATTTTATGCTATTTGCGTTTTATTGTGATATTCACTTTAGTGTGGTGGTCTGGGAGCAAACACAACAATATCTTAGAGATATTTCTGTGTGCATGTATGCATGGAGGTATGTATTTTGTGTTTGCAATTGTGTACCTGTATGTGTACATGTGTATTTATTAAGAAATCTACATTTCTCTCGAATCCTCAATTTTATTTGAAAATAATTATGAAGAATAGATTCCAATAATCCTTTAAGATTTTATTTTCTTTATCATCACTGTTATCTCTTTTTTCTTCTTTTATCTTAATCTTGGTCATTTGACTTTCCTTGTCTTTACAGTCAGGATAGTTAAAAGCTTATTAATTTTGTTAAGCCTTTTGAAACATTTTAGTTTTAGTAATTAATTCTTTAGTCTTTTTTTTCTCTTTTTCCTTAACTTTCAAAATTTCCTCTTTTGGGGGAAATGTTTTGTTGATTTTCTAGTACTTTATGTATTATATGCTTTAAGTTAGTCATTTTGTTTTGCTTTAATATTGTGTATTCTCAGATATATATTTTTTTCCCCTTGAGAACTGCATTAGTTATAACTCAGAATTTTTGGTTTGTTGTCTCCATTATAAAAACATTTACATAGTTTTATATAGTATATACTTTTTAATTTTTCTATGATTTTTTTCTATATCTACTTCATTATTATGATTCAATTTGATCTGTCTATTACTTCTTTCACTTATAAACATTATTATTTTAATGTTTAGTTCTGAAGGATGTGCTCAATATTTCTTTTTATATTTATTTCAAATTTTTCTGTTTCTTAATGCATCACAAATCACTTTGAAGGTACCATGTGGTGCTACAAAATCTGCAGATTATTATTCCCATTCAAGTGATGCCATAAGTCTATCAGCTCTAAATTATCTGATAGCTCTTTTCTTTCTATATTTTATTTTTCTCTGTTTTTCTTTTCAGTCCCTAAGAGAGCAACATTTAAACCTGCTACAATTATGGTATCAGTATTCTATATATGGCTTTTTGAAATTCTGTTAACTTTTATGATTTTAGATGTGATGTCATTTAGACTATGGTAGACAATGCTAGAATTAGTATTCATAGTGATTACCTTTTCTGATAGCTGAATATTTTTAATTTGTTCATTTTATGGTCATGTGTAACATTTTTGTTTTATTTCCCTTGATGAATCTATGGTAAATTTTAGTTCAATCACCTATGATACTTTTTTTTCATGCACACACACATATATACAGACACAGACACAGATGGAGATACATACACACATACATCCCTTATATGTGACGTGTTTTGTTTTACTCTGCTTTCTATTATTTTTATTTTGTTGGAATGCTTCATGTAGTCACATTAAATGATATTATTTTTAGAAATGTATATTCTACTTATTTCTTTTATCTCCATTCCTTTCTCTTTTAAGTAAGTACTTTCTGTACATGATAAATTTTATTTACAGGTTTGATAATAATCTCTTCCTGAAGTTTTTCTTCTCCCCTTTTCCATTATGTCTATATGTATAAAACTCTTTGAATATACTTAACTTATTCATTTCTCTATTTCTACAACTTATTTAAATATATATATATATATATATAAAATCCCCCTTTTCTTTTTCCTATCTCTTTTCTTGTTGAATTTAGCAATTTAACATCTCCTGATCCCTCTTCCTCTTAAACGCAGTAATATTAATGACTTTATTTTTGCTCCATTTTCTAAAAAAAATTTCATCTTCCTTTGTCCTCTTCATTACTTATCTTCCTTTCCAATGTCTTCTGAGTATTATAATGTATATTCATGTGCTACATAATCTTTGTCAAATTATTTGTTCTGTCTTTGTTCCTTATGGATTAAATCTTCTAAAAAAAATAGGTTCAAGTTTTCTATTCAGCTTATACATTATTGACTTTCTAGATTTCACTCTGTCCTCTCTTTTTTCCTTCTTAAAAATATTAATTCATGAAGCAAAGTCAGACAGCAACAGTGTCACAAGGTAAGAGTTTTCCTGTGTTCCAAGTCATGAAACCCAGTCCCACTCCTACCCTACCATAATCAATCTCCACCTGAAAGATGACAGAGAAGGTAACCACTCAATGCACAAAATTTCTTCAGATTAAACCACCAAGAGATCAAGAGATCCACCAAAGGCTTATCCTTCCTCTCCCATGAGAATGTTCTTCAGCAATACTCAATTATGGATTACTACCCCCTCCACCTTCTAGTCCTTTTTTATCATTTCTATCCCATTTTCCTACACCCTACATTCCTTTAATGAATAACTATGAGAACTGCTATCCTTTCACGGCTGACTCATAGATTTGGTAAGGGCACATCACTGTTATGTTTTTGATTTACACTATCCTTCTGCCAACTTCCTCATTCTGCTATTGGCTCATAAAGAAGACTGATTCAACTGTAGTGGATTTTTAAATTTAGTCCATTATACATAAACTCAATTCCTCAAATAAAATGCCACTAAATTGGAGAGAAGTAACAATGGTTCCCCTCCCCACACCTTTTTAAGGGGAATACAGTAGTTTTCACACTATAAGCCACTTAGCTTGATTATGATTACTTGGAAAATTCTAGAACATAGATAAATGATTGATGAACATCTAATAAAATAAAATACACATATATGCATATACATGTACATATTATATATACATATATACAGATTGATATGTACATACATACATATATACATACCCACATAGAGACATATATTATGAAATCAAGCAAGGCTTCTTTAAAAAAGGCCATGCTAGACTAAAATTACTATTTTGTCAGAATTACCAAACTAATAAACTAGAGAAAACTTTAGAAAACAAAACTTTTGACAAAGTAGGTCACATTTTTTTCTTGCAGAAATTATAGAGAGATATGCCAGTTAGATAAAAATATAATTGGATAAATTCAGAACTGATTGGATGGATAGAATCAAAGAGTAAATGTTAATGGTTTAATGTCAATGTTGTAGGAGTTTTCTAGTGCAATATGCCAAAAATTTATGCTTGAACATATGCTGTTTAATATTTTGTCAATCATTTAGATGTAAGACATGCTGATCAAATTTTTAGATGACATAAAGTTAGGAGAAATAGCTCACACCCTTGTCAACAAAGTTAGTGTCCAAAAAGCATTGGACTGAATCTGAAAGATCCAAGATATATAAGGGATATGTTGAGAATAATCTCATAAGGAAAGCATTAACATTAAGGAGACTTCGTAAAGATTAATTAATTAATTTCTCTGAATTATGCAGTAACATAGACTTCTTGCAAAAGATGGGATTTTAGCTAAGATTTAAGGATGGCAGAGATGACAAGAGGAAGAAATGATGAGGGAGACATTGGGGGAAATTGGGATTGAGCCAGTGAAAATGATGAAATGTATGTAAATAATATTAAGGTGACTGATGTTACTAAATTATAAAGTATGATATGGAGAGTAAGATTTAAGAAGTCTGTAAAGGGAGGAAGGGTCCAGGTTATGAAGGGCTTTAAAAACTGAAAAGTGTAGTTTATATTTGCTATAGAAGCAATAGGGAACCACTGAAGTTTCTTGAATGGGGGATTAACAGAATCAGATCTGAACTTTATGAAGATCATTTGGATAGCTAAATGGAACATGAACTAGAATAGACAAGGATTTGATGTAGGGATATTAAACAGAAGGCTTTACTGCAGATATCGGCATGAGGTAATAAGGAATATCCTCAAAATGTAGATGTCTCCTGAACCCATGATAGGGACAGTGGCTGCCGGTCTGGTACTAGCTGTTAGTGAGGGAGAAGGAGAGGCTTGCACCAACATTTCTAGGAAGCAGCTAAAACAATGCTCATCACAAGACGAGGGCTCTGCTGGCCCTATAACTCTCTTGTAAGAACTAGACTATAAGACAGGGAAGAGAAATTTCTGAACAGCTCTTGTTGTGACTTGTAAATGTGATCCAGAATGTCATAAACCTTGGACTCAAGCTGGCACTAAGGGGACATTACAAAGGCCAGGAGAGTGATGAGCAGAATGAGGCTGGCTAGATCCAGGGCATCAGTTAAGAAAAAGGAGCATCAGTGCTGGATTTGTGTTCCAAAGCAGTGTCAGCATGTCATCAGGATTAGCAACAGATTGCCCACTCCCAACCCCAAGTGCCTTGTCTCTAACCCGAGTAGACAAGGGAGGTTTTTTAAGTCAGCTGTATGGCTATGCGGCCATGGAGAATTCTATTGAAGGGAAGGAGAAGTGAATCCAAAGTGTGGGCATGAACTCCTGTAGGGTAGACCTGTAAGGCCTTTCAGGTAGCAGAATTGTGTCTGGTATTGCAGGCCAGGAATCTGTGTCCTTTTCAAAGAGCCAATGGTAACTGGAGGTCATATTATGGTCCCCTGCTCTGACTATTTGAGGAATATCAGCCTTGGTACCTGGTCAGTGCTGGGGGATAGAACTTCTGGAAGTATGATGCCAGGTACTGACTTAGTACTCCATGTTTCAATGGTCAAGACCTGGAGCATCCCAGCTGTTGCTGTCTATGAGAATCCCCAAATTGCATTAGTGGCAAATATAACCTATAAATATAACCTAATCTATGCCATGTTCTAATCACTATCTTCTTGGTTGGAACATTGTAGACCCTATCCCTAGATTGGAGCCTAGATAAAACACTTGAAAGCTCACTATGGTTAGAAATCTAATAAACTTGCCCATGGTCCCAGTACTAATTGTAAAGCTAGAAGCCTCCTTTGGTTGACAGCAACGGAGTTGCAGACTTATCCTTGATCTGTATCCCCTAACTAACTATGTTGCTGTGGGTCTCAGACCTTGTTTGTTCATGGGAAAGCTCTAATTCTTAGGCTGAGGACTGAGAAATAGACCTTCAGGGTTACCAATAATTCACTGGTTTGGCACATAGTTGCCTACCTCAGTCCCAATTAATACACTGGAAGGCTTCTGAGGGAGTGACGGGGAACTCTTCTTTGTTGCACCCATTCCTCAGTGCCTACAAGCTTTCACCTTTTTATGATCTGGTATAGGAAAATCAATCCACTGATTTTTGTCCTTGGATTTCCTGATCAGCACCCACTCTTATACTCTTCTACTATTTTTTTTTCCCACAATAATGATGTGAGAGAACTGAGCTGTATTGTTTTTTCTTGATGCTATTGCCAATATTCTCTAACTTTCTGAGTGTTATGTGTTATATTTCATACCAAAAATTTGTAAGATATTTAAAAGAGGAGAGAACCAAAAGAACAGTATCTATATGCGATATACAAACTGCATAATAGCTATAATAATATTAATGAACACAATGCAAAAAATTCACTCAAACTTTGAGAAGTGTAATGACCAAAGGCTAGTCCCAAACAAAACATTTAGGAAATGTATTTTACTGTTCTAGGTAGGGGACTGTTGATTGTTATACATTGTGATTGGAAAGGCTTGCTTTATAAATTTGGGAAGATTTTAATTTTTTTAATAAAATAGAATTAATTGGGAAGGAATATAATGGCAAATGATTCTCATTTAAATAAAAGAATTAAAAGTAATTAATTGGGAAGTATGTTTTAAAATCATGGCTGCAGTGGCAGGAATGGAAGTGTTCTCTAATCTTTATGGCACATAATAATTTTCCTCTATATTTGCATCATTTAATTTTATGTTCTAATTAATTTCTATATCTGTCTTATCAGAACTTAAACTCTGTTCAACTAGAGAAAAGTGTCATTCTTTACATCTCTTTTGCCAAACATAATATGTGCACATATGTATGTTCATAATAAACATTTGCCAAATTGTTGCAAAATTGAGTGTTGATATGGGCAAATATTCCCAAAATGATTTCTCCCATTCCTGTCTCTAGAAGTAAAAATAATGCTAAGGTAGTGGAAGGAATTTGTATTACTGAAATCTTTTCCTTTCTCCTTTTAACATCTCATAATATTAATATAACCATAATGTGCATAATTGTAAGGGAAATTTTTTTAAGATCTTTCAGTAGAAATATTTCCTTGTGGCATCTAAATAATGATCTGAAAGTTAATATCTACAAAGTGCCCATGAAAGAAATAAAAAATGAATATTTATTAATTGGACAAAAGGACCTGAACCTAGAGGTCTTGAAAAGAAAGATTTCATTTATGATTAAATTAATGGAACTCTCTGAAAAATATAATTGAAGGGAAATTCAAGGAGTTCAAAATAAAAATCAATTACTTTGACTCCATCTACATTACATCAAAGCAAATGTTATAGTTTGAAGTTGATGTGCCATGTACGCTTGTCATCTTTTCCTCAGCAACTCACCCAGTATGTTTCAGCTGTCAAGAGAGAAAATAAAGAGTAATACATATTTCATATTTGATAAGCCACTGATGTTAAAAAAAAAAAGAAAATGCTTTGGTTAAAGGGACATTCAAATTTTACAACTTTGTCTATGACATTCTGGACAGTTCAGTAAGGTTACTAGTAAAACTAAGTAGGAAAAATGAGTTTATTCTGCTATGGTGTGTATCATCTTCCTGGGGGAGAGGTGATGGAGAGACCTCTTCCTCCACTTCAGAGCAAGCAAAGAAATATTCTGACGGTGTCTTCTCTGCCAAGCTGACCCTGTTAATTGACTGCTGACTGTGAGCTTTCTGAATATATTAAAAGGGTTATCTCTACCCGATGTCTCTTTTTGTGTCAGGATCAAAGTGTAAAAACAGTTATATTATAGATGGTTGGGTTAGGAAAACATGGGGGAGAAAACCTTGGCCAGAAGTAGAATCTGAATCATTTTAAATTATGCAAGATTGATCATTGCTATCTCTTTCTACCCATTAGGGAATGACTAGTTTTAATCCTCTTCAAAAAAAAAAGAGCTCAATAATTCCATCTATGAAGTTAGTAAAATATTGAACTATTTTTTTAAAATATAGTCTTTGTTATAGTTTAGGCCCTGCCTACCTAAAAATGCCAAAAACTATTGAGATTTAAACTCTGCCCACCCAGGGACACCAAGACTGTTGCAGTTTCCTGATATGTTATGGTGGAATTGTCTCAAAGAATTTAGAGTCAGACTACCTCCAATCCAAGTATAGGCATTTATTGAGATTGATGCCTGTCATGAAGCAGGCTATGTTCCAAGAGGAATCAGCAACTTCAGAGAAAGCAATTGGATTTTTATAGGATAAAAATGCAATTACATAACAGAAATTATGAATATTAAAAAGGCAGGAGGGGTTTGTTAAGGGATTAGTTAAAACAGGGAAGATCCCATCCTCTATGAAACTGTACATGTGATTATCCACAAAGCATACAGAAAAAAAAATCAACTTATTTACGGAGTATGTATATAAGATAATGATATTATAATCAGTCTTTCAACATCATAAGTTCACTCTAGGTGAGTTCTTTACTGTTACTGCACAGGTACCTACTTAGGGAAAGTCTCTTCTATTGTTTTGGGGTCCACATCTTGCTTGGGTATCCTGGTGGTATTGCTTTCTGATTGGCTGAGTATTCTGATTGGTCCTGTCTAAGGCTAGATGGACATGGTTGTAGTTGAGTGCATGGATATACCTGCAATTTCTGTGGGAAATATGAGGACTGAATCTCAGGGCAGTGGTTAGCTAGAGGCAGTGGCTGGGATCCCATCACAAGGACACACCTGTTGTTTCTGTGAGAAATATGAGTTCATGGAAACATCTGTTGTTCTACTGAGCACTGAGGCAATTAGGATATTGAGTATATGTGAGTGGGGGGCAGGGTAAGTGGCTAGGTAGGGACAATGGACCTGCTCTTCATTGGGACCTATAAGGAAGTTAGAATATTGGGGCTGGGGCAGCTGTATTAGGATTCCATTGGTCTTCAAGAACAAACTCTACCCCTGTCTCTCACATTAGACCTTTCCTAATGCATCTAGTTATTAATGTCTCCACTGGAGGGGGGACACAGAAATGACTTTATATTCCTACGTTGTTTGTTTATGTGTGCATGAACATATAAACATATTAATACACATATGACTGCACATATCTACAGAATGTATGCATGTAAATGTGCATATACATATGCATATTTATATATGTCTATGTACACATATAGTAAGGGAAGCTCTAGCACACTGAAGTGGAGTACCTGTGTTGAATTTATGGGAGGATAAAGATATATAAACAGAACTTTCAGACGATGAGCAGGCATAGATGAATTGCAGTCAGAAATGCTATAGGGTACTTGCAAATTGATGAGATAAATCCAATTAAAGATTTAAGTTGGTTTTATATTTATTTATTTGTTTTCACATTGTTTCCCCTAATAGAGTATTCATAGCTTGATAGCAGTTATATCCTTTCATTCATGTTTGTATTCCTGGTGCTTTGAACAAAGTAGATCACTGATAAATGGTTACTGAATGAATCATTGAATGAAAAATCTAATGTTCAGTTATTGTGAGTGTCACAAACATTTCTGAGATTCAGTTTAATCATTTATGAAATGAGTGGAAATATTTTTATAATGTGAAAATTAATATATATATATATATATGTTAATTATCACTTTCCTCCATTCGATTCCTTCTTTATACTGGGTAATTTGTCTTTCAGGACCACTAAGTGACACAGTGGACGGAACATGGTGCCTGAAGTCAGGGAGATCTGAGTTCAAATTTATCCGCAAACACTTATGACTTGTATAACTCCAGGCAAGTCACTTATTCTCTGTCTGCCTCAATTTCATTAACTGTTTATTGTGGTTCATGACAACACTTCTCTCATGGGACTGTTTTGTGGATCAAATGAGATAATTTTGCAAAGCTCTTAGCACAGTTTCTGGCACATGGTAACTGGTATTTAGTCAATGCTTATTTCCTTTTTCACAACCTTCTTTTGTGTTTGAACTTACAAAACTAGAGAGCATGAATAATTTGTACTTATCCTGAGCAATACCTTCCTTAACATATGTTGGGAGGAGGCTGAGGGAATGTTACACTTAGGTCACTTGAGAGCGACACCCACTTGGCATTCCTGATAGGCTGGGCAACTTGTTATTTTATCACTAACCTTTCCATTTTCACCTTGAGACTGGTAGAACCCTGATTACTGGAACCAAAGAGAGATTGTAAAATTTGCCTTTTCTCTGATCTCAGAAGAGAATAAACTTGTACTTTCCTGAAACTAAAGAAAAAAATGAGGGGAAAAGACATGCTATATAAAGAGAGAAATGCACACATCATGGGAGAATTCTGGCTGCTTTCAAGAAAACTAATTCTTTCGCATGCTTCTTGATTCTCAAAGAAGATTTTGATGGTCTCTGACTACTACAAAAAATAGTGTAGATTTGTTGTTTGCTGTCCATTGTTACTTTGTCTCCAACTAGATAATGAAACCTATTATTTGAAGAACCTCAAAGTCAAGGCAGAAAGTTTGATTCCTTTAGGCTACTTGACTAAGGTGTCTACATTATATAAGATTAAAGTATAGGAACTATGCTTCATGATAATGCCTGTCAAGATCCATATGTTTTCCAACAACAAATGTACGTAATAGGCAAAATCTTTCTCTCTTCTGTATAATTTAAGTAGAACATCTGTTATGGTTGCATTCTTCATAATGCTCAGAAGTATATATTTTAGTGTTTATCAACACAGCAGAAGATGAGACCCTATGTTTTAATATTTTATCTCATATTTCTACTAAAGTGAGAAATATTCAGTATTATAGTATGATGATTAAGATTGCGATGAAGGGACAAAAGAGGGGAAACCAAGATGGCAGAGTAAAGGCAAAAATTTGCTTAAGTTTTGTCACCCCAAACCCTCCAAATACATTTCAAGAATGACTTTAAACAATTTCCAGAGCAACAGAACCCACAAAAAGATGGAATGAAATGAATTTCCAGCTAAAGACAACTTCAAAGGTTGACAGCAAAGGTCTATTACACCAGGGTAAGAGAGGAGCACAGTCCAGCCCAGGTGCTCCAGCACAAACCTGACTCATCAAACTCAGAGTAGGCCTCTGGGTGATTTAAAAAAAGGAAAAGGACCTATATGTATGAAAATATCTATAGCAGCTCATTTCTGAGGGTTAGGGTTGTTGTTTTCATCCTTCATAGTCAAAGAGGACCAAAATAGTATCACTATGTCAGAATTAATGTACAGTGTGTCTGACTGTGGCTGATTATAATAATATGAGCTCAGAAGGTTCCACCACAGGTTAGGCACAAAAACTGTATATGAACATTTGGAATGGAAATATCTCTAAATTTGCACAAAATGTTTCATTTAAGTTACTACAACTGTACTTTGCTCATACAGCACAGTGCCTTTGTTGTGGACATGTCATGAGGGCATCTTTGTTCTGTGCTCACAATCAATTCAAAAGTTCTTCAGAGAGACCTTGAGAGTGTTCTTGTATTATCTTGTATTACCTACATGTGAGCCCTTGCCCTGTATGAGTTCTAAAAAGTCTTTTAGGAAAATGTATGTTTGGCATTCAAACAAAATGGCCAGCCCATCAAAATTGTGTTCTCTGCAGTAGGGTTTGAATGCTTTGCAGTTCAACTTAAGATAAGTCTTCACCGTTTGGTACCTTATCCTGCCAGGTAATCTTTAGAATCTTCCCAAGACAATTCAAATGGAAACAATTAAATTTTCCGGCATCGTGTTTACATACTGGGCATGTTCCACAGGCATAAAACAATGAGGTCAGCACAACAACTCTGTAGATTGATTTCAGTTTGGTAGTGAGTCTAATATCTCTTCTGTCCCACATTTTCCTCTCTAGCCTTCCAAAGTGAGCTAGCTTTGGCAATGCAAATATTAACCTTACTATCTATGTGTACATCTTTGGAAATTATACTGCCAAGGTAAATGAACTTGTACACAACATTCAAGATTATTCCATTGGCTGTAAACAATAGTTCCACATATAGATGGTACAGCACTAGCAAGTGGAGAACTTCCATTTTCTTGATGTCAGTTGTCACACCAAAATATCATAAGTAACAGATCCATACTCTGTTGCAGCTCAGGATCAGAGGCTGCTTTGAGTGTAAAATCATCTGAGAACAAAAGTTGCTCATCAACTCTCTCTCTGGTTTAGTCTAGGCTTTTAGCCTTTTGAAGTTAAACAATTTATAAGCAGTGTGGTAGCTGACCTTGGCATCATTTTTATTGTTGAAGGAACTTGACAACATCAATGAAATTTGTGTTTGGACAAAAGTTCAAGGATTTGACCAGTATTAGAAGACTTTTAGCAGCAGAAGATGATGAGAGTTTGTACTTCTAATGATTTCACAATGAGAAAATTATCAATGAAACAGTAATTCTATTATCACTGGTTACTGAATTGGATGATCTTGACGAAAAAGAAAAGTGTGTCTTGGGTTGGAAGATAAAAGAGGGCTCTTTTCGTCATCTTGCAGCGCTGCCACCATGGTGCACATGAATGTCCTGGCAGATGCTCTCAAAAGCATCAACAATGCAGAAAAGCAAGGAAAATGCCAGGTTCTCACTAGGCCACGCTGCAAAGTAATCATTTGATTCTTAACTGTGATGATGAAGAATGGTTATATTGGCGAATTTGAGGTCATTGATGATCACAGAATAGGAAAAATTGTTGTGAACTTCACAGGCAGATTAAACAAGTGTGGTGTAATCAGCCCCAGATTTGATGTTCAACTGAAAAATCTGGAAAAGTGGCAGTATAATCCGCTACCATACAGTCAGTTTGGGTTTATTGTGCTTACAACCTCAGCTGATGTCATGGACCACCATGGACACACAGGAGGAAAAGTCCTGGGATTCTTTTTCTAAGGGGTGTAAAACATACATACAAATAAAATACTCTAATGGACAAAAACAAAACAAAACAAACAAACAAAAAAAAAACATAGATAAAAGAGGATCTATCATTAAACAAAAAGCCAAGCCCATCTGACCCAAAACTGATATGCCAAACTTATCTGCCTAGAATCTACATGTTCTTGAGATTATATTAAGTATTTCAATATTCTTATGTATTCATGGTCTCATCAATACTATTTCATCTCTAGCAGTACAGATCATAGCCAATACTATGCCTGCTAATCATATACTTTTCTTGTAGTTGATCTAAGCAATGCAGTGGTAGACTTCCTCTAGGCATTCCATGGGTATCTGTGCATCACTGGAGCTTAGTCCTGGGCTAATTTCAGGGACTGGATAATCAATCTGTCAGTTCTCCTCATGCCTCAGCATTTACTGACAAATGATTTCTAAATGGATAATTATTTGATAAGCATTAAAACGGTGCCACCAAAGATGTCTCATCACTTATAAATTCAAGTGGGGTTTATTGAAGTATATAAAACACCTTATGGAATCCTAACATGGCACAGATGGGTGCTAGAATATAACTGCCTGTGATTTTCCTCCTTGGTTTCTGAGGCACCCTCATGTCTTATTAGCTTCCTCATTTGAGGGATAGAGGCAAATGTGAATCAATAGACAACAGTTCTTTATAGCAAAAAGTACAATTTAAGACTGGATTAATCTTGTATGTATATAGAACTGAACCTAATTCTTGACATTGTTATCCAAAAATACTTTCCCTCTGACTTAGACTTTGAGGTTGTGGGAATGGTATTTGCTGTAGCATGACTGGATAGGCTCATAAACAATCTTTCTGAGCTCAAGATTAGTTTCTGTGCACCTCAGTCTTTATACATATTCAACACCCTCCATGTCCTTGGAAATAGGCAGCTGTTATCTTGTTGGGACACCTGAACAGGGCAATTTTTAATATTCTCTTAAAGATGATCTTGGAAGAAACTACCATAATTTTAGAATTAATAGATGAAGGCGGGTGATTAGGGACAAAAGTTTACTGTAAAGCTTCTCATAAAAGTTAGGAAGTAGAGAGGGGATTGGCCATCTTCTTTGTTGCTTTAATTTTTGAATTATTTGTTTAATCTTAACACTTTTTGTTACCTTTTTTGTTACCAACATTTCCCACAGTACCTCTTCTCTCACTTAAGAAGCTACAAATATTCTATTTCCATTTTTTTTCTTTCTCCTGTCAAACTATTATATGAAAACTTATTTTATCTTCTATACTTCATTGTTTGGTGAGATATAATCTTCCACCATCCATCTTTGTAACATTTTAAAATGAGTTTGTATTCTAAACAAATATTTCCTTTAGCTTTCATTTCATTCTCCTCAGTAAAGAAATTAATTTTTTTTTTCTGATTTGAGGTGGTTTCTGTGCTACCTTTGTCTTCTTGTTTCAGTAATTATTTTAAATATGGTAAAACTTTGTGGTATATGGAGAGAGTTACATGCCAATTTATTTTCCTTTTCCCACTAATCAATTTTTTTTAAAACAAAAAAAAGCTTGTTTGACTTGGTCAGCGTTGGTAGCTATTTTAATTTGACAGTGTGAGATATGCATCTTAGTAATTTGGTTTTGCTTTTGACATTTACTCTAATGAGGCAATTTACTTATTTCACAATTAATCTTATTAGGTACCATTTTTCTAATACTTTGATATATGCAAATTGCTTTACATGTATCAACATCATTCCTCCTCAAAATATGATATGAAATAGTTATGACTATTATGTCCAATTTTTATGCATTATCTGATTGAATTTTATAATATTTATAATATTCTATCTATTCCAATGACATGTAAAAACAATATTTACATTCATTTAAAAAATTTGTGAGTTTCAATTTCTTTCCCTCCCTTCTTTCTCCTCTCCTCTCCTCTCCTACCCCTCATCGAGAAGGCAAGCAATTTGATATAGGTTATACATGAACAATCATGCGATATATTTCCATATTAGTCATGTTGTAAAAGAAAACACAAGCAAAAAAATGAGGAAAAAACCAAGTAGGTAAAAAACAAATAGTACACTTTGAGCATTGGAACTCCATCAATTCTTTCCCTGGAGGTAGATAGCATTTTTCATCATAAGTCTTTGAAATTGTCTTAGATCATTTTTCTTGCAGAGAATAATTAAATGATTCATTGTAGTAGATATAGTAGATTCACATAGTAGATTCACAGAGTATTGCTGTTATTGTGTACAGTGTTCTAGTGGCTCTGTTCAATACACTTTGCATATGTTCATACAAGTCTTCCCAGGTTTTTCTGAAAGTATCCTGCTCTTCGTTGCTTAAAGCACAATAGTATTCCATTGCAATCATATACCATAACTTGTTTTAACCACTTCTCAAATTGAAGGACATTCCCTCAGTTGCCAATTTTTTGCCATCACAAAGAGTTGCTCTAAATACTTTTGTACACCTATATGTCATTTTCTTTTATCTCTGAAGGATGCAGATATAATAAGAGTATTGATGGATCAAAGGGTATACACAGTTTTGGGCATAATTACAAATTACTCTTCAGAATGGTAGGATCAGTTTACAACTGTACAAACAATTCATTAGTGTCCCAATTTTCCCACATTCCCTCCACATTTGTCATTTTCTTTTTGTCATAGTAGCCAATCTGCTAATTATAAGGAAGTGCCTTAGAATTGCTTTAAATTGCATTTCTGTAGTCAGTAATGATATAGAGCATTTTTCATGTGACTATAAACAACTTTAAATTTTCCATCTGTCAGATGCCTGATGATCCTGATTTATCAATTGGGGGATTACTCTTATGCTTTTCAAATGGCTTCAGTTTATAATCCCTACTTTCATTCCATTTCCTGCTTTCATTCTAACCTTGACTGAGCTGGTTTTGCTTGTGCAAACCCTTTTTAATTTATTGTAATCAAAATTATTCATTTTAATTCTTTCTGTCTCTTTTTTTGTCATAAATTCTTCCTGTACCCATAGATGAGAGAATTAAACCATTCCATGTTGGTTGATTTGCTTATGGTATTAGACTTTATGTCTAAATCATAGAATCCATTCTGCTGACCACTTCCATTTTATGGGTTAGTTTATTCCATTCAAATTTATGATTTCTAACTGTGTGCTTCACCACTGGATTCAGATGACTCCAGAGAAGAAAGTGACACTTGTGACTTTGTGCAAACTTCTTTCACTTAAATCCAATTCGCTTATATGCCAGGGCATCATCTCCATTAAATCATGGTCTTCTTCAAGAATGAAGGACAAAGGAGAGGAGTAAGAGCCAAGGTGGCAGAGTAAAACAGGGACTTGCTTGAGTTCTCCCCCAAACTTCCCCAAATACCTGTAAAAATAACTCTAAACAAATTCTGGAGCTACAGAACCCACAAAATGACAGCAGAAATAAATTTCCAGTCCAAGGCAACTTGGAAATTTGACAGGAAGGATATATCGCCACAGGTTGGGAGTGGTACACAGTTGTGGGCTGCGCCAGCACAGACAGGGCCAGAGCATGCCTCAGGGGAATGAACCACTGGCACCTATAGTAGTTTCCAGACTTCTCAATCCACAAATTCCAAAGAAGGCCTAGAAAGTCAGTGAGAAAATTCTGTGGGACATGGGTGAAATAAGAGCATGGTCTGACTGGAGTCTGGCCCCAGCCCCAGAGCAGGGAGGTGGTGGCTGTGATGGCAGTGGCAACAGTAGCAGCAACAGCACCAGTTGGATTGATTTAAGAAAAGATATTGTATAGAAATATGTATAAAATTAGTACATTAAGATGAGTCTTGTTTTTGTCTTGGTTCAGTGATTTTTAAGGAAATGAGTAATCCCTGTGTGATTTTTTTTCTGAATTACATTCCTATGGCCTCATAAGGCATGTTACTTTGGTTGCTACAGTGTTTTTGAAAATGTATTTAAGGTATTCCTTTATTATGTACAATCCAAAATATTGGGGTATTTTGTATATTTCATGGACTTCTATGAGTATAGCATTCTATTATTTTGAAACTATGTATATGTTGCATGAAAGTATTCTGGTAGTTTTTAGAAAAGATAAACTCCAAATTAACTAGGCTTCTAAACCAAAAACAAAAAAAAAAATCAAGTAAGAGAATTAGATGAGAGTGATGCAAGAAAGTAATGAAAAATGAGTCAATAGCTTGCTAAAGGAGGCCCTCCAAAATACTGAAGAAAATAGACTAACCTAAATGGCAAGAGAGGTCAAAAAAGTCAATGAAAAGAAAGCATTAAAAAACAGAATTGGCCAAATGGAAAAGCAGATTCAAAAGCTCGCTGAAGAAAATACTTCCTACAAAATTAGAATGGAGCAAATGGAAGCTAATAACTTTATGAGAAATCAAGAAATTACAAGACAGAACCAAAAGAGTAAAAAAATAAAAGACAATGTGAAATAAATATCTGATTGAAAATACCATTGACCTACAAAATAGATGAAGGAGAGATAATATAAAAATTATTGGACTACCTGAAAACCATGATGAAAAAAAGATCCTAAATGTCATTTTTCAAGAAATTATCAAGGAAAAATATCCTTATTTTCTAGCAAACTATGCATGTACACTCTATGTTGAATCGCTTGTCTTCTCAATGAGAGTTGGTGGAGAAAGAAGAAGGGAGAAAATTTGGAACTCAAAATTTTAAAAACAAAGGTTAAAATTGTCTTCACCTGCAATTGGGAAATAAGATATACAGGCAATGGGATATAGAAATCTATCTTGCCCTACAAGACAGTAAGGGGCAAGGGGATGCAAGTGTGTGATAGAAGGGAGGACAGACTGGGGAAAGGAGTAATCAGAATGCATACCATTTCAGGATGAGGGGAGGGGAAAGATGTGAATAAACTTGTAACTCAAAATCTTGTGGAATGTTGAAAACTAAAAATAAATTTACTAATAAAAAATGCACTGCAAAAAAATGAAGCATATACAATAGCAACCCTCCATTGTAATTTTCTCCCTGTTTATTTTACTCTCTACTTTCACTCTGCCCCTCTTCAGACTATTACTTTCCCCTATCTTCCATCCCTTCTATCAGCACTCCCCCCTTCTTTTATCTTCCTCCTTTTCTATTTCCCTGTAGAAGAACATACATTTTTTACCCAACTGAGTGTGTGTGTTATTCCTTCTTTGAGCCAATTCTGATAAGAATAAAATTCAAATATTACTCATCAACCTCCCTATCTTTTCCTCCATTTTTAATGCTCTTTCCCATTTCTTTTATTTGAGATAATTTAACCTATTTTAACTCTCCCTCCCCATTCTCTCAGCTAATCTCTCTTTTATTTCTCATGATTTTATTCTTTTATACACCATACCATCACATTCAAATCATATCCACACCCTCTGTCTATGTATACTTCAAATTGTCCTAATAGTGACAAAAATTTTAGTGGTTCCAAGTATCATTATTCCACGTAGGAATCTAAACAGAGTAATATTTTTTAATTCCTTATGATTATTCTTTGCTTTTTTTTAATCTTCTTTTGCGTCTTTTAGCCACAGGTTTCCCTCCCTTTGTAGGTGTAGAAAATGAAATATACATTCTTGTAGCAAGCATAGTGATTTGTTCAGCTAGATTCTACAAAATTCTTACATTACAAGACTTTTACTCAGGGAGAGGTGTAGAAGTGTTAGGTTAGTGTACAATGACAAATTCATTTAAAAAAACAAGCAACAGCAAGATATTTTAAATGCATAGAAGAAAAATAAAATACAGAAAGGATGCAAGTAATTAGAAAAGTTTTATGACTATCTTGTTTGCATATACATACATGTATATGTAAATATATACACACACATATATATATATAATTTTGATTCCTATCAGTTTATAGATCCTCATTTATAAGTTTATATAAACTTCTTATAAAAATAAACTGTAGATAACAGAAAGTCACGATATATAATAAGTCCCTTTACATTGCATATTTTGAAATATTTGTGGAGGGTTTTTATATAATTTTAAATTTACACACACACACACACACACACACACACACACACACACACACACATATACTAGTTAAAGTGCCCAAAACTGAACCATTTATTTGTGGCAAGACTAGAGTAGCTACATTGTGAAAAGGATAGAGGCTAGAGCGCCAGGCCAGAAATTATGAAGACACATCTTCCTGGGTTCAAATCTGACTTTAAATACTTACTAGCTGTGTGACCCTGGGCAAATCATTTAACTCTGCTTGCTTCAGTTTCCTCATCTGTAAAAATGAGATGGAGAAGGAAATGGCAAATCACTCCACTATATTTGCCAAGAAAACCTCAACTGAAGTCACACATAGTCAGACACTACTAAAAACAATCGAACAATAACGATATCTCCTGATTTCAAGTTCATTATTGTTTGCACTTAAGTGCATCCATTTTTATTTACATGCTAAGAAATGTCTTATTGCAAATATTTTAAGGCATTGGCTTTATTTTGACTCAGTATAATGCCAGAGGTTAGAAATTTATGTACTACTGTTTTATCAAAAGGAAACAAAATATTATACAATATTTCTATCTTCAAAAACAGTCAAAAATGTTAAGTGAACTCTATCCCTTTATCCACTCTACATTATGCTTAAAGTAATGAATATATTTTTAAACATTTTGCTGGTTCTATTGCATTACATCATACTACGGAACTTCTTCACTTAAAACCACAACAACCACCAAGAATTTCTCTCAAGTTTCTGTACATGTTCATTGAAATTCCAACTACTCTGATAAGATCTCTAGATTTTGGAGATCATATCACATCAGGAAAGAACCTCATAAATCTTGCAATTAATCAGCACTAAGCCTAGAAAGTTTAGAAACATTATATCCTTTCACAAAACCTGCCACTAAATATAAGAATTAAATCAAATAAATTTAATTAATTACTCTCTTATTGAAAGATCAATAGTGGATCTTTTTTTTAAACCAAAGAATTAGTTATTAATGTAAGTGGCTGCCTACCCATTGATCTAATATATAACATTATAATAGTTTGAAAATTGGGCAAATCCATGTGGTAAATATCATGCAACAGTTTTCATCAGTCTTGAGGATATTGGCCTAGACATAGGTGTGAGGAAGTATAGTATGGGGAAAGTGAAGGAGAAAGTGTTAAAGGTCTAATTAAGAAATAGATTATTTTTTTAAGTGGGGGAACAATTGTTATATGGAGAAAAAAATCAAGAAATTTAAAAATAATGTCTTTCCAGCCTTACTAAAACATGCTTTCCTGTGGTTGCAGAAGATTTACAGAAGCACAAGAGAAGAGAACAGAATTATTTTTCTCTCATTAAAAAGCTGAAATATTACTGCAAGAAATAGTCACAAATTCACAGAAAAGATATGTGTTTTTAACACATCCTATTTTATTTTTGCATAGACACATATTTTAAAAGGGCACAATGATATTATACTTCTCAAGGCCTCACATTACTCATCTAAGTTCTGGACCTTAAAGCTATTTTTCATGACCTGCATGGATCTTTACCCAACTATTCCTTGCAATAATACTTAAATCCCTGTAGCCTTAGTCAGATATCTCTATAAACCAAGTTGAACTTGATGCCAAAAGGTCAATAGAGGACTAAGCTTTCTGAAAGCGAACAAATTTGCCTGTGTTTATGAGAGAAAATGGAAGGAAGGAAGTAAAAAAGAAGTAAAGTAAGGGACAATAAATTTTCTTCCTGTTTTTTGTTTTTTGTTTATTTTTCTCCTTGAGCTTCTTGACTTTTGGCTCTTACAAATTAATTTCATTCTGTTTTTTCTAGTTTTACACACTGGCCCTGAAAAAGTAAACTAATTTAGTCATTTTATTACATTGGTTCAACCTATCCATGAACACATAATATCTCTCTGATTATTTATATTTTTCTTTCTATAAAGAGTGTTTGGTAGTTGCATTTGTATACCTTTCATTTCATTGTGTAGCTTTCCCGACAAGAGCACATCTAAATAATTAAAAAATTCTATTGGTATTGTAAATATAATGCCACTGTTTCTTCCACTTGAGTTTTGTTTGTAACATATAGAAAATGTTTTTTTAATTGTGTAGGTTTGATTTTTGTACAACACCTTTGTTGAAATTATTCCAGTTTATTTAAACTTATACTAGTGGTCTCATAGTAAACCATCATAATATTTTTTTTTAATTTAGTTCTCTCTTTCTATACATCATTAGCAAATTTTTTATCTTATCTTACTGATACAGCTATCATTTCTATCATGATATCAAATAGCAAGTTTTATTTAATAGACCTCCTTGTTTTAATCTTCTTTTTTGTTGAAGAGGCATCTAGTGAATTCCCGTTACATAGGATATTGGTTTTCCACAGATAATAATTAAAATACTATCTATCCCTATGTTTTCTATATTTCAAGCAAGAATAACTGTTTCATGTTATCACAGCAGTTTTGCTCATTTTTGGCATGAATGTATTATTTATTTTCTTGCTATTAATATGGTTCATTATGTTGTTAGGTTTCCTAATATTTCCCCAAAATTGAAACAATTATCTATAGTGAAAGTATTATATATTTTGATGAGATGGGATGTAATGCAAAATAGAAAGTTAGAATATTTATTGTTTAAAGATCCCATGACTCCTGGCAGCTTTTCAGCAATGATAAATTTTCTATGATTGTCACTCAAGGCCATATAAGCAGTTTTAGGTTTCAAAACTACACATTTGAGAATGTGACAATTTTTGCTATTTCACACTTCTTAGTTCTCTTTTGCCAATGTCTCTTCCATCCAATAAATATTCAGTCACAAAACAAAGCTTAATTTGTGTGAAAAACACTGAGTTCAGGTAATATGGTATGGTTGAATAAAGGTACAGTTTTGTTACTACATCATTTCTCCTCAGATTATGATTTGTTATATTTATGAGGATGGATTTGATTGAATAAATCAACTGCCTCACCTCTTCCTACTTAAAGTAAATTATAAGACATCCTAATACTTTAACAAGGTGCTAATCATTCTCAATCCACTGATAACACACAATAGATTAAATATAATTTATCCTTGGAAGAAATGGACTGACATTTAATGGAAGAGTATTTCCATTGATTTAGAAATCTTAGCATGCCCTGTGAGTCATCTATAAAATAAAAGATCTTCTTAGAACTCAAGTTATTTGAGATTTTGGAGATTCATGTTGCAATGAACAGTAAATGAGGAGAGAAAATTCCAGCTAAATCTCCCCAAAATTAGTGACTGGAAGGAGTGAGCAACAATTCTTTCACCTTGGTCTCCTCCACTGTCAACCCTAACCAGAGGCTGATCTCTTGAACCTTGTAGGACTACAGCACTTCTCAGTTTACCATTGACACCTTAGCAGCATCTCTGGAACTGTTGGCAGATTATATATACATGTATATATATACGTATACATACACACATGCGTGCTATGGTTTTGGCATAGCTTACCAAGAGGAGCAAGTCTTATGCCTGGCCAGCAGGCTGCTTGTCCTCCTGTGGAGCTCGCGAGTAAGAGAATGAGGTGGGAGAGCAGGTCAGTAAGCAACTCCGATTTATTCAAGCAAGCACTCTGATTATATAGTCTCTTCCAGCTAGCCCAGTGAACCATGGTAACACATATAAACAAACCCAAAATTATAGAAATGAACACAAGCTGGAACTACAGTGACAACAACAAACCAGGAGTGGGGCTGTCCCTTCCAGCGCCATCTTGTTCACCCTTCCCTGCTCCGGACTCAGTTTACCTGATGTCCATCAGTGTGGCATTCCAGATGGTGCGGCAGTCAGCGCCCCTTACACATGCACACACTTACATATACATATATACACACACTTGTATACATATATACATATACACACATCTATATGTGTGTGTATATAGGTGTGTGTATGTATTTATGTATGTGTATATACACACATATATGTATGTGTGTTTGTGTGTATATATACATATACACACCCAGATATATCTACATACATAGATATGTAACTAAAAACAGATTGAAATTGTAACTCTAGAAAGAGTGCAAAAAGGAAGCTCTACCATATGTAATTGGAGCTTATATAACATATAACTGGAGGTTTATTTAATATAATTAAAGAGAAAATTAATTTCCCAAAATTAGGATCTATTTTACCTTTACCCATATTCTCTTTAAGCTTGAGCTTGCTTTTTCTCAGATTCTATATGTGCCAGTGAATGAAGGTGTAACAGATTTGGGAGAGGATTTTCCTACCAACTCTATAACCTCAGTGAAATCCCTTCTATATATCTTCCTGATTAAAAGATTGTCAAGCAGTGGTGACTTGTTAAAGAAACAGGAAAAGTTTTTATATGTACAAAAATAGGTATAGTAGTTTTTGTGGTGGCAAAAATAACGAAGACCAAAGTGATACCTTAATTGTGGAATGGCTGAAAATTTTGATTAATAATAAATTATGAACTTAATAGAATACTATTATGCCATGAAATGAGAAAATAGATTCTTCAAAGAGATATTAGAGGACATATTAAGTGATGTAGAATGACATAAGAAGAAGTAAAACAATTATGATATCAGCATAATAAAGACAAAAAAGAAGACTATTATAAGCTGATGTTGAAACATTCCATTCACTTCCTGATGTGAGAAATTAATGGTGCAGAATGAGATACATATATTTGTGTCTTTGTTGGATATATATGTGTGTGTATGTACATACACATACATACTTTTATGGAGAGAGAGGGGGAGAGAGAGAGAGAGAGAGGGAGAGAGAGAGAGAGAGAGAAGAGAGAGAGAGAGAGAGAGAGAGAGAGAGAGAGAGAGAGAGAGAGAGAGAGAGAGAGAGAGAGAGAGAGAGCTATGAGGAGAATAGATTTTTGTTGATTATATGTATATTTATTACGAGGAAATTTCTTTTAAAAAAAATATATGTTTCATTTTTCACCCTGGATATATCACCTTTCTGTCAGTGCTGCCAGGACTCCTCTGAAATCATGGTTGGTTGTTATGTTGATAGGAATTAAGTCTTTCAAAGTTTTTCATTTTTACAACATTGTTATAATGTAAATTGCTCTTATGTTTATATCATTTCACTCTGTTTTAGTTCATAAAGGTCTTTCCAGATTTCTCTGAAACCATCTCTTCTCATTTTTTACAGAATAATAATATCTCATGCCATTCATATGTTATAATTTACCCAGTCATTTTAATTAGCCCATGTCAACATGGTAACTTCACTAAAATTGTGGCTCTGTTATATATCATCTAAATGTATCCAGGGTTAAAGACATATAAATTCTCTGACTACCAGTTTCCTTTTCTATAAAATGTGGAAAATAATACCTGTAGTGCCTTATCCACAGGGTTGTTTGAAACCCAAATGAAATATAACAACATATACCTTGAAAGCTTTAAATAAATGTTACATAAATGCTAGTTATTACACTTATAAAACTAGAACAAGAGTGAAAGTCTCATTTTTTATCATGTGACATTATAGAAATGGCATAAGAAGAACTGAAAAAGAGGACCTTCTCACGTTTGCTTCCCCTGTGTTTCTCTGTGGATAGAATACTTCCTTACGTGGAAGATTAGAGTCTTCCTTGAATTGGTCACCACGGAGAGTGAATGAGACAAAATGATCCTTAGCTTCCCATAGTGGCAAAGGAACACCTTTTCAAAATAAATATTGTAATCATGTGCTGAATGGTACAGCAGACAAACAAACAAAAAACAAAACCTGGATCTTGAAGAATTAAAGATCGGCACCATGGAGAGGGTACCAGGAAAGTTATGGGTGGTCCACGCATCTTGCAGCACATAAAACAATGAGGAAATCCAAATTAAAATATGATTAAATATCTGATCAAGGAATTGTATAATGGAGAAGATGAGATAATTATGCAGAATTTCTCATATTAAGTCATTCCCTATATGGCTTCTCCCTTCAATTTCATGATCTCCAGAAAGTCTTCTTTCTGCAAGATGAAATCATCTCTGAAACTTACAACTCAAGATTCCTTTCCCCTTGGTTTCCTAGCTTTGTCTGGTGGGTGAATTTGCGGTGGGGGGATATAGAAATCCATACACTTCCTGGATCCTTCTTTTGAGAAGGGCACCAAGGTATCCACTTCATACTTTCCTGTCCAGTTGCTTTCCTGGTTTTAAGGTCTCCAGAAACTCATCAATCTTTAACATAGTCAACTCTAACTCACATTTTCTCAGATAATTTCCTATCCCAGATTCAAAACTTCAGCATGTCCCTTTTCCCTCTTCCGGCCCTCCTTTTCTGGCCCTCATCCCCACTTTTTAGCTTCTTTTTAATGTGCTATCTTCAGCCATGGGGTTGTGAGTTGGTTGAGGTCAAGACTGTCTTACATCTTTCCTTGTATACACAGTGTTTAGTACAGTGCCAGATACATTGTAGACACTTAATTAAGGCTTACCGACTCTGACTCTTAAGAAATACTATGTAAATTGTAGAGTACAGTACTGATACTCTGAAAATGTTCAGAGAACGTAATGAAGGCATCTCGCACTTTGGGTGGTGAAATTTGGAGAAGATATTGGCAAAATTTGAACAGGATGGCCATAGATGTATGGGTTGTAATTTCTATTGTTAGAAATAATACATGAATTCTTGTTATCATATGAATTCATACACACATATATGCAATATTATATATAACATTATATATGTATATACATCACATGATGTCAAAAATATCTTGTTATAATATAAATTCCTATGTCCTAGTTGTCATTCACAGTTGTCTAGATCACTTTTTTAGACCCATTCTCTAGGTTCCTCAGATTTGCTGACATCTATGTCTATCCAATAACTGCTATGTCTTATGAAGAGCTGCACCAACCTTAACTAATTGGCTCTCTCCCTCCTTTGAATTTGGCTCTAGTAGTATCTTCTCTTATGTTTCCCTTTATGAACTATTTTCTGTATTTCTTAGATAATCAGACTTAGCTCAGTTACTATAAGATGTCTTCTACCTCTCAGTTTTTCAGCTTTTAGTAATAGTTATTTCATGCACTATTCCAACCTCTTACAATTTCTAAATACTTTACACCCTGATAAAATTTGTTTTTTTCTACCATATTACTCTTTCTCTATTCAGACTGAGAGGTTTTCAAATCTATCTACCTTTAGGTGAGTGACTAACAGATCACTCATACGGAAAGGAAAATGCACTATATATGGTAGACTATTATATCTTGTTCAGTCAACTGGAAAACTGAATTGAGATTTTACCTTCTCTTCCCTTTCTTATTATAATAAAAATTCCTATAATAATAATACTAAACACATTTTAAAAATCAACACACTTAGGTGGCACAGCTTTCAGGTTTACTCTCTAGGAGTTAACTATAAACAACTTTAATGTTTTGTATTTTACTTTTCTTATCTCTAAAGTGACTGGATTGTATTAGAACTCAAAGTTTCCTTTCAGTATTACTATTCTATGAATCCAACTCTTGGAGTTCAAGGGTTTTCAGACAGTTTCTCCATGCATGTTTTCTGTTATCTGTTTTACATATTTAAAAAATTGATAATACCTGACAAAATAATGAAGCTATTAAAACAGCTTTTAAATTCATATTTTAAAAATAACTAAGTCAATTGATATACATATACACACATATAGTTGCCCAAACATATATATGTATATATATACATATATATATTTTAGTAACTTTTTAGATTGATAGATACATAGGAATAGAGGGAAATAGATTTAGATAGATATATATGTATACATATATATGTTATTCATAAATATTTTATGTTGCTTACTTTCTTTATGAAAGACAACAAATTGTGTGGTAGGAGGTAGAGCTGACAATGAACAGAAAGTCTCATGACATGACCATTGCCCTCAAAATATGCTGAATCTAATTTTAAAAGACAATACCCTGGGGTCTGTATATGATTATGCATGTGTGTGTGTGTATACATATATATATATGTGTGTGTGTGCAATATGTATCTATTTTTCTGCATGTCTGTCTCTCTCTCTTTATATATCTGTCTGTCTGTCTATCTGTCTATCTCTCTATCTATCCTCTAGCTGTCCTTTATCTTAGTGGTCAGATAAAAGTGATAGCAACATAAGCTTGGCACATATTCTTATAATCAGTTTCTGGAATTCTTGCATAGGTGTCACTTTTATTTATTTTTCTCTGTACTAGTAAGGAAGCCAACATATGTAACTCTACCAGAATGATACTTGGCATCTCTACCCTTCCAGATGTTAAGAGATGCAGTTGGCTTCCCTGGCAGCTGTATCTGTGTCCTTTCCCTGGTCATGTCCCTTCTCTGCCCTCTTGATTGGCTCTTCTGTTAGCTGTGGTGACAGCTGTTCAGCTGTACTGAGTTTTTTTCTCCTTTGCATGATTATTTATTAGAAATACATCCCCATATATTTAAGCAACACTGTTCACTGGATATAATCATGTTGAACAAATTCCCTGACTCAGAAGCACTCTTTTGAGCTCACTATGTAAAGGCACTGAAAGACCAATACAGTAATCAAAAAAGCCATACAGGAGCCTGCTTTCTGATACCCTATGCTAGTTTGCCAAGGGCCACCTTGGCCCATTTTGGCACAGCAGCCACTGAATATAAAATGGCAACTCTCAATTTGAGGGAATTAAAAATCATCCAATTAAAGGGTGATTTTTCAAGCCATTTCAATACTTTGTGTGTCAGCCAACCAACACTTTATCTTCAATATCTCTTTGAAAAGGCCTACACACACACAAGAATAAATATGTGTGTAAGTGTATACTCACATACATATACGCATGTATGTATATATGTATGCATGTATTTCTTATAACAACAGGATTTAGTGGAAGTCCGCATAAAAAGGCAAGTTGCAAAGTGTCCCATGCTCAACAATATAAACTTAAGAGATAACGGAGAAGAAGACCAATTTTAGCTATAGAAAATGGGAATCATGACAGAAAGGAACAGACAAGAGGAACTTAGAAGAAAGGAAAGGAGAAAGGGGAAATTAATAAGTATGCATTAAGAGCTTATTATGTGCTAAGCCCTGTACTAAGTGCTTCATGGATATTCTTTCATTTGATCCTGGAAACAATCCTGGGAAGTAACTGCTCTCATTCTTCCCATTTTACAGTTGAGGGAAAATGAAACAGACAGAACTTAAGCAATTTGCCTAAAGTCACGCAGCCAATAAGGATCTGAGTGTGGATTTGACCTCAGTTTTTTCTGACTCCAAGCCTAGTACTATATCTACTCTGCAAAATTACTGGCTCACTCTGCATGATCTTTTATGATAATTGTCTGGTTCCAGTTGCAGGCAGGCTTCGTTTTCCTTAAAAGAAAAATTCGTTTGAATAATTATTTAGTGAGCAACTACTAACAAGGCATAAACAGGCGAGACAGGTGCTATGATTTTTAAAATCCTGTTTTCCTTAAAAAGTAGGCTTTTTTTCTTTTGCAGTTTTGTGGATTTTTATTCTTGCTCTTTGAACAGGGGTTAATTTTTCTCACGTTTTCTTATTCTTTGTTGTTGTCAGAATTGCTTAGATTCCTAACTTAGTTGTCCTATCTGAGTTCTCATGGATTGTGTGTCATATATTCTTACAGTTGGAGAGGAGTTAATGTAATTTGGCGCCTAGAGAAGCCTGTTTTTAAACCCTGATCCTGATATGTAGAGCTTTTCTGAACCTTAATTTTTCTTATCTATATAATAGAATACTTTCCTCAAAGAGCTGCTGTGAGGATCAAAGGAGCCAATGTCTGTAAGGTGTTTTGCAAACCTTATGGTACTCTATTAATAATGTCCATTTTTGCTTTTATCTTTATCTAGACACACTCAGAAAATAAATTTTCTCTTTAAAAATTCACAGATCTGGATATGGAGGCACAGGGCAGGCTTGGGAGTGAATCCATGGAGTTCTCAGATCCAGTGGAGGGCCCTCCAGAGAATCTCTGATCAGTCTCCAGACCTTGCTCCTGAGGGTGCTCCAAAGCATCCACTCAGACACATTCGTCTCTTCTATCTTGGCCAGTGTATCAAAGCAAAGGGATTATTTGATTTTCGAAAAGCAAGTTTTCTATTGTTCTATGACCTTGACATGTGTTTGGAGCATTCGGATTTTCTGTGACAGAGCACAGCAAATTATATGCAATGATTTATAGAAACTTGATAACAGTCAGTCCGTCAGAATCTAATAGATCACCTGGGTCAAGGAAACAAATCAGATTATCTGCATGACTGAGGAATTAACACAAGGAATCAGTACAAGAACTATGGGAAGAGTATCTATTACCCAAGTAAGACACTTCTTCTGAAAGATCACCATGTAAAAGGGAGGGTATGAAAATGTTGCTTTTTGTACAGCCAAAAAGTCAGCAGAAGGGAGAGAGTAGACTTTCTCTCACATTGGGTAGATGTGGGGCACTCAGTGGCACATGTGGTACATTCAGTGGCAATGCTCTGTACAAAGCAGTAGCTGTTATTCAGTGGCCTTCCCTTAAAGTCTGGAGTTAGTACAAGAACCATGGGAAGAATATCCATTCTCCAATATATACATGAAACAATCTACCTCCTATAGAAGAATATCACCAGGAGAAATAGAAAACACTGTGGATGAGATGCTTTACAGACTAGCAAGAAATCTTAAGAGATCAGAGAACATCATCTCTCACCAAGCTGGCAGATAATCTGTACACAGTGATATAGTCTGGACAAAGCATTATCACCATTCAATGGCCATACTTTAGTCAGTGGAAGAACTGTGAGAAGAGAATTCACTCCTCAATGTGGACATTAGACCATTCATCTCCTTCGGAAGATCACCAAGTGAAAACAGACAGTGTGAATGACTTCCCTTGTGGATGATCAAGAAACTCAGGAATCAGAGAACAGCATTTCTCACTCATGTGATGGACAGCTTGTTTTCAGTGCTGTTCTCTCTGGAAAAAACCGTGTCTATCCCTCTATTTTAGAAGGGTTCAGTGTAGAATATGAAGTGGAGTTTGTGGAATTTGAGGATTTCAGCCTTAATGAAGAAGGGCAGGAGTTGAGCCTGTCCCAGAGGGTTCTTGCAAGTTTGTGTTGTGTAAGTAGATGAACCCTCCCCTGCTGAGATAACATAGTAGCATGGACCCTTTAGGAGCCCAGGCCTCCTCACAATCAGACAAATGGTCAATGAAGCAACTCTCAGAAGCCACAGGTCAGGGAAAGTAATACTAGGGCAATGCCAACACTTAGCTCACTGGGTGGCTCAAATGATTGTTACCTCTCCATATCTCTGTAAGTCTCCTTGAATAATGTAGCGTGGGAAGAGCCTATGCTTTTCTTGAGCATCATGGAGTCCTGCATCATCTGTCTTGCATTAGAGGAAGCCTAAAAATGTCTGCATCATATACAGTATCATAGAGCATTTTGTGACCGCTTCATATATTCCAAGAAGCTGCAGCATGGAATTAAGCCCTGCCCAGTGTGCTGCCAACCCAACCAGCTGATTGTGCTCATTTTCCTGCTCCTGCTCTGGGTTCTCCCCTCCCCTCCAAACTGGTGGATCCCTTGTGCAGTGTGTATTGATATTTGGTTTGGTACCCTTTCCCCCTCAAAAAGGATTACATTAGCCCATTAAATGGTATAATTCACTTTTTTGGAGAGAATTTCTATTTAAAATTCTCTTTCTTTAGGAATGAACTTTTGGTTGCTTATTTTTACATTTTTTTAAAACATGACACAAATTTTAGAGGCAGAATGATGCAGTGGTTGGAGTGCTGGACTTGGAACCTGGGAAACCCAGGTTGAAATCTTACCTCTTCTAACACTGGACAAGCTTCTATGTGCCTTAGGTAGCTGCCTAAAGTTACAAACTTGGAAGTTAGTCCTAGACACTGTTTGGAACTGTTGGAACTTTGCTCTTGGTATATATTACATAATGATGTATTACTAATTATCCTGAAGTTTGGATAGTTCTCTTGTTAAGTGATGGTGGTCTTATTTAATTTGTGAAGACTGATTTGGAGGGTAGTGGATGGAGATTTTGCTATACTTAGTATAATTAACAAAGGTTATATCAGTGATTTAAAAAAATCACAGATCTCAGAATCATAGACCATAAAAAATGACTTCAGAATTAATTGAGTTTAAGTGACACTTGTCTAGGAATCCTGTTTAAAACTACAGGACAGAGCTGAGTATACTCTATATACTCTATACTCAGTGCTATTGCACTATTGGTGTGCTATTGCACACCAATAGAAGACTATTTTTAGTTTGATGTAGATAATTGATGACATTTAGCGCTTTCAGTTTTTCAAACCATTTTACACATATTACTTCATTCGATTTTTATAATAACCCTATAATAGATTTATTACCTTCATTTTACAGATGAGGAAACTGAGACTATTTTTTAATCTTTGTATCCTTAGGTACAAAGAATGAAATAGCTCTGAATCTGTATAGGTGTATTATCATCCATCTGAAATCCCTCTCTTGCCAAAGATATTATGAGCTATTATGTCAAATATTTTACCTAAATCAAGACACATTATGTCACAGTGTTCTCTTTCTGTGTCAATCTATTCATCTCAATAGAAAAAAACATTCTGTTATTTTTGTATGACACATTGATTTTTGGTGATAAGATGAATGAAATTGATAAGTATTATCAAACACCTCTCCTGGACACTAAAATCTAGTGACAATGTGAAAACTTATTCCAGTGGTACCAAGGTAGTAAATCCAGTAAAATTCACACCTCTTAAAGAGATAAAAGAAGCTCTAAGAGATGACATTTTAAAACTGACTGAGACATATGGGCACTGAGACTGGTAGTATGATCTTAAGACTTAGCCCTATGACTTTGGGAGCAGAACAACCAAAAGATGCTTTTTAACTTTAACTAGATAAGAAATTCTGTTATTCGTGTGTATGCACACAAGCTTGTGCATAACAGAGTCCTTTGGTAGTTTAGTGACCTCTATGGACCCTTTTTCAATATGATAATTTTAAATAATTAAAGGAAATTATAAAATTCAGCTAGCAGTTAGGAAAAATAAAGTTGTTTTTATTCCCACTCAAGTTCATAAATCCCCTGCAATATATTCATGAACCACTTACATAGATAGATTAAGAAGCCCCCATCTAAAGAAAACACCTTTTACAGAATCACACAATCACAGAACTTCAAAGTGAAAGGCATTGTAATGTCACCTACTCTAACCTGGAGCAGAAAAGTAACATTTGCAGTTATTCACTAGGGATCACTGGTATTTACATTCAACAATGCGGGACCACATTGCCACCCAAGGAAGTATAGTTTTATAAATGCTTTGCAACTGTTCTGATCATTTTTGACTCTGTGGCCTCACGTGTGTTATTTTCTTTTTATTACTTTTTTGTGGCAAAGATAGTGGAGGGGTTTGCCATTTCTTTCTCTAACTCATTTTACAGATGAGGAGCTGAGGCAAACATGGTTAAATGACTTGCACAGGTCACACAGCTGGTAAGTGTCTAGGTCTAGATTTGATGAAGTGATGAAGCAGCAGATGTGGATACATTGGGAAGTATAGCCACAAACATGCACACAGGTAGCCCAGGCCACAGAGTTGTCTTATACTGGAAACGGAAGTGGAATTTGGCAGCCTTCTGGGTATCTGAGCAGCCTTTTAAGAACCACACTGCTCACCTCCTGGTAGGAGGAAATGGCTAGAAAATGTAGCCTAAAAAGAATCTATTTACCCAAACCTGGCCTGTTTGCCATGGCAGGCAGGGATCCCATCCTGGGGTTAAAACACATGCACAAAAAGGTATAAAAATTTCTTCTGCAAAGATGATTCCACCTACCATTGGTACATGGAATGTGCATACACTTATGGAAAACACAAAATTCAGTAGATATGAAAGATAAACTGCTCTTGTTGCAAGAGAACTCAGCAAGTATCACATCTAAATAATAGCTCTGAGTCAAGCAATGCTGGCAAATGAAGACTAGCTTAGAAAAATCAGAGTGATACACATTTTTCTGGAGTGGCAAGAGTGAAGGGGAATGTCACGAAGCTGGTGTAGATTTTACAATCAAAATCTAGTCAACCAGCTTGTATGCCTACCAAAAAGAATGAATGACAGGATTATGATGATGCAATTACCACTTGCAGGAAAGTGCCACGCCACCATTACCAGTTCCTTTGCTCCCACCATGAGGAACTGAGGAGGTCAAAGAAAAATTTTGTGATGATCTGGGGACCTTCCTCATCCGTGTACCAAGAGGACAAGCTTATAATTCTCAGTGACTTTAATGGTAGGTACAGATTACTAGACATGCCAAGGAATCCTTGGGAGGAACAGAGTTGGAAATTGCAGCGGTAATGGCCACTTACTACTGACAACTTATGCCTCTCATAACTTACTTATCATCAACACTGTCTTCCCTTTACCTAAATGCAGTAAAACTTTGTAGATTCACCTCACAGCAAACATTGACATTTAATAGAACATTGTAAGGAGAAAATACAGACAGGGTGTAACAATGACGAAGGCAATGTGTGGCTGCAGAATGCTGTATTGATTATAGACTTATCATCTCCAAGCTAAATAATGCCATTCAACAAAAGCTGCAGTCCCAAGGCAAGATGACTACAAGAAGATTTAATACCAACAGATTACAGTGCTTCTCTGAGTGGGAGCACTTCATTGTTAACTTGGAGGTAAAGGTGAGCCAACACACGGCAACAACGGAGCAGAAAAGGAGTAGGCAGCTTTCAGAGATTTGATGTATACTACTTAATTTATTCATCTAGGTCAGAATAATCACAAACATCAAGACTGGTTTGACAATAATGATGGGGAAATTCAGAAGCTGTTAAACAAAAAGCAAAAACTCCACAGGACTTACTACAGGATAGTTCATCTTTCTCAAAGAAGGCAGTATTTAACTCCATCCAATGTAAAATACAAGGGAAACTTATAGAGATGCCGGATTTTTGACTCGGTAAGAAGGCAAATGAAATTCAGTTTTACACAAATAGCAAACAACCCAAAGCACTTTTATGCCAAAGACATATGATGTATCTTAACTACTCAACTACCCAATGAAGCCACATTGAATAGCAATGAAGACATGATCCTAGAGAGACTGGATAAACAGTTCCATAGTGTTCTCAACAAGTCATGATCAATCAATCCTGAAGGCATTGACCGTTTACCTCAAGTTAAAGTCTATCCCTCTCTAGCCACATTTCCAGCTAAAGAAGTTTTGAATGCCATTATTCTCTTCTGCTGTGGCAAAGTATCTTTTGCTGATTGTATTTTGGCTGAGATTGACAAAGTGGTGGGACCACTACTCATTTAAAAGTGACTAAGATTTCTTAAGTTTTATGGCAAGAAGAGTCCAAAGATGTTTCCATCATTCATCTCTATAAAGATAAAGGAAATAAATTGTACTATGACAATCATGAGTTGGTGTGGTGGTCTCTCTCTTAGCCATTGCTGGAAAGATTCTTGCCAGAATATAGGCTTATAGGCTGATCCTTCACCAGAAAAATGGTTACCTACCTGAGAACCAGTGTGGCTTCAGAAAGGACTGAATAATGGTTGTTATGATGTTTGTTCCTTAACAACAACAGGAGAAATGCCAGCAGCAGAACAGAGGTCTGTACACAATGGTCATCAATCTGACCAAGGCCTTTGATCCTATTAGTCATGAGGACTTTTTGAAAAAGTACATCAAAATTGGGTTGCCTGGAGAAGTTCATCAGTATTTTACATCAGTTTCATGATGTCATGCTTGTTCAGATTCTAGATAATGGATAATACTCTCACAATTTTGCAGTCATGAGTACAATGAAGCAAGAATGTGTGATTGGTCCCATGCCTTTCAGCATGATGCTTTCAGCAATATTGTCAGATGTCTTTAATGAGAATGAACATGGCAACAATTTCAGTTACTGCACTGATGGTAAATTATTTAACCTGAAAAAGCTATAAGCCAAGACTAAAGGGAAGGAAAAGATGGTGCATAATGTTTTTGTTCACAGATGATCGTGTACTACGTGTAGTCTCTGTTGCTGAGATGCAACAAATTATGGCTCAATTGCCTGCCAATAGTACTAATTTTGGTCTAACAATTAATACTACGAAAACAGAAGTTCTCCACATGCCAGCACCACAACAGCCATATGTACAACCATTGGTTAAAGCAAGTGGAAAATTTTTGAATACTGTAGATAAATGTGCTTACCTTGGCAGTATACTTTTTCAGGGATGTAAACATTGATAATGATAATGATAATGTATTGTGTGAACTAACTCATTGTTTGGGAGTCTCCAAAAGAAAAAGTGGGAGAAACGAGGTATTAGACAATACCAAATTGAAGGTCAACAGAGCTGTTGTGCTGACCTCATTGTTTCACGCCTGTGAAAGCTGGACAGTATACTGGTGCCATGCCAGAAAATTGAATTGCTTCCATTCGAATTGTCTGAGAAAGATTCTTTAGATCAGTGCCTAGCAGGATAAAGTACTAGGCATGGAGATCCTTTCTTCAACTAAAGGGTCAAGCATTGAAACTCTAATGCAGAGAGTAGGGCTGGTCACGTTCTTCTAATGCCAAATGTATACTTGCCTAAAATACTTTTATGTACAACTCTCAAAAGGCAAGTGTTCACATGGTCATCAGAAGAAGTGATAAAAGTATACTCTCAAGATCTCTCTGAAGAACTTTGGAAAGATTACTTGACTTGGGAGACGCTGGCAAAGGACCACCTGTAATGGCATATCTGCATCAAAGAAGATGCTGTGTTCTATGAGCAAAGCAGAATTGAATTGATTCAAAGGATATGAGAGATGTGTAATTCTATAGAATCCATCAGAAACGTTTGCGTGACTTTTTATGTCTACCTGTGGCAGAGCCTTCCAAGTTTGTATAGATCTGATCAGCCACAGTCAGACACACTGTAACTTGACTGTCACATGATTTTCTTTGAGAACAAAGGACAACAACCAAACAATTTTATGTATCTCTTTGCCACCAAGCAATAATTAGCTTTGATAAAGAGGTTTTTTATAGATATTATTGTTGTGTTCTTCCTTTGTTTTCCAAAAGGAGGACCATGACATCAGAGAAATGATGACATGACTTGCACTTGACTTTGTTTTGAGTGAGGGAAGACTGTGCAAGTTCACCAGCCTTATATTCTCCTCTAGAGCCATCTGAATCCAGTGACCAGATAGATATTCATCAGGATGACTGGAGATGACCCAGGATGAGGCAATTGGGATTAAGTGACTTGCCCAAGGTCACACAGCTAGTGAGTGTCAAGTGTCTGAGGTGAGATTTGAACTCAAATCCTCCTGACTCTTGCACTAGTGCTCTATCCACGGCACCACCTATGGCCATTCAGTGAATAGGCCTCTTTAAGAAGTAGTCAGGGAATGGGCCTTTTAATGAGTAAAAAGAAAAAAAAAAAGCCAGGAGGGTCCAGAAGATAGCCATTAAGTGTAGTTTGTGCTTAGAGTTTTCTTTCTTCCTTTCTTCCTTCCTTCCTTCCTTCCTTCCTTCCTTCCTTCCTTCCTTCCTTCCTTCCTTCCTTCCTTCCTTCCTTCCTTCCTCTCTCTCTCTCTCTCTCTCTCTCTCTCTCTCTCTCTCTCTCTCTCTACCTTAATTCAAGTGCACTCTGAAATGCATAGATTGGACAACAACAGATCCCTGACCAAGCTCCACTTAACGGCTGTTTTCTAGACCCTCCTGATTTACAATGATTTTCAATAGTAACTGTTTCTCTTTTCCTCCCATCTTGATTTAGTGATTTTTTTTTTGTTCATTAAAGGGGCCATTCCCTGATTTTAAAGATATTGAGATTGGTCTAAAGATGCTGTTCAGTCAATCAACCAGCATTTACTAAATAGTTATGTTATTGTAAACACAAAACTAAACAGTGGGAATTTGATAAAAAAAGACTTTAGTACTCTAGGAGTTTATATTCTGTTGGAAAGAAAACATGTAAATAATTAGATATGCACAAGGTATGGAGTTGACAAAACACAGTCTTAAAAGGAAGCAACTGGCAATGGGAAAATGAAATTGATCTCCTACAGAAGATTGTAGTAGAACTGAGTTTTGAAGCAAATGAGGAGATAGAAATGAGAACGCAGATCATTTCAGGCATGAGGAGTCATCAATGCAAAGACACAGAGTTGAGAGATAGACTTTTTAATGCTTGAGGAATGGCAGGTGTAGCCTGATTGTAGAGTATATGGTAAAGAGTAAAATGTAAGATGAACTGCAAGAAGTATAAGATGAAAATGTAGGAAGACACCAAATTGTAAATCCTTTCAAATCAATCCTTTCAATCAAAAGACTTTATATTTGATCCCACTGATGGCACAGAATTACCATAATCTCAGGCTTTAGGAAATTACTGTTGTTATTTTGGGGAAGATGGATTTGTGTGGGGAAATACTTGAGGCAGGGAGACTAAGTAGAAAGTTATTGCAGTAGCTTAGTAAAGTGGTGAATTTGGGAGTGAAGGGGTTATGTAAGATTTCTTCATAGGAAACATATTCAACAACTGGTGCATTAGAATGGTACAGTGAGAAACGCATGGAACTTTCAATCAGAAGTTCAACGTTGGTATTCTGGTTTTCTGACAATTTCTACTTATTCCTTAGGTTCATTTTAATAGTTTATTCCTCTGTATGAAGAAGCAATGAAAAACTATGATACTGGGTAAATGTGAAGCATTAGACTCAAGTGAGAGCTGCAAAGAAAAAAATATTTAATAATAAAACTTCCTAGTTTAGTAAATGGTTGTTAAAACCTTTACTCTGTTAGTCATAAATAAGCTAATATTAGCATCCTTTGGAACCATATGATCTGAGACCATGAATTCACCTTTGTATTCTTTTACAGTTATTGTCATTATAAGGCAGGGATTAATAAATGTGTTTAAATTACTACTGAGTTAAATAATGTAAGAATTTTGTCTATATAAGCCCTGCCTAAATGGAGAGAAACTATCAGTCCCCTTTAAAACTAAGTGAATTACTAAATCTAACTTGATCTAAGCACGCAGTTTTTTTAAAACAATCATGAAATGCTGAAAGATCCATAAGTAACTAATAGTCAATTCATTGTTTCCTTTATTCTGCTTCATATAAAGCTCATAGTAAAATTACATTTACAATATACTTGTTTTTCTTTGCAACCATGTACACATTTTAAGTTTTCCTTTTTTAGTGACTTTAAATGGAACCTCAACTACTTGGAATCATATGTATGTATGTATGAATATATGTACATACTTAATATACACACAATTACTTTTTAAGATTGTTTTCTTGCTTTTTTTTAATTAAGCAAACTTATTTCATCCTAAAGAAAGGAGGGAGACATTTTTAAGAAACCTACATAGACAAGGAAAACAATTTTCCACATTAGCTATGTCCAAAAACATGTGCTTAATTCTTCACCCTAAAGATATATCACCTTTCTGTCAGGAGCAGGTAATATTCTTCATCATGAATAATTAAAGATCAGTTGGTCGTTGTGTTGATCATAGTTCTTAAGTGTTTCAAAGTTTTTAATTTTTGTGTTTCATTATAATATTAATTATTCTTTTGTTTGGCTCACTTTCCTCTCCTTCAGTTTATCCAACTCTTCTTAGATTTATCTGACACAATCCTCTTTCTCATTTTTTTACAGCACAATGTTTTTTCAAGACATACATATACCATAATTTGTTTAGCCATCCCAATAAGACAATATCAATATCCTAAAAGTCATAATTGTTATTAACCAATACCCATACTGAAAAACTGAGATAACAGGTCAATAGAAAGGCAGTGAACATTAATGACTTGAATGTTATGATGATAGTTGAGAAGACCTATCTTAAAATGTCTCTTGGCACTTGTCCTCTTTGTATAACCAATCATAAGCTAATAAAACTCTCTAAATCCCAATTTTCTTGTCTATAAATGAGGATAACGATTCCTGCAATTCCTTACTCACAGGGTTATTATGAAATTCAAATGAGATATAGCAAGATAGTGCCTTAAAAACTTTAAAATAAAGTTTAGATATTTTGCTCATAACAGCACAAGAATGAAGTCCCCTTGTAATATCTGACATTGTAGAAAGTGTACAGTGAAAGTGGATTATTTTTATGTGCTTCACTAAATACCAGAATAGTTTGAAGGGTATACATGGTATCATGAAGCGTAATGCTTGTCTTTAAATTTAATTTTCATTTTATTTTTTTTCTCATATTCATGTAAACAAATGTTTTTCACATTCTTTTTTTTTTTTAATTTTGTGCTCCATAGTCCCTTCCTCCCTCCCTCTCCTCCTAACTTAATGAGAAGGCAAGTGATTTGATAGAGATTATACAAGGGCAGTGATGAAAAAATTTTCATATTACCTTGTTGAAAAAGAAAACACAAAGCAAAGACAAAACAAAAGACAAAACAAAAACCAAGAATAAAAAAGTTTAAAAAATATGCATCAATCTGAATTCACACTTCATCAGTTCTTTCTCTGGAGGTGGATAGCACTTTAATGATCAGTACTTTGAAATTGTCTTGGATCATTGTATTGCTGGGAATAGCTAAGTCATTTTCAGTCAACCATTTTAAACATATTGTCGTTACTCTGTATACAGTTCTCCTAGTTCTGCTCATTTAAGTTTGCATGAGGTTTTTTCTGAAAGCCTATTGATAATCATTTCTTATAGCACAATAGGATTACATCATGATTATGTACCATGTTTTTTCCAGATGTTTCCCCATTGATGGGCATACTCTCAATTTCTAATTATTTAAGACCAAAAAAAGAACTACCATAAATATTTTTGTCCACATAAGCTATTTTTCTTTTTTAGTTGATCTCTTTGGGGTTACAGACCTACTAATTGTACAGCTGAGTAAAAGTGTTTGCACATGATTACAGTTTCCAGAATGGTTGGATCAGTTCACAATTTCATCAACAACACATTAATTTAATTATTTTTCCACATCCCCTAAAATATTTTTCCTTTTCCTTTTCTCTCATATGAACTAATATGATAGGTATAAGGTGGTACCTCAGAGTTGTTTAAATTTACATTTCTTTAAGCAATACTGATGTAGGTTATTCTTATATGAATATGGATAGCTTTTACTTCTTCTTCTGAACACTGCTGTTCATATTCTTTGACCATTTATCAATTGGAGTATGACATATTCTTAGAAATTTAACTTACTTCTCTATATATTTGAGAAATAATCTTTGTCAGAAAAACTTGCTGTACAAACATTTCTGCAGTTTTCTTCTAATCTTGACTGCATTGGTTTTGCTGGCACAAAACCTTTTTAATTTGATATCACAATTATCCATTTTATATTCAGTAATTCAATCTCTTGCTTCATTATTAATTTTTCCCTTATTCATAAATCTGACAGCTAAAAATATTTATTGCTCCCCTAATTTGTTTATGATATCATGTTTTATTTCTAAATCATCTACCCATTTTGACTTTATTTCAGTATGTGATGTGACCTATTGGTCTATAGGTAGTTTTTTTCCAGAATTATAAAAAAGTTATTTCTTGTCCCCAAATTGTGGATATTCAGGTTTGTCAAATATTGAGTTACTATGGCAATTTGTTTCTATGCATTGTGTAACTAGTCTATTACATTGATCTACCACACTGATCTACCAATCTAATGCCACAGGGCCAGTTTGTTTTGATGATTCCTACTTGGTAATACAATTTGAGATCTGATATTACTAAACCACATTCCATCATATTTTTTTCATTGATTTCCTTGAAATTCTTGACATTTTGTTATTCTAGATGAATTCTTTTATAAACTTTTTAGGACTGTAAATATTTTATTTGGATAATTTATTTGAAATAGCATTACATTTTGGTATATTGTCTCATTCTCATTAATAAAATTATTGTTTCTATGATTTGTTCTTTACATCACTCCTTATTTAAGATAAGATTATTTAGTTTCCAAGAAATATTTAGTTTATATTCCAGTGGCCCCTTATTGTATATAACTTTACTACATTATGGTTTCAAAGGGATGCATTGAATATTTCTGATTTTCTTTATTTTGTTTTGAGGTTTTTATTCTTTAATGCATGGTCAATTTTTGTGATGGTGCCATGTATTACCATAAAAATATATATTTGTTTCCATCTGCGTTTCATTTTCTTCTGAGATCTACCCTTTATAACTTTTCTAAAATTCTATTCATCTTCTTAGCTTCCTTTTTGTTAATTTTTTGTTAGATATACTTGGTTCTTTGAGGAGAAGGTTGAGGGCCTCACTAATACAGTTGCATTGTCTTTTCTTTTTATAACTATTTTAACTTTTTCTTTAAGAATCTGGATACTATATTATTAGGTGAATTTATGTTTAATATTGATATTACTTCCTAGTCTATGGTATTTTTTAGTAAAATTCAATTTACCTGCTTATCTCTTTTAATGAGATCTATTTTTATTTTTGCTTTGTTAGATGTAATAATTTCATTCACAGTTTATTTTTTCCTGGATGAAACATAATAGATTCTTCTCCGGTCCCCGATTTTTACTCTATGTGTGTCTCTCCATTTCAAGTGTGTTTCTTGAAAAGAACATATTGTCAGATTCTGGTTTGAATTCATTGTACTATCAGCTTTTATTTTGTGGGTGAAATTATCCCATTCACATCCACAATTATAATTATTAACAGTGTGTTTACCTCATTCCTTCCCCTCCACATTTACCTTTCTCTTTCTATATTTTAGTCTGATTTGTTTTTGACCACTATCTCCCCTAATCTGTCCTTCCTTATGTTAACCCCTGTTCCCTTGCTTTATCCCTGCCTTTCTAGTTCCCTATAAAGAAAAATATTTCTATACCTAATTGAAGGTATTAATTATTCCCTCTTTGAATCAGTTTCAATAAGAATAATGTTCAAGTGATGTCTGTCATGCCACCATCTTCTCCTTTATTGTAAAAGTTTTCCTTTGGGGTCTCTATTATATGAGATAATTTCCCACATTCTTTTCCCCTGTATCCGTTTTGACAGTGCATACCTCTTTCTCTCCCTTTTGATTTTATTTTTTGAAATCATCCCATCATGGTTAACTCATATTTGAACCTTCAGTCTACGTATACTCCTTCTAATTACCATGATAATAATAAGCTGAGTTACAATTATCATTTTCCCATAGTAATGTAAATATTTAAATCTCATTGATTCATTATTTTTCTTTCATGGTTATCTTTTTATACTTATCTTGTGTCTTCTATATGAAAGTAAAATTTTCTATTCAGCTCTGGCCTTTTGATTAGAAATACTTAATAGTCCTCTGATTCTATTTCATTAAATATCCATTTTTCCCATGAAGGATTATAGTGTATTTTGCTGGATAGGTTATTCTTGATTGTAATTCTAGATTCTTTGCCTTCCAAATATTGTAGGATTTCAGGACTATTTTCCTTTTCTTTGAAACATTTTATCTAGCCTCTTTCTTTGATCATTAATTCTCAAATTTTCTCTCCTCAATTTAATTTTCTATAGCATTTGTTTTTCCAATGAGCTAGTTCACATATTCTGCTATGTACTTTACTTTTTTTATTTGATTTCATTTTTTCTTGGTGTCTTGCATAAAGTCATTAGTTTTCACTCACTCAATTCTAAATTTTAAGGAATTTCTTACTTCAGTAAACATTTGTACATTTTTCCCCCATTTGACCAATCATGCTTTTTAAGGCATTCTTCTTTTCAATTTTTTTGTGTCTCATATTATTTAGTTAATCTTTTTAAAGTGTTATTTTCTTTAGCATTTTTTGTGCACTCTTTATCAAATTTTTGTGTCTTTTTTCATAATATTTTTGCATTAATCTCATTTCTATTCCCATTTTTTCTAAATTTCTATTATTTGATTTTTCAAATCCTTTTTGAGCTGTTCCAGGAATTCTTATTTGGTCTGTGATCAATTTACATTTTTTCTTTGAGGCTTTTCATGTAGATATTTTTATTTCATTGTCTTCTTCTGAATTTCTGTTTTGATCATCCTTGTCCCTGTAATAATTTTCTGTTGCCAGGTTCGTCATTTTCTCACCATTACAGGCTATTTCTTGACTTTGAACTTAATACTAAAGTTGGACTTTAATCCCAAAGTAGAGGAAACTGTCAGACTTTTTGTGCTACTGTTTTCAGAGCTAACTCTGGGGAATCTATAGGTTTTTAGTGCTTACAAAGTAGTATGTTATAAGGAGACATGTGGTGACTGCTTTTCTGGCTTCTGCTCTAGAGTTTACCCAGAAAGGGACCCTTTCCCCTGTAGCTACCAGTGCTAGCCCTCCTCCTATCCCTGAGGTTGTGATCAGGTCTCCTGTTCTCCTGCAGTCACAATTGCTAGTGCTTACCTCTGTCTTGAAATTGAGACCAGGGTCCTTCCTTCCTGAAGAGAGACCATAAACAATCCTCCTTACACTGGGACACAATCAGGACTCCTGCTCTCCTGTGGCCACAAGTACGATAACTCCTTTTGACTCTGGGACTGTGACTGGAATGGTCTCAGACATAGTATCTCTTCTGCAATCTCCTTCTGATTCCTGTTCCCCTTGCCCCGCCCCCCAACTATCAGTGACCTGAAGGCTCCTGAAGCTGCTACTGCTGTTGCCAATGCAGAAACCTCCCAAAACTGCTCCTGGTTTGCTGAAGTGTGGCCTGCTCTGTGTAGGTTGCCTTGTGTTTCAAACATGCCTGACCAGGATCCAGGTGAGAAAGACCTTTCCTGCCTTTAAAGTTATCTTGGATTTAAAAATTATTTCATTTGACTTTTAGTGGATTTAATCTGAGGTGTTACGTTAGAGTTGTTTAGAGGCCAATTTAATAGAGCTGGGATGAGTGCTTCCCTACTATTCTGTCTTAGCTCAACCAGTTTATGAACCTTAAATTTCACCAAATTCTAGTGTAATGAGTCTCTGGAGCTACTTTCTTGAACCATACATTCACTGGTACGTTAGCAGTTCTGGTCTACAGAGCACAGAGAGCTACATCTCTTCCTCAAGGCTGTAAGGGTGACCATCAGGATTAGGACTGTCTAATGGCCCAAGTCCACATTCTAGTATACATTATCCCCAATATCAATAGCAATGTGCCATTTAATATAGCCTCAGTGTCATCAATGCTAATAATTAGTACCAAGGCATTAGTGTAACCAGTTAGCATCTATTAAATTCTACAAAATGGTATTTATTGAAAAGTTATTAAAAGAATTAGAGTACAAATGTATCCCCCAAATGGATATATACTCCCTCTTCTACACATTTTTCATAGGTGAGATCAGGTGCAAACATAAAGTGATAGTAACAAACATTCATCCCATCATTGATTTTACCAGTAGGTACAGCATTGTCAATGGTCAAGTCATTCTGTTGCTTGAGAGATAAGGAAAGTTGCTACCAGATTGATTCACTGCTAGGCTGGGTCAATCATGCTATTCCTCAGTTCTATTTCAATTATTCATTTACCTAAGAGCAGAAAAACTGATTTCTTCTATGCTACTAGATTTGATCAATTTCCCAGTTCCTAAAAATGGTAGGGAGAGGCTAAGGAATAAACCTGTATTAAATGATCACTTTCTTCTAACATGACTCTTACTTTGGTCAGTTGATAATTTCACTAAAATTGTCCTCCCCCAAATTTCTCTGCCATATATTTCAATATTTCTATACCAGTTTTTCCTTAGAACTTAAGGGACATATGTGTTTAAGTTTCTCTGGAATGTTTGACAAGAAAAATCACAATGACAAATAACAGATCCTCATGAACTAAATGAATAGTGATATATGTAACTTCAAGTCTCAGGTTCATTCACAATTCAGTAGATTTCCATACTAGTGTAATGGGGGTGATGATGTAATCCATTACATATAAGAGAACAGGGAACTTGTTTCTGGAAAGGCATGCTGGCATATAATAGAAATGCTTTGGAGAGATTTGGAGCTTATGTACATAATCTATGCTTGCTGCCAGTCTGTCAGTGACATAGGAAAGTGGAAACTCTTTGAATGGATAGGGAACCAATGGGACCTACATTCACAAAGAACAAGTCAGTAAAAGTTAGTTGTTTTGGCACAGGATTTCTCTAGAGTTTCTGGAATTATAGACAGAAGATCAACTGCTCAGGTGAATGAGGCAGGGGTCTCAAGCCCTCTCTCATATGGAGACAGCAGAAAGTAGAGAGGACATGTTCCTGCCATTATTTCTGACTCCATTCTGTCTATTTGTTCTTGCTAGGTAAAGGAGATTTGAAATGGTGATGACTTTGTTAGATCTGAAAAGTCAAGAGAGCGAGGGTACCTCAAAGCCTGAGATGAAATCAATGCCAAGTTTTACAGATCATCAATGTGTCTAGGAATGACTTTCAGGATGAAGCCTAATGGTAGCTAACACATGTTTGAACATGAACTATATAGAAACAATGCAATGTGAAGCCTATTTTATGTCTTGCCAGAGTTTGACATGTTATAGGGAAGAGTGTGCCTCTAGTATATTGGGAGGAAAATTTTGTACTTGTTGAATGATGAGAAAAATTACTATCTTTACAGGCTAATTCATGTTAATTGGCTAAATGAATCTGGGGTCTCATCACTGACTGCTAACGGTAAGAATATACCAGAAATAGGATTCAAATAGATTATATTAAATAAATACCCCAAATCTTCAAGTACACTTTTAAAGTATGAAGAGTGATGGGGCAAGCAGATGTAGACTGGCTCTGGAATTGTGTTACCATTAAGTAATGACTATATTGGATTGCAAAATGAATAAATATTCCTGATATGTCTGCTATGCAACAAAATGATGGAGTCAAGAAATAGTTTTACAACAATGTATTTTAGTCAAGTTGAGAATAGATTCAGTTTGGTTTCAGGCCCCTTCAGATTGAACTGAAGCCAAGAGCAATTTGGCCAAGCATGACATTTACTGACATTACTCAATTTCATATTGAAATTTGAGTGTTCACAGAAATCCTGGTTCTGCTTATCCAACAGCATTGACATTTCAGCAAAATTGCATTTATCAAATGTTGAGTCTCCATGACAGCAAAGCCAAGAAATCAGTTGAATCAAACATGGGTCCTCTTAATACCTACACCTAATCGATTGTTCAATTTCAGCCTTGATAGAATTGACTGGGTTGACTGTTTTTTTTTTTTTTCCTGCCTTATTCTTGCCAATCTATTTTAAGCTTGTCAAGACAGTACCACAAGTTTGACTGATTTCACTTCCATTCAGGCTTCTTTGAATGCTTTGATGTCAATGCACTTGTTCGGCTCTTTTGGAGGTTCAGTTCTTAGTGATAAACATGCAAAGTCTGAAAACAGTCCCATTATGGATCCAGTAGAATTTCAAAGGTTTAAGTGTAGCATATAGCATAATAGGTACAACACACACATATATATATATGTATATGTTTGTATGTGGATATAGATGCTTATCATATTCATAACCTGTTATTAAAGCTAATCTTTAGCCAATATAATATTTTTATGAAATTACCATAAATAGAGATGCAAGTAAGGTCTGGATGCTTTCACTAACAGTACTCATTTTTATTTTCATTAATAGTACTCATTTTATTTTCAAGTTGTAAATATTGACCTATTTTTAAAATAATCTAAATTCATCTAGCAAAATCTACATTCAGGGTCAGTGTGTAGATCATGAGTTTTTAACCATTTGTATGTATGTAGATGATGAACACTTTGGGCAATCTGGTGAAATTTTTTACATCTTCTCAGAATAAAGTTCTTGAATGCATAAAATAAAATCCTTAGGATTACAAAGGAAGTAATTAAACTTTTCAAAAATTCTTAAGTTCACAGATTCCAAGATAAAAACCTCTGGAATAGATGCAAATGTAGCCTGCTTTAAGAAACCCAACAAAACCAAATTGTAGCTTGTCACAGAACCCTAACATCCATGAGGGGCTACTATCACAGGTTCTTTGATCTACTTTTCGAAAGGGAAAGCAACTTTTGAAGGGTTAACAATTACCATTCATCAAGTACATACATCATTCACCAGTCGAGAAAAATAAAAGAAGTGAAATAAAGACCAATAGACAGTCTTCCAGTTGTCTGACCATTACATACATACACAGTTACCATAGAGGGAAGCACCATCATTTGGGTTTTCAAAAGCTGGGGGGCTGCTTAGCAGCTTCCCATAATCTCATCTAGCACACAAACCTTCTTCCCAAACTAAGCTCAAAGCAAAACCTTCCCTCAGAGTATATATAGTCTTTTCAGAACCAGAGGGCAGGAACCTCTCGACCCATTGCCTCATAAGAAAATTAACAAAAGGTGTGGACCTTTCTAGAAATCTTCCCTAATCAAACTCCCCTCAGTGGACAAGCCCATTAATGGGTGGGGAAGATCTTTCCACTAAGAAGCAAAATTACATTAACAATAAGCAAAAAGACATTATCAACACATAGCTTAAGAAGGTTCTTCTTGGAGTACTTGTAAGACTCAGGGCATCATTTAAAGATTTACCACAATACCCAAGTAACAACTCCTCTTTTTTGTAGAGCATAGCTAGTCTGTAAGTTAGAAGATAAGGAGGAAATAGCCAAAATTTTGTTGTCAATATGATAAACATGGGAGCAATTCAAATAGATTTTTTTTTCTAGTATGACTGTCATTGAGAGAGTAATGTTCCCTATTCCATCCCCATCCCAGCTGATAGAGAGCACCTATGCATAAAATCTGGTTTGGCCCATGAGATTTTCTAAGTGAGGTAGAGGAGGACCAGGGCCTCTATGCAGGAGCTTGGTCTGTTGTTCCTAGCACTTTGCCAAGCACAGAGGCAGTCATGTAGTTTCATACCCATGAAAAGCTATGACCACTGCTTAAGGATAAGGACAGAAATTAAACGTGTCCACCTAAAAACCATTGACATAAACTAATAGCTCTCACTTTAGTTAAGAGGACCATCCTCTATGTTTTGAGAGCTGAGTAGGGCAGGAAGAAGCACCTTGCCTGTGGGGAAAGAAAGATAGGCACAAGGTTCAAGGACATGTGGGTACAGGGGACAGGAAAGTGAGAGCAGGAGGAATACTTCTGGATGGGGTTAGCCAAATGGGAGCCTGACAGGAGTGCAGGAGGGCACCTACAATGAGGTAGAAGATTAATAAGATGGTTTTTTCTTTTCTTATAGATTAAAGAAAGAATTTGAGAAAAGAACTTTAAGGCAACTGAAGACAGGACAGTATTTCTTTCAGTTTGAACATTTGATGGCATTATATCATTACCATTTCTTTCCTCATTGTAATGGGTGACTGGCCAAAGGGGGTTCAGTTTTCAAAGTATGTATGATATAGCTATATTTTGCTAACTCCATATTGAGTATTTGGTGATCTTGCTTCTGGAAATGCATAATATGTGTCATGGAGTGGTCTTGTCAGAGTTTGTAAAGAGGTATGACACATTCTTGTATGTGTGCACCAGCAACTCCACAAATGACTGCTGAGTCAGAACTGAGTGGGCATATGAAATTATCCAAGCCAGAAACTTGACCACTCTTTCTTTCTGCTGTCCATGAAGTGTCAGTATGGCTATCTGTATATTGGAAGTCAGGGAACTTATTCTCGTTTGTCTAATTGCTGAGTTAATGGCTTCCTAAGCAAGCCTGTTTCTGGAACCTGGACTCCTCATACTCATATATCTCCTTTCCTTTTGTCCTGAGACGTGTCAGTACTTAGCAGTTGGAAGAGCCATAAAAAATCCAAAGGATAAGCCTAGAAGGATTAAACTCTGAAGAAAGAAGTCAGTAAATAAGTCTAGCACAGAGTATACCCAGCATCTGAGACACTTTGTTATGCAAGTAAGGTAATGGCTCACCCATCAATATCCTAAACCTAAACAAGAACTAAGTGGTGGAAATGGTTTTGACAACTGCTTTCTGTTTGAACCCAATATTCCCAAGGAAACCCATCATAAAGGGAAGTGTATCCAGGTTTGCAGGGAGTGGAGTGAGGTTATATTTCTATTCTTGCTATTTTAAGTAAATATTATTTTGCAAAAGGTAATTCATATTCAATTGGTTTTCAATTATGTTGAGAAAATGCCACCAGGTTAATAATATTGCAACACTACTTATTGGTGATAATATTGGGGAGAACGCAATAGAATGAGTGCTTGAAGCTTTGGTATTTGGCCTCTGGGTAACTAAACTTGCTTGTGAAAGTGTTGATTGGAAGAGTTAGTGCACAACCTCAGTATACTTAGGAAAGGTAGAGTTAGCGTTGCCCTACTGTCTACCTGACATTTGTTCTCAAGCTGTCAAAAGATATCAACTAAACCTTCCACTACCATGTCTTGGTTCTTGTACTATGTTATTAACAACTCTATAAATTAAACAAAAACATTTTAATAAAATGTCCACAGATCTTTTGTCCCTTTCCTCTAAGTTTTGATGCTAGCTGACAACTTGCATTCCTGTTTTCATGTTTTACATATCAAGCACCTCATTGAGAATAGTGAATGGTATATTAATAAACTTTGTACAAGCTTTCCCTTATTTTCAATCTGGGCACATTGAAGGTATCTGGCATATTTATTATTCATAATAAAACCCATGATGGCTTTTACTTTTTCTTTTTAACAATAGGTTATGTATGTCACATGCATTTTACACAAATAACCTGATACTTCACTACTAATATACCAGATCCATAATTGTGAAAAGAATTCACAGCATTTGGCAGTCCCAATGGTATCAGTGAAAACATCCCTCATGCATAATACTAGCGGATATTTGACCTCATAGTCTATTTGCTACTGCCACTATTCAAAAAACTTGTTCTAATATAATAACACAGGTTAAGATTTGTTTGTCTTTTCATTTAAACGTGAAATTGTTTATTATGAAAATTACATATTTAAATGGTAACAAAATTAGAAATGTTGACAGAAGTAAAGTGAGATAAAAAAGAAAAAAAATTCATTGAATGAGAACTGAAGTACAACACTTTGGGAATACACAGAAAATTGTTAGCTTGGCAGTAATTAGAGAGAAATGCTAACAGTAAATAAAATATTGTGAGATACTGCAAATAAAAATGTTCACATGTTACTTTGAGAAAACATTAACTCACTCAAACATATAGCATTTACTTCATGAAAAAATGGTATCAAAGAACACAGAATCATCTAGATGGCAGCATAGTCATTTTCTGCTGCAGTTTGACAACCACAACAGAAGGGAATGTGTGCCTCATTTAGAGTAATGAAACAGTGAAATGATAAAAATATAAAACAACAGTAATGTTGGTAAGGGAAAACCTTATTGAATAAAAATAGAGAATGCGAAAAAGGAAAAGCTTCAGTTCACTCTTTCCATTCTCAGTTCATTCTTACTCTTGCACGAAGTTATTCAAAGTATTCGACGTGTGGGCCAGATCTTGTTCCTCCAAGTCATGGACTCAGTCTGAACTACTCGAAACAACACTCGAAGCATTAAAACTTCATTCAGTCCAAACATATAGAGAAAAACAAAATGATGGTGACTCTGGGAGTTGGGGTGAGAAAAGACAGAAAAGTCAACGACAAAGAGTTGACTCAAGGGGAGTACACTTCTATGCCAATGGAAAAGGTCTGATTAAACACCTAGCTGGGATTTGTCCTGTCCCCAAAAAAAATTTCCTGGGGCTCCCCTATAAAAGGAGGCTGAGCCTCCTAATAAATCTAAATAGGAGAAATTTTTCACACACCAGTAGAAGATAGAGGTTCCAAAAAATGAGGAGGAAATGGAAGAAAGACTATTGAAAAAAATGAGAAAAATTCTCCCAAGTCAAAAAACCCAATACCCATAAAGAAGAAAGGAGGGGAAAAAAGGGAAAAAGCATTTATCAAGTGCCTACTTTGTTCTAGGTACTGCTATGCATAGCATTTTAAAATTTCTCATCTAATCTCCACAGAATTCCTGTATTTAATTTATTGTCATCCCCATTTACAGTTGAGGAAACTGAGGCAGTCAAATGTCTTGCCAGGGTTACTCTAAGCTAGGAAGTGTCTGAGGCCAGATTAGAACTCTAGTGTTCCTGCCTCTAAGACCAGTGCTCTATCTACCGTGCCACCTATCTGCCCAAGAGAGAAGAAAAAAACTCAGTAATTTATCAAAAGATAATGAAACATTGGATGCTATTACATGTGAAATAAAGTTTACCAAGAAATCCAATTTTAAAAAAAATGAATTTCCCAGCAGGCATGGAACAATGACAAGTAACACCAAAATGACTTAGAAGATTACAAAAAGAGAAGCTATTAAAAATGACAATTAAGCCCAAAATCAAACCTGTCAAAGGTGAAATGATGAAAGGGAACAGTATAGATAATTTGGAACACACATTAAAGAATCATCCTTAAGTATTGAGAGTTCTGAAAAAAGAGGATGATAGATTCAAAACACAAAAATATAGACTAGGAAGAAAAATCAGCAAAATGAAGCAAACTTCAATAATTTTCTAAAAGCATTACATATGAGTCAAAGTGATTTAACTTGAAGACAGGATGTTTGGAGATAAGATGAACATTATCTGTCATGCCATAACACATGATTATTGAAATGAGTTTTAATCCCCTACTTTAGAAAATAATATCAGAAAACTGATTAGAAGTTCTTCACAAGGAGGACAAAGCCCTCCCTTTAATGGAGCAGTGCAGTAGATCTTCAGAAATACAGTAGTTAAATTCCAAAAATTCAATTCCACATGACAAATTTTGAAATGGGAAAGAAAACAAAATCTTTATTCATGAAAGAACATCACTTTAAGCATGCATTTGCTTAGAGCTCATCAAGTTTTAGGCACCAGAAATGAAATGTTATATTTGACAAAATAGAAGTAGGCAATATCAAATATAAAAATTCTGTTTGATATTTTAAAACTCTTCAAAATATGGACACTTCCTTCTTTTTTAGCCTTTTTATGCCTTATTTTCTTCCACATACTCTATAATTCAATTACGTTGACCTGCTTAAAGGCTGTGAAATATAACATTCCATCTTTGGTTTCCAAGCATTTGCACCTGTCATTTGCCATATACAGAATGCTCTACCTCCCTCCCCCCTATCACCTTTTGATTTCTATGGATTCTTTCAGCATAGCTTAAATTCTACTTCTATGTGAGATGGGAGCTCATTGAGTCAGATGGGATTGCTTTACATGGTTGTAAAATCACTTTAGAAATTGATCGGAGGATTGAATGGATTGAAGAGATACTTAAAGCAGGGAACCCATCCAGAAGACTATTGCAACAATCCAGGGAGGAAGTGATGGGAGTCTGATTTGGTGTTGTAGCTGTGAGAAGAGAGAAGATACTTAATATGAGAGATGTTGTAAAGATAGGAAAAGCAAGATTTGTTATGTCAAGGATTAATGCGGTACTGTAGTGGAGATCAGAGAAAAGAATGAGATGATTCTTGAATGGGAGAGAGTTTAAAATACAACCTAAAAGGGAGGTTAAATGACCTGCCTAAAGTTAGATATACTGGTCCTTAGAACCAGTGAGTGATCACAGTAAGGGCAAGGTTAAGGACCAGAGTTCATGATTCAATAAATACAAGTTAACTCCTGCAAGTGACTACTGCTTAATTCTTGAACTGATATATGTGGAATGAGACATAATGTTTTTGAGAAGTTCCTACTAAAATAAGATGAATAAAATAAAAATGCATATATACTTATATAAATACATCCATGCATACAAAAGGGCCAGGATTAGATTTACAAATAGTCAATCATAAAAGTGGGATGAGTCATATCACGTCTTACTTCAGAAACTTTACCTATTATTAAGAAAATAGAAAGCATAAATAAGGATGTTCAATGGAAAGATAAAATTCAGAATAAGCTAGAAGATACAAATGAAGGTAAAGAGGTAGATATTTTGTGGGAAATTTGAGGAGAAGAGAATATATATTGAAAAAAAATTGTGGCAAGTTAAGACTGATTTTCAATCACATTATTTTCTTGGAAAGGAGAAAAGATAGGGTAAAAACAGAAGAATGCATGAGTGACCACATTAAAAATTAGAAAGATATGATTATTTTATGTACATTTAAGGAAGTGGAGATGGGGCAAGTTGGAAAGGGTTAGGAGGATACTGGAGTAGTAGATTAGAATCAAAGTAGAGTAAGCAAATACTCTTATAGAGGATAAAACACTCACTTTCAGTAGGAAGATTATTAAAAAGATAGTACAAAACCACTTGCAGGAAAATCAGAGCTAATTATGTATACACACACACACACACACACACACACACACATACACACAAACACACACCAGGCTGATTTTTTAGCAGGCAAGCCACTTAAAACCAGAACAAAACACAGTGAGTTATTTTTCTTTCACAGTGTGGCAGGATGAAGCATGGTAGATATAGCGCCAGGTATGTGGGGCAGTAGCATTTTCTAAGGACGTTGAGGGACTGAATATCTGGTCAAAAAGATTCAAGGGGATCCCTGTACTAGCACTAGGTTCAGGATGAGGAATCATTACCCAGTGACAGTACCAGGATACACAAGATTAGTCACATTCACAAGACAGCAGAGTCCTACCTATATAAAGACCAGAGTTCAAACCATTATTGCTGTGACCAGACCTTTCACTCAATCATTTCATTTTGGAATTACCAAAAACTTACTGACCCTCATTGATCTATAAAATTAGCAGAAGCTGATAAGCTTATAAGCAAAATGCAAGTTCCCTGATTCTATTTCATTTGTGTTCATATAGACAGTCATCTACAGTAAGTTAAAAAAAAAAAGGATATACCTAAACTATCCACAAAATACACTGTATATACTTGACTTACACAGATCTGATCTTAAAGTGATATAGCCTGGCTTTTGACAAGTAGGAGAGAGTTAATGCTAATGCATCCATGGGAGGAAAAGAAAAAAAATAAACCCTTTTTTTCCTTAAATAATTCAGAAAATAAAAATGTTTCTTTTGTAGCTCAAAAATAGAAACTTGGCTATGGGTATTCAGTTTATTCTTGTGATGGCCTAACAAGGCCTCTGAGGATATAGCTTTTTGTGATCCCTACTTTATTAAATGTCAAAAAGTGTAATGCTGAAGGCTCATGCTGAAGGTTCATGTTATATAGTTTACCTTGCACATCTAACCTTCACAAAAAAGCCTCCAAAACCACTTCTAAAAGATTTATGGTATTATACAAGTTTTATAATAGAAAGTGCACTAATGGATTTTACCAGTGCATCCCTAAGGTGTTCCTAGAAAATACCATAGTAGGGGGTAATATTTAAACGTCACAACAGTATCCTAGTGAGTGTGAAAAGTTCTAGGACTGAATTGCAGTATATTAAGTTTAAGGAGATCTCAGGTTTGAAATTTTAAGAAAAGCATATAGTTTGCTACTATATATGTGTGTGTGTGTGTGTGTGTGTGTGTGTGTGTATGCAAGTGTCAGTAATCTGAACTTCATATGTTTAATATTAATCCGATAAAAATGAAGGCTCAAAAATTCCACATTCCTGTTTTGATAACATGCCTGCTTACCTACAATGGAAAAATTCAAAGTAAACAAAAAAGCTTCTCCTTCTTTCCTAATGACTGTTGCTTCCCCAGCTTACCCCCCACAACATACATACATACACACAGACTTATTTTCTGTTCTCCCAAAAACTAGCTGAACACCCCATGCTCCAATCCATAGAGGTAGTGATTGCAGAAAGAAGGAAAAATTGAGTCACTACCTAAGATAAATTTATGATTCAGACAAAAAATAATAATTTTGCTAAATACACCATTTTAATCAATTCATATATATGCATTCTTTATCTTAAAGAGACATCTAATTGAGAGAAAGGAATATAAATCAACAAAAAGCAAAACTGAATTAAGCTTATTTCCTTTTTGAGAGAATTTCTAAGCTATTAGATTACAGGAAACTTATAGATAAAATTTGCCTTAATTCCAGCAAGCCATTTAACAAAATAGCTCTTAATATTCTTATAGAGAAGAAGGAAAGATATGTAATAGCTGGGAATACCATCAGGAGGATTCAAAATATGAATTGTTGGACCCAAAGACTAATGATTATTTGGTCAGTTTGAAACAAGGTGTCCAAAGGAATACCTTGAAAATCTGTGTTTGGTCTTACGCTGCTTAATATATTTTTATCAGTAACTTGAATAAAGGGATTGATGAGATACTTAACATATTTATAGCTGAAAGGTAGTAGAAACTGTAGCTAACACACTGAGAAAGTCAAGATTCAAAAAAGATCTTGATATTACAGACTATTAGGCTTGAACCAGATATATTTTAAAAATAAGAGGATTTCAATTTCAAATTTCAAACATTTGCTGGTATTTTGTCTGACAAAATCAGATATTAATTTACTTACTTTTCTGAGGAATAATTTCATATTTCAAAAGGCGGAGAAAACAACAATCAGAAAGTCTGTTCTCTATTTTATTACCACTAAGAGAGAAGAACTAGATGCTAGAGGAAAATGTTGAGATCTTTGGGGATAAGAGGAGAGACCAGCACATCACAGAGTTTATGAAAGAGGAAATTGGCCATAATCTGATTTATATTTCAGATTTGGGAAAGAAGAGATCAAACAAGTTTGGGGTAAAAATGTGTAATATCTCATAGAGTAAAATGTTTTAAGGGAAGTCAGCTCTGGAGAGAAGGGATATTCTTATGAATATAATTCTGAAGAAAAAAATAGCAACTAAAAAGAAACAATACCCAAGAGGAAGAAAAATAAAACACTTATTTGGAGAGAATGAGGTAGATGTATAAGGATCCCACTAAACAATGTAGATTTTGAAAAAAAAAATATTGTAAAGCAAAGCAAGGCCAAGTAATGGAAAATGAATATAAGATCAAGCAAAGGTCTCATAAAAATTGTATTAGAAATGCTAAAACAAAATGAGCTGAGCCTTGTGAGTTTCATTAATGATAATGAAAAGTGATCAAACAGACTCTAAAAGAAATAAGACTTTTGCTTATAATGAATGGGACAGCTTACAATTGAAAGAGCTCAACATTTCTTTTCTACTTTCTCTGTAACGGATAATGACCTTTTCACTAAAAATGACAATAAAAATTACTAACAAGTCAATGTCCAATATGAGTAAGGAGATAACGGAATTATCATTGATTCATCCTAATCATTTGCTTCAGAGGAGCTACATCACAGGTCCTGAAGATATGGTCATATGAAATTACTGAGACCCTGTCATGAGTACTGAAAAGATCATTTAAAAAAAAAGATTTACCATAGCATAGGAGAAGGGAAAATGCTGTTCTGATTTCCAAAAATAAAGGAGCGGGAAGAGTAGTGTATTTGTAATCCTCACTACTAGGCATTCCGAGACTGGTGGATTGCTTACTTGTCCCTGGAGGTTTTAAGCTATAGTTCCCTATACAAATAGGGTCCACAATAAATCTGCAACCAATATGGTGAATCCTCAAAAGCAGAGGGCCATGAGACAACCTTGGTGCTCTTATCTCATTTTCTGCTCATTATCATAAAAGGCTCTCTAATACTTAGTGTAACTAAACAATTCTAAATTTGGAATCGCACATGCATTCAAAATTCCCTTTATTTTTTTCTTCAAATTTCTTTACCACAAAACAATTTTTACAATCATTTGTTTTTACTTCAATTGGAAGAAATATATGTACAATAAATTTTATCATCATGAGTATTAAAGAAATAGGAATGACTTTTAAAAGTGTTTGTGCAAAAAAAAAAAAAAAAGACAGAGAATGAGAAAGAAACAACACAATTTGGAAACACAGGAAGTCAAAGCTCCCAAGCTGATCAGCAACAAGACTGGCCACGGAATTTCAAGCCTCGATGAGAAAAGGTAACCCATTCTCAAAAAAGAAAAGAAAAAGTGAACAGTGTGAAAAAGTATAGAGCAGTGATCTCTGGTTGCTAGTATAAATCATTTAAAATATCATTGTAGTTTTAGAATTGATGCTATTCTTATTTATTTGACAAAATTACAAAGCTAGAAAATGAGAAGAATCCTGTTGTAGTTTTCATTGATTTTAATAAAATGTTTTCTTAATTATGTCATGTTATTCATGTGGAGAAGATGGAGAAACATGGATTAGGTAGTTATTCTTCCAGAACTAACTGAATGGTGATATTCAAAGAACAGTTTATTAATCATTTAATGTCAATATGACTAGAGGTGTCCAGAATTCAATAGAGTATCACAGTGATTTCTTTTAATTCTGTGCTGTTTGCATCACTGATTTAGATAAAGGCATTGATAATGGATAGATGTCACAAAGCTGCGAGAAACAGCTGATAACATTGGGTGACAGAAGTAGGATCCATGAAGATCTTACAAGGTTAAAAATTTTGCTGAAACTAATAAAAAAATTAAAAGAATAGTGGTGAATATTTGGGCAGCTAGTTAGCACAGTGGTTAGAGTGTTAGGCCTGGAGTTAGGAAGATGCATCTTTGTGAGTTCAAATTTGATCTCAGATACTTTCTATTGGGTGACTATGGGCAAGGCACTTAACTCTACTTGCCTCAGTTCCTAATCTGGAAAATGATCTCGAGAAGGAAATGGAAACTATTTCAGTATCTTTGCCAAAGAAATCTGAAATCATTTTAAGAATAATAACAAAATCAAAACAACTGAACAACAAACCACAAAAACTCGCACCTGGGTACCAAAAAAAAAAATCAACACTACAAATATGAGATGAGGGACACACAGGGAAACAATAGTTGATCTTAAAAACATCTGGGAGTTTTAATGGACTATAAAATCAACATGAATCAAAAAATGTGTAATGGTAATCAAAAAAAGAAGCTAAGGAGATTCATTAAAAGAAGTGTGCCTCCCAGGAAAAGATGACAATCCCACTGTACTCTTCCATGGTCACATCTCAATTGTAGTATTGTGCTCAGTACTGGATAGTGAGGATAAAAAACAGTGAAAAATTGAAAAGTGTCCAGAGGAAAGCAAGATGATGAAAAACTTTGAATATGAGGTATAAGGATCAGTTGAAGGAAATGATTATACCTGTCCTAGGAAAAAGTTCACTTCTGGTTGGGGTGGGGATATGATAGTTCTTGCTAATTATTTGAAGGTCTGTTGTGCTAAAGAGAGACCAGACAGATTTATTCTATTTGATCCCCAAGTGCTGATGGGGGAACAATGAATGAAAGCTGCAAAATAATTCCAAAATAAAATGGATGACTTCTCAATTTTAAGATGAGAAAGAAACATCTAGGCAACTGTTATATTACATCTCTGGTTTCAGTGGTTTGCAACTTAAATATGAGTTAATAATTTCATATAAGATCCAAGAAAAACCAATCGGACTTTGGGTTGTGTTAAGACAGCTATAGCTTCCAAAATAAGGAGATGATCATCAGGTGACACATTTTTGGGAAGATGTGAAAGTGCAGAGAATTCGGAAAAAGAAAGGCAATTAATACAGTGAAGGGTCTTGAGATCATCTAATATGAGAATCAGTAGATGAAACTGATGTTTTATTTTTAGAAGATAATACTTCATAGAAGCATGATAGGAATATTCAAGTATTAAAAGACTGACATGAAAGAAAGACAAGACTTACACTTTTTGGTCCAGAGGACATATCCAGAACAGTGCGAGAAGTTTCAAGAAAGCAAATTTATATTTGAAGGAAAAAAATCCCAATCCTTCAAGCCATACATAAGAATGGGCTGAATTTGCAGGACAGAAATTCCCTTTCACTGGATATTTTCAAACAGAAACTGACTACTTGTTGCATATTTTATAAGGGTATTTTTATTTCAGATAATTTTTCATACCTCATATCCAAACTGTTGTATGTCTGTTTGACTTTTGCAATATTCTTTTAAAATTCTCCATCCCCTCTTTTCTTCTTTTACACAGCTATCTGGATGATTGAAACAGCCTGTTGATTAGTCATTCTTTACCTCTTTCAAGAATCATTCTTTAAGAACCTACTATGCTCAAGACAATGGGTGTATGAAGATGAAAAGAGCAGTCATCTTTTTTTTTAATTAAATTATTTTGTTTTCAGTGTTCTACAATCACTTCCATATATCTTAAATTTGATCCCCTCCCTCCACTTCCTTCTCCCTCTTTCCCCACTCCCTCCCTGAGACGGCATGCAATTTTATATAGTTTCTACACATACATTTCTATAAAATGCATTTTCACCTTAGTTATGTTGCATAGAAGAATTAAAACGAATGGGAGAAATCATAAGACAAAACAAAATATAATACAAAAGAAAATGGTCTGCTTCATTCTGCGATCGAGTTCCATAATTCTTTCTCTGGATGTGGAAGGCCTTTTACCTCAAGAGTTCATTAGGAATTTTTAAATCCTTGCATTGCAATGAAGTACGAAGTCTACAAGAAAAATTCCTTCTACACTGTGGTTGTTGCTGTGTACAAAGTTCTCCTGTTTCTGCTCCTATTACTCAGCATCAGTTCATACAAGTCTTTCGAGGTCTCTCTGAAGTCTTCCTGTTCATCATTTCTTATAGTATTATAGTATTCCATCATATTCATATACATATTCATATTACAATTGATTCAGCCATTCCCCAACTAGTGAGTAGCACTTTGATTTCCAGTACTTGGCCACCAAAAAGAAAGCTGCTATAAATATTTTTTGTACATGCAGTACCTTTTCCCATTTTTATGATCTCTTGGGGATACAGTCCTAGAAGCGGTATTGCTGGGTCAAAGGGTGTGCACGCTTTTGTAGCCCTTTGAGCATAGTTCCAAATTGCTCTTCAGAATGACTGGACCTGCTTACAGCTCCACCAACAATGAATTAGTGTTTCAACTATCCCATATCTTCTCGAACATTTATCATCTTCCTGTTTTGTGATGTTAGACAATCTGATAGGTGTGATGTGGTATATCACAGTTGTTTTGATTTGCATCTCTCTAATCAATAGTGATTTAGAGCATTTCTTCATATGACTATAGATAGCTTTAATTCTCTCTCTCTGAAAACTGTCTGTTCTTATCCTTTGACCATCTATCAATTGGGGAATGACTTGTATTATTGTACATTTGACTCAGTTCTCTATATATTTTTGAAATGAGGCTTTTATCACAATCAGTTGCAAAAATTCTTTCCCAGTTTTCTGCTTCCTTCTGAATCTTAGCTGCATTGGGTTTGTTTGTGCAAAAACTTTTCAATTTAATGTAATCAAAATTATCTGGTTTGTACTTCCTGATGTTTTCTATCACTTGTTTAATCAAAATTTTTTTCCATTCTCAATAAATTTGATAAGTACACTATTCCTTGCTCCACTAGTTTGTTTACAGTATCAATCTTTATATCTGGATCATGTATCCATTTGGACTTAATTCTTGTGTACACTGTCAGGCGTTGGTCTATGCCCAGTTTCAGCCACACTGTTATCCAGTGTCCCCAGCAATTTTTGTTGAACAATGAGTTCTTATTCCAGAAGCTGGGGTCCTTGGGTTTATTGAACAGTAGATTGCAATATTCATTGACTACCATGTCTTGAGTACCTAACCTATTTCATTGGTCTACCCCTCTGTTTCTTAGCCATTACCAAGTGGCTTTGAAAGTTGCTACTTTATAATGCTATTGAGATCTGGCAGAGCTAGGCCACCTTCCCTAGCCTTTCTTTTCATTAGCTCCCTTGATATTCTGAAAGTTTTGTCCCACCAGATGAATTTTGATATTACTTTTGTAGCTCTAGAAAATAATTATCTAACAGTTTAATTGGTATGGGAACGAAAAAGTAAATAAATTTAGGTCGAATTGTCATTTTTATTATAATGACTTGGTCTACCCACGAGCAACTGATGTTTTTCCATTTACTTAGATCTGTCATTATTTGTGCAAAAAGTGTTCTGTAATTGTGTTCATAAAGTTCTTTGGTTTGTTTTGGCTGGTAACTCCCAAATACTTTATAGTGTCTACTTTAACTTTAAATGGGATTTCTCTTTCTATCTCTTGTTAGTAATATATAGAATGCACAAGATTTGTGTGGGTTTATTTTGTAATCTGCAACTTTCCCAAAATGGTTTATTATTTCAAGTAGTGTTTTACTTGATTCCCTGGGATTCTCTAAGTATATCATCTGCAAAGAGTGATGACCTAGTTTCTTCTTTGTCTATTCTAATTCCTTCAATTTCTTTTTCTTCTCATATTGCTACAGTTAATGTTACTAATACCATATAGAATAATAGTGGTGATAATGGACATCCTTGTTTCATCCCTGATCCTATTGCAAATGTATCTAGCTTATCCCCATTGCATATAATGCTTACTGAACGTTTTAGGTAGATATTGCTTATTATTTTATGGAAAGTTCCATTTATTCCTATGCACTCCAGTGTTTTCAATAGGAATGGGTGTTGCATTTTGTCAAAATCTTTTTCTGCATCTACTGAGATAATCAAGTGGTTTCTGTTAGTTTTGTTGTTGATATGATCAAAAATGCTAATAGTTTTCCTAATATTGAAACAGCCCCGCATTCTTGATATAAATACTACCTGATCATAATGTATTATTCTTGTGATAAGTTGCTGTATTCTTTTTTCTGATATCTTATTTAAAATTTTTCCATCTATATTCATGAGAGAAATTGGTCTAAAACTTTCCTTCTCTGTTCTGACTCTTTCTGGTTTAGTTATCAGTACCATATTTGTCTCATAAAAAGAATTTGGGAGGGTTCTATCTTCCCCCATTTTCTCAAAAGACAAATCATCTTGTTTACTTAATGAAACTTATATTCTGTTTCGAGTTATATATCTCCTATCAGTCAGATGTCAGTCGAGTTAGGAAGATAGATTTAGGTCCTGCATATACTAGCTCTGTGACTATGGTATTGTCATCTATCAGGAGTCTCAAAGCAACCTTCAAGGACTCTAATTTAGAGATGAGTTGTCAGTATGTATTAGTGGAGGGGTTTTTCCCCTAGAGAATTCTCCAAACTGATAAACAGAAGTACACACACACACACACACACACACACACACACACACACACACAAACTGAGATATTTTGGTCATTCACATTTGATCATAATACAGCATTGCTGTGGCTGTGTAAAAAGGTCTCCTGGTTCTGCCCACTTCACTTTGCATCAGCTCATGTACAACTTTCTAGGTTTTCATGGAAGCATCCCGCTAGTGATTTCTTATATGACAATAGTATTCCTTCACACTAAATCCTTTTTTTTTTTTAATCTGCATGGTATTCCTGGGTCAAACCCTTTGGAAATAGTTCCAAATTACCTTTCAGAATGGTTAAATTCATTCACAATTCTATGAACAGTACACTGATGTTACAATTTTCCCACATCTACTCCAACATTTATAATTTTCTTTTTTTTTGTTATATTAGACAATCTGATGGATTTGAGTTGACACCTCAGGGTTATTTTAATTTGGATTTCTCTGATCAATAGTGATTTAGTAAATTTTCAGGTGACTATAGTTAGCTTTAATTACTTCCTCTGAAAACCCCTGTTTATATTCTTTGAGCATTTATCAATTAAGGGATGACATATTATTATAAATTGACTCAGTTCTCTATATGTATTTGAGAAATCGGACTTTTATCATAGATACTTGTAAAATTTCCTACAGGTTTCTGCTTTGCAATTTTGTTTACAATGGAATGTTTATGTGTGTGTGCAAAAACTTTTTAAAAAATTTATATAATTACAGTTACATATTTCGCAATTTTAGCACTCTATATCTTTTTTTACTTAAATTCTTTCCTTATCCATATTCCAAAGAGGTAAACTATTCCATTCTCTCCTAATTTGCTTATGTATTACCCTTTATGGCTAAATCATGTACTTATTTTAACTTTACCTTGTATGTGGTGGGAACTGTTGATCTATACCTAGGTTGTGCCATATCGTTTTCTAATTTTCCCAACAGTTTTTTTGGTCAAATAATGAGATTTTCCCCCAAACTGTGGATCTCTGGATTTATCATGCATTAAATTACTACGATGATTTACTACAATGTATTGGGTACCTAAACTTTTCCACTGATCCATTGCTTTCTTTCTTAGCTAACAGTAGATTGTTTGAGTAGCTACTGCTTTATAATAGGATTTTTAATCTGTTATGTCCAGGCTGCCTTCCTGTACATTATTTCTCATTGACTCCACTGATATTATTGACCTTTTTGTTCTTCCAGATGAATTTTATTATTTTTTCTGCTTCTATAAAATATTTTTGTTAGTTTGATTGGTATGGCATTAAGTAAATTAATTTCAGTAGAATTATCATTTTTATTATGTTGCCTCAGCCTATCAATGAGAAATTAATATTTTTCTAAGCACTAAGATCTGACTATTTTTGTGAAAAATCTTTTGTAATTGTATTTATATAGTTCTTACATTTGTCTTGGCTGGCAGACTCACAAATATTTTATGTTGTCTACAGTTATTTTAAATGGAACATTTCTTTCTATTTCTTCTTGGTTTATGTATTAGCACCATATTTGTAGTGTAAAAGGATTATGATAGGAATCTTTTTTTGCCTGTTTTTCCAACCAGTTTATATTGTACTGGAAATAATTGTTCTTCAAATGTTCAATAAAATTTGCTTGTGAATCCATCTAGCCCTGGGAAATTTTTTTTTTCCTTAAGTATGTCATTGATGACTCATTCTGTTTATTTTTATAAGATTAAAAATTCTATTTCTCTTCCTGTTAATGTGAACATATTATGGCTTTTTAATGCTCATCAGTTTCCTTAGATTGTCAAATTTATTGGTATGTGATTGGATGAATATGTAAGATTCTGGTTTTTAATCCATTCTGTTACCAACTTCCTTTTTATGGGTAAATGGCTGAGTTCGTTCCATACTATGATAGCTCAGTGTATATTTTCCTCCATCTTATTTTTAACTTCTCTCGCTCTCTCTTTCTCACTCTCTCTTTCTCCCTTACTCCTTCTCTCTCCCTCTTTCTTTCTCTTGCACACACACACACACACACACACACACACACACACACACACACACACACACACACACACATGTCTTTCACCCTATCTTCCCTCACAAGTGTTTTACTTCTGGTCAGTCCCTCCACCAATTGCCCTCCCTTCTATCAGTCAACCTCTTCTATTATCCTTATACATTTTTATTTCTCAGTGGAATAAGGTAGATTTCTATATCCACTTGAGGGTGTAGGTTATTTTATCTTTAAATCAGTTCTGAAGAAAATAAGACTCAAGTGTTGCCACCCAGTCTCCTATCTTTTCCTTCACTGTAATGAATCTTTCATGCTTCTTTAATGTGAGATAATTTACCCTATTCTATCTCTCTCTTCCCTGTTCTCTGAGTGCAATTTTCTCTCTCACCTGTTATTGCTTTTTGCTACCATACCATCATAGTCAAATTACACCTGCACCTCCTCTCTACGTATACTCCTTCTAATTGTCTTTATTGTGATGAAATTCTTAAGAGTAATAAATATCATCTTGCCATGCAGAAATATAAATAACTCAATTTTTTCAGTTTCATATTTTTCTTTTATTCTTCCTTGTTTACCTTTTTGTGTTTTTCTTGTATTGGAAGACCATTTTAAAAATTCAGCTCTGTTTTTAAATTAGGAATGATTGAAAGTTCTATTTTTTCATTAAGTATCCATTTCCCTCCCCACCCCACTCCAGAAGGACTACCCTCATTTTTACTTGATAGGTAATTCTTGGTTGTACTCCTAGCCCTTCTGATGTAGCATATCCCAAACCCTCCAGCTCTATAATGTAGAAGCTGCTAAATCTTCACTGTGGCTCGATGATATTTGAATTGTTTTCACCTGGCTTCTTGCAGTATTTTCTCCTTGGCCAGGGAGCTCTAGAGTTTGGCTGTGATATTCTTGGGAGTTTTCATTTTGGGATATCTTTCAGGTGGTGATTGGAAGATTCTTTCTATTTTATTTTGCCCTCTTGTTCCAGGATATAAGTGTAGTTTTTCATAATACTTTTTGAAATATAATGTTGAGGCTCTTTTATTTTTCTTTCCTTGCTTTCAGATAATCCAACAATTCTTTTAAAAATTATTCATTTATTATATGTACTATGTACTCTCAAATGGCAAGAATTATGAGTGTAAGAGAAGAAGACTTGGAAATAACCATTTTATAAAGTGTTTTAACCCAGCTTTAAAATCTGGCTCAAATTTTTAACTTTTCAGGAAGCTTTCCTGACTAAACCCACTGACTTATTTCTGAATAAATGAGAGGAAATTCAGCCTGAAATATTGACAAATCTAAATTAGAGTACTTTTGTCCTATCAGTTTCAAATATACACTTGAAACTAATTTGAAATAATTTTTTTCCAGTTTATTTATTTTTAGTTTCTAACATTGACTTCCAAATGGGTATACAAATTAGGCAAAAAATCTGATATTATAAACAAATTAAGGGAACAACAAATAGTTTATCTGTCAGATGTATGGAAAATGGAGGAATTTATGACCAGACAAGAGATAGAGAACATTATGAAATACAAATGGAAAATTTTGATTACATTAAATTGAAAAGTTTTTTTTCATAAACATAGCCAATGCAACCAAGGTTAGGAGGGAAGCAGAACACTGGGAAAGAATTTTTACAACAGTGTCTCTGATAAAAGCTTCATTTCTAAAATATATATTGAGAACTGTGTCAAACTTATAAGAATACAAATCATTCCCAAAATGATAAATGGTCAAAGCATATGAACAGGCAGTTTGCAGAGGAAGAAATTAAAGTCATTTATAGTCATTTAAAAAAATGATCTAAATTATTCTTGATTAGAGAGATGCAAATCAAAACATCTCTATGGTACCACATCACACCTATCAGATTGGCTAACACGACAAAACAGGAAGATGATAAATTTTGGAGAAAATGAGGGAAAGTTAGTCCAATAATTTTTGAAATATCTGTCCTAGATCTGTTTTAAGACCAGTTTTTTTTTCTGAGAAATTTCACATTTCTTTTTTTGTTTTGATACTGTTTTTTTTTTTTTATCATTTTTTGATGTCAGATGTAGTCATCAACTTCCATTTTCCCTATTCTAAATTTAAGGAACTATTGTCTTCAGTGAGTTTTTGTATTTCCCTTTTCATTTGGTAAGTTTTGCTTTTTAAGGAGATGTTTTCTTCAGTGAACATTTGTGCTTTTTTTCTACATTGCATCCTAGGCCATCTCAAGTTGTTCTGATGAATATCAAACCACAGGACCCAGAAAGTTCTGGAGGAAAAAGTGAAGCTCTTGACCTTGCACAGCCCTCCCTCACTCAAAGTCAAGTGCAAGTCATGTCATCATCTTCATGTCATGGTCCTCTTCAAGTAAGAAGGACAAACGCAACAATTTTAAGGAGTTTTCTTCAGTGAATTTCTGCATATCTACTTCTCCTTTTTGTGTTCTTTTACTCGACAATTTTTAAGGAGTTTTCTTCAGTAAATTATTGCATATCTAACCCCCCCCCCCTTTTGTGTTCTTTTACGAAGCTATTGAGACTTTTTTATTGTTCTCTTTCATTACTCTCATTTATTTTACCAATTTTTCTTATATTTCCCATATCTTATTTTTTAAAATCCTTTTTGAATTCTTCCAGGACTTTTTTTGGCCCTCTCTTTGAGTCTTTGCATGTAGATATTTTGATGCTATCATCGTCTTCTTAGTTTGTGCCTTGATCCTTCCTTGATTCCTCCTTGATCCCTCATCATAGTAACTTCCTATGGTCATCCTTCTTTTCTTCCTTTTTTTCAATTAGTTTTTTTTTCTGCCTATTATGTAAGAGTTGGAGTTCTGCTCTTGCACTGTCCCAAGCTTCTTGTGCTGCTCAATGCCTTGCTGCTGGCTTGCACTGAATGGGAGGGGTCGTCCCTGCTGCCTTGTACTGGCAACAAGGTCTCCCTATTGACCTCCTCTTGCAATGGGATTTTACTGTTGGCCTGCCCTGGAGGGAGTTGGGGCTTTACTGCCTGACAGAAATGGGGGTAGGGCATTACTGGTGGCCTGCACTGGTTGTAGGGTGTTGCTGTGCTTCTGGCCTGGAGTAAACCATTGAAGCTGCTGGTTGACACTGGTGCAGAACCTCTGTGGTGACTATCCCTGGGGCTTGGAGTTTTGTTATAGGTCTACAACTTGCTTCTGCTGTTTACTGACTACACTCTCTTCTCATGCCAGTGAGACACACCTGTCCTCGTGAACTTTCAATTGTCCTGCACTGGTAAGTTTCTTTCCCACTTATAAATTAGTTCTGACCCATTTTTTAAAAATTATTTAGAGAACTTGGGAAGACTCTGACGAGTTCCTTCCTCACTCTGCCATCTTGCCACTGGACATCCCACAATGCCTTGGAAATATATTTGTTGATATAAAGGAACAGAGATGTTTAAGACTGACATACTTTTTGAAAAAAATAATCTTAAGAAAGCAGCAGCATAGAAGAAAGCCACTGAACACAGAGTCAAAATCACATTTTGTGAAGGGAAGAAGTAAGAAGAGGAAACACAGAAAGGTATTTTTTAAAATACACTAGATTAAAAAAAAAAAACAGTTTGCCTAAGTCCTCTGGGCTACAAAGTCAACACTCTATCTGCTATGTCAGTAGATCAGATAGTCTTTTAATCTTTCCATACTCTTCATTGCTCTCTAATACTGTACATTGCAGAGACGGTGTTGTCCTGCTTTGGTAAGGGACATTTCTTCATCTGAGATGTCCCTACATTAATGAAATCACATGTCTAGGCCTTATCACTATTCTAACATGTATGTCATAATCTGAAATTTCTTTTCAGCTAAGATAATAATAGATAAGTCTAATATAAAAGACCTCTCACTGGGAATTTAGTTTAATATTTTGCTATAACAAGTGGAACTGACCTAATAAAAATTTAGGGAACAAATGTAGGAAGGTTCCATTTAAAAAAGAGAGAGATAAGTTAATGGAACCTATAGAGAGAAACATAATACAAAGCAAAAGTCACAGGTAAGATATCTAAAGGGATTCAGATAATTATTTTAAAGACAGTCACTGTACATACAAAATAGAAGTAAAAGTCCATGGAGTCTGGGTTTTTTTTGCAAGGTTCAAACCGTGACTTGATTATTTTTCAATAGCCAGCAAAAAAAAAAAAAAGTAGCTTTTAAGCAAAATCTGATCCTTAAGTCTTCAAAAATAACACTATTTAATAAAATGTTCTGAAATAATGTTCTATAATCAAAGAGAAAAACTCATTCAAAACACATATTCTTTGGTTGATAGCATAGAGAGAAGGATAAAACAAAGGATGTGTTCTAAATGACAGAGGTGAACTGTATAAGTTGTGGAACTTAAAATATTTCTCTTATTTTTGTTTGAGAGAGCAAAAAAAAAAGAAAAGTAGTAAAGAAAAAAGGCAAAGACTCAAACTGAAAAGGCACCATAAATTAGAACTTTGATCTTAAAAATTATACTTCTATATTTTAATGTTTAACACATTTTATCTATTAAGTTTTAGAAGTTACAATAATTTTGTTAAATAGGGTTTAATAGTTCATGTCACAAAACACATGAAACACAATGAAACGGAGATAAAAGTGTGGTTTGTTGAATTTTAAATCACATTCACCACTTGAAATTGTCCCAGTGTTTAAGGAATTTGATTAATTCTCTGATCAATGAATGAGAGACTGAGTTTATGCAAGCCTAGGGAGGATAATGAGAAGATGTTATGCAGAACACAATCATAATTGCAACTCAAACTTTATGGATAATAGAACAGTTTCAAAGGTAAAGTATTTTATTCTTATTCCCACAGTGAGTATCAGAGACCACAGTCAAACCAATACCATTTCATTGAAGTCAGGTACCTTTTTCCAAGGTACCAAACTATTGTCTTAATTCCATCACTAGTTTGATCTGTGCTTTAACTACAAGCATTTTCCTTTTCAATTACTTGTACGAGGGAACTCATTCCTCATAGCCCAAATCAGTTTGACGTTGAGATCTTTCTTTTCCTTCTTCTTTCTAGAGCAATGTGTTGGGAGTTTAAATTGGCCACAAAACCAGAGAAAAGGCATTGAGAAAATCAGGAGGGAATGTTTGAGAGTGAGAAAGCAACCTTTATCTGAAACCAAAAACACAGGTTAACAGAGAGATATGAGGTTTTGCTGGGAAGGAACTGAAAAAGAAGTATGCTCTAAAGAACTGATTTTATGTAGGAGCAGCCAAGGTGCCAACTCTGAGTTAGTAGCAAAAGGAAGTCTACAGGAAAGAATACTAAGAATGTAATTGACCTTAGCAAGCACGAATGCTCAACCATTGACTGTGACATCAACTGAAGAATTTAAATTGATTAGAATGCTTGAGATTTCCTTCTCAACAGATAAACTGCAAGTTAAAGAAAAAAACATACATTAAATTTTTTCCTGTAGAAATCAGAAAGGAAAAGTTAGAGAAAAAAGTTTTTATTCATTTAGTAAAACTCCTACTTAGATGTAGGAATATACTATTTTTATTTATACAGATTTAAAAATGATAATTTATTTGCATATTTAAACTTGCTAATATACTAAGAAGACTTTGAAAGGAATATGTTTTTGAATTATTTAATTAAGCAGTTTGTAATAAATAATTTTTCTTTACCTTGCAGGATAAGCTGTATTAAGAAAATACCATAGCAGAACAGTGAAGTAAAAATTGACAGTGAAGGTTTTTTTATGGCCAGGTATGAGATAATTGATGTAGGAGAAAATAAAACAAAATATGTGCACATTTTATTATCTTTATATAGGTTTATCTAAATATCCCTCTATCACTAGGAATACAGAGATCAACATGAAACAGTCGGTCCCTGCCCTCAAGGAGCTTGTATTTAATTGAGGGTAAGAAGACATACAAAAATAATTATAATCTAGTGACTATACGATATGTAGTTTAAAGTGACTGGATGTATTATCAAGAAGTTTAAGGGGTTTTCTTATCCTATAGTTTATCTGGACCTGGGGGCACAAACTCATTGAATAAGTTATTATAATCTCTTTGCTAATTTTCATTGCCAAATACTGTTTTTAATCCTTTTTCTCAAGTGATAGTGCTGCATCTGGACTGTGCTGTACTCTCATCCTGGTGCAACAGACCTTTCTTGCCAACCTTCTATATTGTCTTAGTCTGGAAAATTGTTCCACTCCATCTTTTTGTGGATTCTGCTGCTCTAGAATTTGTTTAGAATATTTAAAGTAATTTGGAGAGGTTTAGGTAAAATGTCAGGTGAGTCCCTATCTTTACTTTACCATCTTGATTCTGTGGGCAGATAGATTTTTCTAGACAAAGTCATAGAGTTCAAAAGGGAGGAAGTGAGGGGGAGTGAGTGAACCTTGCTCTCATCAGAATTGGCTCAAAGAGGGAGTAATATACACACTCAATTGGGTATAGAAATCTATCCTACCCTACAGAAAAGTAGGAAGATAAGGAGATAAGACAGGGGGAGTGATAGAAGAGAGAGCAGATTGGGAGAGGGGTAATCAGAAGCAAAACATTTTTGAGAAGGGACAGGGTGAAAAGAGAGAGAGAGAATAAAATATACAGAGTAAATAAGATAGAGGGAAATACAGTCAGCAACCATTAACTGTGGGAAAAAAAAAAAGTTTTGAAGCAAGTTTCTCTGATAAAGTCCTCATTTCTCAAACATATAGAGAACTGAGCCAAATTTATAAAAATAAGAGCCATTACTCAACTCATAAATGATTAGAAGTTCTGAATAGTTTTCAGGTTAAAGTATCAAAGCCATCTGTAGGCACATGGAAAAATACTCTAATTGGAGAAATAAAAATTCACACATTTCTGAGCTACTACCTCATACCTATTATTGGATACTAGGGCAGAAAAGGTAAATCCAAAATGTTGGAGAGATTGTGGGAAAAATGAGACAATGCACTGTTGGATTTGTGTTGCTCAACTATTCTGTAGAGAATTTTGGAAGTATGCACAAATGACTATAAAACCATGCATATCATTTGACCCAGCAATACAGCTATTATATCTGTATCTCAAGAGAAATTTAAAAAAAAAAAAGAAAAGGACCTATATGTACAAAAATATTCATAGCAGCTCTTTCTCGTGGAAAATGAGAGGATGCCCATCAGTTGGGGAATTTCTAAACAAATTGTGGTATGTGATTATGATGGAATAGTAGTGTGCTGTGAGAAATAATGAACAGGATGCTCTCAGAAAAGCCTGCAATGAGCTAATATAAAGGGAATTACTCTCTGTATAAAGAAACAACAATATTGTAAGATGACTAGCTGTGCCAGAGAACCTACTAATGATGTCTGAATACAGAATGAACCATACTTGTTTTTTACTTCATTTTTTTTCTTGAGGGTTTTATTTTCCAGTTTGTTTGATTTTTTTTCCCTTACAACATGACTATTATGGAAATGTTTTGCATAATTACCCATGCATAACCTAAACAAAAAAAAAAGAAAAAGAAAAACAAATTAACCACCACCACCACCAACAACAACAACAACTACAATTCCAAAACTTCAGGTCCCTGGGTCTGTGCCTTTGCCTTGGTAGCAATAGGCCAAATGAGGGCCTAAGAGGAAACTGGTCCCTAGAAGGAACATAAGAGTTAAGGGACTTTTTTGGGGGCAGTGCACTTGCATTAGGTAAACATTTAATAACTGCTTGTTTGATTAGTTAATGAAATAAAATGGTCCAGGAAGCTAGTTTCAGGAAGTTTAGGAGCTTGAGGAAATATAAGAAGTAAAGACAGCAGTAAAATTTATTTTAAAAGAAATCTATCACTTACCTACCATTGAACTGAAGATAATTTTTAAAAGTATTTCTGCAATCAATTTTCTCATTAGGAAAACTAGAGTAGTACTTCTTAACTCACAAAGCTGCTGTGAGAATAAAAGTACTTTATAAACCACTAAGCAGTTAGATGCTCTTATTATAAGTAACTATAATTACTTACTTCAAAGTAATCACTACATACAAAAAAGATACTTCAAAAAACTGAAGACTACCTTGTGCTGAGACCCCTTCTTTTCTGCTGCAATTATAAGAATATATTTTCCTAACTGAAAATTTCCTTGTAAGATGTTAAGTTACATACAACTGTTTGAAGTTCTAATTAGGCAAGCATTTGCCTAAGGGAAATATTATTGAAGAGTCCCTCAGCAAAATGGAGGAGTAGAAGGATGGACCTGCTTTAGTTCTCTCCCCATACCCCATAAAATACCTGTAATAATAACTCTAAACAAATTCTAGAGCAGCAGAAGCCAGGAAACGACAGAGTGAAAGAGATTTCCATGCTAAGCCAGTCTGGAAAGATGACAGGAGGGGTCTTTCACACCTGACCCAGAACAGAGAGCAGCCCAGTCTTGGCTATGCACCATGGCATGGACAGGACTGGAGCAGGCTTCAGGGCATGGAATCATGGGCAGCAGCTGTGGTTCCTATATTTTTCGACTCACAAACACCAAAGAGAGCTTTGAAGGTCAGTAAGAAAGCTCTTTCACCTGGGTGAGAGGGGATTGTGATCTGGCTCCAGCCCTGGCCACAAGGTGACAGCAACATCCACTTTTGTAACCCTCACCCCAAAACTTTGGGGAAATAGAGTGACTGATCTGGGTCTCAATTCTAAGTGGTGGTCCTGGGGTGAGGAGGAGTGCTGGCATGATGGAGCTTGTGGTGGCTGTGGAGAGGGAATCCTACTCGCAGATCCTGGGCAGAAAAGAGTGCTTGTGGTTGCTCACAGATCAAGGCACAGACCTGGAGAGGAGTAAACTCCTCTCCCTTGATTGTGCAACCTTGAAGGAACTGAGAACTTATAGGTCCCAAGAGTGTACCCTCCACTTGCCAAAGGACTCAAAAATCAAGTAATTGCTTAGTCAAATGCCCCAAAAAGGGGAAAAATAATACTAGAAAAGTTTATTTTCTTGGTGAAAAGGTATTTTCTTCCATCTTTTTGGATGAGGGAGAACAAAACATACCATCAGAGGAAGACGTAAAAGTCAAGCCTTCTACATCCAAAACCTCCAAAAAATATGCAATGGTCTCAGGGCATGGAAGAGCTCAGAAAGGATTTTGAAAATCAAGTAAGAGAGGTGGAGGAAAAATTGGGAAGAAAGGGGAGTGATGCAAGAAAATCATGAAAAGTGAGTCAACAGCTTGTTAAAGGAGACCCAAAAAATGCAGACGATTATACCACCTTTAAAAACTGACTAACCCATGTGGCAAAAGAGATCCAAAAAGCCAATGAGAAGAAGAATGCTATAAAAGGAGAACTGGCTGCCTGCATGCTTGCATTCTTCCTGGCTTTGACTGATCTCACCAAATTTTTTCTTAACTCTGCTCTAGCTCCACCTCTTCCTGTTCCACCTGTTCAGCAAGCTCCTCCTACCACAAGTGCCATGTGACTCAGACTCATGTGACTCAGTCTTCCATGTGGCCCAGGCATTTCCCTTCATTTCCTTTCCCTTTCTGCCCCTCTTTTTTCCTTCCCTTCCCTCTCCTTTCTTCTTGAAATCACTTTCTTTGTACTTAGTATCAACTTATACACAAAGATTTGGTATTGTTTCCTTCCTCCCCTCCCCCTCAACCCACTGTGAGAAGTGAAGGAAATCTTTTACCTCCATCCCAAATTCATTGCACATTGAAGTCAAAGTGTAATAAAGAATATTGATTCAGTCTAAACCATCTTTATCCAGTTGTTCATAAGGTTCCCTAACCTCTGCAACAGATATTAACACAGAAGTTGGAAGCATCTTCATGTTTGACTTTTTACAAATTTGCATCAGGAGTGTTTGAAGGCGGGATAACTAAGTATTCTAGGAAAGAATAATTCAAATTATCTTTAGATATAAGACTTATTGGTTGGTTCCTTTGTGATCATTGTGGTTTGTCCTTTGTTCTTGTAGAGAACCATGACATCAGGGAGATGATGATGTAACTTACAATGGAACTGGAATTAAGTGAAGGAGGACTGTGTAAAGTCACCAGCCTCACTTTCTCCTCAGAACAACTGGAATAACCCAGAATGCAGAGGGAGACCTTGACCTTTGTAAATTAAGATCTTTTCAAGTTCTCACTTTGAGTGAGGCAACATCCATTCAGTGAATAGGCCTCTTTAAGAAGTAGGTCAAGGAATGGCTGCTTTGATTAAAAATAATAATAATAATAATAATAATAATAATAATAAATAAAACTGTCAGGGGAATAACTTCAGGGTTGCTGGCCAAAAGAGAAATAGTTACTATTTACATTCACTCTGAGCCAGGAGGGCCCCCAAAACAACTATTAAGTTGTGCTTGGGCAGGGCAGGGATCTATTTTCCAATCAATGAAATCCATACTGAATTGGGTTTAAGGCACAATCTTTAAGAAAGAAATCGTAATTTTTGGTTATTAAGTTTACCTTTCTTTGGGCAACACACCCTCAGGTAAGGATATGGCATGATAAAAGTAAAGAGGGAAGAAGTGGAACTTCTTTTTGACTACTTACTGATATTAAGTCTAGCATGACTTAGTTCCTTTACTTGTTGAAAGATGCCTAATGGGTTTGAGACCAATTTTATATTTTTCTTATTTGCTGCCACAAATTAGTAAAACTATTTGTATTGAGTTTCTGTGCTTAGATAGCCTGGTTCTTCTAAAGAAACTTCAAGGAACATACTTCAAGGCTTTTTAGTATAATTCAATAAGCTTACTCTTCCTTCATATTTCCTTTGAAAAATCCATTCATTTCCATAGGATGAGTGCTTTCCATAGCATGACTTTTTGGGCATAAGTTTAAGACTGTTCCAGAGTGGCTGAGACAACAGGATTGTATGAAGTGGTCTAGAGGTGAAAAAGAAAGTTTTGTTTTTCCCCCACTATTTAAACTTTTAGAAATATAAGGCTCAAAAATAAGAAAAATAGAGGTCTAAGTTTATAAAATAAAGATGGATGGGTTGAGGTAATCAATCACTTTTCTCTTCAGTATTTAAAAATGTATGACTTCATATATGGGTGTGCTCCCTGTACTGAGGGAGATAGTGTCACATCGAAATAGCAGGCAGTTTAATGAATTTCATGAATTTCTGTTGCCAGAATCATGTCAGAACTATCCAAAAGCCAGTCTTCTGATGTTCAGCTTTAGCAAATTAGTACAGATAAGCTGATCCTCAAATGAGAGGCATAGTTAAGTTGGCAGTCAGAGGTTTTAGATTGAGTTACGATCTTCCATATTGGCTACTGGACGATCAGAATCTCTTTCCAGCACAAAAAAATTGTAGGTCCTATTAAAACAAACACTGGAATACCTTTCACAATAGTAGCTACTCTTTCAGTACTTATGAATTCAATTCTTATTCCTTTTAAAATATTATAATTTGACTTTAAAACAGGTATGCAAATATATGCAAATAAATACATTTATGCACATGCATTTATGTGTTTATGTGTATATGTACATATACATGTACACACATGTAGATTATAGTACCAGGGTTGGAAGAACCCCATAAAATATTACATTTATTTTCTTATTTACTACATTTGGGTATTTATATTTAAAATTTTATGAAGCATATTGTGAGAGAATGATTTGAGAAGTCAAAATTTAATCAGTATGTTAAGAAAAAATGGGATCCTTTGTTTGCATTGGTATATTTTGTAATTCCCTTAAATCCTTTAGGTATAACTATGCATTCATTGAATTTACCTAGGAAAATAGTAAATATCTTCCAATATTGCTTCTAAATCCACTGCCCATCCCTTCAGCCTCCCATGACCCCACATTTTACCCCCTAAAAAGATCAATTCAGATATTTTCACTTAAATAATTAGCAAAGAACCATTTCTATACGCAATTAATGGTGGTGATGCAATCCCTCTTACTACTGAATCCAGTGTGGTAGTCCCATTTTCAGTTTCACTGATGACAAAGCCTCTTCTCCATTTCTCAAGGCATAAAACATATATGGTTGCAAATCGTGTTTTTAATAGAATTTTTGACTTTCCAGATTTTTTTTTTACTTTACCACTCAAACCAAAAGGTAGTGCATATTTTCAGCTCACCTTTTCCTCATTCTTAAAACTCCTTAGGGGCTGAAAGAGAAGTGGCTTTTAAAACTTCAGAGTATTCCATAAACAACAAAGATAACATTTTATCTGTTACCACTCTGCACTCTATTTCTGCACAGAAGCAAGGAGGCCAAGTCATTTGGGATCCAGGCTTTAACTTCCTTACAATAAGGTTACCTTCCAATTTTGGACAAATATAGAGTTTTCCAAAGAGGCATATTTCATTCAGGTTGTGCTATTAATGTCAAGGTCCCAGAAGGTCATTATTCCTTTCAACTCAGTCTGGATGACATCTGCCTCTGGCAACCCAGAGGCATAACTGATTGTTGTAGTTTTATAGTAAGAATATAAGCTCTTCCAATAACTTTTGGCTTTAAATCTATGGTTATTGGTAAGTGGTAGCAGAGATGGGACTGGGAAAGAAGGGAAACTTTGAGTAGGTTTGCTTAGCACAAGGTAAAGAAAAACAGAAGTGCAGTCAGGTAAACAGGATGAGCAAGGATGCAAACTCTAAAATGAAGCAGGATGAGTGAAATAGATAAAATTGATTCCTAACACAGCAATCAGACCCTCTTCATTCATAAATAGATAGATAAATAGAAAAATAGAGCACACATATATAAAAATACACATATTCACATGTCACAATCTGAACAAATAAATGTAACTTTCAACAGTAGCTGAGCCAAAGCAGAATTCTGCAATCCATTTCCTTTCTTGATGATTTCTTCCTGCATTCCTTCCTCTTTACTTCCTTCTACTTACTTGAAAAGACATTGACAGTCAGGGCCTAAAAGGTAAGATATAAGAGACCTAGGTTTTATTTGCTTGCTTTTTTTGTCAGAAAAATTCCGGTGTTTTCTTTGAGAAAGGTGAAAAATATGACAAATTCTGAGTCAAGTTTAGTTCAGTGAGTTAGTTCAGAGGGTCATAGAGTCAAAGAAAAAAGTGACATCATAGGTCATAACATGCTATTCTCCCCTTTTGTAGAGAACAACAACAAAAATTCGGGGCCCAGAAAGATTAAGTTGCTTGCCACAGGTCACACAGATCATTCAAACCGAGGTGGAACTGAGAAATGTCTTTAATTCTGAACCCAGTGTTCATTCCCTGATACCATGTTCCTTCTATGTCACTTTGAATTTTCATTGTAATCTACTTTTTAATGTATCATGTTGTTTGTCTGGCAAACCATAAAATTTTTCAAATGTCTCTAATGTAACTCAAAATACACATTAATGGAAAAAGATCATTTAAGGCTTTAGAAAAGTATATATAATAAGCAATCTTGACACCAGAAGGACAACTACTAATATGTCTATCTTTGTACAGTTATACTGAGATACCTCTTGCATTGTGTTTTTCCTCTGCTTTTATTGTAATTCATATATTGTCTATATACACATATAGGCACATTGTGTTTTAATATGTATATGTGAATGTATGTGTACGTATGTATATATATATACATATATACATATATTTTATATACGTTTCAGAGATTTAAGTTGTCATACTTGAGGTGCAATAAGCTTCTTACTTTTTGCTTCAAGAATAGTCACATTTGCCATTAGGTAGTAATAATAGCAACTGAAATTTATAAGGCACTTTTTGTATGCCAAGAATTGTGATAAGTATTATATCTCATGTGTGTGTGTGTGTGTGTGTGTGTGTGTGTGTGTGTCATCCCAGCAACTACCCAGAGACTGAGACAAGATTCAAGAGTTACAATTATTATCTTTCCATGTAGGAATGTTTAAGTCATGTACCCATTTTGACATTATCCTCGTATGTGATGTGAAATATTGGTCTGTGCCCAGTTTCTGCCATACTGTTATCTGGTTTTCTCAGTAGTTTTTGTCAAATTGTGAGTTTTTATCCTGAAAACTGGAACCTTGAAATTTATCAAACACTACATTACTATAGTCATTTATTACTGTGTTTTGTTTTCCCTCACTTATTCTTGTGATTGACAACTATACTTTTAGCCAGTACCAAACAATTTTGATGATTCCTACTTTATAATATAGTTACAGATCTTTCATGGCATTCATTAACTTTGAAGAGTTTAAGTATCATTCCTATGAAACTTGTCTCCAACTTGGTATTTCTAGTTCTAATATTTCTCCTGGTTTCCAGTCATTCATCATCAAATTCTTTATAAATATCATTTTTTGACTTCCTCATGACCTTCTTCTGAATTTCAGTATTTCTGTTGCTTCTCCCAATGATACTTATTTGTTTTTCAAACATCTTTTTGCATATTTTTCTATCTCCTTCCCCACCACATCCAACTACACGTCATGAATTTAAAACTGAGAGTAAATTAGAAACCACTTATTTCCCCTCCTTGATTTTATCAAAGCTTAGAATGAAAGCTTAGAATGAATTTAAAAAAATAGAGAGGAGTTCGGTGTTAGCTGATATCAAAATATATTAAAATCAGTTATTTAAATAATATAGAATGAACTGAATTTACAGTAGAAATAGTATATCATGCTGAGTCACCAATCAATTACTAAGTTTTATAGAAGCTACTTTCATATCTTGTCTGTGTCTTCTTTCTACTCACACATCTACCCTCACCATCTCTCATCTGGTCATCTGTAATGGAATCCTAAATGATCTCTCTAATTTCAATCTCTGTCCTCTTCAATTCATCCTCCACACAATAGTCAAAAGACTATTTCTAAAGTATTGGAATGACCATGCCAATCTCCTGCCAAAAAGAAAAATAGAACAAACAAAATCCTTTACTTTCTTTCCATCACTTATTGAATAGAATTCAAATGCTTTTGTATTTTACTTATATTTATTGACAGAATTTAAAATTTTTAACAATATGACACACATGCATTTTAAGTTTTATTTATACTTTTTCCATTCATGAATTATATAATCCAGTCAAACTAAATTATTAATCATTCCACATATTCACCATGTCTTCTCCCTTGGACTACCTCCGCAGCAGTTACGTGACATGGTGGCTACAATGCTAGACTTTGAGTCAGGAAAGGCTTGACTTGAATTCGGCTTAATAGAGTTATTATAGTTGTGTGATCCTGGGCAAGACCCTTGACTTCTTGAAGAACTTGAAGCTCAGCTTCCCTATCTGTAAAATGGGGAAAATGGCAGCATCTATTTCACAGAGCCCATTTGAGTATCAAGTGAGTAATATCTACTGAGCAATTTGAAAATAAATTGTGTCTATAGCTCTTCTTGGATTTAGCTCCATGAAACAAGATGTATTCCACCCTTCCCCTCTCCCTCCCACCCCCTTGGAAATAAGCTCATTAATTTTTGTTGTTTTAAAAGTACTTATTTACTTTTAGTTTTCAACATTCACTGTAATAATATTTTGAATTCAAATATTTTTTCCCTTCCTCCCCTTTTCCCTCCCCAAGATGGCATGTAATATGATATAGGCTATACACCTACAGTCCTATTAAGCATATTTCCATATTAGCCATGTTGTGAAAGAAGACTATTCGTTTCTGTCTGTATATGCTCAGCACCTAACATAATTCCTTTCACAGAGTAGGTGACTTATAAGTTGCTGACATATCTTATTGAATTTATTAAAAGTCATACACATGAGAAACCCAAATAAATGCTTTATATGCATTTTGATGTCTACAAGGTATAGCCAAAATTAGACTAATAGGGATACTATAGCACCAGTTAAATATTAAATATGGAAAATTAATATTCTCTTCTTTCTCCATTTTGCTTGCACTGAACTTATTTGGTGAGATATTCCAAATCTGAGGGTTTTCAAATGATAATTTTTTGGTTTCAACAAGCCCTAGAATATCATTGAGCATCTTAGAAGAGATCTTTAATTTTTCAAAGAAATATTGTGGATAAAGAAAATCTGAAATGCGAGAGAAAATTGTCTATTTTATTACATTTATATATGCATGAGTGTATATCTGTATAGACATATATTTTACATACACATGTGTGGATATAAACACATGTTTATATACACATGTATATATGTTATATATCTAAATCAGTTTTGCTACTTGATTACAATACAGGTTGCTTTCATCTTCTTGTTGAATTCTGAGCTCAATAATTTTCTTTTATTTATGTGCATATATGTATTTGTATTTGCATATAGGTATATATCTTTTATACCTGTATGTATATACATGTGTACACATTCTCTATACTTATATGCATATACAGATATGTATATATCTGTATGTATATATCTGTATATTAAAACTAATTACATGTACATTTCTCCTAGAAATACATGTTTTTTCACTTTAACAAGAATATTCTAGTATTATAGTATAGCTGCGAATAATAAATATAAAAATATCTCGGAAATAAAAACAAATATCTCTCAGAAGGCAATGTAAAAACACGTGGTTGTATGAAAAGGAATTGCAAATATCGGTTTGATAACCTTGAAATGTCAGAAAAAAGCAAGGCAGCCTGCAGTACATTAAGCAGACTGTCCCTAGAAAATGTCATGGCCAAGGAATAAGTGATAGTATTTATTAAATATTTATAATGTGCTAGGCACTGTGCTGACCATAGCATGGATAGATTTGGGTTGTTTGTCATCTGCATCCCTGGAAGCAGCATTCAAATTCATGAGATCAGTGTTCAAATGGATATTGTTTTTATTTGTGCACATTTTATATTCTTTTATTAGGATAGCAAATTAGGGTTTTTTGTTGTTTCTGTGTGACTCAGCCCTCCCTCAGTCAAAACAAAGTCCAGAGTAAGTTATGTCATCATTTCTCTGATGTCATCTTCTTTGAAAACAAAGGATGAACACAACAACAACAACAATTTGTGTGGCTGGAAATAAATGAATGTTTTTAATGAATTTAATGAGACATTTGATTCATAGATTCATTGAGATGGTGAAAAATCTATACTTAACACAAAAATTTCATTCTGTAAAGCAGAACAAAAAAAAAGAGATTAATAGGAATATTATTGTAATAATGAATTTGTTAAAAAGAAATTTTCTTGCAATTGGGAATATTCACATACATAACTAAAACTAAGCAATATTTATAAAATGATCCCTTTTGTATGTGCTAACTTCCATCCAAATGCCATCTAATATTACTGTAATAAATCACCTATAAATACAGGTATGCCTTACTTATTTATCCAAAAGATTTTGTACTTAGAGTATTCATGGCATGGGAGTTATTACTGGTGGTTGAATAATTGAAGAGGTGTTTATTGTTTGCTTGTTTAATGCATTTCTATTTTGTTTCACTTTAATGAAAAATTAGACTACTTAAAATAGATGAATGTGTTAAAGGAGCAATGAAAATGTCTATATACGAGAGGCAATATACAGAGAAGATAAAAAGGGAGGAAACATGCATGGAACTAGAAAAGTGATCTCAAGTGGACAGTGGGGAAAGAGAACCTAGCATTGGAAATTCAAAAAATAGAATTACATTAAAAATCCAGAAATTCTTTTGAGAAGAAATATTGATTATGTTTAATTGTGAGTTGGGTTTATTATTAGCTGAGTTTTGTTGGATGGGTCTCACTGAGCTGAGTCCTGAGATAAGACCAAGATCCTATTGCCTTGTAAAGGGACACACTAGGTTAGGTCCTGCAGGAAACCCTTCCCCCAATCTTTCAGGCAATGCTAAATTCCCTATTGCCTCTTCTCAATGAATATTGTCATTTCACCCTTTACCACAACCCTGCATGAGGGAACCCAGAGTACTTGCTCTTTCTGAGGTTCATGCCCTTTTCCCATCCATATTAGACTGGATTAGTGGATCAAAAATAGCAGTCTTCTTTTAAAAATTTAAATTTAATTAATTAATTAAAAAATTAAAAATTTTAAAAAAATTTAAAAATTTTTATCACATCATTTTCTAATTTCTTTTCTCTTTTAAGTAGTATTTTTTTCTTATTGTATGTAAAGAAAAATGTTAACACTCATATTTTCAAGATTTTGTAATTCTAAATTTTTCTTCCTCCCTCCTTCCCCTTCCCTCTTTCAGCAATGGTATTTAATTTGATATAGGTTATACATGTGCTATCACGTAAATATATATTTCTGTACTAGTCACAGGTGTGAAAGAAGAAAAAGATCAAAGAAAAAAACACAAAAAAGAATAAAGTAGATATAAAAAAAAACTTTGATCTGCATTGAGTCCATCAGTCCTTTATCTGAATATGAATAATATTTTCCTTCATGAGTCCTTTGTACTTGTCTTACATCATTTTGTTACTGAGAATAGTGTCAGTTTTAGTTGATCATCACACAATGCAGTTTATACTGTTTGCAATGTTGAACTGGTTATGTTTATTTTATTTTACATTGATTCTTAAAAGTGTTTCCAGGTTTTTCTGGATTGTGCCTGTTCCTCATTTCTTATTGAACAGTACTATTGCGTTACATTCACATATGGCAGCTTATTCAGTCACTCTCCAATTGATGGTCATCCTCTCAATTTTAAATATTTTGCCACCACGAAAAGGGTTGCTGTAAATATTCTTGCACATGTAGTTCCTTTTCCCATTCCTTTTTATGATCTTTTTGAGATACTGACCTAGTTGTGGTATTGCTGGATCAAAATTTTATAGTCCTTTAGGCATAGTTCCAAATTATTCTCCAGAATGGTTGAATAAGTTCACAAGGCCACCAAGAGTGCCTTAGTGTGTCAATTTTCCCACATCTTCTCCAATATTTGCCATTTTCCTTTTTTGTCATGTTATTTAATCTGATAGGTGTGAGGTGTTACCTTAGAGGTGTTTTAATTTTTACCTCTCTAATCGAAATTGATTGAGAGCACACATAGTATCTCATTAGCAAAAACAACTGACCTAAAAAGTAGATCCAAGAGAGAAAATCTAATAATTATTGGTCTACTGGTAAGCCATCATGAAAACAGGAGCCTGAACAGTATCTTCCCAGAAATCACCTAGGAACACTGCCCTGCAGTCCTAGATCCAGAGGACAGAATAATTGTCAACAGAATCCATTATCACTTTCCTAAAGAGATCCCAAATTGAAAACGCTAAGTAATATTGCTACCAAATTCCAGAATTATCAGGTCAAGGAGAAAATACTGCCAGCAGTCAGAAAGAAACTATTTAAGTATCAAGGGACTCTAATCAGAATCACACAGGACTTTGCAGATTCTACATGTAAAGTTCAGAGGGATTGGAATAATATATTACGTAAGGCAAAGGAGGTTGGACTACAAACAAGGATCAGTTACCAAGACATATTGAGCATTATCTTTCAGGTAAGGAGTTAGACATTCAATGAAATAAAGGATTTCCAGAACTTCTTTATGAAAAGGCTAGAGCTCATTAGACAATTTCATTTCCAAATACGAGATTCAAGAGAGGTATAAAAAGATAAACAGAAAGAGAAAAGAAAATGAAAACCTGTTATTTAATACAGGCAAACTATTTACATACTTATGGGTGTTACCTCCTCTAAATGAACACCTGAGAAGACCAGCCTAAAACAGTCAATCTCCCATTGCATCCTGGGCCATCTCCACTCATCCTGATGCATTGAACAATATCTCGTCATTGGACCCAGATGAATCAGGAGGAGAATGTGAGGTTGGTGAGCTTGCACAGTCCTCCTTCATTCAAAACAAAGTCAAGTGCAAGTCAGGTCATCATGGTCTTCTTCCAAAACAAAGAATGAACACAGACTGTGGGTAGACCAAACTGCCTGAAGGAGCACCCAGGTAGCTGAATAATCCAGGTCATCCTCTCCCTTCTGTCTCCCTCTCCCCTTCCTTTGGGGCTTTGGGGTTTACTGGCTAGATGTCCTTCTTTTCTTCCTTCCTTCACCCCTTCTTTCCTTCTTTCCCTCCTTCCTTCATTCCTTCTTTCCTTCCTTCCCTCCTTCCTTCTTCTCATTCCCAAAACTTTAAACCCAATGCACTCTGAAGTCCATGGGCTGGACAACAATAGGTCTACACCCAAGCTCCACTTAATGGCTGTCTTAGAGTGATTATTATTAGGAATAGTGTCTGTTGATTTAGTTATTTTTCTTTTGTTCAATTAAAGGGCCATTCCCTGATTACTTCTTAAAGAGTCCTATTCACTGAATGAGCATTACCACCTTCTAAGTAAGTACCTGAAAAGGCCAGCCTAAAAGGACAAGGTCTCCCATTGCATCCTAGGTAATCTCCAGTCATACTGTTGAATATATGGTCACTGGACTCAGATGGCTCAGGAGAAGAAAGTGAGGTTGGTGATCTTGCACAGCCTTCATTCACTCAAAGTCAAGTGCCAGTCATGTTATCATTTCTCCGATGTCATGGTCTTCTTCAAAAATGAAGGACGAACACAGACACATCACATGCCTATAGAGAGCTTTGATCTCTTCTGGTGAAAACTGCTTGTTCATATCCTTTGATCATTTACCAATTGAGCAATTGCTTATAGTCTTGTAAATTTGACTCAGCTCTCTATATATTTGAGAAATGCTGTCTCTATCAGAGACACCTGTTAGAAAGATTGTTTCCCAGCATTCTACTTTCCTTCTAATCTTGGTCACATTGGTTTTGTTTGTTTAATAAAAGTCTTTTAATTTAATATAATCAAAATTATCTACTTTATATTTCATAATCCTCTTTATCTTTTGTTTGGTCATGAATTATTCCTCTCTTCAGAGATCTGATAGGTAGACTTTTACGTGATCTTCTGACTTGCTTATGATATCATTCTGTATGTCTGAATCATGCAGTCATTTTAAACATATCTTGGTATACTTTGTGAGATTTGGGGTTTGTATCTTATCATTTTCCTGTTTTCTTAGGACTTTTTGTCAAATAGTAAATTTTTGTGCCCAAAGTTGGGGTCTTTGGGTTTATTAGACAATAAGTTTCTATAGTCATTGACTGCTATGTCTTGGTTACCTAATCTATTTCACTAGTCTATCACTTTATTTCTTAGCCTGTACCAGATAGTTTTGATGACTACCACTGTATAAAACAGTTCAAAATCTGGACACCTTCCTTTACATTTTTTTCAATAATCCTGTTGATATTTTTGACCTTTTGTTCTTATAGATGAATCTCTGTTGGTGTCTTTCCGAGCTTTATCAAATTCTTTTTGGTAGTTTGATTGGTATAACATTAAATAAGTAAATTGGTTTAGGGAGAATTGTCATTTTTTTTATATTGACTGGAACTATTCATGAGAAATTTATATGTTTCCTGTTGTTTAGATCTAAATTTATTTGTGTGAAAAATGCTTTGTAATTGTGTTTATATAGTTCTTGGTTTTTGGCAGGTAGACTTCCAATTATTCTATATTGTTTACAGTTACTTTAAATGAAATTTCTCTTTTTATCTCTTGTTGCTTGCCTTTCTTGATCATACAAAAATTGTGCTGATTTATGTGGGTTTATCGTATATCCTGCAACTTTGCTAATTTGTCAATTATTTCGAGTAGTTTTTTTTAGTTGATTCTCTAGAGTCTTCTAAGTACACCACTATTTCATCTACAAAGAGTGAAAGATTTGTTTTCTCATTGCCTATTATAATTCCTTTGATTTCTTTTTCTTCCCTTATTACTATAGTAATATTTATAGCAATAAATTGAATAATATTGTTGATAAGGGGCATCCTTGCTCCACCTTTGATCTTATAAAGGATTATAACTTGTCTCCATTACAGATAATGCTTGTGGATGGTTTTAAATAGATACTGCTTAGCATTTATTCCTATTCTCTGTGGTGTTTTTAAGAGGAAAGAGTGCTGTTTTTTGTCAAAAGCTTTTTCAGCATCTATTGATATATCCATATGACTTTGCTGGTTTTGTTATTGATATGAGCAGTTATGTTGATTATTCTTCTTCTATTGAACCATTGAATCAACTGATATTGAATTCTCTGATATTGTTCCTGATATAAATTCCACCTCTTCAGAGTTTATAATCTTTGTGATATATTTCTGTAATTGCCTCACTAGTACTTTGTTCAAAAGAAATTGATGTATAATTTTCTTTCTGTTTTAGCTCTTTCTGGATTAGATATCAGGACCATATTTGTTTCATAAAAGGAGTTTGGTAGGACTCATTATTTGCCTTTTTCCCCCAAATAGTTTATATAGTAGTAGAATTAATCACTCTTTAAATGTTTCATAGAATTCACTTGAGAGCCCATCTGACCCTAGGGACTTTTTCCTAGGGAGCTCATCCCATTCATATTCACAGTTTTGATTATTAACATTGTTACCCCCTCCATCCTAGTCTTCTTCCTGATCTACTCTCTCTTGTGTCAGCCCCATCCCCATTCTCATCCTTTACTTAATCCCTTCTTACTTCCTTGTCAGGTAAGATTGATTTCTCTGTGCAACTGCTTTAGTGTATTAGTCTGTCTTTGAGAAAGAATTAATGAGAGTAATGCTTTTCTAAACAGATGCTCTTCACCCACCCTCATATCTTCTCCTATACTGCATTTGATTTTTCTACCACTTCATGTGAAATTATTTACCCCATTCTACCTTTCTCTTCCTTCTGCACCTAGTGCACTCCTCTTTCTCATTCCTTAATTTTACTTTACTTCCTTTCCTCAAATTTAATTTGTATCCTCTGTGTATACTCCTTTTACCAGTACTATTAATGATACGTTTACAAGTATCCTCTTCTCATGATGGGAAATAAATAGTTTAGTTCTATTTAATCCCTTATCTTTTCTTTCCCTTTTTACCTTTTTAGTCTTCTCTTGGGTCTTGATATTAGAGATCAAATTTTTGGTTTAATTCTGGACTTCTCCCTGTGAAAGCTTGAAACCCTTCAATTTCATTAAATGACTATTTTTTCCCTTTTATGTATTATACTTAATTTTGCCAGGTAGGTGATTCTTGGTTGTAGTCCTAGATTCTTTGACTTCCAGAATATAATTTTCCTTCAGCTTGACTCTAATGCTGCAACTGCCAAGTCCTGTAACCCTGATTGGGGCTGTTCAATATTTGAAATTTATTTTTCAAGTCATTTGTAGTATTTTTTCTCCTTGATGTGATAGTTCTGAAATTTGGCTATAATATTCCTTGTAGCTTTTATTTTGGGATCTTTTTCCTAAAGTGATCAGTAGATTCTTTCAATGTCCATTTTGCTCTCTATTTCCAAAACATCAAGGCAGCTATCCTTGATGATTTCTTGAAATATGTTGTCCAGGTTCTCCCCTGGATTATGACTTTCAGGTAACTCAGTGATTCTGATATTATCTTTTGTGGATCTATTTTTCAAGTGAGTTGTTTTTCCAATTTCTTCCATTTTTTCATTTTTTTTGAATTTATTTAGTTGATTCGTGACATTTCAAAGAGTTGGTATCTTCCATTTGCTCAATTCTAACTTTTAAGATGTTGTTTTCCTCAGATTTTGTGCCTTTTTTTTCTATTTCACCAATTGTATTTTTTAAGGAGTTGTTTTCTTCAGTTGATTTTTGTATTTATTTCCTTTTCCATTCAGCCAATTTGACTTTTTAACTAGTTCTTTTCTTTTTCCAAATTGTTGACTATTTTTTTCCTAATTCTCTTGCATCACTCTCATTTCTTCTCCCAATTTCTCTTCTACTTCTCTTATATGATTTTAAACTTTTTGACTTCTCCATGAGTTCTTTTTGGTCTTGAGAGCACTCCCCAATTTTCTTTGGGGTTTTGCCAAAAGTGTTTTAAAATTGCTGTCCTCTTCTGAGTTTGTGTCTTTGTCTTCTCTGTCATCATAATAACTTTCTATGGTTAGATTCTTTATTGTTGCTGTTTTGCTCATATGTTTTGGCCTTTTTATTTTCTTTAAAATTTGAACTCTGCTTTTGGGGTGGACGGGATACTCTCTCAGTTTTCCCATTCCAGGGGCTGTTAGACTTTGATGTTTACCTGGCGCTGTACTGATATTACTGTGAGGCCTACTCCTGATCTCATGTCTTGTGCTGTGCTGAGGTCCTGTGGTGAGAGGTTACTGGCACCATTGGAGGCCTTAAGGATCTCGCAACTTACCTGGCACTGAGCTAGGTTCCTGATGTTGGTGCCTGGTTTGTGTTGAAGTTGTTACTGTGTTCTGCATTTCCCTGGGAAATACTGAGATATGTTCTGGTTGCTCCCTGTTTGCCCAGGGCTATGCTGAATCATGTGGAGTCTGGCCACTGGAGGTTGTCTCTTTGTTGGGCACTACACTGAAGTACCTGGCAGTTTTCAGTGCTGCAGTCTGACAGTTCCACTGGCCATGCTGTAGCTCATGGATTGTGGTGGAAGGGGGAGCTTCTGATATTGGGATTTGCCTGCTTCACTGAATTGGTGCTCAGAATCTACCACTGGTTTGCTGAGGTAGAACTTGCCAGACTTGATGCTGACTAGATGGGATGCTTCCCATTCTGGCCTATACTTCTCTTTTACCTGATTGAGAGACACCTTTCTTGCTGATCTTATGAGTTTCTGGGGCTCAGAGAGTGTTTCCCCCATCTTTTTGTTGGTTCTGCTACTTCATGATTTGATTTGGGGTGCTATTTTGTGGGTTTTTGGAGGTACATATTGAATACTCATGACTATTTACTGCTTACTCTGCATCTTGGTTCCTGGAAATACTCTCATCTAACAGCAGTATCTTGAGTAAGGTGAAGGGGCATTCAACCTTTTCTGCATTGCTGTTATATTTTTTGAGATCCTTGGGCACTTCCATCAGAGCTGCAAATTTCTATTTTTTCCACTATCCACCCTATTCCCTGAGCACCGCTAAACCCATCCGACTACACTCCTCTGAATTTCTGTGATATGCCTTAGGAAACTTCATCCTGCAAGATCCCATCAGTCCTGTAACTCACAACACATCAGTACCATGCTTTTAGGGCCTTCTGATTGTGGAAGGGTAGGCATTGATCAGGTTTTTATAAATTGATTAATCTAAGGCTATATAGTTGTAATGTTACATAGAGAAATCAGGGTGTAAAATTGTCTAAAAATAAGGGTGTAGAAATAGCTCCTTTTAGGGGGAGAAAAATTTAATGGAAGAAAATAGTGCTGTTTTGTCCAATAACAAGGATACTAAATCAATTCCATCCCAGATTGAATGACTAGCAGGTAATCATGAGGAACTTAATGTTGGGTAAATTTTTAAGATGTGCCTTAGCAACTCAGAGATTGTCAAAATATATTCATATCTCGGGCTGAGGACAATTAGATGCCAGCACAAGAACTTCCCTGGTTCTCAGTTTCTTCAACTGAAAAATTAGAGAACTGGATGAAATGGTCACCTTTCTAACTCTACATTCATAGAGATAATGATGTCCATGACTCTTACGGTTAAATCTAAAGCATATCAGGAGCTTTTTTTTTTCCTATGGAATATGCTCTAATTTTGTGTTGAATTTGCATGAAATATATCTAAAGCAGCAAAATAAAATGGCTTAATTCTCCTGTAACCAGCATAGGTGTATAGAATATTCATACCAGTGAAATTCCGAAGTATAAGTCAGAGAATCTAGGATATGAAAGCAAAAGAGAACATTTTCTTCCTTTATATTTTCTTAATGTTGAAAAAACTCTTTAAAAAGACATAAATAAAATGCCAAAATATTTTATGTATAGAAACATACTAATTTATGGACTTTTACCTGTGGTTTATCAACTAAGCTCATCTAGATGGTGTTTTGTCTTCCTATCCTAGTTGAAAACCTTCAGTTCAGGTCAATAACATCTGGTCTTACATGGATTCATCTCATATGTGAAAGATTGATTAAGTAATAATTAAACTTCAATGTAGGCTAATTATTATTCTGGTTTACCACTTAATACCACGCATAATTAATATCTGACATAATTCACCAGTTGCTTTTTCCTGGATTATTGGAAACTATATTTCTCTCTCTCCACACACACATGCATATGCATACACACATACATATACACACATATAGATACACATACAAATATGCATGTAGATGCACACATACATACACACAAATATGTGTGTATGTATGTATATTTTGTTTCTCTCCATACACACACACACATACAAATATGTGTGCATGTATGCATATTATAGTGTGGTGTGTGTGTGTGTGTGTGTGTGTGTGTGTGTATCAAGTACTACTGAACCCCTTTGGGGAGAAGTTGGAGTTTTATCTCATTTGATAGAAAATACCTATTTAGATGCATTAATAGCAATGTGATTTTTTTTTTTTGACTTTAGTAGTTCTGTCATTCTGGAGACCTTTAATAGTATCTAGTGACTATAGATCAGATTACACTCTCTAGTTTATGGCTTTTCACATGATTTTCCCTCATTTGTAGGAGAAATGCATTCATACTTTTCTAAACAGAATTCACTTTTGATGATATGACTGGTTTTGTATGTATTTGGCACATCTTAATTCCTTTCAGTAAAAGATGGTTAATTTTTTAGCTATTTTTTTAGATAAAATTAATTTAAAGATTGTGCATATTTTTAAGAGTAAATACCAATAAAAATCAAGCAATTACAAAACCATATACTTAATTAGTAATTTGTGATGTTATTATATACTCAGATCCCCATCCTTTAAGAAAAGTCAAAAGAAAGACTAACCAAACTTCATCAATGTAATAGAATTGTTTGACATTCAGTATTCAACTCAACAATTCAACAAAAATTTCCTAAGTAGCTGTGATGTTCAAGACACCATTCTAGGTACTAGGAATTAAATTCTTGTTCAATCAGATTTGTTCTGTGAATATCTCTTTCCTCAATCAGACAGCTCTATCACACAGATGTTCATTTCTAAAAATAGTCACTCATGCCATCTGCTGGCATGATGAAGGGCCACTTAAAAATAAATAGACCATAGCATCATTTTATCATGGATCCAGTAATAATGAAAAAAGTATGTTTTAATTATAGGAGGGAAAGCGTCAGCTAAGGTCAGGAGAAAACGTTAAAGCTTACTGAAACTCTTCTTTGGTCTATTGGCATAAAATGTAAAAGGTCTGCATCTTTTGTAAGAATTATAAGATTAAAAAAGAACCCTTACTATGTAATCATGCTATCTTCCATTATAAGAGATTCAATATAGATACATATTTTATTCTGGTAAATTAATGATTAACTACTTTTTCTACATTCAAATGAATTTGAGCAATACTTTTCCTACTTCTGATCTGAATCACTGGAAAGCATTTCTAAAATCTTCTAATGGTGAAAACAAAGCAATAAGGGACTCCATTTCTATAAATATGTAAATTCTTAAGGACTTCCACTGTAAAGGCCAGAAAGTATCTTCCCAGACACTATAATGTTGAAATATCCTCAGTCTCCATGATGCACTTGGCTGTTGGCTATATGTAAAGGCCTCATGTTTCCTTTATTTAACTTTGCATTACCAATATCACATAATTGTTTAAACTGAGTTTATCTACTTTGTCTTCTTATAAATTGCTAAAGCATAAGACCTCTATTTAACTCATTTTCTCAGTCTCTTGGAACAGATTTAGGTCAAATGTAATTGTTTCATAATTGCGTAATTATGATGTTGTTTTCAGTGATTTATCTACAAAAACATTAAAATTTTTACACTAAAAATATAACTTTTTCTCAAAAGAGACAGAAAATCAGAGATTTAATAAATTATTTTGATACTCTGATTCCAGTAAATGAAGTATACTCAAATGATGGAAGGGCAAAAAATCCAAGACTATTTATTTCCTAGTTTTCATATCAATCAAGTGGGGAAGAAAAGTTAAAATATGACTTCATAGCTTTCCCTTACTCCAAACAAATTTCCTTACTCATGAGTAACACAGATAACATAGATAATCATTGTACTTTTGCATTTTTAGCCTGTGGTGTGAGATAAGAGGAGAAAAGACATAACAAGAGAGTAGGGAGGAAAGAAGGAAGGAAGATAAAAGAAAGGAAATGTGAAAGAAAATTAAGAAAAAGGGAAAGGAAAAGAACAGGAAGAGAAAAAAAACATTAAAAGCAAAATTAAAGAAAAAATGCTTAATTAAGCCAATTACTAACAACCTGAAGTAATATATTTTTATTTAATGTGCTATAGCATCAATGGTAATTCTACAAAGAATTTCATTCTTGATTTTTAGAAGAAAAAAATTAATGTGATTGGGCAGAAAAGATATATTTCAGTGAAGTGTTATCATACAAACTTTTAAAACAAGACCTACATATGCTTGTATAAGGATATGGTTAGGTAGGACAATGACTGCACCCTACTTGGAATAACAAAATGCATCAGATCATTTCACCAGGTCAAAATACATACAGTTTTATCACCAGAAATAAACAAAGCTTGGACATTTTTTTTTGGAATTAACCAATCAACCAATAATGAGTTTATTGGCCCTGTGAGAAGTCCTTGATTAATTTAGATATCTTTTTGAAACTACTCAAGAAACTGAAGTGACAATACAGTAGATTTTTCTTTGGATTAATTGAGGGATTTATGTCCTCTTGGCCCCTACCTAAAATAAGAGAGCTAGTTCTAATGGGGGATTCAAGTACCTGATAGTCTGTGGTGAAAGCCTTCTAGGAAACAACAACAACAAAGCCAGAAATGGAGCTCACCTTAACCTTGCTGTCTCTATTCTCCTTGTTTTGAATGAAGAAAGGTCACATAAACCTTTAGGGAGCAAAGAATTTGTCCTTTTTTTTTGTAACTGATGTGACATAGTAACTGAGATCTGGTGACAACATGGTGAGATATATATGTATGTATGTATGTATGTATATATGTATGTATATATATGCATGTATGTATGTATATACATATGTAAAAAATACTCATTTAAAATAAATCTTCCAAGGTAGACAATAGAAAACTGGTGTGAATATAATTACTTTCAGTTGTAATAAACCATTCTGCTATAATATCAGCAGCAGGTTTCTAAAATACTTTATAAAATCCTCTGATATCATCCTCTCCATGACTCTGTCACAAAGGTTCTACAGATGGAAAAAGTGAGGCCCAGAGACATTAAATGATTTGCCCATTGTCACACAGCTAGAAAGTATTGTAAGAAGTTTTTGAATTTTAGTTTTCCTAATTCCAAATCTTGTACTTTGTACACTACACTAAACTGAATTTTAGGAGACTAATGCTAGTTACATATGCTAAAGCAGTGGTTTTCAAACATTTTTGGCTTCAGGATTTCTTCAGACTCTTAAAAATTATTGTGGATCCTCAAAGATATTTTTATCTGTGTTATAACACTCTATACGTACTGTATTGGAAAATTAAAATTTCATAGAATGGTTAAAAATAGTTTTGGCCATGTGGACTGTCAAAAGAGTTTCAAGAATCCCCAGAGGTCCATGGGTCACACTTCGAGAACTATTGGAATAGAAGTAGAGAAAATAATATGTCATCTGATAGAATTACTTAACCTCTCATGATCTCTCTACCAACTGACAATATGTAACAGTTAGACTCCAAAACTACTCTCTTCCTATGGTTCCTTTTAGTACTAAATCTATAGTGCTTATCATTAAGATTTTTTTTAAAATCTAATTCTTAAAATGTTTTAAAAACTACTTAATTCTATTTTTCATAGTAAAGGAGAAAGATATGATTGCCACTTTTATATATTTTATTAACTGGCTTCATTAGAAAAAATAAGATTTGGAGCAGAGTTTTAAATCTGATTGTTTCAGAATTTTTATTATTAAAAGTAGAATTACCAAGTTTTCTACTCATTTTTGAAGGAGTCTACTTACCAGATATCATCAGGAAAAAAATTTCTTCCCAAGCTCAGATAAAAAAAAAAAAAAACAACTCACATTTTTCTTCTGTGTAGGAAGGAAAAGAATTATTCAAAAAGTTATTTTATAAGCAGTATAACAGATAAAGCATGAATACATATCTATTCTATATGAAAGAGCGAACATGAAGTTTTATTTAAAAGTAGTTTTATAGAATCTACTAATAAATTGAATCAGAGCAGATATAGTTCTCTTCTATAGTTCCCCAAACTCCATAAAAATTTTCAATTTTGAGATTACTTTATTTTTACTTTTTATGAGATAGTAATACTCTGAAAAAGATGTAAAATTGTGTAGTATTAGAGTAATTGAATAGATCTATATGTCATCTTATTAATTTGTGATTTCTCTCCAGGGATATTATCACAAGCCACCCATTCCTTACAGTATTATTCCACTCTTGGACATGATCTTTCATTAGTTAAACCCAGGGGCCTGACTCCAAATACTAGAGCTATCACTTGCTTGCTAAAGATGTCATAAAAATATTGGTGAATAATTAGGACTGACTATTTTTCATTCCCTAGTCTTGTCACAATAACTACTCATTTTCTTTCCCTATTGTACATTCCCTTGAGGATATCCTTATACACCTGTTCTTCCTTGAAGTTCATTATTAGGGACATATTGTACTTTGTCCATCTAGACCTCTCAACTATCTGTTGTATGGTATTAATATTTTATTATTTAGAGATATTTTTGTTTTGATGTTTACAGACACACATACATATATATGCACACATATTTTACATATATATGTTTGAGTATGTGTGCATGTGTATATATAGATACACATGTGTGTACATATACACAAGCACATGTACACACAGCTATAGAATGGAAGAATGTTAAAGAAGAAAAGAAAAATCTGGTTATTTGTTTCATAGAGGATCTTGGAATTATTAAAAGATCTTTGTAATTTAACTGTCCAAAGGCTATCTAGTTCACTCTCCTTAGACAATTAACTCTAGATCCAATTCAAGGAGAATTTGTTCCATCTCTTCCAATTATAAATAAAGGCATTTCAATAAGTTATATACACTGGTCATCCAATTGCAAGTCCTAAGCTAGGAAATAGTTATGCATCCACATTCTCTTTACTACATGAATGGTCACATCAAAATCATTAGCATAGTCATATGTTTCTTAAAAATGTCTCTAGAAAGATCTTGCTTAAGCCAGCATCTCCCCAACAGGACCTGACCATCCATAGAGAAGTCTCTTCAAAGTAGAGTTCACTGAATCTCTGTCATCAGTGTCAGACATATTTGTTGAGATTACATCTTTCTGTTTTTATGTATAGGGTCACTAAACAGAATTTTCTCTGTTATTGTCTCCTGTAAGGACTCTTAACTAGTTTTGAAATGTCAGAGAAAAATCTTATGAGATTTTTTTAAGTCTATAAATTAAATGCTTTTATAATCAGAAAACACAATAGAATCTTCAACCAACTAAACAGCATAGTAGATAAAAATTCGGAAGTTAGATTCAGGAATATCTAAGTTTAAATCTACATCAGATAATTATTAATTATGTTACTTTGAGTGAATCAATTGTTTCTACTTATTCTTAGTTTACTTAAGTATGTAAAATGAGGATAATAATAGAATCTGACTCATAAAATTTTGTGAGGATCAAATGACATAGTATATGTACACTTCTTTGCAAATGTAAAAATGGTAAAGACTGAATCTATTGTTTTATAATGCTTTCAAAAGTTTGCTTGTTCCCTACTAGCACTTTCATTATGTATTCCCTCAATTCGTATTTACATAAGTCACAGTCTACATTTTGTAATATCGACATATATATTGGAATTTTGGGATTCTTTTATTTGGATTATTTTTGTATCAATAAGATAAGGTAGGATATTTTTGCACAGCTTTGGAATCTTCCCCTTGTAGAAATACCTTGCATATCAGGCCCTTAAAATCTTTATAATTTTGTCATATGTTACAAAATATCCCTTTGGTATATATTCACTCTAACTACCTATTTTCCTATTTTTTTTTCTTTTTGTTATGACTTCTGCCTCTGCAACAATCATATCTAGGACTGTTGTTTTGGAATCCAAGTGAAAGTGGCTTCATTTTCCATGGAGCTAAAAATAATTTAAGAATATTTTTTTTTAATATTTTTTCCATTTTCTGTTTATTTGTTTTTGAGCTTCTGTTTTAATTCCTAAATATCTTTGGATTAAATTTGCATGATTGGATCTCCTGCCAAGCTTTCTTTAAACTGATTTTACTTTGTATTGCTTTTCTCTTCTTCATTACATTTTACTTTCTTAAGGATATATTATTTTTCTTTACAATATATTAAATGTTTGCAATAAATTATCTATTTATATTTTAAATTGGGATAGAAAATATACCCTCAGGCAGTATGCCAATAATTTTTAACATGCTTACAATAAATTTTATCAATATATTTTCTCACTTATTCAGATTTTATTTCTGAGCACTTACTATCTAGAATCTAATGTGATAGATACTATCGAAATGTGTTATAAAGGAAAATAAATTCAGTAGAATTTACTAGATAGGAAGCATAGAAAATACAATAGAAAATAACAAATAACAGTAAATGTGTTAGTGAAGTAAAATATGTACAAATTCAAGTGGAAAAATTATTTGCTTCCTCTTCTATTGATTAAGTAAAGTCACAGGGGGGAAGTAAGACTTTGACTGACACCTTGAACGATAATACCATTAGAGCTGGAGTAGAAGGGGAAACATTAGAGAGAGATGGTACAGTATGATCAAAGAAACAAAGTGAGAAAAATATGGGCCACGTTCAGAGAAAATAGGTAATGATTGTAACATAAAAAGCATGAAGGCAGATAAGAGGAGATAAGGTTGGAAAAGTCAGTTGGGGAGCAAATAATGAAGGTTCTTTAATTCCTGGCATGGGCATTTGGAATTTTACTTCCTTATAATGCGGAGTCATTAAAAGTTTTTTTAAATGAGATTGTGTGACATGATTAGCTATGTGCTTTAAGATGATTCATCGGGCAACACTGCAGAGGATGGTTAGGTGAAGGGAGAGCATGGAGGCAGGAACATGGACTGAATTAGTATCAACCAGCATTGCAGTATGATTTATTACATTGGTCTATGGTGAAATCAATGGTCAATTAAGTCAGTCCACAGGGAGATCAATGTCAACCCTGTGGCTCTGTATAGAATAAGTACTAGCTGTAAAAATGCACAGTGAAATAGTTCAGTTTCATCTTTGTGCCCATTTCTTTTAGTGACTTCTGTATTGACATACAGTTGATTGCACAAATCTAGATGTTGTAACTTTTAAATTGATAGATAAGGTTTAGTTAAAAAGTTTAAAATGTTAACATTTGCAATTTGTCTTTTGTTATTTCACGTGACATTGAAAAGTACCCTTTTATGTTCATAAAATATCTGTTGAATTATTTTAAGCTTAATTTGATTGCTCCAGCTAGGAAAGAAAAATGTTTTATATGCAATGGTCAATTTTTTTCCATGCTCTTTTAAAGACAAAACTATGTCTTAGCCTTCAGGAAAAAAGCTCTTTAAAGTCACTTATAAATAAGCTTTCTCGAGTGCTTACTTTATTTCCAATATCTCCTTTAATATCAAACTAAAAGTAGTTTAAAACCTAAAATTATATTTGAAAATTACATATATTTTGTATATGTATATATATATGTGTGTGTATTTTGCATACATGCATATGTATGTATGTATGTGTGTATGTATTTCTTTGCTGGAATTCTTGAAGTTCAAAGGATGGAAAAAATACAATGGTAGTCAATGATGGAAGCAACAGATGTGTCCCAAGGACTTGAGACAAGAAGTTAATTCATCAAGTATTTATCAAGTGTCCAAAGCACACTGAACTGAACAGATGCAAATATAAAAATGAAATGTTCCTGCCATTAATAAGTTTAAAGTTTACTTGATGGTAAATAAGCAGGTTGATAAAGAATATTAAAGACATGTTATTCACACAAAGTTCAAATTTGGTCTAAGAGAGAAGGAGGGAGAAAGGATAAAAGAAAAAAAGAATGAAGAAAGAGGAACCTGCATGATACTTGGTCATAAAAGTGACATTCATGAATATGTCAAAGATATTAAATGACTTTTACTTAATATAAACTCTACGTATTGTACCTAATAAAAATTAATTTAAAAATTGTACTAACATTTCAAATGATTTTGAAAGATGACTTGTACATGCTTAGACTGAAATTCTGGAAAGCCCTTTATAATATTTTATGGAAGAATTCAACTAGCAGATCGATCCTATCAAAAACAGTAATTTTAAATGGTGGTGTCATTTGTAATATTTATGGATGCATTCTCCCCCAAGATTTGACTGAAAGTTCAATAACTTTTGAAGACTTCCAAACAGTTCTATATTAAGCATCCATTACCATAAGAGTAATTACAGCAGGGAACGTGATCCTGTATATGCCTAGCCTTAAATTCATAAAGAAATCTCCCTAAGGAGGGATATTAAACACCACTTTGGTAGAAGTGACTTGAGAGAGCTTCTGAATATCTGTGGGAATGCATTGGAATTATATATCATTATCTAGCTAGTATAAGGAATAGAAAACTTGAATGCCAAATTTCTAGTGAAATGCCACAGAAGAAATTCTATTTTTAAAAAAATCCAGAAAATAAAAATTCCAGAATTTTTGTATGACTTAATCAGCAATTGTTATTTTATTAGGTGATACAAGAAGCAAAGCAGTCCAAAGAGCAAAATAAATAATTCATTAGCACGCAAAACTTTTACTATAAGGGCTTGAGGAGAGAGAAGAGAGAGAGAGAGAGAGAGAGAGAGAGAGAGAGAGAGAGAGAGAGAGAGAGAGAGAGAGAGAGAAACCCAGAGTCTAGAGCGGTCTCATCATTTATACCATTTCAAGAAGCCTGACACAAGTAAAACACAAATTGGATCAAATAACAAACAGATAACTTGTTCCCCATTAATATAATGAATGGCAGAACACTTATATAAAAGGATGTGAAATGCTAGCTTTTCTGTCAAAAAAAAAATGGAAAATAAAGGGGCTGGATAAAATCCATAATGCTTGACTCCAAGGTATAACAGTTGTGCATGAATCATTAGCATGACACTGCCATATTCCTCCAGATACAAGCTTTATCTCACCTATTGTAACAGAAAACACCAATAACCTATTACTTAAGGCAGAGAACAATAGTAACTATTCCAAATATAGAGAGATTTCTTAATATGAAGAATTTATATTTATATCATCTTAAAGAGCCTATAAATAATAATAAGAAAACAATGTTAGCTTTGAAGTAAAATGGATTTGTCAAAAAACATCTGAGAGCAAAAAGAGCACTTTATCAACTTGCTCATTATTGAATTGATGTAGTTTGAGGGGGGTTCAGAAACCCCTCAAGGACTGAAGTAGAGGAGAAGATCATCTGGAATGAATTCATGAGCTCAAGCATTCTTTAAGTCAAGATGGTAAAGGTTTACTTTCAATTATCTGAAATAAAAAGGAAACAGAGGACAAAGTTACAAAGCCATCTATGATATAATTTGCAATGCTAGCATTTGAATATCAAATCAAATCACCTGACTCATGAGAGGTCAGAGAGAAGGAGTCATTTATAGACCTGATTTTTATAACGGAAAAAAGGAATAAAAATTGAAAGCTCAGAGAATGCCAACTCCAAAAAGACTAATATGAAAGAAATCGTTAAAATAATGTCCATTTCTTGAGTGGTTTTGTAAAGGAGAAGGACACATTTATAATATAATTTCAAATATAATATAATTTCAAAATGTTCTTTTTCATTTTTTCAGAGTCAAAAATATTCCTGGGTGTGCATACAGTGTTTGTTGGTATCATGGTAATAAAGACGGGATTTCCTAGGGTGTGTTCTAAGGATAGAAATAAAATGTCGTTGTTCAGTTATGTTCAGACATGTCTGACTCTGACCTCATTCGAGATTTTCTTGGTAAATATACTGAAGTACTTTGCCATTTCCTACTCTATTCCATTTTACTGATAAGGAAACTGAAACAAAAGGGGTTAAGTGACTTCCCTAGGATCACACAGCTAATAAATGTCTGAAGCCAGATTTGAACACATGAACATGAGTCTTCTGTCTCCAGGTCTAGAACTCTAGCTATAGAAATAAAACACCACAAAGATAAATGTGACTGAAGAATATTATTGATGAGCTGTGAAATACATTGGATTGCATCATTATCCAGTGGGAACACATAACAGAAAGTTAAAAGTATTAAAAGTTAATAAAAAAAAGAAACCTATTAAAGGTAATAAAAAAGAAATATGAAGAATGGAAACTGGAAAACGAAAAGACATCTACAATTTTACATTCTCAGCTACTGAAAGTGAAAGCTAAAAAATTAATTGATATAAAGAGCAATCATATGCTATAGAGTCTTGAGACAGAGAGAATAACCAAATAGGAAAATGTAGAAGATTTCTGGTCTAAAGAAGTTCAATATAACAACAGAGGTTTTCAGTCAAATGCAAAAAAAGGAAGCTTGCAAATAATGTAGAAGATTGAAAAATGATATCAATATAGGTTACTGAAACTCTAAGTTTCTCTGAAAAACTAAAGAGTAGCACTGTGATCTATAATCATTATCTCAAATGTTTCACAGTAGCTTACGAGATATTAAAGATGTATTTCATCAGTTTTCTTTCTGATGCAAAACTTTCCTATTTTCTTCTAAAAAGATATCACATGTTTATTACAAAATATGAGAATACAAGTAACCTTTCCAAACAGAGGTAATTTACCATTTCATGTAGTTTATATAAATTACTTGCAGTTTGTATCTCTCAAAAAATATATAAATACTTACAAGAAAACTGTAAATCACCTGAAGACCAAAAATATGTGCCAAAATGTGGGAGGGATGTGCAAATAAAAACCTATTATTGATCTGAAGATTATTAAAAATATTTTAACATGCATTCCTTATATTAACTATCACAAATCTTTTGACTCAGTTCTGAACTCATAGCTTAGTAATGTGTAGAGTATACAAAATCGATACAAAGCATGTGAGAATATACTAAATAAAGGAAATTTCTCTTTGCCTTAAAAATAACTTAATAGCATAAAAATAATTGATATAAAATATAGCTTTTCCAAGGATCCAGTACTGAATCCATTATTATCATTCCTTAAAAGGTTTCTAAGTTCAAAAGGAAGTTGTACCAAAACAACCTATTAGTGTGTATGGATGATGCATTATATGACTTATAATGTGTATCATCATTGAAAAGCACACTAAACAACTAATTTATCACATGGAAACTTTGTCCTACCAAATAAAAATGTGATTTTATCTCAATGCATATAATGTCTTTTTTCCTCATTTGTAGCAGAGCAAAGTGAGGTGCAGAAAAGTTGTGACATCACAGGTCACAACTCCGGCAATTATCAAAATAATAACCACATCTCACTCTCCTCTCAAGCTCAGGGATCTTTCTTCTCCAAGTATGCTACTGCCCCATGGGAAAGCTCCTATCAGTTGAGTTTGCTACTATGCAAGCACACAATAGGGTAGCTAGGTGGTACAATGAATAGAATGCCAGGCCTGGAATCAGGAGGCTGCATCTTCATGAGTTCAAATCCTGCCTCTAATTAGCTTTTTGACCCTGGAGAAATCACTTAACCATGTTTTGTTATGTTTTTTTTTTTCTCAGTTTCTCATCTACAGATTGAGTTGCAGGAGGAAATGGCAAACCACTCAAGTATCATTGACAAGAGAACTCCAAGTGGGATCGTGAAGCTTCTGACAGAACTCAACAAGAACAATCAAACACTCCCCAATACATGAAATACTTGAGAGTAGGAGTTGCCTTAGCAAAGGAAAAAGGAAGAAAGCCCTTATAGGCACCTATTGTTATTTTAGACACTACTAGTTGTGCATCATAGATTTATCATTATTTAATGAGAATTTTTTATTTTAGTTCTACAATTTCTTAAATGACTAACAGTACAATTTTGTAATACATTTTCTTTCTTTCTTTTTGAAGTGAAAAAAAGTTGATTCAATCTATATTCTAACACCATCAGTTCTTTCTCTGGAGATGGATAGCACTTTTCATGTAAAGTATCTTAGAGTTTTCATGGATCATTTTATTGCTGAAAATAGCTAAGTAATTCATTGTTGATCATCCTAAAAGAATTGCTTTTACTTTGTACCCATTGCATTTCACTTTGCATCATCCCATGTAAGTCTTTTTTGTTTTTTTTTTTCCTGAGATCATACTGCTCATAATTTCTTATAGTACAATAGTATTCAATCACAATTACATACCACAAGGTATTCAGTTACCCAAACAATATGCGATATGCATCACCTCAGTTTTCAAATCTTTCCCCTCAGAAAAGAACTGCTATAAATACTTTAGGACATATAGATTGTTTTCTTTTTTTTTTTTTTTTAATCTCTTTAGGGATACAGATCTGGTAGTGGTATTGCTAAGAGAAAGGTTATGCCCTTTGGGCATAGTTCTAAATTGTGCTACAACGTGGTTTAATAAATTGACAACTGCAACAACAATACATTAATTTTTCCCCACATCTCTCCAGCATTTGTTAATGACCTTTTCTGTCCTATTATCTAATCTATTAGGTATGAGGTAGTACCTCAAAATTCTTTTAACTTACATTTCTCTAATCAATAGTGAGTTAGAAATTTTTTTTATATGAATATAGATAGTTTTAAATACTTCAACTGAAAAACTGATTATATCTTTTCATCATTTATCAATCAGGAAATATCTTTTATTTTTATAAATTTGACACAGTTCTCCATGTTAGAAAAATGAAACCTTTATCAAAAAACTTGTTTCAATTTTTTTGTACAGTTGCTATTAACTGTATTTCCCTCCATCCTATTCCCCCTAACACCATTTATTCTATTTTCTCTCTTCTTTCACTCTGTCCCTCTTCAAAAGTGTTTTGCTTTTGATTGCCTTTTCCCAATATGCCCTCCCTTCTATCACCACTCCCCTTCTCTAATCCCCTTTCCCTTCTATTTTCCCTTAGAATAAGAGAGGTTGCTATAACTTATTGCCTGTGCATCTCATTTCCAATTTACATGTAAAATAGTTTTTAATCTTAATTTTTATAACTTTGAGTTCCAAATTCTCACCCTTTCTCCCTTACAGCCATCCTCATTGAGAAGGTGAGCAATTCATATTAGTTATACATGTATAGGCATGCAAAATACTTCCACAATAGTTATGTTCTGAAAGACTAACTATATTTCCCTCCATCATATCCCAATCCACATTTATTCTATCCTCTCCTTTCACTCCTTTCACCCTGTCCCTCATCAAAAGTGTTTGCTTCTGATTGACCCCTCTCCCAGTCTGCCCTTTTCATCTGTCACTATCCCCCTGTCTTAACCCTTTCCTCTGCTACCTTTCTGTATGGTAAGATAGATTTCCATGCCCAGTTGACTGTATATGTTATTCCCTCCCTAAGCCAATTCTGATGAGAGTAAGGTTTCATCTTGCCCCTCATGTCCTCCACTGTAAAAGCTTTTTCTTGTCGCTTTTATGTGACATAATTTACCCCATTCTATCTCTTCCTTTCTCTCATTTTATTTCTCTCTCATTCCTTAATTTTACTTTTTATATTCAACTCACCCTGTGCTCTCTGTCTACACACACACACACACACACACACACACACACACACACACACTCTTTTGTGTGCACATATACATATCCGTGTGTGTACACATACATATCTGTGTATGTGTCTTTTTTCTAACTACCCTAATAATGAGAACTCATGAGTTACAAATATCATCTTTCCGTGGAGGAACGTAAAAAGTTCAACTATAATAAATCCCTTATGATTTCACTTTCCTTTTTACCTTTTCATGCTTCTCTTGAGTCTTGTATTGAAAGTTAAGTTTTCTATTTAAGTCTCATCTTTTCTCAAGAGTGCATTAAATTCCTCGGAACGATTGACTGTCAATTTTTCCCACTCATGGATTACATTCAGTTTTTACTGGGTAGGTGATCTTTGGTTTCAATTCTAATTCCTTTGATCTCTGAAATATCATATCCCATGTTCTCAGATCCCTTAATGTTGAATCTCCTAAATCTTATGTTATCCTCATTGTGATTCCTCCATATTTGCATTGTTTCTTCCTGGTGGCTTGCAATATTTTCTCTTCACCTAGGGACTCTGGAATTTGGCATAATATTCTTGGGAATTTTCATTTTGAGGTATCTTTCATGAGATGATCAGTGATTCTTTCAATTTCTATTCGACCCTCTGGTTCTAAAATAGGAGGGTATTTTTCCTTGATAATATCTTGAAAGATGATGTCTAGGCTTTTTTGTTTTATCATGGCCTTCAGATAGTCCAATCATTTTTAATTCTCTCTCCTAGATCTACTTTACAGGTTAGTTATTTTTCCATTGAGATATTTCCCATTGTCTTCTGTTTTTTCATTCTTTGGATTTTGTTTTATAATGTCTATATCTCATAGGATCATTCATTTCCATTTACTCGGTTCTAAGTTTTGAGGAAGTATTTTCTTCAGTGAGCTTTTAGACCACCTTTTACATTTGGTCAATTCTGCTTTTTAAGGTATGTAATATATTTTCTTAAAATCATTTTAAGTAAGTTATGATGACATGATAATATATTTTCAGCTACCAGGGAGACTGAGGCTGTGAAATCTCTTTTGTTTAGAAATTCTCGTTTGAAGAGCGCTTAGCCTATCAGATGTCCATAATAAGTTCTACATTAACTTGGTGAGACTTCAGGAAGGGGCTGTGCCAGACATTAGCTTTCCTAAGGAGAGACAAATTGATCTAGGTCAGAAACAGAACAGGACAAAGCTCCTGAGCTAATCAGAGGGAAATTGGGCCAGTGAGGATTGGTACTTCTGGCTTAGGTGAGGTGGGAAAATCTATTCTTAAAAACAAAGACAATATGATAACAACCATTCAAAATGTGATCTCAAAATCATCTAAAGAATTTGGAGTCTTCAGCAACAATCTTCCATGCTGTTTTCCTAGCCTTCAACACTGGACTTACATAAGATAGGAAAAAAAAAAAAACCTTATATATCTCTTTTTCAGCTTTCTAATGATTATGGGTATCTGTTTCTCAGTAGCTTTTTTTTCATTAAATAACTATTGATTCATTAAAGATCAGCTATATTTATATTTTATAATTTCCATTAGAATTCAAACAGTTCAAGTTCTTTTTTCACTGTCTGTTCATTAGGCAAACAAAACAAGTACTCTTTCTTAGTCTTTTGTTACTTCCTTTCCATTTGAGATGTCTAAGAGCAGAACAATTTTGTGGCTAAGGGTTCTTATTACCAGGGAAATGAATGCCAAGCTTTCAAACCCAACTAGCAGAAAATATTCAGACTGGCAAAACCTCTTTTTAGTTCCCAGAATATAATTATATTTTTTGCATTAAATTATACTAAATAACCTTACATTTTCTTTCAAAAGAATCTTTTTAAAAATGAAAAGTTTTTTATTTGACAAAAACATAGTAAAATCCCCAAATCTGAAATCATATAATGAATTTCAGTCCTCTAGCAATTCAGTTTAAATGTGACCTATAGTTAGAGACATAATAAATTTTGTCATTTCTGTTTAGGTCTTGCTAAAAAATTATCTTAAGTAAAAAAAATGAAAAAAAGGAAGGTCACTCAATTGAACATGATTTGACATGATCAGCAGTTGGGATTGAGAATTCTTGGTATTAGCACTTGGGAAGTTTCTCTGGGAATCATACACCAACAAATTGCTTTTCCCCTTCCTCCATTCCTTCTTCAACACAAGACACAGTTATAGAAAATATTTTGACTTCACCTATTGCACATAGTACATTTTAGACATTATTTTCTGCCCAGTGGATGTCATGGCCTGATTCTCCAATGATATATTTTTCAATTAATTTGAAAGTCCTTTTGCCTGAGTTAAAGATATAATTAGAATACGTAAAGAGTGATACACAAAGGATATTTAGGAGAGATAAAAATACTTTTTATTTAGTGTGCCAAATCTATTTGTTGAAAAAGTATCAATTTTATACCAAAGTAGCACATAGATATGTGATCTCACCTATGCAGACATTCCTTCCTGTGAAAAACATATAAATTATCCATGCCTTCCCATCCTGTTTGTCTTTTGTCCATGTCTTCCCATATTTTGGCACAAGCAAAGGAGGATCTACCCAATATGCTGGGGGGAGCACTTTTTATTTTTTTTTTTGTCTTGACATTTAAGAGGACATTGCTGGAGACCACAGGCTATCCAATTATTCTTTACTCTTGCCACATGAGCACATCGTCATTTTTGAGTATACATTTCCTATTTTATATGACTTATCTTTTAAATCCTTAAATGCTTCATGTAGTGGAAGCTACTCAATCCCATGACCTCCTTTTTGCCTTTTGAGACATCCTCAAGCTCAGTTATTTATAATCTGTGTTGCTTAATGACTCACAACCAAAGCAGAAAAAAGAAAAAAACTGTTGATATTAAGCAGATTTTTCAAAGTGGAAGAACAATTTGGGATAATCAAATCAAAACATATAATCTTATTCATCTTAATCATTTTTCATATAATTCAATTCATAAAATTGAATATGCTGTCATAAAATTCATTTAAATTCAAGTTAGCCTTGCCTACAGCCACTTTTCATTTACTCAATATGTTTTATATTTACTTATATTTCTACAAGTTGTTTTCCTTAATAGAATGTAAATGCTTTTAAGACAGAGTGTGTTTAACTTATGTCTCCACATACCCAGGGTCTAACAAAGTAAGTGGGATATAGTACATGTTTAATAGTATGTGTGATGAGAAATTGATTAATGATACTCAGGTACTTACTAGAACATTTATTGAGTGAAGAAATAAAATACATCATGCAATGTATCTTAAGCAGCATGATGTAATAGAAAGAACATTGTACTTGGGGGTAGGAAATACATCAATCATGAAATCAGTAAACAATTCTTCAGTGCCTACTATATTCTAGCAACTTACAAGGTCCTAAAGATGCAATGAAAAGATCAGATTACTCCGTTTAGCATAGGGACCACTGAACGTACTTGAGCACAGATGTCATCAGATTTAAACCACAGAAATATTAATTTGGCAGGTCTGGAAAATCTATTAGGAATGAATTCACTGGAGAGATAAAAACTACAAGAATGTTGCAAGAAACTAACAATAGTGACTGGCATTTATTTATTGATTAAGGTTTGCAAAGAATTTTAGAAATATTGGCTCATTCTGATCTCACCACAACTATAGGAAAAAGATGCTATTGTATTCTCCATCTTATAGATATGGAGACCAAGGCAGACAGCTATTAAATGACTTGTCTACTTGTCTGAGGCTGCATTTGAATTCATGTGTTTCTGTCTTCAGGTACACAGTTCTATCCAGTGTACAAGTGAACTGAATGAATATAGGGGAAAAATGAGAAAGACCAAGATTAGAGTGGCTATGGTACAGGTAGAGAAGAAGGATGATGTGAAAAAGATCTGGAGGAGTTGGAATCAGTAGGACATGCCAACAAGAAGAGTGCATGAAAGTGGATGGAAAGAAAAGTTGAAAGTTTAAAATGACTCCTAGATTGTGAACCCAGATGACTGGAAGGTTGGAGAAGGCTAAAGTGAAGTCTTTTAAAGCTAGAGAAAACTGTATATTTAAATGTAGTAAAGAAAGATTCTGCAGCACAGGAGAAATTGTTTCTCTAAGATGATCATGACATCAGGGAGGTAATATCATGACATGCAAGTGATTTGAATTTAAGTGATGGAGGGATGTGCGAAGTCACCAGGCTCATTTCTACTACACATCCATCTGGACCAAGGGTGAGATATTGATCAGGAGGACTGAAAACTGGAAAATTAAGGCAGAAGAGGAGCAAGCTACCAGAGGAGATGGGATAGAATGAAATCAAGGTCACAAGTGGAAGGATTTAAATTGGTTACTTCTTTCTCAGAGACAAAAGACCTGGATTCAAGTCACATCTCTCATACTAGCTGTGTGGTTTTGAATAATCAGCCTTTAAACATAATTTCATTCATTTGCTAAATGAGAATAATATCTGACCTCACAAGTTTGTTCTGAAAAAGGTTCTTTATAACCCTAACATACAATAGAAACAGCACTAGAATGGTAGTAATGATGAAAATGATGGTGATAATGATCATATTAGTAAGAGCATTACCTAGCTATTTCATATTTATCTCCCCTCAGTAATGTTATGCTTTATGTTGCTCATTATACTTAAGGAAAAAAATAGGCAGAGTATACCAAGTGTAATATATATAAAATATATTTTCAATTATCTTTTTGGGGGAGAAATGCAAATGGATGCCATTAGCAGCATATTATAAATTTAGTCTTGTAACATAATTATGCTATTTATGTTTTAATAAATCTTGCTACCATAATGTAGCAATAAGCCAGTTTCTTACTACACTCTTCAATAATTGGAGGTCTTTGCCATTTATGGCATACCAGAGGACACAAGGCAATAATAATTTATGAAACCTGTTTCTTATTTGAAGAAAGATTTGATATTCCATCTGCTATCTCCTATCTCAGTCATTAGTGTTATATTTAATTTAAGTAACTGTTCATTTGCAGTTTCCTTTCTGCTTTTTATGTAAGTTGAATGAAATTTAAAATAAAAAGCTATACATCATGATGAAAAAGGAATATCTATATATAAACCAATCTCTATGTATACATATAATATAGATAAATAGATAGACAGACAGACTGACAGGTAGATAGATGTTGTAAGATCTATACAAGAATTTCATCTTCTTCTGAATGAATCAGATGTCTGAGTAAGAAAAATATCAATTCATTGCAGGAGTATATATCTGCTCACCAAAGTATTGAACTAATTTCTATATTGTATTCATATTCACACAAATGCATATTATACAGTGTACTATATATAATATATACACATATGTCACATGTTTGTACAAATTATATATATATATATATATGCAGATAGATACACAGACAGATAGATAAATAGATGTATTTCCTTTCCATATAAGGCAAATAACTGACATATATATTTAGAAGTTTAATTGAATTCAGATAAAATTTAGCCAGAGAGGGGATACACACACACACACACACACACACATACACACACACATGCAAGCAAAACAAGGTTGTTGTACAGTACAAACTTTCTAAAACCTTAAAATTCTGTACAACTGTGTAATGAAGTGAATAAAATGTTAGACCTAGATTCAGAAAAACAAAAACAAAACGAAAGAACAGTTCAAATGTAAGACTAGCTGTGTGACCTTGGGCAAGACATATAGCCTCTGCTAGTCTCAGTTTCCTTAGCTTTAAAAATGGGGAACATAATAAACCTTGCCAGTATTGTTGTGAGAATCAAATACTTAGTAATGGTAAAGTGCTTAGCACAGTGCCTGGCACTTCATAAGCTCTGTATAAATGCTAGATATTATCGCTGCTACATTGCTATTAGTACTACCACCGCTACCACTACTACCACTCCTCCTTGTCTTCTTTTTTTTCCTCCTCCTCCACTTGGAATCTGACTCTTCCAAAGACTTTCTCTATTTTGGCCTAGAAAGTTATTCAGCCTGAAAGCTCTTTGCTCTTCTAGATCGGCACTTTTTACCCTTTGGTTCACGACTCTATATGAGGTCATGCTACTGAATGTGAGGGGCTCATAAAAATAGAGTGTTAACGAGTGGGGAATCAGAAATGTTAAGAATTATTATTAGACCAATATTTTAATATGGGTTTTGAATTCCTTGATATAGATTACAAGAAAAATGATATTTTAGGCCATATGGCTGAAAAAATCAATACTATCTTTTCAACTTTCTTGTAATTTAGCTACAGAGATCTTCTGAGACTGATATACATTCTCTTCACAGGGATTAAACTTGAACATTTCTCAAACTGATAGTTTCTTTTTTCTAGTGTTGATATTTGGTTGGCATAATGCTGGAGAGCTCAGGTTGACAGTGTTGCCATCCAAGTAAGACTTTAGTGGTGGTGTCTTTAAATATCTATGTAGATTCAGCAAGATATCTATATCTCTACACACCTATACGTACATACATACATATACATGCATATAATTGTATTTTTGTTAAACATAGTTAATGTATCAGCATTAAAATGTATCTCTAAGGAATTTAAAATGTAAAGGAAAATGTCCCTAAATGTAGAAGGATAATGGATTTCCATAATATCAAACAATCCTATTCTAAATAGATATTTTATCCATAGAGAGTCTATATTTCTCTTATGCAAAATATAATTCAGTTAGCATACTAAAATAATCAGTTTTGCTGAATCCTTGTTGAGATGTTGAAAGAATAATATGTTAAATAAACTAATTCCCCACCATTCAGCCAATTTTTTTCATGTATTTGACCAAACAAAATCTTTCCACATTGAAATACCACACCCAGTTATGAAATTCTATATTTATGCTTTCCTTCTTTCATTTTGTGAGGCTTATTGTGGATATTAATCAAGAAAGCTGTTTCAATTTAATTCTCATTTCAATGACAATGAGCCATGGTGACAAAATCTACTGTGATTTGTTAAGTGGATCAATGGAAAGTAGCTCCTATTACTCTGAACAGGTTAACATATAGTATACTATTAAAGGAACATAATTATAATAAATTAATTAGCATGAATGAAGCATCTGTTTTTCAGAGCAAGGATGAATATGGAAATTATGTTGTATAAGTTATCTGTATTAAGCATGATTGACTTGATTAGGTATTATTTTTTACATTTATTAATATAATTAAGGCAAATTACACACAGCTGAATAGCAATTTGCTTGCACTGAGGATGTTAGACAATTTATTTAGATCCTTGCTTTGTTCTTGCACTGGCTGCAGTGAAACAAAACTCTTTAACTTGATGTATATTCAGTCCAAAAACCATGATTCAAATCTCTCATGGCAGAATAAAGCATAACCACACCATACCAAATCAGACTCGATTGAAACCCTTTTATTCTTTAACTCAGAGGGAAAATAAAAGAATCATCTATTTATGCCACTTGTTGTTTGAAAGAGAATATTTTCATATTTTCTCTGGTTGAGAACAGTGATTCCATTTTATCTGTTCAATTAGCTCATTTCACTATTTTTTCTCCTACAAAGGCACAGAAGAGTTATCACAGAAAAAGAAAATGAAATACAATGTTCATATCCATTCTATGTTGTCAGAAAGAACAGTTGGGTGGGAATCAGGAGATCTGATTTCTAGTCTCTGTGTGACCTTCACTGAATGTTTTTAATTTCCTTGGGCCTCTGTTTCCTCTTTTGTAAAATGAATGGATTAGATGATGTATAGAATCTGTTGTAGATCTGACATCCAATGATTTTAATTAAATTACATTGGATAATTGTGAAATCAGTATTTTAAATGTTATTTCTGATGAAAATTACCTTTGATAGTTATTTTTAATATAATATTTATTATAATTTTTATTATTTATAATTTATAATAAAATTATTTATTAATTATAATATTAATTACAATATTTATTATAATTTTCCAAAGGGAAAATCTAATGATATTTAGATTCCTGGATTTAATGTGACCTACAGGGTCTGCTTGAGTTAATAAGTAGGATGCAGGGATTTAAAGTGTTAACAGAAAGATTGATAGTAGGTAGAAACTGCTTTATGGGGCCATAGCAAGGAAAGGAAAGTATTTGTCAGTCGTTAGTAGGGTAGTTATATAATGGCTAATAGTTATATGACACTCACATGTTCTAAATACACCTTATTTAATCTTCATAATGCATACATATTCAGGGAGATAGGTAGCACAAGTATCATTTCCTCTGTTTCATAGGTGAAGAAACTGAGGACCATGGAGGAAAAGTGACTTCTCCATGATCATAGAGTTCATAACTCGAAAGACTAAGACTCAGACTTAGTCCTTCAAACATTTAGATTAATTCTGTTTCTAGGAAACCAAGAGTTTGGTAGAGAAATTAAGAATCAGAGGTATTCTGTCCACGACAGTGAGAAAGCATAAACCATCAAATCTAGGTCTTCTCATCTTACATATTCAGAAGAGGGTCAAAGGCTAAGTGCCAAACACCAAATGTCAATAACATGGCCTACCCTTATAGGGGAAACTCTGTAAAATGAATTATCTGAAGAATTCAGAATTAACTGTACTAATACCAAAGAGCTAAGACATCAAGAGAAACTAGAGATGATATTCAAAATGAAAGTGGAAAATTTGTAAAGAGTTACATTAAAATTTAAGACTAAATACAGCATAAAACATACCTACATATAAGTAAGTATATGTACATATATATGTATGTGTGTATATCTGCATGGTATAGATGCATGTATATAGACACAGAACAGACATGTGAGTATGCACACAGATATATGCATGAGTAATATACGTACATACATTTGTATGTATATAGTGAACATGTATTTTCATATAAACTTTTACATACACATAAATGTATGTATGTATCCAATACACCATATTGCTATATACATACACATATATGTATATACAAATACATATATGTGTGTGTGTGTGTGTGTATACACACATTCATATGGCAGCAAGGATAGTAGATAGAGAGCTGGCCTTGAAGCCTAGAAGAACTGGGGTGAAGTCTAGCCTTGGTCACATTACTGAAATTATCAGTGCTTTAGGGTCACTCTAAGATTATTATTTCAAAGAAGCTGCTGATTTTCATTGACACAGGGAGTTTCTTCAACTGTAGTTGCTCTGTATCAATGAAATCTGAGGTGTAATCCCTATGAAATGCAGACACTTAGACACATACACGTAGATGTGCATGTGGGCATCTGTATGTGGAGGGGCAGTCTGGAATTCTCTGTCTGTGTTTACTTTCAATAATTTTATATGATTCAATGTAGATTTCACAAATATCATAGATTAAAGAGATATTACTGACAAAGCATATTTCAGAGGAAAATATAATGAGAGACTTTTCAAGGGGAAGAACACTATAGTATTAATAGACGACCTGTGTTAGAATCAACTCTGTTGTTTAGTACCTGAATGACCTTGAGGAAATCACTTAATCTCTTTGGACCTCAGTGTCATTATCTGTAAAATGAGGAAGCTGTAGTAATGACCCCCAAAATCACTTTCTGCTCTAAATTTGTGAGCTTTTGAGCCTATAATGCACCACAATAAAATGGCAATTGAGAGGATTAATCCTCTAGATGAAGAAAGGTGAAGAAAACAATTAAGGTCAATAATTACTATCATCCTAGATGGCGAATCTGAGGGGTCATTATGGGTCAAAATTTTATATCTCTTGCTTAAGTCCAACAAAGCAAAGAATAGATACAGTGTGATCTTTAAAAAATAAAAAGATATAACATGGAAAATGGAGTTTTTACTTTTCTTAGTCTAAAATTAGGTAACATTCTTAGAGTTCATTTCATAAAAGGAAATATAAAACCAATGTATCACCATGTAATTTTGACTGTTGTGTCTGAAATAACTTTCTTTGATTTTTTTCCCTAAGAATCCAGTTAGCATAAACAGAGATGAAAAATTGTGTGTGCCCATAGCAAACAATAAGTAGCTTCTCCGCTCTGATGGTATTGTAGAGTTCAGAAGTATGAAATTTAAGCTTCTCTTATAGTTTCTGATGTATGAGGAAGCATAATAAGTAGCTGGAAAGTGCTTTTAAATAAAAGGACTCTTCTAGGGCTTCTAGTGGATTCTACTTTTTTTGTGAAGATTATGGGAAAAGACTACACCTGTTAAACCTACCTTAAGTCTTTTTCCTCCTTACATTTCATTTTAAAAACCACTGTTGAATTTTTTTTCCTGAAAGCAACTCATTTTTTAACTTATGCACTCAACTTCAAACATACTATATTGAATGATAACCTAATGTTTATTAGTAGTTAGCATTTATATGGCACTGTGTACCAGATGCTGCGCCAAATGCTTTACAATGGTTATCTCCTTTGATCCCCACAACCACCCTACAAGGCAGATCCTATTATTTCCTCTGTTTACAAGTGAGAGAACTAAGGCAAAGAACTTGTATGACTTGCTCAGGTTCACACAGGTAGTAATGTCTGAGGTTACATCTGAACTTAAGTCTTCCTGACTCCAACCCCAGCATTTTATCTTCCATGTCATTCAGTTGCCTTGCTTATTAATTAAGTATAATTATAATTATAATTACTATTATTGAATAATGCATAGTACATAAGTTGGGGTACTAATTAGCATTTTCTGAGCTTGATCATATGTGAGATTTAATATATTTACTCATAATGTTGCCTTTTCCCAAAATGCCCTCTATTCCTTTCTCCATCTATTGAAGTTTTACACTTTTAAAAAGGATACATTTCAATGCCACGTTATTAAAACTTTACAAATTGATCAAGCTCTAAGATTTCTTTTCCCACTGAAATTCAAGAGCAATTTATATCTTTCTTTTGACACTCACTCCATCTTTTGATGTACTATAAGAATTTATGTACATGGTCTATTAAAACAGCTATACTGTATGCTCCAAAGGGACAGGAACTGTATATTTTTCAATCCTGTATGTCCTAATAATGCCTCATCCTTGATACTACATAACCACATATTCTCAAGTCTTGACATACTTCAACCATTATTCAGTCCAACTCATGGCCAAAGAAATGGGTGTGCTGACCCCACTGGTGGACCACCTTTGGATGATCCTAATGACTAATATGTATTTCCTTTCATCAATAATCAATCTGCTCCTTTGAAGTTGCAGTTCATTGATCCTACTTCTTGTCATTGAAATCAAAGTGAACAGTCTTTCACATACTGTCCCTTATGATGAGCAAAGGTAAATGGGTAATTGACATTTCACTTTATCAATCTTGATATCCAAATGTACTTAAACCAATAAATTTGTGTCATGATTTTAGGGTCTTCCTCACAACCCCTCTTTATTCCATCCAGTTCATCCTTTTTGTTGCATGTACTGTCTTGTCAGTATCCTTCCTTATAGTATTAGCTAGGGCAGAACACAACAATCCCAAAGTGATCTGGCCAGTGTAGAGTATATCATCTTTTCCTATATTCCATTCCCAATATTTCTTAATAAAGTCTAAATTGTCTTTTTTTTTTTTGGCCTGCCACTGCCACAAAATTCTAAGACCTCAGTGTCTTTTCATTTTAATCTGTAATACCTGTGTTTTGCTAGCATGATTGTATGTGCATGCACATGTGTATATTTGTTTGTTTTAATTAATGTGGAACTTGGCATTTAAGAAATATCATTTTCTTACATTCAGTCTTTGATTCTCTTGAGTTAAGATCTTTGTGAATCTTGAAATTCATATGTATATATATTATGCTAGTTATCCATCCCAGCTTTGTGCTATTAAAATAGTTTAATAAGTATAAAATATGCTAGTTATAATTTCATATGAATCATTCACAAAAATGTTAAATGGCTAAGGGCAAAGGAAAGATCTCTGAGATAGTCCTGTAGGGATGTCCACAACATTAACTACTCTTGGTATCTGGTCCTCTAATCAATTCCCATTTTACCTGATTGTATTAACATCTAAGGGGCAACAAGTAAAATGCAGCTAATTGGCACAATGGACAGAATGCTGGGCCTGGAATCAGGAAGACCTGAATTCGAATCTGGCCTCAGGCACTTATTACCTGTATGACTTTGGGCAAGCAACTTTACCTTGTTTGCCTTAGTTTCCTCATCTCAAAAAGAAAGAAATGGCAAACCACTCTAGTGTCTTTGACAAGAAAATCCCAAATGGCGTCATGAAACATTGGATAAAATTGAAACAATTGAACAGAAACTACATTAACAACTAAATCTCACCTCTTCATTTTCTCTATAAAAAGCTTATGAGAGGCTTTGCCAAAGAGTCTTCTAAAAAGTAGAAGTATCAGGGTATTTCCATTCATCTAGTTAATAATAATAAATCTGTATTTATTTTAAAATTGTACAATTTTAAAAATAACTCGTTATATCCCTTATGGTACTTTCTAAAGTAAATATGGATATATGCATTTATGTGTGTATTTTGGATATACATTTAACTGCGTATTGCACACACACATATGTTTAATAACACCATACAAAAATGTTAATATGGCATAACCTGTTTGTCATGTAGTCAGATTAGTTTTTATATTATGACCTTATCTCCTCAGTGAAAAAAAAAAAAGGTGCCCTTTTAACAATCATTTCTAGAATTTTTGGTTTAGAAAAGTAAAGTTTTCATCTTCCATTCTCTTGTTTCCTTTAAGAAAAAAAATGACACATTTTACCCAAGCTTACATGTCTTCTCTTTGATGTGTTCCTGAAACTTGTCATTTCTTTCTTTCTACTCAGGGACTCGATAAATATTTGTCAAATAAATGAACAAGTCAATGACTGATCATGAAAATTGTTTGGAAATAGATTGTGATTAAAGTCCTTTCTGAGACTGGGGAATGAATGTAAGGCTGATTAAACAAAGTTATCTATTTTAAGTACTTTTAATTGTCCTGTACCCTTAGTTGGTGCAGTGGATAGAGAATTAAAGATTGATTGCAATCTGAATGTCCCTCCTAGAACACAGAATCTGGATATTATTTTTTAAGAAATCAGGAAATAGTCCTTAAACATTCCATTAGTTACTTAATTTTGATTCTATCTTTTTAAAAGTTTCTTTTTGGATATTACAAAAAGAAATCCATCAATTTAAAGTTATAGAAATATGGAATATATGATGTTATCCCCACTAGTTATCATAATTAATCTTAATAATCTAACTAATAAAATAATTAGCATATGCCTGAATATAGTAAATATTCAAAGAATATTCATCTGTCAAGCATAATTGATTTATTTATATATTTGGTATGAATTTCAGTTACATTTTTTTGAAACTCAGAGGTGTTACTCAATATGATTGCTTTTCTGAAGCTCTTTTTAATGTGGAATTATAAGTTATTTAACTTTCTTTCCTGTTGTCATTTTTAAAGAATTCTTTGCTTTTAAACTTTTATGTCTGCATTAGCTTTTCAATCACTGTATTCTTCTGACATTTTGTACAATGTGTCTGACTTTCTTGGCCCTGATTACTTTGAAGTCTGATTTTTCTTCAACATTGACTTTTCCACCCATAGAATATTTATAGAAAAAATGACATGAGGGCATAATATTAATTTTCTTCTCAATGCAATATATTTCCCTGAGTACAATTCCTTTTGCCTTATCCTATTCAATTTCAATCAATATCCAATTTTCTAGATTCAATTGTTTCAGAATATGTCCTCTTATTTTTCAGTTTTTTCAACCTTGCAGTACCTTTTTAATCTATGTTATGAATCTGTACAAATATGTTGCTTTCAATGTCCTACTTCTCTAGCTATATCTACTTTATATTTCCATTGTAGAACAAAAATTGATTATTCGATGTCACATTTCCTTGAGACTTTATTAGACTTAACCAACTCAAAATACACACTATATATGTCCTTGTATAGTTTCATGAAGCACAGTAACATAAAAAATGCATTGTCTTAAAGAAAAACAATATTGGTTCTACTTGAAAGAAATATTTAAAACCAAAATGCCCAAAGTTTTCCACTTAAAAATGCAGTACTTCTATAGACTCACATTTCAATTCAAATTCACATTTCCTGATTGGATTCCCCTGGGGTAAACCATTCTAGGATCAAGGTTGTCTGTGTGTTTATACTTCTAAAAGAATACTAAATAATTCCCCACCAGTATATTCATCTTAAATAGTTATTCATTTCTAGAATTCTGGATCAAATGGCAAAAGAGAATGAGGACTAGACATTCTCCACTAACATCAAAACAAAATGAAACAAACAAAGAAGAACAAAATCCACAAAACTGCAATGGTCAGACTTGACACCAAGAGTTAAAGCTTAGTATTGGAATGAAATAATATGCTCACAATGGATTCAACAGTGACCAGAAAGAGATTTACTTAACCATATCAAAGGAAGAATACTAAACAGGTGGAGTATATATAGCGCTTAGCTGGGATGGACACATGCCCCACCCCAACCCCTTTTATGGAAATGTGCAACTAAACAGTTCAGGGTGTCTTGACTCGCATAGCCTAAGAATATTTGCCAAGTCTCTATGGTATTGACTCCATATGGGAGGGCTTTTTAATGTCCTTGGGGACTCAAGAAGCTATATTTCCAGAGTGAAAATCCAGAGACCAGGAAGCTGAATGGGAGGCACAAATTAGCTTTCTGAGTCAATCAGCAGTTTGGATCAACTGTTTCATCTCAAGAAAAAAGCAAGAGCTAAATCCACATTCAAGTAAGACAGGAACATTGGTTTATAATGATCTTATCACCAACTCTAATAGGAATAATATGCCAAAATTGAAGCTACTATACCTCAATTCATATGTTAAGAAATCAAAGTAACAGTTTTATGAATTAATAGTGGAGAATTATAATCCTTAAATTATTCAGTTTGGAGGCTAAAAAATGAATCGTCATTGATTAAATTTTTCTACCCTTCCACTTCCCACTACCTCTTTATAGGGGAATATATAAATTTTGTGCTACTAAATTACAGAATAGAAGAGTCAGTAAATATTGAGAGAGATCATGAAGGACTGAGAGGAATGCATGATATACCCTGTGGGATCCAAGAAAGGAAAAAAAAACTGCAATTTTTCAGAAGAGTGACTGTAGCATAATGTGAATGAAGGCAAATGGGAAGGATTGGAGTAGGGAAAAAAAGGAAAAAAAAAGAACTCAACCCAAGGTGAGGAATGCTGAAGGACACTTCCAAAGGAGAAGAGGCTTTTGAGTCTAATAAGGGTTTGGATAGACAACACCATAACTTCTGAGAATGTGTGGACATTCTATCAACAACATCTTATCGCAGGAGAAGAAAAACCTGTATTTAATATAATTATTTGTTATGTCTATGTTTTTCTCTTTTATACAATCATTATGTATGTCGAATGACAGTATATAAACTATATATTCATTTATGACCATGATAAATGCATTGTAGTTGCCATAAAGAAAAGATATTTCTCAATAATGGCAATCAGTAAGTGCGAAAGTGTTATAGTACTTGTTTATGTCCCTTTCTTCACATTCTTCTTTTCTTCCTTTTTTATTTTTCTGTTAGTTTTTTCTAAGTCCAAAAGAGACAAATTATAGTTACCCCTATATTTTTAAGCCTTTTTTATAATTCAGTTAGTTTTTTTACTATGCTAAATGTAATTATTTCATTAAGAATGGTATCATTAAGCATAATGCAATGTCCTTGCTTTTCTCTTTCAATTGGATAGGGAACAAATATTTATCAAGCACCTACTATGCTAAGCTGTACTGTGCTAAGCTATTTGCAATTAGGTAATGAATGTTTTTTTTCATATATTTGTTGCATAATACAGTACATTTTTAGCATAGATTTGAATATTTATTTATTCTGTATACATCTTTTTGTACATAATTTTTTCACACTGTGAGGTCCTAGAGAAAAAGAACTCTTTTTTACCTTTCTTTATGTCCCCAGTGCTTAGCATAATAATGGGCACATAGTAGGGCCTACATAATGACTTATTGACTAACTTCATACAGTTAGCTCATATCTTGATTTCTTATATGTAACAAGTTAGCACATATATTTACAGGAGCACAGACTATTGAACTTTCAACAAGAGAATTAAAGTGCACTAACAGAACATCTCAAGCTTGAGATAGCTTAAAATATTTGCTTGGTAGTTAATAAACATACATTTAACTAATTCAATGAATGCTATCAGATTCTAGAGGTAAAAAAAGAAAAGAAGACAAAATTAGATTTCAACATCCCTCTCTAACGTCATTAACATTACTTAACAACAGGATTTTTACAAAAACACTTATGCCTATCAATATGTGTTTGTTGTATATTTTATTCTGTATTTATGTGGGCATTTCTATATCAACATATGTGTATATATACGCATACATATATTGTGTGCATATTTTATGTGTGTACACACATGCACACCCTCTCACCCACATCCATACCCACCTACACTCACACACCCCTATCTCTCTATCTGTACAGATAGAGAGATAGGTATGTGTGTACAAACAGACATATTCTGCACAGTGTTTTGGAACTTCAAAAAAACTTCCATGAAAATTATATCCTTCTATCATCACAACAACCCTTAGCACCAAGCTTATATTACAAATTTCCTCCTCCAACAAAGTGATTATATTATTTTTATTTCTATCCTTTAATTATTCACACCTTAGAAAATCTTTGCCACTCAGAAGACCATCTGTTGGCACTTCTACAAAGTGTCTGCAGTAGCCTTAAAGAGAGTAAAGGAAACTTAAAGAGGAAATGCTGGATGAGTCAATTCAATTCCAGGTCAATATTCAGATAAAAACCCTTGGTAAACCAGGTCAACTAAATAGCATGTCCCTGATACAATTGTTTATAGTCATCATGGGTTACATAATTACAGAACTTCAATATCTAAGACGTGCAAAGAGATATCAAAAGAATATTCAACCTTTATGTTATGGGATGAATTCCTTAATTAATGCAAGACATTCTTATTTTTCTAGGAAGACTAGGAAGTGAAGGGAAATTAAGCAAGGAAAAGAAAGTTTTGTTTCAATGTAAAACACAAAACTTGTTCAGCAAAAAGGAGACTGATATAATTTGACCCTTTGTCAATTGATTTTTTTGCATAGAGATAAACAGAAAAGACAAGGAACACATATTTTCAGGTAAGACTTCAAACTGTGTGTACAAGGAGAAAGGATTGTACAGTTTCAGAGAGTCTCCAAGACTTAGTTGTACTTGTCCTTAAAATGGTCATTTTTCCATCTCACTTGAAAGCTTACTTTCCTTTGTCCCCAAGTTATTAGATTCACTCCAAACTCCTATAGATAACTTGTGAACACTTTTGGCAATTTCATTTTCTTTTGAGAGAAAACTTCCAGAGCTGTCTTGTAGTTTTTATACTAAAGATCTCATCTTATGATATTTAAATGACTTAGTCAGACAAGGATAGAAAGACTTTCAATAAATTTAAGTGATTTAGGTCATTGAAATGTCACCTAGTTTATTAGATATATTGTATAGGATTTTATGACAAGTGCAAATATAATGGGGAATTGTTAAAATATTTTTACCATTTCAGTTCTTTGGCACAGAATATTTTATTAACCTACTTGAAGATCTTATTTGGAAACCATTTAAAGACTTATTTAGCTTAAATCTGCAGTTGTGTGTGTGTATCTGTGTGTGTGTGTGTGTGTGTGCGTGTGTGCGTATAAATGGATATAGGCTCAATTATCACAGAAACATTTTTTTTTTTCCCACATTGATCTTGAAGTTCAGACTAATTTCATGGTAGCTATAAATTTGTGCATCTAGATGAATTACTTATGCCACAATAATAATAATAATAATAATATTCAGATTTTTGCATATTGTTTAAGCTATATATAAAAGTTTCAGTTGCATTCTTTTCATTATTTTTTATTATCATCAAATCCTGCCTTGGTAGTCCAAAAGAAGGAATATATTTGGGGAATTAGAAATAGGATCAAGCTCCTAATGCTGTTGTACAGGCAGCTAGTTGGCACAGAGGTTACAATGCTGGGCCTGGAGTGAGGAACACTCATCTTCCAGAGTTCAAATATGATCTCATACATTTACTAGATGTGCAATGCTGCAAGTCACTTAACCCTATTTACTTTAGTTCTTCATCTGTAAAATAAGCTGCAGAAGGAAATGGCAAACCATTCTAGTAACTTTGCCAAGGAAACCCCAAATGGGTTACAAAGGGTTGGATAAGATTGAAATGACTGAACAACACCATCGTGCTTGAAAGTGAGTCATTCTGATATTTTGAATAAATAGGAGAAAATTATTTTGTCAAATGTCAGTGAACTAGAAATGGAAAACAATGCACATGCATTTGATTAGAGTGGTCTTCTGATTTTGATAATGAGCAAATATCTCTTTAGTGTCTTGTAAAGCTTTCTCTGATTTTCTTCTTTCCCCTTGGTCAATAGAAGAGATTACATTTCAGGACTAAAAGAAATCGTGAATAAGGCTACATGAAGCTGGCGAATTTCTGTGTCATTCTTCTATGCATAGGAGATACAAAAGTATTTGAAGTAGCATTTATATGGGAGGTTGTGTTGGCAATTTTCATTATGTTTTTGATATGGTAATTTCATGAAGTTGTATAGCTTATTTTTTTTAACAATACAAAATGTTTTCTACTGTATCTTTCAGATGTATAATTCTTAACACTGCATTCTCACATTTAAACCATTATAGTTTTCAGTATGACCATAGTTAATTAATGCCTCCTATATCATAGAGGCAACCAAATAACTTTTTTTTTTTGGTTTCCTTTGTAATTTATATATTTTATTCTCTACATTTAATAACATTCTTGTTGTGTAAGACTAACTATATTTCTCTCCATCCTATCCTGCCCTCCATTTCTTCTATTCTCTCTTTTGACATTGTCCCTTCCCAAGAGTGTTGATTTCTAATTGCTTCCTCCTCCCATTTCCCTCCCTCCATCATCACCCCACCCTGCTTATCCCCTTCTCCCCCACTTTTCTATATTGTAAGATAGGTTTTCATACCAAAATGAGTGTGCATTTTATTCCTTTCTTTAGTCTAATGTGATGAGAGTAAGCTTCATGTTTTTCTCTCACCTCCCCCCTTTTTCTCTCCACTGAAAAGTCTTTTATTTGCCTCTTTTATGCCCCATTCCATTTCTCCCTCATCTCTCCCTCTCTCTTCCCAATATATTTCTTTCTCATCCCTTAATTCCATTTTTTAAAGATATGATCCCTTCCTATTCAACTCACCCTGTGCTCCATGTCTGGTGCAACAGAAGTGTCCCATCAGCCTTTCAGGTCATCCTGGGCTGGAAATCTCCACTCTGTTGTTCTGTGGCTTCTGCTGCTCTAGAATTTGTTGAGAGTCTTTCTTTACAGGTATTTTATGGGCTGTGGGGGGAGAGCTAGCATATGTGCATCTTTCTACTCAGCCATCTTGGCTCTGACCCCAATTGTATAGCTTATTGAATGATTGATTTGATTGATTATAAGGTACAATAGAATGACAAATAATATTTTGATGCAGTTCCAGTTGACCTTACTTCATTGTTTCATATAATAGCTAAAATCTATATAAACTTTAAGAATTATAAACAATATCCCAGCTTATGTACATCTGTATTTATGGGTACACACACAGGTATGCATACATATGTGTATATACATATATATATACACACCTACATACATGTATGTGTAACATATAAATATGAACAATGAGTGTAGAAGGAAAATTACATGCCCATAGTCACATAACTATTAGAAAAGACGATATTGTATAATGGACAAAAATGCAGACTTGAGGCCAGGAAGAACTAAGGTCCAGTGTCACTCTCACTTTTATTGGCTTTATAAGTTACTTAACCCCTGAATGCTCTAGCCAAATCTCTAATGGTACAAGTTCAACAGAAGTAATCAATTTGTATTAATAGTGGGATTTTCCTCATATACCAATTTTCTCTAGCAATTAAATCACAGAAGCATTCTCCGTTCCAAATAGATATTTAGTTCCAACTCTCCCTGTCTGTCCTCAACTAGTGGAGGAGTAGAAAGGTATGTACTTTTTAAACAGAAAAAATAAATAAAATCTAAAGAGTGAGAGACCACCTAGATAACTAGATGCCTTTAAGTAAGATTAGAAAACATCAGTTTCCTAGGATACCACTTTCTTAGGGATATTGCAAAGAAGATATCAGTCTTTGTTTTATTAGTTGACATCTTTGGTCCTTGCTACTCTGACATTGTGTGATTATTCTTTTCCAAAACTATCATATAAGCTCAGACTAAGGAAAACTTTATTAAAATGCCTTTGATTGAACTGACCTTGTATCTAGAAAGAAAAACAGTTTGTTTCTGGGTAGAATGATCCTTGCAAATAACTGATTTTTAGTTTGAAAATAAAATGATTGGAGCCTCTAATACGATCTTGATAATGTGCTTAAAGTATTTCTACTCAAAAGTGTTATTTCAACACATTAAAACACTCCAAACAAGTGTGTTGATTCTATTTTTTCTTGGTTTAAGTTTTTGCATTTGGAACCCAGCATCATAGAGTTTTAGAGACAGAAGGGATCTGAAAGATCATCTAGTTCAAATGTCTCATTTTATAGATGAGGAAACTGAGGCCCAGAGAGGTTAAATGAATTGCACAAGTTGGTTAGTGCTTGGAGATGATTGACAAGCATGACGAATCCTAGTGGGATAGTTCTGTAAAAGGGGAATTGATACAGTGCTTAAGCTTAACTATTCCTAGGGTATACCCGTAGGCTGCAAAGCTTCCTGTAGGAGTTCTTTAAGGAGAAAGGAAGTTAAAAGAGAGAAATTGCAGGATATGTTGGCAGTTGTATTCTTTTATTGCTTCAATTTCTTCACCTTTTAAATTACTTTTCAAAGAGAAACTACTATGAATAGAAGGTATAAAGGAGTCTGCCTCTTATTGAAATATTGACTTTATGTTATAGAACTAAAAGCTAGTATCCCAAGAGGGTCTTTAGGTAACATGCCATTCATGAAGAGAATGGGAAATTAAATGCCAAGTATTGTTTTATACAACTGGTTACCTTAAACTTCAATCACAGAAGTTGAGGTTTAATTAAAACTCTCACTGGTTTCCATCTGTTCTAACGTGAACAGGACTCTAGGCAAACACAGTTTCTTTCAAGAGTATACTCAAGCTAAATTTAATGGTATTTAGTTTTCGATGCATTACCTAAAGTCATATTTCTAAAAATAATATATTCTTAATGAATCCAATGTATTGAAGTGTGTGTGTGTGTGTGTGTGTGTGTGATGAACACTTGAATCCAAATGTAACTCAAATATACCTTACTAGCTTTGTCTTTGTCACTCAAGGCAATTCACTTAACCTCTCTCCTGCCTAAGTTTCTTCAATTATAAAATAGAAATAATAATAGTACCTTCCTCCCAGGGTTGTTTTGAGGATTAAATGAGATAATATTTGTAAAGTGTTTCATACAGTGCCTGAGAGATACTCCCTCCCTCACATTGTCCCTTTTTATTCTTCCTTCTTTCCTTCCTTTTTCCTTTGTTCTTGCCTTCTTTCCTCCCTTCCTTTCTTTCTTCCTTCTTTCCGTTCTTCCTTCCTTCTTTTCTTCTTTCCTTCTTCTAATTACAGAGGCCAAAGAGAAACAAGCACTTTTTACTTTTAACAATGTTTTTATTAATCTCTTATTTATACTTCATCACATTTGTCACAATAGCTGTTCCAAAACATTTCACTCTTTTTCATTTGAACTCCATCCTACCTCTCAGTCTCAGAAGTTAATATCTGTTCTTTACTGAAGTAAAGGACATTATATTAAGTTTGCCTCAGTTTTCCTTCTTTCTTCTACAAAATTGCTAATATTTTTACCTCTCCTTTCATTTTTTTCCTATGTCAGAAGAAGAGATGCCTCTTTCTAAGACTAGATCCTCAACATTTTCTCTTGACTACATCCATTTCTGCCTTCTTCTGCACCTTAGTCTATGAATTTTCCCCTGCCTTGCATCAGTTCAGTAAATACTTATTAACTACCCACTACGTGTGTTACTTTGTTATTTTCTGAGACAGACATAATTAAAATTCCATTTTCTTTTCCTCATTAAGCTTGCATTTTGATAATCACTTCAATATAAAGTACATCATGACAAATAAAGATAAAATACAAAGTATTATGCAAGGTCTGAAGAAGAAAGATCATTTTAATTTGGAGGTGCAAGGAATGCTACATGTATGAATGAATATTTTAATATGTTCTTGGGATTTTTGTGGGCAGATATATGGGCAAGGAAGGATAGAGTGTCTTTAGGCACTAGTTTGAAAAAAGACAATACATAGGGGAAGAGAATAAACATTTATTAAGCCCCTAATGTATGAAAGACACTATGCTAAGCAACTTATAAATCCCTTATTCTATCCCCTTCAGAATCCTGGAAGGTAAATGCTCTTCTTGTCCCCATTTTACAATTAAAGAAACTGCTGTACATGTAGGTTAAATGGGTTTCCCAGGGTCACACAGCTGGTAAGTGTCTGAGGTCTTTGAATTCAGATATTCCTGGCTTTAGGATCAAAGCTCTAGATACTGTGGTAAGTCGCTAACCTAGAGAAATGGAAATTAAAGCATGGAAATTATAAAGAAATGGAAAATAAAAATATCATTTTGCAATTGGAAGATCATGCTACTTGCACTGTTAGCTCTTGCATGGAAGACCAGAAATCAATACATCTATAATGGTTAAAAAGGACTCTGGGTGAGAAACCTAGCTTCTTTCTGCCCAAGTGTTGCCATTTGGATGATGGTGGTAATGCCACTTAGAGTTCTTTACCTTATAGTAATGCTTGAAGATCAACTGAGGAAAAAAAAGGAAGATATTTTGCAACTTTAATGACATGATCCTTTTAGAGTATGCATGGAAAAATTGCAAAGTAATTGTTGTACAGTTGAAATAGAAATGGATTTGGAATTGGAGGATTTGTTTTCAAATTTCAGCTTTGTTACTTATTACTTATGTGACCTTGGGCAAGTCATTTTACCATGGTAAGCCTTAGTTTCCTTATTTGCAGAATAATAGAATTAGACTTGATTATCCCTAAGGTACCTTCAGCTCTAAATCCATGGTTCCATAGACTCTGTCATTGTTTGATTATAACATATAATATAATTGTGTGAATAAGGCTAGAGAGACTAAGAATTGAAGAGATTATGAAACTTTGTAAAGATTAAAAAAATTGCCTTTTGGAGAGGGGGAATAGGTAGTAAATAGGGTGAATATTAAAGGGTTATAAGCTTCAATGAGCATGATTATTAAATCAAATCTTTCGTCAATCAAGGAAGTAGGAATCTTGCTGATTGTGGGAGCAACCTATTAGCACAATCTCTGAGATGCCTACAGTGCAAGGCCTGGCCTTGGAATTTGGTGGGACTGGTATTGTATAAGAATTGAATTCACAGATGAATTTAATGTTAAGAGATACAGCAGGAGACTTTTATTAAATCGATGGCCCCCTTATAAGGGACTTATGGGAAGACATGTACAGTGGTTACAAAGGATGAGAAGAAACTTAAGGGCTGTGATTTACAATATTTGAGAAAATATTCATATTGGAGAAATAATTGATCCATTAATCTATGTCCACATTTGAATTATACTACTTTGAGGTCATCTGATCCCACACTCTCGTTTTATAGATGAGAGATTCAAGGTAAAAGAGGTTTAGTAATTTTATCCATTTCCATTTAGGTAGAGAATAGCAGAGCTGAGATTTTAATCTAGGTCCTCCGAGCCCAAACCAAAAGTCTTTTACACTAATTCTTTGGCACAATATTCTGGACAGAGCCCTATATTTGGACTCATAAAGCTTTGCTCCATATATTTGTTGAGTGTGCCCTTCGTTCTTGAAAAGGCCCATGACATCAAGATGATGACATGACTTGAAGTTGACTTTGGTTTGAATGAGGGATGTCTGTGCAAGATCACCAACCTCAGTTTCTTCTCCTGAGTCACTGTCTAGATAAGTGTATAGAACTAAGTCACTTCATCTCTCTGGCCTCAGGGCCTCATTTAAAAATGGGAATAACAATACAAGTACTACAAGGTGTCCTAAATTTTATGTTTTAGTAGCCTAAAAGAGTAAGATTTGAGTGGACACCCTGGGATATTATGAGAAAAAAATTATAAGCTATAAAATGCTATATAAAAGTGAATGATACAAAATACAAAGAAAAACTAAACATGTCCAAAATTAGACCCTTCTTAGCTACAATTATAATTTCTAATTAACATTTTAAAATAAAACAGAAACAGATAGCCATGCCTTCCCCCGCTGACTGTCTTCCCTTTGTTTTTTAATTTTATAATGGATTTTTAATTACTTAAGGTATTGCCCATACCAATAAATTCCTAATCTATCCAGTCAAAGAAAAATCAAATTTGATTCTGGTAATTAAAAATTGTCTATGGAATAGAATATGAAAAATGTGAATTCATAGATGTAGTCAATGTTTCAGAAATGGCAGAAATTTACCTTAATACCTTTATCAAGTGTTTCCAGCTCCCACAAGAAACTTCCTCTTGTTATTCAGACTCTTTGACATGGAATTAAACTAAAAGCCCTTCTTTTCCTCTGATGAGAAACTTATTTTTCTCATCAAGATTATGCATTGTATGCATTTTAGGTTACTAAAATTATCCATTACTGAAATATACAAGGGAGACAAGAAAAGATTTACCTACTTTATCAAAATTAAAATATTAATATTAATTAATCTCATATTAGTGGTTTGCTTAGTAGAATCCAGCTTATCATTACTATATGATATAATGCTACCCTGTGTATCAATGAAGAGGTTTTCTGTCACATTATTTACTGAGGGTTTTAGATTGTCTTCTCCCTGGATCCCTAGCATGCAGGGTCCAGGGTCCTTCCTCACCTTCGGAATGGAAAGCATGGAGCTCAGTCCTAAATATTTTGGTTAAAGTCCCTCACCTTTAATTTTCTCCGAGGTCCTCCAGGCAAAAGTCTTCTGTTTTCCTATTGCTTTTAGGAGTGGAATTTCATAATTTTCCCTAAGCCAATGTTAACTGAAAGTCACCTCCATATAAAACATTTATGCTCTGCCTAGCTTTTAGACTTCTTGCTCCCACAGACTTGTGGTAGAGGCATATTAAAAGCATATACAAAAAGAATAATATAACTTAAAGCAATCAATGGTTAACGTTACTAAATCTTAAAATTTCACTAAGACTTTTGGATCAATTTGTATATTGTTAAGATTGATTTCTAGCTATTCAAATAAGCAAATTACCGATAGGGCAGAAACAGAATTGAATGTTCTTAGAATTAAAAAAAAAAGTACTTTATTTAGCTCTGCTGCAATTTCCTATATTTAACACTTGAATACTTCCTGAATATTTCCAATAATTAGTCATGCAACCTATGATTGAAAATCTCTTTTGAGTGAAAGTTCACTACCACAGGAGACAGAGCTTTGCATTTTTGACAGGTGTACTTGCAGGAAAGGTTTCTGCTTATATCAAGTTAAAATTTGCCTCCATAATAATTCTAAACGTTACTCCTGCTTCTCCCATTTGGAGCTAAACAGAATAAATCTAATTCTGTATCATATGGCAGTTCTCTAAATTGTTTGTCATTACTCATATGACATATTAAGTTTTCTGGTTTCCAAGATAAATATCTAGGTTCTTGATTTTTTTTATGATTTTTTCCCCATTGGGACTTAAATCTACTGATTATATAATATATGTCATTGAGTAAACCAAACGGCCTTAGAGTAGGAGAAGGGGGAGCCAAAATCCCAGGTTAGCTTTGGCTTTCAATTAACCACAAAATTAACCCAATGTATCAAAATAAAATAAGGAAGTGAGCAACTCTGATCCTTCAAGAATGGAAGCCAGGAACAGTTTCATTGAAATAAGGAAAGTGCTAGTTATTTTTGGTCATTGCAAAGTAACAAAATATCTGTTGGTTGGTCTTCCTTTTAGAGGTAATGAAAGGGGTAGGATGATCACTTATCTACTCTTCTACTCTATAAGTTGTCAATAGGAGAAAATAATAGAAGTACTTTGAGAGAGGTGAAAGGAACACAAATATCATAAAGAAGATTTCTCTAAGTGTCAGGGAAAGAAGGTAAAAAGTACCCTTGGGAACTGAACTTGGGGAGCTATTAAGTTTGAGTTTCTTCCCACTAAAATGGAGTCGGTCTCATCTTTTATAGAGGAAACAGTTTTTCATGATCAAAGGAACACTGAGGAATCCACAAGTTTCACCTAAACTGAGACCTTATGATACTGATCAGAGGAATGAGAAATAGTTTCTTTGGAAACTCTCCTCTGAAAAGTACCAAAGCACTCATGTGACCAATAGAGAGATATGCTGTCATCCCAGAATGTATACCCAGTAGGTGATGGAGAGCTTTTTGAGACTTTTCACACATGGGAACAAAAATATACTGATAGAATATGGAAAACATTCAAATTTATTCTGAAATCTTAGGAAAAAAACAAAATTAAAATTACAGAAGTACAAATGATAGATATTGGATGTGAATAATTGGTTAATGAAATGATGGTTGAGGATGGAATTTGAATTTCCTTGTCATAATTAAAATACAATTTCAAAAATGATGGTCCTGATAAGACATAGAGTGCATCTTATATGAGCCAGTAAAAAAAGTTTTTTAACCTAGAGACCTGTGAATCTTATGAAGGGGATCTTAATTGAAAAATGAAGAAAAAAATCTGCTCGAATATATCTGCCAAACCTGCTATTTTAGGGAGTAACAGGTAAAGAAGAGGATGAGATGTGTCATCGCAGATGACTAGCAATTCAAGGAAAACAACATCCAAATATGGGTCAGAAATAAAAGATTTGGCCTCAGATATCTGTGTACAAAAATATACAAAGAATGAATAAATAAATAAGATGAATTAGTGAAGAGAATGATATAGTATGAAACCAATGAAATTTAGTGGAATGACATTTCAGTTTGGAATAATCTGGAGAAAAATGTAAAATCATGCTTTGGAACAGATAAATCATGGAGAAGCATTTTATATTAAGATGTCCTCATAGGAGGAAATCAATCAACCTGAAGAAGAAAGTATCATGAAGATTATTTTGGTGAGGATAGAGAGGGAAAGAGAAAGTAGGGATGTTGTGATAAGAATATATGACAGAACAGATTGTCAAAAGGTAAAAATAGGGTAAGTTCATTAATTGGGACAAAAATGATATAATCAAAAGATAAAAAAAAAATAAAGTTTTAAAGCATATGATAGATCTTTGGATCAGTTTACAGTCCAGCTATCACTGTATTTGGTGTTCCTTTCCTCCCATAGTTTATTTAAAATTCACTTTTTCCATTTTTTATCATCTTTACCAACCAGACTGCTGAATATTTTTAAAATTTACATGTTTCTTGCTAGTAGTGATCTGAAATTTTTTATAAAGTTTTTGATAGGTCATAGTTTAATTTTTGTTTTTTTTCAAACCTTTTGATCACTAAAATTTTCTGTAAATTTTACAATAGGTCAAAATAGACAGTTTTCAGTCATGAAAACTTAGACTTAAACTTTGCATTAGGTAACAGTTGTATCAGCCTAAACTCCTTACCCTCTATGATTCTCAGTTTATTGTGTTATATGATATACAGTGCTAATATAAATTAAGCTTCTGTCAAATGGTTTTTCCAGGTTTTTTTGGAGGAAGGTAATTTAGAGTAATTTGTGTTTCTTGGATTTATTTACCACTGAGGCAACCTGATACAACATGTTATAAGTATATAAGAGTACTGGACTTTGAATCTGAAGACCTGGGTTCAAATCCCTCCTCATTTATTTAACTGCTGTGTGATCCTTACCTCATTATTCAGCTTAATCTCTATTAGCTTCAGTTCCTCAATGTAAATTGAGAATATTTTACTTTATGGTTTCTAAAGTCCCTTCCAACTTCAGATCTGTGATGCTATGAAATTGTTTTTAAAATTACTTCCATGTAATGTCATTTGAATAATCGCCAATCAAAGCACCCTTTTAAAGCTTATTGTCTACATAGACTTTCTAGGCCTCGGTTTTTCATTGATAAATTAAAAAGGTTGGACTAGATTTCCTCTATCAATTTTAAACTTATGATCTATGATATTGCATTCCTCCCTTTTAGCAATGCTGCTATTTTTCCTCCTTTTCCTCCTTCACTTCCTCCTCCTCCTCCTCTTTCTGTCCCTCCATCCATGTGAAAAGTGACACTCTTTTATGTGGAATCTCTGCCCAAAAAATTATGAATTTTGATTGCTTATATTTCACAATATATCTTGGGATTTCGAGGCTAGATTTTTTCTTCCATATCTATTTTATCATTATTTTATTTAGAATTAGGAATTAACTCTTTTGTCTCATGTAGTTTTCATTTATGATTTCTTGAAATATAGTTCTGAAAAAAATCAGGCTTTGTTGAAACCCATCGTGATTCAAACAAAGCTACTTAACTTTGTCTTTACATCCAAATCATTCTGGCTTTCACTGATTGCCCAACAATAGGACCCAACCCAAGCCTCACCTGCTTGTTGTTTGGGTTTAGATGGCTAGAATGAGTGTAAATAGCAGTTGTTTCTGTTTTGGCTGGAAATGCTGAGCGTCTTCCTCAATCAGACTGGTTCTTTTGTGAAGGTAAACTAGGCCATCTTTTGCCTCAGTTCTTACCTAGGTTTTCATTAAGGAATTGGCATTGGCCTCAGAAAAAACTAAGACCTGGGAAAGACTTTAGCTTAAAAAGTCCAAGATCTTCCACTGCATGGGTCATTTTGACCTATGTCTTTCCACTGTACTCTGATAACTGGGGAGGAGAGAATGAGGCTGATGACTTTGTACAGCTCTGCCTCACTTAAATCTAATTCACATATAAATCAAGACATCACCTTCCTGATATCATTGGTCCTCTTTGAGAGTAAAGAATGAACAACAGCAATCTTCCATTGAGATTCCTGGCTTTTTTGTTTTGTTATGTTTTTCATTTAAATACACTTAATAAATGTTGTCAGTTCTATGGTAAAATCCATTAGAAATTTAACAGACATTTTCAGAATGTATAGATTAGGTGATAATATAATTTTTATTTAATTGGAAGGATTTAGATATAAATGAATATGATGATTATTTCTATAATTCTTATCTTTCTTCTTTTGTAAAGAATACATTATTATTGAATTTGTGTCTTTTCTTTGACCATGTTTTGTAGTTATTGCAAAGGTACTTCTATTCTTATCATCTTTCGTCTCCCCCCTTTTTTATTGGCATTATCTAGAAATGTTGGAAATATTTGTAGATTTATTTTATTCCACACTACTTTGTTAAATATCATAATGGGAATTTTTTATTAAACCTATGAGATGCATTATGTTATTTGACAATTTATCTCTGTGCCTGTACTGTGTCTGTACTTATTTCTTTGATCATTTTTCTTTTGTCCTACTAAATGCCATTAAAATTATATCTAGTAATAAGAGTACAATTAGGCATCCTTGTTTAATTGCTAAACATAATGAAAGGCTTCCAGGATTTCTCTGTTGGAAATACTTTTAGATCTTGGTTTTAGATAAGTAGTTTTAATTTTATAAGGAAGTATCCTAAACCATCTTTAGTGATTCAAGTTTTAACATAAACAGATGTATATTGTTGAAGGGTTTTGGCTATTTGCTTCATTGTTTTTGTTATCCTCATTGAATTATATGATTAGTTCGAATTTTTTCCAGTTTTGACATCATCATTGTACAGTTGGTGCAAATCCTACTTGGTTAGATAGCCTAAACTTTGAATACATTAAAATTATCTTTTTTAAAATAAGAATTCATTTAAAAACTTACAAATATAGCTGTTGGAGATGTTGATTTATAGCTATTATTATCATCTTCATTTCTCCATAATTTAAATATTAAAACAAATTTATTCCATTTTAATGAGTTATATAGTGTAGTTTTATTATTCTTAACAATTTTTGTAGGAAAGGTATTTCTTTTTAAATATTTGAATGTATTTAAAAATCCACCTAAGCTTGCATGTTCTATTTACCTTTGGAATATGGTGAATACAGTGCTTGAGTTTTTGTTTCTGATATTGGTTTAAAAATTCCATTTTTTTTATTTCATTAATTGGGGCATTTTAGCATCTTATAATTTGAATATTTTAAGTTCCTTTAAATTATTAGTTTTGATGGCAAAGAATATGTATGATAGTTTCTCAAAAATTTCAAAAAATCTGTTTTTTTATGAATTTATTTTCTTTTTTTTACAATCTAATTTTTCCTTCTCTCTTTTCTATGATCAAAATAAAATGATACTTTGTCATTATTGCAACCATTAAATAACTCTTTGTTTTGTCACATCAATTCACTTTCTTTTTTATTTATATCTCTTTTCTCTTAGATTTTTCAAATTTCTTCTTTTGGTCTTATTTTATGGTCACTCACTGACATCTTAAAATTGGATATTAAGATCATTAATCTTGTCTTTATTTTTCATGAATATGTTTTTCCTTGTTTTTAAAGACATACTTTTCTATATAAGAATTAATTTGGTTCTATCTCATTATTTTAGTATGTTGTTCCATTGTTACCATTTTAATTTATAATATTTGTTTATTTCTATGATTTATTCTTTTACCCATTCATTATGTAGAATTATTATTTAGGCTAAATATAGGTCTACTTTCTGGATCTTTTACCCTTCATTGTTTGTTTTTTTCTTTTATTATATTATAACCTTTATTTATTATTTTATACTAATTCATTGTTTTAATGCACTCAAGAAAAATCAGGGGTAATAAAATTGTTTGGAAGTTATATGAGATGATCAAAACTACGTATATTTAGAAGTAATTATAATTCCTGAAATTTCAGTTTTCCAACAACCTATATTTTCCATCTTTTTAAAATATATCTGGCTCTGAAAGAAGACTGTAAAAGCATTTTATCACTATGTCTTTTTTTACAAGTAGCTTAATTTTTTGCAAATAAGATTGCATGATATTTGTATATTTAATTATGATATTTTTCATGATTTGTGTTATACAAATGTATATATATATGCATATATATTATATATTTCCTTTAAAATCTCTTTTTAATATCATTGTTTATATTGTTTCCATTTATGAAATCATGTTTATAACTGCTAACATTTTGTAATCTCTAGACTAATAGACCTTTTCAAGATCTACCCTCATATTCACTTCATATGTATATTTATTTTTAATTTGCATACAAAATATGTTTTGTGTCCTTATCCCAACTTTCATTCTCTTTCATTTTATCAGGAAATTCAATACATATATTATTAAGTTTGTATGGTTGTACTTTTTAAGTCTGTTTTTTTCCTCTCATAAATTGTTATATTATACAATTTTCCTTCTCATAATTAGCATTTTGTTCTTACAATTATCCAATTGCTTCTTCCCACAGACTCTGCACATTCCTCACATTACTCTTACTGGATACAAATTGCCTAAGTTCATAAGTTAAAAAGAAAATTACAAAGAAAAAAAAATTCATACAGGAGAGAGTATGATGAAGGTTGCAATAGGAAACAGAAACTTCAGAATGTTCATGAAGAATCAAGATAAAGAAAAAAATAATGTTATAATAGAAGTTATAGCAAAACCACCATTTTATAAGTCATTTTCTGTATGGCTTTATCTTAAAAACTGATTTTTAAATTTTTTACCCTGAGAATCACATGGATATGTCAGACTTATGTAACAGTGAGGACCTAAACATACACAGGACATTCTTAGATCTGATTTTCTAAAAGGAAAGCAACTTTTGAGGGGTCAGCAATCCACTTTAATCAAGTTCAAATATCATTCACTTAGTTCAGGGAAAAAAGTCAGCACCCTGGACTTCAGAGAAAACAGAAACAGAGAAATAAAGGCCAACAGTCAGGGCTTCCAACTGTCTGACCAGAAGCAATGCAGTTACCAGGGAAAGAAGCACCAACATCTGAGTTTTCAAAGGGAGATTGGGGGATGGGGGAAGTAAAACCTCACCTCAGAGTATTTATACACGTTATAGGGTCAGAGGGCATCACAACACTTGAGGCAAAGTGCCTCATTAGAATGAACAAAAGTTGTGGGCCTTTCTACAAACACAAAAGAAACTTCCCCAATCAAACTTACCTTATTGGGCAGGCTCATTAATGGGTGGGTATGTTTTTTTATTTCTAATTAACCTAATTAACATTACAACTTATTATCTTGGTTCTTTATGTTCATGTTATGAATATACTAATCTACAGTAGCTTGAATCATTTGGAAAAATATAGGCAATAAAAATTCATTTTAGAGAAATTAAGAGCTCTGAATCATGGGTAAAGTAAAAGATCAGACTTGGGAATATATAATGAAGAAAAATGTGGTTGGAAAATGGTTAAATGATAAGTTAAGCACAAAAGCTAGCATGAAGGATGTAGGCCATTGCCCAAGGTTATTGCTATGCTGGGTAAACATGCTCTTCCCAGTGAGAGGTTTTCCCATCCTGGATGACCTCCATCTTGGTGTCTCAACTCAATTTCTCCAGCTTTTGATGGAAAACCAAAACCAACAACATCCAGTTCACCACTTTCAGAGAGCCACCCCTCTCAACCCTTGGTGGAATGATGAAAAATCATATGGCAAGTACATTTTGCACTGGAAGAAATTTTTAGCATATTCAAATATAGCTTATTTAAAACTTGAGAGTATCATGAACCTTTGCATATTTTTATATATTTATTTTGATCTTGTGATGTATGTGTGTGTTGGAGGCATTTTAGGTGTGTGTGTGTGCTCGTGTGCATGTGCATGTGTGTGTGTGTGTGTGTGTGTGTGTGTTTGTGTGTGTGCCTGTTGGGCAGTGGGAGTCTCGGGTAGATGTAGAATTAGACATATGCTTTCATCAATAAAGAAATTTCCAGTAAATAAATTCCCTCCACAGTTGCTGTTCTAAAATTTATAACCCTTAGAAATTCAATGCTTGGAGCACTGAGGGGTTAAGTAACTTTCTCCAGGTAAAAAAAGCCAATAGGTTTCAGAGGTAGGACAAGAACCTCTATCTTCTTTACTGTTTCATTTGTTCAGACCATAATTCGTACAATAAATGAGCTTCCTCACACCTCAAAGAAATGTTTTCCCAATGACATGACAATGTCTTCTCCCAAGTTGTTATAAACCTTAATTGTTGCTTCTCGTGGGAGAAATTTATAGGCAAGGATGTTCTCATAAATGTGCAGTAAACTAGCTCTCTTGCACCAAAAAATGAGCAAAACACACTTTCAGGTTTAATATGCATTATGAGCATTTTCTCCATCATTTGCTTAAGTTTAGAGAAATAAAACGATAAATTAAAACCTGATTTGTAGCACTTGCAAAAAATGTATAAATGTAAATGCTCATATTGAAATTTAATCAGCTCTCAGGAATAAGTCAGAGCTGGCTGTGTTACATTCCTATATCTAGGTGAATGAAGTGATCTCCAGTACCTCTCAGACTGGGATTAGTAAACAATTACCCACAGTGAGATAACCTGACTCCTTTCAGGAACATCATTTAAGCCTAAGGTGTAATGCCTCTGCAGATCTCATTCAAACTTGCTTTTTATTCTTAAATGATAAAAGCAAATGTTTATTTTTGTTGTTGTTCTATCATGTCTGACTCTGTTGACCCCATTTAGTGTTTTCTTGGCAAACAAATAGAATGGTTTGTCATTTCCTTCTGCGGCTCATTTTTGAGATGAGGAAACTGAGAAAAACAGGGATAAGTGACTTGCCTAGGGTCACACAGTTACTAAGTGTCCAAGGCTGAATTTGAAGGATGATTAGTCTTCCTGATTCCAAGTCCAGGGCTCTATCCATTTTACCACCTCAATAACCATGTATGGGCACATATACACATAGCTAAGTTTTAAATTTGAAAATGCTAATTCGTTTGTAGAAAATGTACAGGAAGGGAACGTTCCCCTCAATTATTTGTTCTATGTTTGCCTTTTTTTGTGCTGTCCTGCTCTATTCCATCTGAAAAAACAACAGCAGCAATAACCAGTACCAAAAAAATAAAAATAAGCATTTTGGAAATGGACCCATAACACTGTATGAAATGAATCTACAATTCAATTTAACAATTATGTTTGGAAGGGCAGAAACATTTCTGTTTAATGAGCTCGAAATTGCTTTCAGGAAGGTGGCAAAGCTTATTCCATGTTGGCCGTGTGTGTCAGGAGTAGTAATTACAGAGCATTACCAGAAATCCAATTACCATCACCCTTTCCTTAAGATCCAAAATTGATCCACACAGGTCAGGTTAAAATAACTTCCTCAGCTAAGATCCAGGGTCATATTTTCTGGTTTTCTTGAGCTCTATGTTGTCCATATGGGAATAAGGATTATTGAATGATCCAGTGCACTTAATTAAACAATAATTATTTTTTCTATGGTTTTCACTGGCCATATGGTGGCTGGATCTAAGAGCTTTATTTTGTGGTTAGCATTCTTTCAAGAGCTAAGGGCAAAACTTAAGGAAAAAAAAGTAATAAATTTATCTTACTATTTAAAAACTTAAAGAAATCTCATAAATTAGCAGTTGCAGAGCACGTTTGTTTCTATGATTTAGCAATATATTTTCTTTTTTTTTCTTTAAATGCAAGGTTTGCAGTGAAAAGATAAAAAACCGTTGGGAAAAAAGTTGGCACTTTAAGCAGGTCCTCAACTCTCCTAAGTTTCCAGAGTACTATATAGTACTGTGAACAACTTCTGTTGGACTTGAAAAAAAAGGGCACTTTCCTGAAAGTGACCTTGCAAAAGCCAGAGAGGTATCACTGACGAAAATGTTGATTGAGACATTTAGATGAGTATTGTCTAAAGATTTAACTGAAAAAAAAAGTGCTAAAATGCAATAGCACAGAGGTCTAAATGTCTTATTGCTTTCGCTTTTAATTTTGGCTATTATGCATGTGTTTTAACTTTAGAAAGTCAATACTTTCATGAGAACAAGCATATCTATCAAAATCAACTGCCATGTGTTTGAGGATAGTGTTGTTTTTTTTTTTTTTTTTTGCTTACAAGTATTAAAACCATCCTGGAAATTTAAGTGGTTCAGAAAACTAAAGACTAGCTACTTTCTTTGCTTTCTGGTCACCTTAATACAAGCCGATGGAAGCCTTCCTTTATGTTTGACCTGTAATCATCACAAGCAACTCGGCCAAAGGAGCTAATTAATAAATAATTCAGTCCCTCCTTGATTATACTTGCTGAATGTCGTTCTCCTCTTCTAGATAATTGTATTTCTTTTTGATAACAACTAAATGGAAAAGCGTCTAGTTTGGTTTCAATCTCACTACTATGTGACCAGCCTCATCAACCCAACCTGAACTATTCTGATGAGTTTTTGACCTTCTGCTGTGCCTTCAATAAACCCAACTATGAATGAGCCAGACTCATCATTTGCTTTTGTTGCTCTTTCTTTTAGGCTACAGAGAATGACTGAACCATGTACTCACTTGATTGAATACATTACATATTTATTGTATTTTATGCCAACTAGGCCTTCACTGTGATTCAGCAATTCAAAAACAATTATTTTGTGGAGTCTCCTAAATACTAATGATTAAGCTATTTCATATCACCTTGTCTCAAGAAATGATTTCACTCTTCATTTGAGAGACTAATATTGTCTAGCAAGATAGAGATTTTCCCCACTAAATGCCTCTTTATGATTTTCTTGTATCTTTCCTACTCTTTAAGCCTGATAAGTAACAACCATTTTTGCTCTCATTCCGAAGCCTTTTGTCCTTCAGGGACCTAGCCATCCTGTTTCACTCTGAGTTCTTCAATTTTTCTTTTTCCTTGGAATCTCATTACTACTTAAATCTAAACAAATACTAATGTGAATTTAAAAGTTGTGGATCCCACTGGCCCCTTGAACTAGCACCCTAGTTTATATCTTCCATGATCAACTTTTCAAATAAATTATCTCTGCATTCTATTTTACTTTCCTCACCACCTCTAACCTGGTTCCTAAAAATTCAATATCCTGTAATCAGTTCTGACATCTTAATGAAACTTCCTTCTTAAAAGTCATCAAAGGCTTCCTTTTTTTCTTCTTTTTTAAATTTTAGTCTTAAACTTAAATACACAATAAGAAAAGAAAAATTAACATATTATAAACTTAAATATGAAAACATAAATATAAAATAAGAAAAGAAAAATGTCTTGTGCACAGTAGAATATAAGAGAGGATTAGAAATTCATAGCAATAAATTTCCATTTCAAGAAAGCCTATGTAAAAAATACTATCCATTGTGCTGAGAGCTGTCTATTTTTTTTTTTTACCTCCTTGTAAGTTTTCTTTTGTTCTCTGCCAAATGCTATCAAAGGCTTCTTAACTGCCAAAACTACCCGTGTATTTTTAATTGTAGTTCAGTCATGTCCAGCTCTTCATGATACCATGGCCTATGTTGTCCAAGGAATTTTCTTGGCAAAAGATACTAGAATAGTTTGATGTTTCCCTCCCTAGTGAAGTAAGACAAATAGAGATTAGGAGACTTGCTCAGGGTCACACAATGAGTAAATGTCTGGGAAGAAATTTGAATTCAAATTTTCCCAACTCCAGAACCAATAATCTATCCATTGAGCCATTTGAGTGCCTCTTCTTTATTTACTATTTTCTTTAACTTCTTTATGCTAATTGGCATTGTTAGCCAAAATATACTTCTTGAAACTTTCTCTCTCTTCTCTTATGTGATGCTATTAATATTGTATTTCCTTTTAACTCTCTGACAACTCTTTTCACTTCCAGTTCTCCATGTTCCTCCTGTCATTTAAATTTGAATCAGTTCCAAGTCAAATTCTTCAGGTCTTTTATTTTTGTTTCTGTATTTTCTCTCTCCTGGAGATTCTTTTCACTCTCATAGTTTTAGCAATCAAGTCTAAGTTACTTCCAAATCTCCATCTCTACCCATGATTACTTTCTCAAGTTCCATGTCCATATTTCTAATAACCTGCTGGGTATTTCCAATTGGATTCCTCGCTTTCAATTCAAATTCAACTTTTTAAAAGGAACTGTATGATCTTCCGATTTCCATATTAATTCAATTGGTTCCAAGTTTCACCCAAACTAAACTTTCTTTTTTGCTTTACTTCCTATGTCCAATCATATCTGTTGCAAATACCCTATTCCAATTCATCTTTGCACCATGGAGTTGACACTGAGCTCTCAAAGGCTAACCTGGAGCACAAACTATGACAGCTTCCATCATGCTGAGATGGTTTTGAGTTCCCAGAGACATATTATTTCTGTTGAGGACCATTCTATTAAAGGCTTAATACCAGAGCTAAAGAATTATTTTAACCAAATGAATAAATACATAAAAATGAATTATTGCTCTCTAGTACTATATGTTATATATTTTTTTCTGCTCTCTAGATGATGGTGGTTAGGAGATGGTAAATGAAAACAGAGGACACTAAGAATCCAACATTTTAGACTATATTCACATATTAATTTATCCCTTAGTATGTAAATTGATTTTAGGAACTGAAGTACCCCTGTATTTCCTTTTAATTAAACCAGAATGAAAACTGAAAACAAACAAATAAAAACAGAAGCTGAAAATAAATGGAAGACTAGCTCATAGGTTCTCTTCAAGGAAAAATATAAAGGTATTGGAAGAATGTCTTTTCCTAGCATGCCCAGGAGTAATATGAAAATTAATTTTTGATGACACGATTATTTTTCCTCAATCTTATGATAAGCATAATAAAAGAGGCCATTTTAACTTATAATTACAGCTGATAGATTAAAAGTTATTGCCAAAATAACTGCTTAATAAATGCTTGTTAATTGCTCCCTGTCATTCAAGTTTTTCTCTCTTGTTCTCCAAGTCAATAGGCTACTAACTGATTTTTATCATTTAGAGATGATTGTGATTACATATGTTGATCTAAATTCTGGATATGTTTTCCTTCAAACTGGCCTATAAAAAATCCTGAATGTGGCCCATGAGTACACGTTCAGGAACATTTGCAGTATTACTGTTCCATGCAAACACACATACACATGCACACATAAACAAGCTGTACAGTCTTATAATCTGGACCCTTGTGATTGTTGCTGTGTTTTAAGAAGAAAGCTTCTTTTCTTTATCATTGCAAGAGATTGTTTTTTCTTTAACTTTATCTGGTTGAGTCATTCGGATAACATGTGACACATAAAAGGAGTCTGAGAGACTTTCTTAACTCCTCTTAATACTAAGGTCTTCCCTCTTTTTATTATTTCCTATAACTTGCTTTGTATATATGTATTTACATGTTGTTTCAACCATTAGACCATAAGCTCCTTGAGGGCAGGGATTATCCTTTGCTTCTTTTTATATTCACAGTACTTAGCATAGTGCATGGAATAGAGTAGGCACTAAATGTTTTTGATTGATTGAATGGCATAATGAATTCTCAATTTTGAGTGTAATTTAGGTAATATTGGTTTTAATTGTTACTTAAAAGTTTTCTAGAGTTTCTCGGAGTTGTACCACCAGTCACAGATTCATCCTCACACTCCCTTTGACAGTTCCTTTATAGGTGGTTTTCTTTCCCTTTTTGGGCAACTAGGTGACACAGTGAAGAGTGTGGAGGTGGCAGCTGTCATTCACAGTTGATCATTATAAAATGTATATACAATATTCTCCTGGTTCTGCCCATTTCACTTTGCTTACCTTCATGTAAGTCTTTCCAGGATTTTCTGAAAGCATCAGACTCATCTTTTCTTATAGCACAATAATATTACATTGCAGTCATATCCCATAACCTGCTTAGCTATTCCTCTGATTGACAGACATCTCAATTTCCAGTTCTTTGCCGCCACAAAAAAGGTAGCATAAATATATTTGCACATGTAAGTCTTTTTTCTCTTTCTTTTTTTTCCTTTGGGATATAGACCTAGTAGTGGTATTGTTGGATTAAAGAATATGCACAATTTTGTAGCCCTTTGGTCATATTTCCAAATTGCTCTACAGACTTATTATGTCAATTCACATCTTCACCAAAAGTCATTAGTATCCCTGTTTTTTCACATTTCCTCCAACAGTTGTCATTGTACTTTTTTTTTCCTATTATCCAATTTGATAGGTGTAAGGTGATACCTCATTTATGTCTAATTTATGTCTCTCTAATCAATAGTAATTTAAAGCATTTTTTCCTGTGATGATAGAGAACTTTATTTCATTTTCTGAAAACTGCCTGTTCACTTTATTTGACACATCAATTGGAGAATAACTTGTATTCTTGCAAATTTGACTTGTTCTTTATATATTTCAGGAATAAGTACCTTATCATAAAAAAAATTTGGTTGTCTGCAAATTTGTATATTTTATATATTTGGAGTAATTCCTCTTTCTTTTGTGTTCTCAGTTTTGTTAGCAAATAATGATGATGTTAGCATTTCCTAATGATTTTTAAGTTTATCTTGGTTTTGCTTTTATTTTAATTTTTTCATTAGCTATTATATTCATTTGATTTTTGGCCTTTTTAAAATAAAATTTATCTATCACTTTTTTGCTCATTTCAAAGTTTAGGGGTTTTTTATCATTTCTGTACTCTTTGGTTATAATCTTATTTCTCTTTTAATACTCAGGATCTCCTCTTCTGTGCTTGTTTTGAGTTTTTTGGTTAGTTTTCTTTGAAAATGTATATTTAGTCAATTGTATCCTTTTCTATCACTATAATGTATGATTTTTAGTGATGTAATTTCTGTGAGAACTATTTTTGCTACATCCTTGAATATTTTGCTCTCATTCATGGTTGGGGAATGGTAGAACGAGCTGTGCTATAAGAATGTAATAGAATTTTATTGTGCATCAAGAAAAGATGAACAGCTAGATTTCAGAGAAAACATGGAAAGTTTTGTATTAACTGATGTAAAATGAAGTGGGCAGAATAAGGTGAACATTGTTCATGGTAGCAGCAACATTGTGTGATGATCAGCTATGAATGACTCGGCTCTTCTCAGCAGCACAATTATCCAAGACAAGTAAAAAAGACTTAAGGAAAATGTAATCTATATCCAGATCAAGAACTGAAGGACTCTGAAGGCAGACAGAAGTTTATTTTTTTCAGTTAATTTATTCTTTTTTTGTGTTCCCCCATGCACACACTTTTCTTCTTTTATAACTGTGACTAATATGGAAATGTTTTATCTGATAGCACAAGTATAAACTATATCAAACTGCTAATCATTTTCAGAAGAGAGTAGGGGAGGGAAGGAAGGAGAAAAGATATAATTCAAAATCTCATTAAGATGAATGCTAAAATTTTTCTTGATATATAACTGGAGAGAAAATAAAACATATTTTTACTAAAAATGGATGACTTCCATTGTCTAGATATCTGCTGAAGCCCTATTTAAAAAAAAAAATACAATTTATTTATGTTTCTATTTTCAATATTCACTTCCATACAATATGAATTTGAAATTTTCTCCCTATCTCTACTTACTCCAGGAGAGCATACATGCCATCTACCCCTTCCTCAAGTCTGTCCTCCCTTCTATTACCCCCCTTTTTCCATCTTCCTCCCCTCTATTCTCCTGTGGGACAAAATATACACCATTGTCCCTTCTATTATCTTCCTTCACGTATCCCCTTCCCCCCTGCCTTCCTTCAGGGTAAAACAGATTTCCATATCCAACAGAGTGTGTGTATTATTCCCTCCTTAAGCCAAATCCCATGAGAGTAAGGCTGACTTATTCCCTTGCATCTCTCCCCTCTTGCCTTACACTGTAAAAGTCCTTTCTTGGCTATTTAATGTGAGATGATTTGTTACATTCTATCTCTCTCTTTCTCTTACTCCTAGTACATTCTACATTTTTTAAGTATTCTTGCTTCATATTTAGCTCACCCTGTGCCTTCTGTCTATGCATATATGTGTATGTATATCTAGTTCTGTCTATGTTAGCACAACCCATACTGGGCTGCACTCCACTCCAAGCCTTGTGTGATAAAACCTTCCTGTTGGCCTTCCAGCTTGTCTTGGGCTGGAAATCTGCTTTGCTTTGTCATTTTGTGGCTTCTGCTACTTTAGAATTTGTTTAGAGTAATTTTTGCATGTATTTTAAGGGCTTTAGGGGGAGAGCAAGAGCAGGTCTACTCTTCCATCTTGGCTCTGAAACCCTGTTTCTACCTATAAGTGACCATTCTATTCTGGATCTGAATCTCACTACACTGGAAAACCAGTTGTTGGAGTGCAAATATTGTGAAACCAGGGTGAAAATGGCCATACACTCTTAGAGTCTAATAGAAGAAAGGATATCTGCTCATAATCTGATACAAATCCTAGTTTTTTGGAAAGTAGATGTTAAATGCTTCAGAAGTAAGATAGGGTCTTATAGTTTAATATGCAAAGGAGAAAGTCAACTGAGACGACATTGCTCAAGAATAAAATTCTGAAGACATTGAGGTAAACAATTCCATTGAAGAGGAAAAACATTATATTTTCTTAATATAATAACGTGTATTCATAAGGAAATGGAATAAACATTGTGTCAACTATGTTTGAAGCACTGTGCTACTGGGTATTTTACATTGTTACTTTTAAGACATAACATACCATTTTATCATCACAACAACCTTGGGAAATAGGTGCTATTATCTTCCTTTTTTGTCATAGTTGAGGAAGCTAAGGCAAACAGAGATTAAGTGACTTTTTAAAAATAAAATCATGCAATTACTCATTAGCACTGAATATGACTATTGAGTGCTGGTAGCACACTTCTCATTAAGAGGGTCAAATATTTCATAAGTCTGATATCTGACATTTTAGCATTTTGCACTAGTGAAGCAAACTTACTTGCTTGTTATTTCTTAGTTAGGAGGAAAGGCTAAGATTAAGATATCCTTGGTAACTTTGGACAGATCAAATTCTGTTGAATGATGAACTTGGAAACCAGACTGTAAACAGTTAACAGAGTGACAACAAAAGATGTGGAAGCTCTGGAGAAAATTTTCTTTTTTTTCAATCATTGTAGATGATATAGTGCAGTTTTAAAATAAAATGACAAGTAGCATTTCAATAAATTCAAAAATATCTGATGTATATTTAGCTTGATAGTGACATCTCTAGAATAACAATATCTATGTTTCTGAACTTACTCATTTTTTTACAAACCAAAAATTGGACTTAGGAAATCTTTTCTTCATAGATGGTGCAAATTGATGGACAAATATCAGAATACAAATTTTTCAAATATGTTTAAGCAATACAAAAGTACTCATTCACTTATTATTTGCCTACATAAAATTAAATAAATAAAGCCCGATTTTTCAAAAGTGCTGAATGAGGAAAAATAATTTTTGCCTTGCTTGAGGTAGTTACATTGTTAAATTAATTAAACCTAATGTCTATGAAGCTAGAAAAGTCTAGTAACTTTTCACTACTCTATTCAGTGAGTATTTACTGGGCACACAATAATGTGGCAGAATAATGGACTTTGAGGACTGAGGCTTTATTGTCAGGTATGGTCTTCCTTGGTTAGCATGAATTAATAAGCTTTTAGAGTAACAACCACTGTGGTATATTTTCTTTCCGTCATTCCCCTCTGGGCTCCACTATTTGTCGTTCTCTCTTCTTTCTCCACCGTGAGTCTGGGTTGGTACCTTTTCTTTCCTCACCCCTTTTCAGCTGCTTTTTATATATTGTCTTCCCTCATTAGAATGTAATCTGCAGTCTTTCATTTTGGCTTCTTCTTGTATTCCTACAAAGTAGCCTCTTAAATGCTGCCTAGTATTAAGTGGTGTTGGATCATTAGAGGTTCTTCTTAAATTCCTTACACTCTATGACCAACAGTAGAACTACAGATAGTGAACTTAAGACAAAACACTGTGCAAAAGACGAATTCAAGATTCATGTGACCTTTCTACTTATCCAACCAAGGGTGAGTCCACCTCAGAGGACATGCTGGTAACTCACTCCAGTATCACTTTGATACATACAAATAAATCTCTGAGCCCAAACTGAAGATCACTTTGGTGATCACTTTCTGAAGAAGTTTGGCCACAAAAGAAAGGATACCTATGGAGTCCTATTAAGGATGGATGGATCAAGTGAACATTTTGTTTTGTGTTTTAAGATGAGGGTGTGTTTGTGAGCAATAGGGAAATACCAAGTAGACCAGGAAAGAATAATGATGACTGAGGTAATAAGGACAATAGAAGGGGAAATATGCCAGAGAATTTGGGTTGGAATGGAATCACTTGCAGATATAGAAGAGTTTGTCATTGGAATGAGAAAGGAAAATTAATGTTGTGAGTCAGGGATAAAGGAGAAAATAGTAGCAATTGTCATCAAAGTGATGTAAGGTGAAGAGAAGAGGGAACTCTGAAAAATGGCTTCAATTATTTCAGTGAAAGATGAGATAACTTTTACTTCTGAGATGAGAGGGGCAGGATAGCACATCTCTAGGTAATTTCATGTTGACATCATAGATAACCTCTGGTTGCCTTTCTAATTTTTTTAATATAATTCTCCTTGACTAACAGGCAACTTTCACAATATATAGAAGTGGAAGAAAACTTGAAGACCATCTAATTCAATCCTTTCATTCTAGAGATGAGTAAAAGAAACTCCTAAGAATATTAGTAACTTCTTCATGGTCACATAGTACTTCACATTTGGGCTCAAATCTTCTGACTCTAATTCCAACATTCTTTCAACAATCCTGAATCTGATATTCCATGAATGTTATTTTGTTTGTTTGTTTTTTGGTACGTACTCCTCTTCAGACTTCAAACTTCTCATACTAGCCTGGGCACTTTGGGCCGTGACTGTTTTTCCTTAATTTCTCATCAAAGTCCTTCCTTCTCTCGTAATAATTTGTATACTGGATACATCCATTTCTCAATATTATCAAAATTAGTATCATTTATTTTCTATATCAATGTCTGCCTATAACTATTGAAGAAATAATATATGTGCTTCTAGCTGTCTTTGAAACTCCATGGAAGTAGATACAGATATGCATGGAGAACTAACGAGATATAAATCAATAATGATATATTCTTTCATATTTATGATTGCATATGTATATACATATATATTTTAATACATGCTTATTAGAGAGAGCTATAATAGTGGCTAACATGTATATGATGCTTTAAGCACTTTACATATATTATCTAATTTTATACTAAAATAATCCTGTGTGATAGATTATATCATTATACGCTTTAGCACATGAGTAAACTGAGACTGTATATAACAAGTGATTTGCCCACAGTCATCAAGGTAATAAAGCAGTTTTCCAACTCATTTCTCTTTGATTGCTAACCTAGCACTCTCTCCACTGTATAACTTAAGTATTCTATAGGAAGACAAATCAAGATTGGAACAGACGAATATTATTTATGACCACCATTACATAATTCTACAATGCTTACATAGTGCATTGATTTTTGGAATGCTTCTTGAATGGTAAATTACATCAATGAGAGCAATGAAGTTAGTCATCATGATAATCAACAGCATAACCTGTAAAAGTATAGTAGCTCTCAAAATTTGAATGTCACAAAATAAATTACTCTCTCAAAATTTTCTTATAATTTGAACAGAGAAAAACTCTTTAGTCAAAAATACTCCAGAAAAAAAGATTTTTTTTCAAATTATGCTATCAAAACTTAGTCATAAATGAGGTTGACATCAAAAATTAAAAGCAATGGATACTTAAATCTTTCAAGTTATGGAATACAATTTTAATAAACATATATATTTTTATATAAGTATATTATATATACATCTATGTATATTATTACATAATATATATTATGTAAACACATTATATATTTATATCATTAGAAGGTTGTGAATGGTGTAATGAAATATTAATTGCAATATTAATTTTTTAAGGCCTAGTAGAAGAAAAACAACTTGTTTTAAGCAGTCATAGTTTGTTTTCTAGCTTTTGGTTCAAAATGGTATATAAAAACTTGAATGCATAAATCAATATAAAAAGATAGGAAACACTCAACTTCAGATGGCTTAGAAATTTTACATATACATTTAAACTATTTTATATTAATATAATTAAAGTGTATTTTTTGTTGATTTTTCTTCAAACTAATAATTCATGCTTTATTTTCTTATTTATGGAACAAGTTGGTAATTTCTCAAATTTATATTAATAAATTCTTTGTTACTTATCAATCAGGAAATCTTCAAGAACCTGTTAAACACTTACTATGTACATCATATTGAGGATATAAATATAAAAACAAAATAATTCCTTCCTTGAAGGATCTTATATCTATGGAGACAAATTACAAAATTTAATCACAGAATTTTTTAATACATTTTTTTAATAAACTTCCATAAATGATAGTGAAGAAACAGTTCAGTGGACAGAACACTGAAAAAAAAATTAGTCAATTAATTCACAAGTCTCAAAAGGGTACTGCAAAACCCCATTATCAATCATCAATATGCTTTGAAAGATGTTATGTGATGACTAAATTGATCCATGATGGAAAATAATATTGTTAATAAGCAATAGTGAGGAAGGAATCCATAAGGTGGCATCAGGAATGGCCTAGCCTAGTGAATAAAAAAGAGACAGGGAGGAGGATATTATCTGAATGCTTATAGGGATTAGACCTTTGGATTTGTAAAAGACAATAGTGTGAAATAAAACCAAAAGGATAGTTGTGACACAGAATGTGAAGAATTTGAAATATTAATCTAATTAACCTAACTATGCATGGGCAGAAGCATTACTGTGCAGTTACTTATGGAGTGGGTGCTCCATACGTAATCAATAAAGAAGAGGCAAAAGAGTAGTAATTATTTTTGTGATGTAATCTTTTATTTTTTAATATGTAATTTATTTTTAAATTCTTAATATTCACTTCCACAAGAATTTGAATTCAAAATTTTCTCCCCATCTCTACCCACCTCCCACCCTAGGACAGCATGGACCTCATCCACTCCTTCCTCCAATCTATCCTCTCTTCTATTGCCCACACTTCTTCCATCCCCCTTCCCCTCTATTATCAGGTAAGGCAAAATAGATTTCTATACTCCATTGCCTGTACAGATTAATTTCCAGTTGCACGCCAAAAGAATTTTTAACATTCATTACTAAACCTTTGCGTTCCATATTCTCTCCCTCCCTCCTCACTCAACTTCATTGAGAAAACCAGCAATTCAATATAGGTCATGCATGTGTAACAATGCGAAGTGCTTCCATAATAACTATGTTGTAAAAGACTAACCACATTTCTCTCTGACCTATCCTGCCCTTTGTTTATTCCATTCGTTCCCTTGACCTGTCCTCCCACAATAGGGTTTGCTTCTGTTATCTCTTCTATTATCTTTCCTTTCCTCTTGCCTTCCTTTGGGTGAACTAGATTTCCATATCCAGTTGAGTGTGTTACTCCCTCTTGAAGCCCAATCCCACAAGAGTAAAGCTCAATTATTTCATTTCATCTGCGTCCTCTTCCCCTTCATTGTAGAAGCCCTTTCTTCCCTCTGGTGTGTGAGATGATTTGCTTCATTCCACCTCTCCCTTTCTCTTACTACTAGTACAATCCACTCAACAGTAAATTTTATTTTTTTTTAGATATTCTCCTTTAACATTCAGCTCACCATGGGCTCTCTGTCATATATATACATGTATACATACATACATATATACACATATGTTCATATACGCACACATACACTTATACTTACACACATGTACATATAGGTGTGCATGCATGTACAATATACACATACATACATACATACCAATACACACTTATATGTGTGTGTGTGTATATGTATTCCCTCTAACTACCCTAAAACTGAGGAAGGTCTCATGAGTTAAGAATAACATCTTTCCATGTAGGAATGTAAACAGTTCAACTTTAATAAGTTCCTTAAGGGTTCTATTTCTTGTTTACCTTTTCATGTTTCTCTTGATTCTTGTGTTTGAAAGTCAAATTTTTTTATTCAGCTCTATTCTTTTCAACAAGAATGCTTGGAAATCATCTATTTCATTGAAATTCCACTTTTTATCCTAAAGTATTATACTCAGTTTTGCTGGGTAGGTGATTCCTAGCTTTAATCCTACCTCCTTTGACCTATGGATTATCATATTCCAAGAAACTACTAAATCCTCTGTAATCCTGATTGCATTTTCACAATACTTGAATTGTTTCTTTCTGGCTGCTTGTAATATTTTCTTCTTGATCTGGGAACTCTAGAATTTGGCTGCAATATTCCTAGGAGTTTTCCTTTTGTGATCTCTTTCAGGAGGTGATTAGTGAATTCTTTGCATTTCTATTTTACCCTCTGGTGTTAGAATCAGGGTAGTTTTCCTTTATAATTTCTTGGAAAATGATGTCAAGGCTCTTTTTTCTGATCCTGACTTTCAATAAGATCAATAATTTTTAAATTATCTCTCCTACATCATTTTTCACATCAGTTGTTTTTCCAATGAGATATTTCACAGTCTTCTATTTTTTTTTTAATTTTTGGGTTTTTTTTTTTAATAATTTTGTGGTTTCTCATAAACTCATTAGCTCCTATCTGCTCCATTCTAATTTTTAAAGAACTATTTTCTTCCGTGAGCTTTTGAACCTCCTTTTCTATTTGATTAATTCTGTTTTTTTAAAGCATTCTTTTCTTCATTGGCTTTTTTTGACTTCATTTGCCATTTGGATTAGTCTATGTTTAAAGGTGCTATTTTCTTCAAATTTTCCTTCACCTATCTTACTTTCTTTTCAAAATCTTTTTTGAGTTCTTCCATGGCCTGAGACCATTACATAGTTTTTGTGGAGACTTTGGATGTAGAAAGTCTGTAGAAAGTTTCACTGTCTTCCTCTGATGGTATGCTTTGCTCTTCCTTATCTGAAAGGATGGACAAAAGTTCTTTTCACCAAGAAAGTAACCTTCTATAGTCTTATTTTTTCCCTCTTTTGGGCATTTTCCCAGATAGTAACTTAATTTCTGAGACCTTTGTCAAATAGAGGGTATACTCTAGGGACCTGTAAGTTCTCAGTTCCTCTGAGGTCACACAATCAAGGGAGAGGAGTTTACTCCTGTCCTGGCTTATGCTCTGTTCTGTGAGCAACCACAAGCATTCTTATCTACCCAGGATCTGTGAGTAGGATTCCCACTCCACAATTACCACCAGTTCCAATCAGTGCTCTTCCTCACCCCAGGGCTGCCATTCAGGAGTAAGACTCACATCAACAGAGAGATTTGCCCAGGGTCCTTAGGAGGAGGGCTCCCAAATTGGACACTGCTGCCACAATGGCTGCCACTGTCGTGGGGCTGGGGCCAGACCCAGATCCCTTCTCAACAAAGTGAAAGAGCTTTCTCACTGACCTTTGAAGCTGTCTTTGATTTTTGTGGGTTGGGAAATCTGGGAACTTATGATTCTGCACCCTTGAAGCCTCCTCTAGTCCTCTCTGCACTATGATGTCTATGAAGGCTGTGCTGTGCTGCGCTCTGAGTCGAGTGTGACACACCTTCCCTGTCAGCCATCCAAGCTGTCTTGGGCTAGAAATCTCTTTCATTCTGCCATTTTATGGCTTCTGATGTTCTACAATTTATTTAGAGTCATTTTTTACAGGTATTTTATGGGCAATCGTAGGAGAGTTGCAGCAGGTCTGCCCTTCAACTCTGCTATCTTCAAGAATAAATCTTATCCATAAGAAAATTCATATTTTTTTGTAAGTTAATACAAGAAGTTGTAACTGTTGTACTTACTTGTCATGAACATAAGTTGAAATTTTCACAGAGGATAACTTTTGGGGGGTCATGATCAAAGAGAATTGAAGAAATGCTCATACAAATGTAAATGACATCAGCACTGTTTTGTGAAAAATGTGTGAATAAAATCAGTATGGGAAATGTCCTTGCTATATGTGTAATAGGTGAGCTTGGACAGAAATCACAATAGGAATAAGTAAGAAGTGATATACATAGTCGCATCCCTCAAAGGCAGTAGTTAGAGCTCATTAAAAGAGATTATGTATATGACCATTCTGAAATGAGGTATAGGATTGCCCTTGGCAAAATACATCCATTGCTAGCTCTTGGGAGCAGGGGTTATTTTCCCTCCTCACTAATGTTTCATTTAATAAAACAACTCCCTTAAACTTGCTAGTGGGCTTATGGACCCTTCTTGTAGCCATGCCACACATGACAATTCCACAAACATTTTTAAGACTAGGCTTGACCAGCATTTTTGGAAATATTTCTGTATCAGAATTCATACTAAAGAGCATTTTTCAAATATTTACATAATAAAAATAATTTGCCTGAAAAGTTGAGGTTTGGGGTCAATACTGTCTTTTCCAACATATTATTCATATTTTATTGAAAGGAAACATTAGATAAAAATATCTTATTATATGAAGCAATTAGCAATTAGAAAATATTTATATGTGTGACAGAATCACAAAGCTTCAAGGGAGCTCAGAGGCCAATGAATACATGAAGAAGAATCCCATTCAAAATATATCCGACAAATATTTAACTGTTACTTGAAAAACTAGAGTGAAAGTTAATTGACTCCCTTCACAATGTGCTCATTCCATTTTGGGATATAGCTCATTGCGTGGCTCTTTTTTTCCTCTTTTATTAAGGCCAAAATTTTGTCTTTGCAAATTGCACCCGCCTGTCTTCTGGAGCCAAGCAAAACAATTATAATTCCTTTTATATGAAAAAGCCCTTGAAATATTGCCACTTCAAATAGCATGCTTCCCCTAATTCTTCTCTTTTCCATTACCAGTTATTTCAAATAATCCTTAAACATCATGATGTAGAGGACTCAATTTTCATCCTTTGGATTTTATCTCATTTATTGATATCACTTTAAAATTATAACAGAGAAATATTGTCTCCCCGGTCCTAAAGGACTGCTTCTTACTGTTGTTTAAGACGTATTGGATTATGCTTTAGCAGCTATATCATATTATAGACACATATTGAGCTGTACCTAGGGTTAGGATAATGTGAGTTCAGATCCTATCTTATATACTTACTAGTTGTAATGGTAATTTAAATGGGGAGATCTTTCCCATTCATTAATAAGCCCATGTCTCCTGCCTGGGTCATGTCTGAGTCACATGGAGCCTGTTGTGGGAGGAGTTTACTGAATGAGTGGAGCAGGAAGGGTGGAGCAGAGCTGAAAAGTAATTGGTCAGAGCTATCAGAACTGAGGGAGAGAGAAAGGCAGACAGCTAGCCTCATGAATGTTTGTTTGTTTGTGGGAAGGACTGTTAGTGTGTTTAGAATTCATGGTTACTATGATGGATTTTTTTGTTACTATAATGGATTTGGCTTTTTGTTGTTGGGATTTAACTTTTTGGTGTTTGAATAAATGTTTTGGTTCTGTCTTCCATGTGAAATCTGTTGTATTTTGCAATTCAGAATTGTGCCAGCATATTCATAGCCTTTGGAAGACTGAATATCATGTTGGTGCCACAGCTGTATGGACCTTAAAAAGTCTTTGGATCTCTGTTTGCCTCAATTTTCTCAACTGTATAAAGGTGATAATAATGACATCTATCTTCAAAGGTTATTGTGAAGATAAAATGAGATATCTATTTGTAAAGCACTTTGCAATCCTTATAAAAATAATAGTGATCATAGTTAGTATTTACATACTACTTTCAAGAAGTCTTTCATCAGCAAATTAAGATGTAGCCTATGTTTATCCAAATCATTATTAAGAATTAAGATAGCCCTGAGTTATCATAAGCACAGACCACTGAGATACTCCATATCTTTTTTGTTTAATATTTGTTATGATCACTCAACCTATTCCAATTACACTTAATTTCAATATTATTTAGCCCATATCTTTATTTAACACAAGAAAACATGAAAGATTTTCTTCAATATCTTTCTTTCTAAAAAATAGATAAATTATGTTGAGTTTCATCATTATCTATGATGTGGAAAGTGTTATTAAAGAGTAAAAATATTGTACTCTGGAAAGACTCATTCTGTAAGAATACTTGTTGGCTGGATTTTTGTTACTACTGCTTCATTTTGCATGTTTTTGCTAATTAATATTTTAATATTGTTAAGTGTGGTATTGAACCCGCCCATCCCCATCTTAACACCAATATTATAAATAACTGAAACCACTTCTTAATCTATCAAAATATCTTAAGGATATGTGAAAAGTCCTTTTTTTTTCTTCCTTTACTGCAATTTCAATTCCATTTTTTCCTTGTGACCTCATTTAATTTATAAAAAAACAATTTAAGCTTAAAATTAAAAAAAAAAAAAAAAAACCTTAGTTTGTCTCTTCTAAGAATTCTGGCTGAATCTTTCCCAAGTTGTGTTTTTCTCTGAGTCTTTTCGATCAGGTTATGTTTAGAGCTTCCATGCCACTATCTTACTCTTTTCTGTGGAGTTCTCATTTTTTTCTCATTCTCTTAGCCTATTTACTGACTCGTTTTTTTTTTTTTTCAATTCTTTCAGTCATGTGCAACTCTTTACTGTACTACTTGGTGCTTTCTTTACAAAGATACTACAATGATTTGTCATTTCCCTCTCCAGCTCATCTTATTGATGAGAAATTGAGATAAACAGGGATAAGTGATGTTCCCAGGGTCACACAGCTAGTAAGTGTCTGAGGTCAGATTTGAACTCCTGAGGATGTGTCTTCTTTTCTTCAGGCTCAACATTCTATCTACTCTGCCACCTAGCTGTCCTTACTTTATGTTAGAACTGTGATATAGGTCATATGTCTGGATGGAAAGTCAGTACTGATCTTTTCTTGGGATACTGAATGTTCTGTCCATGCTCTCAGGAACATGCTGAGTAACTGAAATCTCTCAGTGTTTATAAAGTAGTCTAATCTAGAATAAAATCTGGGCTCTGCTTTAATAATCTGAGTTCTATGAATTTTTGAGGCAGACTTGAGTCTGAGCAAGAGTAAACCATTACTAGCTTAGCCTCTGTCACCCAGTTAGAAATCATTATTTGTTTAGAGTAGCAAAATTATAGATTTCTTTTTGGTCTAGGACTTTCCTTCCTAGTTATTCCTCTGAGAATAAGCTGAGATAGACACTGTTCTTGTTTTCTTTTGAACTTCTTTACATCTAGGGCCTTTCTATTCGGAAATTTCAGATTACTGACAAGACTCGTATCATACTTTGCTATGTTTTTGCATTTTTTCTCATTTATCTTCCCTTGCATCCATTTTTCTGCATCTAAAAATAATTAAGCACATGATTCTTTTTTATCATAAGAATTTTTAGTCAACTCTCCCTCTTTATCTTTTTGAGAATGTGGTCTTTTTTATCTTTAAAATTTCAATCTTTAGGGCTCCTCAGACCACTTGGTCTGATTTATCTATAGAATATTTGTCAAGTAATTATTACCATTTTAAAGTGATGTGGTATTCCCATAAGGAACAAATAAATACTTGAAGCAAATAACAATAGAAATTTCAAGTTTAATAGACAGAGAGGACTGGTAACAAGTTTTACACTATTCCATAGTAAATAGTTTTCAAGGTTCCTACATCCAAAGCCTCCAAAAATCATCAACTGGTCTCACAACAAGAAAGAGCTCAAAAAGGATTTTGAAACACAAGTTAGAGAGGTGGAGGAAAAATTGGGAAGATAAATGAGAGCAATTAAGAAAATCATGAAAAATGAGTCAACCACTTGCTAAATGAGACAGCAAAAATGCTGAAGAAAATAATACTTTAAAAAAAAGACTAACACAATGGCAAAAGAGGTCCAATAAGCCAATGAGGAGAAGAATACCTTAAAAAGCAGAATTGGCCAAATGAAGAAACAGATCCAAAAGCTCCCTGATAAAAACAGTTCTTTAAAAATTAGAATGGAGCACGTGGAAGTTAATGACTTCATGAAAAATCAAGAAATTATAAAACAAAATGGAAAGAATGAAAAAAATAAAAGACAATGTAAAATATCTCTTTGGAAATGGTATTATTGCCACCTTCCCAAAGATTAGTCTACCTGCTCTTTGATTCTTTCTTTTACATTTCCTTTCTCCAAAACCTATTGAGCAAAGATTACTGTATAGTGTTAAGCTCCTTCCCTCCTCTTTCTCATAGAGTCCTGCTCCTGTAGCAATGAGGAGGAAATCAGCATCACAAAGACATTTTTATTATTTGGAAATTTTACTTTACCTGATTATATAATACCTGAATAGCACAGATAAAGAAATTGTCAGAGTATCAGACTTTTGATGAGAGGGTCCCAGCTTCAAATTTAAGATTTGAGTCTTAGCTCTGCTACAACTCAGTCAGTCAATTTACATTTATTAAGTGCCTACTACATATCAGGCATTGTGCTAAGTTCTGGACATACAAACAAAGGCAAGAGACAGTCCTAGCCTTCAAAGAGCTCACAATCTAATGAAGGAAAAAAAAAAAACATATGGGGGCAGAGGGACACAGGAATGAAAGAGAAGTAGGAAAGAGGATACTTAGCATTCAGGTAAGATGAAGTGCTGTAATTAGATGGGAAATTGTGAGATGTCTATACTGGGCCACCTCCTTAAATAGATCATGGAGGAGTGGTAGAGTAGGAGGGGGGATATTGAGGAGGAGTTTTGAGATTCAGAGTTGATATAATCTTACAAAAAGGTGAATTTCTAAAGATAAATGATGAAATCCAGGAGAGTATCTATGTTAAAAGTGACTGGGCTGCTCTGGGTTTTGATTTTGTCATACTTAAATTGGAGGCGATTGACTAAATGACTTTCAAAATCTTTAAAATCTTTATAATCACATAAACATAAATGTAGACCAGGTATACATTTTTATATATTAAATACTAAATGTTCTCTATTATAATGTGCCTATATATTTTTTCATCAAACTTACAAATGCACAAAAAATAAAATGCACCATTGCTGTTAAATACGCACATATACAAGTATATGTACTTGTATATATATCAAAATGCACTATATAGAATTTATATATATATATATGTATATATATATATATATATATATATACACATATGCACACTTAAACATGCATGCAGCTTTAACTGTCACAGAGTCATTGATATAGGGAATTTATAGAAGAGGAAACTCCCTCTACCAGTACAGGTCATTTCCTTCTTATACTCTTATAGTCTTAGAGAGCTACATAGAAAACTAAGCCGATGAAAGATTTATCCAGGGTCATCCAACCAGAGTGTCTGTGTGAGAGATGGGGCCCAGGTCTCCCTAATTTTGAGGCCAGTTCCCTATCCAATGTGCCATGATATCTTTCTTATTTACTGTGTATTGCAATTTTAATTACAACAGTTCTTGTAAGTTGTGCCTGAGGGAGAGCAAAACATCCAAACTAAGTTTTCAGTTTTAGTATCATATCTGAAGCATGCTACCATAAGCAAGGTTACTGCTGATGAACTTTAAAGCCTTTACAAACTATGCTCTTCAATTATTTTTTCCCACTAATTTTTTTTTAAAGAAAAAATCAGATTAGCAAGCCTAGTGATTAAGGGTAGCATTGGAGGGAAAATGAAATCACACATAGATAACATACTATCTCAGAAATGATGGTAGTAGTAATTATGAAATTGACAGTGAAAATTAAATAGAAATAGAGATTTTTAGAGAAGTATATAGATCTGTTATGTATCAATATATTTATGTATGTGTATATATGCTTGTGTGTATATACACACACATATACATGTCATATATTTGTATGTGGGTATATATACATATGTGTATTTGTGTATGTATATATATATATACATACATGCATATTTCTCTATGTGATATGTATATATGCTTAAAATCTTTTAATATCAAATGGCAGAATCATCTTCTTCCTTTCTAACTCTCCACTCCTTAGGGTTATTTTTGGCTCCACTGGGTAGGTCTCAGTCACTGCTGCTGAAAGTATTGCATCAAGGATACAGAACTGGCATTCAGAGCAATCACCTATAGTTTATATATTTTCTGAGTAATTTTTGGAAGGTCATGTCTCCTGGCAGAGTGTCATTTTCTTCTTATCTAAAATGAGGAGGTAGACTAAATAAATGCAAAAGTTATTTCTAGTCTTAAATCTATAAACCTATGAACTTTTCTTTTTTCTTGCACCTTGGGTGTCCACCTACATTCCGTGATGAGGGAAGATGAAAACTTACAACAGGAACATTTAATTGATTTCCTCAGACCCAAAGTAAAATAATTCTAAATAAAGGCAGGGAAGTTTAATGTAATCAAATGCTTGAATTCATTTTTATGGAATGTAGTGCTAATGAAGCAAAGGTTTCCTGTTTGAAGGACTTTGTTATAGAAGCACAAATGGCACCACACTAAGCCATTTTGAAATTAAAAACATACTGACCAAAGGTATACTTTTTTGACTGCATGTGGATTAATTAGCAAAAATCTGTCACTCCTATGGGAAGAATAAACCCAAGGAACTTATTATGCATTTTATTTCTATATATAAAAGCAACATATTAATGGCATTGGGCATGGCTCTGTGCTATGAATATTGGCCATGAGTACAATCAGATTAAGATGTGGACTCTTTCTGCGTAGCATATAACCTAAAGAATATGTGTTAAATAATGTATTTAATTTAATTTGGTAAATTTCTCCATAACCTTAGCTTCAAAATTTTGAAGGAATACTAGTAGTTCCCTTTTTTATCATTCATCAGTTCTTTTTTATTGCTAACTTTTAATTTCTTTGCATCTAACAATTCTGTTTCACACTTTTTGAAAAAGCTTACTGTGGTCTTTTTGATTTTACTACTCTCTAACCATCACTATTAAATGATTCCTTATAATCCTTCCTATTTGTTCAATTTCTCTAATTGTTTCAATTATTTTTACATCTTTTCCTTAGTCTGTAACTTAGCTATTTCCCTGATGCAATACTGATTAGCTTTCCCCTACTGATTGCCCTTGCAGATTCCCATTGGGTGCCTATAAACAGTAAAATCTGGTTTATCATTCAGCTCTAAATAAGTGTTCATTTCTTTGTTAATTTCAGATGCTACCAAGGGAAGCTTCAAAGTATAATTATTAAATTTAGAGGATCTGCATCCTTCTCACAACTACCACTAGCACATAATTTACAAAAGGTAGGAAAAGGGGAAAATATCCAAACTCTATTTTCTTCTTTCTGTATGGGTAATACACTTAAGCTATTTTATAAAATAGGAAATATGTGGTACCTAAAAGTTCTAAAACATTATAAGAATAGATGAATTTTTAATAAAAGCACAAGAAAGTGTCGAACCTTCTGAATAATCAGTTATCTATCCAATTTATGGTCTCTGGGTAACATATCCTATATAGGCTGGAAAGAATATGCTTAAAGTCATCTTCTGGAACTGTTTAATTTTAGTAGACAAGCTTGGCCTTTTAGAAGAGTTGAAAAATGCACCTCCCTTTTATACAGAGATGAGTGAGGACGAGAGGTTGTAGCACTAACGAGATATTCACAGTGCCTATGGCAACCATGAATATCCCAGCACAATTTTGAATTGTGAAATGCAACAGACTCTCCACATGGAAGAGAGAACCAAAATATTTATTCAGACACCAGAAAGTCAAATCCATCATAGCACCAAAAATCTATGTGCAGCAATACAGAGCATAACACCATCCTCAAGCCCTCCTCCTGCTAGGTTTCCCACAAACCAACTCCATTAAACAAATCACAAACAAGCTCTTTTACTTACACTAGCCAGGTGCTTCCTTGTCTGCAACATTCCTAGCTCTGACTAGACTCTGACCAATTTCCTCTCAATTCTGCTCCAGGTCTGCCTTTTCCTGTTCCACCCTTTCTGTTCCACCTGTTCAGCAAACACCTTCTACAACAGACTCCATGTGACTTAGACTTCCATATGACCCAGGCAGGTCACATGGGCCTATTATTTAATGAGAAAGATCTTCCCATTTAAATTACCATTACAGAGATGAGAAGAAAGCAGGAATAAGGTATAGAATATTGCATGCACTGTCTAATACAATTGATAAAGCAACTGGTTTTCCCAAATATTTTCCACCTTTGATTATTTATTATCAGTGTTACAGGGAGTGATTTAAAAGGCAGGGAAATGAGAGGGAGAAATTCTCAGCAATGACAGGCACCATGATAAAGCAGATCAAAAGCTCTATAATCACAAACCCTAGGTTCAAATCCTATGATTATCACTTAAAACTTGTGCAACCTTTAGCAATCTCATAACCTTCCCTGAAAATATGCCTCCTCCTCTATGAGTGTGTTAGATTTAATGGGCTCTAATGCTTCTTTCAATACTAGATCTATGAGTCTAAGATTGTGATATGAAACCAAAAGATAACAATAGGAATAAAATAAATACTTAGCATTCTGGTGTGATATGAAGACCATGAACTTAATTCTAAGCCTTATTATTCACCAATAAATGTGTCAATTATATCTAACAATTCATGAAATATCACAATCCTACACACACATACCCCTCAAGTTTGTAATGAAACATGGGAATAAAACAAGTAACATAAATTTGTTTAAGTGTGTTCACAGGTAAACTCTTTGTATATTTCCAAAAAGAAGCTCATGGAAAGTCTAAGGAAGTTATGAGGTTCAGAAGGTTTCTGTTGGTTAGATATTTCCAAAGAAGAAGTCGACTTGTTTTGAAATAGAATAAGCAGAGAACAGAAATGGTACTAGTACAGCAAGCAGTGTTTCATTTTTGGAAATAATTTTAAACCTTAATAGCAATATATTTGACATGAAAAATTGTCAGGATTTCGAGCTAGCAATTGTTCTGAGCAACACAATATAACAGCGATATTCTTTTACTTTTTAGTCTTTTGGAGTTTAATGTATACTCTCTGGACATACTTCCTTAAAATCAAGAGAATCAAAATTGGTCCCACCATGCTAATTAATGAATTCTAAACCAGATTATTTGAGAGATATTTCCCCCTTTTTTTTTTGCATATAATTTCTCTGGTATTCATTTCTTCTCTCCTCAATTCTCACCTCCTCAGCAACTCCACCTGTGAGTTAGAATTTTAAAACATTAGTGAAGAGAGTTGAGACATGATGGCAGAATAAAAGCAAAGATTTCAAAGATCTCAGAAATCACTCTCCATGTAATTTTAAGAGAATGCTTCCTAACAAAATGTGAAGCATTGCACCAACAGAAGGACAAAGTAAAACAATTTTCCAGCCCAAGACAATTTAGACAGTCCACAGGAAAGGTATCTCTCACTAGAATGAGTGGAACAATGTCTAGCACAGACAATGGTACCTTGGCAAGTCAGTACAGGTTTTGGGGTAAATGAATCAGCAGCAGATATTAGATCCTAGGTAAAATATAAATTGAAAGAATCTACTAATCACCTCCTGAAAGAGATCCTCAAAATGAAAACTCTCAGGAATATTATAATTAAATTCTAGAGCTCCCACATCAAAGAGAAAATTCTGTAAGCAACCTGAAAGAAACATTTTAGGTATTATCAAGCCACAGTCAGGATAACATAGGAATTAGCAGTTTCTATCTTAAAGGATGAGAGGATTGAAATATATTCCAGACAGCAAAGGAGCTAGGATTACAACCAAGAATCACTTATCCAGCAAAACTGAATATAATCCTTTAGGGGGAAACAGATATTTAATTAAACTGAGGACTTCCAACCATTCTTGATGAAAAGATGAGAGCTTAAAAAAAAGTTAGTTTTTCAAAAATAATACTCAAGAGAAGCATAAAAAAGGAAATATGAAAGAGATATGGGATTCAATAAAGTTAAAGGTTTTGCTCTCCTACATGGAAAAATGATATTTGTAAATTCTAAGAATATTCTAAACATCACGAGAGTTACAAGGAATATAAATAAAAGGAAGGTCCAGATATGAGTGGTCTAAGAGAGGATAATATATATTTTTTTTAAAAAGTAAGGGTGAGAAAATGAGATGCAATCTGAGAAGGAAAAGATAGAAAAGCATAAATTATCTCATATTAAGAAGGTGAAAAAGAGCTTCTATAGTGGAAAGGAAGGTGTATATGTGGATGACAGGAAATGCTTGAATCTTACTCTCATTGGAATTGCCTGAAAGAGTGAATAACATACACAGTCAATTGGATTTAGAAATCAGCCTTACCGCAAAGGAAAATAGGAGGAGAAGGGGATAAGAGACAGGGGTGGTGATGAAGGAAGGAAGACTGAATTGGGGAAATCAATAGTCAGAAAGAAGATATTTTTGAAGAGGGATAGGAGAGAGACAGAGAAAGAGAAAGACACAGAGAGAAAGACAGAGACAGAGAGAGACAGAAAAAGAGAAAGACAGACAGACAGAGAGAGAGAGAGAGAGAGAGAGAGAGAGAGAGAGAGAGAGAGAGAGAATATGATGGAGGAAAATAAGCAGTAAATAATTTTAAGTATAAATGTAAATGGGATGAACTCATCCATAAAATCGAAGTGAGTAGCACAATGGATTGAAAGCCAGAATCCAAAAAAATACATTGTTTACAAGAGATACACCTGCTTCTGCAAACTCTGTTTTGTTAATGTTTCTCTTTCCCCTGGAATTGCCAATCAGAACTGGAACCCAGATCCAAGCATGGACAAAACAACAGTGACCTGCCTCAGTGCTAGCAAAAAGACTCCTATAATCTTCTGAATGGTTCTTCTACCCCCTTATCATCTGTGATGTGAAAATTCTAGAAGTAGTCACTGCTGCTACTGATTCAGTTACTCCCAAGGCCTGCCCTTGGTTTCCTAGGGCCAGGGCTATGCAGGTATGGCACCATATTGGACTGCTCTCCACTCTCAACCAGGTCTGAAAGATCTTTTCTGCTGACCTTTTAAGTTGTCTTTGGTGTCTGTGGGCTGATAGGTCTGGAAACTGCCCCTTCTTTCTGGTAATTCAGGTTCCTGGAGGCCTTCTTCAAATTTGCTGGGGCCAGGTCTCAGGTGAAGTGATGTGTACTGCTGTGGTCTACATTGGACTGTGCTCCTATCTCACCCTGGTGCAACAGACTTTTACTGTTAAACTTATAGATTGGTTTGGGCTGAAAATTTGTTTCACTATGACTTTTTGTGGGTTCTACTTCTCCAGAATTTGTTTATAGTCATTTATATTTCAAGAGATTTGGGGGAGAACTCAGGCAAGTTCCTGCTTTTACTCTGACATATTGGCCCCATCCTCCCATACGTAGTATTTTTCTAAAAACATCAGCAAGCGTTATCTTTAATAGGGGGTAAGCTAAAAGCTTTCCCAAAAAGATCAGTGGTGAAATATGGAATTGTTCCTACTATTATTCAGTATTACATTTAAAATGCTAGATAAAATTATAAGAGAAAATTAGAAATGATAAGAAAATAGAAATAATAAGAAAAAGTGGAAGCTCTGACAATAGGCAATGAGGAAACAAAGCTATCTTTGCAGATGTTATAATGATATACTTAAAGAATCCTAGAGAAATAAATAAATAAAACAGTTGAAATAATTAACAAATTTACAAAGGATATAGACTAATCATGCAAAAATCACCAGCATTATATATACATATATATATAATCAACAACATCTAAGAGACTGAAAGATTAATTTCAATAAAATAATTGTAGGCAATTCAAAATACTTGGCAGTCTTGCTGCCAAGACAAACCCAAGAATAACGTAAACAAAGTCAAGCCAAATCTAAAAAATTAGAAAAATTTTAATTGTTCATGGGTAGCCCTAACAAATATGTAAAAATAACAATTCTATTTAATTTACTTATTCTATGTCACATAGATCAAATCTGTCTGTCTGTCTATCTATCTATCTACCTATCTATATCTATATAGCATAGAATTAAAAAGAATCTTAACTAAATTCTTGTCAAAAAACAAAGTTCAAGAACATTAAGGAAATCAGTAAAAAAAATGTGAAATAAGGTAATCTCATATTACCAGATCTCAAACTATATTCTAAAGTGGTACTCATCAAAAAATCTTATAATGGCTAAGAAACAGGGTGGAAGATCAGTGGAATAGGTTGGGCATGCAATTCATTGTAGTTAATTGACATAGAAATCTAGTGTTTGATAAACATAAATACCCTAGCTTTGGGGACAGCAACTTACTATCTGAAAAATAAAAATACTTGGAAAAGTCGAAAGCTATCTTGCAGAAAGTAGGCATACCAAGAGAAGTTAAAAATGAATTAATGATTTAGAAATGATGAGTGATAACATAAACAAATTAGCAAAGAATGAACTATTTCACCTGTCAGTTCTGTGCGCGAAGGAAGAATATATGACTAAACAAGAAAAAGAGAGCACAGCGGAGTATAAAATGAATATTTTTTATTGCATTAAATTAAAAAAAAATGTTTTGCACACTTTAATGTTAATTAGATGTTAAATTAGATGTTAAAAGATCTTCCCCATCCATTAATAGGCCTCAGTTACCTCTTATTAGTTTCTGATGAGGCACTGGGTCACAAGGGTCATCATGTCCTATGACTCTGAAAAGTGTATATATACTCTGAGGTGAGATTTTTGTTTTAGGGCTTACTCTTTGGAAGAAGGTTCATGTGCCAGATAAGACTTTGGGTAGCCATTAAAGAGCCCCCTCGCTTTGAAAACCCAGATGTTGGTGTTTCTTTCTCTGGTAACTATGCATGTATGTAATGGTCAGACAGTTCTGTCTGTTGATCTGTGATGTATGTATTGCTCATGGTCAGACAGTTGGAAGCCCTGTCTGTTGGTCTTTATTTCACTGCTTGTATTTTCTCTGTTGGTGACTGTAATTAAAATAGATTGTTGACCCCTCAAAAGTTGCTTTGCTTTCAGAAAAGCAGATCTATGAACCTGTACATCAAGCCCTCCTGTGTATGCTGGAGTGCCTGCTGATACACATACACACACATAACCCATGCAACCAAGGTTAGAAGAAAAGCAGAATACTTGGAAAAAATATAGTTGTTTTCTCTGATAAAGTTCATAATTCTCAAGTATATAGAGAACTGAGTCAAAGTGATCAAAGCACAAGTAATTTCATACATTGGCTTAAAAATATTAGCAGGCAATTTTTAGATGGAGAAATAAAGCTATCTGTGTTTATAATAAAAAAAATATTCTAAATCACTATTGATTAGAGAAATGTAAACTAAAACTAATCTCAGGTATCACCACACAGGTATAAAATTGATTAGTATGACAAAAAAAGAAAAGTGATAAATGTTCCAGGAGATGTTGGAAAATTGGGATACTAACAAATTATTTGTGGAGTTGTGAAATGATCCAACCATTCTGGAGAACAACTATAAACCTATGACCTTTAAAAGTATGTGTACCATTTGATGTAGTGATACCACTACTTGATCCGTATCACACAGAGATCATAAAAAAAGAAAAGGACCTATTTGTACTAAAATATTTATAGAAACTTTTTTGTGATGGCAAATAATTGAAAATTGAAAGGCTATCCATCAGTCGGGGAATGGTTGAACAACTTTTTGTACATGATGCTGAGCAGCAGGGATCCTGGTCAAAGTTCCAGGGTGGAAAACAATGCTCCTGGTCTTTGAAAGACCAGATCATAGTGCAGGAGAGTAGTAAACGTACCCCTCCTTAGATTATACCACTGTAGAAAAAATGAAAACTTATATGTCCCCAGAAATGTCTATGAAATAAGCTTTACAAATACCTGAAGCCTGATACAATGATCCTTCCACACGGAAGCCGAACTTCACTTTGACACAGAGCTAGAAGTCAAGATATAGGCTAGAAAAAATTTACAAAACGACTTAACAGATCCCAACCATGGAAAGTTACTGTGGTGACAGGGAAGATCAAACCACAAACTCAGAAGAATAAAACAAAGTCAGAATTGCTACATGTAAATCCCAAGAGAAAAAAAAAATATGACTTTTCTAAAGCCTGCCCAAAAAATTCCTGGCAGAGATCTTAAAAATCAAATAAGAAATTAACATGATCAACAGACAGGACTTCTGTCTGAGAAATAAACACAAATAACTGACAGGGTGCCAACATCACAAACTTTCTTTCTATTTGTCCTCCCCACAAGCAAGTTCCACTAGCCCGTTTGTGCTCAGTTCTCTCTCTCAGCTCTGCTTCTCTCTCCAAGCAATACTATACACACAAACACACACACATGCACATATATATCTGTGGGTGTGTGCATATATACACATATGTGTGTATATATGTATGGACGTATAAATACATATATATGTGTATGTATGTGTATGTATGTGTGTGAGTATTATATATGTGTGTGTATACACACACATACACACACATAGTGTTTCCAATCAAAGATTTTTGATTGATTCAAAGGCAAGACTAAATCAAAGGCAATTGATTGGCCATGGATCCTGGAACAAACAGAGGCACTATACTTTGAGATCCCATCCTTGTCACCATAATATAAAATCGACTATGGCAACTTATCTGAGGACTGCTGCTGTGAACAGTATTAAGGGTATAATCACATAATATAATCAGCTATCTATTCAACAATAAACACACACACACACACACACACACACACACACATATATATGTATATCATAACACTCAGCATGCCATATGGCACAGAGAACATATCATTGCATCCCCAAAGTCAGGGGGTTCCAGTCTAGAGTCTGTATCACCAAGACAATATTTCCAACCCTGGTGGTGACTATGAATATGTCAGCATTGTTCTCAATCACAAAATATTGAAAACTCTCTTTTTTTTGTCTGATCTCTTCTTTGTTTCATGACATGAGTAATTTGGAAATAGGTTTTGCATGACTGTACATGTATAACCAATATCAAATAATTTGCTGCATTAAAAGGGAAGAAGGTAGATGTTTTGGAACTCAAAATTTTAGAAGATAAATGTTAAAAAAAATTATATGTAATGGTAATAAACAAACTTTACTGAAGTTGCTCCTCTTTTCCCCCAAAGTCAAAATTTTAGAGAAAACAAATCTATATACTCTATGGGAAAACTAGTTCTCAAACAATACTTCTATCAACATTTTATTTTGTAGAATGCTAGGCTTGGTGCAACATGTATTTTCTAGTAGTTAAAGAGTAACAGTTAGCAGGAATCATAAAAGTCATCTATTCCAACCAACCTTTTTTCATTCTATATGATGAAATTAAAGAACAGAAATGAGAAGTGAATATAGAAGTCACATAGGTAGTAAGTCAGAGTTCTAATAGTAAATATAGGTCCTTTAACTCCAATTCCACAATTCTTTTCAATAGATCCCTACTGATTAAACTCCCTCTTTTCCAATATTTTCCTTATGCTATATTTCTTTTAAAATGTGTTTTATAATTACATATGAATGTATTTTATAATTTCATTTATAGTATTCATTTGAAGATAGTCCTAGCAATGATAATGTTTCTTAGTTTTTAGTTTTAATTTATTTCTATGCCTTTTTTCCTAAAAAATATTTTTTCATTCTTCCCTTCATTACTTCTTTTGCCTGTCTATTCTGCAATTTTATGTTTTATTTAATGACCCTTATATTTATTTAATCCTTTTTATTTTAGTATCTGGATTCTTTAAATTCCATGGAACTGAACCTTCTAAGGTTTTTATTGTGACTTCCCTCTTCTTCCCTGAATAGTTCTCATGTATTGCCTTCCAGCTATCTTTTTGTTGTCCATCTTACTTAAAAATGCTATTTTCTGTAGGTGATTGAGAGAATAGAAATATATCCTCATGGTAGAAATGTTATAGTCCTGATTGTGCAATTTATTATTAACTTTTACCCTACCTATTTGCCATGAAAACTAAACTATGGGTCAATGCATTCCCACTTTGGGAACATATCACTTTAGGTGACATATCAATTTCTCCTGTCTTCAATCACGATGAATAGGTTCCCTATGAACAAAACCTTTAGAAATTATACCTACTGTAAAGTCTCCATCTCCATTTTTAAACTATCTTTCATATCTAATGGGAGTAAATTTCATTGGCACTCCTTCCTACGCTTCCTTTTAACTTGCCCCACAATCTATGATTTTTCTTATTCATGTAAGCCTTCCAGTTCTTAAGAGACTACAGAAGTTCCTTTTTTTTCCCTTCATCGTTAACCCTCGACTTGACTAGCGTACATAACATATCCCCTTCTATCTTCTTCCCTTCTTACCTTTTATGTATCTCTCCATTCTGTAATTTAATCAAATAACAGTACAGATTCACTTTTACAAGGGATGATGTGAAGTTTAATCCATTATATATTGGTCATGTTTCTCTGCCTTGGTTTCTCTTTTATTTCTGTTTTCAGTTTGTTTCTTGTGCACATTTGGAAAGACATTGTAAAATGTTCTCTCTGTTGTGTTTTTGTCTTTGGTTGCTCTATTTCTTACTTTTCTTGCATTTCTGCTGTCTGAGATGTTTGAGAAGAAGCTTCAAATGCCTCTTTTTATGAATATCAAACTCTTTTTTCATTAGTGGTTAGACTCCATTTTGCAGAATATGTTGTCTTGCATTGAATATTGAGCTCCTTTGCTCTTACAAACATATTATTGCTTTAGCCTCTAGAGTTTCTAGTGGTTGTTGAATTGTCTGGTCTTACTTGAATATTTTTTACTTCATTTTTTCCTCTCGTAATCACCTGAAAATCCTATTCTTTTCATTGGAATGTTTGCTTTAAACACTTTTTCTTGGAGTTTAGAGTAAAAGTTGTTTGTACGTTATTTTGTTTGTGTCTAAAGGTAATCTGTGTATTCTTTCCAATGCCATTTCTTTTCTGTGTTCAGAAGATCTGGACAGTTTTCTTATATTATTATTGCATTAAGTTGTTTGGTTTTTTTGACTTGTGCTATAATCATAGCTACATACTTACAAAACATTTTCCTCCATATATCTTATGTTTGAAATCAATATATTTCACCTTTCTGAAAATTGTTTTCTTTTAATTTCTCTTCTTCTTTCTGTATTTCCAAATAGTTATTATTTATTGTTCTTCAGTGAGTTTTGTCATCAAGTGCACATTTGTTTGTGTTCTGTTTTCTAATTTTTTTCAAATCAATTTATTTTCAGTTTTCAATATTCATTTCCATAAGTTTAAAATGTTCTACCACACCCTACAACCTCCCTTCTCAGACAGCATGCCATCTTATATGGGTCCTATACATACATTTCCATTAAACACATTTTTCACATTAGTCATGGTCCTTAGAAAAATTGTAGGGAATGAAAATATGAGAAAAAAATAATAATAAAAAGAGTAAATAGCCTGCTTCAATCTGCATTCTGACTCCACACTTCTTTCTCTGGATGTGGATTGTATTTTGCATCATGAGACCGTTGGAAATGTTTTAGGCCCTTGCATTGCTCAGAAAGTTTTCTATTAAAAACAGCCTTGGCACATTGTCGCTGTTACAGTGCATAATGTTCTCCTCACTCTGCTTGCTTCACTCAGCATCAGTTCATATATCTTTTCAGGTTTTTCTGAAGTCTGCGTGTATGTCACTTATTATAATAGTATCCCTTTACATTCATATACCACAGCTTTTTCATCCATTCTTCAACTGATGGGCATTCCCTGAATTTCCAATTCTTGGCCTCTACAAAAAGAGCTACTGTAAATATTTTTTGCAAATATGGGTCCTTTTCTCTTTTTTATGATCTCTTTGGGATATAGTCCTAGAAGTGATACTGCTGTGTTGAAGGTATGCACATTTTTATAGCCTTTTGGTCATAGTTCCAAATTGCTCTCCAGAATGGTTAGATAATCTCACAGGTCCACCAACAATGAATTAGTGTTCTAAATCTCCCACATTTTCTGCAAAATTTATCATTTTTCTCTTTTTTCATGTTAGCCAGTCTGATAGGTGTGGTATGGTACTTCAGAGTTAGTTGTTTGATTTATATCTCTCTATTCAATAGTGATTTAGAGCTTAATTTTCATGTGACTAGAGATAACTTTAATTTCTTCCTCTGAAAACTACCTGTTCATATCCGTTGACCACTTATCATTTGGTAAATGATTTTTATTCTTGTAATTTGACTCAATTCTCAATATATTTTAAAAAGAAGTCCTTTATCACAGACACTAGTTGTAAAAATTATTTCCCAGTTTTCTGCTTCCCTCCTAATCTTGGTAGCATTGGCTTTGTTTGTACAAAAACTTTTCAATTTAATGTAATCAAAATTATCCATTTTGCATTCCATAATGCTCTCTAGCTCTTGATTGGTCATAAATTCCTCCAGTCTCCATAAATCTGAAAAATAGATTGTTTTTTTCTCTTCTAATTTGTTCATAGTATCAGCCTTTATACCTAGATCATGTATCCATTTGAACTTTGTTCTGGTACAGTGTCAGATGTTGGTCTATTCCCAGTTTCATCATGCTATTTTCCAGGTTTCCCAGCAATTTTGTCAAACAGTGAGTTCTTATTCCAGAAGCTGGGGTCCTTGGGTTTATCAGACAGTAGACTCTTATAAGCATTGACTACTGTGTCTTGTGTGCTTAACCTATTCCACTGACATGCCCTTCAATTTCTTAGCCAGTACCAAGTGGTTTTGATGATTACTGCTTTATAATACAATTTAAGATCTGATATGGTTAGGTCATTTCCCTACCATCTATTTTCATTAATTTCCTTGATATTCTGCACCTTTTGTTCTTCCACCTGAATTTTGATATTTTTTCTAGCTCTTATTAGAACTATCTAGTTATTCCAAATCTAGACATTACCAAAAATAATTTTGATAGATAAGGCACAGAATAGGTAAATTAATTTAGATAGAGTTGTCTTTCTTTGCAATATTAGTTCAGGCCTACCCATGAACAACTGATGCTTTTTCCAGTTATTTAGATATTACTTTACTTTTGTAAAAAGTGTTTTGTAATTGTGTTCATATTATCCCTGGGTTTGTTTTGGCAGAGAGACTCCCAAATATTTTGTAGTGTCTACCTTAACTTTAAATTGGATTTCTCTTTCTATCTCTTGCTGTTGTGCTTTGTTAGTAATATATAGAAATGCAGATGATTTATGTGAGTTTATTTTATAACCTACAATTTTTCTAAAGTTGTTTGTTATTTCAAGTATTCTTCTTCTTGATTCACTTGGATTCTCTAAGTATATAATCATATAATATCCAAAGAGTGATAACTTAGGTTCTTCTTTCCTATTTTAATTTCTTCAATTTCTTTTTCTTGTCTTATTTCTAAAGATAATATTTCTAGTATCATGGCGAACAACAGTGGTGATAATGGCCATTCTTGTTTCATGCCTGAGCTTATTGGAAATGCATCTAGATTATCCCCATTACTTATAATGCTTTCTGATGACTTTTAGTAGATACTACTTACTATTTTATGGAAGATTTCATTTATTCCTGTGCACTTCAATATTTTCAATAGGAATGAGTTTTGTATTTTGTCAAAAGCTTTTTCTGCATCTGTTAAGATAATCATATGTTAGTTTTTTTTGTTGATATGATCAATAATACTGATATATTTCCTAATATCGAAACAGTCCTACATTCCTGGTATAAATCTGACCTAATATAAGCATGTTATTCTCATGATAATTTGTAATCTTAAGTCGATATTATCTTATTAAAAATTTTTTTATCTATATCCATTAGAGAAATTGATTTATAATTTTCTTTCTTTGTTTTGACTCTTCTGAGTTGGGGTACCAGCACCATATTTGTATCATGAAAAGAAAATGGTAGGACTCCTTCTTTGCCATTTTTCCCAAATAGTCTACATAGTGTTGCAATTAACTGTTCTTTAAATGTTGGATAGAATTTGCTTGCAAATCCATGTGGACCTGGAAATTTTTTCCTATGGAGTTCGTTGATAGTTTGTTCAATTTCTTTTTCTGAGATGAGATTGTTTAAGTATTTTACTTGCTCTTCTGTTAATTTGCACAATTGATATTTTTGTAAATAATCATCCATTTCACCAAAATTTTCAAATTTACGGGCATATAGTTGGGCAAAATAATTTCTGATCATTGTTTTAATTTCATCTTCATTGGAGGTGCATTCATCCTTTTGTTATAATTTGGTTCTTTTTTTCCTTTAAACAAATTGATGAAAAATTTATCAATTATATTTTTTAGTAAAAACAGCTCTTAGTTTTACTTATTAGTTTAATAATTTTATTGATTTCAATTTTATTAATTTCTTCTTTGGTTTTCAGTATTTCTCATTTGATATTTTGTTGGGGATTTTCCATTTTTTTTCTTGCTTTTTCACTTGTATCTTCAATTCATTCATCTGCTCTTTCTCTATTTTGCTTGTGTAAGCATTCACAGATATAAAACTTCCCCTGAGAACTGCTTTCACTGCATTCCATAAGTTTGAGATATTTCTCATTGCTGTCATTCTCTTGAATGAAGTTCTTGAATGTTTCTATGATTTGTTGTTTGACCTAATCTTTCTTCAGGATTGGATTATTTAGTTTCTAATTAATTTTTGGTCTGTCTTTCCATGGCACTTTACTATATATATAATTTTCGTTGCTCCATGATCTGAAAAGGAAGCATTGATTATAATTTCTCCCTTTCTGCACTGGATTGTGAAATTTTTATGCCCTGGACATATCACCACATACACAGTCAGTTTTCATGTATGTGTATGTGCCATGTACCCCTGAGGAAAAAAAAAAGGTATATTTCTTTCTATCTCAAATTTTCTCCAGAGTTCAATCATATCTAACTTTTCCCAAATTCCATTCACCTTCTTAACTTCTTTCTTGTTCATTTTGAGGTTAGATCTGTCAAGTTCAGAGAGAGGGAGTTTAATGTCCCCCACTATTATAGTTTTGCTATTTGTTCCTTCCTGTAACTCCCTTAACGTCTCTTCTAGAATTTGGATGCTATACTACTTGGTACATATATGTTTAGTAATGATATTTCTTCAATGTCTATGGTATCTGTTTTACAGAATATAAGTTCCTTCCTTATCACTTGATTAGAACTATTTCTGCTTTTGCTTTGTCAGATGTTAGGACTGCTACCCCTTCATTTTTTTTTTTTACATCAGTTGAAGCATAATATATTCAACTTCAGTCTTTTACCTTTAAGCAGTGTGTATCCCTGTTTCTTGTAAGCAATATATTGTAGAATTATGGTTTTTAATCCATTCTGCTATCTGCCCTCCATCTTATGGGAGAGTTTATCTCATTCACATTCAAAGTAAGTTTGTTATCTATGTCTTTGCTACCATCCTATTTTCCCCTCTGTTTATGCTTTTATTTCACCCTTTTCCCTTCCCCTCCCGCAAAACATTTTACTTTTGACAGCTGCTTCTCTCAATCTTCCCTCCCTTCTATCAGCCCTCCTCTCTTTTATTTCGTTTTCCCCTTACTACTTGTTCCTTCCATTTTTATACTTTCTCCCTTTTGATTCCCCTTTCCCCTCCCACTGTCTGCAGGGCAAGTTAGATATCTTTACTTAACTGAGTATATTATTCCCTTCTTGAACCAAATCTGATGAAAGTGAAGCTCAAACAATGCTAATCTCCCTCCATTCTTTGATTCTAGTATAATTTGTTTCTGTGATTCTTCATGTGACATAATTTACCCTTTTGTGTCTCCTCCTTTCCTCTTCTCCTGTTACTGTCCCTTTGCACTCTTTAATTAGTTTTTTTTATCATCCATCAGTTAATTTATACTCACCCCTCTATCTATGAATATCCCTTTTAATTGTCATAATAACTATAGAATTCTCAAGATTAACAGGTATCTTCCTATATAGGGATGTAAACAGTTTTCTCTTAATGCATTATATTTTTTATCTTTTTTTGTCTTCTTGTTTACTTTTCTACGCCTCTCTTGAGTCTTGTATTTTAAGATCAAATTTTCCACTGAGCTCTGACATTTTCATCAGGAAGGTCTGGAAATTATTTCATTGAATATCCATCACCTTGCCTGAAAGATTATGTTCAGTTTTGCTAGGCAGTTGATCCTTGATTGTACTTCAGGCTCCTTTTCCTTATGGAATATCATATTACAATCTGTCAAATCTCTTAATTTAGAAGTTTCAGGGTTCTATGTGATTCTGACTGTAGTTTCTTGATATGTGAATTGTTTCTTTTCTGGCTACTTGCAGTATTTTCTCCTTGATCTGATAATTCTGGAATTTGTCTGTTATATTCCTTGGCAGTTTCAGTTTGTGTTATTTTTCAGGATGCAATCAGTGAATTCTTTTGATGATTTTTTTGCCATCTGGTTCTGTGATGTCAGGACAGGTTTCTTTGATGATTTCTGGTAAGTTACTGTTCAGGCTCTGTTTTTCATCATGGTTTTTCAATAGACCAAGAATTCTTAAAAATTTCTCTCCTGGATCTATTTTACAGGTCAGTTGTTTTTCCAATGAGATATTTTACATTTTCTTCGAATTTTTTTTTCATTCTTTAGATTTTGTTTGATGGATTCTTGATGCCTCATAGAGTCATTAGCTTCTACCTGCCAATTTTAATTTTTATTGAATTCTTTCTTCAGTTAGCTTTTGTACCTCCTTTTCCATTTGTTCAATTTTTTTTTTCCTTTAAAGAAGTTATTTTTTTTTTCTGTGAGATTTTGTACCTCCTCATCTGTTTGGCCAATTTTACTTTTTTTAAGGAGCTGTTCTCTTCAGTGAATTCTTTTTTTTTTTTCATTTTATTAATTGTATTTTTTAAATCATTAGTCAATTTTTCTTCTACCTGTGTAATTTGGCTTTTAAAATCCTTCTTTAGCTCTTCCAAAAATGATTTTGAGGCTTGAGCCCACTCCATATTCACTTTTGAGGTTTCAGATGTGGTTAGAGTGTCAATACTGTCCTCTTCTGAATTTGCATTTTGATCTTCTTGGCCCTATAATAAGATTCTATGGCCTTTACTTTTCTAATTTGCTTCTTACTCATATTGATTGCCTTTTTTCCTGGCTTTTAAAGTGAATCTCTGCTTGTGTAGCACAGGGGGCTCTGTCCCATATTTGTTTTGCTCAGAGCTATGGGCCTGGTAATTGGCTTTGTGGCAAGTACTTTGCTGTGGCCTCTGGTTCTTTCACCTCAAAATTATATAATGCTGCAGCTTACCTGGTGCTGGTCTGGCTGGTATGTGTAAGATTGAAGCCTGGTGAACTCTTTTTGAGTTTCCCTAGGGTTACACTGCAGCTCACAGTGTGAGGTGTGAGGGAGTGATGCTCTGGTCCCCGGAGGTCTACTCCTCCCCTAGGGCTATACTAGACTGTGGATAGCTTTAATGGCTAGTGGACCCCCATCTGCACTGGTCTCTCCCCAATTCTACTGCCTGTGCTGAGGCATTCCTGGGGTCCTGATGTTGATTCTTACGGGATTCACTCAACCCCCCCCCCCCCCGAGGCTCATAATGCTTTGCTGGTTCACTGACGTGAGGCTTTCTGGGATGCCGTGGTCCTACACTGGCTCCCTTCAGCCAGAGACATAGGGACCCTTTCCATTGATCTCCCTAAATAACGGACTGCTGTATCCCTTCTGCTGGCCCCACTATTCCAGAATTTTTCCTAGGGCAATATTCTCTAGGTCTTTCAAGGTCCACAAGAGGACAGTGAGAGCACTTACAGTTTACTCCATCATCTTGGCCCCTAGAGGTTCAAGTAGGCAACTTTCAAACACTTAGTCTGTGGGCTAATAGTCCCAGGAGTAGCTGCTGCTGCTGCCATGGCCCCTGCACTTATCTCTCACCCAGCTCTGCCAGACTCCTGTCCTGTGCTGAAAGGTTTGGGAATTGGCACTACTGCTGATGATTCAGTCAGTCCCAGCCACTCCCACCCCACTATGACTGAGTATGTGCTGGTACAGCCCACATGCCCTGTGGTCCCCCAACCTTGTCGAACTTCCAATCTGTCATGAGCTAGACATCTGCCACTCTTTTCTCTCCTAGTGCATTTAGTTTCTCTTAAATTTGTTAAGATTCACTTTTTAGAGGTATCTGAAGGAATTTGTGGAAGAGCTCAGGTGAATGCCTGCTTTCACTCCCACCATCTTGGCCCTGTGCCCTTTGTTTTCTATTTTGTTAATTATTTCTGTGTTTGATCATAAATTTGGCTTTCATATTTTTAAAAATATAAAACTATTCAGAAACATCTTGCTGTTGTTCCATGCTCTCTTGGAACAGGTAGTTATTCTGCAGGTTTTCTGCCTAATCAGGTGTTGATTCATTTTCCTTTGATTTGCAATATTAATTCATAAGTATCACTTTTAAGTTTATTTGGATGCCATCTGAATGCTTCTACTATTAATATATTCCCTGTGGGTTTATGTGTCTATTCCCAAAATCTTTATCTGAATTTTCTTCCTCTTTTCATCTTTTGTAGTTTCATCCCCTCATATACACACATATCTTTTTTTTTGTTCACTTTTGAGACTTTTCTTTTGATAGTAGTTTTCCTGGGTTATGGACCTTGAAACTGTCTTATCATCCTGCCATGCTGAGCAATTCACATTTCACCAACTTCAGTCTGTGCTCCAAATGAGTTTTGATTGGACAGACCTAGTAGGTAGACCTGGTGAATCCATGCATATGCTCACGTGGTGTTTTAATTCCCTCTGTTCTGTCCCTCCATTCTCTAGGTGTGTATTATTTCAGCACAGAGTATACAACACTAGTCTGAGCCAGAGCAACTTCTGCTTTTCACTTTTGCACAGGACAAGTAAAGGCAGGGGAAGAAGGGTTGATTTCTGTTGCAAGCCTATGGTTCTATGGGTTCGTTGCTCCTGGAGATAGATGACAAATGGGTAAGGAGATCCAAAGCTAGCACCTTAACCATTATAGACTAGCTAATCTTGCTGTTAGTTTATCAGGTTTTTAATACGTTAGAAATTTTGTGTGTCTTAGATCATGGAGAGAACTTTTACATAGAAATTCCCATTTTAGAGAGATTTGAGAGGCATAATGATTGGAGAAACATCTAGATTTTCATCATGTTGTTCACATGACCTGGAAGTTCTGAAATATGTTTTAAATTACCATAATTTTTAAGGAAAATTAACTAAGTGTCTAGGTATTTTTTTTCTCCCTTCTCTATTGAATTATACCCTTGTTGTGTCTACATCCATTCAAAAAAGTACTCCAGCACAAAAAATTCTAGTCAAACTGAAATTTATTTGATTACCATCACTAAAAGTTAGGATCAAAATAATACTTATATTAAACCTGCTGTAAGAAGTGGCATAGTTCCACTGCCATACAATGACTAATTAATTGATGATCTTTCGAAGAGTACACTGGGTGTGATTCTCATTAAAAAACCATAAAAACGCCCAAAGTGTTGACATGGAAACTCTAATGACAGTAGGTGTAGTTTCTTCTCCCATTTGTATGCTCTCCTCTATACACTTGTCATTTTCAGAAAGTGCTTTTTTTAACCAACAGGTGAAATTGTGTGTGTGTGTGTGTGTGTGTGTGTGTTTCTTTTATACACATTTTCCTGATTTAAAATAGTTTTATGTCTAAAAGAGATTTCAGAGGCCCTCTAGTCTAAAAACCTCATGTTATGATGATTAATGTCCAAATATATTAAGTGACAGAAGTAGAATTTGAACCCAATCAATTTGTTCCAAGGGCCATAAAGGCAGCTAAAGTAGGCTTTGTTGAGTACTTAGAACTTGATCAGACATCAAGACACCATTGCATCCAGTCTTGCCCCTGGACTTGGATAACTGGAAGAGAGAGTGAGACTGATGACTTTGTGCTACTTTGATTCATTTAAATTCAATTCATGGACGTCTAGATATTGTAATGTCTAGGTCATCTTCAAAAATCAAAGACAAATAACAATGACCCTCCTGCAGAGATCTTTCACATTACAAATCACACCCCACTCACTCCTAGCAAGCTTCTGATCCTCAGCACTGACTATTTCACAGATGGAATCTCTGAAGCTAAGATCTTCATGGCACTGGAGAGAAGGAGATGGCACTGGGGTGTAAGGTTGGTCTTTGTTTTGCCCTTTTGTTGGATCTTCATGTCAGATCCTTAGGTCAACTAAGTGCAGCTCAGCTGTAGGAAGCCTGAAAAGTGGGGTAGGAGCTCTGAGCGAGCTCAGTGAAAAGAAATCAATTCATGGGTTTGTTTTCGTATTTACCTTCTTTTGCATTCTAGGTGTCCTAAATCATGCAGACAGCTAATGTTGTTTTTGCTTTGGCGCATTATTTCTGTTTTGAAGAGGTTTCAAAGATTAAGATAAAAGAGGAAATTTCTAGTTCCCCATCTTGTTGATCAGGTGACTCAGAAGTGAGAATTTTTAAAATTAAAGTGTCAGCCTATTGTTTTGTGTAATCAAGATACTTTATTGAAACATGCATATGTATGATTATGTTTGTATATGAATATAAGTATGAATATGATGTACACATATATTATTAGTACATTATGCAACACAGATGTTAGGATAGGTGCACATGAATAAATCTTTATATATATATTTTTGTGTTACAGAGATGTACTGTGTGTCTATATGTTGCATATATATGTACATATACATTTATAACTGTGGCTTTAACTATACACTAATTAATATTGCATTTCTGCAAATGTTTTCTTTTGTTTACAGGGTAAAAACTAATGTTTTCCCAAGAGATATTTATCTCTTGAGCTTGACCAAAATATGAAACTACAAAATTTAAAATTAGTCCATTAGTCTTAGATTTTCTCATATATGTTTTTTTCTCAGGGGTTTCATATTTCTACAATTAAAATATAAGCTTCATTGCTTTCCTCAGTATTTTCACTAATTATAAATCTGCTGAGTATAAACTGTTGCTAAGATATGCTCACTTAGCAAATGCATCCAAGCTGAAAGCTAAAAAAAGGTATAGGGCATTGTTTTGCTATTTAGTGATATTTCATCCAAGGATAATCGCATCTCCAATCTGCTTCTAAACTCCCATTTCTCAAGTCGTGGTTTAGGTTCGTAAATTTTCTAACCTTCGGTTTTCATTCATCTAAAATCTTATAGTAAAAATTACTATTCTAGTAACTGCAGCATTAAGATGTTATTTTTAAACCTTACTGCAAAATTCCCTTCATGGAAGACTACAAAAACAGAAATATATTCTTTTCTGATTCAGAACCAGATGTGTGTGTGTGTGTGTGTGTGTGTGTGTGTGTGTACACATACATACAACTAAAATCCTCAAGCTTTTCACATAAGTACACACAGGGAGACTTTCATAGAATTAGGAGAAAGAGGGTTCAGCAGTAATTACTTCCTGCCTTCCTACTTGGATACTTTTATTTTTCTCAAAGCAACAAGACTGTCAAGGCACCTAGGCTTTTAGAAATAAAATCAAATGTTTCTTGTACTAGACCCCATTGTCCCAATGGATTAAGAGTCTGAAGATCTGAGTTCTTATCTCAGCAAAGAATCTGATTGAATTAGCTACAGTCCATTTTATCTTTCTGGGCCTCCCTTTCCTTGTATGCAAAAGTGAGGAAATTAGGCTAGGTCATAGGAAAAAAAAATCTCCTTACTGCTCTAGCATTCTAAAATAAACAACTGCTGACAACATACACAATAGCATAAAGCTGAATTTTGAAAATTAGTAAGAAACTGACAATATAAAAGGAAATTGCCTAGAACGTTAGAATGCTTCATAGGATCTCAGATTTAGAGCGGCAAGGAAATTTATAGAATATTATGTAAATGGGACCTATAGAGGTTTAGTGATTTGGACTATGGCACATTGACAATCAGTGCCTAGGATTTAAATCCAGATCCTCTGAAACCAAATATAGCACCTTTTGCATGATATAAGACTGAGAGGTAATTAGAGTTAATATAATATGAAGAGCCAAATAAATATTTAAAAGCAAAGATCAAGAGGAAAGATACTATAATAAACAGTAGGTATAATAAATAGTTATAATAAACAGACTCAGAATCAGGGATCAAATTCTCCCATTTAATGCTTCTCAATTGTGTGACTAAGGGAAATTATTTAACTTCCTAAACCACAGTTACCTGAAAATAAGGATACAATTGGAATATCTGCCTCACAGGACTCACATGGGATAATACTTCAAATTTGGCCTAAACATTTTTAGCAGTGTGACCCTTGGAAAGTCACTTAATTTCTCTCTGCCTCATTTTTTGTCATTCATGAAATTAAGGTCATAATAGCAACCCTCCAAAGGATTCTTATGAGAAAAATTTTTTTATTATATTTGTAAAGTGCTTTGCAAAGTTAAAGTGTCACATAACAATTATGGTTTTTATTATTTTATTTTTAAAATTTCTCCATTAGGTTTTTTCCTCCTCTGAGTTAAACATTGCCATTTCTTTCCATAATTTCTGATAGAATATGATTTTAATTCTTCCTACCATCACAGTCACCTATCTAGACACTGCCATCCAATTTGTCAGTGATTTTAAAATGTGTCATCCCATTCTGTACAAAAAATTCCAGAAATGGTGTCATCAGTTCAGAATACACTGTGACTACTGCCTCTTCCTTTAGAGAACTGTACATTGTTAATACCATTCCACTAAGATAACACATGATGTTTTTAATGGGTCCACAATGATGAAGAGTTTGGCAAGTAAATTCCCCAAACTTTTCATATAAGCTGAGTTTTTTGTTCAGATCTACCCCAACCTAGATTAATACAATTGCTATTTTAAAATCTAAATGAAGATCATCCCATTTATCCATCTTATGCTAAATCAGGTTCATATTTCCCCCATGGTTACATCCTGTGTAGATCCTTCATAATCCCAGTTCTTTCAGCTGGTATCTTAACTATCCATGCCAGGTTTGAGTCATTGGCAAATTCGTTAAACATGATCCTTATGTCTTTATCTAGGGTGGTTACAAAAATCTCTTAGAGTACAAGGCTGAGGACAGAATCTGGTAGCATTTCATTAAAGGCACTTGTGGATGACATCTATCCTTTTATAAACAATCTTTGACTGTGATTATTTAACAACTCCTAGCCTAGCTAATGATCCAATCTTTCAGTCCATGTTTCAGAATCTTGTTCATAATGATATCATGAGAAATTATCAAATGCCTTATTTAATTCTATGATTATCCTTACCTTAAACTCATGCAACTCTATCACACAAAAAAAATGGCATTAATCTCTTTGGCATGAATATTATTCTCATAGAACCTCTGCTAGGTCCTGATGGACACTGCCTGCATTTATAAGTGTTCCCAAACCATTCAGTTAATTTATCTAAAGGATATTTGCAAATTTACCAATTTTTAAAATCATTTTCTCTTTTTATTTCGAAAGGATATCTTGCTTGCCGATGTTCAGTCTCCCAAGATGTCTCCTATTTCTCTAGTCTTCAAGGATTATCAACATTTATTAAATTATTTTCTCTATAGTGTATCTCAGTGACCTAGAATTCACATCATCTTGAACTTGATAGTCACATAATTTAAATAATTTAGTTTCTCTCATATCAAATTTTCACTTATATTGGATAATCCCCCTTTCCTTTTTCCAGTATTATGTCTTGACAGATAATTTTTTCAGCATGCAGAGACATTGCATTTTGTTACTATTTCTAATAGTAGAAACTTCCCAAAAAATACCTATACTAAGGATGTTGCCTGAAATCATTAGTATATCAAATATTAACTAAAAGGAGGAAGGTATCTTTTGAATGTCACAGGTACTAAAATTAATCGCCAAATTGGATTTTTTTTTGCTTTTCAGTACTATCTGTATATAAACGGCTTGTATAGATTGTTCTTTCTTCAGCTTTTTTTACTCAATATCTCTTCATACAAGCTTTGCCAAATTTCTCTGAATGCTTTGTATCTGTAATTCTTTACAATGCAGAAACATTATTTTATATTCCTATACAATAATTTGTTTAATTATTTTGTTCCCATTTTTTACATATTTTACTTCTAGCTTTTTGATATCACAAATAATTCTGGCTTCAGCATTCTGATACATATGATCCATTTATTGTTGTCCATAAGGTCCTTGAATATATCTTATCTGTGTTTGAGACTATAAACAATTAAGTTGCTTTTCTAACATAATTCCAAGTTAAACCTTCTTTTCTTCATCATTTATATCAATATTTACAATATTGCTTTTAGATTTTATTTTTATCTACCTTGAGTTTTCTTTTACATATATTATTTTGTAAATTAGTTTTTCCTGAAATTTAGGTTAACTGTCTAAATTTGCCAACCTTCTAGTTTACCATGAACTAGATATGCTTACTTTCTTTCAAATTTCCCTTTACTTATACTTCACGAACCTTTTCTGTTCTTTTTAGTTTCTGTCCAAATACTACTCTTCTCTACATGATGAAAATAACAAGGAAACAATCTAAGAGATATACCCCTAGGTATCCAAAATTATGATGAACATGCTTTTGAAATTTTAATTATTTTGAAATTAAGGTCAATTTCTCATTTATCATTGAATCTCCTTCAGTCCTTATAATTTATGTGCATATTATAGGCCCTTAGTAAATGTTAGTTGAATTGATATTCCTAATCAATAATTTTGTTGCAAAGGGCCAAAAGGGTACCTTTAACATTTCAGTTTCCTATCTGGTTACCCTAGTATTTTTACGGTATTTGTAAATAGTTCTTTTTTGTGTTTTTTCCCTTTTTTATTAATTAATTTACTTTTTAGTTTTTATCATTCACTTCCACAAGATTTTGAGTTCCAAATTTTCTTCCCTTCTCTCCCCTCCACCCACCCCAAGATAGCATACATTGATTATTTCTTCCCATAATCTGCCCTCCCTTCCATCATATCCCTTCCTTTTCTCATCCCCTTCCCCTCTACTTTTTTGTAGGACAAGAAAGATTTCTATACTCCATTGCCTGTATGTCATTTCTCAGTTGCATGCAAAAAACATTTTTAACATTTGCTTTTAAAATTTTGAGTTCCTGTTTTTCCCCCTTCCTCCCTCCCCACCCAGCCTCACTGGGAAGAAAAGCAATTCAATATAGGTTACACATGTGTAGTCATACAAAACCCCTCTATACCAGTTATGGAAGACTAACTGTGTTTTCCTCCATCCTCTGCTGCCCCCCATTTTTTCTCTTCCCTCTTTTGACCTTGTCCTTCCCCAAAAATGTTTACTTCTCATTACCCCTTCCTCCCTTTGCCTTTCCTTCCATCATTCCCCGCACTCTCTACTTAACCTGTTTTCTCCTACTTTCCTGTAGTGTAAGATAGATTTTCATACCACATTGAGTGTGCATGTTTTCCTCTCCTTAAGTCAAATCCAATGAGAGTAAGGTTCTATCTTTCCCTCTCACCTCCCTCTCTTCTCCTCCATTGAAAAAGATTTTCTTAACTCTTTTATGTAAGACATAATTTACCCTATTCTATTTCTCCCTTTGTTCTTCTCCCAGTATATAATCCCTCTAGCTATGCTAATACTGAGAAGTCTCAAGAATCACAAACATTTTCTTTCCATGTAGACAATGTAAAAATTTTGGGGCTACCTGAAAGTTATGAACAATAATATATTCCGATGACATAAATGATAAGTGGACAATCTATTCTAACTTAAACCTGTGCAATAGTAATCCCCTGGAATAGCTATCTGTCAAGTGGTGGTGCAGCCTTTACTGAAAGACCTCCATTGAATGAAAAGCTGTACCATCTGAACCAGCCTATTACACCTTTTGATAGCACAAGTTTGAAGGGAAGTTTTCCTTGTATAATGCCAGAATTTTCTCTCTTCCAATCTCTACCCTTTTTTTAATTACTCTTGGACCGTGGAACATATAAAAAGTCCCACTTCTACATGATAACCTTTCAAATACTTGAAGACAGAAATTATTTCCTATAAATGTCCTCTCTCCCTAAGGTTAAACTAGTGTTTCTTCATCTCCTCTTCATATGACATGATCTCAACCATCCTGGTTCTTCTTCTCTAGACCTTCATCAGCTTATCAATGTCCTTCCAAACTGTGGCAATCAACAATGAACACTATATCCTAGATATGATCACACCTTGGCACAGTAAAATGAGACTGTCATCTGTTTTGTGCCGGATATCATGTTTTTGCTTTGTTTTAATAAAACCTAAAGTCACTTTACATTTGTGGTTGCCTTATCACATACTAGAATCATATTAATTTTTCATTATCCTAAAACTCCTATATTAACTGTAGTCTACCCATACTTTCCCCATTTTACATTTGTGAATATGATTTTTGAATAAATGTAAGATTATATTTGACCCTGTTATAGTTTGCTTTAATATCCAAGTTTAATAAACCTATGTAACAAATACGAAAACATTTCTTGCAAATTGTAAATGTGCCATTTAGCAATTATCCTACCCATACTAACAAATACAATTCTTCAAAGAAAAAAAGAAATAAAATAAGAATTGAGTGCCTCTTTTAAGGACGTATTAGAGTTATTAAATATAATGCTACATTTCTATAAGCTACAGACACCAAAAACAAAAGAGAGAAGATATAAAAGATGAAAAGAGGGGAAATAGAAGAGAAATAAGGGGGATTTTCCAGGTATGTAAATTAGTTATAAGATCAAGAGAGACATAGCTACATCCCTGAAAAGAAACCAAAGAATTCTTTCATGTTTGTCTATTTGTGTACATGTATATGTATTCCATATATTCTTCCCAACATTTTAGATTTATTTAGCTTTTATGTAAGAAAATTTGAACCCCTGCTTCATTAAAATTTTGGGGAGGTTGATCTTTAACTATCCTTGGGAAATAAAGTTAAATCGAAAACTTCCAAATTCTAAACTCTATGCCTGATCTCAGTCACTTACTGCATTAGCTGGGAATGGGGATGGGTTCACCCATTTTAATGATTTAGTTTTTAAATATAAGAAGAATTGCCTTCTTCATAAAAGAAAACCAGCTCATTAAGTTCATCACATGGGACATGGCCATCAACAAGAGGCAGTATAGTGTAGAGAATTATTTGCTGGATTTGGAGTTGGGATTCCTGAGTTAAAATTTCATATCAGATTCTTCCTTGTTACATGATTATGCCACTAAAAGTCTCATTTGTTTTCTCATTTACAAAATGTGGATAATTCTTTTAATATATATAATACACACACACATATATATATATACTTCCCAGTGCCTCAGGATGAATCTTTGCATGGGAGATTTAAAATGGGAGTGAATGGTAAATTATTTGTGGCCATATTACCAAGAAGCAGAAGGGAAGAAGTTCCAATTGATAAAAAAAATGTTATGAATATTCTAATAATATATGATACTCCTAGTAAATTGTGAGTAATATAAAGTAGTAAAAGTTAAAACATGAAAAGAAATAATGTTGAAAGACCAAATTGGTATCTATAAAAGAGCTCCTCAGTGCAGAATGATTAAGTAGAATTTAATAACATTGAATTTGCTAGAAATTTAAAAATTTTATATGTATTTTTAAAAAATCAACTATGTAAGAATGTTATAAATTACGTATAAATATACAGTGTCATATACCAGTAAGAAAGCTCAATTTATCTTGGGCATCAATGAGCATATTCTTCATAATGCAGGATCCTATAGTACCTTCTTCATCTGCCCTATGCTAACCAAATCCAGGGTGCTGTGTTCAGTTCTTTGAATTACCTTTTAGGAAGGATATTGCCAAACCAGAATAGATCCAGAGAAAAGTAACCAAAATAGATGAAACTGGATTCTGGTTCATGCAAAAATGTATTGAAAAACTAAGGATGTTTAGCATGGCAAAGTTGTCTTAAAAGGAACACAAAAAATGCCTTTTAATATTTGAAAGCCTGTTATGTGCAAGAGAGATTTGATTTGTTCTGTTTGGCCCTATAGGTGAGATTAGGGGGAAAAATGCCAAAGGTTCAGAAATATAACTTTCAACTCCATGTAAAGCAAAGGGCATCCTGAAAATTAGAGCCGAAGTAAAAGTCCCTGTCTGGTTACATAGATGCATACAGCTAGTGATCTTCAAGGAAATGTGAGAGACTACCTGTACAACACACGAATTCCTTCTCATTTGACCTACGCAAAATGATTTGCAAGTTTCAATCTTATTCTAAGCTTCTGTCATTGTATGATACTAAGGGTATCAGTCTTATCATTTTCACAAAATCATTTGGTTTATATATGAGACTTACATATCTGTTGTCCCCAGTTTTACCCTTATGAATGGAGTTCACAGAAGCACTGCAATAACACTTTTGACATTGGTAATATGTAATCACCAATAATAGTTTGTGGCCAAAGAATTTTACAAATTTGTTCCTCAGTTCCTTTTGAATTACTTTGATGTTGCCATTTCAACTAAGTCATTTCTTTATTTCCTTTGAAAGGTCCTATGAACTCAGCATATTTGACATATTAAGACTAATCTGTCTATTTCAAAAGAAGTCCTTTTGCATTAGGAATTGTCCTTACTTTTTCCTCAACAAAGACTAAAACAAATGATTCTTGAAGTTCCCCTACAATTTCCCATTCATCCCTGAGCTCATTGTTTTTGCATTATGATCATCAACTATTACCCAAAGAGTTTAGGAAAAATAACTAGAATTTTCAGATGAGTTATTTTATTATTATCAACACCTCCTTTCCCTCCAGCTCAAGTAACGATGATTGCAAAGCCTTATGAAGAAAGCCAGCATTTGTATGGTAGGCAAGTAAATGGTTGTGAGGGTATATGTTAATAAGTCTTCTTGGGTCATGCGATGTTTTGCAATTTGAGATAATTGAACAAATATTTGTCCCAAACTTGTGCCTTTAGGCAATGTAGTCAAACTTATTCATTGAATTAAATTCCAATTGGATGTTTTCCTGCTTGAGGTTTCCATTTTTTGTACAAACATTTATCCCGAGACTAGGCATTACATTCCCAGTGGTTTTATTTTATCATCACTAAGTCAATAACATGCTGTGCTTTGTCAACCTTTTTAACAAACCACTTTTTAATGTTTCATGCAATATACTATGCTAACACAAAAAATGCAAAACATACTGTAGACAAAGCAAGAGGCTTTAAGAGTGTATGAAAGAATAAAGCAGAGAGGAAAGATGAGATGTCTTACCATGATTAAAATTCTCAACATTTCTCCTAGTTTAAAGATGATTATTTAGAAACTTATAGTATTAGTATCCTTCCAATTGGTCAGGTTATCAGTGGTGAACTTGGCAGCATTTACCTTGAGCTCAGCAGCTCCCTGAATCACTCACAATTCTCCAAACTTTAGTATTGCAGGCATTTTTAAAATTTGCTTTCCAGGCTTTAGTTAAATGCCATAAACTACAGTCAATTGTAGATAGTCAAACAGCGCAAAGTGAAAGAAAAATTGCATAATCATCTACTGTGTGATCTGTGAAGAAAGACCAAGTGAATAAATAATGTATTTTGCCTATATTATTGTAGGCTCTTGGAAAGAAAACTTATAGAATTTGTCTATGAGAAAGCATATTTGGGACAGATTGAATGAAAATTATTTTGGCATAGATTTAAAAATGAGAAATGACAATGGCTTGCTTCAGGAAATTGAAAAACTTATCTAATTATCAGAAATTTCTGACAAAAAGCACTTAAATAGGTACTCTTCTGATGGCTACAAGACTTGAAACATATATATTTTTTCTGAAGATTTGGAAATGAATATCATCACTCAGCAGCCAATGGAATAAGCATATGGTGGTTGTAAGAAGATCATAGTATATAAACAATGGGATACTTTGAAGAAGTGAAAAACTAAAAAATGTCTTCAGGGGAATATATGATAGACAAATAAAGTAGGCTGGTGACAAGGAATAGCACATTATCCAAATGATCCATTGATATTCTTGTGACATCTTGTGAAGGTTGCAATTCAATGAGTATATCTCTTATGGAAAATTTATGTGAAGACCTGAACAAGAGTTAAGGAGTTGGGCAGCCATGGAGTGGTTTTAATGTACATTATTGCAGGAAATATTCACATCGCTCATTTCACAGATCCATGTGACCATTTGGTTTTGGCTGGGGAGAAAGAGAAGTCCGAAAATTTCCACCTCAAAGTTAAATTATTGGTTCTCTGTTTCCATGAATAGCTTTCCTTTAGACACTAAAAACCGTTACTAGGTATTTGTTTCTTCTTATGGCATATCTTTCTGGACTTTTCCCAGGAAGATTTATTATATATTGTTTCCTTGATTCTTACAATGCCTGGGTGCTACATAGAAAGATAAAAAGATTTTTTACAGAATGTTTTATGTGCCAGGCTCTGTGTTAAGCATTGGTGATACAAGTAAAAGCAACAAAAGACAATCTCTACTCCAAAGGAACTTGCATTATAGTTTAATAAATAAGAGGGAGCAAGAAAGTGGGAGAGCATAAAGGGGAAATCTTTACGGTGGAAAGGTTCAAAAGTCCTGAGAAACAGAATTATTTCAGGTACAGGAATAAGCATGAATGGCTTAGGCTTTTCATGAAACTGTAGTGCTGGGCAGGAACTTGCCAATTAGAGGAGGAGTCACAGGCATGGAGACATTTTAAGAGTGAGTGACAAAGAAATGAAAGAGGCTGTAGAATCATTACTGCAAGTCAGTTCCCTCACTTTCAAAGGAAAACTGCTCAGCTAAAATGCATGAGAGAGGTAAGGGGAGCCAAGATGGTAACAGAGGAAGCACACAACTGAGATATCACAAATTTCCCTCCAAACAATTCTAAAATAACTTGTATAATCAAATTCTTGAGCAGCAGCATTAAAAAAAAAAAAACGAGGTGAATCAGTTGTCCAGCATAAGACCATCCAGAAATTTTGCAGGAAAGATCTGCCTTACCACAGTGGGGGTCATCAATGGAGTACAGGACTAACTGAGTAGGGAAGGCCCCAAAGCTGTGCAAGCAGTATGTGTATGTGTCTGTATGTACACACACATGCATGCATACATACATATATACACATACCCATACATACATGTGTACATATGTGTATATGTGTGTGCATGTGTATGTGAATATATGTATATATGTAAACATATACATATATACACACACACACACACACACACACATATATATATATATATATATAGGTTAGAAGGTAATTGGGGGAGACCTTTGCTAGTGATAGATTCATGCCTCTGTCACGTTACCCAAATACAGTTCTGGGGCCAAAAGGAGAAATAAAACTTGTGGCCACAGGGAGGTAAGGGCACTGCTTGGAGTTTCAGAGTGGAGAAGAGAGCTTGTGGTCCCTGAATGGGAAATAAGGATCAAATTTGAAGACCATGGTATTTAAGGTATTAAGATGAAATGCTATCTTTAATTTACTTCCCAGTGTGCTTAACACAGCATATCGTGAATTACTTTAAATGTTAAACTGAGGAACCTGCATTTTATACTAGGGGCAATGAGTTGTTACTGACTTCCTTGAGCAGGATTTTGACATAGTGAACATGTTATGGCAAATATATTTGGCAGCTGTGTGGAGAACGTGTTGGAAAAGAAGAGAAAAAAGGAGAGAAAAGAAGAGAAAAAAGGAAGAGTACAAACAAATTAAGATGGAGCACCTTAACAAGGGTGTTGTTATTATATTAATTTTATATTAATATAAGATATTTAACCGATGGAAAAAAAAAATGTAAAAACTGAATACCATAGTACGGCTTCTGAGAGATGAAGATAATAAGATTTAGAGATGACGCTGTGTGTTCAAACATCCTTAGATAAGTCTCATACAATGCCACAAGAAAGGGCAGAACCTTTTGAGGTTGATAAAGACTTTATGACCCTTCTTCACTGGTTATATCCTGATGACCTTTATTAGATTTCTTTGTTTTGGGAATTTTTATGAACTTTACCCACTTACACACAATTTCTTATCTCCAGAATTTATTCTTTCATTCCTTTATCCCAGTTAGTCAATCTCCACTGTATTTTTCCAGAAAGAGCCTCATAACGCACTTCCTTTTGATGTCCCCTCCTCTTAGCACCCCACTAATTTTTATTGTCATTAGCCTTTATTTCAGTTTCCATAATTAAATGTAAAACCAAAAGAGTAATGTTTTTTCTTTGTTTAGTATTTTATTTTCCACCAGTCACACATGAAAACAATTTTTCACATTTGTTTTTAAAACTTTGAGTTCCAAATTACCTCCCCTTCTCATTCCTCAACTCCCTCATTGTGAAGGTAAGCAGTTCTATATTGGTTATACATGTGTCGTCTTGCAAAACATATCCATGTAGTCATGTTGTGAAAAAAACATAGAAAAAAGAACTCAAGAAAAATAAGGTAAAAAAATGTGTGCTTCGATGGGGCAGAACCATCAGTTCTTTAGCTGGGAATAGATAGCATTTTTCATTGTAAGTCTTTCAGAGTTCTCTTGAATCATTATATTGCTGAGAATAGCTAAGTCCGTCACAACTGCTCATCTTACAATATTGCTGTAACTTTGTTTACAGTACATGTCACTTTTCAGCAGTCCATGCAAGTCTCTCCAGGTTTTTCTGAGAGGATCTGATTCATCATTTCTGATAGTATGCCATTCTGTATGTCACCATAATCACATAACACAACTTGTTCAGTCATTCCCAAATTGATGGGCATCCCTTCAGTTTCTAGTTCTTAGCCCCCAGAAAAGAGCTGCTATAAATATTTTGGTATATATAGGTTCTTTTCTATTTAAAAAAAAAATCTCTTTTAGGTACAGACCTCGCTGTGATATTGCTAAGTCAGTCTTTGGTCTCTACAGAAAGATGGAATCAGTTCACAAATTCACCACCAGTGCATTCATGCCTTATTTTCCCCACATCTCCTCCAATACTTTTCATTTATCTTTTCTGTTCTATTAGCCTATCTATGAGGTACTACCTTAGAATTGTGATAATTTGCATTTCTCCAACCAATAGTAAGTTAGAATATTTTTTTTAATATGGCTACAGATAGCTTTGATTACTTCATCTGAAAACTGATCCTATCTTGTGTTCATTTATCAATTGGGGAATGGCTCTTATTTTTATAAACTTGACCCCATTCTCTATTTGAGAAATGAGGTCTTTATCAGAGAAACTTACTTCAACATTTTTTTTTTCGCAACAACTCTTGCGAACTGTATTTCCCTCCATCCTATTCCCCCTACCACCTGGTATTCTATTCTTTGCTTTCTTCCTGTTCCTCCTCAAAAGTGGTTTACTTCTGACTACTTCCAGCTTCACTATGAGCCTGAGTTACCGCACCTTCTCTAATCCCCTTCTCCTACTTTCCTATAGGGTAAGAAGATTTTCTATACTCAATTGCCTGTATTTTTCATTCCCTCTTTGAGCCAATTCTGATGAGAGTAAATTTCCCTCCCGCCCTCTCACTTATACCTTCTTCCCCTCAACTGTAAAACATTTTCTTGCCTCTTTTATGTGAGAGAATTTTACCCATTCTACCTTTCCCTTTCCATTTCTCCAAGTATATTTCTCTCTCGCCTCAATTTTAAATTTTCTTAAATAGCATCCTTTTAACTGCCTTAAAAATGAGAAAAGTCTTATGATTTACACATATCAGTTTCCCATGTAGGAATGTAAATAGTTTAACTGGATTAAGTCCCTTATGATTTCTCTTTCCTGTTTAATTTTTTATGCTTCTCCTGAATCATGTATTTGAAAATCAACTTTTCCATTCAGCTCTGATCTTTTCATCAATAATGCCTAAAAGTCCTCTATTTCATTGAATATGCATTTTTTTCCCTGAAGTATTATACTCAGTCTTGCTAGGTAGGTGACTTTGGATTGTAATCCTAGTTCACAAGGTTCAGGGGTTTTTTACAGCTGTTTTCAAAGATACTTCTAAGGACCTGTAAATTTTCACCTGTCCCAAGGTAATACGATCTAAGAAGAGTTGTTTACTACTCTGCTGGCCTGTGCTCACAAGTACTCTTTTCAGTGCTATAAGTGTGAGGAGGGTTCTCCCCTACACTACTTCTTCAAACTGTGCTATGCTAATACTCTTCCTTGCCTTTTTTATTGCCACCCAAGAGTTGGGCCCAGATGCAAGTATGGTTAAAGCAACAGAGTCCTTCATCAGTACAAAAAAAAAGACCCCTGTAATTTTCTTCTGACCAGCTGTTCTACCACCTTACCTTCTGTGGACTGAGAACTTTGGAGGCAGTTGCTGCTGATGCCACTTCAGTCACTTCCAAGGCCTCTTCAAGTGACTGAGGCTGTACTGGCATGTCCTCTACTGGACTGCTTCCCCCTCTCAGCCTGGTAGGACAGACCCTTCCTGCTGACCTTCCAAATTGTCTTTGGCATCTGTGGGCTGAGAGGTCTGAGAACTACTACACCTGCCAGTGACTCAGTCACCCCAAGGCCTGCTTCTAGTTTGCTGGGGCCTAGTCTGTGTTGGCCCACCCTGCACTGCATTGCATTCTTCTCTCGCCCTGGTGCAACAGACCTCTCCTGCTGACCTTCTAAGTAGTTGTGGCCTGGAAATGTGTTTCACTTTGTCTTTTCTTTATCATTCTTTTTTTATTAGTTTATTTGTTTTCAGTTTTCTACAGCCATTTCAATAAGTCTTAGATTATCTTTCCCTCCCTTCCCCTTCTCTCCTTGAGATGGCATGCAGTTTTATATGGGTCACATTTTGACACGGGTCATGTTGCATAGAAGAATTAAAACGAATGGGAGAACCATGAGAAAAAAACAAAACAAAATATAACACAAGAGAAAATATTCTGCTTTATTCTGAATTCCACTTCCATCCTTCTTACTCTGGATGTGGATGGCATTTTGTCTCAAGAGTCCTATGGGAATGTTCCAGGTCCTTGCATTGCTGTGAAGGGTTAAATCTACCAGAAAAATTCCTTGCACACTGTGGTTGTTACTGGGTACAATGATCTCCTGGTTCTGCTCCTTTCACTCAGCATCAGTTCATTTAAGTCTTCCCAGGACTCTCTGAAGTCTCTCTGTTCATCATTTCTTATAACCCAATAGTATTCCATTGTATTCATATACCACATCTTGTTCAGCCACTCCCCAATTGATGGGCATCCCCTCAATTTCCAGTTCTTGGCTACCACAAAGAGAACTGCTATAAATATTTTTGTACACATGGGACACTTTCCCATTTTTATGATTTCTTTAGGATACAGTACTAGAAGCAATTTCTGGGTCAAAGAGCACGCACATTTTTGTAGCCCTTTGGGCATAGTTCCAAATTGCTCTCCAGAATGTTTGGATTAGTTCACAGCTCCACCAACAATGAATTAATGTTCCAACTCTCCCACATCTTCTCCAACATTTATCATCTTCCAGTTTTATCATGTTAGTCAATCTAATAGGTGTGATGTGGTGCCTCAAAGTTGTTTTGATTTGCATCTATCCAATTGATAAATGGTCAAATGATATGAACATGTAGTTTTCAGAGGAAGAAAGTAAAGTTGTCTATAGTCATATGAAAAAATGTTCCAATTCATTCTGTCTTTCTGTTGGTTCTGGTACTCTAGAATTTTTAGAGCCATTTTTAAAAGAATTTGGAAGGGTTTGGGGAAGAACTCAGGTAAGTCCATGACTTTATTTAGTCATCTTGATTCTCCCTCTACCAAAACAGTTATTGTGCTACAGTCAGGTTAAGATAAAAGTGTCAGAGTCCAAGATCATAATTTTTAAGCATTCCTTAGGAAAGAGACATGAGTGCAGACATAGCTAAATTACTCGAAATCATGGATATATGAGCTTAAGATAAGAATTCAAATTCTAGTGTTCAAGTCAGTACAACTACTTATTGACCTTGGACAAGTCATTTGACCTTTGGGGGCTTTTTTAACATCAGTAAAATCAAGGGTGTTAGAATTGATGTCCTGTTGAAACATTAACATTCAATAATTCTACAAATTTTGAGTCCACAAAAAAGATGCTTTGTGATTTTAGTTTAGTTTTTCTTTCTAATTATAAACCCCAAATATCCGCAAAGAACTCAGGATTTCTGATGTCTTTGAAAATTACTTCAAGATGAAGAGTTTTCTTTAGGGGGAATCAGTGCAAAGTGAATAAAAAAGAAAGACTGGCAATCTATTACACATATGTTTCTTATATTGATGATCAAAACAGGTTTTATTTTTTCCTAGGGAGGGGAAGGAGAGCAACCCCTATGTGAACTTAATCCAATCATTAAACTCTGACTTTGTGGCAATTCTTCTCAGGCAGAAGTAATGAACTTGATAAAGGAAAGCTCAGAAGTGCTGAATGTGATTCTTCAGCTTGAAATAAATTGGCCTCCATGGACCCTATTTCTCACAATGGAAATTTTTATTTAGATATTTCTAACATTGCTTCTTTCTTACAGCAAACTCTGGGAAAAAGGCATGTGTAAAAGGGTAACCCTCATCTACCTTTTACAGTAATCGCCAAAGCAACTCTAAAAGCCACTATTCCTATTTTCAAAGAACATTCACATCTTCAATTTAAAAGCATAAATCCCAAGTGTTTGAGAGAGCCTAGAATAGCAAACTGAGTTCCAGTGGTTTTCTAAGCTATTTCCTTTGGGAATTAATGGTCAATTGTACCAGAATAAGACATACTTTGGGTGAATTTCCATTTTTATCTTTTAGCAGGCTATTATTTCTCAGATATTTATATAACAGTAGTGCTTTGGGCAGTCACACAAGGGATGTTTTTATAAGAACAAACCATTATTGTAAGTAACTCTGAGATGAAAAATTAAGAGACAGTGTTCCAGTGTATGTATGAAGTCCTAAAGGAGATGATAAGTCCTGAAGAAGTCTTCTCAACAATACTCATTGACCTATCAGTCACCATCAGAAACATTTCTAAATATTAAAGATGGGTAGTGACTTATATGAGTCAGACATGCAGAAAATAAAAGACTAATTCATTTTAAGAGATGTTTTCCCTTTGTATTCATTTATCGGTCTAATTTCATCACAACTCTTCACACCACTGCCTTCTTTTGGTAATTTCTACTTCTGTTTCTTGGACCAGGTAAGTGTGCAATTCAAAATTCCCAATCTCTCCCAAATGCTATATCATATTAGCTTAAATAAGTAAACTTTCTTTTGAGTAACTTGTTTCTGGGATTCTTCTAGGACTTGCTTTCCTTTGGACTAGGTGGTACAGTGGATAGAGTGCTTAGGCTCTAATTAGGAAGAACTTTGGTCAAATTTGCCCTCAGACACTAGCTACATGACCTGAGCAAGTTATTTATCCTCAGCCCACTTCAATTTCTCCAGCTGTAAAATGAGAATAATGATTCCAGGGTTGTTGTGTAGACCAAATGGGATAAATCAATTTAACTCAATAAAGATATATAAAGTGTCTACTATGATCCAGGCACTGTGCTAAACACTGGAGATACAAATAAAATGACATTCCCTGCTATCAAGGAGCTTACAATCTAGTGGGAAAAGATAACCCAGAAAAGGAAGCTAGAAGAGAGGGAAGTGTTGAGAGCAGGAGGGTAGGGGCTGGAGTTGGGTGAGGGTAATGTTCTGTGAAGTTTAAACCAAGCAGAATTGTGGATAGAAAGTGGGAAATTAACTGCAAAGTTCAGATTCTAGTTCTCTATAAAGAAAAGCTTTGGATGGAGTTCAGAGAGAAGAGGAACCTTAGGAAGTTGGGAAGGTCGTCAATATCCAACACTGTTAAGAGCTTGAGGAAATACTTTCCTGGGGGTTTGGTAGGGAGAATAATGTTCATGGGAGTTCAAAGCAAGCAGATTTGCTGATAGAAATTGGAGATAATATTTATAATGTTTTTAATCTAGTATCTACCACATAATAGAGGCTTAAAAATGCCTGTTAAAATTTAAAAACTTAAAAAAGGTTGTTCAGACTCCAGGGAGCTGCTGAATTCCACTGTTATTTCAGTCCTGTGAGAAGACAACCACATGGTCTGGGCCTTTTGTGTGTAGAGTTGTGACTACAATTCCCAGTGCATTTTCAACTGTTACTTTCATTTACTTGCCACCATAGGACTCTGAGGTAGATAAAAATGGTAAAATGGGTGATGTCTTTTGACTCATGCATAAAGTGCATTTAACTGAGACTTGTACAAAGTTGTTGACCTTTCTCTTCCAGATTCATTGAAATCTAGTGGCAAGAAAAAAGCCAAGATGACTGCAAATAGCTCTGGATGTAGTGGATGACCTTAAAGTCTTCAAAGTCTACCCAAGCTCCAAGAACTCCACAGGACCTGCTTCAGCTTCCTTCAATGAACAAATTGCTTTCATCTACGCATTCACCCAGGGTAAGTCTTCATATATTTGAGATTGATGACCTCTAACCACCAATGAGTTTGAGCCTCCTCAGTTACCCTCAAACTGGTTTGGGCCTTCTACTGAGATGGTTTATTGGGGTGTGGCTGTTACATATCCTGTAGCTTCTTGGAGCCTCAAGTGAGAGTTGGTTCAATGAGATGGACACCAAAGGTGAAAAGTAACCTTGAAAAGGATTCAGTAGCCTTCACATCAAGTGTATTTGTCTTCCCTGAACATTGCTACACTTTATATGAAGTAGATTAGGAATGGAGAAGTGACATTGGGCTTTAATTGCTTACGTTTTCTGGTATAATTCTATGAGGCTTTCATGATACATGATATATCTGTTTACAAGTGTTCTGGATTCAATGTTATTTTTATATGGATTGGGAACATACTTTCTTGTTTTGAAATTTGTGAGTTGGGGAGTTATGGGGAATGTAGTCATCTATATATGTTAACAACCACATTGTATCAAAGTTATTTTCCCTCCTCATCCATTATTAAAACTTTATTTTAAAATTGCAATGTATACTGACTCAGTGGGATGAGAATTCCCACTTGGATAGAGTTCTTAAAATGAAGATTTAATGATTATATTCATGATGTTTTTGGAAAGATTTTTGACCAGTTGTGGGTTAAATCAGATAACCTCAGAGGTCCCTTCCTATTCTGATATTCCAATTTCAATTCTGTGGTCAACACCTATCATAGAATATACATAGAAACTCATATGTAAACTGTGCTCTCCTTTCCTCCTCTCACCCCTCTCCTGTCTCTCTATCTTTACTTTTATCTCTGTCTATCTTTCTCTGTCCCTCTCTGCCTTTTTATCTTTCTCATCTAATCATACCATCCAAAGACCTTCCTCAAGTTTTAATAACAATGTCTTTGAGAACAAGTTCAGAAAATTGTATCAAGTCCTAGAAAAGAGGGATCAATTTCCCCAAGGAGCAAATGTGACAGCTGCAGTATCAGCAAGGACCCCAGCTTTCACAGCCAGAATTTGCTGTATAGGACCTTATAGCTGCTTTTCTAAAAGGAAAGAAATTTTTGAAGGGCCAATAATTTGTGTTAATCAAGCACATATATCATTCACTTCAGTGCCTTGAACTTCAGGGAAAATACAAGCAGAGAAATAAAGATCAACATATAGGGCTTCCGACTGTCTGACCATAAGCAATACATACATAGTTACCAGAGAGAGAAGCACCAACTCCTGGGTTTTCAAAACCATGGGGTCTCCTTACTGGCTACCCAGAGTCTCGTCTGGCCAAACAAACACTTCCAATGAGTAAGCCCAAAAGTAAAACCTCAACTTAGAGTATTCATATAGTTTTCAGAGTCAGAGGGCAGGACCCTCTGACTCAGTGCCTCAACAGAAATTAGCAAAAGGTATTGAGGCCCATTAATGGGTGGGGCAGATCTTTAACTCTTCCCCCCCACCACCACCACCATTAATCTTAAATTGCCATTTCACAGTGACAGTTGTACCAAGACAGGATGTCTTTATTCAATTACATTTATCAAAGACCCCTTTCTTTCTGGGGACTTGTAGCACCAACACAATATTCACAGCACCTACAAAGGCCGTGAATATCCTGGTGCAATTCTGAATCACAAAATGCAGTAGACTCTCCACATGAAAGACAGAAACAAAACATTTATTCAGACACTAGAAAGCCAAATCCACCATAGTAACAAAAATCAATTCATAATAACAATGCAGAGAACACCATTCCCAAGCCTTCCCTTGATAGGCTTCTGATAAACTAGCTCTGTTAAACAAAATCACAAGCAAGCTCTTTCACTCATGCTAGCCAGCTGCCTGCTTCCTGCATCCTTCCCAGCTCTGACTAGTCTCTGACAAATTTCCTCTCAGCTCTACTCTAGTTCTACCTCTTCCTGTTCCACTTGTTCAGCAAACTCCTCCCCCACAAGCTCCATGTGATTCAGACTCATGTGACTCAGGCTTCTATGTGACCCAGGTAGGTCACATGGGCCTATTAATGCATGGGAAAGATCTTCCCATTTAAATTACCATTACAGACCCTTTTCTAGTCATTCTGATCTATATCATTCTACTAGACCCAGATGGTTTCAGGGGAGAAGTTGAGGCTTGTGATCTTGAACAGCCCTCCCTCACTTAAATCCAATTCACTAGCAAGTCATGACATCATTGTTCTGATGTCATGGTCTTTTCAAGAAAAAAGGATAAACAACAACTTTCTCCTTTCCTCTGTCTTTGTTCCCTTTCATCATTACTCATTCTTTGTGCAGTACTTTCCCCTCATATACTTTCTTCTTATTTTTTAGTTATCTCTGCCTATCTCTCCTGCTACTGATAATATGTCTTGTTTCTTTTATTTAACGTAGTCTACAAATTGTCAAAACAAGAGATGCCACATTACTATGAAAACAAATTGATAAAGAATAACTAAAAGAAGTACTGAATGAAGAAAAAGGTCTCTCCATGGGACTGGAGAACAAGAGTAATTGGTAGAAAACAAACAAACAAACAAAACAACACACCTGCTTATATAAAGACTAGCATTATTATCACAAACAGAGATTTCCCTTTGTTGGTGAATAGAGGCACTTATCTTAAGAATTCTTTAATACTCATGGTACCACTCAGAGCTTTTTCAACACAAGGAATTTCATACCTGTTTGTTGAGCTCTGCATCTGGCAATTGGACATTTTGAAAAATAAAATTTTATTATACCAGGTAAAAAAAGGTAAGAAAGTAAAAGACAAAGATAGTTATGGGGTAACGGAAGAGATGGAGTAGGTCACACAATCTGCTTAATCAGAACCTGAAATATGTTTTCCTATTCATGTGGTCTAATGTTATAATAGACTAAACTTTCGATATTTGAAACTTTTATTATTCCATAGTGACCATATTTAACATCTAGAGAATTTTATTGAGAATAGTAACCAACTCTTAATGCTAGGATTATGTGCCTAGAGGTGGAATGGATATTAAAAGCCAAACTTCTCACTTGATAGATAAGAAACTGAGGTTCATGGAAGTTGTGAATTGACTTGCCTAAAGTCATTAGCATCAGAATCAAGATTTAAATACATGTTATCTAACACCAAATTTAGAGTTCTTTCCCTGATACTACAGTGCTTTCTAGTTCTTCTTGCTCTTCTCCCTAGTGTTCTAATATATTCCTAAATACTCAAGAATTTGTGTTCCACATGTGTGCATACATGCATATTTGTATCTATACACACATATGTGTATATACATACCTACATAATGTATATACACATGTATGTATATATTCACGAGTTTACCTGATAAAAATAAATTACACTTTAACATGAGGGACAGGAATTAGAAAATGATCAATAAAAAACTTTTTTTTCAAGGAAGAATGAGATATTTGATTCTCCTTGAAAATTAGCACCAAGAAATAAATGCAAAGGAACTTAATTATATGGGTCATTTCATCATCATTCTTTGTGAGAACAGCAAAAAACGTAGTGAAGATGGGTTAATTATTTCATCTGATTGTCTCACACACAATTCAGATGTTTTGGCCTTCGAGATCAATTTGGGATCCTAAACTGTCTAGCTTGATGCCATTAAATTCTAGCTCTAGGTTATCATAATGTTCTCCTTAGCAGTTTTTATTTGTTCTTTTCTAGGGAAAGAGAATGACAAATAAAGAGGATATATGGTATGCTGGAAAGATAAACTGATTTAGAAAGCTTACTTGAATTATCCAATGTCACATAATTCACTAATGGTAATCCCAGGCTTATTAGTCCTTCAGACTCTAGTTGTCCATCCATTTTACTTTCCTGAATAAATCAATCTCTTTTATTTACCATTTCTTCATTAAAATGGTCAACCTATCTTAAGATAATGTTGTGAAAGTAAATGCCATAATGAACATCAAGATACTTGGATAACAAAAGTAGCATAATATATTTTATTAATATAAGATTTTGATTGTTATAATATCAGTCACTAAATGTTCAGTGTCAAGTATCAGAAATCTTACTTTTTGTAGCAGAATTACGAAATAAGATTTATGCATTTGGGCATAGCAAGATTGATGTTATACACCTCACTGAACTCTATGCTTTATTATCAAGGTTTTTCTGGTTTATTAGCATATGTCTGGGATAGAATCCAACAAGGAGAACACTGAGCTAAAATAAGTACTCACAGATGATCCAGGAATAACTGATGTAAGGAGGACAATTCCATCTTCTTCCAGGTAAAGAGCTAGGTTAAGAGACAGACCAATATTGATATTATTGAACACGATGAAATAAATATCATGAACATTAAAATGTTGTCTAATATCTGGCTTGATAAATTTTGGAGATCTCATATATATTAATAAAAACTGAGCACCTTCATGTAAATTGACGATCAACCCAAGCAGCAAAGTCAATCAGTACCATGTTCTACAGTTAGGATATTCATTCCATCTGTATGTGTCATAGCTTTCAAATGAGAAATATAGTTTGGCCCAGTTCTAGGAAGACAAGCGGTGAATTATAATGATGGCTTTCACCAAAGTGCACTTGCTTAACTTCACATACACAGAGTTAAAATTTAATTTTCTTTTTAGCTCTAGAAGTTGAGAAACTTGGTATTATTTTAGATAGTTGGGGATATGTAATATTTGCTTCTTTTCTTTTCTGAAGTAAATATAAAAGGGGTAGTGGCAAAAATCACCTTCTCCAATCACTGAGATTAATGTTTCTTTTTGCCTAAGCCATTTAGATCTTCTGCATTGTATTATTTACCATAAAAGAGTCAACAGTAATTGCATTCTTGATATGTCCTCTGTTGTATTTTTGCTAAGAAGAACGATCAAAAATGAAGTTAGTGCAAGTAATTTATATGTAAATATTTATTAAAATGAATAAAGCAAGGTTAAAAAAGAATTAGCCAAACCTCTTGGGCCTTAGTTTATTACTGGAGAAAAACCGCCCAAAGTTAAATATCTGACATTAAAAAACTACAAACCCTGTGTAGGAGAAAGCAAATCACTAGCCTGAATTAATTATTAGGACAGCCTTTAAATTAAACCATGAATATGACAAAATGATTAAAGAATATCTTCTCCGAATCTAAGAGCATGTTACTACTGAGGGGAACATATTTTTGCAATATAAACCTCAAATAGTTTTTAGTGCATTAATATTGTCACCAGCCAGGGAAAAGCAGAAAGGGAAAACAAAATTAGGTTACACCTGTGCAGGTGATATTTAAAATGAAATATCTAAAATATGCAGTAGTTATATGCAAAGAAGGACAGAACATTCATCTTGTAGGTTCTTACAAAAAATGAACAATGAGTAGTTGACTTAGACATACAGAAATATCCCCACAGATGTGTACATGTGTCTCTGTAGACATACAGCAACTCATATGCTCGAATATTCTAAAAGTAAAGATCTCAAACAATTACCACAATACCAGCCTATCGTCTATGTTTTTATCCATGTTTCCTCACAGCAGCTCCAGAGAAGATCTATACAATATTGCAGAAGCTTTTTACATTTCATGAAACATCATTACAGCAATTAAAAGAACCCACTAGTTATCCTTTGTCCTCACTTCATGTATCTTTTGCTGGATCCCCGTTCAGGCCATGTCCACTGTGAGGATGCTCTGAAGGCACTATCCTACACTTCTCTTTTTCCTCTCAAGTATAGGATGTATCTTGCTTGCCAATTTCATTGATTCCCATGGGTTCAGTTACTACCTCTATGCTTATCCTTAGATGGATTTTTCTCCTGAACACCTAGACTGAATCACCAAATGCCATTTGGCTGTCTCAAATTTGATATTCCATAAGCATCTCAAATCTCAATATGTCCAGAATAGAAAACATGACTACTCAAATGCTAATTCTTTTCTCTTTGCAACTTTACTATTACTGCTGAGAGCATTACCATCCTTCTTGTCATTCAGATTCACAACTGTGGTATTATCACTCGCCCCACATATCAAATCAGTGGCCAGATTCTGGCATTTTTATTTTCACAATAACCCTTGTATATTACCCCTTTCCTCCATTCCACAGACACATTTCTTTTACAGTCCCTTATCATTCCTCATTTGAAATATTACAACTTTTTTTATGCTTGATGTTTCTGTCGCATTTCTCTCCCAAATCCTGTAAATTTCTTTTCATTTCACTCACAAACCAGTTTTCAAAAATCACACTTTTAGCTATGTCTCCTGTACTCTATAAACACCAATAGCTTCTTATTTCATCCAGAATAAAATTAAACTAACAGCAAAACTTTTATTTAACAGTTAAAGACCTTCATAACCTTAATTATTCTAACTTTCTGGGCTTCATGCATTTTACTCCACCTCATACTTCCCCTATTCAGGTACTAGGTAATATTTGCTTTTCTTTACATAAGACACTCCATCCCCCAAGTCTGTATGTTTGCCCTGACTACCTCTGTATCTCTTCTCTCTTCCATAAGTTACCCTCTTTCTTCTGGCTCCTGGATTCTTGAAAGACTCAACCCAAATTTCACCTTTTTCAGGGAATCTTTTCCAGGCCCTATGCCACTAGGGCCTTTAATATGAGATTAACAATAATAACAATTAAAGTTAAGATTTATATAGTGTTATTTATATATTTAAGTATATAGTTATATATACACATATATATTTCTATATATAACTATGTGTATATATAGTTATGTAGTTAAGATCTATACATGGCTGGCAGCGTGCTAAGCTTTTAAAAATTATTATCTCACTTGTCCCTCACTTCAACCCTGGAAGGAAGGTGTTAGCGTTATTACTATTTTACATATGAGGAAACTAAGGCAAACAAAATTTAAATGAATTGCCTTGCCTGGGACATACAGTGATGGAGGAAGGATTGCAGCCATTTACCCTGTATATGTGCTGTATGTACAGACTTGTTTGCATATTGCTTCCCCCACTATAAAGTGAACTTAAAGAGCCTTTTGGGGGGGGCGGGGTACAGGCACCTAGTAGACTGATTTTTGACATGAGGTAACTTGTGAAGGAAAAATAAAATTATACCATCTTATGTCTTCAAACATTTATTTAATTGATTCATGTCATCTCTGTAAAACCTCAATGATTTATTATGTTGAATTATAATTGTTAGGCCTAGTGCATTGAAAAGAACTGATTCTTGGGATAGAAATGTATAAGATTAGCTCTATATGGTAAATGAGTAAAGAAACCAGCAATGCTATTAACAAAATAAGAAGTTTTCAAACCTATGATTAACTTTTACTTGACTACTTATCAACTTAGGTATTTTTATAGATGTTATACAGCATGAACCTCATACAGTTGGTTTTTCCTTTCTTCTGCTGGCATCAACTTTACTGCCAAACATAATTACAATGTGAAACCCAATAGCTTAGATTGAATCTGCAAAATTCACTGTATTAACCAGGCATTATTAATCCATAGTCTGTTGAGAATTTGAATATGATATATTATAGATAGTTTATACCATACTCTCTAATTAGTCAAGTTGTAATAATACATGTAATATATAACATAATGTAATATAATAAATATATCACATCACATAATAATGACATGGCATGACATGATATGATATATAATATATGTATGATATGAAATAATGCAAAATAATATAATACGATGTAATATAATACAATATGATATAAATCAGTCATGGAAGTCTTTCAGGATATAATTATAAAACCTTGCATACTAAGTTCCATTCCATGTTTCTCTTGGTGTAAAGGTTACCCTGGGTATTCATAGGCTTTGCCAGTGCAATGTTACTTCTGGTAGGTCCTACATCAGAGTAAAACGTCTATGAGTATGAACCCAATGACAGACAAACTGTCCTTTGCCTGAGGATCATGCAGTCTGAGTATAGAGAGGCTCAGCCTCCTGAATGTTTTTCCATCAGGTGATGTAATTTAAGTTCAACACATTTTTTTATATATGAGGAAACTGAGGTAATATTATTTCTTTTTTATCAACTATCTCTTATTCTTTTTTCAAATCTTACAGTATATCTGTATTATTACTAGAATGTGCAAACCAAAACTTTCTTGTTGCTTTTACATCTTAATCTACTTTCTGATACTATGGTTATGAGTCAACTAGGAAAAAAATGTTTTTTTCTTTCATTCACATTGTCTTTAAATATGAGATATTTAATTTTTACAGAGAATGTATTCTTCAATTCAATAATCACTCTTCCTCTTAAAATGCTTCCATGAAAAGATGATTTAAGGAGGCAGTTAGGTGATAAAGCAACTTAAAGTCAGAAAGGCTTGAGTTCAAAAGTTGTCTCAGATACAAATTAGCTGGGTGAATCAGGGAAAGTCACTTACCTTCTATCAGCTTCAGGTGAAGTTCTACATAATGATTGGAAGCATTTAAGGTTTTTATAAAGTTACTACCACCATCATCACCATCACCAGCACCAGCACCAGCACCACTATTAGTGAAACTGCTTACCGCTGACATCACCACCACCATCACTCTTAATACTAGTACTATAATACTACTATCACTATAGGCTAAAAATTGATCATGCTATCAGATTGGTACCAAGGAAGCCTCATAAGTCCTCCTATTAGGTAGCTAGGTTGTTCAGTATGTAGATGGACCTGGAGTCAGGAAGAACTGAAGTCAAATCCAGCCTCAGATACTTAGTAGCCAAGTCACTTAAACTGTTTATGTTAGTTTCCTCATTTGTAAAATGGTGATAATAAAGTATTTAATTCTCAGGGTAGTTTTGAGAATGAAGTGAGATCATATTTTAAAGCACTTTGGAAATATCAAAGGGTTATATAAATGTTAATATCTAACAATTTTAAGCTAGTCAAAAATGATCCAATCCAATAAGAATTTTGTTGTGTAATTACTCTGCACAAAACATTGTGCAAGGCATTGGTGATAAAAAGGAAAGTAATAGATGATCCTTGCTTCAAATAACTAACATTCTATTGGAGGGATACTGATTCTTGACTATTTACATGATAAGAAGAGGACGGAGAACAACTAGGGTGATCAGGAAAGGAATTCTTCAGAAGGAGGCAGTAAAAAATGGGTCTTGAAGAAAGTTAAAGATTTTGGAAGGCAGAGATGAGAAGAGGAACACTAGGCACAGTCAACATGCAGCCTATTCAAAGGTCTTAGGCATAATGTGGAGTCTTCATTTACGGAAAAGTATGTCCATCAAATTGACTGGAAAATGAAGTGAGGGATAAGAAACAAATGCAAGAATCTTTTCATTATAGATAGGTAAGGGTCATGTTGTAAAAAGTTGCAAGTACGAAGTAGAGTTTTTATTTACCCAAGAGGTAAAATGGAGCTCTGTGTAAGTAAGTGACATGTTAAAACTTTGGCTTTTGGGAGATTATTTTGGCAGCTGTGTGATAAATGGATTGAAGAGGGAAGAAATAATGTAGGACAAAAGGTCAGAGTCAAGGTGTTATTTTAGAAGCAGAAACTCAATAAAATTCTCCCAATGTTATCCTTCAAAAGACTCTCAAACAGCATCTCAAATCATATTCGGGAGAAGCAGAGTCAATAAAATGTCAGTGTGAAACATTTTTCTAGACTAAGACAACTTAGGGAGAAGGTATTTAACATTTGAATAGGAGCTATGACAGTGATACCATCTGCTTTAGGAGCTCTCAGGCCAGAAATAGCAAGAAAGTTTGTCAGAAAGAGATTAGAAATGGCTCTTTGCCATCGTTGGGTATATCTGAGGCTGATTGGAAACACTATTGCTAACACAGAATTTTGGGCTGCTGTTTCAGGGAAGAGAGCAGTGCTTGAGATCCATCATAAAGTAAAAGGGACTACATTGCAGGTACAAGAGACGGAAAGTAGTACTTGTGGTTGCAGAAGAGTAGGGGCACTTCCTGAATAAACCCTGTGTGCAAAAAAGGAGAGCACTTATCACACCTCTCCTTGGATCATACAGCCCTGATGAAGGCCAGACCTTGGAAAAACTTGCAGAATCCCAAAACTAGTTCTGATAAAAGCAGCATGAAAAAGCTTGAAGCATATGACAATGCCTCACCACCTCCAGGTGAGCAGAGCTGAAGTTTAACATAAAGTTAAAAGTTAATCAGTAAGTGAGCACAAAACAAACTACAAATTATTTGACTATAAAAAAGCTACTGGGGTGATAGGGAAGGTTAAGACACAAACTCAGAAGAAGACAACATGAAAACAGCTATAACCAAAGCCTTAAAGAAAAAATAATGGTAACTGGACACAAACACAACAGGAATTCCTAGAAGCATTCAAGAGATAAGAGTAATAGAGGAAAATTGAGAAAAGAAACTATAATGATGCAAAAAAATTATGAAAAGGAAATTAGCAGCTTGGTAGGAAACGCACAAATAATATTGAAGAAAATAACACCTTGGAAAACAGAGTTGGCCTAAAAGTAAAAACAAAACAAAACAAAACAAAACACACAAAATTTCACTAAGGAAAAGAACTCTTTAAAAAGTAGACTATGCCAAATGCAAAAGAGGTAGAAAAGTTCACTGAAAAAAATAAGTCCTTAAAAAATTAGAATTGGATACGTGGAATCTAATGTGTCCACAAGACATCAAAAAATAGTGAAAAGAGAAAAAAATAGAAGAAACTGTGAGGCAGCTCATTGGAAATATAACTTTACTAGAAAATAGGCTGAGGAAAGATAATTTTAAAGTGATTAGATTACAAAGCAATGATCACACACACACACACACACACACACACACAAAGCCTACATATCATATTTCAAGAAATTAGAAAGGAATATTTCCATGACCTCTTAGACCCAAAGAGTATAAGAGAAATTAAAGGAATTCATCAATTACCTCCTGAAAGCATTCAAAAATGAAAACTCCCTGGAATGGGACAACCAAATTCCATAACTTCCATGTCAAAAGGAAAATATCGCAAGCTGCCAGAAGAAAATGATTCAAATGTCACTGAGTCATAGTCAGGTTCATATAAGATTTAGCAGCTTCTTGAATATGATATTACAGAAAGCAAAGGATTTAAGATTATAAACAAGACTATCCTATCCTGCAAAACTGAGTACATATCCTTCAAGGGAAAATTGACATTTAATGATATAAAGGACGTTCAAGCATTCCTAATGAAAAGACCAGAGTCGAATAGAGAAACTCTTTGAAACGTAAGGATAAAGCTAAGCATGGACAGGTAGATATGAAAAAGAAATCATTGGAGAAAGAGACAGCGACAAAAACAGACAGAAGGAGCGAGACTGAAAATAAAAAGTTAGAGACAGAAAGGCCGAGTCAGAGAGAACTTAGAGGTAGAGACAAAAACAGAAAGACAGACAAAAAAAGGTGTGGAGTCAGAGACAGAAACATAAACAGAGAGGTGTCAAGAATGTCTATGAAACTGTAAATCTGTTTTCATGAAAGGATGGTACATCAAAATTGGCCCTTACCAGAAAAGTGAAAGAATTTTCAATCAAAGCTAGCCTAGGAAAGAAGAAAATACTTTCTTTTTTGGACCTATATAATACTCTATAATAATCCATTTGGAAGTGTCCAACCGATGGGTGATACGATATTTGAAACTCAGAAGAAGGAGGTTGAATATAAAGATATGGTAATCATTAGATACAAGAAGATATTTCATTCAAAGGCATTTCTAATTTCTAAAATATGTCTATAAAATAAAGGTTTTGATGACCTACTTCTTCCAGTAACTGTACAATACACTTAGTGGAGGAAATGGAAAAAGTTGGGTTTTCATTTTTCATAAACACTGTTTACCATGATAAGGATTACTACCTCCTGGTTATATATATCAATACTACACACACACACACACACACACACACACCCACACACACACACACACACACACACATCTCTTGAAATTAGCATTGCTGCAATGCCAATTTCAAATCTGTTATTGAAGTACTGCTTGACCTAACACATTAGTTTGCCAAGACCTGTTCAAAACTCCATGGCAGCGCACAATTTTTCTTCCTTTCTATTTTGGAAATATGAAGTAGCTTTTTGATATTAATTGTATTCTGATATGTTGTATTCCTTGCTTAAGCAATGACAAAGCAACCAGGTAAAAAGTAACTAGTTCAGTCAAAAGATTTCCTTAGTATTCTGCGAGTAAAAATCAAATCAAACCAAACACCCTTATTTGACTAAATAGTAGTGATTTTTTTTTCCTTAAGAAAAAATAAACAAGTAAACTTATGACACAACCAGCTGGGAGCTCATGCTTGTCCATAGAACAAAACTTTATTTCCACTTACTTCCTTCTCCATATGGTTTGAAAATTGCATAAAAATGCCACTTTGCGCCTGTTGTTTCCTTGATTTGTTTTATTCAAGGAATGAAATTAGAAACATGACAGTGAATTATGTGAACCCTTATGTGAATATTGTGCATTTGAACCAAAATATTTTGAATATGTCACCTTAAATAAAATTGGATCACACTGATGAAATTAGGAATCTACCAGAGGATACAAAAGAAGTACAAATAAATTTATGCTCCCTTAAAAATTATTTCATTTGAGAGCAAAAATTGAGCCACAGTTCACCATATTATATGAAGAATAAGTATCTGTGCAACATTCTACTTTGTTTATCCTTTCAGTAAGTTCTCTAGATTATTTATTTTTGATGGCAAAGACCTTGGTGCACTCTAGTGAAGTCGCTGTAATCCTTTGGGTTTGAAAAGACCTTGCAAGTATTAATAACAACTTTAGATAGATAACTGCAAATCAAATGCATTTTGATGAAAATTGAATTCTGAAATCACAAACAACTAGGTCACAATGATGTATAGCACACCATGCAACATGCACAGAATCATATTTCATTCTGTCAGTAACCTGGAATTTCTACAGACTTTGGAAGATATATGGAGGTATTTCTATGTGTCCACATGCAGGAGGTGTAGGAGGTATGAATTGATGGGGGGAGCGGGTGTAGATGGCAGGGAGACCTTCAAAAATGTCCTATTTTTGTAAGTTTCAAGTGTTTAAAATTAATTTGCATTATACCTAATTATATGTTGTCCGATAATCAAACAGTGTACAATATGTTGTCCGACAAAATAGGCCAACATGAGTAATCCATGATCAAAAAAGCAACAAACTGTATGACAAATGATTATATCCCCTTACATTTTGAAAAGTCATTTAGGATTTGACAGATCTGACAGTCATGAAAAACCTACTATACAAAATTGTGTTTAATAGTTTTCGAAAATGTCTTTGCCACATCCTCTCAATTGCACGGTTGTTTATCTTGCGGTACACTTATGCTATCCTGCTTTTCATCATATCTCTTCCCCTTTGACTGTCACTGTGCTTGTATCTAATCTGCTCCAAGAGCTGTACAACTGTTGTAACTTTCAAAGCTCACACTAGCACTAATACTTTTGAAATCAAAGAAGTCATTCATAGTCAAAGAACAGAAAGTCATTGTTAATTGCATTTAATATATCCTCCATTTGAAAAATAAATACAAGAAAAAAGTATTTCATAGTTTTCTTTATGAAATGAAACATATTAACTTGGATTTGGATTCATTGGTTTGCAGAGTGTTTACAATTCAATTTGGCTGACAATTGTACAACTGAACAAAATGATTTATGGATATTAAAAAGAATCTTCCAATCAAATATGTTCCCTTCAACAAGAACAGAATGAGATATTCTCTGCCAATGTTTTTATTTACAGGAAAAGTAACATATGTGCATATTCAGTATGTATTTAATAAAATGAATAATTTTGAAATGTTTCAGTTATAGTAAATAAAGTGATTGTAATCATTTCTACATGTCACCCTCATCATTTTTCCTTTTTTTAGTTACATCTGGATAATTCTGTTCAATGTATGAAATGAGAGAACTCAGAGATTCAGGGGGCTCAAGATTACTTATTTAATGAAGAATTTTCATCATGAAAAAACCTGAACTTGGAAATAAAAGATTCAGTCCGCTTACTTCTATTATTTATTAGGTATGTGATCTAGGGAGAGTCACTCTAAACTCTCTGTGTCTCAGTTTTCTCACCATTAGAGTTATGTTGGACAAAAATTCTTTAAAATCGTTTCTTGTTGTAATGGTCTAAGTCTACAAGGTACTGGTAAAATGTATTTTGTTTTAAGGTGGGAGAGTTTGTCTCTATCAATAAATATAGCGTTTATAATGGTTCCCTCTAAATACTCTTCATTCATATCAAGGTTGGGGGAGGGGAGCAGAGAGGACAAAAGCAGAGAATGCCAGTCATGGTGATACACAGCGAAGATGCTTTATGCCCTTGGACCATTAATAGTGGCATGAAGATCTAGCAAGAACTCAGAAAAATTGGCAAATCGACCTCCAGTTATTCCACTGACTAGGTTTTCATCTAGTAAGTACAATTAAACTCCTCACGATGCAAAGAAATAAATGGGATAGCATAGGTTTGCAGCCTGGTCCTATTTGAAATCAGTGTAACGATCAGCATGACAGAGAACGATGAAATGAATGACTCTCTTTCACATTCCTGGACTACAAAAAGCCACAGTATATATAAGGAAATCAGAAAAAAACTAATTTCGCATGCTGTAAATTCTTTGGTGTGATTGGCTTTAACATGAAATAGCCTCCCTCACACTTGACATTGTACTCTATTGGCCTGCTTCAGGCTATTCCATTCTATTTCTCCTTTTTGTCTCTTCTTACCCCTTAAATGTGTTTGCACTCATATCTTTTAGTCCTATGTTCTCTGCTTTGTGCTTTATACAGTCTCTCCTTGGTAATTGATCCAGTCTCACAACTTAATTGCCATTTCTATGCAGAGGACTGGGGATGACTACCTTTGTTGTTGAATTCTCTCAGTGTTGTTTAAGAAACTTCAATTTGACTATCACACTATCATCTCAAATTAAGCATGCTGAAAATGGAATTCATCATCTTCTCCCCAATTTCAATATCTGCCTGCCTTGTTTCAGTTGATTGCACCACAATTTCCTGTACTATAAGGTTCAAAATTTTAGGTTTCATTGTTTTGTTTAATTTCTCATTATCTTCCAATAGCTAATCAATTGCAGTTCTTGTTAACAAGGCATTTGTAGTTAGAAGACAAAAAAATGGCTTGGGGCAAATTTACCTGAATTCATCAATGTGTGATTGATAAAGGAGGCCAGGTGGCATGTCTCTAATTTCTTTTATGAGGAAGGGATATTGGTCAGAGAGTTCTCAATCCTTGGCAGCAAGTGGTCCTACCAGTCAGAGACATTTGAAGGAGGGGGAAAAGGTAGAGATTTCAAAATGGATCAAAAAATATAACTGGTTCTTTTTATGTATGAGATATTTGAAGGTAAGCTACATGTAGTTTCAGAGGTGCATTATTAAAAGCAGTGTTTTTAATTAATCTGTCTTTTAGGAAATTTATCAACATAAAAGCAAAAATTGTTGCAAAATATGTTAGTGAATTTCCTAGTGAAGGAAAAAAATGACTAATTTTCCGTTAAAAGTAGTGTCACATTTCCTGCATGTGATCTGAAGAAAGTGTATATATGTGTCTGGCTGTGTATACATATACACATACATGCATATACATACAGACACAGACGCACTACACACACACACATCGATACATGTAATAGTAAATAACTGGAAGCAAAGTAAATAAGTCGTTGATTAGGTGATCACTAAAGCAATTGCGATACATGAATGTAATAGAATAATACTGTGCTGACAGAAATAATGCAGGTAATGAATATGGACATGTATAGAAGTATCTGCATGAACCGATGCAGAGTTATGTAAGCAAACAAGAAAACAATATACATAATGAATACAACGGTATAATGGAAAGAACATACACATATGCCATCAGATGTGAATGTTGCAAATTATAGAGAACAAACAAACCTCCTAGGAAAATCTACGAGAAGACATCACTATACTATCTCTTTGTAGTGGGGGAAGAGCTATGAGGGTATGTTGTGTATCTTGATTTTTTGATTTATTGATCAGTTTTGCTATTTTTCTCTTTTCTTTTCCTTATTTAAAATATAATTATTTATATGGGAAGGCTTCCTGAGAGGGAAGAAGAAGGAGATGCTGGAGGAAACATATATTCCAATAAAATGCATTTTTAAAAGAAATATAACCTTAATGATCCTTTAGTTTCTTCAGTTAACTTCTTAATTCTAAAATAGTTTACCCACTTCTCATGTATACTAACCCACTGATTCACAGAAAACTATATAGAAGACAGAATGAGAGAAATCAAAATGATTTGGTACCTCTTACATTAGAGTTATGCTACTATATAATATGAAGTCCCAGAGGGAGAAGCTACAAGCTGATAGAGGTTGACTTAAAAAGAACAAAAGGTCACTCTAGTCTGGATATTTCTCCAGGGCTATTTTAAAGGTGGTTGCTCTAAAATTAGATCCATTTAACTTTGTATCTTTTCCCTGACTTGGATATAGGGCAAGGATTCCCCAGAGTCTAAAAGTGTGCTATGCTGGTATGCATAATAAACACTGGCTTGCTGACTGATTAACATTAGACTTTTGTGCATCACCTCTATCCTTTCCATAGCACTAGCTATTCACTTGTTTCATATTATATGATGGACTCTAGAAGGACTCAATCCTATGCACTTTGGCCAGGCTTATTTTCCTAAACATCTGTCAACAACCTTTATATATGCAACCATTATAATGCCGACTCATGGTTATAAAAAGGTTTACACTTTGAGAAACACTTTCTTTGACACTATTGGTTAGGTAGGGTGGACTATTCTTTTTTTCCCACCCTTCCTCCTTTTTCCCCCTCTCTTTTCCATCTTTCTTCCTTCTTTCTCTGCCTCCTTCCTTATTTCCTTCCTCCCTTCCTTTCAAGGACCTGTTCTTTCATTTGGTGTAAAGAAATCCCATGTGTTTACAGATCAGCAACTGATCTGCCACTTAGAGTCTTAGAGTATTACTTAGGCAGGAAAGATTTATGAAGAACCTACTGTGTGTCAGGCATCTTCCTAAGCACTGATCATATAAAGACAGATAAAAGACAGTCCTTGCTATTAAGGAGTTTACAATCTAATAGGAGAGATGTCACGTAAATGAGTATGTTCCAACAAGATAAATGCAAGATGAATTAGAAATAATCAAGAGAGGGAAGGCACTAGGATTAAGAGGGTTTGGGTGAGGTTTTCAATGGAAGATGGAATTTTAGCTGGAATTGGAAAGGAACAAGGCTCCTAGAAGTGGAAAAGACTTTCTCAGGGTCATACAGTTAGGGAGGGTCAAAGGGAGGACTGGAATACAGTTCTTGCTGAATGTGAGTCCAGCTCTCATACTACAAGATCATGCTTTCTCTAGTAGATAATGTGCAAAATATTTTCAAAATTCATAGATGAGGAAACTAAAGTCCAGAGAAGGTAAGGGATGCTTTGAATAATATAGGAACTGAGAAGGGATTTGATAGGAAAAACAAAGGTTTAACCGAAGTAGAGAATCAGGGAATTAGTCTTTCATGGATCTAATCAGAGAAAGGAGGCCAGAAAACAAAATACTTAATTGCACAGTATTAGTAGAGTGTGTGTATCCTCAGAGCTATTCAGCAAATCCTATTTACTTCCTCCCACTGATTCATGTCCTTAATATTCTGCCCCCCACTACCCCAGAATACATCTCTCTCTCTCTCTCTTTCTCTCTCTCTTTCTCTCTCTCTCTCTCTCTCTCTCTCTCTCTCTCTCTCTCTCTCTCTCTCTCTCTCTCTCTCTCTTCTCTCTCTCTCTCTCTCTCTCTCTCTTCTCTCTCTCTCTCTCTCTCTCTCTCTTTCTCTCTCTCTCTCTCTCTCTCTCTTTCTCTCTCTCTCTCTTTCTCTCTCTCTCTCTTTCTCTCTCTCTCTCTCTCTCTCTTTCTCTTTCTCTCTCTCTCTCTCTTCTCTCTCTCTCTCCTCATTCCTCCTTCATCAACACCCCCTCAGCACTGAGGTTTCAATCAGAGAAAGAACTTTCAAAAAAAAAAAAACTCATTAGCCCTCTCTCTCTTCTCTTGAGATGATTCCCCTCCCGATTGCTTCTTCTAAATGACATTACCAGTAGGTCTAAGCAGACTGACAAACTTCTGTGATTGATAACATTTATAGAGATAACAGTAAACAAAGAAAGGTAAACAGATTTTCCAAGAAGGAACTGTTGACTTTACAGGAATGAACTCTCTTCATGGAAGTTCAAGAGGAGACAACCATGTGTCCATTTGTAGTGTGTTCCAGCTAAATTTCTACCATAATACTTGGCATACGTAATCAGCAAAAGCAGTCTTGTTTCTGCTCTTTCCCCCATCTGAATGGGAATTTTATCTCCCCATATTTCTATTAGACCAGGACCATCTGGCTTTTTGAGCTCTTTTTCTCCAGACCCTTATGTTCTTCTATGTGCTTTATTCATTAGGAGCAAAGTTATGGCTTTCTTCTAGCTAGCTTTAAAAAAGGCAACTTTTGTCCCTAGACTTACCAATTGAATTCCAATCTAATTAAGGCATGCTTATTTATTCACACCACCCCTAAATGTGCAAGCTAGAGAGCTACATAGGTCTGTGAGCAATTATAAATAAACAATTCACATGGCCAAGTTCTTATTATCACCTGACTGTACAAACACGGCATATAATCTGACTGTTTGAGGTTAGACAGGGGATCCTACTATATCTAGAACCATTTTTTGGCCTTTAATTTTTTTTTTTTTTAATTTTTTTATTTTTTTAATGTTTAACAATCACTGCCATACAATTGCGATTTTATCCCTCCCCACCCACCCCCCACTACCTCCCTCCCTCCCCACGACTGCATACAATTCTGTATAGATTCTACATATACTTTCCTATTGAGTATATTTTCACTATAGTCATGCTATGTAGTCAGACTAAGATAAATGAAAGAATCCGTATAACAAATCAGAACATGATACACAAAAAGATACACATACACAAACATGATCTGCTACATTATGTGAGTGACTTCCATATTTCTCTCTCTGAGTGTGGAAGGCATTTTGCCTTGAGGTCCACCATTGGGATTTTTTTTTTTTTTCAGAAGTTCTTGTGTTATTACAAAAATCTAAGTCTACCAGAAAAAGCTCTCACACACTGTGGTTGTTGCTGTGCATAAAGTTCTCCTGCTTCTGCTCCTTTCACTCAGCATCAGGTCATATAAGTCCTTCCAGGCCTCTCTGAAGTCTTCTTGTTCATCATTTCTTATGGCACAATAGTACTCCATTACATTCATATACCATAATTTATTCAGCCATTCCCCAATTGATGGACATCCCCTTGACTTCCAGTTTTTGGCAACTACATAGAGTGCTGCTATAAATATTTTTGTACATGTGGGACCCTTTCCCATTTTTATGATCTCTTGGGGATATAGTCCTAGTAGCGATATTGCTGGGTCAAAGGGTATGCACATTTTTGTAGCCCTTTGGGCATAGTTCCAAATTGCTCTCCAGAATGGTTGGATGCGCTCACAGCTCCACCAACAATGAATTAGTGTTCCAACTCTCCCACATCCTCTCCAGCATTTATCATTTTCTTGTTCTGTCATGTTTGCCAATCTTATAGGTGTGATGTGGTACCTCAGAGTTGTTTTGATTTGCATCTCTCTAACCAATAGTGATTTAGAGCATTTTTTCATATGATTATAGATAGCTTTAATTTCTTCCTCTGAAAATTGCCTGTTCATATCCTTTGACCATTTATCAATTGGGGAATGACTTGTATGATTATACATTTGGGTCAGTTCTCTATATATTCTAGAAATGAGGCCTTTATCCCCGAGCTTAGCTGTAAAAATTTTTTCCCAATTTACTACATCCCTCCGGATTTTGGTTGCATTGGGTTTGGTTGTGCAAAAACTTCTCAGTTTAATGTACTCAAAGTTATCCATTTTGCATTTCATAATGCATTCTATCTCTCCTTTAGTAAAGAATTCTTCCCTTCTCCATAGATCTGATAAATACACTATTCCTTGCTTCTCCAGTTTATTCATGGTATCAATCTTTATACCTAAATCATGTACCCATTTGGACTTTATTCTTGTGTACGGTGTCAGGTATGGGTCTATGCCTAATTTCCGCCACACTGTTATCCAGTTTTCCCAGCAATTTTTGTCAAACAATGAGTTCTTATCCCAGAAGCTGGGGTCCTTGGGTTTATCAAACAGAAGGTTGCTATATTCCTTGCCTACTGCATCTTGAGTGCCAAGTCTATTCCACTTGTCTACCTCTCTGTTTCTTAGCCAATACCAAGTGGTTTTGATAATTGCTGCTTTATAGTACAGTTTAAGGTCTGGTAGCGCTAGGCCACCTTCCCAAGCATTTCTTTTCATTAGTCCCTTTGATATTCTGGACCTTTTGTTTTTCCAAATGAATTTTGATATTATTTTATCCAGCTCTAGAAAGTAATTGTCTGATAGTTTAATTGGTATGGCACTAAATAAGTATATTAATTTGGGTAGAATTGTCATTTTTATTATATTAGCACGGCCTACCCATGAGCAACTAATGTTTTTCCACTTACTTAAATCTGACTTTATTTGTGCAAAAAGTGTCTTGTAATTGTGTTCATATAGTCCCTGGGTTTGTTTTGGCAGGTAGACTCCTAAGTATTTTATACTGTCTACCCTAACTTGAAATGGGATTTCTCTTTCTATCTCTTGCTGTTGAACTTTGTTGCTAATATATAGGAATGCAGAGGATTTGTGTGGGTTTATTTTGTACCCTGCAACTTTGCCAAAGTTGTTTATTAATTCAAGTAATTTTTTACTTGAATCTCTGGGATTCTCTAGGTAAATCATCATATCATCTGCAAAGAGTGATAACTTAGTTTCTTCTTTGGCTATTCTAATTCCTTGAATATCTTTATCTTGTCTAATTGCTACAGCTAACATTTCTAGTACCATATTGAATAATAGTGGTGATAATGGACAACCTTGTTTCACCCCTGATCTTATTGGGAATGCATCTAGCTTATCCCCATTGCATATAATGCTTGCTGAATGTTTTAGATAGATACTGCTTATTATTTTATGGAAAGTTCCCTTTATTCCTACGTTCTCCAATGTTTTTAGTAGGAATGGATGTTGTATTTTGTCAAAAGCTTTTTCTGCATCTATTGAGATAATCATGTGGTTTTTGTTAGCTTTGTTGTTGATGTGATCGATAATGCTAATAGTTTTCCTAATATTGAACCAGCCCTGTAGTCCTGGTATGAATCCTACCTGATCATAATGTATTAATCTCGTGATAAGATGCTGTATTCGTTTTGCTAAAATCTTATTTAAGATTTTTGCATCTATATTCATTAGGGAAATTGGTCTATAATTTTCTTTCTCTGTTTTGTCTCTTCCTGGTTTGGGTATCAAAACCATATTTGTATCATAGAAAGAATTTGGGAGGACTCCTTCTTCCCCAATTTTCAAGAATAGTGTATGTAGTATTGGAATTAACTGTTCTTTAAATGTTTGATAGAATTCACTTGTGAATCCATCTGGCCCTGGAGATTTTTTCCTAGGGAGTTCATTGATGGCTTGTTCAATTTCTTTTTCTGAGATGGGGTTGTTTAAGTATTCAACTTCCTCTTCTGTTAATCTGGGCAATTTGTATTTTTTAAAATATTCATCCATCTCGTTTAGATTGTCGAATTTGTGGGCATAAAGTTGGGCAAAGTAGTTTCTAATTATTGTTTTAATTTCCTCCTCATTGGAGGTGAGTTCACCCCTTTCATTTTTAATGTTAGTAATTTGGTTTTCTTCTTTCTTTTTTTTGATCAGATTAACCAAAGTTTTATCAATTTTTTTAGTTTTTTCATAAAACCAACTATTGGTTTTATTTATTAATTCAATAGTTTTCTTTATTTCAATTTTATTAATCTCTCCTTTGGTTTTCAGTATTTCTAATTTGGTATTTACTTGGGGATTTTCAATTTGTTCTTTTTCTAGCTTTTTCAACTGCAAGCCTAAGTCATTGATCTCCTCTTTCTCTATTTTATTTATGTAAGCATTCAGAGATATAAAACTTCCCCTAATAACTGCTTTTGCAGTGTCCCATAAGCTTTGGTATGCTGTCTCACTATTGTCATTCTCTTGAATGAAGTTGTTGATTGTTTCTATGATTTCTTCTTTAACCCAATCCTTCTTTAGAATTAGATTATTTAGTTTCCAATTGATTTTTGGTTTCTCTTTCCATGGCCTTTTATTACATGTAATTTTTAATGCATTATGATCTGAAAAGGATGCATTGATTATCTCTACCTTTCTGCACTGGATTGTGAGATTTTTATGTCCTAGTACATGGTCAATTTTTGTAAATGTTCCATGTACCGCTGAGAAAAAGGTATATTCCTTTCTATTCCCATTTAATTTTCTCCAAAGATCTATCATATCTACCTTATCCAGAGTTTTATTTACCTCCTTAACCTCTTTCTTGTTTATTTTAAGGTTGGATTTATCTAGTTCAGAGAGGGGGAGGTTGAGGTCCCCCACTAGTATAGTTTTGCTATCAATTTCTTCCTTCAACTCCCCCAACCTCTCCTCTAAGAATCTGGATGCTATACCACTTGGAGCATACATGTTTAGTAATGATATTGCTTCATTGTCTATGGTGCCTTTTAGCAGGATATAGTTTCCATCCTTATCCCTTTTGATTAGATCTATTTCTGCTTTCGCTTTGTCTGAGATTAGGATTGCTACTCCTGCCTTTCTTACATGAGCTGAAGCACAATATATTCTGCTCCATCCTTTGACCTTTATCCTATGTGTATCCCCCCGTTTCAAATGTGTTTCTTGTAAGCAGCATATTGTTCGATTATGGCTTTTAATCCATTCTGCTATCCGTCTCCGTTTTATGGGAGAGTTCATCCCATTCACATTCACAGTTATGATTACAATCTGTGTATTTCCCTCCACCCTCTTTCCCACCATTTGTGCTTTTAACTCTCCCGTCTCCCTTCCCCTCCTCAATAGTATTCACTTTTCTCCCCCTCCTCCTGCAGCCTTCCCCTCCTTCTTTTAGCCCCCCTCCCTTTTAGTCCCCTTTACTCTTATTGCTTCTTTCCTCCCTTTTAGCCACCCTCCCCTTTCTTCCCCCTTCCCCTCCTACTACCTATAGAGCTAGTTAGGCTTATCTACTTAAGATTATTGTTCCCTCCTTTGAACAAATCAGATGAGAGTACCTCTCAAACAATGCTCATCTCCCTCCCCTCCTTTCCTCTACTATAGTTTTGTACTTCTTCCTGTGATATAATTTGCCATTTTCTGCTTCCCCCTTTCCACACCTCCTATTACATTCCCTTCTCATACTTAAATCATATTTTTGCCATGACATCATTTACTTTATGCCCGTTCCCTCTACATATATCCCTTTTATCATAATAGCTGCACAGTTCTCAAGATTACCAGGTATCATCTTCCCTTACAGGGAGGTAAACAGATTGCCCTAATTGAGTTGCAAGTTTTTGTTTTTGTTTTTTCCCCTCTGTTTACCTTTTTATGATTCTCTGGAGACCTGCATTTGAAGATCAAATTGTCTATTGAGTTCTGGTGTTTTGGTCAGGAAGCTCTGGAAATCCTTTATTTCGTTGAATGACTTTCTCCTTGCCTGAAATGTTATGCTGAACTTTGCTGGGTAGTTGATCCTCGGTTGGAGTCCCAACTCCTTTGCCTTACGGAATATTGGGTTCCAATTCTTTCGATCTTTTAATGTAGAAGCTGCAAGGTCCTGTGTGATCCTGACTGTGTGACCTTGATATTTAAATTGTTTCTTTCTGGCTGCTTGTAGTATTTTCTCCTTCACTTGATAGCTCTGGAATTTGGCAACTATATTTCTTGGGGTTTTGAGTTTGGGATCCCTTTCCGGTGGGGAACGGTGGATTCTTTCGATGACTATTTTGCCCTCTGAGTCTAGTACTTCTGGGCAGTTTTCCTTGATGATTTCCTGGAAGATATTGTCCAGACTCTTTTCTTCATCATGGGTTTCTGGCAGGCCAATAATTCTTAGATTTTCTCTCCTGGATCTATTTTCCAGGTCAGTTGTTTTTCCAATTAAATATTTTAGATTTTCTTCTATCTTTTCGTTCTTTAGATTTTGTTTGACTGATTCTTGTTGCCTCATTGAGTCATTAGTTTCTACTTGCCCAATTCTAATCTTGATCGTATTGTTTTCTTCAGTTAGCTTTCGCATCTCCTTTTCCATCTGGCCAATTTTTCCCTTTAAGGAGCTATTTTCTCCATTTAATTTTTGTACTTCTTTTTCCATTCGACCAATTTTCCCAGTTAGGTTTTGGGTTTCCTTTTCCATCTGATCAATTTTCCCTATTAGGTTTTGAGTTTCCTTTTCCGTTTGATTAACTCTTCCTTTTAGGGAATTATTCTCTCCAGTTAATTTTTGAACTTCCTTTTCCATTTCTTCAATTTTCTTTTTCAGATTGATGTTCTCATCAGTGAATTCTTTTTTTATGGTTTTAAAATCATTGGCCAGTTTTTCTTTTATATCCTTCTTCAGACGTTCCAGGTAATCTAGTTGTGCTTGCGAGAAATTCATAGTCCCATCTGAGGTTTCAGATGGAAGTACAGTCTCAGCTCTGACCTCTTTGGTGTTTGTGTTTTGGTCCTTATCCCCATAGAAAGATTCTATGGTTTTTTCACTTTTTGTCTGCTTTTTCCGATTCATGATGTTGGCTGAGTGTTGTAGCTTTTGGTTCTTTCAGTCAGAAGATACATATCTTTTAAGTTGAGTTGATGTTTGTCTAGGCTAAAAGCAGGCTTTTTTTTTTTTTTTGTTTGTTTCCCAGATCAACCCTGGGTTTAGCTTGATAGGTGTGTGGGAGGTGTGGTCTGGTCTCAGGCTATCTCCTCAGCTGGCCTGAGGCAAAGGCAAGGTCCAGGGGGATGGTGATCCCAGCTTCCCTATTGTCTTCCCTTTTCCCCTGGAGGGCTGGGGCACGCCTAGAGGCTAATGCGTGTTCCCGCCCCTCCTGGGGCTCGTCTCCCTGGCTGAGGCTTGCTTGGGTCTCAGTGCGAATTTTTCTCTGCCCTGGGTCGTCTGTCCCTCCAGATAGCCTCCACCACGGTAGGAAGAATCCCCCTTTGCCACCTCTCCAGCCTCTGGTGTTATGAGACCACCCGCCCCCTTCTGCTGTTCCTGCTGATCCAGGATCAATCTGGGGAAGAATTTTATGGTTCCCTCAGGGTCATCAGGGGGGAGGAGAGAGCACTTACTGATCACTCTGCCATCCCAGTTCCTGGAAGTTCAAGTAGTGACCCACCGAAGTCCGTCTTCAGGCTGAAGATTTCAAGGACTGCTGCGCTGATGTCTGGCACTCAGCGGCTCTCACCGGCTCGGCCTGGCTTATCTCCTGCTCCGCTGGTCTTGCCCGCCACTCTCGGGCTCCTCTGGTCCCCTCCGCCCTGCCGTGCCGACCGCGCTGCGCTGTGCGCCGGGGTCTTACCCCCGCGGAACAGATCCCTCCCGTGGACCTTCCAGTCCAGCCTGGGCTCCGAATCTGTCAAAGTCCGTCTCCCACTGGATTCTACACCTCCAAAGTCTGGTCAGACTCTCCCCCCAGATATATCCAGAGGGGTTTTTCCAGGAGCTTAGGTGAGTCGTTGCTTTCACTCCGCCATCTTGGCTCCGCCCCCTCTTGGCCTTTAATTTTTGTAAAAGATCCAATTTGTATAAGATTTAGAAATATTTTAATTCCATCGATCTTATAATATAATTCTTTGATGAATACCACCATGGATTTGTGATGTCAGTGATATGGACAATGATTTCATTGATTCAGATAATAACATGTCCATACCAGCTCCTATGTAACTCTTACCAATGCCTTCTCCTACTCCTCCCAAAGTGGCTTACCAAAACTTTAAAGGATTTTTTTTTTATTTCTCTGATGACTACAGTAATTCTCAATGTAATATGCAGATTCTCCAATGACTACTTCCATCCTTGTGCTATATATTACATATAATTACATATGTTACATATTTCTCTGAAAATACCTTCTATGAAGGTTGTCATAAGCAGCATCTTATTTTTAACACTTGGCTGTCTTTTCATACCCACCAAATGCCCTTTGGTTGAGTCCAAATTGAAGTGAGATTCCATTATAGATGGTGAGGTTTCCCAGATGATACTATATTCCAATGACACTCTGCTGACTGCACTAAGACCCTAAACACTGAAGAGCTCTTTATATATAATATACAGTCAATCAAAAGAATTCAGCCTATCCATTAAGTGGGGAGAGGGGGGAAAAGCAGAAAAAAAAAAGATGGAGGAAGAAAGTAAAATGAGGTTGGACAGATAACCCATTGAATTTATTCATCCGTAAATATAACTTGGATAGATGTTATGTTTGGGCAAAGACCTGTGCCCAAAGTCAAACTGGAGGAAGAATGCAGTACAGATGATATTTTAGAATTTCCGGTCTTTTTAGCGATCCCACGTTTGTCACTATAGGAGAGGCACTTCTTTTCCATATTGATTTACCAACCATATTATATATCTGGGAATGCTGTATTATCATAACTTCCCAAGAAGCAACATTAAGGGAGAAAAAAGCTACCACAAATGGTGACACAGTGGATAGGATGTTGGACATGGAGTCTTGGATCATTGTATTACTGAGAAGAGAGAAGCCAATCATAGTTGACCATCTCACAATGTTACTGTGTACTGGTTCTACTCACAAAACCTATCTCAAAGATATTCTCTATCCTGACAAACCCCATAGAGTTGTAGCTTGCATATATGGTGAATATGAAATCACCTGATATGTAGATTACCATGACAGTTCACTGCTCTCAGTTCCTGTATCTAGCCTATTTACTCTTTCAAAGTATCATATTCCAAGAATAATTTTCTATTAGATTCACTTCAATTATATAATTGCTCTGTAGCCAACAGTCTATTTTTGCAATGTTCCTTATTTATTAAATACCATTTGTACATTACTGTTTTTATAGCCCCACATCTACAGTATTTCAGTTGCTGGAGTTTCTTACCATGAGCAAAGCTGTTCTTTTCCAGTTTAGTTGATCATTTGCCACTACCATAGAGGAAAAAAAACACAACTGGAAATATAAAAATGATTTTCATTATCACCTTGTAATAGGGCAGATACTGTAATGAACTGCAGTTTTTTTTTTTTTTAATTTATACTACATACCAGTTACCGCTGAACTACTGACACACAGCTGGCAGTCACTGAAACATCTGTTGTTGTAAGAAGGAAGCATCTTTTTGAGATCTTAATTTGTCTGTACCCAGGGGACAATTGAAATTGATCCAACAATAACATTAAAAACATTATAATTGTTCTGTACTGCTTTAGGGCTAATAACACAGTTGCCAATTACAATGCTTTGCTTAGTGCTGACACTTTGTTTAAAAAAATCTTCTGAAGACAAACAGTATGATGCAGAGTAGAGTCAATTTTTGAGAGAACCGAATGCTCGGGGTGTTATAAGTGAGTCAGACCCCACACGATAAATGTGTGATAACCTGTAATCTCTATCATTGAAGAAAATTGGAAAAGTTAAAACTCTTAGGACTCCTCAAGGAGGAAGCATCAAAAGTCTCAACAACATGTAGAAAATAATTGAAATTCACAATTAAATATCTCTCAGGATCATTGGTTCATGGATTTAAAGCTAGAAGGGATCTTAGAAGTCTATAGTACAAACTAATGATTTTTTTTTCTTTTTGTTTCCAGATGTGTGCAGTAATTTCAGTGGTATCAGCAACTCCCACTTAGAAAACTTTCTCTGCTAATTTAGATCAAATTGTACTCTACATTGTTTAATTGTCTGAGGCACAGGGAGGTTAAAAGACTTCCATAGAGTTATACAGTTGTTTTGAGAAACATTTGACATTCAAATACAGTTCATTTTGACATTGAAATTACTTCTTTATGCTTTGTGCCTCTTTATCTTCATAGTAAAAACAAAGAAACTGAGGACCAGAGTGGTTAAATAAATGGCCCAAAGTAACAGAGTATCTAAATGACTGAGATCGTATTTATTCCCAGGTTTCTTGACAGTAAATTCATTGTTATTTTCATTATAAGTTTTTAAAAGTGTTTTCCCCACAATTATCTAGTAAGATTATGTGGTGAAATTATTTATCTTTACTTTACAAATGAGAAAATTGATGTTTGGTAACTTATCCATAATTACATACATATCAGAATGGTAATACACATTTCAATCTTCTTTATACAAAACTATTATTATCTCCATTACAAAATGTTATTTCTGGGAACTCCTCTGATAACTCAAAAATCTGCTTAGATAACTTCAGATGATCTTTGACATCAAGACACCACCACTAATCATGTATCTTCTCTCAATCCCTGTATCTAGACTCTTCATTCTTTCAAAGTATCCTACTCCAAGTATAATTTTCTATTAGATTAACTTAATCATATAACTTCTCTGCTCTGTAGCCAACAGCCTAGTTTTGCAATGCGCCATATATATTATGGACCATTTATGCATTACTGCTTTATAGCCCCAAATCTACAATATTTCAGTTGTTAAAGTTTCTAGCCATGAGCAAAACTGTTCTTTTGCAGTTTAGTTAATCACTTGCCACTGTCATAGACGTTTCATCTCCATGTGTCTGCACATACCCACATTATATCTCCACTTCATGGAGCTTTAACTTGGAATTGTACCACAGAGGGCTTTCATTTTCCTTGGGTTCCATGATCCTTATAGATGAGTGAATGAGAGAGGAAGGAAGGAAAGAAGGAAAATCTATTAAACATTTTCAATATTTAGGCATTGGATTTGATGCTATATGCTAGGGATAAAAAGGCAAATGTGAATGTACCTTCTCCATAAACTTACCTTCTGCTTGGAGTATATAAACATATAGGAAAGTGGTGGCCAGGGAAGAATGATTGACTGAAGAGTGCCACAGTGATGGTAAGTGTAGCAAAGGCAAATTGATTCTTACTTTCTAGTAGCAATGGTAGCCTTTTCTAATAGGAATGGCAATATTTACTGATTTCATCTCCCTCTATAAGAGGTAACCTTTTAATGGTCACACTATTTCTATTAAGAATTACTTAATAATTCAATATTCTTCTTTTGTTGTTTTATCTTGAGAAGATCATTTCTTCCTAGAGTTTTCAGTAAACTTGGAGATCTGTGTCTGATGTCTATGCCTACCTGGCCACCTGGGTAAGTATAAGTGGTTCAATAGGAACGACAAAACAAACAAACAAATAAAAAAACAAATCCCCTTCCCCTCCAATGTTATTCTTCCATACAATGTTAGAATCAACACTGAAGAACAAAGTCTAACAAAATTTGACTAGTGCAAAGCTTTGGTCTTTTGCAATAAATTTCTTCTAAGTGAATTAATTTACATTGAATTTTAATGGATTGATGGTGGCATTTTCCATAATGAGAGTAAACTCCCACTTCATAGAAGAAGCAAAATTATTCATAGTCATTTACAATTTCCTTAGAGATCCATCTACCAATATATGTTTTTCATTTTTATATAGGAAACAAAGATTTATCAAAACTCAAATTTAACAAAGATACAAAAAAAATACAATGTGTAAAAGCTAGATGAGTTTCCTTATTTTATAGGTGAATAGCATGTCTTTCTAATAAGAATCTTTTCTATGTTGGAATCTAGGGTATGCAAAGGCATGTTGACAATTTATATTGTTTTTTTGGTGTGTCTGACATTTGATACATAAAAAGATGCAAATGAAGGACCAAATAGAATTCTGATAATGTGAAGTTTCAATTAATTGATGTTTGATAAATACTCTTGTATCTCATTAGATATAACCGCAGTGAAAGACATCAACAAAATGCATCCATTTAGGGCAGATGGAAGAGCTTTTCAATCATGTTTTAACAAATAACATCTCCTCTTAAATGTTCCAGCTCCTCATTCAATATGTGCCATCACTGTCAACCACTGCTGTGCTTTTTATTGAAGAGCAGCGTGTGGGCTGTGGGCTGTGGGCAATGAGAGTGACACAATGGCAATGCACAATGTTTTCCTAGAAGCAATGAAAGAACTGTGTATTTATAGGAAGTGAATTTATATGAAATAAAACATCTCTGGAATAAGTCCTTGAACAAAATTTAGTGACTGAAATCATGGTTGTTAATAAATATAGATGCATGCTTGGTTCCATAAGATCAGAGTGTTCTAGCCAATTGAGATAACCTCAGGAAGATTTTTTTCTGGAGTTTGCTAGGAAGGAAAGGGTTGTTCAAGAACAGTGTTATGCAGCTTCTGAGTGTCTAACAGAACATTAAATGAGACAGCTGAAGTTTGGACTGAAGGCAAGAGTAAGAAATTTCAGGGGAGAGAAATATTATATGTGAAGATAAGGAAAATACAAGTAATTTTACTGAACCAGGAAGAGTACAATGGTCCAAAGCCTCGCATTAAATTAGGCAATGACGTCTACCAGTTCTGAAAGAAACAGTTCAACTATTAGAACATAAGTACTGGAAGATGTGAGTACCACCCCCAGAAAGAATATTTCTAGTTTGAGTAAGGCATTCAAAGCCTATTTTCTTTGGGAAAGAAATTTTGATTCTATGATAAAATATATATCCTATACAGATGAGAACTGGTTAAATGGATGTATATTGGGGCCCAAACTGATAGGAACTTTTCAATGATAAAATCAGTATAAAATGTACTATATTCACTTGGATATATTTTATAATAAAGATGAAAGGTTTATAAGAATTCGACTTCTTCTTAAAGATTTGCCTGTGTCAATATGGATTTATTTTTTCTGGCATCCTAGATGGAATTCACTTCTCAGACCTATTGGGTATGTCGTCTTTCCTGCTGGACCACCCTTTTCTAGCAGGTATAGAAATAATTATTGTCTTGAAGTAACAACAATAAATGAACTTCATTGTCCCTGGTATCTGAAACCGGCTCCCATCTGGTATCAGTAAAAATATGTGATTAATAGTATTTTCCCCCACTGTTTTTGAAGACTATTTTTTAGACAGAAGTTATTATCTGTAACTTGCTGCCAATAGTGTCTCTAGAGTTAATCAGTATTTTTATTTTAGACTAAAAGGTGAGTAATTTGGGAGGAAGTGAGCACTTCCACTTAGAATTCAGTATAGAAAAGAAACCTCAATATGATCTCATATGTATCATCATTTATGGGAGAAAGATTTCAGAGAGTTCAGAGAAGTGAGGAAAGATATACTAACCTCATTTTCTCTAGGGAAAATCAAGTCAAGAGTTCTGGATAGAGTGACAGATGTAATCCCCACCCCAGTTCAAATCTGACCTCGGATACTTCCTAGCTGTGCAACCCTGGGCATGTTACTTTATCATTTTTGGCCTCAGTTTCCTCATCTGTAAAATTAGCGAGAGAAGGAAATAGCAGAGCACTTCAGTATTTATGCCAAGAATATCCCACGTAGGGTCATGAAGAACTAGACACAATTGAGAAACAACAGAATCACCTTTGGATAATGTTTTTCTTTTTGTTTTTCCTGAATCAGTCTTTTCACATATCTCTTATAGTTGTAGTTCTTAATTGCATTTAAATCATAGATTACATTAAAATATAAGAAAATTGTGTAACTATCAAAATGTTTTTACTGTCCTAAAGCCTAAATGATTTTCCCATTAAAGAGGATTGTTAGGTCAAATAACATAAATATAGCACGTCATAATTCTTATAGAATACTACAAGTTTGTACCATAGATATTTAAACAATTTATAATGCCACTAACATTGTGTAAATAAAATTATATCTGTACTATATCAATAGTATTAAGTTTTATCATTTTTGTTTATTATTATCCCCATTATATAGAGAGACAAGATGGAGAGAGAGACAGAGACACAGAGAGACAGAGACAGAGACAGAGAGACACAGAGAGACAGAGAGAGACAGAGAGGGGGGGGTATATATGTAGATATATACACATACTACACATTTTTTTAATTTCCCAGAAATTTAAATGAAGATCCCAATCCTATAGCATAGCACCTTGACATTTTTCCTAAAGAACTTTCCCAGTCTTTTGTATTCCTCTTTTGATGAATCTTCTTTGCATACCTTTTAGAAATTTAAGTTGATTGATGAGCTTCTTAATCTCTTTTAGAGTTCTATAAATCCAATAGTGATTATGCTCTTTCTCCTTTTACCCTTCATTATTTTACCCTTCAACATTATGTTAAGATTTCCTTCTGTCTCCCTCCTCCTCAACTTCTTTTCTTTCCTTTTTTCTTTTCCTTTTTTAAAAATTTCTTTCAATAAAATGCATATTTTTAAATTTTGTTGTTTTATTGGAATGGATTATTTCCTTTACATAATTTGAATATTGAGGGATGTTCCTTGAATACTTTTACCTTCTTTAAAGGAAGGAGACTCACTTTCCCCCCTCCTATATAACAGGTGTTCGAGTGACCATGGCAGAAATGCAAACATCACACCATGTATTCACTGATAAATTCTCTCTATCCCTCTTACTTGGCAGAAATGAGATCTTTAATTCTTTTTTCTTTCTTGCTAGTCATACTCATAGAGAACTGCTATAGGCAAACTGCTGGGGAAAGAAGAATGAACCTATTGTTTTGTTATTTTCCTTTTCATCTTGGAAAATAGCTTTCTTAAAACCTCATTATCAATCCCTGACCTTTTAGCATCTTCTCAGATCCTTTAGAGGTACATTCCACTTCATCTTTTCCTTCATCTTCATAATTTCTTGAACACCCTTAGATCATAGAATATAGAATACTACAAGTCGGTACCAAAATAACACCCTTATTGTCTCATTAATATTCTTCTATCCTCCGATATTCTCCTCTAATTCTTTTATTTCTGCTTTTCCTTCTTAGGACCATTTGCTTTCTGTTTGCCTTCTTCTAGAATCTTTACCTGTCAGTTTTATATTTTTCTATTAACCTTATACTTCAGCTTAATTCCTTTCACTTTCAACTTCATCTTGTCCCTAAATTCAGTCTCTAGCATTTTTTCACAATTCTATAAACCTCCAAATCTTCGGCAAAACACCTCCTCCTCCTGAGGCAAATAGGATCAAGTAACTTGCCCAGGGTCAGAAAGTACTAAGTGTCTGAGGCCAGATTTTAATGCAAAAAGATGATTTTTCCTGAACCCAGGACTGTCACTCTATCTATTACACCAGTCTTTAAAATCCTCCTGAAACATGTTTACAGATCCATTGTTTTGGAATGCCAAATTAGGTCTGGATGGGGATTGGGGAAATGTTGGACATAAATTTAACAACATGAGGGCATTGGGTATTTGAGAGGTATAAGAAAATGAAGACAATGTGAGGGAATAGAGCATCTTGTGGATTGGGAGGGACATGTTGGATGTGAAGTGAAAGACATTTGGCTAGCAAGAATTCATAATGAAAAGATGGGTCCTTTACAAAAGTGACACCCACAATTGACAGGGAGATCAAATAGGAAGTAGAAAGTCCCTAAGGAAGAAAAGGAATTTTGTAATTTTGCCAGAGTCCAAGTCAGTTGTTCTTAAATTGTCAAATCTATGCTTTTATCTATGTTTATAATACCTGAAATTTTGTCAATTAGTGATGCATTTTGTTTAACTAGCAAACATTCCTCAGAAAACTAAGGTGGGTAGGGATGGAAGTTTATACATTTTACTATTAGAGGAGTAATTTGATGTAACTGATCTATATTTAAAGAATGAGTGGTTTGAGCATGGAAATTAATCCTTCTCTTAAATCAAACCCATGAGGAGAGAAGAGATAGTGAAAAGGCACCATTATAGAGTACTATAAGTAGCTCTGACACTTCCTTCTCCTAAGAAATAGAAAAGGCCTTGGGGAGGATTCTGGGAAGATGGCAGAGTAGGTTAGAAAAATTTCAGCTCTCCAAATTTCCTCTGCAGAAAAAGATTGAACATTGCCTCTGAGGGAATGTAGAGCAACGGAAATAAACAAAAGACAGGGTAAAACAGTTGTTCTCCTAAGACAACTGAAGAAGGCTGCAGTAAACCCTGACCTCCAGGAGCTGATGTCAAGCCTGAATGAAGTACAAACACCTTCAGACCAGCTCTGCAGAATCTATAAGCAATAAGCTCTGGGGGCAGCTGGGTTGGGAGGCAACCTCAGTCTTAGAAACTTTCTTCTCTTGGAGAGAATAGGTAGAGTCTGACAGCTAAGGAGGAGAAGACTGAAGGACTTTCCACGATTGAGGGACTCCAAACACTGTTGTGCTTATCAGACAATGCAGGGAGGAGGAGCTAATGCCCACCTGGTGAAAGCAATAACAGAGGGGTAGGGATCCTGCTCTCTGTGGGCACTTGCAAGAGAGCAGAGTCCCTGGTTTCAGTTCCAGAGAAGAGAGGACAGCTATAGTTTAAATGACCAGAGAAAACAAAGGAGGTAAGATCATTTAGGGGAGAACATGACCTGGGTCTCTAACCTTTGTTTAGAAGTGGAAAGCAGAGTCCAAGGTTGAACCCTGGGACAGACCTCAGAAAATACTAGTAAGGACCTGAGGCTTGGGATACTCTCTCCATACCTCAGGAATAGAACTTGATCATAGAAAAAATAAAATAAAACAATGAATGAATGAATTGATGGATGAATCAATGAATGAACAAGCAAAAGCTAGATAGCTGCTATGGGGATAGAGAAGATTTCAGTGTATATTCAGAGCACGATAATGGAGACAAAAAAAGGCTCCTGATCATTTTTCAATGAGAAACATGCCAGGTCCAGAAATATTACTTACAAGAGTCTAAAAGGGGCTTTACCAATGAAATAAGAGAGAACCAGGAAATATCAGAAAAAAAAAATAAGGGTGCTCCAAGAAAATCAAGAAAATTATGAAAAGAAAGTGAACCAATTTGAAATAGAGAACCAAAAACTTAAGGAAGAAAATAATTCCTTGAAAATTAGAATAGGGCAAAGAGAAGCTAATGATATTCTAAGACACAAAGAAATAACAAAACAAAAATCAAAAGAATGGAAAAAATGGAAGAAAACATGAAACATCTCATCAGAAAAGTAACTGATCTGGAGAACAGATCAAGGAGAAATAATATAAGAATACTCAAATTGTCTGAAAATTATAATTAAAAAAATTTATTGCAACATTGCAAGAAATTATGAAGCGATGTTGTCCTGAAATTCTAGAACAAGAAGTAAAAGAAGAAATAGAAAAAAAATCCACTGCTCACCACCTGAAAGAGAACCCAAGAGGAAAACTTACAGGTATATCACAGTCAAATTTCAAAGCTCTCAGGTTAAGGAGAAAATATTGGAACCAACAAGAAAAAAATAACAATTTAAATATTATGGAGCTGCAGAAAGGATTGCATAAGACCAGCAGTTACTACAATGAAGGACCTTAGGTCTTGGAATATGGCATTTTTCAGAGAAAAAGAACTAAGGTTATGACCTAGGGTAACTTACCCAACAAAGTTAAGTATAATTGTGAATGAAAAGATAAAATGGACATTTAATGAACTGAAAGACTTTCAGGTATTTGTGACAAAAAACAGCAAAAATTAAGGGAAAATTCAACACATAACATCCAGGAGAAATATAAAGTAAACATTAAAGATCAATTATAAGGTACTCAATAAGGTCAAATCATTTACTTCTTATATATGAATATATTATCAGTTCTATTATAACTCTCATTTTTTATTTGGATTGTTTGACAGAAAGGCTTGGGCTGATGGAGTGATTCTAAAAAAAATAAAACTTTAGGGAGATATAAAAATGAGCCATCATCTTATACAAATGAGACAAAAAAGAAAAAATGATACAGAAGAAGCTAGTGGGGTGAGAGTGACTGGAGCTGAAATCTTACTGTCATCTGTAATGGGTTAAAAATGGGACAACATAGATATTTACAAGGGTATAAAAGTCTCCTGTATTGAAAAAGAAATAAAATTTCAAGGGGAGTGGATAAAGGAGGGATTCTTGGAGGGGTGGGGAGGTTTAGGAAGAGCAGGGCAAAGAACCAGGTAGAAGTAGAGCAGAGGAGAGAAAAGGACTAAGATAAGGGAGGGTTCTTTAGAGAAGGGTAGGTTAAGCAAGTAATAGGAGGGCAAGATAGTGGGTAGAAGCAAGTAGTGGAGTCAGGAGAGATAGGAAATAAGAGATACACACAAACATAAAATAAAGATCAGGAGTAGAATTTATTAAGGAAAAAATGAGGTAGTAATTATGATCCCAGACAAAGTTCAAGGTTTAATCAAAAGAGAGAAAAAGGGAATTTACACTAATTAATATTGTGTTAGACTATTTAAAATAATTAAGACACTATATGATTGAAAAATTGCTGTGGTATATGAAATGATGACTTGGTGGACCTAGAAAAATAGGTAAACACTTGGACATATGAAGGAAGATGTTATTTACCCTCAGAGAAATAGAGGAAAAACAAGTATAGTAAGGTCTTACATATATGTATATGAAAACATGTCTATATATGTATAATTATAGATATTTAAGTATATGTTTGTGTATATATGTACATATATGTGTGTAGACATAATATATGTTTGTATGTATATGTGTATATAAGTGTTGTGTGTGTGCATGCGTGTGCGTGTGTGTGTGTGTGTATCTGGGCTTCACTGTAGCCTTCCTGGTGGAATGGGTGGGAAGAGGAAGGGGGAAATAAGAGCAAAGTAAAAAGTGCACAGCACAGAATGAAAGAAAACTTACAAGGAAACAAATAAAAGATGCATAGCTCTGAAGGTAATGAGTAGCATTTATAATGCAGGCTTTCTTTAAATGGAAATTTATTGCTGTATATTTTGAATCCTGTCATGTTACACTGTGCACATGGCAATGTTTTTTCTTATTTCGTGTTTAAGTTCATAACATGTTATTTTCTTTTCTTTTCTTATTGTCTATTTAAGTTCAAATTAAATTGATAATAACAGAAAAGAAAAGGTCTTTCTTGGACTAATGTTCTCAGCCCTCTAACCTACTGCCCCTTGATTTATAATACAAATATTAATTTTGGTTATGCAAAATTAGCTTTGCCAGCAATATATATCTACTGAAAAAGTAGCCCCAGACAAAACTTCCTACAGCTAGATTTAGCAGGTGAATTGTGCTTTGAATTTTACTTGATCACCACATTCAATTCAGTTCATATATGTTTTGTTATAATAATTTGTTGTTCATGCAAGATGGTTGCCCACTCTGAACTTATAAAGCACTTAAGGAAATGCTAAAAGGAAATGTTATGGAATTTAAAAGAAAAATAAATTTGTAAAACAAATTCTATCTGCAAAAAGTTAGGAGGAAAAGATTGAAGCTACATACCATAGTAAACAAGGTACTTGAACACAAAAGAATCTTTTAGAGTCACCTTGAACTGAGTTATTATAGTAAACTATAATAGGTGTTGTAGGTTATAAAAGAAGCATTCACTTATGATCTATCTAGGAAAAGAAAATTCACCTCTGAGATACAACTAGTAAAATAATGTACTAAAATGTGTGGCAAAGATAATTAGCAAAGGAGGCAGACTATAATGTATTAAGTGTGAAAAAAAAATAAAGCAAACTAGAATAAGCCTGGAGAAGTGGAAAGAACCTTTTGGAGTCCAATGACTTGGATTCAAATTCCACCTCAGAAATTTCTTGCTTTTGTGACCTTGAAAAAAATCACAGACCCACTGTGTGTCTTGGTTTCCCTATCTTTAAAATCAAAGGTTCAACTAGTTGACCACAGAGATCTCTTCTACCACAAGCTTAGTTAAAGGGAGGGATTAGTGTGGAATGGAACCATATAATAAGGTTTCTTCTCATGAAGTAATGAACTTTAAGCAAAAAGATGACTGTCATTAAAATATGTGTGATGGAAATGATTGCCCTAATACAAAAGATGAAGACATATTAATGAATTGTTAGGAGTCAAGTTGAATTTGTAGAGTAATATAATGAGAACACATTATGGGGGAGCTTCAATAATCAATCTGATGACTTTAAAACCAAATTCCAAGTTTTGATCCTTAGGGTACAGTTCAAGAAAGAGGCAAGTGATGAAGAAAGAAAAGTCAAAAAGGACTTTTTAAAAGGATAAAGTATCCATAACCAGTACCATATGTTGGGAAATGCACATATCACTATAAGTCTAACCCCATCATATGATGTTTTGTTTTGTAATGAGTTTGATGATAATATGAATTTAGTTCTTCCACAAAGATATAAATAAGAATTGCTTAATTGAATCAGTTCCATGTGAATTCAATCTAATAATCTGTCACAGATAAAAGCCCAGAGCAGACACGGTGTGAAAGGGAATAATTTTCCTTCCAATATCTCCCTTAATAGTTTAGAAAGATGTTACCAAATACCTACATTTCATATATGTCAAAGACTCATTTTTTTTTAACCTGGACCTATGATTTCACCAGTGTAGGGAACACTTTTGGATCAATCAGTATCAGCAGTTTAAGTATAGCTTGTTATCTTACTACCTAGAAGTGCTGAGAGGTAAAGAAACTGGTTACAAAATGTTAAGTCAGAATTTTAACACAGATCATCCTGTCTTCAAAGCTATCACCCTAGGTACTATGGCATCTTGTCTTTCTTGAAGCAACTTAAGTGGTATAGTGGATAGAGTTCTGGCCTTGGGGTAAAGAAGATCTGAGTTCAATTCAAACCTCAGAAACTTAGTAGCCATGTGATCTTGGGCAAATAAATTAAAGTTCGCTTGTCTCAGTAAGTCCATAAAGACATATTTGATGATAGGTATAATGTGATGTTCCAAAAGTCTTAGTATAATTTCAATCTTTATTAACTTCAGATGTTGGCTATAAACGTACCCTTCAAATCATTAGAAAGTTTGCTTAAATTACTTAAATTTCTCTTCACTCCTTTAGCTTTGTGAATTTTGAACAATTTTTTTTCATTTTAACTTTAACAAAGGGATGGAATCTTGTCATTATGCACTGTGAATGAGCTGATAGATAGTCATCAGACTTTTTCATGTAGGATCACATCAAAACTGTTTTGTGTGTATCAATTATTAAATTATTAACCATTTAGATGTCATTTTGGCAAGTTTTATTTAGTATTTGTACTTCTGAAGTAATTTTAAATTCTAAAGGATTCACTACGATTTTGGGGACACATATATCAAATAAATACCTGTGGATATATGTATATGTGTTTCCATATGGAATTAAGTATGCTTTTTTGTCTCCAGGAAGAATTATATAATATGAATTCTTGATCTGTTGGAATGAAACATCTCTCTTGGATCTGCATAAGTATATTAATACCTTTTCTCAGGGACATGAATTTAAATGTCTATATATGAAGTCACAATACTATATGTATGTGTATATATGTACATACACTACATGAAAATATACTGTATATGTCTATATGCATGTGAATCAATGTTTAAATAAGTTTACGTGCATGTGTCTATGAATACATAGATGAACACACATTATTCATATATAGTTATACATGCATGCTTATAGTTATACATGAATGCATGCATTCAAGAATCATAGCTCTGGAGCTAGAAAGAATTTTAGAGGTCATCTAGGTCAAACTCTTGTTTTGACAGATGAAAAACTGAAAGCCTAGAGAGATTACTTGACTTGCCCTGGGTTTCGTATACATGATAGAGCCAGAATTTAAATTGATTTCTTCTGACTCTAAATCTAGTGCTCTTTACATTGCAACACACTGCATATGTATATACACATATATATATATATATATATATATATGTGCATGTATATATACATATATGTGTATGTGTGTGCATATATATACACATACACACATATACACACATAATATGTATGCATGACTCTATCTTTTTGTATATGTTTCAACTAATTGTGGAAATTTATAGATTTTAAATAATATCATAAATTCTGGAAATAAATATCATGGAATAGAAAACTAAATAGTTAAGAGTCAGGTACAAAGGACTACTGAGGAAAATGTGCGCCAACTGTGTTTATAAAAGATACTAAGAGATGACATCTATTATTGGTCATGTACTTACTATCTTGGATTAGCTCAGGGTCAGTGAGGCATAGCTGATAAATAAACTAGGGCAACTCAGGCCAATAAATCACTGGGGCAGCACCGTGTTTATTCAATTGTGTTTAAACAAGGGAAGCAACATTCTTGAAAGTTTAATTAGCTCAGAGAAACACATGAAAAGAGCAGAGAGGGAAATACGGAACTGCTATTACAAAAGACAATTTTAGGTGAAGCAGCGCCTTCTAAAAAGTGAACTGCAATCCTACCATGAATTACACATAAATTAAATAAAATTGTACAGCAGGTGCTAATAGAATATCAATATACTTTAGCAATATTCATTAAAAATAAGCATAGACGTAATTGGAAAAGTAAAAACCTAATTAACCTGCCTAACCTGTTTATTTGGTTTTCAAGTCACTAACATATCTTACATAAAATTTGAATATCATGGAATTATTTTATAAATTCCAATAATTTAACTAGAAATTAAAAAGCCAGGAAAGTCATTTGTAAAGATAAAAATGGAGATAAAATTGGTTAATGTAGAATATCTAAGAGTATAATAATGTTCAACCAAAACAAAGTTTTCTAAATCTCAGAGGGAAAATTTTATTTCTAATCTACCACATAGCATCCAAGATCGAGATTAGAAATGGAAATTGTTCAATTACTATGACCTTACAGGGCCCAAGATATTTTCTTTTCCTTCTATTCCTACAACAGTTAATTTCCACATGCCCTTATACAATTATTAGATTTAAATAAGTTTTTTTTTCCCTATCTAGAAGCACTTAGTCAAAGGAAGATTGGTACAGAGCAGAGCCTCAGTTTCTTTTCTATTTGAAACAGAAATCTTAGTGTCATTTCATTCCAGTTAGAGAAGGGTCAAGGTCAAGTCTACAGATAATTCACAAATGCTCCCTTGGTTGACCTAATAAAGCTTGTGTGTGTGTGTGTGTGTGTGTGTGTGTGTGTGTGTGTGTGTGGTGAGGGGAAAGATCACTTGTGTTTTATGAATCCCTCAGCAGATGTTGTAATTTCTATTTAAATTAGATAGCCGATCCAATTCTGGTTCCCTCTTGACTTGGACTGGCTCTCATGGAATCAGTGACTGCTTACAATCGTTCAAGGGCAATAAGGAAACTGATTGAAATCTAGCAATTTATTCAAGTGTGAATTCATTTAATATTATCTGAGGATAAGTGATCTGTCTTTAACATGATATAGAAAGCTCAAATATAATGTGTACAATAAAAAATAATAACTTGGGAGAGAAGTAGGAAATTGTTACAAGGTTATTTTTATCTATTGTTGGTAATTCATCATTATTCATCTACCTTTTCAAAACATACAGGATTCTTTGCATTTCTTTTTGCTTGCCAGAGTTACAAGTGTATTTATTCAAAATTGCAACTGTTTTACCCCAATTATATGCTGCTGCAGCATGTAATTTTTATAGGACATGCATTTCCAATCTTTTCTCTTTTCCTTCTTTCTGGCACCATGTAATCTCAACCCAGTGCCATGTAATAGCAAAAACTAGTTATGAAAACATTGGGGAAAATAATACACTGTCAAGCATTTGCCTGTAAAACTAAAAGTTTCAAAAAGATAAACTGGGCTTTGAAAACTTAATTCTTTGCTGACTTATTACTAATGCAATTTACATGCTATATGGAAGGTAGAAATGGTCCTTGAATTCTCCTTGACTTCCACTACAGGGAGCAGAACTTTCTAGATTCTTTGCCTCTAGCAATGCCTTACAAATCTAATACTTACAGCAAGAATAATCCAACGACTCCACCACTTATCAGCAACGTCTAAACAGCGTTATATGTCAATAAACATAACACTTCAGCTTTAAAAATAAACTTGTAGATCCTCATGGAATAATAAGAATGGCTACTATTGGCACTTCAAGAGTATGAAGTAAAGGTTTGTGAGTGGTACAGTGGATAGAGTGCTGCACATGGAGTCAGGAGGACCTGAGTTCACATCCAACCTCAGACACATATTAGCTATGTGACTGCATACATCACTTCAATTTCTATCAGCCTCAGTTTACTCATCTGTGAAAATGGAAGTAACAACAATACCTATATCTCAGAGTAATAAGAATAAAAATGTAATAATATTTTTAAACAACTGTGAAGAGTTTAAGTATTATATAATCTCTCAATATTGCTACAGCAGCTAAATTTACCAGAAAATCTAGGATGAGGGCTTTTTTATTGTCTAGGACTGCCCATGACATTAAAAGCTTATTTTTGAAATGGAATATAGAAACTTGGACCAAGACAAAATTCAGGCATAGGAAGGTCAAGACAGTACTTTGTTACTGAGATTAAGGTACAGTGAAGTTTAATCATATCGTTATGTAATATCAAATTTAGAAGGAAAGTGGTGCACAAAATTTCTCTTGAATATTCATGCATGACTTAAAAAACATATTCTGATTGAATAGTTCTCAGTAGACTATGCTGCCTCTTTAGAATATCCCATTCTAGCTTTGTAAAACTAGAGCTGCCAGAAATGTCTTATGTTAAACAGATAATCTTAATATGTTAGTCTTAGCTATGCTCACTGGAGCTTTGCAGAATAAATTAATTCATGTTTCCACATAGGATCAGAGGAATTAGATCTGGAAGATTTACATATATATGTGTTTACATATATACATGTGCATATACATGTGTGTGTATCTTTATTTTATAAATGAAAAAAAAACAGAGGTTAAGGGGAGATCTGCTATGGTGACGGCATAGCTTATAGAGAGGAGCAAGTCTTATGCCTGACCAGCAGGCTGCTTGTCCTCCTGTGGAGTTCGCGAGTAAAACAATGAGGCGGGAGAGTGGGTCATGAAGCAACTCCGATTTATTCAAGCAAGCACTCTGATTATATTGTCTCTGCCAGCTAGCCCAGTGAACCATGGTAACACACACAAACAAACCCGAAGCTATAGTAATGAACACAAGCTGGAACTATAGTGACAAAAACAAACCAGGTGTGGGGCTGTCCCTTCCAGCGCCATCTTGTCCACCCTTCCCTGCACCAGACTCAGTTTACCTGATGTCCATCAGTGTGGCGTCCCAGATGGTGTGGCGGTCAGCGCCCCTTACAGAGATGAAGTGAACTGACCAAAGTCAAACAAGTAACAAGTACAAGAACCAATATTGGAACCCATGTTTTGAAACCCCACATCAAATACCTTTCTAACACATTCTTTCAAATATTTGAAATGGATTTCTTTCTTTCTAGGCTTAACATCATTACTTCTTTTAAAATATTCCATGGGATCATGTTTTTGGGAACTCTTACCAGTTGAGTTTTTATTCACTGTAATTTTCCAGTTGATCAAAGTCTCTAAAAATTACGTCCCAGAGTATTATCTATAATTGTTTTGCCTAGAGCACAGTATAGTGAGGCCCTGTGTTACACAATTTCTCTGTTCTCTCAATCTTGAAAAATACATGGAAAATAGGGATGAGATTAATTTAGCATAATTTGTTCTTAGTGAATGTTGATTTGGCTTTTAGTGGCTACTGTTCCCCTTTCTAAAGGCTTGCACACTGCTTATTTAATAATATTTGGGCAAATTTCACTTTAGCAATCTTTTCTAGACATTTGCTTTGTATCTATCTCACTAACTTCTCAGGAATGGCTTTTTAAAATTTTTCTTTTATTTATTTATTTTTAGTTTTCAACATTCACTTCTATAAGATTTTGAATTCTAAATTTTCTTCTCTTTCCCTCCACTTGCATTCTCTCTTTTTACTCCTAAAAAAGGTAAAGATTAGACATATCTTTCTTCTCTATTCTACCACTTCTACATTTCTTCCTAATGTGTCTAATATTATCAATTTCTTGATCACATTTGTGACTTCTGTAGGATAATATTTGGCAAATATAAGGGAGAGTCTGTTGATATTGTATGCTTTTAAAAAACAGCTAACTTTTTCATATTGCAGTTTCCTCTCTTTTAGCATACACATCCCTCTTGGTCACCTTTTTCTTATTTGAAGAACATTCTCCTTGACAGGAATCATGACACGAAACTCTGGTTACAGATATTTAAGGCAAGAAGCCAGATTCTGGAGCAGCCTTACAGAGAGTGAGTGGGACTAATAGGAAGGAAGGAAGGAAGGAAGGAAGGAAGGAAGGAAGGAAGGAAGGAAGGAAGGAAGGAAGGAAGGAAGGAAGGAAGGAAGGAAGGATGGAAAAAGAAAAACAAAGATAAAGAGAATTACATTTTAAAATATATTTAATATCAAACCATGGATGTTAGATAATATGTATAAAGCATTTTAATATTTATAAGAACTTTATCACACAACCTTCAATGAGGTAGATAGTACAAGTATTATTCTCATTAAATATGTAACAGAGGGAGAGATGGATACGGGAATAGAGATGGATAGAAAGAGATAGGAGAGAGAGAGAGAGACAGAGACAGAGACAGAGACAGAGACAGAGAGACAGACAGAGACAGAGAGAAAGAGAGACAGAGACAGAGACAGACAGAGAGACAAAGAGACAGAGAGACAGAGAGACAGAAAGAGACAGAGAGAGAGACAGAGACAGAGACAGAGAGAGACAGAGAGAGACAGAGACAGAGAGAGACAGAGACAGAGAGAAACAGAGACAGAGACAGTGAGACAGAGACAGAGAGATACAGAGAGAGAGAAAGATTGAGTTGTGTGTGTTCAAAAAACTAGCAAAAATTAGAGCTGGAACTTGAATTCTTTGTTTGTAGACTTACAGCTTGAAGTGACCTGAGAATTCTTTTAGTGCTGCCTCTTCATTGTACAAAGGAGGCTACTAAGGGTGAGTGTCAATAATTTCCCTAAGGTAACCATTTTGTTAAATACTGAGGTAACCTGATGCTATGCTAATAACTTTATATTTTGTACCAAGTTAGCAAAATATCTAGGTAGGTGATTTAGGGAGAAATGGGGAGTATGTATGTATGCTTGCATGTATGTGTATTTTTATACACACATATACATAAGAATATATCTATGTATGTATGTACATATATACATATATACATCCATACACAAATGCATATATAAATGCCTAAACACACAAACATGCACTCACACACATGCATATATGTGTGTATATACATATATACATATACACACACATATATATATGTATATATATAAATATGTATTTCTCCTTGACGCAGATTTTAGCTAAATCTTAGCAATACCCTTAATGAATATAATTTGAATCGACCTACATAATGTGCATATTTAAGAAAAAAAAAGCAAATATACCAAATGTTCCAGTTATCTTGCTCGTGACTGACATTCTTTACTTTAGTGATTATTTTCATTTCAAATGCATTTCCCTACTCCTCTTCTCTCTTCTTCTATGTTCTCATCTCCCCTGTATAAACAGTCTTGATATTTTCTTATTTATTTACTTCTTCTTTATTAAATAAACTCTAGCTATTTCTAAGCCAAATCAGGCTTCTTTAAGAGTCACAAATTTAATTGAAAATTTTCTAATATTCTCTGCCAAAGTAAGATTTTTAGTAAATCCCTCTAATTCTTTACTGTAAGGCTCTCCTTCAGCTTATTTCTAAAATATGAACATTTACTGATAAACTACTTTTCCAGTATAGTAGCATAACTTGAAGGAAGGATATTTACTTTCTACAACCTTCTTGGGAGGCCTTTGCTATTTTAGACAGCTGCACTAAATCATCCCAATATCCCTGCCTGGTACATCTTGAAATTACACATATGATACATTTGTTTTTGCAAGGTTTTTTTTGCAGTGGTACATACTATAGGAAGACCATTCTGTAACAAAAGTATTTTATAGTGTCACAATATCTACAACTTTGAATAAACCATGGGAATAAGAAAATGGCATCAAGCTATACAAGATGCTCAAACATCATCTCATAACAGCTTATCTTCCTTCTCTAGCTAAAATGAAGTGGAATAAAAGGGAAAACCTAAATGCTTATGTAGTCAATGCCTCATGTAAATTCATGTAACTAAGCTTTGAGTTGTTTTAGGTAATCATCATTGCATACAAAGCCACTTATACTTGATTTAAAGTTAACTCTTACTGGTTATATGTTTTTTGTGATTTTAAAGAGATATTATTTATTTCAATTATTGTATAGGTTTCTACATTCAATTTTGTTACTTCTCAACCAGCTTCTTTACCATTGGCATTCTGCACAGAAGGCATCCAGTATTAGATGGCTGTAACAAAATTTTTCTTCATATACTGTAATTAACTGTAGCAGGTTATAAAAATATCAGTATAACATTGTTTTTTATTTCACTGATATATAATTTTAATAATAAAATTCAAAGATGAAAACATTTTAGCCATACTGATGATATAATAGGTTTATATAATAACATATTTTCAGAACATATTTCTCCTGTCTAAATTGGGGCTCTCCTAACTCAGGAGAGCCTTAACAAAATGAAATCAGTTGTCACTGTGGTTGTTAACTTGGAGAAGGAAGAAATCAGTGAAAGCTGACACTGTGATCCCAAAGGGATGACTTCCATCAAAGTATTTGAGAATCCAAACTTCCCTTAAAAAAAAAAAAAAGCATCTGACATTAGGGTTCTATACCTGCTTCACAGATCTTTAGTAGGATCTACTTAGGGATATGGAGAATCTGGAGGGTGAGGAATACAGGGAAAGAAAGGATGGTATGAAAAGAGGAAGAGGAAGATGTAGAGGAAGAGGAAGGGACAAAGGTAGGGAAGAGACAGACATAGAGGAGAGAGAAACAGAGACGAGAGGGAGGGAAGGGCAATAAGGAACAAGAAAGGGAGGAGAGAGAGAGAGAGAGAGAGAGAGAGAGAGAGAGAGAGAGAGAGAGAGAGAGAGAGAGAGAGAGAGAGAGGGAGAGAGGGAGAGAGGGAGAGAGGGAGAGAGGGAGAGAGGGAGAGAGGGAGAGAGGGAGGAGAGAGGGAGAGAGGGAGAGAGGAAGAGAGAGAGGGAGGAGGGGGAGAGGGGGAGAGGGAGAGAGGGAGAGGGAGAGAAATACTGACTTTGCATCTTGTCAACCTGTTTACATCTTCCCCGGTTTATGAGTAGCTTCTTTATCTTCCTGAGCAACTGCCCACTGACTTCTGCCTGTATTAATGACATTTATAACCCTAGAAATGTAATGAGCCACAAACATTTTGCTATCAGTTTCAACAAGTTTTCATCTAAGTCCGGTCTTCACCACGACTTTGCCTATGGTCCTGGAGATTTTTGCTATCATCCTTATATCCTCTGCCAATCCATTTTGTCTATACCTGGTAAGAGAACAACTATTAGCAAAGCATTGTTTTTACCCTACATCTTGGAAATCAGTAGCAATTAACACACTACTTTCATCACAGAAAGAAGTGATAAAAATCTTAAACAAGTTTCTTTTTAATTTATTAAATAAGAGTAAACTTTTAATGCATTATAAATCCAAACTTTTATAAAGAATGTGAAAAATGACAATAAGCTGGAACAAACAATATAGATATTCCAAAAATATATATATATATATATATATATATATATATATATACATATATAATAACAGATAGGACAATTTAATTTGCTACATACCTAAGGTCTGAATAAATTCTGCTATGCAATTCTAAGTATTTTGTTTTTTGTCAGTCCTATAATATTAAAAGACCCAGTATGAAACTGGGCAAGCTGGTGGCATCCACTATAGTATTGCAATGGAAATCATAGTAAGTGAAACTAATAAGTTTAAGAAAGGAGTAAGGTTTAGAATAGCCTTTCTGAATTACTGAAAATCATAATCAAATATGGGCAAAAACATAGAATTGGGCCAAGAAATTATTGCCTAGTAGAAGCCTGTGTTTCAAAACTGAATAAGAATGCTTTTTCAGATAATATTGTGATTGCTGATCATTTCAAAAACTCATTCCTATTGAACATTTGAAGTAGTAATATGCAAAACTTTATAAAAGATTCAAAAAGTTTCTAACATGATTCTTGCTCTCAATTAAGTTTTATCTTTGTTAGGAAAATATCTTGGTAAAATTACTTTTACCTTTAAGTACTTTTGTACTTGAAGTTTAGAAATAAGAATAATGATACTTTGAGACAGAGGCCTAGGCCCTTTTCTTTCTTAACATTTTCTTTGAAATCTCCTTGGCTCACACGGGTTAATTATTACTTAATCCTCAAGTATTTTCTGAACACCTACTATGTGTCAGTTACTCTGCTAGATATTGGGTATAAAAATGCACAAAAGAAATTGCCCCACTCCCCAGTCATGCAGCTCTCTATTTAGGAGAAGTGAATTGTGTCCATATATAGATTGATAAAAATACATAAAACAAGATAACATTTGGGGGAGGGGAAGACACTAGCAGCTGAGGGTAACCAAGAAAGGCCTCATTTAGAAGGTGATATCTGAGCTGAGCTTTGAAGAAAACTAGGAAATTTAAGAAGTGGAGAAGAGGAAGGTGTACATATTTGGGGGGAGAGTCAGTGAAAGGCATGGAACTTGGAAATGCAATGTTCTGTGTACAGAAGGGCAAAAGGCTCACTTAGCTTTATCATAGAGTACATGAATAGAAGTTATATAAAATGAGACTGAGAAGATAGTTTGAACCTAATTCATAAGAGTAGCACACATATAATACAGGAATTTGTATTTGACACTAAAGATAACAGGAAGAAAACGCATTTTATTCAGTAAAGTACTGATACGGTCTTGTGATCATATCTAACTTGTCATTACCCCATTTGGGTTTTCCTTTGCAAAGATACTAGAATGGTTTGCCATTTTCTTCTCCAGTTCATATTACAGAGGAGGAAACTGAGAAAAACAGCATTAAGCATCCTGCCCAGAGTCACACAGCCAGTAAGTGACTGAAGCCAGATGTGTACTCAAAACTCCCTGCCCAGACCTCTGTTCATTGTGCCACCTTGCTGTCAGTGATATGATTGTACCTGTGATTTAAAAAAATCTCTTTGGATGTTGTAGAGCAGGGCTTCTACTTTTTTGTTTTTCTAACTTTTTCCACTTGCCACCCCTTTTCACCGGAAAAATTTTCATGTGATCCTGGGTATATAAGTATATAAAATAGGTATTCAAATCGAACATTCAATGATAATAAATCCTAAAGAAACTTAGTTTAAAACAATTCTTTGGTATATATAATGTTACCATTTATTAAAGATGAAAACAAATTTAATACAAATGAAATAGATGTGCTTGCTTCTTTTTACATCAAGAATTAAATCTTAGCAGAATATTTGGTACTGCACAGCATATAGAATTTTCAATGCTTTTCAGAGTTGACTGATATTTTGATTTTATAATATTCAATCCTGAGAATGCCACTTTGCATAAGCACATAGTACAAAATGGTAGAAGTATGTTTAGGGCTGTTTCAAAAATTGTTGTAAATTCTGTCCTAATCCTGAGCCAAAATTCATTGAATGGTTTTGTATATACAGTAAAACCAACTGCAATTCAGAACATAGTCTTGGATCTCAGCCGAGGTGTTTCTGGCAACATACTTTGACGTTGCATGGAATGACAGCATGCACAGTTCAAAGTGCACATGTTGTGTGTTCACAACCAAGGCTACAGTGAAGTTGTGTGATGCCGCATGGGCAAGCGCTGCCAGAAACACCTTGGATTCTTTACATCTTTGATTTTGAATTAAAATTTTTGTTGTTGCACATTCAGAAACCTTTTAGTGTTGCCAAATATTTTGTAACCCCTACAATCAGTTACACTACCATGTGTGGTGTTGCAAATCATAAACTCATAGTTTAAGAAGTGCTGGAGGTGACATAATGGAAAGGGGAAAAAAAAAGAACTTGAGGCAGAAAGCTCAAATAAGAATTATTTTACTAGAGCACACACACTTGTGTCTATGTGTATGTGTATACAGAGAGAGAGAGAGAGACACACACACACACACACACAGAGAAAGAGAGAGAGAGAGAGAGAGAGAGAGAGAGAGAGAGAGAGACACAGAAAGACAGACATATGTGTATATATATATATATTTCTATCTAGTCATCTAGCTATTTCCTTACTTTTCCTCACATGCATTTCCTCTAATTTCGTGTGTGTGTGTGTGTGTGTGTGTGTGTGTGTGTGTATACAGGAACACACATAGACGTACTCACACATACATAGAGTAGACAGATAAATAGAAAGATAGACAGATAGACAGATGAATAGATGATAGATAGATCTACATATTCAGTTAACTGGAAGGATGGTGGTCATCTTGAAAGCGTTAAGGAAGTTTAAAAGAAAGGTAGATTTTGGGAGAAATAAAACTTATTTTAATGCAGATATCTTGAGTTTGAGTTTGTGATGACTATAAGACATCTAGTTCCAAATAACAAGTAGACAACTGGTGACTTGTGATTGGAGCTCAGGAGAATAAAGAGGGATGGATATATAGATTCAGAAGTCATCTACCCAATCATCATGATAAAAAAAATTAAAAAAAATAAATGTTCAAATATATAGAAGGAAGAGAGAGAGAGAGAGAGAGAGAGAGAGAGAGAGAGAGAGAGAGAGAGAGAGAGAGAGAGAGAGAGAGAACAGCGTCGAAATTTGGGGACGAGAGTACTCAGGAAGTAAAAAAAAGTTCAATTGTGCAGAAAGATTAAAAAAAGGATATGTTTTGAGAAAAAGTGATCTGATCATTCATAATTTTGGAGGAAGTGTCCTTAGCTGAATGAAAAGTACTAGTACCAGACTGCGAAGGATTGAGTTGAGCAAATGGAGGCAAAAGAAGTTGACAGATTTTTCTAAGAGCTTGTTTTAGGAATGAAAGGAGATATATTGAACAAGAGCTTGAGGGGATTACTGATTTCAGTAAGAATTGTTTGAACTGGGGGTGTCTCAAATATATTTCCAGACAGGAGGAAAGAAACGAATAGATAATGACAGACTGGAAATTAGAGGGCGATGACTGTGGAATTATTGTACAGGGGATGATTGGAGAGGATATAATCAAAGGCTATATAATGGGTTATTCTTGTCATCTTTGGGAAGGATTATTGGGTCATCAAAATTGGAGCAAAAGAGATAAAAGCAGGGATTAGAGCTGTGGATAAAGGAAGAAGAAATGGAGTATAGCATCAGTTTTCTCATTAAAAGATGAGTCAAGGTCTGCAGTTTAGAAGTTGGAGTGGGGAGAGGGAAGTTAGTGTTGGCTTGAGGAGAGAACACAAATGGAGGGAAACAAGTTAGAGATTCAGGAAGGAGTTAACGTATTGTCCTCCTACAGGGAGGACCTAGATGAAACTAGATAACAAAAAAATTAGTAGTCTTCATCAGCATTATTATGATTTCCTCTAGTTTCAATCAAGATATCATTGTCTTTTGACAATTTATTCTGAGAGGTATTTTAAGTATCTAGGTCTCATTATCACCCTGACTTTTCGACCTACATCTGCACTCTTTTTCTAGACCCCTCTACCTGATACATCATTTCAGTCATTTACAGTTATGTCTGACTCAGTGATCCCATTTGAGCTTTGCTTTGAAGATGCTGGAATGGTTTACCATTTCCTTCTCCAGCTCATTTTACAGATGTGGAAACTGGGGTAAGTGGGGTTAGTTGACTTGCCCAAGGTCACGCAGCTATTAAGTATATGAGACCAGAAATGAACTCCGGAAGATAAGTCCTTCTGATTCCAAGCTCAGCACTTTATCCATTTTATCACCTAGATTTCTTTGATATTCCATATTTATGGAATATCAAAGAAATCTGGGTGATATATATATATATATATATATATATATATACACACATACACACGCACCATATATATATATATATATATATAAAATTATTCAACTTGTCCAAAGTGGAGCTCACTATTCTTTTCTTCCCCCAACCCATCCCCATCCCTCTTTCTAAAATGTTTGTTTCTGTAAAGGACACTACCTCCTTTCCAGTTGTGCAGATTCATAGTTTTGAGAGTTGCCCTTGACCTTTGATTCATCACTCTCTTTTACCCCATGTATACTATTTGTTGCCAAGCTGTATCCATTTTACCTCCACAATATCTATGATATCTGTTCCCTTCTCATAGCATACAAACACTACTCTGGTTTAGATATCATTTCCTCTTGTCTGGCCCATTAAAATGGCCTTGAATTCATTTCATTGCATCATCTCTCTCTCTCTCCCACTCAGTAACTGATCAAATCATACTAGTAAAGTACTTGCTGAAGAAATTCAGTGGAGAATGGCCTGGGGGGTGGAGCCAAGATGGCGTAGTAGAAAGACGCACATACACATAGCTCCGAACCCACAATCCATAGAACAACTACAAAGAAGTAACTCACGGCGAATTCTGCACCCAGAGGCCACAGAACATTGGAGCGAGGGAGATTTCTGTTCCGGAGAGACCTGCAAACCTCTCGTAAAAGGTCCTTCGTGCTGCGGACTGGGCGCCGGGACTGGGAGCTGAGTACAGCCCGGCCGCAGCACAGAGAGGAAAAGATCCGAGCGGGCTTCAGGGACGGGATCTCCAGTGGCCGCACAAGTACCTCCACCCACAGGTGACGGGGGTCTGTGAGAGAGTCCCTTTGGCGGGTCGAGGGGGGAGTGGGGTGCCCCCATGGCTCGGGCCCCCTCGGGAGACAGAAGCTGAGGGGCAGCGGCAGACCAGGGCTCCCCAAGCAGGCAGGAGCCTGGATCCATTGTTGAAGGTCTGTGCATAAACTCCCTGAGGGAACTGAGCCTGAGAGGCAGCCCTGCCCTCACCTGAGCATCTGAATTTAATCTCACACTGAATAGCAGCCCTGCCCCCGCCCAAAGCCCTGAGGCTGGAAGCAGTATTTGAATCTCAGACCCCAAACACTGGCTGGGAGGATCAGGAGGTGAGGTGGGTGTGAGGAAAATATTCAGAGGTCAAGTCACTGGCTGGGAAAATGCCCAGAAAAGGGAAAAGAAATAAGACTATAGAAGGTTACTTTCTTGGTGAACAGGCATTTCCTCCCTTCCTTTCTGATGAGGAAGAACAATGCTTACCATCAGGCAAAGACACAGAAATCAAGGCTTCTGTGTCCCAGCCCACTCAATGGGCACAGGCCATGGAAGAGCTCAAAAAGAAATTTGAAAATCAAGTTAGAGAGGTGGAGGAAAAGCTGGGAAGAGAAATGAGAGACATGAAGTCAAAGCATGAACAGCAAATCAGCTCCCTGCTAAAGGAGACCCAAAAAAATGTTGAAGAAAATAACACCTTGAAAACTAGCCTAACTCAATTGGCAAAAGAGGTTCAAAAAGCCAATGAGGAGAAGAATGCTTTTAAAAGCAGAATTAGCCAAATGGAAAAGGAGATTCAAAAGCTCACTGAAGAAAATAGTTCTTTCAAAATTAGAATGGAACAGATGGAGGCTAATGACTTTATGAGAAACCAAGAAATCACAAAACAAAACCAAAAGAATGAAAAAATGGAAGATAATGTGAAATATCTCATTGGAAAAACAACTGACCTTGAAAATAGATCCAGGAGAGACAATTTAAAAATTATGGGCCTACCTGAAAGCCATGATCAGAAAAAGAGCCTAGACATCATCTTTCATGAAATTATCAAGGAAAACTGCCCTGAGATTCTAGAACCAGAGGGCAAAATAAATATTCAAGGAATCCACAGAACACCGCCTGAAAGAGATCCAAAAAGAGAAACTCCTAGGAACATTGTGGCCAAATTCCAGAACTCCCAGGTCAAGGAGAAAATATTGCAAGCAGCTAGAAAGAAACAATTCAAGTATTGTGGAAATACAATCAGGATAACACAAGATCTAGCAGCTTCTACATTAAGGGATTGAAGGGCATGGAATAGGATATTCCAGAAGTCAAAGGAACTAGGACTAAAACCAAGAATCACCTACCCAGCAAAACTGAGTATAATACTTCAGGGGAAAAATTGGTCTTTCAATGAAATAGAGGATTTTCAAGCATTCTTGATGAAAAGACCAGAGCTAAAAAGAAAATTTGACTTCCAAACACAAGAATGAAGAGAACCATGAAAAGGTGAACAGCAAAGAGAAGTCATAAGGGACTTACTAAAGTTGAACTGTTTACATTCCTACATGGAAAGACAATATTTGTAACTCTTGAAACATTTCAGTATCTGGGTACTGGGTGGGATTACACACACACACATGCACACACACACACACACATAGAGACAGAGTGCACAGAGTGAATTGAAGAGGATGGGATCATATCTTAAAAAAAAATGAAATCAAGCAGTGAGAGAGAAAGATATTGGGAGGAGAAAGGGAGAATTGAATGGGGCAAATTATCTCTCATAAAAGAGGCAAGCAAAAGACTCATTAGTGGAGGGATAAAGAGGGGAGGTGTGAGAAAAACATGAAGTCTACTCTCATCACATTCCACTAAAGGAAAGAATAAAATGCCTACTCATCTTGGTATGAAAACCTATCTTACAATACAGGAAAGTGGAGGATAAGGGGATAAGCAGAGTGGGGGGGGATGATAGAAGGGAGGGCATGGGGAGGAGAGTGCAATTTGAGGTCAACACTCATGGGGAGGGATAGGATCAAAAGAGAATAGAAGTAATGGGGGACAGGATAGGATGGAGGGAAATATAGTTAGTCCTATACAACACAACTAGTATGGAAGTCATTTGCAAAACTACACAGATTTGGCCTATATTGAATTGCTTGCCTTCCAAAGGGAAGGGGTGGAGAGGGAGGGAGCTAAAGAAGTTGGAACTCAAAGTGTTAGGATCAACTGTAATGTTCTTACCACTAGGAAATAAGAAATACAGGTAAAGGGGTATAGAAAGCTATCTGGCCCTACAGGACAAAAGAGAAGACAGAGACAAGGGCAGAGAGGGATGATAGAAGAGAGAGCAGATTGGTCATAGGGGCAATTAGAATGCTTGGCGTTTGGGGGGGGAGGGGAGAAAAGGGGAAAAATTTGTAACCAAAAATTTTGTGAAAATGAATGTTAAAAGCTAAATAAAAAGAAAAAAAAAAAAGAAATTCAGTGGTTCTTTCTTGCTTTAAAGGTAAAAATACAAATGTCTCTGTTTGGCATCATAACTTCAAACCCATCATAACTTCACACTCTTTCCAAACTGGTTTAATATGCTTTGATGACATCCATTTGTCATAAAGATAAAGTCAGGAAGACTTGAGTCCAAATCTAGCCTAAGACATTTACTAACCCTGTAACCCTCTGTTAACCTCTTCCTGTATCATTTTCCTCATCTGTAATATAGGGATCATAGAAGCAAGTAGCTCCCAGTGTTATTGTAAAGTTAAAGTTAGTCAAAATTGCATTGTAAAGTTATTTTTTTTAGTTTGTAATGCTTTGAAAAGCTTAAAGCATTATACAAATGCCAGCTTTTTATCAGATATATCCTTCTGCTTCATTCACATTAGGTATCAGGGAAACCGGACCACTTGCTGTTTCCTGTATATTATGTCATTTGTAGTCTCTGTTCATGTTTTCAGGAATATACTTCCTCTTCTACTTCTGCTTCCTTTCCCTCCATTTTGTCTCTCTTAATCCCTTCAACTCCACAGAATACATTTCTTAAGAGTCAGAAAAACTTTAGTTTGAGTCCTTCCTTAAACATTTACTGACTGTGTAACCCTAGGAGTACAATGCAAACTTTCTCAGTATCACTTTCTTAACCTGAAAATGAAACAGTTGGACTCTAAGACCTCCAAGATCATTTTTACTCTAAATCTGTGCTCCAATGAGTGCTACCTAATACAGAGAGTCTTTTCTGAACATAGGCTATTACTGTTCTTTACCTCCTCCTATCCTCAAATACCTTGAAATTACTTTATGTATAGACTTATCTATACACATGTTGTGCCCATGCCAGTGCTATCAATAAACTGAAAGCTACTTGAGGACTTGAAGAACTGGTGTTTTCTTTGTATCAGTACAACCTTATAGAGTGCCTGATACAAAATAACATTTTATAAAATATTGTTGAATTGAATATAATTGAATATAGAATTTATGAAAGAGAAGCAAGGTAATCTAGAGTTTTGGAGGAATTCTTCATGGAAAAAGTTTCAACCTGAAATGAATTTTTTAAGGACAGAAATTCCTGGAGGATTGGATAAGGGATAACATTTTACAAATGGGAAAGTTTTTGGTTTTTTGGAAAGAAATATAAGTGTGCAAGTGACAACAAGTAAGCAGGTGGAGAGCTTACATATTATTAAGGATTGAGAAATAAGGTGTAGTAGGTAAGATGGAACCAGATTATAACACAAAGAACATTATACTACTTATTTAAGAATACATTCTTTCTGCAAGCAGCGGAGTATGGATTCCTGAGAGGGAGGAGTATGATGAAATGGTAGTAGAATTCATTTGGAAATGTGTGCGGAGAGGGGAAAGACCTTAAAAACATGAAAAGTAGTTAGCAAGCAATTGTAGTAGTCATACAATGAGGTGACAGAAACCAGTACTAGAGTAGAAACAGCAGGGATGCAGAAGAATCACGGAATCTTAAAAGATAATTTGGGGAAAAATTGACAAATTTATATGACAATAAGTATAGAGAAGAGGGATAAAAGAGAAAACAAAATCTAGGTTTTGAAAAAGCATGATTTAGAGAATGGAGAGGACATGAAGAGAAATGGGAATACTGCCCTCCGCAAATGGATGTTTCGCAAGTCCTAGAATTTTCTTGAAAAAGTTTATTCTCTTTCTTCACTAGGGGCTTTCAATATTAATGAAACCACAAATCTCATAAAAAATATTCTCTTACACTGACATACTATCTATAAAATCTTGGTAACACTGAAGATCTCCCACACACTTAGTACTGAGTCATGTATATATAAGGACAGTAAAAAGAACATTTTTCAACCTGGTCTCTGTCCAAATTATAATATATAACTTTTACAGAGCTTCTTAAAGTCTCAGAACTTTCCTTATATCAACTCCACAAGGTAAGTAGAATGAATAATGTTATCTCATTTTGAGGCTTCCAGAATTTAAATCACTTTTCTATGATCTAATTAATGTATTTCAGTGCCAGGATTATAACAAAAGTCTATGGAGTCAAGGTTTAGTTCTCTTTTCACTGTTGAAAAACATATTGCCTTGCATGATCATGAAGTCCAAATACTTATAATTAAAATAAATGATTTGTGCATGCAATAGTTTAATCCCCAAAACAAGAGGAAGAGGGTTATAGTCAAGTCAAAATCATACTTAATTTATCTACATCAGATAAGAATATGCATAGACATTAATTTCCTAGTACTCATGGATATTGCTTCTATCAATACTAAAATGGCCTTGAATTAGTTTCATTGCATCATCTCTCTCTCTCTCTCCCATCCAGTAGGGGATCAATTATTCTAGTTAAGTACCATGTCTTAGTAGTAATGTCTTATGGATGGGACATACCACCCAACTGAAAAATAAAAAGAAGTTTGACATGTAGCCATGGTTTAAGTAAATTTTTGATGATGAGGAAAACACAGAAAATGAGTTCATTTTTCAACAGTTTTCTTTAATATTTAAAAATTCTTTCCACCATTCCATTATATGTTATATAATATAGTTTCTAAAAGCCAATAGTTTCATTAACATAGTTAACTAACAGCACATTGCCCTACACAAGAATAGTTTTTCATTCTAGAAATACACACACACTCACACACACACACACACTCAGGGATTATTTCTGCTGTTGTTGCTCAGTCATTTCAGCTGTTTCTGGCTCTTCATGATGCCATTTGGGTTTTGCCATTTCCTTCTCCAGCTCATTTTATAGATGAGGAACTGAGGGGAAAAAGTTAAATCATTTGCCCAGGTCACACAGACAGTAAATGTCTGAGGCAAGATTGGAAGTCAGGAGATCTCAAATTCCTGATTTCAGGCCCAGAACTTGATCCACTGTGGCCCCTAGCACATTTATCCTCCTGGTTCAATCTCTTGTCCCTCTCCTGGGTATCTGTGGTGCTGAGTGAACTAATTCCCCGATGTTTGTGATGATCTAAATATCTTTACCCATTGCAAAATGCCTTTAATAATAATACATGTATTGATGATTTTTAAGTGTCTTGAAACATCACAGACTTTAAAAAATATAAAATACCCCCTCAGATAAAGTTAGATCTACTGCCTCTATTTATTTGTACATTTCTGCTTAATATTGTTTTGTTATCCTCATGAAGTTACAGTGGAACAGTTTTACTTGTAAGACTAGATAATTATTTGCCAAGGGGAAAAAAAATCGGATAATGTGTGGGTGATCTTTATCTTGGAGGCTTTCTGGCATAATTGATGTAATCTGACCTTGCCATTAGTCTAGCTGGAGGCAAGCTATTTCTGTCCACATTACTCCTCATTACTGCTTTTGTGTAAAAACTCAGGAGCTACTGCTCCACATAAATGTGTGACAAAGCTAAAGAACAGTTTGGAAAGTCATTCAATTTCCATCTACTCTTTTCCCATTGATGTTAATCCACTCAATTTCATCCCTTTACCAATCACCACATTTCAAGGACTGTTGTATCAACAGAAATTTGGCAAATCTAACCACAGATTCTGATTTTAGATATGAAAGAAACTGTATAGTCCTTATTTATTTATCTGGAGTCCAGACATCATCACCTCAGATAGAAATCAATCTTATGCCTAGCAGGTTTTTTGCAACTGTGCCTGAGCTTATTATTAATTTCCTCTAGTCTTTCTTGGTGCCACATGAAGGAGACAATCAAGTGATACATCACATAAACAATTAAAAACCATTCTCATGGCTTTGAGCTGTTGGAGATGATGAAGAGCTTGTAGAAAAGTGTAACTGCCCTTGAATTTTTTTCATTGTTAAACATTAGACAGTATGACAAATCCTAGCATCACTCTGTCATTTAGAATAGTATCTACGAAGCTACGGCAGATGCTTATTTATCTTTATTATTGTCTGGTAACTTAGCTTGACATAGAATTGATAAAAAAAAAAATGCAATGACATGCCATGCATTACATTAGCAACACTTACATGCCTCATTGTTGGTTTTATCTTTTCTCCTGAAGATAAGTACAAGTCCACAGAGGGATTGTGTAACCCATGTCATTAATTCTGTTTTACTGAATAGTCACTTAATTTCAAGAAAATATGTGCCAATCTTCCTTAGTTAAAAAAAAAAAGTAATTGATGAGTTTATATGTTTAAAATACATTTTCTTATGCCAGTGAACTATTTCTCCTCACTTTTTTTCCTGAAATTAGTGATACCTCTAAGTAATTTAACACTTAGAAACTTTTTTTGTATTCATTATTAATCAGACAGCTCTTGGATTTTCTTTTAAATTAGGAATACTTCTCATTTCCATAATGAGCACAGTATATCTGTATAACTTAATTTTTTAAAGTGTGATTCTGATTATTTTATACTGTTTCCTTTAAAGGGCTCTAATTTTAATATGTCAAATATCATTTTTTCTTAACTAGCCAAATAAGTGTTGTAATATATTATGCATGCATAATTTAAATAATATTGATCTTTTTATTTTGAAATGGGATTCTCAAAGGACATTGTCACATACTCTCAAAACAGGCAAATAGCTGGGAACTGTAAGATTGAGATAGACTTATTTGCTAGAATCATAGCTTTATAGAACTCTAAAGAATTGTAAAGTTACTCCAACACCTTCATATCAGATGAGGGAACTAAGGCTCAAAAAGTTCCAGTGACATGCCCAAGGTCATAAAGATAATTAGTGACAAATGAATCACTAAAATTCAAGTCTCCTGTCTTCTAGTTCTTTCCCTGTGATCTTTTTATTATTTATTTATGCGGATTCTCTATTTTTTTCGTCTCTGTCTTACTCTTAAAAAGAACAGCTATAGAGTGATTATGACAAATTAATACCATTCTAAATATTAACAAATGTTTTACAGACAGCCCCAAATCATGTTTTTTTTCTGATTAATAAGGGGAAAATATTAACAAATTAAACTAAGACAAAATTAATAATTTACAATATTGTTAGTCTACTGTTTAGGATGAATTTTTCTCTCTGTATTACTTGGCTAGATGCAATTAATCTAATCTGTATTCATCTGTGTTCTCTGTCTGCAAACTAAATTGAAAGTTTCAAATGTGGGTAAAATAAATAGAGAAGCATGATTTTTCACATATGAGTCAGGATTAAAGGAATGTACAATGTTTAAGGAGCACCCAAGGTTATTGCTGTGATTTTCTGATAAATATAAGTGCTAAATCTTTATGCATTTATAATCATTCTTTACACAAATTAAATAAATGTCATTTTGAGGCTGGATGCATTATCAAACAACATTTGCCATGAACCTTGGGAAGGTTATACAACATTTTAGTACTTCCAGAGTGTTAATTCTTTTCAACAGAGATTGAAGTCACTTAGTTATTTCACCAGAGTCTGGAAATCACTAATTTTCATAAAGTCTGAAGGAATGAATGTCTTTTTCATGGCTCCACTCCATCTCTAACTGGGTCTCTTTGACTCATTTACTGAAAGCCTATTTTGTCCACTTACCTAACATTGTTTTCTGGGTTTTTGTTTGTTTTGTTTTGTTTTCCCCTCACAGATTTAAGAAGCTTTTCTTCACTTTATGAGTAGAATATAATCTCCAGATTGATAGAAAGAGAAGTGACTAAGTTTATATAAGGAAAATTATGCAGATTTTGTCCATGGCCAACATACTGAGTATACTTGCATAATTTCCTTGACTTACCACTACTCAACTGTACTTAACTCCGTTACTTTGTAAATAATTATAGTATCCATATATTTGAGAATTAGATAGCTTGAATTGAATTTTAACATTCTATTTACAATGAAAAAAATACTTCAGTCAAATATGATAAACCCTTTTCTTTGCTTGCTTGCTTCTTCCTCCTTCATTCTCAAAGAGGACCATGTACATCAGGAAGGTGATATCTAGATTTGAGCATGAACTGGATTACAGGAAGACAATGCTGCACAAAGTACTCAAGTCTCCCTCTTTCCTCCAGTCATTAAAGTCCAGTGGCAAACCACAAGTCAAGAAAACTGGTGATGTCCCAGGATGCACTGTGTGATACTGACTTTAGAGAAATGACAACATTTCTTACTGTTTGAACATGCAATAAACCATAGTAATAAATCTGATGAAACGAAATAACATGTAATATGCTAAAAGAGCTAGATAGCAATTGTTATTGTCAATTATTTTGACACTTAATTTCTAGGTCTACAGATACGTTGTAGTAGCAAGCACTGTGATATACATTCAGACTGACCTGCTTGCACAGGTTCTTTGATCTGCTTTTCTAAGGAAAGCAACTTAAAAGGGGTCAACAATCTTGTTTCATTATATTCACAGAGAAAATACGAGCAGAAAAATAAAGACCAACAGACAGAGCTTCTAACTGATCATAAGCAATACATATATCACAGATCAACAGACGGATCCAACTATCCGACAATTACATATATACATACATACATACATGCATAGCTACCAACATCTGGATTTTCAAAGTTGGGGGGCTTCTTAATGGCTACCCAGAGTGCCATCTGACACACTAATCTTCTTCCAAAGCCCAAAAATTAAAACTCACCCCAGAGTATACATGCACTTTTCAGAGCCAAAAGGCATCAGAACCCTTGCAACCCAGTGCTTCATTAATTAATAAAGGTGTAGGCCTTAATGCAAAACAAGCCTTCCCTAATCAAGCTTCCCTTAATGAGCAGTAAATTAGCTGCATTATGGGATAAAAAGTGAGCCATCAGATATGTAGAGAATCCACAAAGGTATACACATTTTCCATTTTTCCTCTATCTCTTAAGAACCCTCAGAGAACTGAAATATATTGTGTTATTCCCTTTCCTCAAACAGCATATGAATCAAAGGACTTAGAATATCATGCTTGATGATTTCCTTGCCCCTAGTCATTATTTCTTTCAATTCATTCTATATAGATGCTATAATAATCTTCCTTAAAAGCCATATTCTTCATATCATTCTGCTATTCCAGAATTTACAATGACTTTTTATGACCTGCTAAATCAAATTCCAACTCTTCTGCCTGGGCTTCAAAGACCCTTAACTGTCACTTCCTAAAATGAAATATATTTCTTCTATTGTAAACTATAATTATACACAAATATCTATATATCTATGTATCTATAACTTAAAAATAGTTTTATCTTCCTCTTCCTGTTCCTCTTCCTCCATTTCTTCTTTATGTTCTTCTGTTACTGTTGTTGCTTCTTATCATCAAAATATCTGTGATTTCATCACAATGGTCACTCATTCCACTGATGGAGTCCATTTATGTCCATTTACTGATGTAAATCAATAGATACATTTGTATCCTAAATACTTCTTGCTTTATATAAGACTACATGTATGTATTACATATGTATATAATTTTTCACAAATAAAAAAGCAAGAAATATCAAACAAAAACAAGCTATATTTGGTATAATGTGTCTAATGTTCAAGACTTGATGAATGAAAATAATAATAGTTCATCCTAATAGCTCTTAAAAGTTCACTAAATGCATTAAATACATTTTGTCTAGTATCTTCACAACTCTCCCAGTAGCTTTATTGTTGTTCAGTGTTTTTAGTCACATCTGACTCTTCATGACACCATTTGGGGTTTTCTTGGTAAAGATACTGGAGTGGTTGGCAAGTTCCTTCTCCATCTCATTTATAGATGATGAAACTGAGGCAAACAAGGTTAAGTGACTTGCCCAGAGTCACACAGCTAATAAGTGTCTGAGGTCAGTCTTGAATTCATGTCTTCCTGACTCTACTGTGCCACCTAGCAAGTAGATTACATTAATACAATTATCACCATTTTGGTGATGAGCATCCTGAGGCTGAGAGAAGCTATTAGAATTGCCCAAAATTATACATTGATGAGGAAGATGAAGAGGAATAAGAGGATGCGAAAGAGAAAGTAGAGGAGGAGAATAGAATTAACATAGCAAAGAACGTGTCACCAGGCTTTCTAAGTCCTAATTAAGTGATCTGTTATATATTCCTTATTCATGTGACAATTTCAAAACTATATTTAAGTCAGCATATGATTACAAATTTCCTCATATACTGCAAAGTATATAAGAACCCAGATTGGGTAAAGGCTATTATGACTTTATTTAGATAAGGGAAAATAAATTTATGCACTTGGAATATTTGCTTAGAAATATATGTACTTAGGAAATAGATTTGCTTTGGTGTAGAGGATATGTATAATATTATAGATAGCAATATACCACAAGGGAGGAAGAGGTTACAAATTGCCTTAAAGCTAATAGAGGATTTGTACTGGTGAGTGGTAAGAGGAAAATCCAAATAATTAAAATGAGGCAGACTATGAAAATCATCAAAGCCAGACTTAGAAGTTTAGTCTTGATTTGATAGGGCACAAAAAACACTGCAAATCCTTAAGCAGGAGGAAAGCATGTTGGAAAAAAAGCAGTATTTTATGAGAATTAGTAATGCAGCAGTGTAGAAGTTGAATTAGCATGTACAGAAATAGAAGATAATAGGATCTATTTGAAAGTAATTTCATTATTACAAGTATGAAATAAAGAGATCCTAAAGAAAATAGAGATATTCTTTACCCAAATTGTCATTAATTTGGCAGAGGATGGCAGAAAATAAACAAAATTTTACTTTCAAAAGCTCATGCTTTAGGAGTCAGAGCAAAGATGACAGAGAAATAGCAGTGATTTACCTGATCTCTCCCCAAAACCTCTTTGAACACCCATAAATAATAACAAAAACAATTCCTTGAGTAACAGAACCTACAAAAGGATAGGGCAAAATGATTTTCCTTCGAAACACAACTTAGATTCTTAGAAAGTCAGCAGGAAAGATCTGTTGCACCTGAGGAAGAGTGCCTCATGGTCCAGCATAGGCTGTACCAGCCCAGACATTAACAAACTGGGAGCAGGCCTTGGGAGCCACTGAACATGCAACTGCAGCATTTTCTTTCAGAGCTCTCAGTGCAGACAGAAAGGGGTAGAACAACTGATCAAAAGAAGATTATAGGGGTCTCTTTGCTAATGCTCAGGACTCCATTGTGTTATACATATTTGGGTCTAGGTCCAAGTCCTGGGTGGCAGTTACAGAGCAAAGAAGAGCACAGAGCTTGCAGCCACAGTGGAGCAGGTATCCACCTCACAGTTCCAGGGCAGAAGAGGGTATTTGTGGTCACTCACAGGTATGAGTAAAGGTCAGGAGTGTAGTAAACTCTTGTCCTTTGATCATACCACCTTTGAAAAGCTGAAACTTTACAGGTGTCAAGAAGTATTTCTGAAAACAACAGTTGCTCATAAACTCCCTGAAGCTTGGAATAGTGCATGATCCAGTCTGGAAGTAGAGCCCCACTTTAACAATGAATTCGAAGTCAAGAAATAGACTGGAAAATGAGCAAAAAACAGGAAAATATATTCTGATCGTGAAATTTACTATGGTGACAAGGAAGATCAAAGCACACACTCAGAAGAAGAAAACAAAGTCAAAGCTCCTATATCCAAAGCCTCTAAGAAAAAAAAATATGAATTATTGTAAGGCCATCAAAGGGCTCAAAAAGGATTTTGAAAATCAAGCAAGAGAGGTAGAAGAAAAATTGGGAAGAGAAATGAGAATGATGCAATGCAGGAAAATCATGAAAAAACTATCAAGAAATTGGTAAAGGAGTCACAAGAAATACTGAAGAAAATAACACCTTAAAAAAAAGAGTAGACTTAATGGTTAAAGGGGTATAAAAAAACCAATGAGGGAAAGAATTCATTGAACAGCAAAACTGGCCTAGTGGTTAAAGAGAAACAAATAGTCACTGAAGAAAAATACTCTTTAAATAGTTGAATTGGCCAAGTGGGAAAAGAGGTATAAAAGCTCACTAAAGAAAATAATTACTTAAAAATTGTAATGGAGCAAATGGAAGCTAAAGACTATAGCAGAAATCAAGAAGCAATAAAACCAAAAAAAAAATGAAAATATAGAAGACAATGTGGAATATCTCATTGGAAAAACAAGTGATCTGAAAAATAGATCTAGGAGAGATTTTAAAATTATTGGACTACCTGAATGCCATGATCAAAAAAAAAAAAAAAGAGCCTAGACATTATCTTTCAAGAAATTATCAAGGAAAACTGCTCTGATATTCTAGAACAAGAGGGTAAAATAGAAATGGAAAGAATCCACCAATCACCTTCTGAAAGAGGTCCCAAAATGAAAAAAATTCCTAGGAAAATTATAGTCCAATTACAGAGAGCCCAGGTTAAGGATTCCCAGGAGGAAATATTGCAAGTAGACAGAAACAAACAATTCAAATATTATGGAACCACAGTCAAGATAACATAAGATTTAGCAGCTTCTACATTGAAGTAACTGAGGGCTTAGAATATGATATTTCAGAGAGCAAAGGATCTAGGATTACAACCAAGAATCATTTACGCAACCAAACTGAGTATAACCCTTCAGAGAAAAAAAGGATATTCAACAGAACAAAGGACTTTCAAGCTTTATTGATGAAAACGACTAGATATGAGTAGAAAACTTGACTTTTAAACACAAGACTCAAGAGAAGCATAAAAAAGTAAACAGGAAAGAGAAACCATAAGGAATATAATAAGGTTAAACTCTTTACATTTCTTCATGGAAAGATGATAGTTGTAACTCATAAGAACTTTCTCATTGTTACAGCAATTTGAAGGAGTATATATACACAGAGGGCACAGGTGTAAGCTGAATAGGAAGGCATGATATATATAAAAATAAAATTAATGGGGGAGAAAGCAATGTACTAGGAGAAAGAGAAAGGTAAAATGGGGCAAATTATCTCATAGAAAAGAGGCAAGAAAAATCATTTACAGTGGAGAGAAAAATGACATAGGTGAGAAGGAGTCAGTGAACCTTACTTTCAACAGAATTGGTTCAAAGAGGGAATAACATACACACTCAATTGGGTATAGAAATCTATCTGAACTTATAGGAAAGTAGAAGGGGAAGAGGACAAGAAAAGGAGAGGTGATGTAAGGGAGGGTAGATTTTGGGCTTTCCAGAGGCAAAACATCTTTGAACAGGGACAGGGTGAAAGGAAAGAGACTAGGATAAAAAGAGTGGGAAATAGGATGTAGGGAAATACAGTTAGCAATCATAATTTGAAAAAAAAAGATTAAAGCAAGTTTGTCTGATAAAGGCCTCATTTCTCAAACATATAGAGAACTGAGTCAAATTTATAAAAATTACAGCCATTCTCCAATTGGTAATTGATCAAAAGTTATGAACAGTTTTCAGATGAAATAAAGCTAGCTGTAGCTATGTGAAAAAATGTTCTAAAGCATTATTGAATAGAAAATACAAGTTAAAACAATTCTGAGGTATTATTTCCTACCTATTAGATTAGTCAATAGGACACCAAAAGCAAATGACAAATGCTGAATGGGATGTGGGGAAAATGAGGCATGAGAACACTGCTGTTGAAGTTGTGAACTGATTCAATTATTCTGTAGAGCAATTTGGAATTATGTCCAAAGGGTTATTAAACCAGTATGTCCATTGACCAAGCAATGTCACTACTATGTCTGTATCCCAAAAAAGATTTTAAAAAGCTAAAGATGATTTACATGTACAAAAGTATTTATAACAGCTGTTTTCTGATGGCAAAAAAATAACTACAAATCAAGGGGATGCCCATCAACTGGGGAATGGCTGAACAAATGATGATATGTGATTGTGTTATACGAAATGATGCACAGAATATTCTCATAAAAACTTATAAAGACTTATACAAGCCGGTGAAAATTGACATGTACTGTATACAAAGTAACAGCAATATTGCAAGATGAATAATTGTGAACGACATAGCTATTTTCAATGACACAATGATCCAAAACAACTCTGAAGCATTTATGATGAAAAGTGCTATCCATTCCCAGAGAAAAAACTGATGGTCCCTGAATACAGACTGAAGAATACATTTTTACTTTCCTTTTTTTGTTGTTGTTGACATTTTATTTCAATTAATATCTCTTGGCATTAGGCAGATATTTAAATAAGACTGATCAACTGTAGCAGTGCAAGGGATGAGGGGGAAGCAACATTTACAAAGAGAAGGGAGAGTATAGTGCCCCTCACACAATGGTGACCACTGGAAGTCATATGCCCCAAGGGTGGAACTTTGATGGAAAAAATTCAAGTTTCAGATCATTCCTTTTATTTCATGATTTTATTACAGGACATATTGGACCAAACAACAGTAAAAATGAACATTAAACAAATATGTGCATTCAAGCATTGGCCAGTAGAATAGGCACAGTAACGGCTGAACATGCATTTCTTCTGAAAGAGGGCAAGTTGCAGATGTATAAATACCATAAAACAATTACCATTGGGTTAATCACAGGCCACTACGGGAGGAAAAAGCTGAAAAAACTATCAGATGCATTAAATAGTTGACCTTACCATGAAACTCTACTTTACTATATACATATATGTTATATATATATATATACATTGTATTTTAAAAGAAAGCGAAGACCATCACAGGATAAGTGCAAGCCATTTTTTCCCAACAAAAAGAAAAATAATAAAATCATGCAAAGGAAAAGTTTCATTCTGTCTGCTTTTAGGTTCCAACTTGTCAAACAGTCATTTTCAAAGCAAAATAAATTAGTTAACCAATTCTATTTTATAAAGTCTTATCTCAGCTCTTATCATGACTGTTAGACTGTATTCATACAGATTCCCCAAGTGAAGGGAGATGTCTTCTGCCCCTGAGACCTGATCCCCCTTGCTGTCTGCATGAGAAATATCTCTAAGTAATATTAGGGCTCTGTAAATGAATCAAGATAGCAGAAGGAAAACTGAAATTTGGATGACCAAAGGACTTTGGCAATGGCATGGATGATGGGGGAGTTGTGGCTTGCCGTGCTGCTGCATAAAGAGAAACCACTGGATCAAGGGACCTTATCAGAGAACAGTAGAGGAATGCTTTGAGAAGGCATCCATTTCTGTATGGAAAGCAACTGTCCACATGTGGGGAGGCTTAGAGCTGACTTGCACAGCTTGGATCTCACTGTAACAACCGGACAATGGAAGAATTTCTCTTGGCACCTTTAATTAATTTTTCCAGTAACAGCTTGCAGTCATTGTTTGTATGCATCTGCTGAAAAATTTCATCTCTTCACTTCTCAGAAGTGGAATCATCTTCAGGCATTTTCATTACTGAGGATACCATTTTGTATATGGTCTGTACAATTTCAGGAATCTCCCCCACGGCTTACATAGCCATTATCGTCAAGGTCATACATGCTAAATGCGTACTTCTGTTTCTGTTCCTGCTTCCCCAGAGAAGTGACAATCAGGGCAATGATGAATTCCCTGAAGTCAATAGCCCCATCCCAGTTTGTGTCGAAGGTGCAGAAAACGAAAGGTCACCATAGGGGAAGAGGTTGGGGAATATCTTTTTTAACTCAGCAACAATCAAGTGACCAGTGGGACAATTCTTTAGAAACCCTTCGTAACACTCCTGTAGCTCTTGCTCTGTGAATTCTGTGCTCTCCTGGAGATCCTGGAGCACCCCAGGATGGAACTTGCCATTTTGTTTCCCCATTTTGTCCTCCCAGATAACTTAAAACCCAAGGCCAACACAATTCACAATCAGAATTGAGATGAGAATTTTCAGGCTTCCAAACTTCAAGTCCTAAGGTCACTAAATCATGCCCCTCACAGGATAGTTTTGAGAAAAGTACTTTGTAGTTGGTTCCGAAGTTACAAGGCGATGATGGTGATGAGTAAGATGATAATTATATGATGACTTATTTAGTTCAATGGAATCAGGTGGTTGTCCAGCATGAACAATTTCTAAAAGCAAAGAGTTTCCCCAAGTTGTAGCTCCCGCTCCTGCTCCACCTCGTCTCCCAATTACTGACTGTGGCACAGGGACTCTCTTCCTGGGGCTGCGAGGGGTGACAAGAAGGTCCACTGAGTCCAGCTAGCAAGCCAGAACTGCTGGCCCACTTGTGCTCAAGCCACCCCACCAACCCTGTGCTCATTTCCCTGACAAAAACAAAAGGAAACCTGTGGACAGAAAAGAGGAAAGGAGGTAGAAGCACATGGGGAAAGGGGAGGGAGCTTTCTTTATTTTTTCTGTGTGTTTTCTTTCACAACATGACTAATACAGAAATATATTATGCATAACTAGAGTTGTATAACCTATATACAATTGCTTGCCTTTTCAATGAGGAATGTGGGGAGTGAAAGAGGGAGAGAATTTGTAATTCAGAGTTTTTAAAATGAATGTTAAAAATTCTTTTTACATATATTAGGGGAAAATAAAATACTAAATAGCAAAAAGTATCAGACATTACATAGATGTGTTATCACAGAATCATCCAAATGTCTAGTCAAATTTTGAAATGTTCTCATCCAACTCTGAAAGACAATGCTACATAAAGAAAAGCAACAGCACCAGAATCAACATGTTCAAGCTTTGCTTCAGGTTTTTTTTTTCATGCTAAGTCAATATCATTTTGAAAGACAGTAACCTGTCAAAATAGCATCAAATCCAGGGGGAAAATAGGCTTTGACCGGGCTGTCATTCTTCAGTAGCAGTTGACTGATCCCAAGTATGTGTGGAATTCCAAAGGAAGCTTAAGACTAATTAATCATGTCATCAAAATCCATTTTCTGTTATATTCTGCTCTAAGACAAATGAGTACTTCTATTTTGCTCCTGATAATACTGTAATCCATTAGTTAGCCCTATATTGGTGAGACTCATCAGTCAAAGGATCTTTTAAAATACATTGTGACATAGGTGAGAACATTTTATCAGTAGCTTACATTCCATCAAATGCATGAAGTGTTAAAAAAAAGTTGCATAACATTCTTTTTTTAATTAAATATAGGAAATGGAAATTTGCTTCATGGAAAAGCAAATGAGAAAAGTAATTAAAAAAACAAAATTAAACACTTCTATTATTGAACTTTAATTCTAGAAATAGTAATACTATACTTAATCTTTAAAAACCAATATTTTAAAATTATGTCCCTATTTCAATTCAACTTGCAAAAGTAAATCTGGAAAATAACATGTAAATGTTTAAAAATGTGGCCATATATAAATGAATTTCATTCACCATCAATATTTTAAATGAAAGGAAAATATGATTAAGATAATGTATTTATTAAAAATGATTATCATCAGCATAAGCTTTGAGAATTTTTAATATCTATGAAGTTTAACATGCTCTCACTTTATTCTCACCAGATTATTGACTTGGCTCCAATCTGTTACCACATAATGGCAGTAAAATATACTTTTAGTTGTGTATGAGTCAAAAGGAGCTATGCTTCAGCTTACAGAACATGTGACGTGACTATGGTAGGGTATCTATAAAACACAGGCTTGATGATAGCAGGGAAATGATTTCATTTCTCTAATTCTTGCTACATTTATCATCTAGGTCAATAGATTTCATATGAATCATGACTAAAAACAGTATAAGCTAATGTCTTCATGGAATAATCATTAGGAAATTAATTAATACCCTACTCCGCATTTTAATTTCCAATTCTATTAGTTACAAAACCTAACATTTCCTACCATATTGCAGTCATTTGAGGTCAGTTGTGAATCATAACATATCTGAATTTTGTAATTGTAACAATTTTAGAGATTTCTCACTTCATCCAATCTTAGTTAACATTTTTATATAATGATGATGGTAATCAATCTAAGACTCTCTTAATTTAACAAATCAGTACACATAACTCAAGTGTAAGCAAAACCTGAATCATAAATTTTCTAATTGATATCATCTGTGTTCACAGTAATTATTCATTACAATTCTTTGCTTCTGAACTTATTTATATGTACGTGTTTTTGCTTGAAAATAATGTTAATTAAGCAAGGGTTTTATTTTTAACACTATAGTACAGTTAGAAGACCTGGGTACAAATTCTACTTTTGACACTACCTGTGTGACCCTAGGAAAGTCACTTAATCTTAGTTCTCAATTTCTTTTTCTCTAAAACAAGGAGGCTGAAATAGATGCATTCTGAGGTTACATCAAGATCTAATGTGCAATGATCTATTACAAAATAAAAATCTGAGATCCCAGAAAATTGTTTTTTTTTACCTAACGTCTATGAGTCACAGACATGTGACTTTGGAAACCCAGTGGATTATCACTGATTACTTGGGGTGCGAGTAACCAGATTCACAAATTCTAAATCAGAATATTCCCTTCCTCCAAAAGTCCCTTTCAAAACAATTTCCAGAACCATAGAAAACCAGCAAAACAGTAAAGTGAATGAGCCATCCCTTACCTCAAAGAAATTTTACACACAGGCCTCTATAAAAATTAGAAGGTTTACAGTATTGACTAATAGTGACAGAAGTGTATACATTATTTTCACAAATATTGTCCTATTTGAACCTTAGAAAATCATCATTTTGTAGATGAGGAAACAAAGACTCAGATTAAATAGCTTGTAGTGGTACATAAAATCAGAGGTAGAATTTAAATCCAGTTGTGTGTGTGTGTGTGTGTGTGTGTGTGTGTGTGTGTGTGTTTGCTCCAAAGAGAGCAGTCTATCTATCTGCAACATATTATCATTAATGTTGAGAAATATGAATAAATTACAGACCACCTGCTTTAGGGAATATTTTAGCTTAGTACAAATATTCAAATCTATCGAAAAAACATATATGTTTAAAGAATATACTATTTAGGGAAGATTCTAGAGAAATGACAGGGTAGATCAGAAAATTCCAAACTCTCAAGATTTTCCCCCACAAAAGAGTTAAAATAGCACATTATGGTAAACAAAGTGTGGGTGGAGATGAATAAAAATAGGGGCAATACAGGTCAATTGCAGGGGATCTAAAGAAAAATCACTGGACAAGGTTTGGTCCTGGTCAAGAGTAAATACCTTGAGGCTGACTTCCATTTTAACAAGCAGCAAACTCTGGGGTTATTTAGTTAGGAAGGCTGCAGTTACCTCAGAAAGTACAATTTTTACCCCGCAGATAGTGGGGGAGTTGGGCCTTTGAGCCCAGGAAGATTGAGGGAACTCCTGATGATAAAGGAACACCAGACCCAGCTGTGCTGTGAAGAGAGGCAGGGCTAGAAGGATCCAGCACACACCTGGTGAGTGCAGAAGCAGTGGGGCAGAAAGCCTCTGACTGCAGGCACTTAGGTAGGTAAGTGCTTTGGTTCCAAGGTCGAGGAGAGAACTGAGGATTGGGGCAAAAGTTACCAATGTTGAGGTTCAGGAGTGCTGAGGAACTCCAAAATACCAACAGGTCAGGTCCTGCTCAAATGAATTTGACTCAAGCCTTCTTAAAGCCAAAGAAAAACAAAGTTTATTAAAGATTTGCCAAATTGGGTTAGCTCTTAAGGAACCTAAGCATTTGTAATGCTTATATTCACAAGTAGGCCAGGTAGAATCTCAGCTAGACAGAGTCTGAGCTGGATTGAATCTCATCACCTTCACTGAGGCAAGATGGAACTTAAATACAGAAAAGACTATAGGAGGGATCTGGGTGGTCTGGTAGTCTAGGGTGATAGGAGAAGTGGTTTAGGGAGGGTTTTGAGGAGAAGTCCAAGGAGGACCTCAATGGGACTGGGGTGACTGGTCCAGGGTTGGAAACAGCTGGAGGCAATCAGGAGATATTAGACAATGGAAGGCCTGGACGAGAAGCAGGTGACCCCAAGTAGTTTGGGGTCCCAGGGTTGGTCTTGATAGATCAAACCCAGGGAGGATCCTGATGGGAGCAGCTGGTAATAGGATCAAAGGGTGGAGAGTGCAACAGAGACCTGGGCACTGTGATAACAAGAGACTGCCCTATGAAATAGAAAGACTAGATTTGAATAAGAAAGGCCTGATCAAATGGGAAGACTTAAGGGAAACTCAAGGAAGCCCCCAGATTCTGAACCACATCAATCATTTCCCACACCTCAGGGCTAGAGGTGATTACTAAAATTAAGGTATTACCACAAAAAATGCACAGGCAAAGGAGAGAGAATCCAATCATAGAATGCCAGTATGGGAGTAGAGATGACTGGGGTTCATCTTCACCTGCCCAAAAACAATTTGGAGAAGATCTTAAAAATCAAATGACAGAGATGGAGGAAAAACTAAAAAAAAAATAAGAATAATCTAAGAAAAACAACATTATAAAAGGAAAGTCAACCAATTAGAAAAGGAGATCCAGAATCATAAGGAAAAAATGACACCTTGAAAATTAGAATTGGACAAAGTGACGCAGTGAAATTATAAGAGATCAAGAAATAATTAAACAAAATATGAAGAATGAAAAAATGGAAGAGAAAGGGAAACATGGTAGAGAAAAACAGATGTGGAGAACAGATCAAGAAGATAAAATATGAAAATAATTAGACTACCTGAAAGTTATGATCAAAAGAAGAATATTGACACTCCAATACAAGAAAATTGTCTTGAAGCATTAGATCAAGTTGGGGTGGGGAGAGAAATAGAAAAATCCATCAATCACCACTGAAAAGATATCCTATGAGGAAAAATCATAGGAATATCGTAGTCAAATTTTGCAACCCCCAGCTCTAGGATTAAATATTGAAAGCATAAAGATTAAAACAATTTAAATGTGGTGAAGCCACAATTAGAATTACACAAGATCTAGTAGCAGAGACATTAAAGGACTGCAGGTCTTGGAATACAATATATTGAAGAGTGAAAGAATTGGGGCTCTGGCCAAAAATATCATGCCCTGCGAAGTTAAGTATTATCCTGAATGAAAAAAAAAACTGGACATTTGATAAACTCTCAAACTTCCAAGACTTCATTAAAAAAAAAATCCTGAACTCAATAGAAGATTCAACATACAAGAACCAAGAGAATTATAAAGTAGATACTTTAAAGTACAGACTGGTTACAAAAGATCTAATAAGAATAGATTGTTCATTTTTTATATATGTAAAGTGTATGTCTAAGATTCTTATTAATAATTGGATATCTCATAAAAAAAGACTGGGGTAAACCTGAGTATCATATGAATTTTAAAAATAAAACCATTTAGGAGCAGCTAAAAAGAGTAATTATTTTATACAAATGAGGTGCAAGAAGAATAGATAAAGAGGAATTAGATGGGGGAGGAGGACTGGTAGTTCTGGTAACCTACTTTCATCAGCAATAGGTTTAAGAGGGAACAATACATACATATTTAGAAGAATATAAAATCTAAACTCAGAGGAAATAAAATGATAGGTGCGAGGATGGGGAGAGGACAGAGGAGGGATTTTTAGAGGGAAGGGTGAGGGAACAGATGAAAAGGGAATATAGAAGGGTGTTAAGATTTATGGGAATGTGAGGATAGGGGAGAGATCCTTGGAGGGGAGTAGGGAAGTAGCAAGAGGGCAAGGTAGTGGGTACAAGTAAAGTAGAGGGGGCAGGAAGGATAGGAAACGAGATATACACAAACATAAAAACCAAATATCAGGTGTAGAATATATTTGGGAAAGTATTTGACTATATATGTATATATCTACGTAAATGTGTGTGTGTATATATATATATGTTAATGTATATATCTATAGCAATAGAGAAACATGTCTAAACTTTATTGCAGCCTTCTAGGGGTGGGGGAAGGGAAAAGAACAAAGAAAAATAAGTGTACAAGGGAGAACGAAAGAACTCACAAGGAAGCAAAGAAAAGATGGACAATTTTCAACACAGGTATAATTTATCACATAGGATTTCTGGAAATGAAAATTTATTGTTACATAATTTGAATCCTCTCTTATGTTCTATATACATAACATGCTTTTTATTTCTTTTTAACTTTGTGTTTAAGTTCCAGTATTTAAGTTTGTGATATGTTTTGTTTCTTTTCTCTGTTCTGTATTTGTGTTATGGCATTTGAGTCTAAAACAAAAGAAAAAAGCACAAACTGTTTCTTAAGGAAACAACCACTTAAACATTTGGAGAAACAGTCTGTGTTCCTCAGTGGAATAGCTCAATATAATAAAGGTGATAATACTACCAAAGTTAATTTGCAGTTTGAATGTTATACTAATCAAATTAACATAGGGATATTTACAAGAACTTGATAAAAGTAATAGCAAAATTTATTGGAAAAATAAAAGATTTAGAGTATCAAGGGAAATGATGAAAAGAGGAAGGGACAAAGAGGAAATAGCATTTATAGACCACAAATAATATTATAAAGCAGTAGTCATCAAAATAATCCAATATCACTTAACAAGTATAAAACTAAATCTAGGGAACAGACTAGACAAAAAAAATGGGCAGCTAGGTGGTAGAGTGAATAAAGTAATGACCCTGGAATCAGGAGGACCTGAGTTTAAATCTGGCCTCAGACACTTGACATTTACTAGCTGTGTGACCTTGGGCAAGTCACCTAACCCAAGGTGCTTTGCCTTCCCCCCTCCAAAAACAAGAGCATATTATTTCATGCAAAATCCAGAAAAAAAGCGATATTTACTTTTGCATAAAAAAGAAGGTATGATATTTTATATTCACATCAGAAACTCATGGCCTGTTTTTTCACCTTATCCAGAAAGCAATGCTTCTTTTTTTTGATCCTCTTATACGAAGCCTTGGCAGCTTCTCCAAGATACCAATGTTCCCCTTTAAGAAAGGTAGCATGGTTTAGTAGAGAGAAAACTGGACTTTAATCAAGCAAAATCTGAATTAAAATATTGAATCTGACACATAGAATTTGCATGACTTGGACAACTTATGCAATCTTTGAGTGCTTTAGGCAAATATCTAAGACTGAACTGGCAGAGAAACTGTTGTCCCGTAATGGGGGAGGGGGTGCTTACTCATGTATGAGTCACTTCTGTCCTGTCCCTATTTAGTTTGAATCTATATCTATATATATATATATTTATATCTGTAGATAGAACAGCTAGATGACTGTTAGAGTTAGACTATAATCATAACTGAGTGCCACAGAACTGATGCTTTTGAAATGTGCTGCTGGAGAAGACTTTTGAAAGTACCTTGAATGACAAAGAGATCAAAAACAGTCAATAAAGAAATTAATTCAGGTTATTAACTGGAAGATCAAATACTAAAACTGACAGTTAAGTACTTTGTCCACAAAATGACAGGAAAACATCCTGTTGTTGGGAAACACTGAAAGCTAAAGGAAAAGGGAGCAGCAGAATTTGAGATGGATAGATAGTGCCATGGAAACAATGACCATGAACTTGGACAGACTTCAAGAAATAGTGGAGGATAGAAGGTGCCTGGCACGCTGTGGTCCCTTGGGTCACAAAGTATTAGACACAACTGAATGTCTCAACAACATCAACAAACAAACAAAAGCAACAATTACTACTACTACTACTAATATTCTTACTGCTACTACTACTACTACTACTAATATTCATACTGCTACTACTACTACTACTACTACTACTACTACTACTACTACTACTAATATTCATACTGCTACTACTACTACTACTACTACTACTACTACTACTACTACTACTACTACTACTAGTACTACTACTACTACTACTACTACTTCTACTACCAATATACATCTTATTTCATCCAGTAGCATACAATGCCCTCCAGGTAGGGGCTTTTTCTTTACTTTTTTTTTTTTTTTTTTTTTGGCTTTAAATCCCTAAGACCTAGCACAATGACTGACTGGTATATAATAGGAACTTGCAAGTATTTTTTGTTTGGCTGACTAATGGATCTTCATGTTGCCCCAATATAAGCACAAATACCACTCACTTGATTATATGTGCTGAAAAAAAGTAGGCAAGTCATGTGTTGAAGGTAGAGGGTAGACTCTTGTATAGCTAGTCAAGGAAATATTGAAGAATCAAAAAAGGCCTCTTGTGCATTGGGTAGGTATGAAATGCAATAGTTATAGTAAGGCATAAAATTGTAAAAGATGTTTATATAAATAGCTATGATCAAGGTTTCATCTATGTTATGAGGCAAGATACAGTAAAATAAAAATGATAAATTATTGAAATATATAAAATAGAACAGCAATTACTGGTACACATCAAAACTCAATAAGCCTATACTTTTAAAAGATAGTAGTTAGATTTTTGTGCATGCTTTATATTTTGGTAGGTAGTTTTAATTTTCATTAGGAAATGAAGAATGAAGCCATTTAAATTAACATTCTTTTCAATGCCACAGTGAGTGGCATTCATCCTGAGTGAGAGCATCATTCTAGGGATAGATACTGTTTATAAGGGAATAGGATTAGTCCAGAAGGAGGACTGTGGTATATGAGCCATTTCTGATTATGCCCCTAAATGTGGCTATGTGAGCAGTTATGCTAGCATGAGATTTTATGGGATCCAAAATTAGCATGTCCACCTTTTCTTTCCACAGCAGTAAAAGCTTGTCACAAGCTGAGAGAAGTAGCAGATTTTGAAAGTGACTCCTGATGTGTAACTTTTCTTCTCTGAGTTTTATGGTATTGAGGCATCCATGTGTATTCAAAACAGGCAAGAATACAATCCTCAGTTAAGTCAAATATCTTTGGGAATGTAAGACATATTGAGATATATTGAAAATCAATAACAAAAGATCAAGAGTTAAATCTATATCGTATGTTGTTTATAGGAGCTTTGACAAGCAAAGTGACTTCTACAAATATTTAAGTTCTTTATAAATGTACTAGTCAATAGAATGTTTTGATATCTCTTATTTCTAATGAATATTTATCAATTCAAAAGCTCCAGTAAAATATTGCTCATAGTATTTTAGGAAAAGTCCACAGATTTGTATTGCAAATGATAATGTTGAAACATATCACATTTGTGATGAAAAGTTTTTAAAGTAATTTTTTTTTTTTGTACTTGAATGTAGGGGAATGTTTCAATTTTATCTTTTGTCACTGTGGAGGGACATTAAATATATTACTCCTTGACAGGTGAAAAACAATTGAGGTCACAGAATGTACTAGAGAAATGTTCATATCTATATCTATATCTATCTATCTATCTATCTATCTATCTATCTATCTATCTATCTATCTATGGGTTTCTTTTCAAGTTATGCTTAATTAATGCAACACTGTTTGGGGGTAGAAACCAGTAACAACTATTTTTATCTCTTTTTTTTTCCTGAGTCTTTTAGCTTGTGTTCATATAGCTAGGGGGGAAAATAACATTTGCTAATCCTCTATTAAAGTCTTACTCCAATGCCTCATCAAGGAAAGAGGTTACCTGGTTTCTTACAGCCTACAGCCAAATAAAAGGTCTGGCAGGTTCTAAATAGCTGGTAAGACTTCAAGACTAATCTTGGTTCCAAACTTCATAATTGGTGTCTGAGGATAATATGCTGCTTTTGAATGTAGGCACTTCAGAATAAAACCACCAAGTGGTCATTTTATTTCTCAGAATTAAAAAAAAAAAAAAAAAAAGCAAATCCCCAAACCAAAAGCAAACAAAACAAAACAAACAAAAATAGCTCAGGGAGACCTCATTATCTACCCCAAAATTTTTTGAGTTGGAGGATGTGAATTCAAATCCTAGCTTTGCCACTTTTTACCTGTGTGACTGTTTATCAATTAATTTGCCTCTTTGGGCTTTGTTTTTTCTCATGGAAAAAAAAAAATTAGGACGTTGAACTAGATAGCCCTTTTCAGTTCTAAATCTATGATATTATGAAATTATGTTTCCTTCTTTTAAAAGCATGTCATTTTAAAGTCATTGACACTCTGCAGCTAAGAAAGAGTATACCACAAGCAAAAGAAAAATGAATTTCTAAACTTTTTTAAGTACCTATTTTCTCAGTTCAAGAATTAATGAAACATTCTTAGGATTTTCATGTCTTTTAAGTGAGATATATATATATATATATATATATATATATTGTACCAAGTAATTATTCTTTATGAATTTATGAATTCTTTCTTTGTTTTAGTGAATACTCAGTCTAATAGGTGATAAGCTACTCAGGTGATAAACTGATAACTATGTGGCACAGGGGACAAAGGGCTAGCCCTGGCATCAGGAGGACCTGAGTACAAAATCCAACCTGTGATACTACCTACATTACTGTGGGCAAGTCATTTAATCTTGTGTGTTTCAGTTTCTTCTTCCGCAAAATGAACTGGAGAAAGAAATGGCAAACCACTCCAGTATCTTTTGCAAGGAAAACTTCAAAAGGGGTTATGGAGAGTCAGTCATGACTGAAACGACACAATAGCAACAAACCTATTTGGAAATATGTCTCTATTTTCCTCTGTGTGGTATTCATCTCTAATTATTTGGAAACTGTGGTGTTTCATGTCTTGTAGTTATAAACCATAAACAAATGAACCTTGTTCGCTTCTCCCAGTACCCTTGTGTAGCTATATGCATTAAAATACCTCTCTAAACAGCAGTGGCCTTTCTAATCTGATGAATTCTTTCATGTTGATGTTCAACAAGTGGTTTCTCCCAATGCATTTCATTTTAAAACCAAACTCGTGCATATTTTGTCCTTAACACAAAACTCTAATTTTAAACAAATAGTAGGCCAGGGCAGAAGTACTCTTGAGACAACAAACAACTTAGTAGAATAGAAAGAAGAATGGAATTCGAATCATTAGCTCTGAGGAAAACAATGTTAACGTATTAATATTTTGTTTTAGGAAATAAAAATCTTATTAAATACTTTATAAGATGGATGATGAAAGCATAATTGTCCCCATTTTGCAGATGGGATTCATTAGTCATTCATTCATTTGTTACCCAAGCTCACTAGTTACATTTTGTTGAACTAGAGGTCCCAAATGAGTTCTTTGGCATCCAAGATATTTATCCTTCTATTATAATTAGGTTTTAGTTACTGTCTCCCTATGGGGTCTTGCTCAAAGCACTTAACCTCTATGGCCAAAAATATCTTCATCTTTAAAATAAGAGCATTAAACTAGATGATCTATGGCTCTTTACACCTCTATGCTCCTATAGTCTATGACTATTTTCAATTTTATTCAGTTCCAGCCAGCATTTAACCACATACAGAGTATCCTGGAAATTTTAGTGAAGTTTTAAATCCACCTGTTGTACATGGTATTTCATAAATCTTAGTAGAGTTAGAATTACACTAAGATGTTTGGGACACTGTAATCTCTCTCTGTCTCTGGTCTCTCTCTTTTCTCTCATTCTGTACTAGGCCTTGGACAAAGGAAAATGTTCAGATTCAAGTGCCTCTTTCTTCATTGAATTTATAGTTCACTGGGGGCTATAATACAAACAGAGATAGCTATAATAAAAATTAATAAACAAAAACAAAATGGTACGTCAACTTAAAGTAAGTCAACTTAATTGATAATTTGGTTTTGGTAAATAAAAGTCAAGTGCCTAACATCTTGCAAATAGCTAGGTTTCTTAAGTAGGTTATATATACCTGACAGTGTTGACACTATAATCTTAGAATTTCCCTAGGCAGAGTAAAAGAACTTTTGGTATAAAAGTGGTATTATCACACATTCCCATTTGTGCTTGAAATAGAGATTAAGAAGTACCCTGATCTTATATTTCTGATTATGAGCTTGTTTGTTTTAACTTTGGAGATTTGAAAATATTAAAAGTGATATCCAGATACTAGAATCACTCTGCAGGAAAGTCATTCTTTGATAGAGAAATAGTTTCTAACTAATGCTTTGAGTGTTTTGGAAAGTATACTGTTCTTAATTTCTTTTCAGTACAAAGAATTTTACCACTCATGAAGTTCATCTAATAACTAGGCTCTAATATGTTTTTCCCCTAATTTAACATTATTCTTTATAAACTTGCATGAACAGCTGAAAACCTAAGGCCATTTAAAAATGGTTGTTTCTCTTATTCCTTGAGAAGTAAAAATTTAGCTGAACACCTCAAAGTATACTATGTAGGAGATAATCATTTATTGAGCCTAGATATCAAAGTGACCCTGAAGGTAGCCAGGCAATGAATCCATCACAGAGAAGAGGAGTGGCATACTAGGAACTCACCTCTATTTCATCAACATCATACTTGTAAGTTGTATTTTCAAACAGTGAAAATACATAGTTTGGGAGGAATCCAAACATACTTGACCATGCTAGTGAATGAATTATGAAACTTATGCCCCTCATCAGTCCCTCTCAGGTGGAGAAAGAATCCATGTCTTTGGTAAAGTAGCAATGCCTAAAGAAAATCTTTTAGAACTGAAAAAAAATGACCATTGAAATTGAATGGTTAGTGGGTAGAACCAAGATGGCAGAACATAGGAGGCAACACCACTGATGTCTTTCAACAGTTAACTGCAAACAACTTTAATATAATACCTTAAACCAAATTTTTATGGAATAGAGCCAATACAAGAACTGAGTGAGGTATTTATTTTTCAGAATAAGAAAACTTAAGCAGTCAGCAGGAGAGGTCGATGACATTGGGGTGGAGGGCAAAAGTAGTAGCAATTGGTGGTCATAGTAGGGACCGTAGCTGTATCTTTAGGAATTCTTACCCTAGAGGTGATATGGGAGTCAAACAACTGATCAGAATGAGATTGTAGGTGACCCATTGATAGCAATGGTTACAGTTCACGTTGATAGGCAATTCTATTGCCTATACACAGTTCTGGGTTGCATTTCCAAGGTGGAAGTCACAAGAGAGCAGGGGTGTTATTTACAGAAACAAAACAACAACAAAAAGAGCACTAGCAAGGTGGCTGTGGGAAAGCAGGGGCCCTAATCACAGTTCCAGGACCAAGCAAAGTTCTAAAGTTTTTGGCTGTAGGGGAACAAGGATCTTTCCTGGATACAGACCAGAGCACAGACAAGAAGATCAGTGACCACACTTTTCCCTAGATCACACAACCTCAAAAGCACTGAAAACTTCCAGAATTAGTATTCAAAATAGGAGCAAAATTTTAGAAAGAAAACAGAAAAACCTTCAGTTTTAGGTAGTACATCACCAACCCTAGTTGAGCAGAGCCCAACTTTAATCTAGTATTTAAGGTCAAGAAATAGACTGGAAAACTGAGCAAACAGAAACAACAGCAAAGAGTTTATCCATTGAATATTACTTACAAAGATAGGGAAGGCCAAAAGACATGCTCAGAAGAAGAGAATACTGTGAAAACAGCTATAAGCCAAATCTTGAAGAAAATTTCTAATTGGACATAAGCCCAACGAGAATTCCTGGAAGAGATCAAGAAAATGATGAGTCATAGAAGAAAAAAATGGGGAAAGAAAGAGATACTAGAAATGTAAGAAAAGAATAAGCAGCTTGGTAAAAGAGGAATAAAATATACTGAAGAAAATAATACCTTAAAAAACAGATTAACCTAGTGGTAAAAAAATGCAAAAATTCACTGGAAAAAAAATGAATTCCTTAGAAAGCAGAAGAGGCCAAATGTAAAAGAAAGTACAAAAGCTCACTGAAGAAAATAATTCTTAAAAATTAGAATTGGGCAAGTGAAAATAAATGATTTCATGAGACATCAAGAAACAATAAAACTAATCCAAAAGAATGAAAAAAATACAAAAAAAATGCAAAATATTTCATCAGGAAAATAACTGATATGGATAAAAAAGGTTGAGGAGAATTATTGGACAACCTGAAAGCAATGATAAAACACAATCTAAGTATTATATTTTAAGAATCTAAAAATTTATATGGCCCCCTATATCTTAGATCCAGAGGGTAAAATAGCATTGGAAAGAATCTACCAATCAACTCCTAAAAGAGATCCCAAAATGAAAACTCCTACAAATACTATAACCAAATTCTAGAACTCCCAAGTCAAGGAGAAACTATTTCAAAGAAGCAGAAGGAAAATATTCAGATACAATGGAGTCATAGTCAGGATCACATAAGATTTAATAGCTTTCATCTTAAAGAATAGTTCTTGGAATATAATATTCTGAAAAACAAAAGAACTAGATTAAAAATAAGGAATAATCAAGCCAACAAGAACGAGTTTAAGCCTTCAGGTAAAAATGGATATCTAAAGAAAAAGAGGACTTTCAAAAATTCCAGATGAAATGATCAGAGTTGAATATAAAGTTTGACATCAAAACACAAGACTCAAAAGAAGCATCAAAAGGTAAACATGAAAGATAAACCATATGGGATTCAACAAAGTTGAACATTTGTATATGGGAAGAAGATACATGTAATTTTTCTAAGAACTTTATTATTGTTGGGCCAATTAAAATGAGTTTCCATAGACAAAGAACATGAGTATGTTGTGATTACTTTGGAATGATCTAAAAAAAATGAACGGGTAAGAAAGAAATTTGTGTGGAGAAAGGGGGAATAGAGAGATAGAAGGGGGACAATTATCTCTCATAAAAGAGGCACACAAGGAAGAGCTTTCACAGTGAAGGAGAAAATAGGGAGGTGGCAGACAATGTTGAATGTCACTCTCACCTGAGATGATTCAAAGAGGGAAATACACACACACACACACACACACACACACACACACACACAGAGTTGTATGCAGAAATCTATCTTATCCAACAGGCAAATTGAAGGGGAAAGGGATAAGAAAAAAGGGAGAGATGATAAAAGGGCGGACATGCTAGGGAAGGCAGTAGTTACAAGCAAAACAGAATTTTGAGGAGGGGCAGGATAAAAAGAGAGAATAAGAAACAGAAGAAAATGAGATGTAAGGAAATACATAGTAATTACAAATGTGAAGATGACTGGGATAAATTTATCCATAAAACAGAAACAAATAGTACAATGGATTAGAAAGCAGAATCCAACAATGTATTGTTTACAAGAAACACACTTCAAAATGAAAGACAGGAAGAGTTAAAATAAAGGGTTGAAACAAAATCTAATTGTACATTAGCTGAAGTAAAATAAAAAAGGCAGAAGTAGCAATCATGATCTCAGACAAAGCAATATCAAAAATAGAGCCAATTAAAAGAGGCATCAGGGCATCTATATTTTGTGAAAAGGTTTCATAGATAATGAAATAATATCAAAAAATTTTACAGCAAGTAAAGCTAACTGAAGGCCTTGTTTCTCAAATATATAGACAAATTAGTCAAATTTGTAAAAAAGAAAAGAAATTTTCAATTGATATGTGGTCAAAGGATATGAACAGGCAGCTTTCAGAAGAAGAAATCAAAGCTATGCATAATCATAGAGAAAATGCTCTAAATCATTAGTGATGAGAAAAATGCAAATTAAAATAACTCTGAGTTGCCCCCTTACACCTTTCAGAAATGACAAAAGCTGGAGGGAACAAGGGAATATATTCATATTGACAAATTGTTGGTAGAGTACTTGTCTAACTATTCTAGAGAATTTGGAACTATACTAAAAGGTTTATAATATTATACATATTTTTGACCCATTCTAGGTGGTCTCTATCCCAAAGAGTTTAAAGAAAAACAAAAAAGATATATATACAAAAAATATTTATATCATCTTTTTTGTGGTGGCAAAGAATTGGAAACTGAGGGATGCTCACCAATTGGAGAATGGCTGAACAAGTTGACAGAAGTGTGTGATTGTGCTATATGAAATAAAGGATATGGCTTCAGCAAAAACAAAACAAAATCTGTCAAAACATACGAATTGATGCAAAGTGAAGTGAGAAAGACTGAGATCATTTTGCACAGTAATATCAATGTTGTTATGATGAATGATTATGAGACTGGGCTACCCTGATTAATACAAGGATCCAAGGCAATTTTAATGAACTCATAATAAAAAGAATGCAATCCACCTCCAGAGAAATATAGAATATAAATATAGAAAATGTAGAAATATATTTTGCATTATAGAAAAATGTTTTGCATTTTTCTTTTTTCTTTCTTTCCATCATATACTTTTCACATTTCTCCATGCATCTTTCTCTCTCATCCCTTTATTTTTTTTTAGATCATTCCAAAATAATCACAACATACTCATGTACTTTGTCTGTGGTTATGTCTTTGTCTATGTCTACGATTTCACACGTATAATTGATATCGTATTGCTTATCTTCTCAGTGGATGGGAAATGGAGTGGGAAGGAAATAGTTTGGAACTCAAAATTTAAAAAGAAAAAATATTTAAATAAATAATATTTCTTAGTAAAATAATTTGAATGGTGAATTTCACAGATAACAAATTGAATCAAATTATTACTGAGTCATTTCATCCCAAATACACTTTACAAGGAAACAACACACAAAAGATTTGAATATGATCGTAGGCAGCCATGAGAGTGTGTTATAGGATTGGAATTCTCTGTCACGTGATTTAACTCCCAGGTATTTTCCCAAGGGACAAAATGATCTTTTACATTTATGCAAATAACCTAGATGTCTGCACTCCATGCTTTTATGCCTATTGAGACATTGTGTTGAATTGTTTTAAATATTTATTATCTGCATTGAGAAAGATTAATTGTAATTCTTAAGCCAAATTTATTAGATCCAAGCAATTTTCTTCATAACTCAAGAAAGGATGTGCACAGAGGAACTGAATTATCCATTTTTCTTGGGGAATTTGAAATAGATGAAAGTCTGTGAACCCAAGCCATAGTTAATCATCTTCTTGTTCTTCTTCTTCTCCTTCTTCTTCTCCTTCTTCTTCTTCTTCTTCTTCTTCTTCATCATTATTTATATTCTTCTTCCTCCACTTTCTCCTTCTCCTTCTTTTCTGTTCTGTGACTTCTTAAGTTTGATAAAGTTAACTTGATTACTTTTGAGCACTAGGCTTAGCCCAGGAAGTTTCCTATTCCAAGAATCCCTCTTTATCATTCCCTCTTAAAAACCCTTTCTTCTTTCAAAGTTCATCTAGGTGGTGCAGTGAAGCCAGGTCTAGAATCAGGAATATTTGAATTCAAATTCTGCCTCTGATACTTACTGGCTGTTTGATCCTTGGCAAACCACTTAACCTTTTTTAACCTCAGTTTCTTCATTTCTAAAATGGTAATAAAGCAATAATAATAATACCTACCATTCAGTATTGTTGTGATCACTAAATGAAATAATAGTTATAGAGTGCTTAGCTCAGTGTAGCACATAGTAGGTTGCTATTAACATTCGGTAGCTAATATACTATTAAATGCCACCATTTACTTCAGGTCATTTCTAATTCCATTTGTTTACCTCTGTTTTAAAGTGTGTGTGTTCGTCCTTCATTGCACTCTTATTCTGTCATGTTTTAAAGTATAAGCTCCTTGAAGGTAGAAAGTGTTTGGTTTCTTTGTATCTCCAGCATCTGCCAAAGTATCTTGCAAATAGGCATTTATCAGTTTCAAAAATTTAACTTAATGCAGCTTAATAAATGCTTCATAGCTAATCAAATATCAGAATATTATAATTGTTCTTAGTCTATATATAAAATGATTACATTAATAGATAATATTTATTTAATGCTTATTGCATTCTAGGCTTTGTGTTAATCAGGTAACAATCATGTAACAGTACAATCCTGGGAGGTTGTGGTTGCTTGTCCTTTGTTTTTTGAAGACCAATGACATAATAGACTGATTTCTTGTTTCATACCTGAATTGGATTTAAGTGAAGCAGAGTTGCACCAAGCCCTCTGCCTCAACTCTCTTCCAGAGTCATCCAAGTCCAGTGACCACACAAAAGGCCAGATGACTGGAGAGGGCCCTGGATGCAGTGAATGACCTTAGTATCTTTGATGCTGTTCCAAGCACACCACTATGCCTACTTCATGGCCAAATGAACAGATTGTTTTCATCTCCTGTTCTGTTAAGGGAAGTGTTCGCATACTTGGGACAGATATTCCCCAACTCACTGATGGGCTTGTGACTCATCAGTTACCCTCAACCTGGCTTAATACCTCTGCTGAAATGGTTAACCAGTGTGTGGCCGCTGCACACATTATAGTTTCTTGGAACCATAGGTGAGAGCTGAGCACCAGGTGGGCACCCAAACAGCTTGGCATGCTCTCACACCAGAGATTCTAGTCCTCCTTAACCACCCTATAAATCCCATTATGAGGGGGCAGATGCCATTGTTATCCTCATTTTACAGATGAGGAAACTAAGGCAAATAAGAGTTAAGTGACTTGCTCAGGATCACACAGCTAGTAAGTACCTGAGGTCAAATTTGAATTCAGGTCTTTGTATGAATAAGATCTTTGTGACTGAAGATCTGACACAAGAAAAGGAAGGGGAAAAAATCCTCGAATAATTCTCCTATAGCCTACTTTAGTCACTTGTCTAAAGTTCTGAGCTAATTACACATTTCTGAAAACAAATCCCTCAGAGGAGGAAAGCCTTTAGTTCACACAACAGGGGAATCTTTCAGGATTGCTACTTCTCACAGCTTGCTATAACAGAAAGCAAATTCAATTTCTTCATTTGCCTTCTCCTTTTGGAGAAGCAGATTTTTGGCAACTAGAGATGCCCTGAGGATAAACTTTTTTATTTTTCTGGGAATTAGAAGAATCCCTTAATTCATATTCAGGAACAAATAGCAATGGAGTAAAAGACTGGAATATAAATATGTAGATTTAGGTCAGTACTAGGTTGCCCTTTTATTTTTTTAAAAGGAGGAAGGGATTTTTCTTTTTTCATGTATAGGAACATTTTATTTGCATAAATAGGAAGAGTCAACATTTTTCTAGGGTTTACTGCCCTAGAATTCTAACTTGGGTATATTTTCTGAAATTAATCATTCCATTTAGAAGGTAAAATTCAATTTATGTATTTTCATTTTACCTATAATATAATTCAGATTTCACTGATACAAGCCTTTGGAAAACTCACTTATTCATTGTTGTTCCTATAAAATCAACTGTTGTTGATTTTACAGTAGATTTGTGAATTTTCTATTATTCTCCTACCTGGCTTAAGAGATTTTCTGGAGAAAAACAAAGATCACTAAGGTACACTTAGTGAGCATGCCACATAATCATTCTAACATCAAATCCTCACAACTTCTTTGCTAACATTTTAAAAATCATTGTTTCTTACTGATTCTGTACTTTATTCAGCATTAGTGCCAGCCTCTTCTAAGCCCCAAATCCCACCCTGCATTTTTCTTTCAGCTAAAAACCAAGTGTCCTATTTTAATGAGATTAAGTCTGACACAAACTCCTTTAACTTCCTTCCTTGCTTTTACCTAGCCTTTGCTGTTTTTGTCCTGTTTTGGAAGAAGCATCTCTATTATTTCTTACCATTATGTTTCTTCACTTAACACTCTTCATCTCATTCATTCTGCTTCCTATGTAAATTTGTATGGTAGCCCTTCTGCTAATCCTTAATTCTCCGTCTTCACTTATTTCTCTTTTTCTGCTTTTTTCCCTTCTTTTTGTTTCCCTATACTAAAAACAGAAACCGGCAAACAAAAAGTTAAAACAAAATGTAAACCATTAAGTAGAACTCTCCTAAACACACAATCCTTTTCTATTTTCAGTCTCAAACTCCCTTAAAGAGCAGTCTGTATGTATTATCTTCATTTTTTTTCATATTAATATTACTTATTAAGTAAATACTTGTAATTTGGCTTCTGTTCCCATCATTTCTTGAATGAACAATTTGAAATGTTTTTTTTTTTCATTTATCATCTTCCTTGACTCCTGTACAAAATTTGACATTATTAACCAATTTCTTCTTCATGGAATTCTTTTGTACATTTTCCTGAATGAAGCATAATTCTATACATATATATTTTTTTCTTTTGAATTTTGTCTCCTCTTTCTTCCCTGTGACTTCCAAAGTTGGGTCCAGAGTCATCCTTCTTCTCCCTAAATTATACCTCCCACTTGGTGACTCCCTTCGATTGATGACATCAAGTACGAGGTTTATATGGAAAATTCATACTTCAACCTCAGGATTACATAGAGGCAGGGTGCCTCAGAAGTCATCCAATGAAACACCTAACTGAAGATGGCTTGAGGTCATGTTAATTGAAGGAGCTAAGTTTGTTCCAAGGATTCTTAAACTTTTTTCCACATGCAACCCCTTCAGGGATTCTTAAACTGGGGCTTATGACCCCATCATGAATCACAGTTTAAAAAACACTGGTAGACTACTGAATAGTTTGGTTTTGTACTTCCCCGTTTAGAGATCACTTTCCCTAGAAAAGAATACAGAAACCAAATAAGAATTAAATAAAATTTTGCCTCCCTACCATCATACTATTATGTTCCATCCACAATGACCTATTTCTTTCTTGATCTTGTCTCTAAAGTATTTTAAAGTCATCCTTCAGTTGTCATTAGCTTTCATCTTCATCTTTTCTCATGAGCTGCAGTTATAGATTTCCAACTACTAGCTGGATATACACTGCTATATTCTTCTATTCTTTCAAACTCATTATATCATTTATTTATAAAATGGAAGAGTTGAACCAGATGCCTTCCAAAACGCTTACAGTTTAAAATCTATGATATCATATGAAAAAATATCTTTTCCCCCATCTCATCATCCTCCTTACAACTAATTCCACATTCTAATTTATTTTTATTTGTTTATTTGTTTTCAGTTTTCAACAATCACTTCCATAAGTCTTAAATTTTCTGCTCCTCTCTCTAACCTCCCTTCTTGAAATGATATGCAATCGTATATGGGTTCTACACATACATTCTTATTAACCACATTTTCACATTAGTCATGTTGCATAGAAGAATTAAAATTAATGGAAGAAACCATGAAAAAAAACAAACCAAAACAAAACAGCACAAGAGAAAATAGTCTGCTTCATTCTATGTTCCAATTTCATAGTTCTTTCTGTGGAAGCAGATGGTATTTTGCCTCAAGAGTCCTTGGGGAATGTTTTAGGTCCTTGAATTGTTGTGAAGGGCTAAGTATCAGAAACAGTCTTTGCATACCAAGGATTGTTACTGAGTACAATGTCCTCCTGGTCCTGCTCATTTCACTCAGCATCAGTTCATATAAGTCTTTGCAGGCCTTGCTGAAGTCTACCTATTCATCATTACTTATAGCACAATAGTATTCCACTACCTTCATATAGCACAACTTATTCAGCCATTCCCCAAATGATGGGCATTCCCTTCTTGGTCACCACAAAGAGCTGCTATAAATATTTTTGTCCATGTGGGATCTCTTCCCATTTTAACAATTTTGGGATACAGTCCTAGAAGCAATATTGCTGGATCAAAGGGTATGTACGTTTTTGTAGTCATTCGGGCATACTTCCAGATTGCTCCCCAGAATGGCTGGATTAGCTCAAAGCTCCATCAAGATTTATCATTTTCTGTTTTGTCATGTTAGCCAATATTATAGGTGTGATGTGGTACCTCAGAATTGTTTTGATGTGCATCTCCCTAATCAATAGTGATTTAGAGCATTTTTTCATATGACTATAGATAGCTTTAATTTCTTCTTCTGAAAAAGGACTGTTCATGTCCTTTGACCATTTATCAATTGGGGAATGACATTTATTTTTATAAATTTGACTCAGTTCTCATATATATTTAGAAATGATGCCTTCATTACAGAAATTAGTTGCAAAAATTCCTTCCCAGTCTTTTGCTTCCTTCCTTATCTTTGTTGCTTTGGGTTTGTTTGTGCAAAACTTTTCAATTTAATGTAATCAAAATTATCCATTTTGCACTTCATAATGTTCTCTATTTCTTGATTGGTCACAAAATTTCTCCATTCCCCATAAATCCAAAAATACACTATTCCTTGTTCCCCTAATTTGTTTATAATATCATGCTTTATACCTAGATATTGTATCCAGTTGAACTTTATTCTTGTGCACGGTCTCAGGCATTGGACTATGCCTAGTTTCTGCCATGCTGTTACCTAGTTTTCCCAGCAGTTTTTGTCATACAGTGATTTCTTATCCCAGAAGCTGGGGTCCTTGGGTTTATCAAACAGTAGACTGTTATAATCATTGACTACTGTGTTTTGAATACCTAACCTATTCCATTGGTCTGCCCTTCTATTTCTTAGCCAGTACCAAGTGGTTTTGATGATTGCTGCTTTATAATACAATTTCAGATCTGGTAGGGCTAGGCCACCTGCCCTAGCATTTCTTTTCATTAATTGCCTTGATATTCTGGACTATATTTTCATATACTCCCTTGATTTGTTTTGGAAGGTAGACTCCCACATATTTTATAGTGTCTACCATAGCTTTAAATGTGATTTCTTTCTAATTTCTAACGATTGCTTTAATTTCTTCCTTATTGGTGTTGAGTTCACTCTTTTCATTTTTGATATTAGTAATTTGATTTTCTTCTTTTTTAATTAAATTGACAAAAGTTTTATCAAATTTATTGATTGTTTTTGCAAAATCAACTCAGTTTTATTTATTAGCTCAATAGTTTTCTTAATTTCAATTTGATTAATCTCTCTTTTGGTTTTCACTATTTCTAATTTATTATTTACTTAGGGATTTTCAGTTTGTTCTTTTTCTAGCTTTTTTCAGCTGCTTGTGCAATTCATTGATCACCTCTTTCTCTATTTTATTCATGTAGGTTTTCGATGACATAAATCTTCCCCTAAGAACTGCTTTTGCCCCATCCTGTAAGTTTTGATAGGTTGTCTCATTATTGTCCTTCTCTTCAATGAAGTTATTGATTCTTTCTATGATTTATTGTTTAACCTACTCATTCTTTAGGTTTAGATTATGTAGTTTCCAATAAATTTTTGCACTATCTTTCCATGATCTTTTATTACATGTCATTTTTATTGCATTATGATCTGAGAAGAATGCATTGATTATCTCTGCCTTTCTGCACTGGATTATGAGGTTTTTAATGCTATAATAGGTGGAAAATTTTTGTGTATTTGCCATATACTGCTGAGAAAAATGTATATTCCTTTATATTCCCAATCAATTTTCTCCAGAATTCCATCATATCTAACTTATCCTGAATTCTACCATACCCTTAATTTCTTTCTTGTTTTTTTTGAGGTTAGATTTATCAAGTTCAGAGAGGGAGAGTTTGAGGTCCCCCACTGGGCTAGTTTTGGTGTCTGTTTCTTCCTGTAACTCCCTTAACTTCTCCTCTAAGAATTTGGATGCTATACCACTTTGTCATATAAGTTAAGTAATGGTATTGCTACATTGTCTATTGTGCCTTTTAGCAGGATGTAATTTCCTTGCTTATATCTTTTGATTAGATCTATTTCTTCTTTTGCTTTGTCTGAGATTAGGATTGCTACCTTTGTTTTTTTTTTTTTTTTACATCAGCTGAAACATAATATATTCTTCTCCAACCTTTACCTTTACCCTGTGTGCATCCCCCTGTTTCAAATGAGTTTCCTGTAAACAATAAAGTCTTAGGTTATGGTTTTTATTCTATTCTGCCATCTGCCTCCATTTTATGGAAGAGTTCATCCCATTCACATTATGATTACTATCTGTATCTTTCTCTCTAATATTTCCCCCCATTTATACTTTTAATTCTCCCTTCTTTCTTCCCCTCCACAAAAAAGTTTTAATTTTAACCACTACCTCCCTCAGTCTTTCCTCCCTTCTACCTTTCCCCCTTCCTTTTATTCCCTTTTTCCTTACTACTTCCTTCCTCCCTTTTAACCTCCTGTCCTTTTTCTTTCCCCTTTCCTCTCCTAATGCCTATAGGGCAAGTTAGATTTCTTTACTTTACTGAGTTCATTGTTCCCTCCTTGAACCAAATCAAGTGAAAGTAAATCTCAAACAGTGTTCATCCCCATCCTTTCTTTCCCTCTAGTATAATATGATTTTGTGCTTCTTCCTGTGAATTAATTTACCTTTTTCTGCCTACTACTTTTCACATCTCTTGTTACCATACCTTCTTATCCTTCAATCACATTTTTCATCATCACATCAGTTAATTTATACCTACTCTCTCTGCCTATGTACATTCCTTTTTAATGTCATAATAATATAATTCTCAAGATTAACAAGTATCATCCTTCCATATGGGGATGTAAATAGCTTGCCCATACTGAATAACAAGTTCCCCCCGCCCCTGTTTACCTTTTTATGCCTCTTTTAAGACTAGTATTTGAAGATCAAACATTCTATTGAGCTCTGAACTTTTCATCAGGAAAGTCTAGAAATCTCTTATTTCATTGAATGTCCATTTCCTTCCTGAAATATTATGTTCAGTTTTGCTGGGTAATTTATCCTTGGTTATAGTCCAATCTCCTTTACCTTATGGAATATCATATTCCAATTCCTCTGATCTTTTAATGTAGAAGTTTCATGGTCCTGTGTGATCCTGACTGTAGTTCCTCAATATTTGAATTGTTTCTTTCTGACTGCTTGCTGTATTTTCTTCTTAACTTGATAGTTCTGGAATTTGGCAACAATATTCCTTGGTGTTTTCAGTTTGGTATCTCTTTCAGTAGGTGATTGCTGTATTCTTTTGATGACTATTTTTCCCTCTGGATCTATGTCCTCAGGGAAGTTTTCCTTGAAGATTTCTTGGAAGATGTTGTATGGGCTCTTGTTGTCATCATGGCTTTCTAATAGATCAAGATTTCTTAGGTTTTCTCTCCTGGATCTATTTTCCAGTTCAGTTGTTTTTTCCAATGATATATTTTACATTTTCTCCTATTTTTTTTCACTCTTTAGATTCTTTTTGACTGATTCTTGATGTCTCCTGAAGTCATTATCTTCCCCTTGTCCAATTCTAATTTTTCATAGAGTGTTTCTTTAGTTAAAGTTTGCCTGTTTTTTTTTCCATTTGTCCAGTTGTTCAAGTTAGATTTGTAGCCCTTATCCATTTGCCCAGTTTTCCTTTTAAATTCTTCCATGAATTCTTTTTTCATATTTTTAAAATCATTGGCCAATTTTTCTTCTACCTCTCTAATTTGGCTTTTGTAAATTCTCCTTGAGCTCTTCCAAAGTGGTCTTTGGACATGAGACCAGTTTATATTCCCTTCCGAGGTTTCAGATGTGAGTACATTCTCAATGCTGACCTCTTCTGTATTTATATTTTGGTCTTTGTACTGATAGTAAGATTCTATGATCCTTTTTTCTGGTTTGCTTCTGATTGCCTTTTTCTTGATTTTTAAGGTGCATCTCTGCTTCTGAGGCACAGGAGGCCCTGTCCCACAGTTCATATACTGAGAACTTGAGACTTTGTGTGTTGTTACCTCTGGCTCTTTCAGCTAAAAGCTAGAATGCTGCAACCTACCTGGCACTGAACTGGCTGGTATGCCAAGAGAGAAGCCAGGTGAAATCTTTCTGATTTTCCCCAGAGTTACCCTGATGCTCACTATGTAAGGTTTGTGGGATGGTCTGGCCACAGGAGGTCTCACCTGGCCTAGGGAACAGGTAGGCTCAGTTGTTGATGAAACTTGCCTGTGCTAGTGTCTTCCCAATTCCTCTTGCTGTGCCGAGGCACACCTGGGGTCCTGGTGTTGGTACTTAGAGGCTCCCCCCGGGAGCCCCCCCCCCCCCCGGGGCTCAGGATCTCCTCTTGCTTCATGGAAGTATGCTATCTGGGACAGCTCTGGTCCTGTACAGGTCCTGTACAGCAAGAAGGACTTTCCTTTTTGATTTTCCTAATCTCTCAAGTTGAGAGACTAGACTGATCCCATTATTTCAGGAATTTTCCCAGGGAAATGTTCTCTGGTTTTTCAATGTCAACAAATGCAGGATATGAGTAGTTACAGATCACTCCACCATCTTAGCTTCCAGAAGTTCAAGTAGGTGACTTACAAACATTTAATCTGTGAGCTGATAGTCTCAGGAGCAGCTTTTGCTGTTACTAGGGGTTACCAGGTCTCTCACTCAGTTCTGCTGGTCTTCCCTCTAGTGCTGATATGTTTGAGAATCCATGCTGCTGCTTCTGATTCAATCTGCCTGGCCATTCTTGTTTGACTTTTCTATGACTGGGTCTATGCAAATAGAGCTGAACTCTCTGGGCTCAGCATGCACTGCATAACAGATCCTTCCTGTCAACCTTCCAGGCTGTTCTGGAGTGGAAATCTTCCCCATTCTGTCTTCTAGTGGATTCTGCCACTCTAAAAATTGTTCAGATTCTCTTTTGAGAGTTATATGAAGGAATTTGTCATACAGCTTAGGTGAGTCTGTGCTGTCACTCGGATATTTTGGCTCAGCCCCCTCTAATTTTCACATTCCAATTAAGAGTAACAATGTTCTCCAATCAGCAAAGCTGGTAAATGTAGGATTATTTCACACCATACTGTAGCTCATGCAATATGCAGTTGAGTCAAGTTTTCTTCCTATTCAGTTTTCTGCTTCATCCTACCCTCTTCATTCCAGTAGTATCATCTTAATTCAGGGACTCATCAAGTCTCTCCAGCTTGATCTTCAGCCTTTCCTCCATTTCTTCCTTCTGCAGGTAAAGCCACAATGATGGAGAAAAGTCAGACAGTTGCCTAAGCTCTCTCCAGTTTCCATTGAAAACAATGCTATATTAAGCCTCTAGATGGATTCTGGAGTGATAGAACAGAAAAAGATGGAGTGAAAGAATTTTCTAGCTTCACAAAACTTAGAAGAATTTCAGGAAAGGTATCACTTGGGAAAGCAGGGAACACATACAATGCCAGTGGTACAGCAGGCCAGCTCAGTGAAATTGGCAAACTGCCAGGATCTGAAGCCCTGGCACGTAAAGTCAATGTCCAGGCCCCTGATCAACACAAGAAGATTAGGACAGGGCCTCTTATGCCATAGGAGCACAGCTTAACTGTAAAATGTCATGAAATAGGCTAAATATGAGCAAAAAATCCTCACTGTAGAAAGCTACTATGGTGACAGGGAATATCAAAAAACAAACTCAGAAAATGACAACAATATCAAAATGCCTACATTCTCCAAAGTGGAAGAAGAATTGGTTTGAAGCCCAAAAAGCTTTATTGGAAGAGCTCAAAAAGTATTTTAAAAATCAAATAAGATAGGTAGATGGAAAATTGGGCAAAGAAATATGAATTATGCAAGAGACAGTCAACAGCTTGGAAAAGGAAGGAAGACATTGACTGAAGAAAACAATTCCTTAAAAAATACAACTGGACAAATTTGGGGGAAAAATCCACTGAAGGAAACAAATGTTAAAAAAGTAAAATTGAATAAATGGAAAATGGGTACAAAAGCTCACTGAAGAAAATAAATCCTTAAAAATTAGAATTGGGCAAGTGGAAGCTAATGACTGTATGGGATATCAAGAATCAGTTAAATAAAATGAAAAGGATGAAAAAAAAGAAGAAAATGTAAAATATCTCATTGGAGAAACAATTGACCTGAAAAATATATCCAGGAGAGATAATTTAAGAATTAATGGACTACCTGAAAGGTATGATAAAAAAAGAGTCTGGGCAACATTTTTCATTGAAAGAATCTACTAATTCATCTCCTGGAAAAGATTCCAAAATGATAACTCCCAGAAATATTAGAGTCATATTCCAGATTTATCAGGTCAAGGAGAAAATGCTGCAACAATTTCTTTCTTCCAAAATATTTACACCACACCAGTTAATCAATCTTCCTTAAACATAGTGCCAACAATATCACTTACCTACTAAAAACTCAAGGTCTCTATTGCCTTTGTAATAAATTAAAAATTCTCATAACTGCCATTCAAAATCTTCACAGTCTCACTGTATTACATATGTCTAATAAATTTCCCACAGCTATCTACTATGGACCACTTACTATAGTGAAAGGTAACTACTTACCATTCCCTAAACACTTAATTCTTTCCAGTTCTATTCATTTTCCCCAGTGTTTTTCTCCTGTCAAAATTACAGCAAACCTCAATTCAAAGTTAAGTAAAAAAAAAAAAAAGAGGAAGAGGAAGGAGGATGAAATAGAAAAAGAGAAGAAAGAAAAGGATGGCAATGACAGTAACTTTTTAAAGTATCTTGAATTTTGTTAAGTGTTTTAGACATTGTACTTTATTTAGTAGGATTATCTGTTACCTATGCCATGAAGCCTTCCTCATGTAGTATATCTTGATAAAACAAGATTCCTAACCCCTCTTTCTTCAGTTAGTTCATAGTTTGATTTAGTAAACCAGTTAAATGTGTATTGTGTCCACTTGCTCCCTGTAGTAAAATTATAAATATTTACTGAGATATTATAAAATAGCTCAGTGGAAGTGATGATTAGAAATTGGAGAAAGGAAGAAGACCAAACATTATCCAATATCATTCCCTAAAATTATTATATATTTGGTATTTATCAGTGGCCAGTCAACAACATCAAAGGAGAATGAGTCAGATGTTTTTGATCTTTGGAAAAAAAAACTTGACGTGGTAAAAAGACAGAGCTTCCTAGTGTAAGCTATATATAGAACCCAGAAAAAGATGGAGTGAAAGAATTTTCTAGCTTAAGATAACTTAGAAGAACTATAGGAAAAGTCTGTGTCACTTTAGAAAAAAGGGAACACATCCCAGAAGAGATGGTGTCTGGGAAGGAGGCAATTAGCCACAGGAAAGATCAGCAACTGAGGACCCTTGGTCCTGACTCAGCAGGCCAGTGGCACAGCAGGCCAGCTCAGCTATAGAATTCATTTATATTTTGGGAGAACAGATCTTTATGCCAGTGTTAGCTGGATCAGTAGAATTTTAGACATCATACAGTTGCCTGGGAAGGGATTTGAGCAAGATCAGAGCATTTACAGGGCTACATAAATCATACATACCATAGAGATCTTTCTCCATCTACTGATAGCTACAATCAGATTTCTGGAAGATGATGATAAAGTACCTCTGCCCTAGACCCTCTCTTTTTTAAACATATTTATTCCTAACATGAAAAAGCAGAGAGGCAATGTAGTTTAGCAAACAGAGCACTTTGTTGAAATCAAAAAGACCTGAATTAGAATTTTATCTCAGACACGTTCTAGTTCTAGGGTCCTAGGTAAGTCATGTAATATGTCAGATTCTAATTTTCCTATTCTCTAAAATGAGGATAGAAACTACACCATAACGTTGTTGCGAATGAGACTATGATAAACATATTGTTGTGACTGAGATTACGACAAATCTAATCAAATGAGATTATGTTTACAAAGTACTTTTTGAACTTTAAAACACAGTATATACATAAATTATTATCATCAAGATTTCATATTGCATAATCGAATGAATAAAGTATTTATTAAGCACTGTAATGGGGATGTCATCACATATGGAAGATTTCAAGTGAAAGGGAGATGGAAACTGCCCATGATCCTTAGAATGCAGAAACAAAGCAGATGACTATGTCTTTCATAATGTTATTTATACTAAAAAAAAAAAAATCATACCCATTTCTGGTATTGAATCAGTTGACAATTCCAAGGAGTTTCATAATAAGAAGTTTCTTTTCTGGGGGTACAATAAATGTGGCTATAGCACCTTTAAGAACACTTGCAAGGTGGCATCTCCACAGGGATTGCTTTCCAGTATAATGGATGTAGATACTATGCTGGAAGCATTTCTATTCCTAATAATTTGGTGTTTGAATTCTTAGTCTGTCTCCATAAATATTTGAGGGGTGATGGAGTTCAAGGTGGTGGTGATGGTGATTAGACTTCCCTGCCGTATGCTGACTCCTGTTGCCTTCTAGACTTGTCTGTTGCTTCAGGGAGACTGGCTTGCCTGCTGTGTGAGTAGCAGACAATTGGCAGTTAATTGGGATGGCTGGCTCCTTCTCCATAGGAGTTCTTACCTCCCCACCTTTTTTCCCTATTATGGCTATTGATTCTGAACTGGTAGTAGGAGGTGCTCTCACCATTAGGGCTCCTGCACTTATTCACCTATTCCTGGCATTGAATAACAGCTGTTGTTAATTGTGGTGAGGAAGGTAACCCCTTCCTCACAAAGATTTATTTTCAATGATGGCTATAGGAACAAGGTTAAAAGCAACTTTTATGGCCTAGAGGAAATTGCTATCCCCAAAGCTTTTGAATTTAAGGACATGGGTTGTCTCTACCAAGGTCTGAGGTAAGATGATCATCAAGGTACTAATGGTAGTTTCATTGATGACACAAACAGCCTCCTTCTTCTCCCTTAATGAGTCCTACTACTATAGCTAGGCTGGCTCACCTGTTTTGTCAGTGTCAAAAAAAGAGAGTTAATGCATCTGATGCAAGGAATGGGATCCCAAAAGACCTCAGAGAGCTACAAGGATGACTCAAATTTAATGAGAAATCATCTAATAGGGGTGCATGTAAGAGCATTAATTTAGTCTCAGAGAAACAACGATAATAGCAATAAAGAAATGAAACTTTGGTATAATAAAGGCATGCCTAGAAAGCAATTCATCTCAAAAAAGCCTAGAGAATTTAAATGGCCTACAGCCAAAATTTGCTGAATATTGTGATGTGATAATGATAATTTAAAAAGCCAATGCATTATAAGCTGCATTAGTAATGGTCAAGCTCAGAATAAATGAGGGATTAATCCCCTGTACTTTGCCCTTTTGAAGTCACTTTTAGTGTATCGCACCACGTTTGAGAAAAAACACCGGGAAGTTGTAGAAATAACAGAGGAAGATGGCCAGGATGATGGAGCTTTGTATTACCATCTTAATTTAGGATCAGCAGAAGGAACTGGAATATATAGTTTAGAAAAGATCTGTAGAAGAGCTAAGCAAGATCAGTGTTTTTGACTATATCAAGGGCTGTTAAAGGTAGAAGAGTTTTGACATGGTCATAAAAATGAAGTTTGATGGTAGGAGTTACAGAGCAATAATATAAGGAACAACTTTTTCACTTACCATCTCCAGGCATCAAAGGGAATGTATTATAAAATCGTGAATTCTCCATTTTTGGACTGCTTCAAATGAAGACTGAATGGATTACTTGTCAGAAATCTTGTAGAGGAGGTTAGTATTTTATGTGAGGGTTAGACTAGATGACTTCTAAGGACTATAGGCACTGTAAGAGTTTGTGATTCCATGTCAGACAAACTAAATTCAAGTTCAAGCCTTGGAGACTATGTGAAAGCCCTGAGGAATTTATATCATCTGTCCTAAATCATTGCCATATCCTGAAAGATGGTCATAGAATATTAGGGTTGAAGCAAAAAAAACTTATAGTTGCTGATAAGTAAACCAATTAATTAAAATTATATTTTAAGTCTTTAATGATATAACATATTCATTGTATTCTAAATTTTATTTTGAAATTTTAAAAGAGAGTGGTGAATCACATTCTAACCTTTATCTCCTTAGGTTCCTTTACTACATTAAACAGAAATGATATACTGATGAGATCTCTAATTACCACAAGTCCAAAAGATAATCTATTTGTAGCTATTTTAGAATGGTAAGTTCTTCAGGGCAAGGATTTATCAGTATGCTAACCTTTGTGAGGCAACATTTCCATTTACAACACTTTATGAATAATGAATAATAATGACAGAACAAGTTCTATTAAAGGTTTCAGTGTCTTGCTAGGTGAATCAAATTATTACTGGCACATTACAATTAGAACTTTCCTAAGTTATAATATTTCCATACAAGTGCTATTCTGAAAGGTCTGAAAGTATTCTTAGTGTTTGACAATATTAAGGAAATTATTTCTGTGCTGATCCTTTTCTTTTATGAGCTAAAAGGCATAAGCAAAGGTCATTGCAGTACTAATGGATTGTCTTGGTCATAACATATTGATGGGAAAAATAAACAAACAACATTATGATATTTTAATCTAACACATATCTTGTCCCTGAGTTCTGTTCCTTAGCACTGACACTTAATAAATGTGTGAGACTGAACAAGTTAATTCACTTCTTTGTTCCTCAGTTTCTACATCTTCCCAACAAGGATAGCATTCACTTGCTCATGGGAATATGGTAAGGAGAGTGTTTGGTTGACCTTAAAGCGGTATGTAAATGTAGACTAATATTTTTCAATCAGTACTCTAAATATATCTTAGTTATGTCAAGATGTGGATTCAGAGAAGATAGGATTTTACAGAGATTGTATATTTTTAATAAATTGTATTTTATGCACTGTATATTTTATTTAATGCATTTAATACTAAAGTAAAAAATTCTAGGTTTGGAATTATAAGAATTCTCCCGTATAAACCCAAACTAATTTTCCAACTTCCTATTACCCCACATTGTAAAAGGAAGATTGTGAGGGAAACAGAATGCTGAGATTAGAGCTAGGAAGACCATGGATTCAAAAACAGCCTCTGACACATTATCTGTGTGACTTTGGAATCATTGAATTTCTACATGGCCCAGCAGTCTTCTTAACTCTTTTATGTTAAGTAATAAAGGAGTGGCAAACTATATTAGTTGAGGGAGTTTCCATACCAAGAGTTCCTTAGCAGCTATGAAATTGCTGATTTTTCGTATATTCTACTTCATCATCTTGCATTCCAGCCAGCTGGTATTTCCTTCTATGTGAATGTGCCATACTCTTTCCAATGTGCGTGTAGAGTCAGCTAACTTGAGTTTAAATCTTAATTCTCATACTATATCTATGACCTCAGTAAAATTATTAATCCTCAATTACCCTCAGTTTTCTGGGTTTTTTTTTTTCAATAATGGCATGAACAGGGCTTCTTAATATAATTTCCTCTCTAAGTCTATGATCATATGACCCTGTGATCTCATGATGTTTATTCCGTTTCTATATCCACCATCTTAGCTTGTTGAAATTCAATGCATTATTAAAATTATAATGCACTCCAGATAGTACTTGCCTAATGAAGGTTTTCTGGATTTTGCTATAGAGGGTGTGGAGATGTCTAGGGACTCTGACTTTCTCTCTGTCTCTCTCTCTCTCTCCCTCTCCCCCTTCCTTTCTCTTTCTCTTTTTCACTCTCTTTGTTCATATGTCTCTGCCTCTCTGTCTCTTTCACTTTGTGTGTGTCTCTGTCTCTTTCTATGTTTCTCTGTTTCTCTCTCTCTCTTTCTTCCTCCCCCCCCCCCACATTCACACAATCTGTGGTTACCCTAACAGGGGTTTTTCTAAGAGGCAAAGGGCCTAACCAGTGCTACAAATCACTCAGTTTAGGAGGGATCATGGTAGAATTCCTACTCTCCTAGGAGCGTACACTTTAGCTGCCATGCCTTCCTCAGTGAACAAATGAATAAAGCTGCAATCCATTAAATTTAAATCAGAAAGTTTTACCAAATAGAAAGCAAAGTGAGAACAATAATAACATATCAATCCACCCATAAACTGAAAACCTACTCTGTCAATAATGCACACAGTGCCATGGAGGAGACAGTGGGGAAAAAATATAGAACCCTATAAAGAAGTCACATTTTATCTATCTATCTATCTATCTATCTATCTATCTATCTATCTATCTATCATCTATTTATTGATCTGTTTGTTTGCTTGTCTATTTATGTATTTATTTCCTTTTAGTCTTCCCAGGACAATTCACAACTCTGACTCTGCAGCCCTGGACTATTGCTTCTCTTAATCTCAACTTATAGAATAATTCACTGGTGGATAGGGCCATGCTCCATTTGTGGGGCACTCATATTGTGCAGCTGAAGTGGTGCCACATCATTTCTGCAAAACCAATAATTTCTAGATCTTATATCTGCAGAGCTTTTATAGGTTGGCTCCTCTGGCTGGGCTCTGAGAGAGTTCCACTTCTCATGCAGAAAAAGGTGTCATGTTTTTCTATCTCCAGTTAGCTTTTCGAAGCAGCAGATGAGAGTAAAAGTTCTAAGACTTCTTTCCAGACTGAAATAAATGTTTTTTCTTTTTTTTCTGAAGTGAGCTAATAACTCTGAACTATCAGCCTTAGCCAAGTTACTCTATTGGTTCATGTTAGGTTCTCTTCAATGACATGACTCATTTTTATCTAATGCCATTGGATAAAATCTGCATTTCTGCCATCTACTCTGTAACTAAGTAACATCTCTTAGTCCTAGAGTAGGCAAAAAAAAAAAAAAATCTAGGGGTCAGGGTTTCACATTTATCACCAACAAATTGTTCCTGAAGTTATATGCAAATGAGATACTGGGAAACAGTGCATTTCAACTATTTGCATCCTTTATAAGTTCCATTTTTTATGATGTAGCTATACACACACATACATACATACACGCACATATATATATATATATATATATATATATATATATATATATATATATATATATATATGTAAAAAGATTATATATGTTTGGCCTAAATGTGGCCTTCTAGGTCCTTAAGTAGAGCCCTTTGATTGAATCTAAACTTCATAGAACAAATCCCATTAGTAAAAAGATTAATTCTGTAAAACTTAGCCTCAATCAAAAGGCAGGGTTTATGCCTTGTTTCTCTCTAAAATACTTACCTACTTTTTTTTTCCTTTTACAATACTAGGTACTCAAAGCATATTTGCCGAGTTGAACACAAATTACCTAGAATTTCTTTTGCTCCATTGATTTCCCATTATTCAGTTTTATTTTCACTTTTCTATTCTGAGTTTTAAAAATTCAATAAAAGCAAAAACAACAGACATTAAATATAGAACATATAAAGATGAAACCATATTGTTGATATACCCACAAATTAGTATGATATAAGTAGAATGTTACAGGAAGACACTCCTTTATTTCTGTGTCATCTCATAGAAAAGAGGGAGATGGATAAGGATGCAAAGACAGAAACAGAAGAAATGAAGAAGAAAAGAGAGATAGAGACACAGAGACAATGAAATAGAAATAGAGACAGAGATAATAAGAGGTAAAGATAGAAATAAAAATAGAGCTAGAAAAGTGAGATGGAAAAAGATAGAGACAGAGACAACAGAAAGCTCTCGCCACTTTCCAGTTACATATCTCACTGAGGTCACTTTTACTGAGATCTACTATTTTGGAGAACCTGAATGTGGGTAATTATTGAATATTATTACCTTGCTCTCCAGTTTTCATCAACTACACTTTACTGTTGTTATTGTCTTTGTGTTCAAGCCTTGCCTCTGAGCACTAGTGGCTATGTGATCCTGGGCAAGTCATTTACGCTTTTTGGGCCCTAGTCAAAGCTTAAAGACTATAAAATGCAAAGTAGATGTCAATCTGCATTGGCAGAAAGCTAGAATTAATTATTTCAGTTTTAGCAAAAATGATTAAGTAGGCATCCTCTTAACAGAGGGAAAGGACGGGTCAAAACAATGCTCTAAGGAAAAAATGATAAGGAAATGATGACTTTCAGCTAAATATTCAATGAGAATCATCAGAGACATTAAAAACTAATATGTCATATGTTCAGTGTGATTGGAATTAATAGAGTATAAAGGGAAGAAGTGTAAACAAAAGGTAGAAAGACAAGATGGAATCAGACTGGGCAACTGGGGATGACCTTAAATGCAAGGTTGAATTGACATTTCATTCTATTGGCAATAGAGAACCAGAGTCAGTACTCTCTTCCCCACTACCCAAGAGTGCGAATTAGGAACATTATTTTGGCATCTGTAAAAAGGATAAATTAGGGAAAAGAGATACTGGAGGCATGGAGATTGGTTACATGGTCCAATGCACAAGGTTATTGTAATTGTCCAAGGAGAGATGAAAGCAAAGTTTATAGACTGCAGAGGTACAGTGAAATTAATAGGTTTTATTGGACATGTGTGGTGAACTATAAGAAAGTGTCAACGATTATGCTGAATTTGCAAGTTTTTATGACTTGGAATAAAATGATGCTGTCAATAGTAATAGGGAAGCATAAGGGAATGGGAAACAGCAGCAAATGCTGCAGGAAAGTCATGGTGGACTGATAAATTTCAATTGATTATGGCAGTGAGGAGATTATCTTCATACAGAACTCTTTAAATATTATGATCTCCAAATTACAGAAGACATTAAGCTCACCTCTTTGGAGGTGTAAGGGAGAAATTCTTGGGTGGAGAGGCAGTGAAGACTAACTTCAGAGAAAATACAGCTTTCAGAGTGAAGATTATTTTAGATTGGCTGAGTCTTAGGTGTTGATGTGTAGCTTAGGTGGAGGTGCCCATATGGCACTTGGAGATACAGGACTGGAATTCCAAGGAAGAGTTTGAGGCTGGATAATTAAATATGAGAGTTTCATTTGTCCAAAGATGACAGTTGTAGCAACCAGTGAGATTGAGATTGTCAAAGAATAAAGTTAAGAGAAAAAGAGATCTGAAGATAAAGGCTTTATAGAAGGGGATAGAGGGAGGTCCTATACTTGGAGAGAAGTATCAACCGGCAGAGTTTAGATGAATCAGGCAGATAGAGAAATGTATCAAAGAATCAGAGAATCTCAGAGCCGAAAAGGACTTCTAACATCACCTAAGGATTGGGCAAGGGTCATCAGAGACTATAAAGTAATGTGACAACTATTCTTTACCTTGAAGAATGAGAAGGGTTTCAATGTGTTACACTTTCAATTTTCAAAGTGCTGTTTCAGATAATTTCAGCAAGTTCCTGAAGTAGTATTCCTTCTCCAATATTTTCAACAAATATTCAACCTGTGAAAATCCCAAGAGAGAAAACTCCCGCTACCTCCTGAAAAGGTTCATTTCATTTTTCGACGGCTTGGTTTATTAAGGAGTTATACTTACACATTAGAAAGTAAAATCCAGAATGACCACTTTCATACAGATCAAGAAGAAAGAGAGAGTATGAAGAAGGACAGTACTGCAGCATAGTCATGGTGGACTAAGAAACTTCATTTGGATTTGGCAGTGAAGAGGGAGATTATCATTAACCTTAATGGGAACTATTTCAATGTTTTGATCCTCAGATTCCAGAGACTAATAGGCTTCCACCTAGAGATTGCTGGATGGAAATGCAATGGAGCTTAGTTTTGGAAGATATCAGGATCAAGGGAAGTTTGCTGTTCTTTGTGGGGTGAGTGGTTGCTTTGTTTTGAAGAATAAAATATTTGTCAGCCTAAAAAAGCAACCCCTAGTCAGTAACAAGCCATAGGAAAAGAGGTTTTCCAGATGATAGATAATGTAAACAAGGTTCTGGCAGAAAACCAGTTCTATACTATCTTTCAAAGATTACTGAGACTGACTTTAAAATGAAGTCTGAGAGTGGTAGACTCCTTGGTATAAAATAACCTTAATTTCCTGGGGACTTCTAAATGCCTATCATATTATGGTAATGTTTAGTGGGAACTAGAGTTTCAGATTTTATAAGTATCCTAATACTAAACTAAGAAGCAGTATGAGATAGTGGAAAGAACAATGGTCTGGGGTCAGAAGACCAGGAATCTTAATACTAGGTCTAATATTTACTTAATGGGAGAGGCCTTGATGAAATCACTTCATTTCTCTGGGTTTCAGTTTTCTCATCTACAAAATAAAGGGGTTGGACAAGATGACCTCCATTTTAGTCACTGAGCTTTTCATCTAGAATCCAGTGATCTTAAATTTAACTGTACCTAGTGAGAAGACCAGAAGTGCCTTGTCATCTTGTTTCAGCTCCTTGTTAATTACTTTTTTTTCTGACATTCCCCAGGTAAATTTCATCATCTTTAGGAGAGAAAGATGCAGAATAAGATTTCTCCTCATTGTATATTATCATCGTTTCATCAGCTCTTCCACTGTTTTAATAGAATGAAAAATACTGTTTTCCTTTCTTTGGCATTCATCATGTAACTGGCTTCTGCTCATTCCATGCTTTCACACACTTAACGCTATTCTTACAGAACCATAGCACAGTTTTGCATTCATCCTCCATCATTCTCCCTTGCTGCCATCTCCTTTCATGTTCCTTTTAAAAATACAAGTAGGAAGATGAGTTTCCTTAGCACATGCTTGGTCTCTTTAGAAAACTACCTCTTAACAAAAGGTCAGAAATACCAAAGGAATTAATAGAAATGCAAAGGAAGATGGCCTAGAATGTTACCAAGTGGCAACCATTAAAACTATTTAGTACTGACTGAGAAATAGAGTGGTTGGTCAGTGGAATAAATTAGGTACCCAAGAAATAGTAGTCAATAACTATAACAATTTACTGTTTGATAAACACAAAAACGCTAGCTTCTGGCATAAAAATTCACTATTTGATAAAAGTTGTTGGGGAAACAAAAATAGTATGGCAGAAACTAGGTATAGAAGAACCATCGAATAAGGTCAAAATGGGTACATGATTTAAACATAAAGAGTGATACCATAAGGAAATTAGGAGAGCAAGGAATAGTTTACCTTTCAGATTTATAGAGAAGGCAAGAATTTATGACTAAACTAGGTAGGAGACATTCTGAAATACAAATTGGATATTTTCAATTATATCAAATTTAATTTTTTTTTACAAACCAATCCAATGCAACCAAAATTAGAAGGAAAGTAGAAAGCTGGGGAACATTTTTTTCCAGCTAGTTTTTCTGATTAAGGTCTCATTTCTAAATTGTATTGAGAATTGACTCAAATTTGTAAGAATACAAGTCATTTCCCAATGATAAATGATCAAAGGATATGAACAAGCAGTTTTCAAATGAAGACATTAAAGTATCTATAGTCACATTAAAAAATGCTCTAAATCAGTGTTGCCTAGAGAAATAGAAATTAAAACAATTTTAAGGTATCACTTCATACCTTTATCATTGATTAATATAATAGAAAAGGAAAGTGATCAATCAAATTCCCAGATGTGAGAAAATTGGGACACAATGCATTGTTTGTGGAGTAATGAACTGATCCAACTATTCTGGAGACCAATTTGGAACGAAGACCAAAGGGCTATAAAACTCTCCATACCCTTTGATCCATCAGTGCCACTACTAGGTCTATATCCCAAAGACATTATAATCCCAAAGGGATTATAATGAAAGGAAAAGGACCCACATATGTAAAATATTTATAGCAACTCTTTTTGTGGTGATAAAGAATTGGAAATTGAGGGAATACCTGTCAATTGAGGAATGGCTGGACAAGTTGTGGTATATGAATGGAAAGACATACTCTTATGCTATAAGAAATGAAGAGCAGGCAAATTTCAGAAAAATCTGTAAGATTTATATGAACTGATGCTGAGTCAAGTGAGCAGAAACAGAACATTCAGTACTAGCAATATTATGCAAGGATCAATGACAAGAGAAAGAGCTATTCTCAGCAATACAATGATCCAAGAGAATTCTAAAAGACTCACACAGGAAAATGGTAGCCACATCCAGAGAAAGAGCTATGGAGTCTAAATGCAAATGAAAGCATACATTTTTCACTTTTTTTCCTTTACAGTGGTTTTTCCTCTTTTGTTCCAATTCTTCATTCACAACATGACTATTGTAGAAATATGATTAATATGATAGTAAAAGTACAACCTATATCAGATTACTTGCTGTCTTGGTAAGGGGGAAGTGGAAGGAGGAAGAAAAATTTGGAATTCAAAATCTTATATAAGAGAATGTTGAAAAATATTTTTACTTCTAACTGGGAAAAAAATAAAAAGTAGGATAAAAGAAAAAAGAAACTACTTAGCCTCCTCACTAGATTAAAAAAAAATATTCTGTGTACTTCTTTAGAATTGAATTTTAGAAAATTTCCCATCATGTTTCACAGAACAGAGGATTTATGAGGTCTTTTGCTTTTTGGGAAAGAGAGAGAGAGAGAGAGAGAGAGAGAGAGAGAGAGAGAGAGAGAGAGAGAGAGAGAGAGAGAGATTCTATATCTTTTATTTTTTCTTTTCTTCTATTTTCTGAATTCCTCATCTAGTTGCTCCTTCTGTCTAGGTGTTTGTAGTATATTCCCAAGACAACATCGTTTTGATACTTCCCTCAATGCCTCAAGTAGCTTTCTGGTTGGCCTTACCCTACTCTAGACTATCTTTCACTTAGCTACAAAAATAATTCTCCTCAAGTTTAGATCTATGTCACTTCACTATTAAATAAACTCTAGGGCTTCCTTATTGACTCCAGGATCAAATATTAAAAACCTCTGTTGGTTTTTAAATCCTTTCATAACCTGACCCTTTCCTTTTGTTGTTCATTCGTTTCAGTCACATACAGCTCTTTGTGACCCCATTTAGATTTTCTTTGCAAGGATAGTGGAATGGTTTTTCATTTTTGCTATTTCTTTCTCCAACTAATGTAATAGGTGAGGAAACCAAGGCAAACATTGTAAAGTAACTTGCCCTGGGTCACAAATCCTGTAAAAGCATCTGAAGTCAGATTAAACTCAGGAAGATGAATATTCCTGACTCCAAGCCCAGCATTCTATCCACGGTGCTACCTAGTTACTTTCCTACCTATTCTGTACACTTTTACCTTTCTATCTTCCCAATACTTCTTGCTCTTTGGACCAAAAGATACTTTATTAGGTCATTCCTGTGTTTTCCTTGAATCCCTCCTCAGCTCTACTTCCTGACTTCCTTGGGTTCTTTCATCACTCAGCTAAAGCCCTGCATTCTGTAATAATGGTAAGTTCCCCTTAATGCTGGTGCCTTCCATCTGAAATTAGCTCCAATTTATCCTGTATGTATCCTGTTTATACATAATTGTTTATATGCTATCTTTACAATTTGATTGTTTGCTTCTTGAAAGCAAGAGCTGGCTTTGCCTTTCTGTGTATCTGTTCACCTAGCATAGTGCCAGCACATTCTAGGTGCTTTATAAATTCATGTTTAATAGACTTGACTTTACTCAAATGTTCTACTTCCTTCTCTGTCTCTAGTTTTAGTACTTTTCAACATTTATGTATCTTTTCCATCACTTTCCATTATACTTATACACTTTGCATGTCTATACACATTCTAGCCAAGTTTCGGTTATACCTATGAAATCAAAACTGTTTCCTTTTCTTAAACTAATTCACCCTCTCATTAATCACTTAGAGAGGTAGCCAATTGGCATTACAGGGAAAACAGCAGATTTTGAGTTAGGAAGATGCGACTTTTAATCTTGCCACATGTATGTAGCAGCTATGAAACCCTTAGAAAAGTCACTTCACCAGCCTTGGTTTAAATACACACACATATACACACACACATATATATATATATATATATATATATATATACACACATGTATATATATATATATATATATACACACATGTATATATATATATGCACACACATATACACATATAGGTAAGCATGTATATGTATACATGTGTTCATACACACAATACATACATACTTATATACATACACATGCATGCATGCATGCATAACAAAGGGCATGTGAATACCACTTATTCCACTGGGGTTTATGAGGATCAAGTAAATTAATATAGTTTGCATAACTCTTTGCACACCTTAATATATAAAAATAGTTTTTAATTTGTGTGTTTGTGGATAAATATCAAAAGCTAGGTCTCCTGAGAATAGCTAGGCATTATTACTGTTTTTCTCCTTCCTGTTTAATAACTATATTTGCTATGATAGCTATCTTGGCAGATAAACATAAGCCATTTTCTCCTACCTTTGACATTCAAAGTCCTCTAAATCATATGTTCAAGATTCCACAGAAATACATACATATATGTGCATATGTATATGTATGTGTGTATCTCTCTCTCTCTCTCTCTCTCTCTCTCTCTCTCTCTCTCTCTCTCTCTCTCTCTCTCTCTCTGTATTATATTTTTACCAGTTTACCTAAACTCCATCCATGGCTGAGGTCCCATTATTCCTTGATTTTAAGCTATGACCCAGAAATCTAAATTCTCTTTACGTGTATCATCTACTTAATGAATTGTTCACTTCCTACATGTTCTTAGCCCTTCTCAATATGTTACCTTCTATTTTCAGCAGCTATGAGAAAATTCTACCTTTCCTACTCAAATAAAAGATAGAGGTTAAGTCAAAAAGAGGGAGCCAGGGGTAAAAATGGTAGGAGAGGGTGAGTTTGAGGTGTCAATCAGATATCCATATAGAGATAAATCACTGGCAGTTGGAAATCACACAGTGGCATGCTGAAAAAATGTTAGAGGTAGATATATGTGCCCAGATGACAATTGAAATATGGAAGAAAAAGCAGAGAATTAAAAGAAAAGTACATAAGACAGAAACTTAGAAAACAATCTGATTTTAGGGGTAAGAGAAACAAGATCAATTACAAAAAAAAATTGAGTAGGAATATTTATAGAAATAGTGAGAGAACTCTGAGAGTACAGTATTATGGAAGCCAAGGGGAAAAAAAAGAATGATACTACAGTGGAGTAGATGAGTCATCTTAGTTTTGTCATAGATAAAAAAAAAAAAAAAGATGTGTATAGGAACAAAAGTGTCAAAGAGTACAGTTACTTTGGAGAGAACTATGTCAATGGGAGAGAGTAGGTAGTGTTAGCATATTAAAGATTGGAAAGGAGAAGGGAGTCAATACACATCAAAAATGGAAATTGAGTGAAGACTCTTCTTTCTAGGGTTTTGTGTGAAGTTTTCTAGTGAAATTGTGAATGCAGATAATATATTCTGTGTGAGAGGATGGGGAAGGAATGGAGGGAGACTTTTGATTAGAGGAAACCTGAATTTATTAACAGGTTTATAAGAAAATTTATAAGACAAGGGAGAAGTGAATTTGGCGGAGCATGTGGAGATTATTGATAAAAAATCATGCGATGGTGGAGACTAGACATCCTGGGGTTAAGAACAGAGGTGGGAAAAAAAATGTTTTTGAGCAATTATGACAAAACAACTCTCTAGACATAAGGAATCAATAATATTCCAATTCTTTTCCTTGACCCTGTGATTTTAAAGCTATGTGAATAAGAGTGGCAGGCAATGGAGAGGGAGGTAAGGAATGTGATGTAACAAAGGTAGATCTCAGGTTTAGTTATTACCCAAGAAATGACAGCAGTATAAGAGGAATAGGTTAAAGATGCAGGGCAGTGTGAAAAGGGAGGACCAAAGAACAATAGGGTTGAGTAAAGATAAGGATAAACATTAGTCATGAAAGAAGAGGAAGATATACAAATAAAAGAGGGGGAAAGGATGGAGGGTAGATAGCAGTATTCTACTATAGGAATTTGAGGTGCTAAAAACTGGGGTTGTGAAAAGGTAAGATGGGGGAAATGTATATATGGGAGCTATTTGGATAAATGTGATCCAAGTCAAAATCACTCCTAATTTTCTACTGGAAGTATTCCTGTGACAGTACTTATGAAAATATTTCTTCCCTAAGAACACTATCCGAGGTAAATCTAGAAGATACAGTCCTTCTGGTAGCTGAAGGCTATTGTTAAAATTTTCAGTTTCATAGAGTACCTTTTAAGAATATTGCTGCTAAGTAAGTCAACAGGAATATAATCTGAGTCTCAAAGCCCATTGGTATAGGACTTTCTCCTTTATTGGTAGAGATTAATGCTCTGCACCTGCATGAGGGAAAGGTGTAGAGTTGGAAACTGTGGAAGGGACATGAGCTCTTAACATCTTTCTTAAAATCTTTTTTGAGCTCAATCCCTTCAGCATTTTTTAGTCTCTTTGAGGCCTTCTGGCTCCAAAAACCAAAAAAGAAATACTTCTGATATTTCTGGCTTCCAGATTTGAAAGAGCTGTAAATCTCGTTTTAGTTTTTTGGAGGAAACAACTCTGGGAAAGAGCTAACATTAGCAGCACCTGCAATGTTCGTCCTGTCCCTGTCTCCATCTTTCTATCCTAAAAACTTGAGAACTTCCCCTTGGGTAATGTATAATATTTTCTTTCTTGCTTGAACTGAGCTTTCCAATGGGAAATCTTCATGACTTCTTTGCTCATACACTTTTTTCATATATGCATTCTCTGATTTATGTTTTGCTTTTACTTGGACAAATAAATGTATTCACTACTAAATACTTTCAATGAGGATGAACACGGCATTGAGGCCAACTACCATACTGATGGTAAGTTCTTCAATTTGAAAAGGCTACAAGTGAAGACCAAAGTGAAGGGAATGTTGGTGCACGATTTTCTGTTTGCAGATGAAACTGAGATGCAACAAAATATGGATCAATTCTCTGCTGCTTGTGCTAATTTTGGCCTAATAATCAACACTAAGAAACCGCAGGTGCTCCATCAGCCACCACCACACCATCCATACACAGAACCATCAGTTACATGAAATGGAGAAGTTTTGAATGCTGTGGATAAGCTCATTTACCTTGGTAGTGTACTTTTCAGGGATGTACACACTGACAATGAGGTTGATGCACGCATTGCCAGAGCTAGATCAGTGATTGGGAGGTTCTGAAGAAAAGTTTGGGAGAGAAGAGGTATTAGACTAACTACCAAACTGAAGGTCTACAGAGCCGTTGTGCTGACCTCATTGTTGTATGCCTGTGAAACATGGACAGTGTACCAGTGCCATGCCAGGAAACTGAACGCTTCCATTTGAACTGTCTTAGCAAGATTCTGAAAATCATCTCACAGCTTAAGGTATCAGACACTGCGGTGCTTGCTAGAACTAAACTGCCAAGCATTCAAACTGTGCTTCAAAGAACTCAACTCTGATGGGCTGGTCACATTTTTTGAATGCAAAATGTAGGCTTACCAAAAAGACTATTTTATGGAGAAATTGCATGGGGCAGGCAGTAGTCAGAAATGATGCAAGGACACTCTCAAGGTCTCTCTCAAGAACTTTGGATTTGGTTGTGTGACATGGCACGCTTGCATCAAAAAAAGATGCTGTGCTCTATGAGCAAAGCAGAATTGAAATAGCACAAAGAAAATGTAGGATGCACAAATTTGGAGTAAACACCCAAAATGTTCACATGGACTATCTGTGCCCAATCTGTGGTAGAGCATTCTGAGCTCATATTGGTCTGATCAGCCGCAGCTGGACACACTGAAACTTCACTTTATCATGGTGATATCATTTTGGTCCTCTTTGAGAACCAAGGACAACAACCACCATGTGTATTCATTGTGGGACTGGTATTCCATGAAAAGGAAGCTAAACTCAGATATGAAGCTTGTGATTCTGCTCCTCTTCTCCACCAGGTAATGAAACAGTGATCAGAAGTTAGCATGAATCTGAAAGTCACATGCCTTAGGCTTATAATATTTAAAGAAGAAAGGAGATGTAATTCTACCCAGACAACCCCTCTCTCTGAGGAGAGCAGTGGCCAAGCTTCTGGTCTTAGCCCTCTTGGCAGGAATTAAAGTTACACTGGAGAATTCTAGTGGGGGAAGAGTCTGTCTCCTTTCAAGTCACATAATGACTCTACCAACCCACATGTAAGCAGAAGTCTTTGTTATATAATAAAATATATGTATCTCAATAGAAAAAAATAGGGACAGCATCCCCACCCCCAAATGAGCAAACAAAAGATGATGTCAAATCAATCAGTTTCCAGAAAGAAAATACTACTACAAAGTAGTGAAAGATCTGAACTTCTCTATAGCAATATGAATTGGATTGACCAATGATACTGACAATTCATTTAATAAATTTTTTAAAACAATAGAAGAAACAAAATCACCTAAACAAATAACAATAAAATATCAAATACATTCTTTGGGTAATATTATAATTACTTTTCTCTAAATAACATCATATATTGCAAAGGTCAGAGTGTAAAGAAATAAATAGTCTGAAATAATAGCCTTCTTTGAGTAGTCAAATTTATACTTACATATTTAATTATAATGGTATTTCTAGCAGTTGTAGTACCCATAATCTAGGACAGAAGTCAAAATGTTCCTTTCAATTGAAAAGGTTGTCTACTTTCCACCTCTTTTTCTAATGCATTTCATAATCTATAGTCAACAGAGACAACTCTTTACAAAGCATTTTAAAAAGGCAAAATTAGCTTTGTAAAAATCCAAAAATTAAGAAAGGAAACATCAAGGACCTGGGATATATATTTTGCATATTGGAGAAAAAAAATATTTCAGATAGTATTCCAGTCCTTTTAGATTTTATAGTCTGCCAGGAGCCTGAGACATAAACACGGATGCTGCAATGTACACTAGTCCATGTCAGAAAATTATAAAACAAAGTATTGTGTTAGGTTTAAAGTCACAGTATAATCACTGGAGGAATATAAGTTGGCAAGTTAACAAGAGTCTATTGAGCAGGCAAATACAAGCAAAAATACAGACAGCCTCTGCCCTCAAGGCATTGGATGGATGGATAGATGGAAAATTTTGAGTTGATTTTCACAAAGTAAAAAAAAAATGTATTCTGGTAGCTTGGTTTTGAATGAAAAAAAGACTATTAAATGGAAAGTTCATGACTTTCCATTTAAAACAGACTTTAAAAAGCAGACAATGAAACAAACAAATAAAAAAAAGCAATCACAATAACAGATGGATCGACAAAGAACAAGTCGTGCTGGAGAACTTTCATTTCCTTTTTAAAATAAAATACTATTTAAAAATTACTTTAGAAACTAATGGAATGCTGGAGATTTGTTTTTGTTTTTCTTTTGGTTTTGTTTTGTTTTTGTTTTTTTTACAATTTCAATAAGTCAATTGACAATGATATCACTTTGTACTTGGTACCACCTTTCACATAGTCTTGAGCTCCTTTCTCATTTCCCTCCTTGGGGTGGAAGAAACTTGAAGGTTTAGAATATTTGTGCTTTTTCTATGTACGTCTAGTATTTAGCACAGTATCTGATACAAATAAATACTAAGTACTAAACACATGCTTGCACATCAATTAATCTCTGTCTCTATCTCTTCACCCAGCACACTATTTAATACATAATAGTCACAGTTTTTTGTTGAATAGTTATTAATTGCATTTCTAGTGTGGCATCCTTGTTGACAAGTTGAAAAATGTGAGTCAGAAGATTTGCATGTATCTAGAAGACTAGCTATACTAATAAGTACACTGTTACCAACTGAAAAGTTCTCTGGTAAAATATCACAGGCCTTTGTCCTCAGTACTGCCTAGTTCAATATAAGATCATAAGATAACAATAGATTTAAAGATGAAAGAGACTTCAGAGACCATGCAGTCCAACTACTTCATATTCAGATGAGGAAACTGAGGTACAGGAAAACAATACAATAGAAACTAAATATTGCAAATTTACAACGATCATATTTAGCCCCAAAGATGAGATAGGAGATGACTACTCTGCCTCTTTGAAGATGTGAAGGAGCATTTCTGAAGAACACTGCATATGACATCAACTTTTTAAATAACTTGTTTGTTTGATAAATTGCATTTCTTTTTTGTCTTCTTTTTTTTTCTCCTCCTACTCCTTCTCTTCCTTCTTCTATAGTTCTACCAGGAGATAAGAAAAGGGATTTAGTAAGAAAGGTGGCAGACGTAAACCCCTATGTAAAAAGTAAATGTATATAAAAAGGAAATATATTTATATCAACAGAACCAATATTTAATGACAATCTGTGATAACCATGTCAGTTTTGGACAAATCTTAGGATCTTTGCAAGTCACCATTTTAAAATGTTAACTAGTGAAAAACAATCATACATTCATATAAATGTCTTTTAGTATCTGTAGCTAATAGTGTGAGCTCAATATATTGTACAACAGGTCACCCTCAAACTGTTTTTAATCAATAAAAATAGGAAAGTAACCCATGATGGGTTATCCAGAAAGTATAATATGTAAACAGTATCCCTATGTATAAAACTTTTTAGAGAGTTAAATTGTCCAAGCATTTTATCTCTTTTTACTACTAAGTACCCTAACAAGGTTTATTTGAACATTTTTTTTTAAATAATACAATTTTATGGGTTTTTGACTAAGATAATATAAGCAAATATTATATATAGGAAAATGCTAAAAAGAAAATGTCATAATGGACTATATTGAGAATGTTCAATGGTATTTCCAAACATGTTACCATTTGCTTTATAATAGTACCTAGTCAGGTCTTGTTATTATAACACATTCAAATCTCTCCTTCTTCAAATTGTCTTTTCCCTGATCTTCCCATGCCAGACGTATTTGAGAGAGTCACCACTGCTGGAAGAGTATAATTCTGATTTTTGTCAACCTATACTGTCAGCTACATTAGCCTAATCATCAGGAAACAATGTGCATTCTTGAATGTGCTGCTGTTAAACATAGCCCAGGGGAATGCTGTAACAGTTTATTCTGTCACATAAAATGATCTTTGGAGCCATTTATGTTTTTCCTTGGACTTCAATTAGAAATTGGGAAGGAAATAATATGGAAATCATTGTTTTTCTAACAATGATTACCATACAACAAATATATTTTTCCTTTCTGTCTTTGTACATTACAAGACATAAAATACATTCAAATTATTTATTAAAAATTACATGTATTTGAATCATTGAAGCATGATACCATATGACAAAGCAAATAAAATCACTTGATAAAACTGAGATCCTTATAGTAAATGTGCTTATGTGGATTAAAGTTTTAAAATCTGTTCCTTTAGTATTCCAGGAAAACAAAATGGGGCCAAGTGTTTTGAAATGGAGTAAAATGAATACACAATAACGTAATTTTAGTGATGAAGGATTAAAACCTAACATACATACACATATACAAAAGAAGGTAGATTAAGTGAATAAAGCACAAAAAATTACCTTCACACAGGATTGACCATGACTTTCCATGAATCTGAAAGATTAACGGAAGATATTCACAACCTAGCAATTTCATTCTTTATTTGGTATAAATTTTACTTTTTAATTTTAAGGACTTGCATTTTTCCTAGTATTTAATTCTAAAATCTGTATGCCTATCTCTTTTCTGAGCTTAAATCTATCTCTATTGTTTGTTTAATGTTTCCAATGTAGGGATTCTATCATCTCAAATCCAACATGCCTAGATGTGTAACTCTTTATGTTTTCCTTAAAATAGCCATCTTTTTAAAATTTCCTGCTTTGTTAATTGACCCGCCATTTTTTACATCAATTACTTAAGTTTGGAAACTAAGGATTTTCCTTGACTTTTCCCACTTTTCCTCTGAATGTATCCAATGAGGTTCTGTCAATTTCATCGTTCAGTTATATTTCCCTCTAATATGGCCCTTTCTTTCCTTTTACTCTGTTTTCATTACAGCCTTATCTAGTTTTACAATGCTTATTTTCTACTCCAATTCTTCCTAGAAACTCCCAGCAGATTGACAACTTAAAAAACACTACTTTTTTCCTTTTAGTTTTCAAACGCTGTTCTTTTCTACAGGAAAAAGAAACAAACTTTCTTATTATGGCCTTAGTTATTCTCCTACATGAATATTCGTCAATTTGCCAAAGACATTTCATGCTTTCCCACCTCCAAACCTTGGCTCTCCCCTTTCTTCTCATCTCCTTTTCCTTTCTCTCTATCTATAGTAATACCATTTTACCATGTGCTTTTTATTTCTAATTTAAGTAAATTTCCCTTCTCCAGAATATAAATAATCAGAACACCCTAATAAACCATGATGTTTTTTGTCGACAGTGAAAATTTTGATACTCAGGAAGCAGTGTAGTATCATAAAGAAAATTATAAACCATATTTTAGGGAATTTAATGGCTGTTCTATTTGGAATTTCACCTAGTAATTCTATTTAGTTTGTATATGTGTGTGTGAATGAAAAAAATATATATTTCATATATACATATGAAAAAATATCTTATTTTTTATTCATTATGCCATTGGCTAAAAAAAAATAAGTCAAGATCAGAGATGCACATTCACTGATTTTAGATTTAGATATGGGAGAAATCTTTGGGATCATTTAGTCCAACACCCTTATTTATAGATAAGCAAACTGCAGTACATGAAGATTTAATTATTACTTTCAAATTTATTAGAGCTTTCATTGGAAACTCAAGACTGATTCAAAATTTAATGTACTCTTTATACATGTAATCTCTGTGTGTGTGTGTGTGTGTCTCATTTGCTAAATGAAAGTAGATATGGCAAAATCTTTTTACTAATCAAGCTATTCTTGGATTATGTTAAATTTCTCTACATTTCCACGTGACAAATGCTAATGTTCTTGGAGAGCCTGTGTAAGTATTTTTTCTTTGAATATCCACAAATAAAACCAAGCAGGGAATATAGGTGATTTACTTTTAGAAGTGAGAGGGAAAACATTTCGTTGTTCCATAAGGTACATGCAACTTTAATGAGGAATGTTTTATTGGGGAAATTACAGAAAATACAAATTCAGCTTAAAGGTGATAAAAACTCCATTGAGAATAGTTAGAACAAACCAAATTTAATTTTGAGCAATGCTGTTGATAACAGATTTCTGTGTTCTCTAATAGCTGAATAAACTAAATCCGAAGCTTAATTTTATGCAATAGAAAACACATGCACAAAATATGCATTGAAATTCATCATTTGTACAGGCCAATTTCTTTTAAAATTAAATTGAATAAACAAATGTAGTACTCTTTTATTTCAAGCAGAGAATTAACACAAAATACAACACTACAAGCTAAATATACGGGGAATGCATTCAGTTTTTAAAAACTAGGAAAGAGAAATGTTAAAGGTGATTTTAATAAGCAATGTGAGGCACTTGGCTATAAATGTGTTAATTGCAATCAGTGAATGTCAAATAAAGATGCCCCAGAGATTCTGAGGAGGTTAAGAGTAATTAAAAATATTACACAAGGTCATTATTGAAGTATTTTATAGATGGTTTAGTAAAGGGCATTCTGAATACCCATAAGGGAAAAGAGGTATTTAAAAATTTTAAATTTGATCATATAAAATCCAAATATTTTGCTTCTTTTTTTCTGAAGGAGCACATTCATAATTTAATATTCATAGAATGCCTTGCAATTTTGAAACAACTAAAATGAAAGAATAAGTCAACATATATAATTGAATAGAAGGGACTTAGAAAATGATCAAGGTAAAATGCATGAAAACAGGGAAAATCTTCTTTTAATTTTCTGAATGTTTCAGATGAGAATTTCCCAAAATCAGAACTATCCAGAAAATAACTTTAGTCTGTATTCAGAAAATTAAATGTTCTTTCTCATATCTGGACCACAAAATATCTGGAATTATATCTAAAACTTTTAAGATATTTCTGTTCATCCATGATTTTATCCTGTCTCTTCAGAGCTAGCTCACTAGCCCTAAAGTCCTTTTTAAAAGAAACAGAAACTCTCTGTGCCAATAAGCTCCATAGGGGTGCTATGTCAGATTAGCTATACAGCAACTGTTTGCTATTATAACTACTGAAAAGTCTACATGGATGAAATGGAAAATTGAGTACAATAGTCTTTTTATGGCTTATTTACGTCCCCCTTCTTTTGCATTTATAGCGCCAAGGCATTTCTTTTCTCTGTTAGGACTTTCTGGAGAACCTTTTGCTATTTTCAAATAATAACCATGAACCTGTTGTATTTGATGGAATTTTTTGACAGATATGCTTATAATTCCTCACTTCATTTGCCACTATTTTTATAACTCTCTAAACCTGAAGCCAGTTTCCCAATACCATGCAGTAGTAGGGAAAACAAGAAAGGAAAGCAATGAGAATAATAACTTATTGAGTCCCTATTATATGTAAGACATTGTACTAAGTGCTTTAGAAGTATTATCTCATTCAATCCTCCCTCTGGGTAAGTGTTGCTGTTATCCCTGTTTCACAGTTGAGGAAACTGAGGCAGAAAGAAATCAAATGACTTGCCTAGGGTTATATAGCTAGTAAGTGTCTGAGGCTGGATTTGAATTCAGGTCTTCCTAACTCCAGGTCTAGTGTTTTATCTACTGTACTACTTACCTGTTCTACTAAGTATACCCAGTTACAGCAGCCAAGCAGCTTCAATGCACTGGGAATCAGTGTTATTATGCCAATGCAATGCCCTTAGCAGCCACTATGAATATGCATGCATATTTCCAGGGTAAATTCACAAAAATACAAACAAAATACAAAATACATCTCTCTTCCTCAAAGACAAAACCAAGATATTTATTCAGATACCAGAAAGCCAAATCCACCATAGTAATAGAGAATTTTATACACTTCATCCATCTAGGAAGCACCAACATTCCCAAGCCTTCCCTTAATTAGGCCTCCCCATAAACAAACTCCATAGGCAAAATTTCTCCCTCTCTCACTCATGCTAGCTGTTCTGACTCAGCTCTGCCTCACTCTCACTTACTACTCCACCTATTTGGCCAGCTCCTACCACCAGCTCAGGCTCCATGTGACTCAAGCTGAGGGCTAGGTCAAAGTTCAAAGCATATCCCATAGGCATGTTAAGGGGCAGGGAAGATCTTCAAATTCCCTTAACATTTCAATCAGTAGACTTCCATTCTAATCCTGGTTCTCGTATTAACTCACTGTGTGATTTAGGATGAATCACAAAGCATCTAATGTGCTTCATAGACTTAAGGAAGAGGTCAGACTCTTAGATTAGGGGAATTTAACCTGTTCAAATAATCTTTGAAATAATATTTTAAACATTTTAAAATGAAATTTAAAATAATATTTTGACAAAAGTAGCTCAATGTAATTTTTACATATTATTTGTTTTATTTTTGCATTAAAATAATCTGATGAAGGTCCCGTAGAGTTCATCATAATGCCCAAGTAGTCTATAATACACACACACACACATACACACACACACACACAGATTAACAGCCACAAGTTTAGATAATCTATTAGACTTCATAAAATTCTAGGATTCGTGGGATTTCGTAATTCCATTTTTTAAGTGAGGAACAGAATAATATGTGAACATAAGAGAAAGAAAAAGCTGTTGCTACTTCAGTGAAAAAAAAAAAAGAATCTCAAACCTTGAATTCAAGAATAATCCCAGTCATATAAAATAAAATTGAGTGTACTTAGGTGGCAGGGTAGGTATTGCAAATGGAAGATATACAGCTTAGATTTGTTGTAAATACAACCTTTGTGTTATCCTGGGTCATTTAATTGAGAATTCCATAAATTAAGGCAATTCTACAAAGAGTAAATGTTAGAGAGAACCAATTATAGATGGCAGCCACAGGAAAATATAACATTCGACTCCCTAAAGCACTTCATTGAATACACTTCTGAAAGGGATTACTTTTTTATTTATCATATAGTTGCAATAGATCTACTACGGTACATTGGGCCAAAACAAAGGATTAGAAAGCAGGATATCTTTGCTTTATGGTTTGCCTCCTCTAGTGTCTTGCTGTGTCACCTTAAGCAATCCACTTAATCTCTCTCCCCAGCTCAGTTTTCTGTTCTATAACGTGAATATAAAATTATCTCTTTTTAACCACCACCTGCTGATTTTTGTTATGCTAAATATGATTATAAAGACTTTGAAGTGAAGAAACTTTGAATTTCTGATTGTCAGGTTACTTTCACCTTAGAAAAGCAGGCAAAGATTTTTCATTAAAAATTCAGAACTAAAATTTGTCACTGAATTTTCTTTTAAGGTGCATGCTTCCTATTGATCAACAAAGGAAAATCAGGAAAGAAACAGGAAAAAAAATCAAGAAGATTTGCATAGCCTTTGGGGGGTTAAAAGAGTGAGACTGCTGGACTCACATATTCTCAGTAATTGAGCTGAAAAGATCATCTGGTTCAATCCAAATATGAAAGATATCCCCATTAACACAACAGATAAACAATCATGTCATTTCTGCTTGAAGATCTCCAAGGAGGTCAAGTTTATGTGAACAAAGGTCAATTAAAAATTGTGACATCCTATACTCCTTATAGATGTTGGACTGGACACTGAACAAAAGTCATATTTGAATTCTTAAAACAGTTTCAATTCCATTTATGATTGGTTCCTACCAGACAACAGTAGCAAAATAAGAAATAGCAAATTCCTCAAAGTTTGCCAGACTATCAGATTTGAAATATTTCTTCCACTAAACTAGCTCAGTAAGCAAGGAATAGATGACAGCATCTACTAACTCCTCTTAATCATGGTCTAAAGAATGAAACTAGTGTAACTGCTAGCAGACACGGAAGAAAGCCTTTATGTCTTTACTGGAGTACAGTTCCAAAGAGTGCAGCGTATCCCATAAAGGTCTGGAAAATGACTGCAACCACGTGGCCAGATAATAATCACTTTAAAGTGATAGCAATTATTGTTCAGATACTTTTTTACAGTAGAGGAAACTGAGGCAGATTTCAAGGTGCAGTTCAGTATTTAAACTTTTTTTGATGACTAAGCAAAGAATCACTAATCAAGGAACAGTCTTTTCTGATCAGTGTGGAAAGTACTGTCTATCCCTCACTGGTGTTTTTAATTAAAATTTCATAGATCATAACCATATTTGCTGATGATACAGGCACATACATCCATACCATACATCTAGGAAAGAAAGATATTATAAAATCAAAACATATAGAATTGCAAAAGTCTTAAAGAATATTTGATCATTTGAAATATTAGGAGGATAGGATTTCAATTCAGTTTACTTCTTTTCAAATCTTACTTCTGCCTCTCACTATTTATTTGATTAAGGGTAGCTAACCCTGACTCTTCCCTCTATTGTGAAATGGGTTTTTAGTTGGATTAGACCTAGTTGTATGCTGGCATCATTTTGTTCTGGTTCATTCACTGGGTGACATATTTTCAGTGTGAAAATTTAAACCTTGAAATTTGGCAAACTACAAACTGGGGCTTAATTTATTGTTTTATTGATTGTCTAGTCTTAGGAAAGCAATGAACAAATGTTAATTGTGAAGATTCAACTTAAATGTATGTGTTTTTTTGAGGGCCAGTGGTTAAACATTTACCAGTTTATCTGGGATAATATCTTTAAAATATCTTCTGGTTTTTAATCCTAGACTAATGTCTTCATTTATAAATGAGGAAACTGAAGGTCAGAAACTTTAAATAATACATAAAGCAGCAGATATTTGATAACAATATATTCATTCATTAGTATATATATATATATATATATATATATGTGAATAACATTTATTATGTTATGCAGAAAAAGGAACATTTGTATTACATTGTAGTTCTGATGTAATGACAATTCCTGTAACTACCGAGCTGGCAGAGACAAAAAAAATGCAACTAAGGAAAGAAGGTCACTCTTTTCTGGGCACTATTGGAAGGAGAAGTGAGCAGGAAGGAGGTAAGCCATTAATTGTTTTGAAGATTCACAATTGGAGGGCATGGCTCTCACTATTTTCTGTAATTCACAGACTACTTAGAAACCAGATTTGAAGAGGGATAGCATTCAGAAATGAGGTCATACAAATATATGCTCCATTTATAGGGAAGCTCTCTGGAAACTTGCTTTATAGATTTAGGGGACGAAGATAATAAGTCTTTTTAAAAACACTTAATGCTAAAGCCTTTAAGTTCTAACAACTTGGCTTAATCATTCACACAGAAAAAAAGTGATTAAAGAATGGGTATTGTTCATACCACAATAAATATTTGACTAGACAATACAAACAGCTGGTCACTGAGTTCATGTATCTTGGACTATAAATGAATAATTGACCCAGAAACAAATAGATGGAAGAGAGAGGCCTGAATTGTGTTAGGGAATTGTACAATTCCTTTAATGATTCTCAAGTCTCTATTTGAAACAAAAGACCCAAATTTTAGCAGCCATATCCCTCTGATTTTGATGCATGGTTGTGAGTCCTGAAATGTAACACTTTTCAAAGAATTAAAGATGTTGATTACTTATGGGGCCGTGAAGAGGTGCACGATTGATTTAAATATACTGCATAACATTAAAAAAGAGGAACTGTAGGAAAGATAATGTAAAGAGTATCATCAGAACGATGTGTGTGATTGGGGTTTATTTTGTTGACATAGTGAGAATATGGAATAACCACTATATAACGTGTAAACTCCACAATCATGATCAGAATGGTAAACTGTGTAGAGGAAAGCAACCAGGAAATTCAGTGTACCCAATAGATTTTATTTACAGGAAGACATAATCAAGAGTTTAATAGTTTGGACAGAAATGGCTGAATTGTGATCTGTACTGATAGAAGGAATATCCAATTAATATGATTGTAGAATAGATACACTAAAGTATTGAAATGTGTTTTACCTACTTATAAGGCACTGCTGCTCAATTATCTTGAGTATTTTCAGTTATGTGGATCCATATTCTTTTCTGCTTATGTTTTCTAAAAGTTTCAATATCCAAAAAGTTATGAGACTTATGACTTTACAGTTTTATATGTTCTCTGTCTCCTCTTCAAGAGCCTTCACTTGTCAATTGGTGCATATATTTTTTTCTTATATAAGCCTATTTAAGAATAAAGTTTTTAGAAGTGGAACTGTGCATAGATGATGAAGTTAGTGAGAGTGGTAAATGGTAATTGATTTTAGAAACATGATATATCCAGACCTAATCTACTTCTTAAATTAAAGGATATTTGTAACAGTCTTTTAAAAATCTCTAATTCCATGCTCCCTTGACATCTTGCTTTGCATAAAATGCCAAATTTCCAGTTTTTGTTGAAGGTACTACTTTATTGCTAATTCTCAAGGTTCAAAGCTTCCTTCAAAGGTCCTTCACCTCTTCCACAGTCAAACTTCAACAGTTATCCAAGGCCTTTGAGACTTATTCCTTATTATCCTTCATATCTATACCATTATCTCAAGAAGAAAACTGATGATGCAAAACAGGAAAAAAATATGAAGAGAAAGAAATGTAATGTTTAAAAGACTGACGTAGATGACTAGGGAATAGGTGAACGTAGTGTGTTCTCTCACATCTGGAAGCAGAGCCTCCATTGTTGAGATTACAGGTTGTTTGAAGTATCAGAGTATTAGCTGATAACTGTATGTGAAAAAATGCATTAATAAGCTTTCATGAATGATTCACAATACTATTAAAAATAAAAAATGCATTTAAAACCACTAAGTTCAACAAACTGGATATTTAAAATGTTTAATTTTATGCATATTTTAAAGAAAATAATGTTCATTCAATAGTTTTAAATTGTCTTCCTATTTATTTTAATTATATGTATTTTATTTCAAGATTGTCAGAATTTTAATGATAATTTTATTCATCTATTTTTCATAAGCATTATGCTGTTTAACATTAATATGGTTATGGCTCCTTTTAAGTGAATTTATAAATATAAGCAAATTGATAAATGACTTTCTTTTGGTGGTGCTTTATATTACATATTAATTCTATTAATGTTTATAATGCTTTGTAACTTTTAATCATTCTTTAAAACATAACTATTGCATTTGGGATTTTTTCATATTGGATTATTAAAATTTCCCATTCAAGTTTGTGAATATCCAAGTTGATTATCAATAGAACAAGTGCAATGTATTTAATATGCCAGTTATTTCATAACCTTCATAAGAGAATATTACATACTTTTTTTCCCAGTTACTGTCCCTTGTGGAATACCTCTTTCTCTGTTGACTTTTATGAAGTGAATAACAACATTTTTAACCTGGCAATGATAGTGACACCAAAAACAGATATGTGGCTTCTGGAGAACTTACACCGTGAACTTTCAATACTTCCTTTACAATCGAATCTCAGTAAAATAAGAATCTAACATACTGTTGCACTTGTTATCAATACTCTAGCTTAGAGTGATATCACAGGTAAACCTTTCCTTCCTTAACTGTTATCAGTGTGATGTCCCCTGCTGACAAACCCTTTCACCTTGTTTATACTCAATGAGTAACCTGAGGGTCTAACAGCATAATAAATATAATTTTCAAAACTTATACCCCCTTGATAGAAAGAGAAATGATTTCAATTCAATTCTCCTCCAGAGTACACAAGAAAAAAAGAAGAATTGTGTTACTCAGCAAGTTTTGTTTTCATGAAAAGGCTTATTGAACAGCTAGTGAGGTAAAGCCTAGGTTAAATCACTCACTGTCAGGTACCAGATGTCATAAAAGATTAGGCACAGTAATTGAACACGAAAAACTGCTAATTTGATTTAGCATTTGTATTCCTTTTTGGTTTCAGATTCAAATGTTTCCAATCCAGCTGGTATTGTACAGACAGATTCTCTATTATGAAGCTCTCGGTAATTGTTAGAATGAACAGAGTAATAATATAGAACATTTCTGTATACTATAGAAAAGATAGGGCCTGTGAGATGATTCTTGCTGATTGAAGTTTTCTTTTCATTTGCTCCTATGATATTTACTTTCATCTTTCTACAGAAAGACAAGTTTTTTGCACCAAAGTAAAGCTATGAATTACAAGCTGTGTGCCCTCATGAAACCTCCAGATTATATCACTTATAAAGCCTACATGGATTTACAGTTTTGTTCTATGGGCTAATGGATCCTAACTTTGAAAGAGTTCAAGAAGATACAAGACATTATGTTTATTTTCTCAGATAAGGTCAAACTAAATTCAGCTTTTATAGAATAAGTTCGATGTTTCATAAGGATTCATTTCATCAGATTGTTTTTGAGCCTTGTTTAAATATCCCTACTTTAAGGTTAGAGAATGTTTGGCTTAAGCCTCCAAAGGGACATTGCATAGAATTGATTCATCACTGTTTTAAGTGGATAAAGATAAATCAGGTAGAGAAAGGGTACACATCCATTAAACTGAATGGTGTTTCATTTTTTAACTAAATGATGGATATTATGAAAAAAAGGAAAGAAAAAGAAAAGAAAGAAGGAGGAAGGGAAGTAGAGAAAGAAGAATGAAGAAAAAAGTGAAAGAAAGAGAAGAGTCACATAGGTGGAGACCTCTTCTCTCAGGCTTGTCACTATCTCCAAAGTCAGCATATTCCCTTTTTGGAACTATTTATAGTAGTTGTTTGAAAGTTGTGTTGTGTATGTGTGTAGCTGTGTGGGTTTCCAAAATATTTCCCCATAACTTTTAACCAATGGTCATTACTGTTTTTTTCTTGAATATTAAAAGTAATCCTTCCCATACATAAAAATTCTTTAATGTTTAAAGACAATCCTCCAGTAGAAAATCAGAAAAACAAAACAAACGAAATCCACCTCAATTCCTTCAACTAATTGCAATGAATTAAATTTTTGAGCTTTCCCCTCATTCTTGTTCATCCCCATCTTGATTTATTCTACTTGCAGATGATTTTTCTATTAACTTCTATTCCATCTTTTACTTATATTGCTTTGTTTTGAACTTAAATATTAGACTTTGTTTTTATTCATATTTCACATTAGCCTGTTGAGAATTTTTGCAGCTATGCTTCTATCTTTCAGTATATTTGCTATTTATCATCCAGATCACTGACTTTTTTTCCTCCTATAGTAGGACCAAGGAAAAGATTAGTAAAGACCTGCATGGGTTGTTATACTTCCATTAATTATTGCTCATTTTATTAGCTCAGTTAACCAATCCAAAATGTACTTGACTATACTATTATTGATTCAACATTTCTTCATATTCTATGTAAAAAGAATTTCCTGAAATCTAGAAATACTACGCCTATGATATTTCATTTAGTATCTACCTTATTAACCATTACAGAAGAGTTTTGGCTAAAATAAAGGTCATCAGGTGCATGATTGTCTCAATAGTCTTCTTGGTAATTGAAACCAAAAGCTAAATACCATCTATATAATATAGTTCTTTTAAAATCATGTATTTTAATTAAAGGGCATTTATTTTGCCTTCCACTTTTCCCCACCAGAGGGGTAAGTAGCAGAGTATAGCAGCAAGCACACTAATGCATTCAGAATGATGTGCTGACATAGGTTCTTAGTTCTGCTTTTCTAAAAGGAAAGCAACTTTTGAGGGGCTAATGAACTTCTTTAATCACATACACCGACAGAGAAAATACAAGCAGAGAAATAAAGACCAACAGACAGGGCTTCTAACTATCTGACCATAAGCAATGTATGCATCACAGATCAAAAGACAGATCCAGCTCTCTGACTATTACATAGATACATTGTTACCAGAGAGAGAAGCAACAACATCTGAGTTTTCAAAGCTAGAGGATTCTTAACCGCTACTCAGATCTCTTCTGGCATATGAACCTTCTTCTAAAGACTAAGGCCCCAAAGCAAAATCTCACCTCAGAATATGTATACACTTTCCAGAGCTGAAGGGCATGACCCTTGTGACCCAGTGTCTCATTAGCAATTAACCAAAGATGTGGGCCTTCCTACAAAACAAGCCTCCCCTAAAAGAGCTTCCCTTAATGGACTCCACCTGAGGCCCATTAATGGGCAGGGAAGTGGTTTTTTGTTTTGTTTTGTTTTTTAACTCCTGTGAACATTACATTAACATTACATAGAGGAGAAGATAAACAAAATTCATGTAATACACATACATAGTCCAACAGAAAAATCCCTATGTTGGCCATGTCTATATATATATATTAGAATATATAAATAATTATTTCCATATCATGTACATTAAATGTGTATATATGCATGTATATTGTATGACTGAACTAGTTTTTATTTATGAATGTAATAAAGTTTTTAACCATGGATGTTAGGGGATAGATCAAAGGACTTTACATAATTCTCCTCATCCAGAAAATGGGATTATAAAGGGATGTAACTCCCAAGGAATGAAATTTAATTTAGAAAAATATTTATTAAGAACTTGTTCTTTGTAAGGTATCATGCTGTAGAACTTGGGTTCTTAGCTTATTTCGTGAAGCTTAATACTATTGTTCTTTGTTGCCTACATTTATAACTGCTAAATTTCAGTTAGAAAGATGAGGGGAAATAAAGATGCATTCTTTTTCCTACCCAGATTCATAGAGTCTACTTGAAATTTATCTACAGACATACTTAGTTAAGAATATCTCTTATAGAGAATAGAGTACTGACTAGTCATGAAGACCTGAGATCAAATAATTCTCTATCACTCCACAGTTATTTGGCCAGGGAATGACACTTAGTTCCTATATAAATCAATAGCTTAAGACTCATCTACTAAGTGATAGAAACTGTTCTGGATCCCCAAAATGTGTTATGCATTAGACTAGCTTTGTAGATAATATTTTTTCTAAGTCCCCAAAATATTCATTAACAAAATCTACACCAGTTTACCTGTCCAGTAAGAGGCAAAAGGTAATTTCTGTTAACTCAATCTCTCAGAAGAACAAATAAAGTTTGATATTGTTTTTAAGCCCAAGAAATCTTTTCTGAATTTCATCCCTTGGAGTATTAACATCAAAATGTTTGGGTCAAGATGGCTAATTATATTATTTATGTACATTATGTATATTATTTATGTACACATAACCCAAAATATTTCCAGTATTTTACTGCCCTGACTTATACTATCATCTACCTTCTAAAGATGAGAAACATTTTCCTTGCTATATCAAAAACTTCCAATAGTCCTCATTCTTATTCCCCATGAAGTGATGTATCATGCCAAACTCTGTCCTTGAGTTAGAAAATGGTATTTAGAGAAGACTAGGGAATTTCTTTTTGGTAATAAACATATATGGAGAGCAGTACTTTGTGATATAATATCTATTTCTTTAGCAATGCAAATATGCAGTCTTCACTTTTGGGGTTCTAATTCTCAGTTTGGAAACTATTTGCCAGTATTCAAATCTGCATTTGATCATGAAAATGTGCCTTTACTCTTGATTGTAAAGAACATAATTGGTGTGATAGATGAAATCAGTATAACGATCTTTGAGGTTCCAAATATTTCTCATTTATTATATTTGTTCATTACTAAGCAGTATTTTATCTTAAGATTGTGTTCTTCAGTTCTCAAAAAATGTAGAAAATAAATTGCTATTTAATTTTTTTTCTGCTTTCTCTCAAACTCTGAAGCACCCCTGCTGAACCATTTAGTTCTTTATATTTTTATAAAGAAATTAATGAACCCTGTTCTCTCATTGTAGCTCCACAGGATATTATGATATGTCCATCAAAGAAGTGGAGTAAGCAGGGAGTGTCCATTATCTACTCATGTATGAGGGAGCACACAGAAAGATTAAAAAAATAGAATTTTTTAAAGAATATAAATTCATGTTGTTAAAACTACTTAAGTCTACTTGCCCACTAACAAATTTTACTAAGCAAGGCATTCTGAAAGCAAGAGTATTCTAAAAAAATTGAAAGATCTCTAATTAAAATAACATAAAATGCATTTATATTTGTGTAGCACCTTTGGTAAAGGCTCTGTGTATTCTGGAAATATTTTTTCTTTTAGCTTCACAGTACCTCTGAGAAATAGGAGGGGTGATTTTTCACTATATTCATTTACAGATGAGTAAGTCCAGTCACAGAAAGAAAAGGCAAATCACTTGCCAGAGGTCAGGGAGTTAGGAGCAGAACTTGTGAGAAGTCAAATCAACTCATTCTCCATTCGGGAACTTTTCTACCAGATTACACCTCCATAAAATAGGAAAAGATTATCGTTATTCTAAGCATATTTTGAAATAAAGGCAAAGATAACTGACCCCCTCAGGTAATGATTCTCTCTCTCTCTCTCTCTCTCTCTCTCTCTCTCTCTCTCTCTCTCTCTCTCTCTCTCTCTCACTCACACACACACACACAACACACACACAAACACAGACACTCAAACACATACACACACTCAAATTGCTATTAAGATATATAGCCAAATAAGATGAAAAAAAATATTGCCGTTAAGATTCAAGATTCTTCAGTCATTCCAATTACAAAATGAACATTTTTCTTTGAGGCTGTGCAGCACATAACTAATTGTAAGGAAGGATAGGAATGTATGACACACAGACTGCATAGTAAAGCCCAGAATATAACAGCCTGCCTTTTTTCCCTGCCTCACATTTGGTTTTTTCTAGTGCTCCCAAATTGTCTCTAGCTACCCTGACTACTGGGAAAAGAATATTTGGGATCAAGTAGAATTACCAAGGATGAGGAATCTTCAGCCTTAGAGGCCACATGTAGACTTTTAGGTCTTCAAGTGCAGCCTTTTCACTGAATCCAAATTTCACAGAACAAAACCCCATAACAAAGGAATTTCCTCTATGAAACTTGGACTTAGTCCAAAGACCACACCCAAAGACCTAAAAGACCACATAAGGCCTTGAGACTGCAGGTTTCCTATCCCTCCCTTAGATTGTGTACAAATGAAGTGACAAATGATACCATTCCTTAGATGTTAAAGGTTCCTGGATACAAGGGAACAAAAGGAAAGAGGCCGATTAGTTCCTTTATTATAAAATGTTAGAGAATCATAAAATTTTATCATGAGAATAGGTGACAGATCGTAGTCTAAACCTTTGGATTGCAGGTGAGGGAGATGAAGTTCAAAGAAATATATTTGTATATGTTGATACATGTCCCCATGCATATAAGCATATACATGAAAAGCAGTGTGGATTAGTGGATTGAAACTGGATCCATTCATCATCATCAGGAAAATGTGGGTTCCAATTCTGCTTCTGATAGGCTTATGTCAAATTGACTATGACCCTGACCTGTTGAGTGACTGATCTAGGAAATTCTTTAAGAGAAATGGCAGAGAAGGTACTAAACTACAAAGACAGAGCAAGTCATTACCTGTAAGTTTGCAATACTCACATGCACACACACAAGTATGTATGTATTCATACATGTTTGTATATACAATATATTTTTGTGCATACATATTATTCGGTCCATGCATATATTACATAATCATGCATATGTGCATGTAGATGTAATACTTCACATGCAGACACAGAAATAGAGAGACATCTATTGGGAATGAAGTTGTTGTATAACAACCTCTATCATGTCAGAAACAAAAATGAAAACATAAAATTTCACATACGATGCTAACCAGATTCTCCCTCTTTAAAACATAATTTACCATCAATGTTATCACTAAGCATCCCCAGTGTTTAAGATGATAATATATACCCTGTGCAGTTTCTATTTATTTTGGCACAGGTGAAACTAAACAGCCTGAATCCCAAGGTAAATTGCAAAGTTAAAAAAAAAAAAAGACAGGTCCAATCTTTCCTTTTCTGTACATTCTTGCTTCACCATTTTTATGTGTTTAGTATCATCTTGCTTTATGATTCCTCATTGTCTTTAAAGTGAGAAAGAAATTGAAATATGATTTGAAAGTAAAAACTCATGAACTGAACCATGAATGAGTTTTAGCAAACCGGGTACTACAGGTAGATGTTACTATTGTTGGAATTTATATATATTTTCAATTTAATTAGATCATTTCCTCCTTGAGGACAGGACTGTCTTTTAATTTTTTTTTTATTCTCAGTGCTTAGCACAGGCATATAATAGGAATTTAATAAATATTTGTTGACTGTAATTGAATCTATAACTCAATTAATATTTACTAACTTCTTGCTATGTGTTAGGAATGGAGATTTCAAGGCAAAAACAAAGCAAAATGAATGTCTCTGCCTTCCAGCTTAAATTCTAATCAGAAGATGTGTATGGAAATCAGGAAAAAAAGGGAGAAAAAGGAAAGGAAAGGTCAGGCAAAAAGCTCTAGGAATACTGAAAAAGCAGAAAACATGAATATAGCTATGGAGCCGGGAAGAATTCAGGAAGCAATATTCAACCTGAGATTGGAAAAAGGAGATGTAGAAAAGTCAAGAAAAGTAGGAAGTGAATTTTTTTCTGTAGGTAGAAGATGGCATAGTATGTACAACAAAGACAAAGTAGTTCAGTTTTGCTAAAATTCAGAGTGTAGGAGGGGGAATAATGTGAAATAACACTAATTGGTAGTGTCAAGTCCATAATATTGAGAGGTATTTTGGAACCAGACAGTTGAAGGCCAATACATAATACAGATAGCATCAGGATAAAATGTTTACATTTTATCCTGGAATAGCAATGTCACAGAAATTATTCATCTTGGAAGTTGTACAGTTAAGCATTTTCTTTCAGGAAGAATATTTTAGCAGCTTTTCAGACTTTTGAGAGTCCCTTGGTCATCAAGAAGGTCAAATCAGTCAATACTTAAAGAAATTACTTCAAGCTATTCACTGGAAGGTAAAAAACTGAAGCTTAAATATTTTGTCCACATAGTAATAAAATAGAACTCATTGGAAAAGACTGATGTTGGAAATATTGAAGGCAAAAGGAAAACGGGATGGCAGAGGTGGAGATGGAGATGTAGTTTCAAGTATGTGAGAGACAGTGAAGGATAGTAGGGCCTGGTGTGCTGTGGACCATGGGGTCATAGAAAGTTGGACATAACTGAACAATTGAATAGCAACCCCAACATTTTAATAGCTAAATGGAGGTGGGATCTCAGAGAGACAATAATGGGGATAGAGAGACTAGATAGAAGGCAGTTATTAATAAAGGAGAAGGATAACACAGACATAAAGCAGGGTTTTGGCCATGTGAGAAGAGAAGATGAATCATAGTTTGTTGTTTTCCTTCGTCCTCAAAGACGATCAAAATGACATCACCATGATAAAGTAAAATTTCAGTGTGACCAGCTGTGGCTGATCAGACCAATAGGAGTTTGGAATGCTTTATCACAGGTAGTCTGCATGAATATCTGGGGTGGATACTCCAAATCTGGGCATCCTACGTTTACCTTGTGTTGTCTGAATTCTATTTTCCTCATAGAGCACAGCATTTGTTCTGATGTGGGCACACCATGCTGAGCAGTTCTGTGCCAGTGCCTCCCATGTTGTACAGTCAAATCCAAAGTTCTTGAGAGAGACCTTGAGACTGTCCTTGTGTCGCTTCTTCTGACCATCAAGTGATTGCCTACTCCATGTGAGTTCTCCATAAAATAGTCCTTTTGGCAAGCATACATTTTGCAGTAAGTAATTGATCTTATGATCCAATGTGATAAAATTAGTGAGACTTGGCAAATGATGATATAGGAAGTGGCAGAATAAAAGAGATAAAAATGAATGAAGAAATGAATATGATTTTTCTTTTCTCTAATTTTAATATCAATTTTTACTTCCAATGGTGGCCTTTCTGATAACAGCATGGGATGTTTAAGTGAAATATTCCTTATGATTATTTATACCAATATCAATAATGGTAGTGACAGAGGTATTGCTGTAGGAGGCTGCTAATTGAGAGGCTGTTATAGGAAAACTTGTAATTTTTATGCTGGTCCACCTAGCCTCTAAAGCTTGATTGTGTTAATCTTTATTGTATCACTAAACTCCTAAAATGATTGCAATGCTTATATTTTCCTTTTGAGACCTGAAAAAGCCTGTCTTCATTTTTTTTAGGAAAAGAGAATTGGACTTAATAAACTAATAATCTTTTGAATAAATGACACTCTATGCCAAGAAGTTTTTGCTCAGATCTGAAACAATCCAGCCTTGAAACAGACATATAATTAAGTAGTTTCTCACTTGAGGAAAATTTTTAAAATGAACTTAACAGTCCCATTATGGTAATCTTCCATGCATTATACATTTACAACAGTTTGCTGTTCCAACTCTTCCTATCTTGTACTCTAAACCATCCAAGGACAGAAGAATAACACCAAAAGACCAGAAGCAAAACCTATTTTAGAAAGCATCAACAGATTTATCATATTGGCATACTTTCCCTTTATCCTGGCACAGCAGAATTTAAACATGCTGGATGAATGTTATGCCAAGGGTATTATACATTCTACAGATGATTCAATTTTCATTTACAGACTCAGGGTAAAATTTACAGTGGCTTTTTCTTTGAGAAGAAAACACTTTTTGTTGTTTCAATCAAAAACTTATTCAGCTAAGTTTCTACACAGGGTTCAAGTACCAGATCCTGAAGTATTTGGTTTACCTTTAAGAGATTCAAAAAAAATTTGGAGTTAGAAAAGGCACGTTATACTTTAAACCTCTTATTTTATAGAACTGTTCCTAGCCATGTTTCCTCTCCACCCAGTGTTTCCTAAAAAGAAGTGGCATTAGCAAAAGTTAACAAGACTACTCAAAATCAAACAATGTACAATTTGCTCTTTCAGCTGACATCTGCTTTATCTCTATTTAATCATGAAGCATGTGTTTAAAACCAAATCCTGGGAAGCATTAGGTAAAACACAAATTGACATTCAGAGATATTTATTGTTAATGGTGAAAAGGATTTTTAAAAATTTTTGACTGTTATTTATTTGATATTCTTTCTTCAGAGTTGACATATGTATGTATAATATAATGATACAGAATGTAATAAAAATGTTTCCATAGGATTTAGTCCTGGAACTCAGAAATAATTTATTTCAACCATTGATTTTATAGAAGACAATACTGATACCCAAAGAGGCGAAGGACTTGCCAAAACTTAAACATTTAGTGAGAGGAGAAATGTTAACCTAGGTCTTCCAAAATAAAATCCAGTGTTCCTTCCATGTTATTACAGTGCCTTATCTATAAACATTGTGTTAAAATATTATTTGAAAAATTTACATTTCATAATTGCTTGCATAAAAGTCTAGCAGTTACTCAATTATATTGTATGCTTAAATTCTGTAAAGCATGAATAAATTTCAGATATCCAAATTTTAATTTTATTTGTATTTTAAAATAATTAAAATAGCACTTACTAATCTGGACTAGATGTTGAAAACTGACTTTGTAACTAATATGATGTGTGTATGTATATATGCATGCCTTTCGAAGTTTTTTGAAGGTTTCAACTTTTATTCCATAATCATTTCTTAATATTTTGCTCATTGGTCATTTTAACATCATCATCATTGTTATCCTCAATTACTGTCATCATCGTTTAAGAGTATTTGCAGTAAAAGTCCTCAAAACAACTTTGAGATAGATGCTATCTCCTATTTATGGATGATGAAATGAGAGACAAAGGAGTCAGAGGATGATACCACCAACATAAGTGGCTTGCTTAGAGTTATACAGTTACTATGTCTCTGCAGGGGGTCATTACCTAGATGGTGGAGTAGAAGCAGGGACCTGCTTTAGCTCCCCTCCAACTTCCTCAAAAAATCTGTTAAAAATGACTCTATAAACAAATTCTAGAGCAGTGGAAGTCATAAAACGACATACTGATTCAAATTTCCAGCACAAGACAACTTGGAAGGTTGGAAGGAAGGGTCTATCACACCAGAAAGCGAGCAAAGAGCAGTTTGGTGTGGGTCATACTGGCACAGATGGAGCTAGAGCAGGTCTTAGGGGACTGAATCACTTGTGGCTGTGGCAGTTTCCAGACTTCTAAACTCACAAACTCCAAAGAGAACTGCGAAGGTTGGTAAGAAGAGTCTCTCACCTGGCTGAGAGAAGAACTTGGTCCAGCCCCACCCCCAGGCCCAGGGCAGCAAGAATGACTGCCAAAGCAGCAGTTGCTTCTGGAGCCCTCCAATTTAACAAGAACTTCAAAGGTCAGGTAGATGACTGGGCAGCAACTTCTGGATCTCTCTACTCAAGAAAAAACTGAAAACGTCAAGTGACTGATAGACTGGGAAGATGCCCAAACAGTGGAGAAAAAAAAAAGATGATAGATTCTTACTTTCTTGGTGAAAACACACTTTCTTAAGTCAGTGGTGATAAGGAAGATCAAGACATGCAAGCAGAAGAAGACAAAAAAGTCAAAGCTCCTGCATACAAAGCCTCCAAGAAAAATATAAATGGTCTCAGACTATGGAAGACCTTTAAAGGATTTTGAAAATCAGGTAAGAGAAATAGAGGAAAAATTGGGAAGAGAAATGAGAATGATACAAGAAAAACATGAAAATTGAGTGAATAGCTAAAGAAGACCCAAAGAAATTCTGAGGAGAGTAATGCTTTTAAAATTAGACTAACCTAAATGGCAAGAGAGGTCTAAAAATCCAATGAGAAAAAGAATGCCTTAAAAAAGCAGAATGCAGCAAATGGAAAAAGAGATCCAAAAGCTAATTGAAGAAAATAATTCTTTAAAAATTAGAATAGAGCAAATGGAAGATACTGACTTTATAAGAAATTATAAAACAAAACCTAAAGAATGAAAGAAAGAGGACAATATGAAATCACTGGAAAAAACAACTGACCTCAACAATGGGTCTACAAGGGGGTAATTTAAAAATTATTGGACTATCTGAAAACCATGATCAAAAAAAGAGATCAGACATGATCATTAAATAAATTATCAAGGAAAACTACCCTGATATTCTAGAACTGGAGGTTAAAATAGAAATGGAAAGAATTCACCAATCACCTCCTGAAAAAGATACCAAAAGGAAAACTCCTAGGAACATTGTAGTCAAATTCCCGACTTCCCAGGTCAAGGAGCAAATAGTACAAGAAAGAAACAATTCAAATGTTGTGAAAACACAATGAGGATAACACAAGAGTTAATAACTTCTGCACTAAGGGATTGAAGGGCTTGGGATGTAATATTCTGGAGGTCATAGAAGCCAAGATTAAGAAAAAGAATCACGTAACCAGCAAAAATGAGTATAATACTTCAGGGGAAAAATAGAATTTCCAGAAAATAGAGGACTTTCAAGCATTCTTGTCGAAAAGACCGGACCTGAATAGAAAATTTGACTTTCAAATATAAACATTAAGAGAATTGTGAAAAGGTAAACAGGAAAGAGAAATCATGAGGAACTTATTAAAGTTGAACTGTTACATTCCTACATGGAAAGATGATAATTGAGACCTTTCACATATACACACATACAAATACATATACATATATGCGCATACATGCATGCATGCATGTATGTGTACATGTATTTATGCACATGTATGTGTATATATGCATATGTGTATGTCTTAGATAATATATCTATGTATATATGTATATGTGTACCTATGCATATATATATATATACATATATATGCATTTATGCAGAGAGAGCTAGTACAGAGTGAGCTGAATATGCAGGAATGATATCTAAAAAATAAAATTAAGTGTTGAGAGGAATGTATTGAGAAAAAAGAGAAAGAGAGAGGTACAATATATTATATCATCTCGCATAAAAGAGGCAAGAAAGAGCTTTTAAAATGGAGAGGAAGAGGGGGAAGGTGAGAGGGAACAAGTACACCTTACTTTCACTGACTTGAGCTCCTGGAGGGAATAACATACACACTAAGTGGGTCTGGAAATCTATCTTGCTCTATAGGAAATCGGGGGAAAGGGAATAAGAGAAGGGGGAATAATATAAGGCACAGTAGATTGGCAGAAGTGATAATAGGAAGGAAACACTTTTGTTCATGGACATGTCAGTGGAGAGAATAGAATATTTTTGTTTATGTTTGTTTATTTATTTTAAGTTTTCTTCATTTCCACAAAATTTTTAATTCCAAACTTTCTCCCCATCTCTCCCTTCCCCTCCCCCTACTCCAAAACATAGTGCATTCTGATTTCCCCTTTCCCCAATCTGCCCTTCCTTCTGTCACATCCTTTCCTTCCCTTATCCCAATTTTCTCTTTTCTTGTAGGGCAAGATAAATTTCTATACCCCATTACCTGTATTTCTTATTTCCAGGTTGCATGCAAAATAATTCTCAACCTTCATTCCTAAAACTTTGAATTCCAACTCCTCTCCCTTCCTCCCTCCATCCCCACAGAGAAGGCAAGCAATTCAATACAGGCCACATATGTGTAGCTTTGCAAAAGACTCAAATAATAGTTGTGTTGTGTTAGACTAACTATATTTCCTTCCATCCTATCCTACCCCCCATTTATTCTCTTCTCTCTTTTGACCTTGTCCCTCCCCAAAAGTGTTTACTTCAAATTAATTCCTCCTCCCATTTGCTCTCCCTTCTATCATTCCCCCACCCCACTTATGAGCTTATCCCCTACTTTCCTGTTGTGTAAGATGAATTTTCATATCAAATTGAGTGTGCGTGTTATTCCCTCCTTAAACTAAATGTGATGAGAGTAAACTTCACTTTTTCCCTCTCACCTACCCACCTTTCCTCTACATTGAAAAAGCTTTTTCTTGCCTCTTTCATGAAAGAAAACCTGTCCCATTCTATTTCTCCCTGTTTCCTCCAAATATATTCCTGTGTCACCCCTTGATTTCATTTTTTTCATTTTTGTCATTTCTTCCTATGTGCTTTGTACTCTCTCCCTATACATACATATTTATGTGTATATGTGTATGTGTGTAATCCCTCCAACAACCCAAATACAATGTGAGATACCATATTCTAAGCCCTTACATCCCTTAATATAGAAGATGCTAAATCTTGTTTTATCCTGATTGTCTTTCCACAATAGTTGAATTGTTTCTTTCTGGCTGCTTGCAATATTTTCTTCTTTACCTGGGAACTCTGGAATTTGGCTACAATATTCCTAGGAGTTTCTCTTTTCAGATCTCTTTCAGGAGGTGATTGGTGGATTCTTTCAATATTTATTTTGCCCTCTGGTTCTAGAATATCAGGGCAATTTCCTTGATAATTTAATGAAAGATGATGTCTAAGATCTTTTTTGATCATGGCTTTTAGGTAGCCCCATGAGGTTTAAATTGTGTCTCCTGGATCTATTTTCCAAGTCAGTTGTCTTTCCAATGAGATATTTCACATTATCTTCTGTTTTTTCATCCTTTTGGTTTAATTTTGCAATTTCTTGGTTTCTCAAAAAGTCATTAGCTTCCATCTGCTCCATTCTAATTTTTAAAGAACTATTTTCTTCAGTGAGCTTTGAACCTCCTTTCCCATTTGGCTAATTCTGCTTTTTAAGCATTCTTCTCCTCGTTGGCTTTTTGGACCTCTTTTGTCAATTGAGTTAGCCTGTATTTAAGGTATTATTTTCTTCAGCATTTTTTGAGTCTCTTTTAGCAGGCATGATTATCTTGCATTGCTCTCATTTCTCTTACTAATTTTTCTTCCACTCTCTTACTTGATTTTCAAAATCCTTTTTGAGCTCAATACTCCTGAGACTATCGTGTATTTATTTTGCAGGTATCAGATGCAGAAGCCTTGACTTTAAGTCTTCCTCTGATGATATGCATTGTTCTTCCTCATTCTAAAGGGTGGAAAAATACCTGTTCAGCAAGAAAGTAACCTTCTATAGTCTTATTTTTCCCCTTTTTTGCACATTTTCCCAGCCAATTACTTGACTTTTGAGTCCTTTGTCAAGAGGAGGGTATTCTCTGGGCACCTGTAAGTTCCCAGTTCCTTCAAGATGGCACAATCAAGGGAGAGGGTTTACTTCCCTCCTGGACTTATCTGTGAGCAACTGCAAGCCCTCTGTTATGCCCAGAATCTATGAGTACAATTTCCTCTCCACAACCACCTCTAGCTTCACAGCCTCAGCACTCTTCCTCACCCCAGGACTGCCACTCAGGGCTGAGATCCAGATCAGTGGCTTAATTTCCCAAGGGACTTCAGTCTGAGGGCTCTAAAATATGGATGCTGCCACTGCAGTGGCTGCTGTTGGCTGGACCACACCATTTTGCCTTCTTCCCCAGGTGAAAGCTTGACCTTTGAACCTGTCTTAGGCATTTGTGTGTTGTGCAATCTTTGAACCACAGCTGCTGCCAGTGATTCTGCCTCCTGAAGTCTGTTCTGTTCCTGTCTGTGCCATGCTGTGGCTAAGGCCAGGCTGTGCTCCACTCTGTGTCCAGTGCAATGAACCTTTCCAGTCAAACTTCCAGGATTTTCTTGGCCTGAAAATCTCTTTCACTCTGTTGTTTTGTGGCTTCTGCTGCTCTAGAATTTGTTTAGAGTCATTTTGACAGGTATTTTGTGTGCTACTGAGGGGAGCTTTTACAGGTCCATCCTTCTACAGAGAGAATAGAATAAATAGATGGTGGGGCAGGATAGAGGGAAATATAGTTAGTTTTTTCACAACATGACTATTATAGAAGTGTTTTGCATGACTACACATGTATAAGCTATATGAAATTGTTTGCCTTTTCAGTGAAGGTGTGGGGTAAAGGGAGAGAATGTTGAACTGAAAGATTTAAAAATGAATGTTAAAATACGAGTTTACATGCAATTAGGAAATTATATATAGGCAATGGGGTATAGAAATCTATCTTCCTCTACAAGAAAACAGAAGGGAAAAGGACGAGTTGTGTGTGAATGAAGGGAGGACAGATTGGAAGAAAGGTTAAGCAGAATTGATGCTCTCCTGGAGTGGGGGAAGGGAAGAGATGGAGAGAAAATTTGAAATTCAAATTGTTGCTGAAGTGAATGTTGAAAACTGAAAATAAATTTTAAAAAATAAGTCTCAGAGATAGGTTTTGAATCCATGCCTTAATAAATCCCAGTCTAGTACGTTATCTACTCTACCATGAATACTAAAGTAAAATCAAATAACAGAGACACTGAGTCTGACAGCATATGCTGATCATCCCCCAATTTTTTATAGTAAAGAAGGAGGTTGTTTTTTGTTTGTTTGTTTGTTTGTTTTCTTTTTTACCACTTGTTCCCTGAAACAGTGATTGGTAATTACCCAGAATCTGTGTTCTTCTACCACATAGTGTTCTTTCGATGGCTGTAAACATGTATTTTTTCCTATTGGTTCTTTTTACTTCCTAACATGTCAGCACACAAATGTATTCTCACATTTCTCTGAATTCCCCATTTCAGTGGTTCTTAGTGTTCAATAAAATAATTTTTAAAAAATTTTTATGGTTGCATTTCATTTTTATATTACTACCATCTATAGATAACTCCAACTTTGTTAGACATCTTATAATAAATTAGTGAAGTAACTCTAACAACCCTATTATATCATATGACTTTATATGTTTCCACATTTGTCATAGTCCCTCCTGTTTTCTAAAAAGAAGTTAATAAATATATTTGTCTTTCACCCATCCCTGTGCCACTGAAAAAAAGAAAAATAAGTTTACTGTAACATAATATATATAGTTAAGCAATAGCATTATATACTTCAATTTATTTAAGAATTATATGAAATGGGAATAAGATGTCAGAGTAAAGGCAGGGATTCCCCTGAGTTCTCCCCCAAATACCTCCAAATAATGTTAAAATGTCTTTAAACTAATTCTAGAAGAGCAGAAGCCACAGAGACGTGGAGTGAAACAAATTCACAGTAGAAGACAACTTGGAAGGTCTCAGGAAAGCTCTGTTACACCTGGGTGAGAGTGGAATGCAGCCCAGTATAGGCCATGCCAGCATAGCCCCAGGCAAAACAAAGTAGAAGCAAGCCTTAGGAGTAACTAATTAAACTGTGGTCATCACTTCCAATGCTCTCAGGCCACAGATAGTAATGAGGTCAAACAAGTAGTCAGAAGGAGATTACAAGGGTCTTTTTCCTAGCACTGAAACAAGACTGTTACTTTCCCATTACTCAGATACAGTTCACAGTCCTGGGTGGCAGTCCCAAACCAAGAAAGAACACTAGCACAGCAGAACTTGTGACCACAGTGGAGCAAGAACCCTCATCACAGTTCCAATGCAGGAATAGCGTTTGTGGTCACTCAGAGACAAGAGCATGGGCCAAGAGTGTAGCAAATGCCTCTCTTTAAATCATAGCACCTTTTAAGAACTACAAACTTATAGAGATCCCTAGAAATATCTTTGAAAGTAGCTGCACAAGACCACTGAAGCTTGGGGTAATGCACCCTCCAGCCAAAAAGCAGAGGCTTTCTTTAACAAGGAGTTAGAAGTCAACCAAAAGGCTGAGAAAATACACAAACCAAGGGGGAAAAATACTGTTACTATAGTGAAAAAGAATATCAAAACACATAATCAAAGTAAGACAACAAAGTCAAACTTCCTGCATCCAAAGACTCTAAGACAAATGCGAATTTGTCTCAGGCTATGGAAGAGTTCAAAAAGGCTTTTATAACTCAAGTAAGAGAGGTAGAGGATAGACTGACAAGAGAAATAAGAGTAATGCAATGCAAGGAAATTATGAATAATTAGTCCACACCATGGTAAAGAATACACACAAAAAATACTGAAGATAATAACACCTTAAAAAGCAAACTAGACCTACTGGTAAAAGGGGTCCAAAAAGGAGAAAAGTGTTTTAAATATCAGAATTGACCAAATGGAAAAGGAAGTCCAGAAAGTCACTGAAGAAAATAATTCCTTAAAATTAAGAATGGAGTAAATGGAAGCTAATGACTTTGTGAAAAACCAAGAAATAATAATAATAATACAAAGAATTAAAAAGTAGAAGACTATGAAATATCTCATTGGAGAAGCAAATGGCATGGAAAATTGATCCAGAAGAGATAATTTTAAAATTATGGGATTATGGGACTACATGAAAACCATGACACAAAAAAAAATCTGAACATCATCTTTCAAGAAATAATCTAGAAAAAATGCCCTGATATTCTGCAAACAATGAGTAAAATAGAAATTGAAAGAATTCACTAATATGTTCCATAAAGTGATGCTGAAATGAAAACTCTCAGAAATATTATAGCCAAATACCAGAGTTCCCCATTCAAGAAGAAAATATTGCAAGTAGTTAGAAATAAACAGTTCAAGCATCATGGAACTATAGTTAGGATAATACAAGATTCATTAATTTCTGCATTAAAGAATCTGAGGGAGTGGAATATGATATTTTGGAGGGCAAAGGAGGTAGGTGTACAATCAAGAATCATCTACCTAGCTAAACTGTGGATAAACTTTCAGGAGAAAAATAAAATTAAAGTGATAGAAGACTTTCAAGCATTCTTCATGAAAAACAAGAGCTGAATAGAAAAAATTGACTCAAGTTCAATGCTGAAGAGGACCTAAGAAGGTAAACAAGAATGGGAAATAATAAGAGACTTAATTTTAAAGTGTTTTTATTTGTGATATTTGTGACTTATAAGAACTTTCTCATTAGCAGGGTAGTTAGAAGGAGCATATAGACACAGGGAACAGGCATGAGTTGAATATGAAGGAATGCTATTTAAAAAAATAAAATAAAAGACAGAGAGAAATGCAGTGGGAGAAAGGGAAAGGGAGAGGTAGAACGGGGTAAATTATCTCATATAAAACAGGCAAGAAAAATTTTTACAGTGCAGGGGAACAGGAGGAACTGAGAGGGAGTGAGTGAACTTTTCTCTCATCAGAAGAAATAAAATACACCCTCAACTGGGTATAGTAATCTCTTTTATTTCTCTGAAAGTAGGAAGAGAAGGGTATAAGATAAGGGGGTGATGACAGATGGGAGGGCTGAAGTAGGTAGTAGGAAGGAAAATACCTGAGGATGGAAAGGGTGAAAGGAGAGAAAGAATAGAATAAGATGGAGTGAAATATAGTTAGCAATAGAAACTATGTAAAAATATTGAAGCAAATATCTCTGATGAAGGTCTCTTTTCTCATACATATAGAGAATGCAATCAAAATTATAAAAATAAGAGCCATTTCCCAATTGATAAATGATCAAAATATTTGGTCAGTTTCCAGATGAAGTAGTAATAAAAACTACCTATGAACATATGAAAACATATTTTAACTCACTTTTGATTACAAAAATTAAAATTAAACAATCTTCAGTAATACCTCAAACCTATCAGATTGGTTAATATGACCTAAAATGTAATTGACAAATGTTGGATGTGATGTGGGAAAAATGAGACATTAATGAACTGTTGGTTGAGTTGTGAACTGATTGAACCATTCTGCAAAACAATCTGGAACTATGCCCAAAGGGCTATAATGCCATGCATACTGTTTGACCTAGTAATACTACTACTAGATCTGTATCCCAAAAGACAGAAAATAATCCAGAAGGACTTATATGTACATAAATATTTATAGCAGTTCGTTTCTGGGGGAAAATAATTAGAAATTGAGAAGATGCTCATCAATTGGAGAATGGCTGAACATGATGTGGTATATAATTGTGATGGAATACTATTATGCTATAAGAAATGATGAGCAGGAAGCTCTCAGAAAAAAACAAACAAACAAAACCACCTGGAAAGACTTGCATGGCTTGATGAAAAAGTTAAATATACTCTCTATAAAGTAATGGAAATATTGTTAGATGATCAGCAGTGAATGACAGCTATTCTCAGCAATGCAATGATAGAAGACAGCTCTGAAGGACTTATGATGAAAATGTTATCCATCACCAAAGAAACAACTGATGGTGTCTAAATAAATATGGAATCATACTTTTGTTTATTTAATTCTTCTTTTTTTTTATCTGTTTTCTTTCACAACACAACTTTTGTATAAATGTTTTGCATAACTATACATGTATAACTCATATTGAATTGCTTTCTTTCTCAATGAAGAGTGGTGGGGAGGGAGGAAAGGAGAAATTTTGAAATACAAATTTTAAAAATAAATGTTGGAAACTGTTTTACATGTAACTGAGGGAAAATAAAATACTAAATAAAATTTAAAAATGAATTACTCAAATAAAAGATGCCTAAGATATTTCCAGTTTTTTATCTCCCCACTATATTCTTCTGTGAATATTGTTGTATATATGGGGCAAGATTTAATTTAGAGATGAAATTATAAGATTCTAAACTATGTATTATTCTGAAGAAATTATAAACATCTCTGAATCAAGAAAACTTCTACAAGATAGGAAATATATTTAATACCCATTTTATGTCCTCTTACATCCTTCATAGTTCTATATATATTAAGAAGCAGTCAGCAGGTACCACATCACACATATCAGACTGGCTAACATGATAAAACAGGAAAATGATAAATGTTGGAGAAGAGATGCAGAGTTGAAACACTAATTCATTGTTGGCTAAACTGTGAACTCATCCAAACCATTTTGGAGAGCAATTTGGAAATGTGCCCAAAGGGTTATAAAAATGTGCATACTCTTTGAACCAGCAATCCCTCTTCTAGGACTATATCTCAAAGAGATCGTAAAAAATGGGTAAAGGTCCCACATGTGCAAAAAATATTTAAAGCAGCTCTTTTGTGATGGCCAAGAACTGAAAATAGAGAAGATGCCCATCGATTGGGGAATGTCTGAACAAGTTGTGATTATTATATTATATTCCATTATATAAATATAATGGAATACTGTTGTGCTATAAGAAATGATGAACACGAGGACTTCAGAAAAGTCTGGAAAAAACTCATTTGAACTGATGCTGAGTAAAGTGAGTAGGGAGAATATTACACACAGTAAAAGCCACAATGTGTGAAGACTGTTTTTGATAGACTTAACCCTTCACAGCAATGCAAGGACCTAAAATATTTTCAGAGGACTCATGATGGAAAATGCCATCCATATTCAGGAAAAGAACTATGGAGTGAGAATGCAGCACGACGCAGACTATTTTCTCTTTTGTTATTTTAGGTTTTATTTTGTTTTGCTCATGGTTTTTCCCATTCATTATAATTCTTCTATGCAACATGACTAATATGAAAATGTGTTTAATAGGAATGTATGTGTAGAGCTCATTGAAGATTGCTTGCCATCTTGGAGGGAGGGAGAAGGTAGGAGAGAAAATTTGGAACATATGGAAGTTATTGTTGAAAACTGAACACAACTAAATTAATAAATTTGGAGGAAATAAGCATTCAGTAAGTTCTTTTTAAATCAGAGAAGCAGAGAAATGAAAATTATTGAAAATTTCACATCCTAGATTTTCATCCCCACAAGAGCCCTTAACTTTGAACCACCTTACTTTGTTCTGATATTTATAATGAGACCAGGAGAAGCTAATGTTTATCTAGAGGCACTTGGTTCATTCATAGAAAAACCATGGCTTGAAGAGAAGGCTTCAGTTTCATAGCTCCCTTTACTTTATTACCTTTATCATTTAGATCATTATGACATTTTAATAAAGTCTTATATCAATAGAAGAAGTTAAGTTGCCTAACATGACTGGTGCAGACACAGTTTGGCCTGCTGACCTTGCCACAGTCTTATTGGACAATCATGTGTTAGACTCCTGTGTTTTAAACAATCTAAGATTTTTAACTGATGTGCACAAAATGTTAAAAGAAAAATAAAAGTCAGTTATTATGAACAGTTTCCTTTCACAGGCAGAAGTTACTATTGGTTCAGTCTGATACTGGATCTTTTCTTTTACTTCCATGATATTATAATCTTTAGTTATAAAGTTTTATTCTACTAAAAAACCCAATTCTTTTGTACATGAATTCTTATCTAAATGTCTCCTCCATCCAGAAAATCTGTATGTTTAGAAGTTTTGAACCTGTATAAGAGGCTTTTTCTCTATTTTATATCCAGTCCATTATTCTAATTAATTCAGATCTTTTTGAATTGTAACTGTTATGTCTATTAAGTTTTTGGAATTAAATCACATATTAGTCAATCTTTTCAGCTTGGTGTAACATGTAAAAAAATGCGTGTGTGTGTGTGTGTGTGTGTGTGTGTGTGTGTGCTCCAATCAATGCCTCACTTTTAACCAGTAGACAAACTATAGCTTGGAGGTCAGAGTTTGCTGACCTCTGTTCTAAGTCATTAATAAAAATATTGAACAGAACATGGTTAAGGACAGATCCCTAATGAATACTAATAAACAACTTTCAGCCTAGCATAAGCCCACTGAATCATATTGTTCAACCAGTAACAACCTAATTATCTTTTCTAGTCTTCATCTCTTCTCTAAAGTTATTATGAAAATATTATTATTATTATTGTTATAGTATATACAAAAATAAATTAAATCTGGTTGGAAGCTTCATGCTCCATTTCTACTTCATGAGTTGCATGAATATGTTGTATTATGTAACATGTGATCCAATGATATGTCATGTCATATGATTGTCACATTATATCATATCACATATCACATCACTTTACATGAGACTGGATAGAAGAACCAGAATATAATGCTAAGATATAAACCTAAACTACAATATAAGCTTGAGACCATATGTTTTCGTTATGCTATGATATTTTTGTTGCATATTTAGTAATGTGAATCACTTTTCACAATATTTTTGGAATGAAAATATAATAAAGATTATTATGAAATTATGATTATAAAAATTTATTTATTATGAAATTATGAAAATTATGAAAAACTGAAACTTCAAAGTTCACATTGAATTATAATTGCAAATTATTGTACCACAATAAGGATTCTCTGTATAAAAGGAGGATGACTGTCCTATGGCATTCCTTTCAACATTTGACTAACACTAATTGTTAAAAAAAATTGATGCTCACAAATATGCTCCTCTTTTTCATGTTTACCCATTTTTTTTCTCTACCTCTACATCTCTGTTTTTTGCCATCATAGCTGCCTTCCTATTCTTACTTTGTAATTGTTACAGTGCCTAGCTTTCTGGCCCTGGAATATCATTTTCTCAAGACTGCATTCCTTTCCCATTTTTTTTAGTTCCTTCAAGGGGCCTCCATTTCAGGGAAGGACCTCAGTAGATAATGTTTTATTCCCCTCTCTGGACTCAGCCACTGTGCCCCAATGAGTACCCCCTTCCACGGCTGCCCTGCTTTTTATGTGTTGTTATGAATTCCTTTTTATTTGTTATCCCCACATTAAAGTATTACCTTCTTGAGGGTAGGAACTATATTTCTTTCTGCTTTTATTTGTATCCCGATAAGTTGGTATATAGTAAACACTTAATATATGCCTGCTGTCTACCAACCTACCCTTTGGAGCTAAACAAGGTAAAACAAATTCCTAACAAAACAAATTCCTGAACAAAAAACTACTTACCTCCAGAATATTTACCTCAGATATCTGATAATATCCGAGTGCAAATTGAAGCATAGCATTCTCATTTTTTTGACTTTTTTTGTGGTATGGCTAATATGGAAATATGTCTTGCATGATTTCTCGCGTAATTTATATAGTTGTGCTTGCTTTTTCAGTGGGTAGTAAGGAATTGAATGGGTGGGAGAAAATGTGTAACTCTATTCAAATGAAAAGGAATGTTGAAAATAAATAAATGATGATTAAAGAGAACTATCATCCCCTCTCTAACACACTGAGTCTTTTCATTACAGATGAACATCTTGGCTCCTTTTCCTACTTTTATACATTTTTTGTTCACTTGGTTGTCATTCTCCAGATACTCTCCACTTAATCACTTCCTTTCTTAATATTGAACTCAATACTCCAGGAATGCTCTAGTCAAAAAAGAGCATATTCTTATTCACTCTCCTTCATTCTTATCATTTCTTATTTCTCTTAATGAAACCCAGGTTTATGTTAGATGTTTTGACTGGCATATCATATTTCAAAACACATTAATATGATAATTTATTGTAGTTGTCATATCTTTACAAATTATAATTTAGCAATATTGTCCCATCTTTTACTTGAGAAGATAATTTTCTAAATCCAAGCGTTAGACTTTTTTATTATGTCTATTCAATTTGAACTAATTCAAATCTGGCCTCAGACACTTACTAGCAGTGTGACCCTGAGACAGCCACTTAATATTCCTTGTCACAGTTTCCTCATCTGTAAAATGAGATGGAAAAGGAAATAGAAAACCACCCTTGTATCTTAGCTAAGAAAATCCCAAATGTTGTCACAAAGAGTTGGACATGACTAAAATGACTGAGCAAAATTAGATTTTTAAATTTTGTTTTCTTTTTTTGAAACCTGATATCCAATGTGTTGGATATTCCTCTTAGCTTTCTGTCGTCTCTCAAGTTGATAAGTATGTCTCCTCTCCCACACATCATCCAAAATATCTGAGAAAAACCTTAAATGCAGAGAACCAACACTATAGATCACTGAGATAGTAGAGGCACTTCTCTAAGTCAGCTTCCTTGAGATTAAGCATTAATCAAGTTTGATGTTCACCTAACCAGTCCATCTCCTTGCCCACAACAACAGAAGTGAATGAGTTATTAATAAATTTAAAGTACTCTTCTCTAATATCAGAATTGGAGATTTTTTTTTAGATGCCTTAAATGGTTTACCTCTGCCCTCGTATTCTGAACAGAGAAGCATCTTAAGAGTTTAGGATCCTTAGAATACCTGCAACCATGTCTGTGAAGGGGGTAAGCAATTATACAGGATCTCAATCTCAGTTTTAAAACTTAAAATTATTTAGCTGAGATCAATCCTCTTATTCCACTAAAGCTTCAAGAATACTCTTCATGCCTATCTTTTATTTCACTCCACATTTTTTTTGCAGGAGGATTATTTGGACTTGGTAACAATTGCAATGCTAATCATTTTGTAAAATGCCCTTCAGTTAAATATGGCATCAGGGTAATTTTCATATATTTAACCCAATACCTTGGGAATACAATTTCTTCATGTTCCTTATTTAACTTTTAATTATTACTTTGGCTTATTTAATTTATATTTTATGAGTGTTTATGTGTACTGCCTACAATTGTCTGATGCTATATCACTTTCACCTTGGAGGCAGGTGTTTTGATCTTATTACCTATTTCAAATTGAGTAAAAATACATTTTTAAAGGAAATTCTACCATTGCCATTTTGATGCCTAAGGCATGCAAGCTATAGAGATGCTCATAAAATCCAGTAAAGAAATGTAGAATGTCCTGTAAATCAGTTTTAAGGTCATCTCCCTTATCCTTGATGACGGGAATTGCTCTTGGCTCTAAGATCCCTGCAAGCAGACGTGCTAGTAATTTTCCAAGCTTATTGCTTTACAATGCATTTTACTTTAAAGACTTGCGTCTCTCACTCATCATTCAAAGTATCATCTCTGATAAGTTTCAACTTTTGCAAGTCTTTTCAATTTTTGTCATTTCTATATATTTTTTTCTCTGTCAGAGGAATTGATTTCAATTTTTAACCATTCTCTTTACCTATTTTAGTGCTCTACCAGGTACTGAAATTGATTTGTACAGATTCCAACACAATGCTATATATATGTATTACTAAATAGCATTTAGTAATGACATTGTTGATGAGATATTAAAAAATTTCTAGATGATTATTGTATTATACCTGCCAGTTGTGGAAAAGAGCCCAAACAGTAAAGGGTATGTTAGTTACATGTCTAAGGAGCAAGGAAATTAATAATAATTTATAATTCAATAAGAACAGACTGCAGATGTTAGTATCTTTCATTACATATAATGTCCTATGGCCAGTTATAATTGTTAATGAAATCTAATATTCATTTAGGGTTTTCAGGTTCATAGATCAATTTGCATATAGTATTTCATTTGATTTCATAATAATCCTAGGAGGTGTTACTACTACCCCCATTTTACAGATGAAGAAATAGGCTGATAGAGGTTAAATGACTTGTGCTGGGACACATTGTTAGTAAGTTATCCACAGTAGCATTTAAACTCAGGACTTCTCAACTCCAAAACGAGTTTTCTATTCTCTATGTCACCTTCCTGCCTAGAGCAATAAAATAATTGTTCTATGCCCTCTTTTTTCATGGTCTTACTAGAAAAGTTATTTTTCCTATAATCTTATTATCATAGATTTAGTAATAGAAAAGAATTTTTAGGATCTCTAGTATAATTCCTTCATTTCATAGTTGAGAAAACTGAGGCCTATAGAGGTTTTTTTGTGTTTACAAGGTCATAAAAATAGTCATTGGTAGACTCAGGATCTGAATCTGGGTCCTTTCTCTCTATATCAACAATGTATTCATTCGCTTGACTTCAGAGAATCATGCTGTGGATTCAATACTACATAAAAATGGTAAAATCATATGAAATCATATTTTTAAGTCTGGTTCCTTGCCACCCCCCCCCCACATACATCTTAAAACTCTCATCACATAGGTAATTCTTACTATAACAAACATTTTTGAGCTGATACAAGTGGGTTAAATTTATCCTTTTATCTACTAGTCCTAGAATATTTAGATTCTGGAGGATTGTTTAAAAAAGAAGTCCAGAGGGCAGGCTATCTGAGTTAAGAAAGTTAATCACCTTTACTGAGCCTTACAGAGTTAGATGCTGCATAATGACAAGAAAAGTAAAGGAATGTTAGAGTTCTTCTCTGCTTCCTCCCTAATGTCTTCCCTTGAAAACTCTGAGACTCCAATACTCCTGCATTATGGAAATGCCACTGCAAATGTTTTCGTTTGTGAATAGAGAGCCATGCTACATCAACAACAAACTATTAATTGAATAGGTATGAACAGAGTTGTTAGTTGGCGGGTAACCTCCTCTTCTCTTTTTACTTTCTTATCTAGCTGGTATCTCAGATTAAAATATTCCAGTTCAGTCAGTTGCAAAGCCTCATCATTGCCCACTAACAAACAGGAGCTAGTTTTGTTTCAAAGTTTTCCCAAACTGGTTTCTCACATTGACAAGTAATATTCCACAGTGATAAGTAACATTCTACAGTGATAACTCGGTCAATGATAGATAGGATAGGGTCAACCTAGAGCAATAACCACAACCCTGCCTAAGGCACAGAGATTTGTCTAAGGAATAAGCAGCAGACACTTCTAAGGAGTAGGTCCACCTGATCTCCTGAAACATTAACAATTTACTTGAGTTAAGCCAAGAATCATTGTAGCCATAATGAAAATGATTCTGCAAAAAAGGGACCTAGAATAATAGTGAGTTGTTTTGATTCTTATACTATGTGCTGCTGTGTGCTACGAAATCAAAACAACACAAGAGGAACAGCTACTGGTAGGTGCCTGCTGTATGCCTTTACCTATTAAAGTTGTTTCAGGACTTTTTTCTCATATTTATTGCTATGTAAGTATTGTATTATGACTTTTCCTCTGGAATGGACAATATTGGAATCTGCAGCTACACAAACTGAAATGTTTCACAACTTTCGTAAGTGACAACAGATTAGCCAGGTTATCAAAGGAGACTTTCAATACTTTTTTGGTTTTTTTTGGTCACACAGGGATTGGAATAAAGCAGAGGCCTTTGATGTCTCTGGTACAGGGAACTCACAGATGAGGGAAGTCAGAGTAAGATTCATGTTTAAACTTGTTTTTGTACCACATTTTTAATAGACAGTAACTTCACTGGTATAGGCAGTTGCCCTTGAGGGAATCTCTCACCCTATTTGTTTCAGACACTCATCAACATCACCGAGAGTTATGTGATTTGGTGAAGGTCACTCAGCAATGTGGACCTTGAAGCCAAAGATGGGCTAAGTTTCTAATGTCATTTTGTAACATAACACTTAGAAATGGTAAACAATTCAGATGAATCACTGCAATTACTATGGCTTTAATATAATTAGTCCAGTAAACACTTATGCAGTCATCTGGAAGAAGAGGAAAAAGCTGGAACCTATTGGGAGGCAGTTCTCATGTATCAGAGTAATTTGTTTAGATAGTTGGCATTTTTACTACTCTAGCAAGTGATACTCAGAACATGAGTCTTATGGAGCTAGAAGAAATACAATCTATTTTTCTCCTACTCAAAAATTAAGCTTTAAAAAATATTAGGGAGGCAAGTAAGTCAGTGAAATGAGAAAGGCCTATTATATATACTACAATTTTTATAAGATCATTTTTGTCATAGGAAAGAATTGGGTACAATGTAAATTTTCTCAAATGGCAAATGGCTAAACAAATCATCATACATAAATGCAATTTGACACTTCTGTACTGTAGTTAACAATGAATATGTTTAATGCAGAGAGACATAAAAATACTTACGTAAACTGATACAAGGGGAAGTAAGCAGAACCAGGAAAATAACATTTGAAAAAAGGGCACAAAAATCAAAAGAGCAAGGCAAAATCTGCAGTTAAAAACACATGTTGAAAAAAATATAAAGAACAATATTGGCCACAAAGAAGAGGGCAACTTGCACAACATCTTTGAAGAGATACGTAGGGATGGTCTGTAAATAAGCAAATGTGTAATTATTAATGATCCATTTTGTACAAGGCACTAGGTTAAGCTTTAGTTATACAAAGAATGTCAATAGCCAATATCTGTTCTCAAGAAGCTGACAATCTAAAAGAAGAGACATATATGCAACTTTGTACGTGCAAGTTAAAGGCAGGATAAACTAGGAATAATCCACAGAGGGAAGGAACAGAGTACTGGAAAAGGCTTCCTATAGGAAGTGAGATTTTAACTGGGACTTTCAGGAAGATAGGAAATGGAGATGAGGAGGGAGCACATTCCAGGTAATGGTGAAAGAGAATGAATGAAACCATACACAGATCTTAAATGTCTTCTTTGAAGGAAAGCAAGTAGGGCATAGGTGCAAAACACTACTTAGAACTTCAAATTCTTTTGGATGCATTGTGATCAATTTTGCTAATATTTTCTTTTTTTTAATTTTTTGAAACATTCTTTGTTAAAATTTATGTCTCTCAGGAGAAGGGACACAGGGATATCTCAGAGATGTAAAAAGAAAAATAAAATATTTTTAGAAAATATTAGGCTTAGAGCAGAGTCAAGATGATGAAGTAAAGGCAGGCACTCTCCTGAGCTATATAACTCAAGCCTCTCTAAATACCTAAATGACTCTAAAGAAATTATAGAGCAGCAGAATCCTACCAAAAACACAGAGTAAAATATATTTCCAACCTGAAATGTGGGCAACAGAGGTCTGTTGCACAAGGGTGCGCAAAGAGCACAGTGTAGCATATTTTGGACCAGCTCAGGTCAGGAACCAGCAAATCAGGAGTAGGCAAATGGACAACTGAATCATTGGCAGCAGTGACAGTTTCCAGAACTCTCATCCCAGAGACACCAAAGACTTAGAAGGTCAGCAATAAAGGTCTGTCACACCTGGATGAGAGTGGAACAAGGTCCAGCAAAGGCCTTGCCAGCCCAGTACAATAGTGGTGTTGCTAGGTCAAAAGATATGCATGGTTTTATAGCTCTTTGGGAAAGTTCCTAATTGCTCTGCAGAGTGGTTGAATCAGTACACAACTCCAGCAAGAGTACATTCATGTCTCATTTTTTCCAAATCCCAATGCTCAATCTTTTGTTATCCTTATTGTGACTTCAAGATGCTTGAATTATTTATTTCTAGCTGCTTGCAATATTTTCTCCTCAATCTTGGAATTCTAGAATTTCCCTTTAATATCCCTAAAAATTTTCATTTTGAGATACCTTTCAAGAGTGGATCAGCAGGTTCTTTCAATTTCTAATTTACTCCCTGGTTTTAGAATATCAGGACAGTTTTTCCTCATAATTTCTTGAATGATCTCTTGGCCTTGTTCTTTTCTTTTGGATCATAGATTTCAGGAAGTCCAGTAATTTTAAAAGTATCTCTCCTTGATCTATTTTCTAGGTCATTTCTTTTTACAATGAGAGATTTCAGCATTTCCTTCTCTTTGTTCATTGCTTTGCTTTTGTTGTGTTGCTTGTTGGTTTTTCATGAAGTCTTTAGCTTCCATTTGCTCTATCCTAATTTTCAAGGAGTTACTTTCTTCAGTGAGCTTTTTGACCTTTTCCATTTGGATAATTCTGGTATTGCTGTCATTCTTCTTTTCATTGTTTTTTTTTTTTTGGACCATTTTTACCATTTGATCTAGTCTGTTTTTTAAGATTTTATTTTCTTCAGTACTTTTTTGTATATCTCCTTTACTGAGGTGTTGACTGGTTTTTCATTATTTTCTTTTATTGCATCACTCTCATTTCTCTTCCAGATTGTTCCTCTACCTCTCTTAATTGATTTTTAAGATTGTTTGTGAGCTATTCCATGCCTTGAGACCAATTCATACTTTTCTTGGAAGTTTTAGATGTAGGAGCTTTGACTTTATTGTCTTCTTCTGAGTGTTTTCTTTAATATTCCTTGTCACCATAGTAGTATTCTCAAGTCATAGTTTATTTTTTCCTTTCTATTTCTTGCTTATTTGCCCAGCTTATCTACTTGACTTTTACTTCTTTGCTAAAGTAAGGATCTGGTTGCAGGGTACAGGGTGTACTGTCCCAAGCTTTATGGATTTTATGCAGCTGTTTTCAGAGACACTTCTAGGGATTTTTCAGTTTTACCAAGATGGTTTGATGCAAGAAGAGGGGTTTACTCCTCTTCTGGCTTGTGTTCTGGTCTCTGAGTCACCACAAACAATATTTTCTGCCCTAGAACTGTGAGAGGGTTCCCCCTCCACTGCAGAGGTAAGCTCTTCTGTGCTAGTGTTCCTCCTCTCCCTAGGACTACCACCAAGAATCATGACCTGAATCTGAGTATGGGCAAAGCAATAGACTAGAGCTTCAGTGCCAGCAAAAGACCCTTGTAATCTCCTTCTGACCAGCTGTTTGATCCTCTAGGTGAGAGTTCTGGGCTGAGAGCTCTGGCATCTGCTGATCCAGTCAGTCCCAAGAGCTGCCCCTGGTTTTCTGGGTACAAGGTTGTACTGCCAGAACCTTCTCTGGACTTTGGTTCATTCTCACCCAGGGGCAACATACATTTCTTGCTGACTTTCTAAGTTGTCTTGGGTTGGAAATTTGTTTTACTGTGACTTTTTGTGGGCTCTGCATCTCTAGAATGTACTTAGAGTCATTTTTGAAAGGTATTCAGAGAGGTTTAAGGGAGAACTCAGGCCAGTCTCTGCCTTTAATCATCCATCTTTTTCTCCAACTGAGGTCTTTTCATGAGCTAAATTGCCAAGCATTCAGACTCTATTACAGAGAGTTCAACTCCAGGGGGATTGTCATATTTTTTTTCTAATATCAAATGAATATGTCTAAAATACTATTCAGTGGAGGACTCACATAAGAGTTTGTATGGAGATCAGTAGAAGTAATACAAGGATACCCTTAAGGTCTCTATGAAGAACTTTGGAATTTATTATGTGACTTGGAGGACACTGGCAAAAGACTGTCCAGCATGGCATACTCACATCAAAAAATACTGTGCTGTATGAGAAAAGCTAAATTGAAGGATCTCAAAAGAAGAAAATGGGATACCCAAATTTAGAGATACCTCCACTGTAAATATTCACTTGAACTATTTGTGCCCTGACCTGTGGTAGAGTCTTTTGAGCTCATCCTGTCTGATCAGCCAAAGCTGAACACAATGTAACTTGACTCCAATATAGTGATGTCATTTCGGTCCTTTTTGAAAACAAAGGACAACAACCAACCAACCAATCAAAGTTAGTTGGATTTTTTTATTTTTTGTGTGTTTTATATTTTAGACTACTCCTATAATTTCGTTGGTATAAAAAGTCTAAATAAGCTGAAGAGTCTCTGCCAATATAGAGTAGCACCTTGACAATTAACAGTTACACAAATATTTATTAATTTTCTATTATGTACATACAGAAAAGAAAGATTGTGAGGGGGTAAAACTGTAAGTCTAGTGACTGGAAAGAGGATAGTGCTCTCAGTAACAGAAGAAAAGTTAAGAAGAAGGAAGGATTGTTTTGGAGTGTTGATGACAATGAGTTCAGTTTGGGACATGTTGAATTTAAGATTTCAATAGGAAATATGCCATACAAGACTGGAGGTTAGAACAAAGTTTAAAGTTGGACAAATATTACTAACAATCATTATCACAGAGCTAACATAGAATTTGTGGTTGCTAATAAATTCCCCAAGGGAAATACTATAGAGAGAGAATGGAAGAGAGCCCAGGGATGGCCAGTGGGTGGTTGGAGATATAAGAAAGGAGACTGAGAAGAAGCATCTGACTTGAAGAAGAACCAAAGACAACTGAGAGAGAATACTGCCATAAAAACCCAGAGAGAAGAGAGTATCATGAAGAAAGGGTTAAAAAGAGATTCAAAGGCTTCGTTTGAAGTTTCAAGAATGATAAGGGTTGAGAGGTCATTCAATTTAGCAATTGAGATGTCTTTAGTAATTTAATGAGCCCAACTGCAGAGTTAAGAAGAGAATGAGAAAAAAAGAAGGTGGAGTTGAAATGACCTGTCCTGTGTCACATAGCCAGCAGAGTCAGAGAAGACATTTGAACCAAGGTCTTCCAGAATCAAAGACTGGTTTTCTATATACCTTAAAGTCATTCTAAAGCTTGTATATAAAATGAAGAGTTATGCGCACATTTGCATCTGTTTACTCCTATAAACAAAGTATTTGTATTCATAGAGGAGCTAGTATTATAAGAACTAATTTATTTTAAGTACAATCATACAAGAATATTTAATTGCCGTGCACTTCATTTGTGTCCATCCAACCTTTCACTTTCTTTGTCTAAATAGTTCCTTTCTTTCATACTCTTCAGTCAGGCTTGAAGTGAATATATTTAAGATGAGGGAGTAAGAATCTCAAAGAGGAGGTAAAGAAAATGTATAAGGAGTTAACTAAGAATGAAAGTTCAATGAAGTTCCAGAGCTGGAAATTTTTAAGAAACATACATTATATACAATATCTCAGTCTAAAGTAGAGCAAGACATATATTGTTCTCTTGTGTTCACATTTTCTCCTGGAAAAGTGGAGTAAAAAAGATTGGCAGAACAGAAAAAACAAGCCTCTGCTATTTCTTATGGAATAAAGAGAAAAAACAAACAAACAAATAAGAATACAAAGGAACGTCACCTTCAGTAGGCCTGATGAGTTCATTCTGGCAAGTCAGCCAATGGATGAATTTAATTAGTGGAAGTTACTCAGAAGAGACGCTCCATAGGCTAAATGTTACTTAGAGTACTAACAGAATGTAAGAATTACTTCCTGATATATTCATATCTAATTTTTCTCCTTTTATTAAATAATAATTCTTAAAACTAATTCCTTTGACTGATTTGTTTATAATGAAATGCTTAATTTATTTTTATTTTTATCCCCTTTCTTGCTTTAAAATAGCAATTATAATTTGTGCAATATGTTTGACTTTGAAACAATTTATAAATATTATCAGTTATTTATTTCCTCTTTCCTTCTTACTGAAGTTGATAAACAATATTAGATTATGATGAACTATATGACTTTGCAATTAGGCAAATTACACAACAATTCGTAACAAAGAATACATATATCTGGAAAAATTAAAATTATATTTTACATGTTATACCTTGGAGTCTATGCAATAAGCATATGAGGACTGTTGTATAGATGCCCCCAAAGGACTAGTAAAACATCACTTCCCAAATGATAAAGATGTAATCAAAATAAATAACCTCAATTAATATTCCAGTTTATATTCTCAGGGATATATTCCTGCCCTTTCACTTTGTTTGGAGGAGAATGTCTGAACTGATTCTTATCAAAGATCAAATTTTAACACTCTATTTGAATTCATAACACAAGAAAACCAACCTTAGGGAATAGTTTAAGTTGTTCATAAACTCATCGTGCACTTTTCCCCCTCAAAAATATTGGCATATGGGCTGCCTTATATAGTACACCATATACTTAATCAATAATGTCTCCTTTTCACACATGAAAAATTATAAACCTGCATCTAGGTCAGAGAGAACACAATGACTTTTGGAAAAATTTTTGTTCCAAGTTGGTCATTTGTAATCTTTTCCAATGCAGTACCATTCTGATGAATCATCAGAACTTCTTACCAAGATAAGATCTGGTTCTTGAAGCCTTTAGCAGCAGGGGACAAATTCTTGAGTGTCTTGCTATAATCTGAGTTCTGGATTCAAATCAAGCCATTGTGTCTGTTCAGTGAAGACCAATCTGGCAAAGTTAGAATAGCATTATCCCTAAAATGTGGGTTATGACTTCTTGCCTTTTATGAGCTAACAAAATGCACTTATTATAGTATGCACATGTGGTGCGATCTGTTTCAGTGGATGCAAGTTACATTCACATCAATAAAACTGCTGCTCTTGAAGAATTTGTAGTCTCAGGCTGAGAAAAATGTAAGGAGCTTTTTTTATAGGACTGATTCTGCTTAATCCTTGGAAAATCTAATTTAATTACTATAAGCAATCAAAACTCTGCCACTGAACTGCAACGGTAGTAAAAAAAAAAGTTATTGATATGATATTATTATATACAATGTTGCTGGCTTTATGGTTAATGTTCATTAGGGCATCAGAATGGGACTTTAGTGCAGTTGATCAAAATAATACTGTCTATAATTAATAATTTTTTAAAAGTATTTCAAAGCAGTGAATAAATACTCTGTTAGGCATTCAGAGCCCTTCATAAAGTAGGCCCCTCCTATTTTTCCAGTCTCCTTACACCTTACTGACTCATATACACCCTTTAATACAGTGATGCTAGTGTCCTGGCTCTTCTATGAATATGCCACTCCAACTCTCAGTTCTGTAATTTTTTTTCTGGCTATACCCCATACCTCGAATGTTCTCCCTTTAACATAGCTATGACATCAATTGCATGTGATCTTAATATTCCATATTCTTATATTTTAAGAGGTATCACAATCAAGTACAGAAGTACTTGCAATTCAGTCACATGTAATGTGATCTCTTTTAAAAGCATACTGAAATAGAATAAATGAAAACTATTTCAATAAACTACATTTAAAATGAGATTCCTTACTCTAAATCACATTAAAATGTCACTTGCTTTCAGCCATTTGAAAGCATCTTTTCCCTTTCAAAACACCAGGCATTTCTAAATTATTACATTTAGAAATGAATGACCTGACCATCATTCTTTATTGTACTTTGTCATCTTCAGTTCTAAATCCTTCAAATACAGTCTGTATTACTGTTACCTCTCTCCTCTCTTTTTGGATTACTTTAATTTGGATTCAGACAAAGCCATTTTTACTGAAACTTATCTCATTAAAATTTTAATTGGGACTGTGCTATTCAAATCCTAAGGTAACTCAGCTGTCCTTGTCATCTTATATTTGCCAGCTGTATTTGACACTATGAGCACCAATATTCTCAGAGCCCATTACAAGTCCTCTTCAACTACTCCTTGATAATAATAATAATAAATAATAATGATAATAATAGCCTTTCTGGCTCTCCTCCCCATTTCACTTACAACAGATATTTCCCACAGCTTCTTACAGAAACTTCTTCTCTGTGTTTTAGCAGCTTCACTCCCTGTCATAGTTTCAAAAATATTCTAGGGAGTGATAAATCAGATTTCCCAAGGTTAAATACATTTGTATATATTTTTATTTAAGGGAAATAGAAATAGATAAAGGATCTATCACTTTGACATTGTGGGAAATTCTCCCCACTGCCACATATCATATTTTGTCTATGACTGCCTAAATAAGTGTGTGGTGCAAGACAGAGATGCTATTTATTTCTCAATGAAGTAATTTCACTTTAGAACAATTCTCCACTTTGACGTAAATTTGTAGACAATTTTATTCTCCATGTTTTAGGTCTCTTCTATCTCATATGCTATGTAACGTTAGGAAAAAAAAAGATAATTTACCGCGCCTAACATCCTTAAAGACAGCCATAGTTTAGTCAATTAGGACATCTCTGTCTCTTCACTGCTCAACTAGGCAACACAGTGGATCGAGTGATGAGCCTGGAGCCAGGAACATTCAGCTTCACCTGTTCAAGTCTGACCTCAGACACTTACCAGGTTTGCGACACTGGGCAAGTCACTTAGCCTGTTTGCATCAGTTCCCTCATCTGTAAAATGAGCTGGAGAAGAAAATGACAAATCCTTTCATCATCTTCGTAGAGAAAATACAAAAGGGATCACAAAAAGTAGGAAATGATTGAAACAAGTGTCATTCCTTAGACCACAATAAAGTGCTTCGAAGACCAGTGTCTGATTGGTTGCCATGACTATGTGTTTTCTATATATATTGTTAAGTACTTGTAGGAAATCTCTTATGTTCAGGATCTCATTTGACCCACTAATACCCTCTTTTCTATGGGGCACATGACCTTTTAATCTATCTTACTTAGAACTATGGATGCAATAAACCTTTTGCTGACTTAGTACCAAACTACCAATAATGTTGTTGTTTTCCCAATACAAACCTTAAGGGAAAATTAAAATCCACAACATAGGATAAATTATTTGCTGGTAGTGACATAGCTATGTAAGTATGCAAACAATTATTTTAAACTATCTCTTTTCCAATTCTCTGCATTTCAGCTTATATAAATCGCTTCAATTACCTATGAACTATGTTAAGCCAACTTAGTTTTCTCAAAACTACGTATGCTTTGATATAGCTTACACTAAACTATCATATTTATGAACAATAATAAAATTACATTTAAAAAATAAAAATAATAAAATTATTTGAAATAATTATAAATGTGTTGTATGTAATATTTCACCACTTTTTTGAAATACCTGATTTAAAATGTATTTGTATAGTAATATAGTATATAGGGTTTTAAAGTTTACCAAGTACTTAAAATATATAACCTCATTAAATTTCTACAAAACCCTGTGAGATAACTGCAATGGATATCATGGTTTCTATTTTTATAATTAAGGAAATAGATGACAAGAGAGTTTAAGTACCTTGCCCATGATATACAGATAGTAAGTGGGGTGCAGGGTGTGTTTAGTGAGGACCAGTATGTTGGTATGATGACTACAGAGCTCTTTTGGGGGCTCTTTACATCTTTGGTGTCCACCTGTTCCACCTAACTCTTACCTGTGGCTCCAAGAAGTTGTAGCATGTGAAGTAGCCACACCTGTTCCACCTAACTCTTACCTGTGGCTCCAAGAAGTTGTAGCATGTGAAGTAGCCACACCTGTTCCACCTAACTCTTACCTGTGGCTCCAAGAAGTTGTAGCATGTGAAGTAGCCACACCATGGTAAACAGTTTCAGCAGATGGGACAAACCAGGTTGAGGGTAAGCAAGGGTTCTCAAACCCAATGGTAAGTTAGGGGGCTGTCTAGTCCAAGGATGTGAAGACTTAATCTGGTAGAATGGGCTGATGAGAACAATTTGTTCCAATAGCCATGAAGGCAGATGAAGCAGGCGATATGGAGTACTTAGAGCTTGATTAGACACTGAAGATGCCAAGTTCATCCACTACATCCTGAGCCATCACCAGCCATCTTGATTCTGTCCTGCCACTGGACTATGATGACTCTGGAGGAGAGAATGAGTGTAATGACTTCGTGCAATTCTGCCTCACAAATTCAATTTACACATGAATCAAAAGACATCACTCCTCCCCAAAAAATGTTTTTTTTTTTTTTGTTTTTTACTATAAGTCCAAGGCTCCTTCTACCCATTCATCATGGCTCTCCTCTGCAGTCTCAAAATCAAAAACCATTTATCCTTTTCTCTTTGTTAAAGTTATATCATTATTTTCTTCTAAGCATGTTCATTGACAAAAGTCAACCTATTAAGGGAAGTACATGACTTTGCTAAAAGTTTCCTTTCAGAAGTTGATTTTATTACATCACAATTAAATACTTACCATAAATTTGAATAGTTAAATAAACCAATAAGGAAACAATATGATTTTGTTCCCAAAAGTTTGCAGGATTCAGTTAGACAAATGCTTAGATTCCAAAATCAAGTATAAAGAATGTGAGAAAAATTTAGTCCTATGAAATGTTAGCAGCATCAAAAAATATACAAAATACAGACACACACACAATTATACAAAAAATCAAATGATTTGAAGCTCACTATCACTTGCTGAAGTGATCTATGGGAACCATAGTGTGACAGTGTCATTAACATACTATTTGTATAGTAAATTACTGTAGGGTATGATTAGATCATAGATTTACAGCTGGGAAGGTCCTTAAAGACATCTTATTTGACCATCACATTTTACATTTGGGTAAGCTGAGGGCCTTAGCAGTAAAGTGACTTACTCAAAGTTACCTGGATAGCCAATAGCAGAGTCAGGCTTTCAACCTGAGACATATGACTCCCTTCCCCAGTGATTTTTCATACCACCTTTTTTGGAAGGATATTGTGAGGTGAATTTCTCCCTTTCTCCCAAACAGTTTCCAGGCAAATGACAATGTTGATAAAATAGAAACCATGACATCGATAATGTAAAGAATGTTTTATCTTTTTAAAATATTTCTAAGATGTTCACTAGTTTAAAAAAATGCCCACGATTCAGGTTTAAGCCAGTAAGCAGATGTGCTTTCAAGATTTCTGACATCAGGATAAGCCTATCTAGTAAATCATTGCTTTATGTTCACTAAGGGACCATCTATTACACTGGTTGTAATATTTGCAGGTGTTTCATGAATTGAATTAAAGAATCAGGATTGGTAAACATATGTTTGCTACATGTTCAAAGATCATCACCAACATTTTAAAGGTTAGAGTGACATTTTAAAAATGATCCCTGTGAAAAGTTGACAGTAAAGTGCTTTAATATGAAAATTAATGGAAGTACTAAAAGTGACTCTACTTTTTAAATATAGGTTATTAAACTTTTTAAACCTTTTCCTTTGCAAATCATTTTTATTTTACATTAACATCACTGAGAGAATAATGGCACCTTCACATAAAATATTTTAATACTTTTTAATTTAACACATTTTGATTAAAATGGAAGCTGAAAACTTTATTATAGGTTACTCCTTGAAGAAATATTGTACTTCTAATTAGTTTCAGATTGTATATTAGATATCTCTGCTTACAAAATGATTTCTCCCCAATATTTCATCTTTAGGCAACGATTAAAACTTTGGTTATATAAAGAGTTCAAGAATTTATGTTTCTTTTTTTTTGGTTTAAATATTATTTCATTTTTTCCACAATTACTTATCAAGGAAAGTTTTAGCATTCATTTTTATAAGATTTTGAGTTCCAAGTTGTTTTTTTGTCCCTCACCCTTGCCTTTCCCATCTTTGGAAAATGGTAGGCAGTTTGATATAGTTTATACATAGGCTATCATTTAAAATGTTTCCATACTGCGCAGTTGTGGAAGAAAAAGCAAGTACAAAGTAATAAGATGAGAAATTAGTGCAAAAAGTGAAAATAGTGTACTTCCAACTGCATACAGAGTTCATCAGTTCTTTTTCTGGATATGGACAGCATTTTCCTTCCTGAATCCTTTGTACTTGACTTGAATCATTGTGTTGCTTAAAAAAAAAAAACTGAGTAATTCATAGTTGATCATCACATGATGTTGTTCATGCGTGCAGTGTTTTGCTGGTTCTTCTCATTTCACGTTGTATCAGTTAATGCAAGCCTTTCCAGGTTTTCCTTTACTTTATGTGTGTGTCTCTGCTTCAAGTGTACTTTTTTATAAGCAACTTATTATACAATAGTGGTTTTTGATCCATTCTGCTGTCCACTTCTGTTTTATGGGAAAGTTCATCTTATGCATTTTCACTACTAAGCTTACTATGTTATTTCCCTCCATCATATTTTTCATCCTGTTTGTCCTCTGCCTCCTTTCACCTTTTTCCATATAGCCAACGTTTTGCTTATGTCTGTTGCCTTCCCTGGTCTGCCCTCCCTACTGTCAGTCCCTATAACTCACCTTATTTCATCTCTGCACTTGCTACTTCCATGTCAGGTAAGACAGATTTCTATATTCATCTGTTCATGTAAATTATTGCCTCTTTGAGCTAAAACTAATGAGAGCAAGTTCAAGCCATGTCCATTGTCACCCCCTCCTCCATCTTCCTCTCCATTCTAATGCACATTTCTTGCCTCTTGTCGTGAGTTAATTTATCTCATTCTACCTCTCTCCTTTTTTGCACCCATTTTACTACTTTTTCTCATACCTTTTTTAAATGTCATTCCCTCAAATACACCTTATACCGATACTCTCTATGTTTATTACTTCTATCTGTACTGCTAATGATACCAATTTTCAGAGTTATAGGTATCATCTTCTTGTGTAGGGATATAACCAGTTTGACTCTATTGAATGTGTTTTTTCTTTTCCCTTTTTACCTCTTTATGCTTCTCTTGGGTCTTGATATTGCAATTGATTTAGTTCTAGTCTTCTCCTTATGGAAGTTTGAAATCCTTCAATTTCATAGAATGATCATTCCCTTGATGTATTATAATTAATTTTGAAGGCTAAGTGATTCTTGGTTGGAGTCCTAGCTTCTTTGCCTTCCAGAATGTGGTTCATGATCTCTGTTGCAACTGCCAAGTCCTGTGTGATCCTGACTGTGACTTTTGGGTAGTTGAAATTGTTTCTTTCCGGCCACCTGTAGTATTTTTTTTCACCCAATTATTCTGAAATTTGGCTAAATTTTCCTTTGGGTTCTTATTTGGGGAATTCTTTCCTGAAGTGATTCATGTATTCTTCAATGTATATTTTACTCTGGTTTTAGCACAACAGGGAAGTTTCCCTTCATAATTTCTTGAAAGATGCTGTCCAAGTCTTCCTTTTGATAATGGCCCTGATGTAGTCCAATGATTCTGATATTGTGTCTCCCTGATCTATTTTTCCAGGTCACTTGTTTTTCCCATGAATTATTTTACTTTTCTTCCATTTTATCATTCTTTTGAATTTGTTTGATTCATGATGTCTCATAGAATTATTTGTTTCCACCAGCCCAATTCTAACTGTTAAGGTGTTGCTTTTCTCAATTAGTTTTTTACTTTCTTTTCCACCTGATCAATTGTTCTCTTTAAAGTGTTGTTTTCTTCAGTGATTCTTCTTTCACAAAAGACAGCAAGGAATCTGATATAGGTTATACATTTATAAGTGTATTAATTACATTTCCACATTAGTTATTTTGTGAAAGAAAAATCAGAACAAAAGGTAAAAACTGTAAGAAAAAAATGAAAAAAAAAGTGAAAATAGTATGTTTCAATTAGTATTCAGACTCCACAGTTGTTTTTCTCCATGTGGATAGCATTTTCCATCATGAGTCTTTTGGAAATGTCCTGGATAATTGTATTGCATTGAATAGCTAAGTCTATCATAGTTGATCCTCACATAATATTGCTGTTACTGTATAAAATGTTCTTCTTTTTCTGCTCAGCATCAGTTCATGTAAATGCTTCCTGATTTTTCTGAAAACTACTTGTTCAGTTTTTATTACAGCACAATAGTATTTCATTTGTATTCATATAGCTAAATTTGTTTAGCCACTTCCCAATGGATGGGCATTTGCTCAATTTCCAATTCTTTGTCACCACAAAAGGGACTGCTAAAAAAAAATTTTTATACTTGTGAGTCCATTCCCCTTTTTGCTGATGATCTCTTTGAGATAGAGACTTGGTAGCTGTATTGCTGAATCACAGGACGAAGTATAGTTTTTATATTACTATATGTAGTTGGCATTTCTTTATTTTACAATTTCTTGTTCAATGAACAAAAGAGAAAAGAATGGAGTTCAGTAGGGAACACAAATGAGAATCTGTGAGGTAGCAGGTTGAATATATGATATATATTTAACTTAAAAATTGTAAACAATAGATTGACATGTCTATTCATTTGAAACTATCTTGTTCTCTCATATTGTGTATATGGAAATTTTGTCTCTTTTTTAGTGTTTGTTTATTAATTCCAGAAAAAGAATTAAAGCCTTTTCATAAGCTTGGGCCACTTACATATTGAGGAATAGCTTTTGTTTTATATTATTATACCAGTTACACTGATAAATCTCAACTATCAGACCTTCATCAGAGAAATTCACTGCAAAAGCCTTTCCCTAGAGTAAACTATTTCCTTTCTAATTCTAACTAAACTGATTTTTCTTGTGCAAAATCTATTACTTTCATGTAATTAAAAAATGATTCATTTTAGTATCTATTTCTGTTCCTGTTTTAAGTTAAAAATTCCTTTATCCATAATTTTTAAAACTATATCCTTTCCTTCTTTAATTTGATTATAATATAGTCTTTTATATTTATATCTTAAATTCTTTTAGAGTTTATCATGATGCAAAATATGAGATTTTGGGCTAAATCTAATTTCTGCCAAACTCCCTTTAAGTTTTCCTTTGAACTATTGAAAAATAATAATTATTTATCCTAGTTGATGTATTTGGGCTTAGCAAATTACATTTTATTATGTTCAATTACTTCTGGGTCTTGTTTACCTAATATGTTTCATTGACCAATTTTTCTACTTATTTTGAAACAAGCATTTTGATGATTATTTCTTTATCATATAGTGTGAGATTTGGTACTAAGATCTTTTTAATCCTACTTTTTTATTATTTCCCTTGAAATTCTTGATCACTTGTTCCTCTAAATGAACTTCTTTCTTTCTTTCTTTCTCTTTCTTTCTTTCTTTCTTTCTTTCTTTCTTTCTTTCTTTCTTTCTTTCTTTCTTTCTTTCTTTCTTTCTTTCTTCCTTCCTTCCTTCCTTCCTTTCTTCCTTCCTTCCTTCCTTCCTTTCACAAGTGTTTATATTTATACAGTAATAATGTTATCATTTTATGTAGCATATGAACAGGAGAAAAAGGTGGGTAAGAGAAGGAGATAGTTGATAGACAGTTCACATGCTTCATCTATATCCACACATTAAGAGAATTAGATAAAGGGCAAATTAGATGGACTCTTTGTGGAGAATACACAAGAGCTGCACAAGGTATTCATGCATGGATGGGATATTGTCTGCTTTGTCCCTGGAAAATCTCCTATGCACTCCCTTGAATTGATATAATATTTTGTGATCTTGGAGTAGCAAAAGAATAGTATGATGGCTCAAGCCTTATGTGCACCAAAGCCACTATAGGCCTTAGATGAATGCTCCAAACTCCTCAAAGCACCATTAGTTTTTCATAACTGCCCTAGTTTGAATCTCATTGGCCCTGAGATTACCAGTCCCAGAAGTGAAACCACCAGATTATTCCATTTGCCAAGTTGTGTGTTGTTTGTCTTTCTTTCTTGAAGTGGACCATGACTTCAGGGAGACTATAATGATTTGCAACTGACTTTGATTTCAGCGAGGGAGAACTGCACAAATTCACCAGCCTCACTTTCTCCTCCAGAGACATCTGGCTCCAATGGCCAGATATGGATCAGGACTATTGGAAGATGACCCAGGATGCTATGGGAGATCTTGGCCCTTTTATGCTTAGGTCTTTACAGATTCTCAATTTAACTGAGGCGATGCCCATTCAATGAATAAGCCTCTTTAAGAAGTGAGTTAAAGGGTTATCCTTTTAATCTGAAAAAAAAAAATCAAACTGAGAGGGGAAGATCCTCAGGGTTGCTGGACCAAAGAGAAACAGTTACTATTTACATTCACTCTGAGGGAGTGCAAAAGGAGTTCTCAGGAGGGCAAACAAACAAACAAACAAACAAAAACAACCATTAAGTGCTGCTTGGGTAGGAGCCTATTGTTGTCCAAGTAGCTTATTGCTTCTATACTTGACTCCTCTAATTATACTGTGAGCTCTGAGAGCGTGGACACTATGATTTTCCATTCATTTGTATTCCCAGTACTTAGTACACTGTTTAGCACAAAACAAGCTCCTAAGACCTGCTTTTGCTTTTCGTTCCATAAATGAGATCACAGATTCATCAGATATAACAATAGGTGTCATATTACTCATTTGCACTAACCCAGTAACTTGAAAGAGCAAAGAAAATGTCCCAAACCCATACATTATCATGGAATACAAAGGAGAATATGTTTTTCTTTAGAGATAATGTAATACCTATTACTTCATTACTGAGCTTATTAACAATAAGAAGAAAAATAAACTTTAATGAAAGTAAACTTCAAATATTAATAACCTTTCAGAAATTCAGAAGATTTAGCTATCACTATTCTAAAAAACACAAAACAATCCTTGTTTATGAAAGGTTATTCAGTGGAATCTTAGGGGCCTCATTTAGTCAACCAGATGCTCCAGGCTTCATTATGCCCACAATGGCCAAGCTCTTTAGTTTGAATGTGATTATTTCACAACATGATCAATATTCTTAGTATCATCATGTGATATAACCACCTTCCCATGGATCTCTGTTTAGGGATCCAATTATTCCCCGAGATGAGCAAGTAGGACATTTGCCATCTGGAGTGCATTTTTCATGTTAACAGCAAGATTAAGCATCATCATCTTAAGTCTCCATCCCAAATATACTGCAGCTACATTACTGACATCCACAGAAGGAACTTTTCCTTTGAAAGAGTTATGATTCATTTACTTTTATTGCAAATTTCTTGTGAAAATAAAGATTGATTCTCATACTCTATCAATCTCACACACAATTAGGTTTGGAACTATGTCTGTGCAATGCTCTAGTTCATTTTCAAACTCATTATTTACAATGTCAGTGACATTGTGATTGCTACCTTTGCTTGTAATAATCTATTAAAAATCACCAATGTTGACATTCTGACCTGTAACTCCTAGGTTGTGCTTTGGAGTCATTTGAGGAAAGGCCTGACTATACTTCCCTCCTGGAGAGTTGCCACAAGAATAGATTCACCAATGCTCAAAGACCTGAGACATGTAGCAATAATTAACCTAAAAAATCTGTGAGTGAGTATATAAAGTTAACTAGTAAATGGGGATTGAATAGTCACCTCCATTCCTGAAGCTACTTTTATCTTTGGGTGGGAATGGTATTAGTTATACAGGTAAGATAAAGTCAGACATATACAAAGGAAGGTTATATTACAAAATTCTGACATGCAGGACCTATTGAGTATTATAAAAGTGGTACCTTCATTTTAAATAATGACTTTCTCAGAGCATTGATAGTTTTGTACAATTTATCATTCTCATTTTTTTTGAATGAGAAAACTGAAGTGCAGGGATTTTGACAGACTCGTCCAGGGTCGCATAGCTATTAAGTCTCAGAGTTAAAATTTAAACTTAGGTATTTAGAATACAACTCCCTCTTTATAATACTTCACTATCTCACTGTGGTAAAATGCTGAGTTTGGTGTAAGGAAGACCTGAGATCAAATCAGACCTCAGATACTTACTAGCTGTGGGACATTTTGCTTGCCTCAATTTAATATGCCATAAAATGGGTGTAAAAACAGTACCTATCTTCCAGACTTGTAAGGATCAGATGAGATATTATTTGTAAAGTGTTTAGCATAGTATCTAGTACATAGTTGGCATGTCTTACATTATCATTCCCTCCTTTCCTCTACCTTTGCTAGCACAATAAAAAAGAGTGTCTTGATAAGAACCTAGGTTGTTTTGTTTTTTTTTTTTTTTTTAATAATTCAAGGTTATTGCTGCTGTGTGGAAACCCAAAGTGAATAATTTTTAACAAAGCACTACAGGGATGATGCTATAAAATCTCTCAATGAATAAGTAATGCTGAATAGAAGAAAAATTAGTAAATGTAGCACTTCCATTTGCAAATATTTATAAATGGAAAGCTGAAAATATCTAGTTTTTTTAAAATGATACCGTGTGCAAGGATATTATTATTATTGGACTCAGGGAATTTGGAGGATAATCAGTCTTATATGGAAGCACCTTGGTTTTAAGCAGGAAGTTGGGGTAAAACGATATTCTTTTCAAAAAGTCATATTTTATGAGATTATCAAAATAATTAAATTAATATTTGAGAGCAAGTTTAGAAATTGATGTATTATGCCATTAAATGCTCTGTCTAATAAACCTTTTGGGTATGATAGACTGAAACCAAGCGAGGACATTTATCAAATTAACTATAATGTTAATGTCACATAATAAAGAATTCAAACTTTTTATCTGTTATAGGACAATAGGAGTGGATGTATCCCACTGGTTGTAGTATTTCCTTGCATCTTCAGAATGTAGGATTTGTGGGAAAAAAATGCGTCAGGGTGTCAGATTTTCCCAATCAGTGTAATTTTTTTAAAATCTCATTTTGATTTTACAAAAACTATTTTCTCAGTTACATGTTAATACAGTTTTTTACATTTTTTTTAAATTTGTGAATTCCAAATTCTATTCCTTTCTCTCTCCTTCCCTGGGATGGCAAGTAATCCACTATAGGTTATACATGTGCAATAATGGAAAAAGCATGACAATATCAGTCATTTTGTATAAGAATACACAAAGAATGGCTATGATTTATTATTGTGATGGAATATTATTGTACTATAAGAAAAGACAAGTAGTATGATTTCAGAAAAACCTAGAAAGACATAAACTGATGAAAAGTACAGTTAAGAGAACCAGGATTTGTACACAGTACCAGCAATCTCAGTAATACAATGATCTAAGAGAGTGTAGGGAACCTGTGCCCTCAAAGCCACATGCAACCTTTTAGGTCTTTGGGTGTGTGACTGAACCCAAGTTTTACAGAACACATCCATTTGTTGAATGGATGTGTTCTGTGAAATTTGGATTCAGTCAAAGGATCACAGTTGAGGACACAGTGGGCCACATGTGGCCTCAAGGCCACAGATTCCCTACCCATGGTCTAAGACAATCCCAAAGGAAACATGTGAAAACATAATCATCCATTTCCAGAGAAAGAGCCGATATTGTCTGAATACAGACTGAAACACACTATTTTTCTTTCCTTCCTTCCTTCTTTGCTTCCTTCCTTCCTTCCTTCCTTCCTTCCTTCCTTTCTCCTTCCTTCTTTCTTTTGTAATTTCTTGGTGGCTTTCCTACATTTAGCTGACATCTTCTTCCCAGATGTCTTATTTTCTGCCCAATACTATCTCAGTATACAATTCTATGACCCCTACTTGTTCCTGAAAGCAACTATTACTTGCCAGAATTGTATTATCTGACAATGTGAAGAAATGAATTTTAATTTAGTTTAGTTTAGTTTAGTTTTTAGTAAATCTTATATGTGCCTCTGGCCTCTTAGTGAACATGGGAAGGAGATGCTATTTATGCTGAAATTCAGCATGTATTAATAGACAGGCAGAGAACATGAACCTGTTTTACTTGGATATGCATATCTATGGGCAGGGACTCAGAGTTAATACTCACAGAAGGGTATGCTGGCATTCCAAGCACACTCTGTGAACATTTTATCTAAAATGATGTACATAGATTAGCATAGGAAAGTGGTCAATGACAATATTTAATGCAGAGATGACATCTGATGACCAAAGAAATCTAATACCCCAAATTTCTGGTAAACCGGGGTGTTAGCTATAGCAAGATCCTTATAAAAATGACTGGATGAAAACGATGATTCAGACCAAGAGATGCAAGATGGATTGGAAATAGAAGAGATAAAGACAACTGAATCTTGTAGACCAGTCTCGATATGCATCCCAAAAATGTATTTTAGTGACACAGCCAAGGCTATATAATCCATCGTCAAAACTTAGAATATTTTTCCTATGTTACTATGCAAATAGACCTAGCCCTGCACTTATATTAAGTATAATTCTTTCTCTTTTATTGTTTTCCAAATTAGGAGTAAATTCACCAGACAAGGCATGGATTTTCCTTTTCCTAGATCCTCACTGACTCACAGACATTGGTTTTGTACAAAGAGTAACATAACAATGATGACATAATCTGAATATTTGAGCTATCTTTGGGCTTCCCTTCTAAAAGAACATCCAAGAAATGCAGGCACAGATATAAGACACAAGAATAGGTACCTAGAACTTTCTAATGATTAGTGCTGTCCAAAAGCAGGCTGTCTCAAGTAATAGTGCTTTCTCCTTCAGTGGGGTACTTTGAGAGTCACATGACTGTATAATATTCTTTGTGGCAAAGCAGTATATGCAAGTAATTCAATGCCTTATTGGATTGTCCTATGTGTCAATATAGAAGTTCTCCTTTGTTATCTTTCAGAAAGGTTTGATGCATTAACTTATAATAATATAAATTGTCTGAGGTCTTGGTAATTGGCAATTCCTAAAAGGAAAGTAGAAAGCTGGGAAATAATTTTTCCTGTCAGTATTTCTGATAAAGGCCTCATTTCTAAGATATATAGAATACTGAGTCAAGTTTCTAAGAATACAAGTCATTTCCCATTTGATAAATGATCAAAGGATATGAACAGGTAGTTTTGAGATGAAGAAATTAAAGCTATATATAGAAATATGAAATAATGCTCTAAATCAGTATTGATTTCATAAACTCAGATTGAAACAATTCTGAGGTATCATCTCATGCCTATCAGATTGGCTAATATAACAGAAAAGGAAAATGTTCAATGTTGGAGATGTGGGGAAATTGGAACACTAATGCATTATAGGTGAAGTTGTGAACTGATCCAACCACTTTGGAAGGCAATTTGGAACTATTCCTAAAAAGCAGCCAAACTGTGCATGCCCTTTCATCCAACAATACCACTACAAATGTTGTATCCCAAAGAGATCATAAAAATGGAAAACGACCCATATGTACAAAAATATCCAAAGTAGTCTTTTTTTTTGGTGACAAAGAATTGATAACTTAGAGGATGTTCATCAATTAAGGAATTGCTGAACAATTTGTGATATATGAATGCAATGGAATACGATTCTCTAAGAAATGATGCATAGGTAGATTTCAGCATAAACAAAACAAGACTTGGAAAGATTTACATGTACTGATGCTGAGTGAAGTGACCATAGTTAGGAGAACATTGTACAAAATAACAGCAACTTTGTGTGATGATGAACTTTGATAGACAGTTCTTCTCAGAAATACAAGATATTACACAGTTCCAAGAGAGCCATGATGGAAAATGCTATCTACATCCATAGAAAGAACTTGGGTGTCTCAATGATGACTGAAGCATTCCATTTTCAACTTTGTGTTATTTTTATTCTTTCTTACAGTTTTTTCCTTTTATTTGGAATATTCTTTCACAACATAACTAATTTGAAAATACATTTAATATGATTGTACATATGTAACCTGATTTAGATTGTTTGTCATCATGGTGGAGGAGGAGAGAAGAGGAGGGAGAAAACATTTTGAAATTAAAATCTTTAAAAAAATGAATGTTGAAAAACATCTTTGGATGCAACTGAAAAAATAAAATAGTATTAAGTGGAAAATAAAATATTTGACAAAAAGGATAATGTGCATTTCAAAAAAACGTGACAATGTTAATGATTGTTACAAGATTTTTGATTATCAGAGACTGACGATATATTCTGAACCTATTCTTATTCTTTAGGGAGTACCAGATAATCAGTGATCACAGAAACTTAATAAATATGACTGACCTTTTATACAATTTCCCACAAAATAATTGAGGTTTTTTATTTGATATAAAAAATGGTGCTATTCTTCTGAATATTATCATGAAAGAAATCACATAAGTAGAAATATAAAACTTAATCATGTTATTTCATCATCTAGGACTGTAACACACATTATAGCTCTAAACATAAATATGATTTCCTAGTATAATAAGAATTATTTTGAAATTTAAAAAATATATAGTGTATTCATTAATTAACTTCATTCATCCATTTTTAAAAACAACATAAACTTAGATTAAAAGCTTGAATTTGGATGCTCCAATGTGAACAAAATGAGCTAAAAGGGAGGTAAACTGATTTATAGTATTCCTAGTGATTCTGTTTGATGATAATAAAATCAAGCAGTATAATAGTGTAAAATAAAATGTACTCTGATTATTTTCATGGCTGTTTCTGAGGGAATGTCAAAATAGACATTAAATTTACCAGAGTAGCAGAATACAAATTAGAAATTTGTTATTTGATATATTTTGTAACTTGACTGAAAAAAGTCCATGACTGAGGCTCACTATAAATCAAAGACAATTTCTTTCAGGAGTAGATGAATTTTAAGGTTGATATTTTTATTAAACAAAGGTTATTCAAATAACTACTTTTATATTTAGGATAACATTAACATCCTGAAAAATCGACATGTTCAAATCTATGTCCTTTAGCCATTATGCAGCATCAAAAGATACGTTATATGCCCTTTCAGTATAAATGTAAAGAAAAAATATTTTAAAATGCCACAGAGTATGCAAAGATGCATAAATTCTTCAGTTGATACTTGAGTCATTAGAGAATGATTCATTCATTGCTAACCTAACCTGGCTCCTTTTTCAAAATTCTACTTACATCTTTTGCATATTTCCTTCAAAGATGATTTTGAAAGTTAGCTTTTAATACAGATATTTCCTGTTAGTGTATTATAGTCTATTCTCTGACTATATTATTCTTCTCACTTAATGATTATAAGTTGACTGAAAACTCCTAAAACTCTGCAGGATTGATTCATTATAGATCTATTCATTTGAATTCTGTTATTTATTATTTGTTTAGTTATTTACTTGGGAATAGTCTAGATTTCTAAGGAAGTTAGTAAAAAAAAAAAAAACTTTCTTCATTCAAGTTCCTTGATAATATATATAAAAGTTGACTACAGTTCTGAAGGGATAGTATGCGGGTCTCTAAAACTCAGAACATTAACAAAAACCTTTTTAAAGCTAAGTTGGTGAGATAAGAGGAAATTTAAATAAGGATATGATACCTGTTTGATAAATATAGTATGGCGATAACTGATGACAGAAAGTAGTAAAACCTACTCATCTCTCTTTATTCATTTTCTTTGCTTATGGAGTACTTATAGTAATTGTTCCAGGGCAAGTTGCTTTCTTTCTATTATTTGTTCATGCTGCATGTTTTGCATATGATTGTGTAGATGTTTAAAATAACTTTTTTTTTAATATTTGTACATAGCTCTTCATATTAAAGCTCATATTTTTGTAGGTTTATGGAAGTAACACTGGTACAATTCCAGTATCATATGGGATGAAAAAACTCATCTTCTCCCCAAATGATTCTTAATTCTTCTGCAGCTTCTTTATATATTCTAAATTTATTTTCATTTTTCCCATATAATGTGGAGATTATGAGTATTTGACATAACAGAATCTATTAGATTATTATTCTTGGGTTTTTGGATCAATTTTATATCCAGCAATTGTGAACAACAGTTTAGTCTGTGGTAATGATCTGTTTCCAGTCCAATGTATTAGTTTTGTTTCCCAGGATATTTTGAAGTCTGTAATTCCAGTAAGAAAATTTGCCGTATTTCATTCCATAAAAGGCAGCAAGTTTCTGATAAATGATTGGAGGCACCAATTCATATCTTTCTGGGTATTTGGGAAGTGATATTTGAAGCTAAGTCAGATGTGTCCCTCAGTTTCTATTATTTCTTTGAATAATTGTCATTGATCAATAATTCCATGCTCCTTAAGGAGGACCTTTCTGTACTTCCTAATAGTAATATGTAGCATCTACTCTGACAATATCTCGCAACATACCCTTAGGTAAGCAGATTGAGTGCCCAAAGTTGACTAATTACTTTTCCCTGTAGAATTTTAACAGTGTCATAAAGGGTTGGGAAGCTGTTGTTTGCAAACTCCCATTGGTGCTCTGCCCATTCATTATCAATCAGTAGATTTCTTTCAGGGAGATACTATTATTTCCACCCTTGAAACTTGGTATTTTCATAGACTTCATCTAGAGGTAAACCTCCTTTACTTACTGGAGGCAAATTCAATTGCACTTTCCTATTATCAATCTTTAATACTGTTCAGTAAAATGAGGTTTACAAGTTCGAAAATTATTTCTATAGATTTTTATCTTATCGTATGTTTTTTGGGTCTCTGTGATAGCAAGCAAAGTAGGATCTTTCATCGTTTTTTTTTTTTTTTATTTTAGTATGAAGTGTCTCTGATTGAATAATGTGATTAAAGAAGATCTTCCCCACAAATTATGGGCCTGGGAAGATTTGCAGGAAGGTCCACACCTTTTGTTAATGTGGCACAGTTTCCTAAGAGTTGGGATGCCCCCTGGTTCTAAAAAAGATATAAATACTCTGACTTGAGATTTTACTTTGGAGTTTACTGACTGGAAGTGTTTGTTTGGTCAGAGGAGACACTGATAAGCTGCAAAGGAGTCCTCCAACTTTGAAAACCCAGATGGTAGGGTTTCCCTCTCTGATCTAAGAACCTGTGACAGCAGACTTCCCATGCATGTTGGGGTGCTTACTGATACAGTCTCTTTCTATCAATCATCTCCTTCCTCAATGAGGAGGTATTGGTTGATACATATCTGTGTTAAAGTAGTAGTCTTTAAATTTCATTAATATTGTATAGTATTAAATACACATTTTTCTAAATATGATATGCTCCATTTTACAGGTACAAAAGTATACATTAAGACTGATATCACATATGTACTATTAATTGCTTTAAATGTGCTTTCTTTACTCTTGATTTAAGAATGTAAGTCTTTAGATATATAGGGACATAGCTTTGTCTTTGACATCTTTATACTTGCTGTACATTATTATTATCAATTGATTAGTCCATCAACAAGCATTTCGTAAAAGTTTTCTATACCCAAGGCTCTGTGCTACATATAAAGACAAAAACAACAACATGATTTCATATGAGAAAACTTGTACACATAGGAATATGTACTTAATGTATACACAATGAAAACACAGTAGTTTGGGGAGATGATCCTCCAGTCACAAGGCTGATGAGAATTATTAGGATTGCTATATTTAGTAGATAGTAATTGGCAAATTAATCAATTTCTTCTGTTGTAAGAGTCATAGCACTGTTAAATATTCCAAAGGTTCATCAGCACTATTTGGCTCCTTTCCATTTCCTTAGTGATGATGGTAGTGTGATAGAAGCATATATTCATGTGTGTGTGTGTGTGTGTGTGTGTGTGTGTGTGTGTGTTTGTGTAGTACTACTCAGATGGGTAAATAAGGAGTTGCAAAGTTATTTTCAATCTCTATTATAGTTACTATTTCTTTATTCTCTCTGTTTGTACTTTCTTCCCTTTCTCACTGCTAGACTTTGATTCCTATAAAGATGCCAAAATTATCTTTCTAAAGCATAAGCTTTTGTCACACCACATTCCTCCTGAATGATCTTCATTGGTTCACTATATCTTCTATGATAAAATGTATACTCCTCAGTTGTGCAATTGCACCTTTCATAATATCCTTTTGAGAGATATTTCACATTACTTTTTAAAAGTCTTATTCTCTTGTTTTCCAAATCTTGCATTCCATTTTTCATCTGTGTACCATAGCAGATTATATGTATATATGTATGTATATATATATGTATATATATATATATGTTATATATATATATATACATATATATATATATACACATACACACATATATGAGTGATGAGTCTGGAACACCACCACAAACAAAGAAAAGTAACTGTGTCTTAACCAAGATTAAAAAAAATAAAACAGTTCCTATTAAAAGAGTCATTTCAGAATCACTGTCTGGGTGCATTTATCTGAAGATACAAATTATGTAGAGCAAAGTATAAAATCAATACTTCTTTAAAAAAACAGATAAGAAAAAAAGGACTGTGAGAATAATTATGGAAATCTCTACCTGATCTTTTTAGACAGGATATTGACATCAGGATAAGACATGGGCCAAAAGTAAACATATTGACTCTCTGTCAGTTCTTAAAAAATTGAACTATTCAAAAATCACAAGAGAAAAGCCAAAATAATTCAGAAATTGCTTTAGTCACTAAGAACTTTATTTCTTGGCATTCAGGATGAAGTGACAATGAAAAGTAGCCAGCATTAGTCTTGATTACAAACTCACTATCACAACACTACAGAGAACTAATTGCTAACATTTCACAAAGTAATCAAAGTTAGTTGAATGGGGAAAACAATTTGCATAGATATTGGCAAAAGATTCAACTTAAGGCTCGTCATTCTAGGATAGTTTAAAAATAAAGCTGGAGGAAGAAATTAAGAATATGAAAGTGATCGATTCTGCCAGTGCCAGTATATAATGTGTGTGTTTATGTATATATATATATATATATATATATATATATATATATATATATATATATATATATATATATATATACACACACATATCACATTGTATATAATATGTAATGTGGTGTGTACATATTATGTATGTATAATCAGTAAATTGGCTCCATCTCAACACCAGTTGTGCTATGTGAGGAAGAGGCAATGGCACTTAAAAAAATGTGCAACTGAATATAACCAGTCATATTCAGAAGCCATAGTCACATGCTTTTAAGGTTGATCAAGGATCAATTTCAAAAAAATTCATCTCAGATTTTATATGGAGATTCCCTTAAACCATGGTATTCTTCATTTTCTTATAATGTAAAACTCCACTCAGGCTCTGTCAAAGGTCACCCTTTCCATTTTTTCTCTCTAAATTTTCTAGGTCCTGCAATTGGTACAGTTTATGGTCACTTTAGTCTGCAGGACATCTAGGTGAGAGTAGAGAGGTGAAAAAAGCCACCTGGAATTCTCTAAGCACTGTTCTGGAGAACAGTAGGTTACAAGCCAAGCTAAAGATAACTTCTTGGGTTTATGTTCTTTAAAAAAAAAAAAAAAGATAGTCTAGGATTGTAAAATCACAAAAAATCATCCTGAATGATTTGAATGAATTTGAATCCCAATCACTGCCCAATCAAAGGGTTCTAGGTAAGGTTTAAAGAATAATCATGGCTGCTAGGTTATAAATATTCGATATTACATCCTCCATTAGAACCTCCATAGAAAGAGGGCTCTGGGAAGAGAGCAGAGTAGTCCAAAAAACTCCAAGCCCTTCAAATTTCCCCCACAAACAAGACAAAATATCATCTTAGGGCAAATGTAGAGTAATAAAAATATAAGAATTGAGGCAAAACAGTGATCTTCCTGAGGCAACTGGGGGAAAGTCCAAGTAAAAATTCCAGGACTGAGATTTTGTCCCAGTGAAAAGTAAACACCTCCAGTCAAGTTCCACTAAAACAGCAAGCAGCAAGTCCTGCTGTTAGCTGGATTGGGAGGTATCTTTGACCTCAGCCGTAGGATATTTTTACTGTCTGGATAGTCCTAAGAGTCCATGTCTAAGCTGGAAAAGATTAAGGCAACCTCTGCTGATGAAAAACCATACCCAGGTGTATTGCCAAGACATAACCCTAGGGAAGAAGGAACCAACACACGCCTGGTGAGAGCATAAGTGGTAGGACAGAGATGCCACTGGCTGTGGAAATTTACAATAGGGTGGAGTTCTTGGATTTCAATTCCAGACCATAAGGGAGAGGTGAGGAAGGATGAGAGGCCAGAAGCACCATGCCCCATACTCCAAGACAAGAGATGATCACAAAAAACAAACAAACAAGCAAAACACCCACATGGAAGGCAGAACCAAAACATTTATTCAGACCCAAATCCATCATAGCAACAAAATATCTATACACAATACCAATGCAAAAGACAACACCATCCCCAAGCCTTCTCCCTGCCAGGCTTCCCACAAACCAGATCCATTACATTCATCAAAAACTGTCTCTCTTAAACAAAATCACAATCATAAAAATCACTCACACTATCTAGGAGCCTGCATCCTTCTGAGCTCTGACTGTTCTCAAGACTAGCTTCCTCTCAGCTCTTCTCTAGCTTTGCCTCTTCCTGTGTCACTCATTCAGCAAACTACCCCTACCACTGGTTACATGTGACTTAATGAGCCTATTAACAAATAGGAAAGATTTTCCAGTTCAAATTGCCATTACACTCTGCCCCAAGATCTTTCATATTCATTAATAGGTCGATAGGGAACGTGGCATCAACAGAACTTTACAACAATATAACAGGGATCACAGAAAATGAGCACACAAAATGGTATCTTAGGTTGAGGTTTGAGCACAAGCACTTCATCATTTCCCCCCCCTTGAACAAATGAGGCCCAAAATCTTGGGGTAAGGAGCAATGATTTATTTTTCCACAGCTACTTCTTGTTGAGATGGGGCAGAGAGCTGTCCCTGCCCCAACAGGTCCCATTTGAGAAATCAGTTCTGTAGCTGTTATCCAATGTTTGGTCAACTTCAGGTTCAGAGATGACACAGCACAGTCATGGATAGGGGGTGACATCCAGCTTAAGTCATATGCAGGTGGAGAGTATTAAGCCTGCAGAAAATAAATCTGACAAACAAGGTGAACAGACAAAAAGCCAAAAAGAAACAAGGAGACAATAACCAGAAGCAGGGTAGATACAGGGTCATTCGTGATTCTGTAGTGGATGAACCCATTATCATAGGTTCATTCACTGTTGTTTGCTGTTTTCCAATTTGCAGTTCAGGGGTAATCATTTTGGCTAGAGGTACACTCTCTTTAATCTAAGCTGGGGCCTGGCTAACTCCCCATTCTCCTTGCAGGTGTGATGAACCTGGATACGATGATTCAGAATGATCTGCAGGGGCAGCTCCTATGTCCCTGCTCAGTCTAAGATCAAGTCTCTTTCCTTGATACATTTTACAATGTTCATTAGTTGGTATGTCATCTATTCTTCCAAGATCTACCCCTGCTCTCAAAAGAACAGCCAACAACTCTTTTTTTGTCAATCCACTCTGACCCTGAATTCATTGGCTAGTCATTCTTTCTCTCTTGAGAAAGCCTATCTTTTTCATTGATTCTCACCATCCAAGGCACAATGATTCTCCAATCTTTTGGGTGAATCAACTCAAAATATCTGTGACTTCCTGCTGAGCAAAATACCCAAATACCTCAGCAAACACTGATGGGGCCCCCTGATTCTCCAGCTTCCTTCTTAGTACTGGCCGAACCTCACCCTCCTCATTTATTTCATTCTCCTCTCAAGCACCTTCATGTCCTGTGTTTAGGTCCAAAGTAAGCCCAGCCTGTGCAAGGACTGCATTCACTTTCCTATTGTTAAATTTTCACCCCCTATACATCAAACCAACAACAGCTTTTTTTTTTTTTTTTTTTTTTTTTTTTTTTTTTTTTTTTTTTTACTATCACCTAAAATTCTCTAACTTCTTCTCCTAAGGACAGTTTGAATGCTGTAGGATAAAAGGATTTTCCTATAGACCAGACAACTGCCTTTCCATCTGAGTCTGCTCCTCCAGCAGCCTATCTCTGCATTTACATACATTTCCATAGCCTGTTAGCAAGGCCCAGTTTCTCCTACGTAGCCCTGCCAGTTCTTTCCATGGTCCCATAGCTATTCTTTGCAAAAATCTTTCTAAATCCCTGAGTTTTCCCTTCTGTAGCCTCAGTTCCTACTTTTCACAAAACCCTGTGCCATTAGCCCATTCTTTTTCTAGGGAGGAACAAAAATCTTTCCATCCTGGGACTTCCATTTTTTCCTCTGTCTCCCATGCTTTTCTGTCTCCAAATAGAGGTCTGGTATTTTGCGATCCCATCTCCATCACCATTTGTAGGGCCAATGCAATAGTCACAGCACCCATAGCAGCCATGAATATTACAGTGCAATTCAGACTGTCCAAATACTCCAAACTTTTCACGTGGAAGGCAGAACCAAAGCATTTATTCAGACCCAAATCCATCACAGGAACAAAAAATCTATACACAATATCAATGCAGAGAACAAATCCATCCCCAAGCTTTCCTCTTCTAGGTCCATTACATTCATCACAACTCTATTAAACAAAATTGCAATCACAAAATCACACATGCCTTCACCTTTCCCATCTCTGACTGCTCTCAAGGCTAACAACCTCTCAGCTCTCAGCTCTGCTCTAGTTCTGCCTCCTCTTGCTCCACCAATTCAGCAAGATGCAAACAAGAAAAGACTATACAGTCTTACTATGGAGACAAAGATCAAAATACAAATACAGAAGAGGTCAGCATTGAGACTGTACTCATATCTGAAACCTCAGAATGGAAAATGAGCTGATCTTAAGCCCAAAGAGCATACTGAAAGAGCTCAAGAAGGATTTAAAAAGACAGATTAGAGAGGTAGAAGAAAAAATTGGCCAATGATTTTAAAAACAGGAAAAGGAATTCACAGAAGAATTTAAAAAGGAAAATTAGGCAAATGGATGAGGAGATATAAAACGTATCTGGAATAATTGGGCAGATGGATAAGGAGATGAAAAAGTTAACTGAAAGAAACAATCTATTAAAAATTAGGAATGTGAAAGTAGAAGCTACTGACTCTATGAGACATCAAGAATCAGTCAAACAGAATCTAAAGAATGAAAAAAATAGAAGAAAATGTAAAATATCTCATTGAAAAAACAACTGACCTGGAAAATAGATGGAGGAGAGAAATTCTAAGAATTATTGGTCTACTGGAAAGCCATGATGAAAAAAAATGACCTGGACACTATCTTCCAAGAAATCACCAAAGAAAACTGCCCTGAGGTCCTAGATCCAAAGGGCAAAATAGTCATACAAAAAAGCCACTGATCATCTCCTGAAAGAGATTCCAAACTGAAAAGCCAAGGAATATTGTCACCAAATTCCAGAAATATCAAGTTAAAGAGAAAATGCTGGAAGCAGCCAGAAAGAAACAACTCAAATATCAAGAAACTACCGTCAGGATCACACAGGACCTTGCAGCTTCTATGTTAAAAGATTGGAGGGATTGGAATATGATATTCCTTAAGACTAAGGAACTTGGACTACAACCAAGGATCAATTCCAAAGCAAAATTAAGCATACTATATTAGAGAAGGAGATGAACTTTGAATGAAATAAGGGATTTACAGACTTTCCTGATGAAAAGACCAGAGCTTAATAGAAGAATTGATCTTCAAATACAAGTCTCAAGAGACACATAAAAGAGTAAACCTGGAGAATATTGCCTCAGGAAAAACCCTGGAATAGTGGGGCCAGTAGCCTTTTAGCTTGGGAGGCTAGGGAGATCTAAGGGTCCTTTTTACTATGACTGAAGGGGACCAATGCAGCCTGGAGGTATCTCAGAGAGCCCCACCTCAAGTGAACCAGCAGGAGATCCTGAGCCCCAGTGGGATGAAGCCAGTAAGTGCCAGCACCAGGAGCCCAGGGTGCTTTTGCACAGCCAGGGAAGTTTGGCAGTCACTGGCAAAAATAGAGTTGCACCAGTTGCTGAGCCTGCCTTACTCTAGCACAGACCTAAGGTTGAGCTAGACCACTCTTCCTCCACACTTCAAGCCATGAGGTTCCGTGTAACCCTGGGGAAACACTTGTTCTTGTCTCTGCCTCTGCACACACCAACTAGCTCAGCAGTATATAGCTTCTAACTGCAGCATTGTATAGCTTCTAACTGACAGAACCATAGGCCATAGCACATAAAGACAATAGCCAGGCCCTTCTCTTCCAGCACAAGAAGTGTGAGACAGAGCACCCTGTGGCTCAGAAGTATAGATCCACAATAAAAGCCTGCAAAAAGGCAATCACTATAAGCAAGAAAAAAATTAGAAAAGCAAAGAACACAGATTCTTATTATGGGGACAGGAAAGATCAAAATACATATTCAGAAGAGGAGAGCATCTACACTATTCCCACATCTAAAACCTCCAAAGGGAATATGAACTGGTCTCATGCCCAAAAAGCACTCTTGGATGAGCTCAGGAAGGATTTAAAAAAGGTAGAAAGGTAGAAGAAAAACTATGACTGAATGACTGAAGAGAACAGCTCCTCAAAAAAATAAATAAATAAAACTGGCCAAATGTATAAGGAGGTACAAAACCTAACTAGTGAGGGACCTCAAATTCCCCCTCTCTGAACTTGATCAATCTAATCTAAAAATGAATGAGAAAGAATTTAAGAAGGTGAATAGAATTCTGGAAAAGGTAAATATGATTGACCACTGGAGAAAATTAAATGGGCATAGAAAGTTATATATCTTTTTCTCAGTAGTACATGGTACATCCACAAAAACTGACCCTGTACTAGTTCATAAAAATCTTATAATCCAGTGCAAAAAGGCAGAAGTACTAAATGTATCCTTTTTACATCATGATGCTATAAAATTATATATAATAAAGGACCATGGAAAGATAAACAAAAAATTAAATGGAAACTAAATAGTCTAATCTTAAAGAATGAGTGGTCAAACATCAAATCATAGAAACAATAAATTGCTTCATTCAAAAGAAAGGCAATGAGATAATATACTGAAATTTAAGAGATGCCACAAAAAAAATTACTAGGAGAAGTTTTATATCTATGAATTCCTACATGAATAAAATAGAGAAAGAGGAGGTCAGTAAATTGGGTGAGCAGCTGAAAAAGCTAGAAAAAGAACAAGTTGAAAATCCGCAATTACATACCAAATTAGAAATACTGAAAACCAAAGGAGAGATTAATAAAATTAAAATTAAGAAAGTTATTGAACTAATAATAAATCTAACAGCTGGTTTTATGGAAAAAAAACAATAAAATTGATAAACCTTTGGTTAATTTGATTTAAAAGAGAAAGAAGAAAAACAAATTACCAGTATCAAAAATGAAAAGAGTGAATTCACCTTCAATGATGAGAAAATTAAAACAATAATTAGAAATTATTTTGCTCAACTATATGCCCATACTAACAATCTCAGTGAAACGGATGAATATTTACAAAAATGTAAAAAGCCAAGATTAACAGAAAAAGTAGTGAAATACATAAATAACCCCATTTTAGAAATGGAAATTCAACAAGCCTTCACTGAACTCCCCACAAAAACAAACAAACAAACTCCAGGGCCAGACGAATTTATAATCAAATTCTATCAAACATTTAAAGAATAGGTAATTCCTGTACTAATACAGACTATCTGAGAAAATTCACAAAGAAGGAGTCTTACTCTATTGTTTTTATGATACATATATGGTGTTGATACCTCAACCAGGAAGAGTCAAAACAGAGAAAGAAAATTATAGACCAATTTCCCTAATGAATAAAAGTGCAAAAATTTTATATATGATCTTAGCAAAAAATTACAGCTATTTATCATGAGAATATACTCTTTGTTCAGGTAGGATTTATAGCAGGAATTCAGAGCTGATTCAACATTAGGAAAACTATCAGCATAATTGATCATGTCAACAACAAAACTAACAGAAACCATATAATTATTGCAATAGATGCAGAAAAAGCTTTTAACAAAATGCAATACCCACTCCTATTGAAAAGACTGGAGGTGATAGGAATAAAAAGAGCTTTACTTAAAATGATAAGTTGCACCTACCTAAAACCATCAACAAGCATTTAATATAATAGGGATAAGGTAGATGAATTTCCATTAAGAGCAGGGGTGAAATAAGGATGTCCATAATCACCACTGTTACTCTATATGGTATTAGAAGTATTAACTTTAGAAATAAGTGAAGAAAAAGAAATTGAGGGAATTAGAATAAGCAATGATGAAACTAAGTTATCAATCATTCTTTGTAGATGATACAATGACATAGAGAATCCTAGAGAACCACTTAAAAAATACATGATATAATAAACAACATTAGCAAAGTTGCAGGATATAAAATAAACCCATATAAATCATCTGAATTTCTATATATATATTGCTGAAAACGCCCAACAGTAAGAGATAGAAAATAGATCCCATTTAAAATTAATATATTCATTATAAAATATTTGTCAGTCTGTCTCCCAAAACAAACTTATGGACTATATGAACAAAATTACAAAACACTTTTCACTCAGATAAAGTCACATCTGAATAATTTGAAAAGAATAAGTTGCTCATGGGTAGGAGGAGGTAATATAGTAGAAATGACAATTGTACCTAAACTAATTTACATATTCAGTGCCATACTAATCAAACTCCCAAATGATTATTTCATAAAACTAGAAAAATATATAAAAATTAATCTGGAAGAACAAAAGGTCCAATATATCCAGGGAGTTAATGAAAAGAAATGCCAGAGAAGGTGGCCTAGATGTACTAGATCTTAAATTGTATTATAAAGCAGCAATCACCAAAACCACTTGGTACTGGCTAGCACAAAACACTGGCATGTCAGTGGAGTAGGTTAGGTACACAAGACACAGTTGTCAATGATTATATCAATCTACTATCTGATAAACCCAAGGACTCCAGATTCTGGGATAAGAACTCAACTGTTTGACAAAAACTGTTGGGAAAACTGGATAATAGTTGGGTGGAAACTGGGAACAGATCAGTGCCTGATATGGAATACAAGAATAAAATTCGAATGGGTACATGATGTAGGTTTAAAGGCTGTTACTATAAATAAATTCGGGGAGGAAGGAATAGTTTATTTTTCACTTTGATGGAGAATGGAGGAATTCATGCCCAAAGAAGAGAAGGAGAACATTATGACATGCCAAATTGATAACTTTGATTACAGTAAATTGAAAAGTTTTTCCACAAAGTCAAGGGAAACAATATTAGGAGGGAAATAGAAAGGTGGGAAAGAATTTTTGCAACTAGTTTCTGTGAGTCTGTGATAAAGAAATGAGTCAAATTTAAAAAAATACATGACATTTCCCAAATGATTAAGGGTCAAAGGTTATGAACAGGTAGTTTTCAGAGGAAGAAATTAAATGTATCTGTAATCATACAAAAATATTTTAAATCGCTATTAATCAGAGAGTTACAAATCAAAACAACTCTGAGGTATCAAATCACATCTATCAGATGACAAAACAGGAAAGTAATAAATGTTGGAGAAGATGTTGGAGAATTGGAACAGTAATTCCATATTGGTGGAGCTATGAGCTGATCCAACCATTCTGCAGAGCACTTTGGAACTGTGCCCGCTGGGTAGCTGGTACTGTTCAGCAAAATGCCTTTGATGTGGAGCAGAGTGAAAGAAGGAGAAAACAGAATAAACAGTGTGGAAATGGGATGATGGGAAAGTAATTTATCAAAAATAATTGAAAACATTGAAGCTAGTTTCATTGATAAAGGCCTCATTTCCCAACCACAATGAGAAGTAAGTTGAATTTATAAATATAAGAGCCATTCTCCACCTGATAATTGATCCAAAGATATGAAGTTTTCTGATGAAGTTATCAAATGTATCTATAGCCACATGAAAAATACTCTAACTCACTACTCATAGGAGAAATGGAAATTAAAACGATTCTGAGATTTCTATACCTATACCTTATACCTATTGGATTGGCTAATAGGACAGAAAAGGAAAATGACAAATGTTGCTAGATATGTGGGTAAAATAAGACATTAGCGAATTGTTGTCATAGTTGTGAACCGATTCACCCATTCTATAGAGCACATTCAAATTGTGCTCAGAGGATATAAAACCAAGCATATCCTTTGATCCTGTAATACCATTATTAGGTCTATATCCCAAAACAGATAAAAAACAAAAGGATCTATTTGTACAACAATATTTATGCAACTTTTTTATGTTCACAAGGAACTGGAAATTGAGGGGATGCCCATCAATTGGGAAATGACTGAACAAATTTTGGTAGGTGATTTTGATTGAATGTTATTGTACTATGAAAAATGATGAGCAGGATGCTCTCAGAAAAACCTGAAAAGATTTACATGATCTGATACAAGTTGAAATTTATTATAGTAACAACAACATTGTAAGATAATCAGTTATGAATGGATTAGCTTTTCTTGGCAATACAATGATCTGAGGCAACTCTAAAGGCCTTATGGTGAAAAATACTCCCTATCTCCAGAAAAAAGTTATTGTTTATGACTGAATATTGATTGACACATTCTTTTTTAAATCTTTATTTTTCTTGAAGTTTTATTTTCCCCTTTTTTCTATGCTTTCTTTCACAACATGATTACTATTTAAGCGTTTTTCATGAGTACACATGCATAAACTACAACAAAATGCTTCCTTTCTCAATGGGGTTGGGGAGGGAGGAAAAGAGAATTTAAAATTCAAAGTTTTAAACAGGAATGTTAAAAAATGTTTTTCCAAGTAACTGGTGAAAAATAAAATGCTAAATAAAATCAAAGACTTCGCAAGTGGAAAAAAAGGAAGAAAATAAGCTCTTTAGGGAATGATTGATTAATTTCTAATTTTATTTCCTCAACATAAGCACATATGCCTGGTACAGAGTAAGGACTTATTAAATATTACTTATTAGTGTTGTAGCTCCCCTTTCTTCCCTAACAACTACCAGATTATTGCAACAGTGCCCCAGCTTCCTACTCCTACTCCACTACCCCCATGTTAGATGGAATAGCTAGAACCAGGTTGTAACTTTTGCTGCAATCTGGCAGTGAAACGCTGTTGTTTTATCATCAGGTTGGAATTTATCCTGCTAAAGTCTGGATTCTGCTTGCCAAACTGCAGGTGTTGATGAGAAGTCTGGCTCCCGATCCTGCTAACCTACCCATAGTCTCTGGTTGATATTCTGCCTCTGGATAATCGTCACCCCCTTTCTTTAGTGTGCAACAGGTTAATACTCCAGGTTTGAATTTAACTCGAGGAATAATTATTCACCACCTGAGAAGACTCAAGATTTGTCTACAGAGATAGAGGAGCAAGAGCGCCCCTTCATGTCTTTTTTGGTTGATATTTAATAAACTCCAGCTTCCTTGCTTTCCTTTCCATATAAGTAGCTAACAATGTGAATTGCTTAAATCACAAGTACCAAACTAATAGGAAACTCCTGTTAATTCTAGTATTTCCTTATCACTTCAAATATAAAATGTAAATGTCACCATTTCTTTTTTAAAACCCTTCATATTCTGACCTTACCTCCTTTGTCAGTCTCAAACATTACTCCTCCGGCACATGTTATGATCTAGGCAAAGTACTCATTTTGATATTTTTTTCACAATTGACATTCCCAGTGCTATCTCTGTGCCTTGACACAGGGATATTCATGTCTCTAATGTACTCCATTGTCATTTTATTTTTAACATGCCAATTCTCTGCGAACTTTAAATACTATCTACAGGTGACTTCTCTTGTGCCCCTAATTGCTAATGATCTGCCTCTCTATGTTTATATTTATTTATGTATATACTCAATAAGGCTTTGCTGCACATTCCCAAATCACCTAAGCTAAAGGCATCCATGTGAGAGGTGACAGACATCTTCTGGGAAATGACACCATACACTTCTTTACCACTTGGAGAGGAAAAACCTGTTTCTATTGGCTATGTAGTCAGAGTAGTCTATATTTTTTTAAGCATCAAACTAAGAGACTGTCTCTGTCTCTCCCTTTCATTCTTTGGTAAATTGATGTGCTACTCAACCAGAGTTTATGCTTAGGCACCATACATTGAGCTGATTGTGGCACAAGGAACTCTGAGGAACACTGACCCCACTCCTTTTTTAAGTCTTATGACTTTAAGAATCAGGTTTAAGATCTAAGGTCTGTTTTATTCTTATTTTTTTTAAACTCTATGTGCACATGGTAGAGTTCTTATACAGCATAATTTAGTAGAATATGAGTTAAAATAAAATAATCAAAAATCAGATATAAATAATGCCCCAAATTTGAGTTTCTGTAAGAAATAAAGGAAACTATATGCTTTACACTTCAGTTCAACTCAGTTCAACAGTCATTTATTACATTCATATTATGGGCTGTGGCACTAGAAATAAAATGACAAAAATGGAACCTTTCTTGCTCTCAAAGTTCTTAAAATCTATTGTGGGAAATAATATGTAAACTGGGAATTAAATGTTATACACACACACACACACATATATGTGTGTGTGTATATATATATATATATATATATATATATATATATATATATATATATATATATATATATATATATATATATATATATATATATATAAAGTAAATTGATGGTGAATGCACATGTATAAAAGGGCAGTTTACTAATAATAAAAATAAATTCCTAGAAGGTACAATGAAAAAGCAGATTAGAATGAGATAGGAAAATGTTGGGGTGGGAAGGTATGGGTCTGAAATGGTTGTAAATGAGGTAATAGGAGTGAGCAAGGAAGGAAATATTGATCTGAGTAGTCTATGGTTTTGAACTAATTCCTAAGGTACAAGACTGGCATATCTCTTAAAGAAACAATATTTTGTTATTGTTGTTTTGCTTTTTTTATCAACTCTTGAGTAAGCAGTTGAGATGATGGATAACCTCCAGAGTGGGCAAATTGTAAATTTTTGACTGAGTCTGGTGTTAAAGATAAAGAACAATAGATTTCTAGTGTCTGGATGTAAATCTAAAGGTGGAATATATTTGATGCACTCATTGCCCAGTCACCAGCCAGGTGATTCTGGAAGATATTACTTATGTTCTACCTGACTTCATATTGCAATATAAAAGGGTCACAGCAGAAATATGACCTAGTTTTCTCTTCTTTCAGAGAGGCTTCCTAATCTACACAAATACTTCATGGATTGAGAAAGGGAATATAACTTGTGTCTTTTTCTTGCCTTTATACCAATGCAATACTCTAATCCAGAAAAAGCTGTGCATTGTTCAATATTATATTTTTAATTTTGAAAATATTTTATGAATTCATTTGTGTAAAAGGGCAGGACACAGAGGACTTTTTCAATGAAAGAGTTGGCTTACTTATACTTTACTGCTACTATGTATTGAATAAACCAATGAAGAATGTGTTTGACTTTCACGTTCGTGTTAAAGAGTAAAGAAAATCAGCCATCAATATTATTACTTTAAAGGTTAAATAATGGACACCCACAACAAAGGTGAGGATGATAATTTTGAATCAATTAAAACATAGCACTGCATTTTTGCGTCAATTGTAAAAAAAAAAAAAAAAAAAAACTTACTACTAAACACTGTGCCAAATACTCTTTAAAAATGTTCAGATGGTTGTTTGTTATAGTTTGCAAATACTGGACCAAAACTGATTGTGGAGTAGTCTATGATTTTGAATTGTTGTTGATGGTACATGTTGATTATATATTATATATGTTGATATGTAAATATTATACATGTTGATTCCATGTATAATGAAAATGCCAGAAAAATCTATTAAAACAAGAAATAATATTCTAAATCTTGTGGTAGATCTGTAAAACACTTCATAAAGAAGTATTATTGTGGGTCACATTATTCCAAATTCTCAGACTGCCCTCAAGAAGTTGAATGGATAGATGGATGGATAGATGGATAGATGAGAAAATTTTGTGTTAAATTTCAAAAAGTTAAAAAGTAAATTTGAAAGGTATAATACAAGTCCTCATAAACCATTGATTTACCCATACATGAAAATAAAACTCAGGAAAAGATAAAAAAATCTTTCAAAATACTTACAAAATATTTGGATGCATTTCTTACTATGACATGCTCATAAGTTACATGAATAGAACTACAAAAATGTCTTTACAAAAAAAGCTCTAAATAGTTGAAGAAATATTAATTGTTACTACTTAAGCTGATCCAATATAACTGAAAATAATGATGTTTAGTTATTATTAGTTTACTTATTCAATGCCATATTAATCAAATTACCAAAAAGCAATTTTAGAAAAATAATATTGATTTGAATTGGCAAAAGAATGAGAATATCAAGGGAAATAATAAAAAGTAGAAAAGTTTCAGATCACAAACTATAATTTGAAGTTGTTATCATCAAAATAATTTAGTGCTTGTTTAAAAATTGAGATGCAGTTAATGAAACAGATTATTCATCCAATATGTGGAAGCAAAAGAACGTAATGTCAAAGTGTTTGATAACCTGCAAGTCTCCAGCTGTAATGGTAAGGACACTTTATTTAATAACAACAAAAATATAATACCGGGAAAACTGGTCTGCAGCATGGCAGAAATTAGATTTAGACATACCCTTTACATCATATGGCGAGAGAAACTCCAGAAGAGTATATGATTTATTCTTAAGGGTGTCATAGAAAATAAATTAGAATCGAGGAAGAAATTACCTTCCAAATCTATGTATAGAAGAAGAAGTAATAAGAAGAAGTAGAGGGAATAACGAAGATCACAGAAGAAAAAATTCAATTTTAATTATACATAATTTAAAAGATTTTACTTAAGCAAATGAGTGCAGCCAAAATTCTATGGGATATGAGTAATTGTAGAAAAGTATTTTCAAGAAATAATGAAATGTTACTTTATCATCATAATAATAAAATAGACAATTTTAGTGACAGTTTTTAAGTCCTTTATGAACTGAAACAGAATCAAAGGACCAGAACAACATTCACACAGTGTCATCAGCATCATAAAGAACAACTTTGAAAGATTTTATTAAAGTATGATCAACTACAATTCAAGTATTAATGAAAAGTACGTCATTCATCTACTGATAGGGAAGTGATGGACTTAAGAACAGAAGAAGATAAATATTTTTAGACACATTCAGTGTGGGAATGCATTTTATTTGATTATGCATATTTATTACATGGGCCTTGTTTTCCTTTCCTTTCTTGTTCCCAGTGGGCAGAAGTTGGGGAGAGGAATGAGCTGGTAAGGGTGGGGCACGGGCATGGCAAAAAGAAAAAGAAATAAAAAGAGGTTATTGAAGAATCTTTTTCAAATTGTGGAAAATAGAACAAAAGGAAGTTGAGAAAGAAGCCCAGCAAGCAGGACAGCTTTGAAAGCTACAGATTGTACTTACTATACACTTAAAGAGAAAAGCAACCTGCACATAGTAGAGATCTGTACTTTCATGTACAATTCTCTTTTTTGTTCTATTCTGTATTCAGAAATAACCATTTTATTTGGTATCCTTTAAGTTCAGATTTTTTAAAGATACATAGCAGACCTGTGTCACAGAAAAAAATAAAAGAAAATAATATTTTCTTGTGTCTGAGAAATGAGCTGAAAAATCTTTGTTTAGATATGAACCAGAATCACTGAGAAAAAGCCAAGGTCAATGACTGGTAAGATGACCTCTGTCATATGGTAGACTTTCACTGTGGAAGAGACCTTAGAGATCCTTTAGTTCAGCCTTCTTTATGTTTCAAATGAGGAAACGCAGGCTTAGAGAGTCATTCATCCTATGTCACATAGGCACCAAGGAGCAGAGCTGGAGTTCAAATGCCAGTCCACTAACTTGAAATCCAGCTCTCTTTTGAGCAGCTTAGCACAGTGGATAATTACACTAGACCTGGAGTCAAGAAGTTCTGATTTGAAACCTGATCTTTCACACTAGTTGTGAGACCCTTAGCTAAGTCACTTAACTTCTTCAATGCTCAGGTTTTTCATCTGAGGTTCATATGGCATTGGAAAGATTCTGGGTCATGCTTCAACAGTTTTGACATACAAAACCCCTTGCTGGGCTTTTCCCCACTGTGAGGTCCATATCAAAACTTGAAGGATCACGTATTAAGATCTGCATGGGACTTCAGGTTCCAATCCACCCATTTTTACAAATTATAAAACTAAGGTAGAGCAATTTAATTTGTCCAACTTCATGTAGTTAATATGTCTGAACTATGATTTAAATTCAGACTTTTTGTCTTCCAACCTACTTATATCTCATACACCTCTTAGCTGTCTCATCTTGTTTTTCCAAGTTTATTAATTTTCCAAATTTATTATTTGTTTTCAGTTTTAAGCAATCATTTCCATAATTTCCAAATTTTCTCCACTCCCTACCCTCCTCCCTCTCCAAGAGGGCATGCAATGTTATATGGGCTCTACACATACATTCCTATTAAATAAATTTTCACATTAGTCATGTTGCATAGAAGAATTAAAACTAATGGGAGAAAAACATAACATAACTGCAGAGACAATAGTCTGCTTCATTCTATGTTCTGACTCCATAGGTCTTTCTCTGGATATGGATCACATTTTGCAACATGCGTCCTTTGAAAATTGCCGTGAAGGGCTGTCTATAAAAAAATTTCCTCACACACTGTGGCTATTACTATGTATAATGTTCTCCTGGTACTGTTCACATCACTCAGCATCTATTCAGATAGGTCTTTCCAAGTTTTCTTGAAGTTATCCTATTCATCATTTATTGTAGCATAATAATACTCCATTACATTTATATAACACACCTTGTTCAACTATTCCCCAATTGAAGGGCATACCCTTGATTTCCAATTCTTGGTCACTACAAAAAAAAAGATGCTGGAGACATTTTTGTTCATGTTGGTCCTTTACCCATTTTTGTGATCTCTTTTGGATACAGCCCTAGAAGAGGTATTGCTGAGTCAAAGGGTATGCATATTCTTATAACCCTTTGGGCATAGTTCCAAATTGCTCCGCAGAATAGTTGCATCAGCTCATAGCTCCATCAACAATGAATTAGTGTTTCAACTCTCCTGTATCTCCAGCATTTATGATTTTCCTGTTTTGTCGTGTTAGCCAATCTGATAGGTATGATGTTCATCTTATTAATTCATGACAATTTAATAAACATTTATTTACTACTTTAGGCCTCTGTATTAGGTCCTAGGGATATAAAGATAAAAATTAAAACTATATCTTAGGGATTTTATTTTTTGGAGTGTATATATATATTACATAATATGCGTACATGTACATATATGTATGTATATATAAACATATGTATGTACACACATACATATATATACATGCCATATAACAATAAGCAAATGAAAACTAATTTGTTAGGGGAGTAAATACTAGACATTAGGGTGATCTGGGAAGGCTTCTTTTAGAGTGTGGCACTGAAGCTGAGCTTTGAAGGAATCTACCGTACTAAGAGTTGGAAATGAGGTGGGAGTGCTGTCCAGTCATAGGGGAGGCCCATATTAATACATATAGGTAAAATGTATTATGCCAAGTAATCCATGAAGAGGAATGGTATGTAAGAAGTATGATATAAAAGTCATGGAAAAGAAGTATGGAAAAGTGGCTAAGGCAAGATTCTGAAGGATTTTAAATGACAAACTGAGGAGGTCACATTTAATCCTGAGGACAAGAAGATGAAGATTCTTGAGCAGGGGTATGTCATGGTTGGACCTGTGCTTTATGGAAATTACCTTGGCAACTTTATTTGGATTGGAGAGGAGAAGCTTTAAACTTTAAGCAGGTAGTTCCCTTGGGACAATCTCTTTTATTTAAAATGTTCTTTTCAGTGACACAGTTCAGATCTAGAAAGCATCTTATTGACGAAAAAAGCAGTGATTCATCATTTTTTTGACCATCATGTATAGTTGTGAATATCTGTGGAATCTGCCCCTTCCAAAATAGCTACAGTGCTCACAAAACCATAACATCATAGATCTAGAATTAGATCTAGAGGTCACAGCCTAAAATTCTCGATTTTAAGAAGTGAAATCTGAGTCCCAGAGAGAGGAAGTTACTTGTCCGTGATCTCACATACTCACATAAATGGCAGAAGTGAGACACAAACTCAGTTCATATGACTGTATGTTCAGTGCTTTTTTTCACTTCATAGTTTCCTACTATTTCTGTAACTGAGTTATTCCCAATCAAATCAGGCTTGATATTCACCTAGCATATGTATAACGTCTCATTATTCTGCTGTTTTTTTTTTCAATTAATTGCCAGTGTATCCTAAATCATTGCATTTTGGCTATCTTCATCTCAAATGTATGAATTACCATAAAGCAGTTCAGGGAAATTGTTAACAGAGAGCAACTTTGACTTCACAGGGAAACTGTTTTTTCTTTATTTCATCATAACATATTTTATACCAGGACAAACATTTCAAGTAATTTATACACATATTGCTTTGTTCCAAGGTCAATGCTATTATGAAAAACAATTTTCCTTTCTCCTGATTTAAAAGTCAGATATAACCTCCATATCATTTGGATGATTTGGACAATCACAAAGTATTGAATGTGCTAAAATAGCTTGAAGTGCTGATTTTATACTCTGTTCAAGAGTAACAAGTCCAAAGATTTGGATTTTCTGGTCTTTGCTATCTGTGTTTGATGAACAGGAAAATAATTTCTCTCTCTTTCATGTCCTTCATCCATGAAGTGAGAGAAAAGGATGAAACCATGGTTCTTACAGTTTTAAAACTTTTTGTCTCAAAAAAGTATTATCTCTCTCTCTAACGATATGTAATATGAATAAACAATTTTTCTTTCTCTTCTCTACTTATTTACTGTATCACACAAAACTAGGATAATTGCTTATTTTGTCCCATGTGGTTTCAGTTACGATTCCTTAAATATAGCTCCAGTAAACCAGGCTTGATAAAAACTCACTGGGATTCCAACAGAGCTACTCACCTATGTTTTAAATGAAAATCATTCTGATTCCCACTGATTGGCCAACAATAGGTCTCAGCCCAAACCTCATTTGGTCATTGTTTGGCCCAAAGTGAGTACAAGTAGCAATTGCTTCTGTTCTGACCAGAAATCCAGGGAGTCTTCCCTTGCCAGTATTTTTTTTTTTTTGATCAGTCAATGTAGACCAGCATTTGCCTCATTTCTAACCTTGGTTTAAATCACAGTATGGACATTGAAAACTGTGTCGTGGGAAGGACCTTAGCATAAAAACGCTTAAGTCTCCCACTGCATATGTGGTCCTCTCTAGTTACCCTGACCTATTTCTTGCCTCTGTACTCAGATTATCCCAGAGGAGAAAAGGAGACTGATGACTATACACAGTTCAGCTTCACTTAAATACTATTTACTTACAAGTCAAGGCATTACCTTCCTGATATGGTCCTCCTCAGGAACAAGGGGTAAGCAATACAAATGGTTAATGGTAGATTGATACATATACAGAGATAAATTGATATGATAGAGAGAAAGAGGCAGAGATAGAGAGAGATAGAGACAGACAGAAACAAAGACAGAGAGACAGAAAGAAGAGAAAGGAAGAAGGGGATGAATACAGGTAACATTAATGGGTATAGACACAGACATACATATTAGACTGCTTCAGGGAGAGCCAAAATGGCAGAGAATGGGCAGGGAATCAACAGGGCTCTTCCCCAAACCCTTCTAAATACCTTTAAACAATGACTCTAAACAAATTCTAGAATGACAGAACCCCAAAAAAGATAAGCTGAAACAACGTTAGAGACCAAGACAACTTAGAATGTCAGCAGGAATGGTCTGTTGCACCAGAGTGACAGAAGGACAGATTTAAGTACAGGCTGTGCCAGGGCAGACCAGGTCCCAGCAAACAAGCAGCAAGCATTGGGGTGACTGAATCTCTCTCAGTAGCAGCTGCTTCTGGAGCTCTCAGTCACAGATGCGAAGGGGGTTGAACAATTTGTGAGAAGATTACAAAGGTCTCCTTTCTAACACTAGCAGAACTGTTCCTTTGCCTGTACTAGCATCCAGGGCACAGTCCTGAGTGGTAGTCCCAGGGTGAGGAGGAGCATTAGGATAGCAGAGCTTGTGGTCACAGTGGAGGAAGGGGCACTTCTCACAGTTGCAGGGCAGAAAAGAATGATTGTGGTCACCACACACCAGAGTAAAGGCCAGAATGATTGTAAGAACCTCTCGTTAGATCATACCATCTTGGAAGAACTGAAAACTTAGAGATCCCTAGAAGTATTGCTGAAAACAGCTGCACAAAACCCTAAGGTTTAGGACAGAATATGCTCCACCCTAAAAGAAAATCCCTACTATATTCTTTATTTTTTTAACCTTTCTTTTATTTATTATTTTGTTTTGCCACAGTTGCATGTAAAGAAATGATTTTTAACATTTGTTTTTAAAACTTTGAGTTCCAAATTCTCTCCCTTTCTCTTTCCCCACAGTCCCTCATTGAGAGCAATTCCATAAATGTTATACATATGTTGTCATGAAAATATTTCCATAATAGCTGTGCTGTAAAAGAAAACAACCAAAAAAACTTCAAGAAAAATAAATAAGGTAAAAAAAAATTGTGCTTCAATCTCCATTCAGTCACCATCAGTTTTTGTCGGGGATGGATGGCATTTTTCATCTTAAGTCCTTTCAAGTTGTCTTGGATTGTCATAGATCAATGTATTGCAGAGTATGGCTAGATCATTCACAGTTGATGCTACAATATTGCTGTTACATTGTAAAAAGTACATGTCACTTTGCATCAGCTAATATATGTCTTCATAGGTTTCTCTGGGAGCATTTTGCTCATCATTCCTGAAAGTGCAATAGTATAACACCATGATTACCTACCATATTTTGTTCAACTGTTCCCCAATTGATTGGCATTCCCTCAATTTCCAATTATTTGTGAACAGAAAAGAACTGCTATAAATATTTTTGTCCTTTTCCTTTCTGTTTTTTGAGATATTGACCTAGTAGTGGCATTGCTAGATCAAAGTAACTTTCTATAATCAGAGAAGTAATCAGAGTTTTTCTGTAGTTTGCTCATTTTCCCAATCTATTACTTGATTTGTAACTCTTTGTTAAAGCACACTGTCCCAGACTTTAGGGGTTTTGTACAGCTGTTTTCAGAGATACTTCCATGGACCTGTAAGTTTTCAATTCTTCCAAAATGGTGAGATCTAAGGAGAGATGATTACTATTCTTCTGGACAGTGCTTTGGTTTGTGAGTGAGGACAAGAACTTTTTTTTCCACCCTGGAACTTTGAGTAATATGTGCACTCTACTGTGGCCACAAACTCTGCAGTGCTAGTGTTCCTCTTCACCCTGAGACTGCCACTAAGGACTGTGACCCAGTTCAGAGTATGGGTAAAGCAAAAGAGTCTTATCTCCCTCCTATCAATGAGACCTCTATAATTTTCTTCTAACCAGTTATTTGAACCTCTTGCTGTCTGGCATCTGAGAGCTCTCGAAACAGCTTTGGTCATTGCTGTTGCTGATTCAGTCACTCCCAAGAATTATTACTGGACTGCTGGTCTGATGTGACCAGGGAAGTGCTGGCATGGTTTGTGCTGGACTGTTCTCTACTGATACCCTGTTACAACTAACCTCTCCTGCCAGTCTTCCAAGTTGTCTTGGACTGGAAATTTGAAATTTTTTTCACTTCATCTTTTTATGGATCTACTCCTCCAGAATTTATTTACAGTCATTTTAAAAATTATTTTGAGGGATTTGTGAGAGAGTTCAGGTGAGTTTCTGGCTTTACTCCACCATCTAGGTTCCCCCTTGCAAAGTTCTACTTTAGAAAAGAGTTTAAAAATAAGTAATAGAATGTGGAAATGAGAAAATTCAAAATAGTCTGATCATGGAAAGTTGCTATGGTTACAACAAAGATCAAAACACACACTCAGAAGAAATGAACAAAGTCAAAGTTCCTACATTCAATGCCTTGAAAAAAATTATAAATTAATCTTAGACTGTGGAAAAGCTAAAAAAATTGAAAACTGGGCAAGAAAGGCTGAGGAAAAATTGGGAAGAGAAATGAGGGAGATTTTAAAAAATCTTATAAAAATAGAGTCAACAGTACAGTAATGCGGACACAAAAACTATACTGAAGAAAGTAACACCATAAAAAGCAGATTAGTCTGAGTGGAAAGATGTACAAAAAGCCAATATGAAGAAGATTGCCTTAAAAAAAGGAAATGGACAATTGGAAAAAACAGACATGAAAATTCACTAAAGACAAAAATTCCTTAAAGAGGAAAACTGGTGCATTATATGCAATGGAGATAAGTTAGATGCATTCCCAATAAGATTAGAGTTGAAAAAAGGATACCCATTATCACCACTATTATTCTATATGGTGCTAGAAATGCTAGCTTTAGCAAGAAGAGAAGAAAAAGAAATTGAAGGAAATAGAACAGACAAAGAAGAAACTAAGTTATCACTCTTTGCGGATGATATACTTAGAGTATCCCAGAGAATCAAGTCAAAAACTACTTGAAATAATAAACAACTTTGGCAAAGTTGCAGGTTACAAAATAAACCCACATAAGTCTTCTACATTTCTACATATTACTAACAAAGCACAACAGCAAGAGATAGTTAGAGAAATCCAATTTAAAGCTAGTGTAGACAATATAAACTATTCGGGAGTATACCTGACAAAACAAATCCAGGGACTATATGAACACAATTACAAAACACTTTTTGCACAAATAAAATCAGATCTAAGTAAGTGGAGAAACATCAGTTGCTCGAGGGTAGATCGAGACAATATAATTAAAAACCACGATTCTACCTAAATTAATTTACTTATTCAGTGCCATACCAATGAAACTATTGCTTAATTATCTTGTAGAGCCAGAAAAAAATATCAAAATTCATCTGGAAGAGCAGAAGGTCCAGAATGTCAAGAGAAGTAATGAAAAGAAATGTTAGGGAAGGTGGCCTAACTCTATCAGATCTCAAATTGCATTATAAAGTAGCAACTATCAAAACCACTTGGTGCTGGCTAAGAAACAGAGGGGTAGACCAGAGAAAGAGGTTAAGTACTCAAGACACAGTAGTCAATGAATATAGCAATCTACTGTCCAAGGACCCCAGCTTCTGGGATAAGAACTTACTGTTCAACAAAAATTGCTGGGAAAATTAGATAGTAGTGTGGCAGAAACTAGGCATAGACCAATACCTGACACCATATGCAAGAATAATGTCCAAATAGGTACATGATCTAGGTATAAAGAATGATACTATAAAGAAATTAGTGGAGCAAGAAATAGTGTATTTATCATGTTTATGGAGAAGTGAAGAATTTTTAACTAAACAAGAGATAGAAAGCATTATGAAGTACAAAATGGTTAATTTTGACTACATTAAACTGTAAAGTTTTGTACAACCAAACCCAATGCAACCAGAATTATAAGGGAAGCTGAAAACTGGGAAAGAATTTTTGCACCTAGTGTCTGTGATAAAGGCCGCATTTCTAAAATATATAGAGAACTGGGTCAAATGTACAAGAACACAAGTCATTCCCCAATTGATAAATGGTCAAAGGATATGAACAGGTAATTTCCAGAGGAAGAAATTAAAACTATCTATACTTATATGAAAAAAATGCTCTAAATCACTATTGATTAGAGAGGTGCAAATCGAAACAACTCTGAGACATCACATCACAACTATCAGATTGGCTAACATGACAAAACAGGAAGATGATAAATGTTGGAGAAGATGTGGGAGAGTTGGAACACTAATTCATTGTTGGTGAAGCTGTGAACTCATCCAACCATTCTGGAGAGTGGTTTGGAAATATGCCCAAAGGGCTGCAAAAATGTGCATATGCTTTGACCCAGCAATATCGCTACTAGGACTGTATCTCCAAGAGATCATGAAAATAGGCAAGGGTCCCACATGTACAAAACTATTTATGGCAGCACTTTTTGTAGTTGCCAAAAACTGGAAATCAAGGGGATATCCATCAATTGGGGAATGGCTGAATAAATTATGGTATATGAATGTAATGGAGTACTCTTGAGCCATAAGAAATGATGAACAAGAAGACCTCAGAGAGTCCTGGAAGGACTTATATGATCTTCTAGTACATGAGCGAAAGGAGCGGAACCAGGAGAACTTTGTGCACAGCAATGACCACAGTGTGCAAGAGTTTTTTCTGGTAGACTTGGAACTTCAAAATAACACAAAAACTTAAAAAAAAAAATTCCCAATGGTTTTCTAAGGCAAAATTCCTTCCACACTCAGAGAAAGAACTATGGAATTCATTCGCAGAATGTAGCAGATCATGTGTGTGTGTGTGTGTGTGTGTGTGTGTGTGTGTGTGTGTATTATGTTTGCATTTGTGATATGATTTCTTCCATTTATTTTAATTTGTCTACATAGCATGACTATAGTGAAAACGTATTCAGTAAGAATGTATATGTAGATCCTATATAGAATTGTATGCTGTCTTGGGCAGGGAGGGGGGTGTTGAGGGTAGGTATGCAGGGATATAAATCTAAGTTTTATGGTAGTGACTGTAGAACATTAAAAAAATAAATAAAATAAAAAAAGAAATATGGCATTTTTCACATGTATTGATATCACATTCCTTCCCATCACAATGGGTGGGGAAGAATAGGATAGAGGGAGGGAGAGAAGCTAGAACTCAAAATTGAAAAATTAAAGAATGTTAAAGATAAATAAATTTTAAAAATAAGACATTAATGCATTGTTGATGAGTTGTGCACTGATCTAACCATTCTATAGAGTACTTTGGAAATATGCCCAAATGACTATAAAACCACTTGATCTAGCAATACTAGTTCTGTATCCCAAAAGAGATAAAGAAAAAGGACCTATATGTAAAAAAAAAATAGTTATATTCTTTTCCGGTAACAAAGAATTAGAAATTGAGTAGATGCCCGTCAACTGAGTAATGGCTGAGCAAACTTTAGTATGTGATAGTGATGGGACACTATTGTGCCATAAGAAATGATGAGAAGGATGCTCTCAGAAAAATCTGGAAGACCTGCTCATGCTCATGCATGGTTAAATGTACTACGTACAAAGTAGCATCAAAGTTTCAAGTTGATAAGCTGTGAAGGATTTTGATATTGTCAACAGTACAATGATCCAAGACAACTTTGAAGGACTTAAGATGAAAATTGATATCCATGCCCAGAGAAATAATTGATTGCATCTGAATACTGACTGAAACACATTTTTTAAACATTTCGTTATTTTTTTTTGTTTTTATTTTTATGTTTTATTTCACAACATAACTCATATGGATATGTTTTGCATGCCTACACATGTAGAACCTGTATTGAACTGTTTGCCTTCTCAATGAGGGTGGGAGTATTAGGAGGGAGAGAATTTGGAACTGAAAGTTTTAAAAACAAATATTAAAAATTGTCTTTACATGTAACTGGGGAACATAAAATACTAAATAAAAAAATTACAATTCTTGAGCTGAAATAATTTTTAAGTTCATTTATATTATTTCATTTGAGGGTCTATGTTAGACTAATATGTGGGTACTACCTTTATTATTTTTCTCATTTTATAGATGAGAAAACAGAAATTCTTTGACAATTAAGTGAGTCATACAGCCATCATATAGCTAATAAGTGTTGTAAGCAGTATTCAAACTCAGGTCTTCCTTGCTCCAAGACCATCATTACATCCTTCCTTTTACACCTCCCTAGCAGGCATTTCCCTTGATTAGTTAGTAATCTGAAAATCACTGCATTTTATTACATCTTTCAAAAAAATTTTGCACAAAAGTGGAAAATTTGGAAGTAGGAAAGAAAGTACCAAATAGTATTAAACTTTACTAAGTTAAAAAAAATCGCAGAGGAAAATGCTAGTGCATTTTTCCCCTACAATTCATTCCTAAATAGGTCTTTTACTATCTACTAATAATGAAATATAATGTCACTAATGCTTATGATATTTAAATATGAAATACTGAGTAGCATGACTGTTCATATTCTTGAATAATTAATGTCTGTACCAACAGGAACAAACAATTCATTAAATCATCAAGAGAATTCTGCATAAGTCTATATAGAAAATTCTAGGATCCTTGCCTTGCCAGAAGAACAAAAAAAAGAAGAAAAAAATATTTGAGTGTTTTCCTCTATTCATTTGATCGTAATAATATCCCAAACATGCCATATTATCTCTTCCATCAGAGATAAAACCCTGTATTCTGTCAAATTGGATGTAAACTACAGATAATTTGTAACACCAAACTTTATTGATTTCCAATTCTTTATTTCAGTCAAACACAATATAATGAAAAGTTATTCAAAACCAATATGACATCTATGTTTTCATATTTACACATAAATTGGCTTCCTCAGCCATTGTAATGGACGCTACTTATAACTTTCAACGTGTTAATCTGTCATCATGTGACACCCATAATAAAAATCAGTAACATAGACTTTTTTTTTATTAATGTCAAGTTTTATCAACACAAAACTAGTCAAATTCTCTAGTCAGAATATTTGTCACTTTATATTCTATGATGTTTAATATTAGGCAAAATAAAATCATTTAAACATCTCCCATATTTTTATATAACTGAGGCACAACTGTATTCATTTCTGGTAAGGATATAATTGTTTTAAAAGTTTTTAAATTATGGATATGTCAAATGCTGTTCAGTAAAAGAAACATAAGGCAATTTAATCCTATCACATCTTTTCTTAGCATTCATTCTCATGTTAGATTGTTTATGATGCATTATCTCTTAATGATGACTATCAAACCAGTGGGTTTTTTTTACATTAATGGGAAATGCTGGGAAATTTTTAAGGTGCTAAGGTGTGATGCGGTCAGAACTTGCGTAAAAAAAGGCTATTTTGGATATGGGAGAGTTGGATTAGAATGACAATATGAATTGAGCATAGGGAAGAGAGGCAGGAGATATCAAGGCCTTAGAATTTGTCACCTGATGCATTGTGCAGAGTGAGAGAAAGGGAGGTATTAAAGATGATTCAGACACAGATTGCTGTGATGATAAGCACTGTGATAGATCAACAGAAATATGAAAGGGTCCTAGCAAGAAAGTAGGAAGCAGATAACTTGAATGAGGGGATTCATTTAACTTTAGAAATATTGAGTTTCTAGTAGATATCCAACAGGATATTGAAAATTTAGGATTCTTCTGCCTCAAAGTGATACATGAAGTCATGGGAATAGATAATGCAGCAAAAGAAGAGAACTTAGAGAAGAAAGAGGGCTGAGTATAGAATCTTTGGGAGCACTCATAATTATCAAATTCAAATAATATGAATTTACAAAGGTGAGGGAGAAGAAACAATAAAACAAGAGAGGGAAGAATTAGGAGAATGTAATGTCACAGAAGTCTAAGGAAAAGTCAAATAGTGTTATAACTATGTCAATGGGATGCGTAACATTTATTACCTTTTTGTGAATAATTTCAAATTGTTTTACAGAATGGTTGTACCCATTCACAACTTCACTAAAAGTTGATCAATGTGTTTGTTTTCCCATAGTCCCTCCACAATATATCTCCTGACTTTTTTCCAGCATTTTTATGCCTCTAATCAATATGAGGTGGAATCTCAGAATTGCTATAATTTACATTTCTCTAATTAGTAGTGTTTTGAAACTTTTTTTTTATTTGGCTATAGACAATGTAGTTTTTTCCTCTTAAGAAATATCTATTTCCTTGGACAACCTGTCAACTGGGTCATCCCTCTTTTTCTTCAAATTTGTATTGGTTTCTTATATAGCTGGGAAATAAAAGCTTTATCGGAAAAAAAAAAATTCTGCAAATATTTTCCCCCAGTTAGTTAACTGTTTCTGTTTTAATCTTACTTATGTTATATTTGTGCAAAGACTTATAAATGTTTTATAATCAAAATTATAGATAAAAGAAATAAAAGAAAAATGAAAATGTCTTTTATTTAAAAATATATTTATACAAGTTCTTTTTGTAAGAACAAAGGTCACACCCTGCTCACTCCACCTTGCCTACATTGCTAACTACTATGTGAGGTAAAAACTCCTCAGAAACCAAACAAAGGAGCTTAGAAAAATTTCAATAGTTCCCAGATATAGAGTTCTATTTTTGCTGAAAAAGTCAATACTATGTTCATAGTCCCAAAGGGCAGTGACCCTAGTATGGCAAGAGAGAATGAAGGGCCAGAAGAATGACCTTACCAATTAGTGAACTAATTATTAGCAATTATTAATAACTAGTGAGCAGACCTCTGGAATAGGACAAAAGGTATAAAAGCCTGAAGACTAGAGTGATGAGTTACCCACAACACATACGTCCCCTATTCTGTGATCTTTTTACTATGGATTCATATATATGTGCACATTCTCAAAGACATTATGGAAATTAGTGAGAAAATGTGTCCCGATTTTATAGGTGAAATGTCTTAATTTTTTGCTTGCTTTTCTTTTTAGTAAATACTATTTTGCAGTGAGTGGCATAATCTTCTGATACCATTCTATTATTTTAATAGCAAGAATGCCAATAAAGGTTGAAGAACATAAGCTGTTAGTATAATACCGTCAATACATCTCATCCTACAAAAGTTTCCCTTATAACCCTGAGAATGAACCAAAGTTCCCATCAAGGAACTGTCCTGTCTGCCAATAACCTGTGAACTTGACTGAAAGTTTGGTTGAGCAAACTATTCCAGAGAGAAAAGAGACAAAATTGGAGTCAGTTTCTCTGCCCTAATGCCATGTGCCACACCCTAGCTACAATTTTGGTGAAGTGGTCATCCAAAATTTATGAGGGTGTCTTTTACATTGGTAGAGACTCACTGTATTCTTCACCTGAAATTTCTTCTTGGATATCATCCCTTCACAAGCATCCACTAGAGAAACAAATGCATTTATAAAAAATTACAGTTTGCCGCTACAGTTTCCTTAAAAATTTAGGCCAGTTTATACAATAGCGTATGAATTGCAAGAATCTATAAGTACTGAGGTGTACTAATTTAGAGTGCCTCTTATTAAGAATGGAGACTAACTTGCTTAATGATGATATAGTGTCTCTAGATCATTTTTGTTTAACAACATAGATAGAGCTACCACAGTTTAGCATGAAAGTTTAAGGGGTACTACCTTCTGGGTCATGTAAATATGTAACAAAAAGATGACCCTTGGGCATTGGCTGCCTGAATATTATGTGTGGGACAAAACAGATGACCAGGTAAAGAGTTAAAAGATCTGTTGGCAAGATATGAGAGGCATAAGAATTGGGACTAGATAACAGAGAAGAAAATAGACTGGGGCAAATAGTAAATAACATTAGATTAGGCAACATGAATCCCATTTAATGACTCTTCACTACTCTGCACATTCCTGGAGTGGAAGCTGATTCTCATGTACCAGTCTATTATCAATTTTTGGTTTTCCTTTCAGATCTATTGACAGAAAACGGGGAAGAAGGGGAAAAATCCATTTGTCCCCTTTTCAATAGTTAATAGTCTATATTTATTTTAAGGTATACTTTTTTTACTTTTGCTTTATACTATTATGAAGTTTAAAAAAATGGATGACCATTTAATGTATTTTTAAATAATTGTTCTTGAACTATGATTGAAATAAGGAAAACACCAAATTATGGGAGAAAAAAAGTGGAAACCTCCAAAGAAAAATGCTCAAAATTGAAGCTTTTCTATAGATCTTAATGCCTACTGAGTGGGTGGACTCATTTGGAGTTGGGAATCGACTTTGAGATAAATACAGTAATAGATCAAAATCCCAATCAGGAACTGCAGATCATGTGACTTTTAGCCAGGAACCAGAGAACTTGCCATAGTAGATGAGGTCTTAACTTATTCTCAACTTCATGGAAAATTCTTTAGTATAACTCCCACTACAAAGGTAACATTGTTAATACACAGCATAGAAGAGCAGTAATTGAACTAGGAGTCAGAGACATTTGTTACATTACACTTCTCTGATACTTACTAGTTATATAACCATGATTCAATTGCTTTTCATCTGTTAAGAAAGGAAAAAAAATAAATAGAATAAACTAGAGAAATTGGTTATTTGAAATGTTTCAAAAAATGTGCAATCTTCCCCTGACTTTGGAAAGCTTATAACCTAAACTACTGCAAAAAAAAAAAAAAAAAAAAAAAGAGAGAGAGAGAGAGAATATAGCCTGTTTGTAAGAAAAGAAGATTCTCTACCCTCCTTTAGTAACCAATTGCATTTTTCTCTAATGCATTTATACTACAGTTTAAGAAACTTCTTTTAGTTCACTCCTCTAGTGAAATGGAAACCATCTAGTTATTATCTTATTTTTAGAAACTTATTAGATTACAAGAAAGCATTCTCTTTGCACTACAGTGGAAATGTTGTCCAAGGTCTTATTTTGCAAAATATCTAATGCTTTGGGTGTCTGACTCCTCTTTTGTTTCAGGCACCTCTCTAGTATGAAACCTGTACTTGCCTTACCATGCTCCCAGAAACCCCTCAACCTGAAAGCTGCCTCTAGCTTTGGAAGTATCCTCAATCCTGAAGTCTCTCCTGCTGATCCCCCTCCCCCTACCCCCACCCAACTTCTTCTCAGGACTGCTCCTTATTTTCTTTACCATATTCGCAGGCAGGATTCCTTCATCACCTCTTTGGTTTTTTGTTGTTTTTTTTTTTTTAATTTGTGTTTAATCTTTCTCCATTAAAATATAAACTCCTTCCGGGCAGAGACTGTCTTTTTTCTACTTGTATATGTTTTTCTAGGGCTTAGCACAGTGACTGGCACATAGGAAGCATTTAAAAATTTTTGCTGACTGGTAATATAGAGATTCCAAAGTGTAGAAATTACCTTTTCTTCACAGTTAGAGAGGCAGTAATAAAACCAAAACCTCTTTTAGAATACAGGTGTGAAAAACAGGACTCAAATGGCCAGTTTATATGGCAATTATATCTAGCCACATGTGAAGTTAAATTTCTCAAGTTTATTGCTTCTCAGCCTTTTAATTCATTCATTTTAAATTCTGTGGGAAAGCTACATATTTACTTCCAAGGTAAAATCATTTTTGAATGGGGAAAAGAAAAATAGACTAGACATTTCTGGGTTGGAATAGAGAACTGAAAAAATTATGCATTGACATTTGAAGTGAGCCCCCCCTCCCTGAATAGGTATAAAGCTTAAATTAAAGTATATATTTCTGTAACTCATTGCTATAGACTGTATTCATGGCATATAATCTCTGTACAAAAAAAAGGCTCATTTTGGGACTCAGGAAGCTTCTCTCTTCAAGGTAATAATGATTTTTAAGATGATGTGAAGCAAAATTTAAAGTCTCATAGAAAGATACTTAAATGCTCAACTGGGCATGATGAAAGAAAGAGAAAGAAAGAAGAGAAGGAAGGAAGGGAGGAAGAGAAAGGAAGGAAAGGAAAGAAGGAATTCTAATGTTAAGGAAAAGAGATAAGAACAGCATTGAATTGAGTATTTTAGAGACTGAAGAGACAGCAAGCAGAGTGAGGAGGAAAGATACAAAGTCATTTCTTTCTAGGAAACATCAGCAGTTAAGAACTCCTCTAAGCAACATTATCACCGCTCAAGAACCTAAATTCCACATAGTTTTTTTTTTTTCCTTTTTCAGGAATATTATGTTAAAATTGCATCTGGGAGAATAAATTCCTCTAAGAAAGATCATGGACCCATGGCTTCATTGCGTCAGTGAAATCCAGAGCTATATTTCTGAGATCTCTGCCTCTCTTACCCTTCTGTGGAAGTAAAACAGGTTACAGTGTAGACTCGTGGAATTTTGAGCATTACTTATTAGTTCAAATTCCAATCTGTAAAAAAAAATCATCTTGGGCAGATAATACAACCTTTGTTTCCCCATTTGTAAAATGATGAGTTTGTCCTAAATGACCTCTGAGGTCCCTTACAATTCTAAATCAAAGATTCTCTGATCAGTAATCAAATACCCTCTTGAGTAGTATGTCTCAGGCTGTCTAATATATTGAATTTATGTATGCCCTCCTAAGAACGACATAAATTTCCCATCTGTGATCTCATTTGTTCTCATTATCTCTGTAAAATATAGCAATAAGGTAAAAAGTACTAGTGCATATTTAATAGATACAAATTGAAAATAAGACCAACGTATTTTGTTACTAAATGCCTATATTTGCTAGTTCTTTGAAAGAAGGTTATCACAAATTACCTTACATTGAATTAATCAATGGAAAAATGGGAAAAATGACAAACTTAAACCAAATGAGTCCCATAAATAAACATGGCTGATGACAGTGGTATGTGTCATGGTAGTTAACAACAACTAAGGAATGCAAAACATGATAATTGTATTCATATGGGTTAATTAAAGTGCATAAGCACAAGGGATGAGTTTTAACATATGAAATAAACAATATTATTAGAAATAATGGAATTAGGGACTGTTTATAGCAAATAAAAAAATCTATAGAGACATATTTTGGATCATTCAATAAAGTCTCACATCACTTCTTGTGGAAGTTTAATCGTGGTGAAACAAAGTGTACATTTATTAATGTAGCCCTAAAGAATCATGGATTCTATTAATACCTTTTTTACTTTTTTCAATTTCTACCAAACATTAATATGCTCAGTTGTTAAATTAGGAAAGACAAAACATTGTCTTTTTATTTTATTCCTTATGGAATGATCCGAGTGTAACTTTAAATTGTGCAAGCTTAATGTTTCACCAAAAAAGCATCAGAAATTATGATTATGGATAGAGAGCTGGAAGGGCATATAGAGGCCATGTAGTTAATTTTAAAGATAAGGAAACTGAGGCACATATATGTGAAGTGACGTAGCCAATGACACACTAGCACTGGGAAGAAGAGCAAGGATTTAGACAAAGGTTTTGTCACAAGTTCAATACTGCTTCCACGTTATCGTATTGAAATGGCCATACTAACCACCTCATCAAATTTGGGGGATTATATTATGGTGGTGCTTATTGACAAATGTATGTATCTACTTAGCGTACATTAACCCTTTTCTTCTTCATACCCACTCTGTTGAAAGAGACAAAACTGGAATCTTCAAACCCATCTGCGAACTGAGAGAACATCATCATTAAGTCACAAACCTAGAAAATGAACTAGCTATCTCTAGGTCACTACCATATCCTGGCACCAAACTAGCATGGTTCCCTCATAGCATTTTTAAAAGAGTCAACAAAAAAGATGAATGCTGCCCAAACCCTTGCACTTATTAAGCCAGTAGGGAGGCTTCTGCTCTAAGGGAAATGTATAAATAACAATAACAGACTACAAAATAATGAGCAATATTATTTCAAGATAGAATCAGATTAGCTCCAAGCTAGCTGACACCATTTTTTTGCCTATCCTTTTTCTACTCTGCTACAAGCCACTGGAGTCAAATCAGTCACTCTCAATGCTTCACTATAACAGTATTAGGTCTGCTGACATCAAACCCTAAGGAAAGAAATAAAACCTAAGATGAAAGAACTATTACAGACATTACAGTTTCTCAACATGCTTAAACAAAAATGGACTATAAATATAGGTGTCATGATTTTATGAGCTTATTCATTATGTGGATTTTAATGATTAAAAGCAAAGAGTATGTCTTATCATATACCAGGACCAAACGAGGTCACTGTAAGTCAACAAACACTTGCTGAGCAGAACAATTACACCTGGTCAATGCACCCTTTCTATTGAATAGAAGTCCTTGTCAAGGACTTGATTCACTGATGATGCCCCACCTGTTTTCCAGCTGCTAATTTGCTGCCCTTTTGGGCCTGTTCTTAATATTAGGACAATTACAAAGACCACATATAAACTGAGTACAGGCTAATAATTAGCTTGTTCAAATAGAGGAGTAAGCCACTAGCACAGGAACAAAATCATCAGGCAAAAGCTTTAAGGAGGCAAAAAACAAAATACTGTGTCAGGGTTAAGGGAGAAAGTACTGTCCAACTGTGGAAACAAATAAGGTTTTTTTTCTGTTTTATTTCTTAAAAATAACAATAACTTTCCCAAAAATAAGTTTGTTTTAAGTATGCTAATTACGAACTTATACGGAAACAGTTGAGTTAACAAGAGAAAAAAGGAATGTGTGAGTTTAAAGAGATTTTTTTAGTTAATCTTGACCTTGAATATAAGTGTACTTGGAAACCAGTTCTTAACTGAAAACATTAATAGAATTGATCTCATTGATGTGGTTCCTCCTGAAAATCTCTATGTAGCACCCTATCCATAAGCTCTCATGCTGTATAATTTTTTAATATAATTTATTTATTTTCAGTTTTCAACATTCACTTCCACAAGATTTTGAATTCCAAATTTTCTCCCTATCTCTCCCCTCCCCCCATTCCAGGACTACATGGATGCCAACCACCCTTTCCCCCTATTTGCCCTCCTTTCCATCACCCCACTTCTCCAGTCCCCTGCCCTCTATTTTCCTGTAGGGCAAGAAAGATTTCTATACCCCACTGCCTGTACAAGCCATTTCCCAGTTGCATGCCAAAACAATTTTTAACAATCATTTTTAAAACTTTGAGTTCCACTTTCTCTCCCTTTCTCCCTCTCTACTGTCTTCAAGAAAGCAAACAATTTGATGTGTAGCTATCCAAAACACTTCTAGAACAGTCATGTTGCCAAAGACTAACCACAATACCCTCCATCCTGTCCTACCCTGCATTTATTCCATTACCTCCTTTGATATATCCCCCCAAAATAGTGTTTGCTTCTGATTACGCCTTCCCCCGATATTCCATTCCTTCTGTTATCCATTCTCTCCTGTTATCCATTCTCTCCTATCCCCTTCCCCACAGCCTCCCTGCAGTGTAAGAAAGATTTTCATACTCGACTAAATATATGTTATTCTTTGCTTAATCCAAATCCAAGGAGAGTAAGGCTCATTTATTCCCTCTCATCTACCCACTCTTACCCTCCATTGTAAAAGTTCTTTGTTGCCTCTTTTATTTGAGATGATTTACCACATTCTATCTCTTCTTTTTCTCCCGGTATATTTCTCTCAACACTTAATTTTATTTTTCAGGTGTTCTCCCTTCATATTCAGCTCATGTGCTCTCTGTCTTTCTATACATACACAATACATATATACACACATATGTATAAACATCCACATATACATACATGCACACATACATTCATACACACATATATATGAACATGTACATACACTTATATATGGCCTCTAACTACCCTAATACTGAGAAAAGACTCAAGAGTTACAAATATTATCTTTCTAAGTACTTATGCAAAAAGTTCTTTACTTTTACTTTACTTTTACTTTTTACTTTTACTTTTATGTTTTACTAATAAGTCCTTTACAATTTGTCTTTCCTGTTCACCTTTTCATCTTTCTCTTGATTCTTGTGTTTGAAAGTCAAATTTTCTATTCAACTCTGTTCTTTTCATCAAGAATGCTTGAAACAAATGTGACACAAACAAACACAATGTAACCAAGATTAGGAGGGGAGCAAAAAATTGGGAAAGAGTTTTTGCAACTAGTGTCTGTGATAAAGACCTCATTTCTAAAATACATAGAGAAGTGAGTCAAATTTACAAGAATACAAGTCATTCTCCAATTGAAAAATGACCAAAGGATATGAGTAGGCAGTTTTCAGAGGAAGAAACTAAAGCTATTTATACTCATATAAAAAATGCTCTAAATCACTATTGATTAGAGAGATGCAAATCAAAAAACTCTGAGATACTGCATCACATCTATACGACTGACTTACATGACAAAACAGGAAAATGATAAATGTTGGAGAAGATGTAGGAGAGTTGGAATATTAATTCATTGTTAGTGGAGCTGTGAGCTGATCCAACCATTCTGGAGAGCAATTTGGAACTATGCCCAAAAAGGCTACAAAAATTGTGCATACCTTTTGAACCAGCAATATCACTTCTAGGACTGTATCTGAAAGGGATCATAAAAATGGGAAAGGGTCCCACATATACAAAAGTATTCATAGCAGCTCTCTTTGTGGTGGACAAAAACTGGAAATCAAGGGGATGTCCATCAATTGGGAATGAGTCAACATGTTGTGGTATATTAATGTAATGTAATACTGTTGTGCTATAAGAATGATAAACAGGAAGACTTCAGAGAGGCCTGGAAAGATGATTATTATTATTAACTGATGCTGCAGGAAAGGAGAAGAACTAGGAGAAATTTGTACATAGCAACAACCACAGTGTGAGAGGAAATTTTCTACTAGTCTTAATCCTTCATAGCAACACAATGACCTAAAAATTTCCCAATGAACTTTTGAGGCAAAATGCCTTCCACATTCAGAGAAAGAACTATGGAATTGGATCAATGAATGAAGCAGACCTTTGTCTTTTGCATTATGTTTTGTTTTGTTTTATGGTTTCTCCCATTTATTTTAATTCTTCTATTCAGCATGACTAAAGTGAAAATGTATTTAATAGGAATGTATGTGTAAAATCTATATAAGATTGCACATCATCTCAAGGAGAGAGTGGGGAAAGAGGGAAGCATGAAAGAAGGAGAAGGAAGAGAAAAAATTTGAGGTATATGGAAGTGATTATAGAACACTGAAAACAAATAAAATAATTTAAAAAAAAACAAAGAGAATGCTTGAAAGTCCTCTATTTCATTGAATATCCATTTCTTCCCCTAAAGTATTAGACTCAGTTTTTCTGGGTAAGTGATTCTTGGTTTTAATCCTAGCTCCTTTGGCCTCTGGAATATCACATTCCAAGTCCTCCTTTTCCTTACTGTAGAAGGTGCTAAATCTTGTATTTTCCTGATTGTGCTTCCATAATACTTGAATTATTTCTTTATGGCAGTTTGTAATATTTTGTCCTTGACCTGGGAATTCTGGAATTTGGCTAAAATATTCCAAGGAGTTTTATTTTGGGATCTCTTTCAGTAGGTGGATTCTTTCCATTTTTATTTTGCCCTCTAGTTCTAGAATATCAGGACAATTTTCCTTAATAATTTCTTGAAAGCTGATATATAGGCTCTTTTTTTATCATGGTTTTCAGTTAGACCAATAATTTTAAAATTATCTCTCCTAGATCTATTTGTTTTTACAATGAGACATTTCACCTTGTCTTCTATTTTTCATTCCTTTCCTTTTTTTATAATTTCTAGATTTTTCATAAAATCATCAGCATCCATTTGCTTCTTTCTATATTATTAGGAATGTTGTGAGGCAGGGGAGAACGTAGGGAGAAAAATAAGAAGTTTCATTTTGGCCGTGTTGAAGATCTCAACTCTACATTAATTTCAAGATGTCTAAAAAGCAATTTGAGGGACAAGGTTGAAGGTCAGCAAAGAGAGTAGGATAGTGGCACAGTGTCACTTAATACTAAGCACTTAATAAATCATATATCTTTCTATCTATCTATCTAAACATATATATATACATATATATATATATATGTGTCTTTCCATCTGTATATTAGAATGTAAAATCTCTTCAAGATCATTTGGCAGTTTTGGGCTTCAAAGTATTTGCACAGGTCATTCCTCATAGCAATATCTTCCTAGAAACTAGCACCATGCCTTGCCCAAATAATTCCTTAATAAATGAAAATAAACTGAAATGAATTGATTATATTTATGTATCCCTGACTCATATGACAATCCCAGTTCTTCCTCTTATAATTTTGTGATAATCGGACAAGTAGAGACCCTCCTCACTTATTCTATTATTTTAGTTTTTGTTTGAGATCATTGAAAAGTATAAAATTCTATGCACATGTAAATTGCAGTCATTGTCATCATCAGTCATCACCATCATCATCATCATCATCATCATCATCATCATCATCATCATCATCTTATTGTTCTCATTTATTTTTATGGGGTACAGATGGAAATATTCTTGGGAGAAATTTGCCCACAAATATTCTAATATATTTAATGTTCTATAGGCTCTTGCACAGATGAGCAAAATAATATTTTGATTGTCCTTGCCTATAAAACCAAAAAAATTAATAGAATTATAGATATAAAGCAGGTTGTTATCCAGTTGTGCAAATTAATCTTGATTCTAGAAGATAGGGAAGTTGAAAAATATTGGGAGAATAAATAAGACCAGGTCATAATTGCATATTAAAAGTTTATCTCTGTGGCCTGCCCCAGGTGATACTTCATTGTTCCACTAGCAATGAACAAGCTAATAGAAATGGTTGAAGATAAATGATTAACTGATTAAGTGTACAGCAAGAAAACAAGTAGGTAGGAAGAGGTTGGGAAAGTTCTGCCTACAACCAAATGAGTAGAAGGTAACATGGAAGTTGGTCCTGGAACCTGAACTTGCTATCCCAGTGTTAGGCAGACATTGCCATGGCTTCCCTGCCCATTCTGCTCTCCCAGAATAATATTTGTCAAGACTGTTTTATTCTTTAAATTCCATTACCAGTACGAACCAAGATGATGCTGTTAAAATAAATGAATTGTGTTCTTACTAGAAATCCTGCATTTAGAGCAATGACTGTATGTTAGTTGGAGATTGCTTGGGTCTGGGAAAAGCTACATATGTACAGATTTACAGTAGATATACTATTTTGTATTTTGAGTTACTTTTATTGAATGTATGCAAAAACAATTAAAACACTGCAAATGACAGCTAAGCACATGTATTAAATCAAGAGAAGAAACTGGATCCATTCTGCCAAGACCATGGTATGACCAGAGATAATGAAATACATCAGATTCAAGGAAAAAAAGTATTTGCCTTTGTGGAGATTTGAGAGCTCAATTTTGATAGGATAAAACTACAATAAGGACATCTCTTTGATAAAAGACAACTTTTTTTAATATTGTTGATTTGGCAATCTGATAAAATCTATGGTCTCATTTATGATTTTAAAATTTAACAAAATGAAATACATATGATTACAAATGAAATTAATTTCATTTAAATAGTTATCAAAATTTCAATACAATAATAAAATTCACTGACTCCCAAGAATAAGACACCATCCTTTGGACTGACGAACTGTGTGAGACCATGAAGAAAAAAATGAGGAACTGGGCAATAGAAAATTATGAATTCTTTTTTTAAAAATCCCACAAAACATTTTCCTGATGTTATATAAAAAGTAGAATTTAGTGTAGAACTGTAAGGGCAATGTTTAGATTATGATCCACTTTGGATACACAGAATTAAGTTATTAAATAGAAAAAAGCAACTGCTGATTAAGGTGGATTTACTTTTCCAAGGAAATCAGTTTGAGAGCACATAGCAGGCAACTAATAAATATTATTCTAGTGGCCAGGGCACTAGAATCTAAATAATAGATTTCAGCCCTGTTGTAGATGGACATAACACTCTGGCAATTCTTTTACCACCCCAAATAAGTCAAGATACTACTTGGACTTCATAAAACATTTAATTAAATTGAAACAATTAATTGTATTAACTCACTTTTTGTTAGTAGTGGAAAATTTTGTTTTATAATATGCAAAAAAGGGAGTAAGGTAAATTTGCATATTGGAAAATTGGCTTTTTGCATATCAAAAAATTGCAGTCAGCTCCTAGCTAGAAGACATGGATCATTGTCTCAGCTTCAGCCCTTTATTTTGTTGTGATCTTGGACAATTTATTTAAGCTTGGAGAACTCTAATTCCTTCAGAATCCAATTGCTCAGAGTCCCAATTCCTTTAATCCCCCCTATAATCTACCCCTCAGAAATATGTGAGAATGAAACAGGTATAGGTTCCTTCAAAGTATTCCATAAGTTTCACTTTTACTGTATGACACTGAAAAGTATATGCAATATAAATGTAAATTACAATCACCAATCAATATCATCCTCATAGTCTTCTCATCTATTTTGATGAGTACAGATAGAAATAGTCCTGTGAGAAGTTTCCCTACTATGATAATGATAAATTTAATATTCTGTTGTTATTGTAAAGATGAGTAATTTTAAACCTTTGAATAAAAAGTACTAGAATATAATCACAATATAATCATATGTACCTACTGTGTAGACTTCAATGAAAGTATCCTCAGAACAACTCCAGCAGAAGGAGAATATGGTTAAAATGTAACCTATCTTGTTCCCACATAATTTTGAGATCCTCACCATGATCTCTATGTTTTGATAGCAATTTATTCCATTTACCTCAGTGATCATGAGAATTAAAGATGGTAACAACTTTTAATATATTGCTCCTGGGTTTTTATTAGTTAATATTATATTCAGTCACTTGTAAACAAAAACTCAGTCTATAAAAATGTTCTAGTTTTAATATAGCTTAAAAAATGAATTTTTCAGATTATACTGAGTTCTTCATTTTTAGGATGGGAATTTATCATCTGTCAATCCATTAAAACATATTAAGTTTCTGATACATAACTCACCACCAGATTATATCTTGTAAGGTATATGATAAATGCTTATTTTAATTTTTCAGGGATATGTTGCATAATCTCAATGCTTCTTTTCATGATTGCAATAATTTAATTAATTATTGATTTTATTAATTTAAATTAATTTAATCATTAAAAAAAATTAAGTCCAGGTTCCTTGACAATGATCTTTCTCCAATTTGGTGACAATGATTCAATCCTAATTCACTATCATAAACCCATCTATCTCTGCAAACTTATCCTCATGACTCAAACATTGTGGTTCACATACCATTCAAGCGTGTGTCCTCCAGGAAGGCCTTTTTTTTTCCTTTTGATGTAAGCCATTTCATAAATTCCATCTGTCAGAAACCTATTTTAGGTGACATTTGGAAAATCTAATACATGGACCTGTTATCAGTCTTTACTGCTGTTGAATAAAATGATGTCTATTTGTTCCAAAAAGTATTTCTGTAGACCTTTGACCTGTTTAATATATGCTCTTAAAGTATTTATCAATCTTTGCCCTTCTTTTGTCCAAAGAAATAATCATCTTTCTATAGAAACTTTAAAATAATGGGATTATTTCACTGATAATTTAGTGGGCATCAGTCAATTAGTTAGCTACAATTTATTAAATGCCCATTACATTCTAGACACTGGGCTAAACACTGGGGTTACAAAGAAAGTCAAAGACAGCAACTCTTCTCAATGAGTTCACAGTAATTGAGACAGGAGAGGAGACAGAGGAGGGACAGAGAAAATAAAAACAACATATCAACAACCATGTATAATAAAATATATACAGTATAAATTCTGGTAATTTCTGAGGGAATATACTAAGATTAAAAAAGAAAGGTTTAATGTAGAAGGTGGCATTTTAGTTGAGATTAGGAAAAAAAATAAAACAGGAAAGTCTTGGAGATAGGGAGTGAGAGTATTTCTGGTACAGAAAAGTCAGTAAAAATGCTCAGAGATGGGAGATAAAGTCTTATCATTTGTGGGGAACAAGAAGAGACCAGTATCACTAGATCACAGTCTGTAGAGGAGACTGAAGTGTAAGAAGACTGAAAAGGTAGGAAGAGGATATGTTGCGAAGAACTTTGAAAACTTACAAATGTTTTTCTCTTTGATCTTGAAGGAAATGGAAAACAACTGGAACTTATTGAATTGGGGTTGTGGTTGTGATACGCCGCTTGTGTTTGACAACAGTTTGATGACTTGGGAATCTTGAGACAAGGAGACCAGCAAACAAATTATTTATTTCAATACTCTAAACAGTAGATGTTAAGGATATGCAGCAGGGTCATGGCAGTATCCAAGGCAAGAAAACTGCATATAAAAGAGCTATAGTAAACTAGAATTGACAAGTCTTGGCAAAAGATTAGATAAAGGTGTGAGAAAGAGTTACACCTAGTTTGGGAGTCTTGATAGTCATACATTTTAAAGTGATAAAAACTTGGTAAGAAGAGATTTAAGAGGAAAAAAATAATGATTTTTGCTTTGGACATGTTGAGTTTATGGTATATAAGAAAAATCCATTTGGAGTTACCTAACATACAATGGGAGATTCAAGAATACAGATCAGAAGAGAAGTTAGGGCTAAATAAGTAGACATGATAGTCATCTGCATAGAGATGATAAATAAATATGTGGGAGTTTATGAAATCACCAAGTGAAATCATAAAGAGAAAAAGAAAGCTTAGGAAAGAACTTTTAGAAACAAACCCTTCTCCCCTGATGCTTTTAATAGGTATAATATGAGTAAAAATCCAAAACAGAGTAGGAGTGGTCAGACAAATAGAAGAAAAGAGAGAAAACATTGTCCCAAAAATCTGGAGAAAAGTATATCAAGAAAAAAGTAATCAACAGTGTTAAAGACTGCTGGGAGATCAAAAAAGGTTAGGCTTGAAGAAATACCATTAGATCTGGCAATTAAGTCATTAGGGGAAATGGCTGAACATTTCTGGTGTATGATGGTGATGAAATACTATTGTGGTATAAGAAAATGATGAGGAAAAAGTTTTCTGAAAAACCTCAAATGTCTTACAAGAACTGATACTATAAAAGGAGTAGAAAAAAGGGAACATTGTATATAGTAACAGCAATATAGTATTATCATAATTTAGCTATTCTCAGTAATACAATGATCCAAGGAAACTCTGAATGACTTATAATTAAAAAATGCAATCCATCTCCATGGTGGTGGGGGCGAGAGGGGGTGGGCAGAGAACTTATGGTGTCTGAATACATATTGAGATATTTGCTTTCTTTGTTTTTCTTTCTTTTTTTCTGTTTGCTTTTGCAACATGGTTAATATGGAAATATGTTTTGCATGACTGCATATAAATAAACAATATCAAATTATTTGCCCTCTCAAGGCAGGATAAAGGAAAAGACAGGGAGATAATCTAGAACTCAAAATTAAAAAACAAATTGTATTACACTGTAATTGAGAAAAATAAGAGAGGAAAAAGAGGGGGAGGAGCAAAATAGCAGAGGCAAGGCAACACCTCACCTAAGCTCTGCCCTAAATCTCTCCAAATATTTCAAATAGTATCATAAAAATTCCTGGAGAAAGAGAAGCCACAAAAGTGTTAAATAATTTTCCCGTCAAAAACAACTTAGAAAGTCAGCAGGAAAGGTCTGTCATATGTCAGTGTGAATGTTGCACAATCTACTGCAGGCTATGTCAGTACAGACACAACCCCAGTAAAGAACAAGCCCCAGAAAAGCAAGAGCAGGCCTTCAGAACCATTGAATTAGTCACTTTAGCAGCTGCTTCTGGAACTCTCAACCTACAGACATAAAGAAGTCAAACTCAGAAGGAGATTGCAGGTGTCCCTTTGCTAGCACTGGGGACAGGACTCTGCTGATTTTGCCATACCTGGATCTGGGTTACAGTCCTGTGTGTCAGTCCCAGGGCCAAGGGTAGCACTACCACACCAGAGCTTTCTCCTGCAGTGGAGCACTAATGCTCTTTACAATTCCAGGCTGGAAAAGAATACTTGTCACTCATAGAACAGAGCACAAGCCAGGAGAGCAGTAAGTACACCTCTCCTTAGAGCAAAACAACTTGGAAGAATGAAAATTTACAGGTCCTTAGAAGTACTTCTTAAAGCAGCTGCACAAAACCCATGAAGAATGGGACAGTGTATTCTTCACCCTGGAAGGAAAGCCCTGCTTGAAAAAAGAGTTAAAAATCAGGAAATAGGAATACGGATTCCCAAGCCTCTCAGCGCAGGAATCCAGTAGAACTGAGTGAGAGAGAAGAACAAGGCCATTGGTAGCAGATACAATCACTCCTGGGGTGATCAGCCCACAGACTAAATGCTTGAAAGTCCTGGACTTGAACTTCCAGGAGCCAAGATGGCAGAGTAAACTGTAACTGCTCTCGCCCTCCCTTTGTTGACCTTAAAAACCCCAGAGCATATTACCCCAGGAAATGCCCTGTAGTAGTGGAGCCAGGAGAAGGGGAACAGAAGTCTTTCAGATTGGGAGTTTAGAGAGACAGAAAGGAAGAGTTCCTTTCTGATGGGGATCAGTGCAAGAGAAGTATCCAAGCAAGCACCACCTCAGTGGACCAATAGGAGTGTCTGAGCCCCAGAGGGTTTCCAGGAAGAAGCAAAAAAGAGCCTGGAGAATATCTTCCAAGAAATCATAAAGAAAAACTGCCCTGAGGTACTAGATCCAGAGGACAAAATATTTATCAAAAGAATCCACTGATCACCTCCTGAAAGAAATCCCAAATTGAAAACGTCAAGGAATATTGCCAAATATTGCCGAATTCCAGAACTATCAAATCAAGGAGAAAATACTGCAACCAGGCAGAAAGAAACAATTAAAATATCAAGCAACTGTCAGGATGACACAGGATCTTGCAGCCTCTACATTTATATTGTGGGATTGTAATATGATATTCTGTAAGACAAAGAAGTTAAAATAGGAACCAAAGATCAATTACCCAGAAAACTGATAATAATCTTTCAGGCAAGGAGATGGATATTAAATGAAATATAGGATTTCCAGACCTTCCTGAAGAAAAGGGCAGATCTCAACAGAAAATTTGATCACATGAAGAGACACAAAAACATATTATAATAGACAGAAAGAGGGCATGGAAATGAGCATTGTTTGGGCTTGTCTCTCATCGCATTTATTTCAAGGAGGGAATAACAACCAGTTAAGTATAGAAATGTAACTTGTCCTTCAGGTAGTAGGAGGGGAAAGAGGAAAGGAAGGGCAAGGGTGGTTAGACAATAGGGAAGAAGAAGTAAGGGAAATGGGAAAGAAAAGGGAGGGAGGGCTGATAGAAGGGAGAGAAGACTGAGGGAGGCAGTGATATAAAGTAAAACCCTTTTGAGAAGGGAAAGGGAGAAGGGAGAAATAAAATCATAAACAGGAAAGGAAATAGGATGGAAAGTAAGACACAGAGAGTAATCATAACTATTAATGTGAATGGGATGAATTCTCCCATAAAACAGAGGCAGATAGCAGAACTGATTAAAAATCATAATACTACAATATGTTGTTTTTAAGAAGCACATTTTAAATAGGGAGATACATGCAGGTTAAAGGGAAAAGACTGGCATGGAATATTTATTCTTTACTTGATGTGCAAGAAGCAGGGGTAGCACTCCTATTCTTAGACAAATCAAAAGCAAAAATAGATCTAATCAAAAGAGATAAGGAAGGAAACTGTATCTTGCTAAAATGCTCCATCAAAAATAAAATAATATTCAGTGGTATAGTGAATAGTGAGTGGTATAGCATCCACATTCTTAGAAGAGAAGTTAAGGAAGCTACAGGAAGAAATAGAGTGCAAAACATATTAGCAGAGTACCTCAACCTCCCCCTCTTGGAACTTGATAAATTTAAACTCAAAATAAATAATAAGGAAGTTAAGGAGGTGAATAGAATTGTGGGAAAGGTTTATATGATAGACCACTGGAGAAAAATGAATGAGAATAGAAAGAAATATACCTTTTTCTCACTAGTACATGGCACATACACAAAAGCTGACCATGGACGAGGGCATACAAACCTCAAAATACAGTGCAGAAAGGCAGAGATACTCAATGCATGCTTTTCAGATCACGATGCAGTAAAAATTATATGTAATAAAAGGTCATGGAAAGATAGAACAAAATTAATTAGAAGCTAAATAGTCTAATCCTACAGAATGAGTGAGTCAAACAACACTCATAGAAACTATCAATAATTTCTTTCAAGAGAATGAAAATAATGAGACAACCTACTAAAACTTTTCACTTTTTCACTGAAGTAAAAGCAGTTCTTAGGGGAAATTTTGTATCTCTGAGTGCTTACATGAATGAAATAGAGAAAGAGGAGATCAATGAATTGCAAATGCAACTGAAAAAGCAAAATAAAAAATAAATTGAAAATTCCCAATTAAATACCAAATAAGAAATACTGAAAACCAAGGAAGAGATTAATAAAATTGAAATTAAGAAAACTATTGAACTAAAAACTAAGAGCTTCTTTTATGAAAAACAAACAATAAAATTGATAAACTTTTTCATCAATTTGATTAAAAAAAGAAAGAAGAAAATCAAATTACCAGTATTAAAAAATGAAAAGGGTGAATTCACCTCCAATGATGAGGAAATTAAAACAACAATTAGAAATGTCTTTCCCCAACAGTATGCCCATAAATCGGACAATCATATTGTGATGGATGAATATTTACAAAAATATTAACTGCTCAGGTTAACAGAAGAGGAAATAAAATGCTTAAATAGCCCCATCTCAGAAAAGGAAATGGAACAAGCCATAAATAAATATGTAGGAAAATAAACTCCCGGGCTAGATGGATTTGCAAATGAATTCTATCAAACATTTAAAGAACAGTAAAATCCAATACTACATAGACTATTTGGGAAAATTGGCAAAAAAGGTTTCCTACCAAATTCATTTTATGATACAAATGTGATTCTGATACTTAAACCAGGAAGAGCCAAAACAGAGAAAGAAAAGTATAGTCCAATTTTGCCAATGAATACTGACGCAAAAATTTGAAAAAGATATTAGCAAAAAGATTACCCTGACATGTAGCCATCCTCCAGCAAATAGGCCTCATTGTGTTTCAGTGCAGCCTTGAATAGGCAGGTGTCCTCCAGTAGCCCAACGTCTGCATATTTCAACTCATCATTAGGTGTGCTAGAGTCCTCCACTCATAGGACCTCCACATCCTCTGAACAAAAAGTAAAAATAAACACTGACCATAGAAAATTTCTGTGGACAGGAAGATAAAAATACAAACTCAAAAGACAACATTGTCAACCTACCTAACTACAAAAGCTCAAGGGGGCATATGAATTTGGAGTCTCAAGACCAAAAAGCCTTCTTTGGAAGATCTCAAGAAGAATTTTTTTAAATGCATTTTGCCCTGTTTAATGATATCTTTTAAAAATACATTATTAGTTTTTCAGTTCTCAAAGTTAACTTCCACAAGAATTTGAATTTAAAATTTTCTCCCCATCTCCCACAAACCCACCCCAGGACAGGGTGCACCCCATCCACCTCTTCCTCCAGTCTATCCTCCCTTCTGTTACCCACCTTGTTCCTTCCTCTTTCCCTCTGTTTTTCCTGTAGGTCAAAATAGATTGCTACACCACATTGCCTGTACATCTTATTTTCCTTTTGCATGCTAAAATAATTTTTCACATTCATTACTAAAGCTTTGAGTTCCATATTCTCTCCCTCCTCGCCCAGCCACCTTTACTGAGAAAATAAGCAATTTAATATAGGTCATACATGTATAGCCATGCAAAACACTCCCATAATAGTTTGTTGTGAAAGACTAACCACATTTGCCTCTGTTCTATCCTACCCTCCATTTATTTCATTCTCTCCCTGGACCTGTCCTCCCACAATAATGTTTGCTTCTGATTATCCCTTTCCCCAATTTCCTGTCCCTTCTATTATCTTCCTCCTCCTATATCTCTCCCCCTGCCTTTGTGCAGGACAAAATAGATTTCAATATCAAATTGAGTGTGTGTTATTCCCTCTTTAAACAAAATCCCATGAGAGCAAATCTCACTTATTTCCTTTGCTCTCCCCTCTTTTCTCCTCCATTATAAAGCTCTTTCTTGCCGCTTTTATATGAGATGATTTGCTGCATTCTACTTCTCCCTTTATTTACCCCTGGAACATTCCACTCAACAGTAAATTTTATTTTTTAGGTATTCTTGCTTCATATTCAGCATCCCCTGTGCCCTCTCTCTATGTGTGTGAAAATGACAATAATGAGACAACATACTAAAACTTAGGGGATGTGGCCAAAACACTTCTTAGAGGAAATTTTATATTGCTACATTCTTATAGGAATAGAACAGAGAAAGAGAAGATCAATGATTTGGGGGTGCAGCTAGAAAGCTAGAAAAAGAACAAAGTAAAAATCCCTAATTAAATACCAAATTCAAAATTATTTTGAAAATAATTAATTTTTCATTTTCATCATTCACTTCCATAAGATTTTTGAGTTTTAAAATTTCTGCCCTGCCCTCTCACCCCTCTTCCCCAAGATGACATGCAATCTGATATAGGTTGTACTTACACACAATGTTCTCCTGGTCCTGCTCATTTTTACTCAGCATCAGTTCATACAAGTCTTTCCAGGTTTGTTTATTTCTGTTTTTCTTGCTTATCTTACAGGGTATGCACAGCTTTATAGCCCGTTAGCATAGTTCTAAATTGCTCTCCTGAATGGTTAGATCAGTTCACAACTCCACCAACCATGCATTAGTGTTCCAAATTTCCCACATCTTCTCCAACAATTATACTTTCCCTGTTTTGCCATGTTACTCAAAGTGAGAGGTGTGAGGTGGTACTTCTGAGTCACTCTGATTTGCATTTCTCTAATCAATGATGATTTAGAATATTTTTATATGACTATATATCTCTTTAATTTCTTCCTCTGAAAATTTCCTGTTTATATCTTTTGACAATCTGTCATTTGGGGAATGAGTTGCATTCTCATTAAATTGATTCAGTTCTTTCTATATTTTAGAAAAGAGGCCTTTATCAGCATCACTGGTAAAAATTGTTTCTCAGCCTTCTGCTTCCCTTCTAATGTTGATTGCATTGGCTTTGTTTGTACAAAATGTAATTTAATTTAAATTAAATTCAATTAAATTTCAATTAATGTAATTTCAATTTAATGTAATCAAAATTATCTGCTTTGCATTTCATAATATTCTCTATCACTCATTTGGTCATAAATTCTTCCCTTCTACATCTCAAAGGTAAACTATTCCTTGCTCTCCTAGTTTGCTTATATTATGAGTCTTTGTATCTAAATACTGTACCCATTTTGATTTTATCTTGGTATAGAATGCAAAGTGTTTGTTTGTGCTTAGTTCTGTCATACTATTTTCGAGTTTTCCCAGTAAATTTTGTTAAATGGTGAGTCCTTATCCTAGAAGCTGGAGTCTTTGTGTTTATCAAATAGTAGATTACTGTAGTCATTAACTGTTGTGTCTTGTGTACCTAACCTATTTCAATGATCCACCTCTCTATTTCTTACCCAGTAAAAAGTGTTTTTGATGATTGCTACTCTATAATGCAATTTAAGCTCTCATACAATTAGGCCACTTTCCTTTACATTTCTTTTCACTAATTCCCTTGATCTTCTGGACCTTTTGTTCTTACAGATTAATTTTGTTATAATTTTTTCTAGTTTGGTATGGCATTGAATAAATAATTTAATTTAGGTAGAATTATCATTTTCATTATACTAGCTCAGTCTAAGTGACTTTTTTATTAAATAGATCTGCCTTTATTTGTGTAAAAAGTGTTTTGTAATTTTGTTCATAAAGTTTTGGGGTTTGTTTTGGCAGGTAGACTGCCAATTATTTTATAATTTCTACAATTACTTTAAATGGAATTTCTCTTTCTGTCTCATGCTCTTGGACTTTGTTAGTAATATATAGAAATGCTCATGATTTGTGTGGGTTTATTTTGCATCCTTCAACTTGGCTACAATTGTGTATTATTTCAAGTATTTTTTTTTTTACTTGATTCTCTAGGATTCTCTTAGTATATCATCATATTATCTGCAAAGAGTGGTAGCTTTGTTTCCTCTTTGCCTATTCTAATTCCATCATTTTCTTTTTTCTTCTCTTGCTAAAGCTAACATTTCTAATACAATATTGAATAATAGTGGTGATAATGGGCACCCTTGTTTCACCCCTGATCTTAGTGGAAATGTTTCCAGATTATCCCCATTACATATAATGCTTGCTGATGATTTTAGATAGATGCTACCTATGATTTTGAGAAATACTCCAATTATTCCCATGCTCTCCACTGTTTTTAATAGCAGTGGGTGCTGTCAAAAATTTCTTTTCCAGCATCTATTTAGCTAATCATATGGTTTCTGTTAATTTTATTGTTGATATGGTCAATTATGCTGATTGTTATCCTAATATTGAAGCAGTCCTTGATTCCTGGTATAAATGCTACCTGATTATACCGTGTTATGCTTGAGACAAGTTGCTGTAATCTCTTTACTAATAATTTACTTAAAATTTCTGAATCTGTATTCATTAGAGAAATGGGTCCATAATTTTCTTTCTCTCTTTCTACTTTTTCCAGTTTAGGTACCAGCAACTTGTTTGGATCATAAAAAAATTTTCTAGGACTCTTCTTTGCCTTTTGTCCCAAATAGTTCATGTAGCATTAGAATTAGTTCTTCTTTCAAAGTTTAGTTGAACTTACCTGTAAATCCATCTGACCCTGCACATTATTTTTCCTTTGGGAATTCATGGATGACTTGTTTATTTTCTTTTTTTATGAAATGGGGCTAAGTATTTTATTTCCTCTTCTGTTAATATGCACAATTTATATTTTTTGTAAATATTCATCCATTTTGCTTAGATTGTCATATTTATTGGCATACAGTTGAGTAAAGTAGCTCCTAAGTATTATTTGAATTTCCTCTTCATTGATGTAAAATTTACCCTTTTCATTTTTGATAATGATTTTCTTTTTTTGATCAAATTAACCAAAATTTATCAATTTTTTTCATAAGAACAACTCCCAATTTTATTTTTAGTTCTATCATTTTTATAATTTCAGTTTTATTAATCTTTCTTCTGGTTTTCTTAATTTCTAATCTACTACTTAGGAATTTTTAATTCATTCTTTTTCTAGCTTTTTTAGATGCATCCCTAATACTCTGGTTTCCTCTTGTTCTATTTTATTCATGTAAGCCTTTAGTGACATATAATTTCCTCTAAGAGATGCTTTGGTTGTATCCCATAAGTTATGCTATCCCATTATTGTCATTCTCTTGAATGAAGTTGTTGATTTTTTCCATGATTTGTTGTTTATTTGACTCACTCATTCTTTAGGATTAGATTATTTAGTTTTCAATTAATAATTTAGTCTATCTTTCCATGTCCCTTTATTGCATGCAATTCTTTTGCATCATAATCTGGAAAAGATGCATTTAATATTTCTTCCTTTCTACGCTGGATTGCAAAATTTTTATGCCCTAAGACATCATCACTTTTTGTGTAGGTGCCATGTGCCATTCAGAAAAAAAGGTGAATTTTTTTCTATCCTCATTCAGTTTTCTCCAGCTTTCTACCATATTTACCATTTCTAAAATTTGATTCATCTTGTTGACTTATTTCTTGTTTATTTTGTAGTTAGATTTACCTAGTTCTGAGAAGGGCAGGTTGAGGTCCCCCAGTCGTATAGTTTTGTTTTCTTTTTCTTCCTGTAGTTACTTAACTTCTCCTCTAAGAATTTCGATATTATAGCATTTGTTACATATGTGTTTAGAACTGATACTACTTAATTATTTATGGTATCTTTTAGGAAGATGTATTTACTTTTTTATCTCTTTTAATCATATCTATTTTTACTTTTATTTTGTCTGAGATCAAGATTGCTACACTTGCTATTATTATTATTTTTTTTTTTTACTTCAGCTGACACATAAATATATTCTGTTCCAGGCTTTTTACCTTTACTTTGTATCTCTCTGCCTCTCATGTGTTTCTTATAAACAACATGTAAGATTCTGGTTTTTAATCTACTCTATTTGCTTCTTTTTTTTTTTCTTATTGAAGCCTTTCTCCTATTCTCATTTTCAGTTTTGATTACTAACAACCTATTCCTTCCCCGATTTCTCTTTTCCTCACTGCTTTCACCCTTTCCCTCCTCACCAGTGTTTTGCTTTTAACTACTCCTTTACTTAATCCACCTTCCCTTTTTTCAGCCTCTCTCTCTCTTCTTTCGCATTTTGCCTACTACTTCTTTCCCTTCTTCCTTGCCTTTCATCCTTCTCCTCCATTTTGTTTCCCCTTCTCCTCTCACTTCCTTATAGAGTGTGATAAGTTTCTATAAACAATTGAATATTCATATTATTCCCTTCTTGAGCCAAATCTGATGAGACTAAGGTTCAAACAATGGTCATCAGTTCCCTTCTTTCCACCCACCATGGTAGATGATTGTGTTTCTTCCTGTGATTTAATGTATCCTATTCTACCTCCTACTTTCCTTTTCTTCCAGTCCAATCCTTTATTTTCACCCCTTAAATGATTATTTTGTCATTGCATTTAAATGCCATAGTAAAGATACACTTCTCAAGAGTTACATACATCATTTTCCCCTATAGGGATGTAAACACTTTGATCTTATTGAATAGTGTCTTTTTTTCTTTCCTGTTTGCCTGTTTATACTTCTCTTGATTCTTGTATTTGGAAGCCGTTGTTTTTATTCAGTTCTGTTTTTTATTGTGTGAGGGTTTTTTTTTTTTTGTATCAATAATAATTGAAGGCCCCTGGTATCATTGAATATCAATGTATTCCCCTGAAAGATTATACTCAGTTTTGCTGGATAGTTGATTCTTGTTTGTAATTCAAGCTTTTTGTCTTTTAAAATATCATATTTCAGGTCCTTTGATCTTTTAATGTAGAAGCTGCTAAGTCCTGCATAATTCTGACTGTGGTTCCCTGATATTTAAATTGTTTATTCCAGGCTTCTTGCAGTATTTTTCTCCTGAAACATAATTCTGGAATTGGGCTCTGATATTCCTTGGGCTTTTCATTTTTAATTCTGCTTTAGAAGGTAATCGGTGGATTCTTTCAGTAACTATTTTATCTTCTGCTTCTAGGACTTCAAGGCAATTTTCCAGTATTCCATCTAGCTTCTTCTTTTGATCATGGCTTTCAGGTAGACTAATGATTCTTAAATTATTTCAGCTGTATCTTTTTTCCAGGCCAGTTCTTTTTTTTCTAGCTTTTAAAGTTGAGCTCTCCTGATGGAGCACAGGGGGAACTATCCCAAACTTCTTGTCCTAGGGGTCCAAGGCCTGGTCACTAGGTCTGTGCCCTGGGCTCTCAGGTGCTGGCTACTAGAGTTTGTAAGGGTCTGGCAGCTTACCTGGCACAGAGCTGGGATGCTGGTGGTGGTGTCTGGCCTGTGCTGAAGCCAGGTCAAGTTTTTTGTTTGTTTGTTTGTTTGTTTCCCTGAGACAGCACTGAAGCATGAGGAGGTTCACTGGATGATGCCCATCCTCCTAGGGTTATATTGAAGCATGGGGAGGTATGGTTACTGGAAGACACCTGCCTGACCATAGCTACGCCAGCACATCTGGTGGTTCTCCTAGCTGAAGTCTGCTGCTCTCTCTGACTGTGCTAACTCTGTGAAGGGGGGGAGGGGTGTCCAATTCCCGTGTCGGTTTTGGTGTTTACCTGTTCAACTGCTGTGGGGTTCAGGATCTACCACTGGTTTATTGAGGTGGAGTCTGCTGTGATTTTGTGGGAATGCTTCCTGTCCTGGACTGTGCTTCCCTTTTACACAAGTTATATGGATTTTATTTGCCGATCCTCTAAGCCTCCTCGATCAAAGGACTGTTCCGCTATGTTTTTCCACCTACTCTGCTCTTCCAGGATCTTTTCTGGGGAGCTGTTTTATTGATGTCTAATAGTGGTAATGGTAAAGGAAAAGCAATCTACTGCTTACTATATTTTGGCTCCCATAAGTCTTAACTAAACATCTAATTTATAAAAATGCTCTGTCACAGTATTTTTCTAAGCTTAACTCTGAAGAAAACTATGGGAGTTTATGATGGGCTATTGTTTTAAAGTCTCTACAGTAATTTTTTTGGCATTTTTACTACACAAAAAGGTAATCAATTTTATGCAGCCAAATATATTTTAATAGTTTCATAAAAATATAATTGTTCAAAAATAAAATTCTCTGGATATCGGTTTATTTGGTATGTTTGGAGAAACAATTATCTTTTAGATATTCACTATATTACCCTTTCATTATGAATCTGAGTTCGCTAACAATGGTTTGGCTAAGGTAATTAAGTATTATTTCAGAATTTTATAATAAATAACCTTACAAAATTCATCCACAATTAGTACAAAATCCCTTCACTATAAAATGTTTGTCTGACTACTTATATTCAAAATGAACACTGATAGGGAAATTGAACATTTTATCATGCATTTTTTTCTTCCTTTTACCTTTTCATGATTTTCACTATGGACCATTTTATTATCAATAGAAAAAAGATCAAAGTGATTCACCACAAATTTATGTATTTGGTAGTGATTCATAAAAGCATCATTTAAATGTTGCATTAACTTCATATGAATTAAGATTTAATGTTTTTCCTGCCTTCTCTAACAAAGAACAAAGAGCTAATATTAGTTTATTTTAAAAGTTTCCCTTACATACTCATTGGTAGACAGTAAATATGCATTATAAGAATTTGTTGGATTATTTATTATAGGATATGTATTCTTATAAATCAGGTATACTTATCCTTATATGACATACGGTAATATTCCATCACAACCACATACCACAACATGTTCAATCATTGCCTGGTGAATTGGCATTGCCTCAATTTCCAATTCTTCACCACTACAAAAAGAGCCACTACAAATATTTGTTTTATTTTGCAAAATCTTTTTGGAATAGAAACCTAAGAGTGGAATTGCTAGTTCAAAGGGTATACATGATTTTATGGTACTCTAGCATAGTTCCAAATTTCTCTCCAAAATCACTGGATGAGTTGACAACTCCACCAGTAATGCAATTAGTGTCTCAGTTTTCCAACATATTCTCCAGCATTTATCATTTTCCTTTTCTGTCATATAAAAAAATTTTATAGTGTGTGATTGTACTTCAGAATTGTTTGAATTTGCATTTTTCTAATCAATATTGATTTAGAGAGTTTTTCAATTTGATTTTAGATAACTTTGCTTTCTTCTGAAAATGATCTATTCATATCTTGATCATTTATTAATTGGAAAATGAATCATTTTTATAAATTTCATTCAGTTCTCTACATTTTTGAAAAGTAAGACTTTATCAGAGAAAAATTATTATAAAATCTCCCCCCTCCCAATTTCCTGCTTTCCTTCTAGTCTTAGCTACATTTTTTTGTTTGCAGAAAAACTTTTTTATTTTACTCTAATGTAATCAAAATAATGCACTTTGTATTGCATAATGCTCTGTGTTCTTTGTGTGGTCATACATTTTTCCTTTATCCATAGACCTGGTAGGTAAACTAATCCAGATCTCCTAATTTCCTTGTGATTTTACCCTTATTTCTAAATCATGTACCCATTTGGACCTTATCTTGGTAGACAGTGGAATAAATTTTTCTGTGCCTAGTTTTATCCAACTTGCTTTGAAGGTTTCTCAGCTATTTTTTTTTAAATACTGAGTATTTTTAGCAAAAACAAAAAAAAATGTATCTTTGTATTATCAAACATTAAATTGCTATGGTAATTTACTGCTTTATATCTAATCTATTCCACTGATCTACCACTATATTGCTTAGCCAGTGCTGGATTGTTTTGATGATAACCATTTGGTAATACAATATGGAATCTGTTACTGCCAGGTCACCTTCCTTCACATTATTTTCTTCATGAATTCATTCAGTGTTCTTGATCTTCTGTTCTTCAAAATAAAATTTTGATAATTTTTTTCCTTAGCTCTTTGACATAATTTTTCAGTAGTTTGATTGGTGTGGCACTGAATAAGTAGATTAATTTAGGTAAAAGTGTTTTTTTTAATTTATAGGCTCAGTCTATCCGTGAACTATTTATATTTTTCCAGTTGTTTAGATTGACTTTATTTGTAGGACAAGTGTTCTGTAATTGTGTTCATATAGTTTAAGGATTTGCTTTAAGAGAAACTCCCAGTATTTTATATTATGTACTTTATTCTAAATGAAATTTCTCTTTCAATCTCTTGTTGCTGGACTTGGTTGGTAATACACAAGAATGCTGATTATGTGTATGGTTGTATTTCATGTAATACAACTATGCAGAAGGTGTTAGTCATTACAATTACATTTTTATTTTATTATTTTATTTTATTATTTTATTACGTATTTATTTTATTTTATTATTTTATAATTCTCTAAGCATACTGTTATATCATTTGTGAGACATGAAAGTTTTTTTCCTTATGAGTTGTTCTAATAGCTTCAATTATTTGTTTTCTTTCCTTATTGCTATAGATAGCATTTATAGTGCAATATTGAATAATACTAGAGATAATGGGCATCTTTCCTTCATCCTTGTTCTTCTTTTTTAATTTATCTTTCAATTTACTTATTTATTTTTGGTCTTCAACATTCATTTCCACAAGATTTTGAGTTTCAAATTTACTCCCCATCTCTCCCCTCCTCCACTCCAAAACAGTCTGCATTCTGACTACCCCTTTCCGCAATCTACCCTCCCTTCTGTTACACCTCTCCCTTCCCTTATCCCCATTTTCTCTCTTTTCTTGAAGGGCAAGATAGATTTCAATACCCCATTATTTGCATTTCTTATTTCCCAGTCACATGCAAAAACAATTCTTAACATTTGTTTCTAAAACTTTGAGTTCTAATTTCTCTCCCTTCCTCCCTCCACACCCATCCCCATGCGAAGAAAAGCAATTCAATATAGGTAGTTTTGCTAAAGACTTCCATAATAGTCATGTTGTAAAAGTCTAGCTATAATTCTCTTCATCCTATCCTGCCCCGCATTTATTCTATTATCTCTTTTGACCTTATCTATCCTCACATCAGCACTCCCCCTCACCCTAAGCCATCACTCAGGGCTTAGATCCAGATCAGCTGCTCAATTCCCCCAGGGTATTTAGCCCAGGGCTCCAACAATGGAAGCTATTGCTGCCTGGGGCTGGGGCTAGACTGCTGTGTTCCCTTCTCACACAAGTGAAAGAGCTTTCTCACTGACTTTTGAAGCTGTATTTGGCATTTTTTGCGTTGAGGAATCTGGGACCTGAAGCTGCTGGTGACACATTGAAGCCCTTTTCAGTCCTGTCCTTGCCGACTGTCCCTGATCTTATTGTGAAGTCTACTCAGTCACTTCAGTCATGTCCAACTCTTAGTGGATCTATTTGAGGTTTTGTTATTAAAAACAAAAAACAACAACCACAAATTGTAGTTATATGCCATTTCCTTATTCACCTCATTTTACAGATAAGACAAACAGTGACTTTCCCAGAGTCACATAGATAGTATTTGAAGCTAGATTTGAAGTCAAGACCAATGCTTAATCTACCATACTGCTTATAATTGCTGGTGAATTCACTTTTTTTTTTCATTTTGGATAGCAGTAATTTGGTTTTCCTTTTCTCTTTTTCTAATCATATTAACCAATAATATATTTCTTTTTTTTTTCATATAATTAGTTCCTAATTTTTTATTGGTTGAATAATTTTCTTATTTTAAATTTTACTAATCTCAATGTTAAGGTCTGTTCTCTTTCTATTTTTTTTAGTTTCATGTTTGATTTATTGATCTACTCTTTTTCTGTTTTATTGATGTAATTGATTATTTCTATGATATGTTTCTGTGATTCTGTTCTTTGATTCACTCATTAAAAAATATGGATTATTCATTTTCCAATTAATTGTAATCTACATATCCATGACACTATTGAATATTTTATTGCAGTATGGTCTGAAAAGGATGCATTTAATATTTCTTCTTTTCTGCATTTGGTTGTAAGGTTTTTATGCCCTAATACATGGTAAATTTTTGTGTAGGTGTTATGTATCATGTAGGTATCATGCATCATTCCATTTTCTCCAAAGGTCTATTATATCTAAGTTTTTGTAACTCTGTTAATCTTCTTTACTTCTTATTTATTTACTTTTGATTAGATTTATCTAGTTCTGAGAGGAGAAAGTTGATATCCCCCATTTGTATCTTTTCGTACAGTCTAGTGCTTACTTTAACTTGTTTAATTTTTTCTGTAAGAATTTGCATGCTTTGGCATTCAGTGAACATATGTTTAGCATTGATATAACTTCATTATCTATGCTACATTTTAGCAAAATGCAATTTCTGTGCTTATCTATTTTAATTAGATCCATTATTTTTGTCTTGTCTGATGTCATGATTGCTACTCTATCCCTGCTGCTTTTAGACCAGATGAAACATTATGGATTCTGCTCCAACCTCTTATTTTTTTCAGGTGTGTTTCCTATGAACATTCTGTCAGATTCCAGTTTTTAATTCATTTTGTATCTGCTTTCATTTTATGTCCTTCCCAGCGACACTTATTATTTATCAACAGTGTATTTCCCGCCATCCTTTTTCCTCTCTCTCTCTCTCTCTCTCTCTCTCTCTCTCTCTCTCTCTCTCTCTCTCTCTCCATCCCTCTGTCTCTCTTTAACATGGACAATTCTTTTTCTAAAGAACTCTTTTGTTCAATGAATTTTCAGTTGTTCTTTTCAAGGGATTCTTGTGCTTTTTTTACTATTTATTCTCTTTTGTATTTTAGTGTGTTATTTACTTCAGTATTTTTGTGGCTTTCTAATGAACCTGTTGACTCTCTTTTCATAATTTTATTTCATCCTTCTCATTTCTTTTCTCAATTTTTCCTTTCTCTTATTTGATTTTCAAATCTTTTGGAACTTCTTCAATAATTCTTTTGAGCTTGTGTCCAATTTTTATTTGTCTTGTCATCTTTGCATGTGACTGCTTTGACTTGGTTGTTTTCTTTTGTGTTTGTGGTTTGATCTTCCTTGTCTCCATGGTAACTTTCTATGGTCAAGTTCTTTTTTCATATTTTCTCATTTTTTTCTAGTCTATATCTTGACTTTTAACTTTATCTTAAAGTTTGCCCACCTCTCTGAGCACTCTCACTCCTTCTCGCCTTATAAATGCAACTCAAAATCTGTTACAGGATCCCTCTCCACCCTGGACCTGAGGCAAAGACCCTCTGTCTCTCTTGAGAGACCAGAACCACTGCTCTCTATTCTGGAATTTTGACTAGGGCTCCTGTTCTCCCTCCCTTTAGCAAGTACCAGTGCTCTAGTGCTCCCTTTCACCTTGGGACCATGACCAGGAACTGTATATGGTCAATGCAACAGGGTCCTGTCCCAGAATAAGGAAAAACTCTCCAATAATCTTGCTCTATCCACTTATCTGATATCCCAACCCCAATAGCATCTGATACTGAGAGTTCCTGAAGCTAATGTCCTATTGATGCAGCCACCTTTAAGATTCGGCATAGGCTGTGCTGCTTCAGCCCACCATCATTCTATGAGTAAGACCTTTCCTGTCAATCTCCTAAATTGGTTTGAACCTGAAATTTTTTTTCACCCTAAAATTTTGTTGATTCTGCTACTCCATAATTCTATTTGAAGTATTATTTTAAAGTTGTTTTTTTATAGGAGGAGGGCTGCATGAGAGCTAAAGGAGTTCCTATTACTCTAGATTCTTGGCTAGACTTTTACCTGGATTACTTTTGATCTACAATATTAATTTTTAATGGAATTATTCCACACAATCAGCACCAGTTACAAAAATGACATACCAGTGTCATTCAATATCAGCAATATATGAGAGAGAAAAAAAAGATGAGTGGTAAGATAATCTGTGGTTGAGGATTGGACATGGGAGTAGGAAACAGAAAAGTGATGCCCACTAATCTTTTTGATCACAGAACAGTTATTCTCACTTTTTCCAAATATCTTTCTACCTATGCCCTAACCTCATTTCAATTCAGGGTCCAGATCAATGCTGCAGATAATGTGACTTCTTTCTCCTATGCATGTGATCAAGTTGGTTAAGTCCATAAAACTAATATAATTTGACAAATATATGTATGTGTGTGTTATTGTATATATATATATTATAAGTATATATATGTGTGTATGTGTGTGCAGTTATCTCTGTTGTGCTATTTTATTGAGGCTATTGCTCCAAATTCTATGATAGACCTTATTCTCTTCTCCCTTTTCATTCTCCTTGATAACCTCATCAACTCCCATTGGTTTTACTGTCATCTAATTAACTCCTAGACTAATATGTTTTATCTCTCTCTCAAATTCAGTACCACAGTAACTGATGCTTGTTAGCAATTTTGAACTTCAGATTCTGGAGACATCTTATAATGCTAAAAACTGAATTCCTTATCTTGCCATTTAATTCCTGTTTTCTTCCATTCTTTCTCTTTTCTCTCCCATCACATAGGTTTATATTTTTGGCTTTAAACTCTGTTCCTCACCTTCCCTAATCCCATATATTCCAGCAGTTACCAAATCTGACTATTTCTGCATTCACATCACCACTCCTATCTAACTGCTTCTCTCTAGTCAGATAAGATGCCGTCTTAGTTAAGGCTCCAATCATTTCTGACCTGTGTTATAGCAACAACCTCCTAATTGCCTCACCGAACTAAAGTCTCTCACCACTCTAATCCATTCAACACTGTGCTGACAAAGAAATTTTCCTTCAAAACTAGTGTGTCTATGTGAATATTCTTTCCAGTTAACTTGATTGATGTCTCATTGTCTCTGATAAAATTTTGATTTTCTGTTTAGTTTTTAGAACACTATGTAAGACAAACCCAACCTAGTGTTCCAGTCTCATTGAATATTCTTCCCATCCTCTGTGAAGTAGTCAAATTTTCCTTCTCTCTGTTTCTCTTGCAAACTAGAACATCTCTCTACCACTTCATGTATTCTTCAACACATCAAAAAGGCACTCTGAGTAGAGATTATTTCATTCTTTGTATCTGTATGCCCCACAGTTAGCATGGTGCCCGCTGTATGGTAGGCCTTTAGAAAATACTTGCCAAATGACTGGTTGGTTTATGTACTGGATATCAGTCAAAAATGAGAATTTCTAGATTTAAGTTTCCTTGAAGTTTTCAGTCTATGACTATACATTCTTTGATACATCAAATATACAATAGACAACAAAATTTATTGAGTCTAAAAATGGAACATAACATTATGTTTCTTAATAATTAAATAGAAAATGTAAAATTGGCTTTGCATTTTGTATTAAAAAATACCTCATTGTGGGTACTCGATTTTTAAAATATCATAAAAGTCAGATATTATGCCCTAGAAGAAAATCAAGTTATTCTACCATTAGAATAGCTATGGCATATAGTATAAATACTCTCAACCTTGCCCCGTCAGGAAAATCTATTTCTCCACTCGCCACAGATGCTTTCAATTGTAGTTTTTTTCCATCCAGACAAATCTTTTAAAAATGCTTGTTATCATACTTCAGAAAAATAACCTTAAATTAAGTGATTTGTTTTGAGCAATTCTTTTCATCCTAGAAAAGAAATATGACATATTTCTAAGTCCCCCCTCCTTTTTTTTCTTAAACTGGTCATTGTATTGTTCAAGAATCATAGACTATATTTCTCTATATAAGACTTTATTTACTTTGTGCCTTGAGATATCATTTGTAAAATAAGATTACAGCTGGAATAAATGAGATCCCTCTGATGTTATATGAAAAAAGTCTTACATATTTTACAGCTTAACAGACTTTATAACTCTGCTGTATGCATCATCTGTGGTTAAATGATGCATCCTTGAAAGACAGAGAACTGTCTTTTGTTCAAATATGCCTTGACTGATGTCACCCTGACTGAAGTATATTATTTAAAAAGCACAGTGCAAAAAGAACAGCTGTCAGCATGAGAAGTCTACACATATTTTCTCAGAGTGCTCTGGTACTGACAAATTGTATTTAATCATGCTCAAATTTCATGAGAGTTCACCAAATTAGTTTTTTTTTTTAATTTGTAGCTACTATTGCTAAAATTATATGAATACACACTCTCCATATACTCATTTTTTCCCACGAGACTGATAAATGAAGTAAATTATTTTGAAGAAATAAGTTAATAGACATGTTTCTTCCTACAAGTACTATTTTCCGTTATGAGGTTGAAGTCAGTAAAATGAAAGGTGGAAGATGAATCTATTTATTTCTTTGAGACTATGTATTGCTTTGCAATCTGCAATACTGATAAAGAATAGGTGCTAGTGTTTTCTAACATTATCTTTCTGATTTCCTTTGCTGCTCAACTATATTGCCTTATTTGTTTTCATGAGTACTTTGCATGATATCTGGAAGATAATACCAAAGTCTGAAATAAAATGTAGTGATATTTACTGCTGGACTACACAGAGACTTTATTATCTAATTTATGATATAAAAACTGATGTCTAGGTATTAATAATTGGTTTCCTTCTCAGTGTGAAGGAATAGAGTCATAGCTATTGATGGAATAATTAGCTATCAGCAAAATGCTTGGCCAAAACATAGCGAAAGATCTCAACTAGAAATACAATTAAGTTAAACATAGAAAACAAGACCTATGAGTTTAGATGGATTTTAGTTTTTTGGGAATTATAAAGTCAGTGCAAAAGTTAACACCATAGTTCATAAAGCAGTCACACTCATAATTTTGTTTGATAATTGCATTTACATTTTGGGAAATCAAGTCAATCTAACTCCTATCAGAAGCTGAATTTGTAATTACCTGTTATTTTTTAATATATCTTTATTCTTCAGAGATTAACATTTTTCAAAAAATGAGACAGTGAGTATTTAGGGTCCCTAACATGGAAATTGAATCTTAGGCTCTTAGAATGGGAGATCTTTAAAAAAAAAAGGCTATGTAACTATGATTTTTGTAGTCATGATAAAAATATGAAAATATTTTGTCTTCGGCTCTCAAAATCATAAAACGGATCATGGAGAAGCATTAAAAGAAAAAGGAAGAGGAGAAAAAGGAAAAGAAGGAAGAGAAACAAGGAGAGATGGAGAAACGAAGAGGAAGAAATAGAGAACAAACTACCTTTATGATAAGTACTGTGTTTTTTGCATAGACAATGCTGAATATAAATGTTAATATGTGTATGTGTGTATGTATATATCCATATATATCTGTATATATTTGTATATAAATTCATTATTATGCATTTGTGTGTATACACAAGTATATAAATGCATTACAGTGTTGGTAGTGTCCTTATGAAGAGGATCATTTGGTTATTCAAGAATTTTTAAAACATGTTTTTACTATTTTGTGGGTAATTTCAGTTTCAATAAGTGACAGCAGGATGAATAAAGCAAATGGTTAATAAACATAAGATGAGAGCACATCTAACTACCTGTCCTCATTGAGTAACCTAGTTCAGCCAATTGATTCTGATAACAAGTGGTTGAATAGTGATAGAGTTCAAAATCAAAATGTCCTCCTAGACAAAGATTACGAGAGGGCCTAACACATCATCATAACGTAGCATGTAATTTTGGTTTTGAGGAAAGATGTTCTCTTCTAATATATGCCAAGTTACAGCATATCCATTTTCTTTGCCATGGTGCCTTATCTATGGTCTAGTATTACTTGCTCATGCTTTTTAGCTGTAGAGTTCACAAGTATAATAAAAAATGTGGTTGACAGAATAAGGACACCAAAAGATCTTGACATCAAATAATGTTGGATCAAATGTAATAAGAATAAATTTAATCAGGGACAATTTAAATCCCACATTGGGTCACAAAAAAGGAATCAAAAGTAAAATCTAGGATGGAAAAATTATTACTGTATAGTAGTTTATGAAGATGATCATGATTTCAGTTGCCTGTAAACTCCATATTATTCAGTTGTCATAAAGAGACAACCAAAAAAGCAAATAGATTAATTAAAAAAAAAAAAACAACTTCTGTTCCAACCATATCTGAAGTTTGGTGTCCTATTCCATGTACAAAAATTTAGGAAAAATATTAATCTGGTAAAATATGGTGGGAGGAGAAAAAGCAGAATTACATAGTCGTTAGTATGTAAGGACCAATTAAATGTTGTGATCAATTAAAGCAAACATGTTTAGTCTTTAAAATAAAAGGTATAAGGGGAAATGATATCAGAAATATTTGAAGAGTTTTTCTTGGGGTTGAGGAATTCACTATTATGTAATAATCTGTAAGACAGAATGAGGACCAAATGGATCTATAAGAAGACAAATTTGAAATCGATTAAAGGAAAATCTTCCAAAAACACGAGTTTTCCAAAATTAAATTGTCTACATTGTCAGATACTGTGTTCCATTTTAGTAATTGTCTTATAACAGACATTAGATGACCAAATGACAAAGCAATAGGGTTATTCAAGTATGGATTGAATAAAATAATGTATGAAACCTCTTTCAAATATTAGGCTAAATTCTCTTCTTCTGTTCGTAGGGACAAGGGAGTTTAATCCTATTCTGCAAAGTTTGACTGACACCACTAGCCTCATTGACAGCTGCAACAAAAGCATTATGAAGCATATGTCTTGTGCAAGGCATTGAAGATCTAAAATTACTATAAAACTCATAGGCTGACCTTCAATGACTTAGAGATTGGTTTGCTAGGACACACAAGCACATACATGCATACATACATACATACATACATACATATCACACACATAATGCACTGCATACATGTGTGCTTGTATATTTTTATTTGTATATATAAACGCATCTTTCTACATCATACTGTATCACAGAATATCTTGGTTTTATATGCTAAAATTTATGTATTTATTATAAGATACACAAATTACATGATGTTTTTAAGGCTTGCAAAGTATCATACATATCTTTTCTTCTTTTATTCCTACAATAAGCTTGTGGTATACAAAGCTATTGTAATACTCAATTTGTAAATAACAAAAGTGAGGCAAAAAGAGTTTAAGTGGTTTGGCCGGAGTCACAAGCTAGTTACGTAATATCTAAGGCAATATGTGAATTGAGGTCTTCCTGCCTGAAAGTTTAGCACTTACCTTCTGTGTCTCCTAACTAGCTGACTCATATCATGAGTGTATGTCTACATGTACATGCATTATGTGCATGCCTGCAATTATGTCATTGAAGAATCTATGTAAATACGTTTGTTTTACATATCTATAAATATATGTGCATATAATGTTAATTGCAACACAAAGAAACAACATGGTCATAGCAGATATGTGACAGTGACCTCTTCAAAGAGAACTGAAGGAAAGCTAAATTCTCAGACAGTTGGAGAAGCATTCATTGATGAACTGGAACTTAAAATGGCCCTTTGACTCTAACTCTGAGATACTAGCTATATGACCTATGGTATGTCATTTTCCTACTCAATGCCTGTTTCCTCTTTTTAAAACAGGATAGTGGAAAGAGTCAAGATAACAGAAAAAAGGCAGAGACACACCTGAATTCTCCCCATATCCTTCCAAAGACCTTTAAATAATGTCCTAAAGGAAATTCTGGGGCAGCAGAATGCACAGAAGAATGAGGTGAAATAATTTTGTAGCCCAAGACAACTTAGAATGTTGACAGAAAAGGTCTATTACACCAGGCTGAGAGTGGAGTGCAGTCCAGTGCAGTTCAGTGCAGGTCTAACCAACACATACTAGACCTGACAAACCAGGAGACGTCTTTAGGAGTGACTGAATCAGCAGCTGCAGCAACTGCTTCCAGAACTTTTACCCAACAGATGGTAAGAGTTGAAAAATTAGAAGATTACAGGGTTGTGTTTGTGGTCCCTGGGGGCAGGGCTCTGTTGCTTTGCCCATTCGTGGATCCTGGTCAATGGCCTGGACCTTAGATCCAGGGCAAGGAGAAGCATTAGCACACCACAGCTTGAGACTGCAGTGAAACTGTGACCCCAGACACAGTTTCAGGGCAGCAAAGAGGGCTTGTGGTCACTCACAGACCATAGAAGAGGCCAGGAGAGTAGCAAAAATACCTCTCCTTAGGTTATACCATGTTGGAAGACCTGAAAACGTACAGGTCCCTACAAATATCTCAGAAATCAGTTGTACTAAAGCCCTGATGCTTGGGACAGTGGGCTTTTCCCCCTGGAAGCAAAGTTTCACTTGAATAAAGATTTAAAAACAAAGAAATGAGCTCAAAAATGAGTGAACAACAAGAAAAAGTCTGACCATAGAAAGTTACTATGGTGGCAAGGGAAGATCAAAACACATACTTGGAAGAAGACAACCAGGTTAGAATTTCTAGGCTGAATTGGTCTCAGGTGATGAAACAACTCAAAAAGGATTTTTAAAATCAAGTAAGAGAGGTAAGGGGGAAATTGGGAAAAGAAATGAGAGTAATGCAAGAAAATCATGAAAAAATGAGTCAACATCTTGGTAAAATGGGTAAAACATTCAATGAGAAGAAGAATTCCTTGAAAAACAGAATTGTCCAAATGGGAAAAAAGGCGTATAGAAAAATTCAATAAGATATTTCACATTATCTTCCATTTTTTCATTCTTTTGGTTTTGTTTTGTGGTTTCTTGGTTTCTCATAAAGTCATTAGCCTCCATCTGTTCCATTCTAATTTTGAAAGAACTATTTTCTTCAGTGAGCTTTTGAACCTCCTTTTCCATTTGGCTAATTCTGCTTTTGAAAACATTCTTCTCCTCATTGGCTTTTTGAATCTCTTTTGCCAATTGAGTTAGCCTATTTTTTGAGGTGTTATTTTCTTCAGCATTTTTTTTGGATCTCCTTTAGTAGGGTGCTGACCTGCTGTTCATGCTTTGACTGCATGTCTCTCATTTCTCTTCCCAGCTTTTCCTTCACCTCTCTACCTTGATTTTCAAAATCCTTTTTGAGCTCTTCCATGGCCTGAACCCATTGAGTGGGCTGGGATACAGAAGCCTTGACTTCTGTGTCTTTCCCTGATGGTAAGCATTGTTCTTCCTCATCAGAAAGGAAGGGAAAGAATGCCTGTTCACCAAGAAAGTAGCCTTCTATAGTCTTATTTCTTTTCCCTTTTCTGGGCATTTTCCCAGCCAGTGACTTGCCTTCTGAATATTCTCTTCACACCCACTTTGCCTGCGAATCCTCCCAGCCAGCCCTTGGGGTCTGAGATTCAAATGCTGCTTCCCAGCCTCAGGGCTTTGGGCAGGGGTGGGGCTGCTATTCAGTGAGAGATTAAGTTCAGGTGCTCAGTTGGGGGCAGGCAGCCTCACAGGGCTCAGTTCCTTCAGGGGGTTTATGCAGAGACCTTCAACAGTGCATCTGGGCTCTTGCCTGCTTGGGGAGCCCTGGTTTGCTCCCACCTCCGCTGCTGCCTCCCAAGGGGGCCTGAATTATGGGGGCACCCCACTTCCCTCTCGACCCGCCAAAAAGACCCTCTCACTGACCCCCGTCACCTGTGGGTGGAGGGACCCGCGCAGCTGCTGGAGATTCTGTCCCGAAGCCTGCTTGGATCTGCTCCTCTTGGTGCCATGGGACCGAGGCAGGGCTGTGCTCAGCTCTGGGTCCACAGCATGATGGACCTTTTGTAAGAGGTTTTCTGACTCTCTGAAACAGAAATCTCCTCCGCTCCACGGTTCTGTGGCCTCTGCTGCTCCAGAATTCGCCGGGCTTTCTTTTTTACAGATGTTCTATGGGCTGTGGGTTTGGAGCTATGTGTATGTGCGTCTTCCTACTCCGCCATCTTGGCTCTGCCCCTGGTATAGAAAAATTCACTGAAGAAAAGAAGTCCTTACAGATTAGAACTGACCAAATGGAAAAGGAAGTACAAAATATTGGTGAAAAAAATAATTCTCAAATAGAATTGTGCAAGTGGAAGCTAAAGACTCTATAAAACATCAAGAAACAATCAAACAAAATAAAAATGTTGGAAAAAGAGAAAACGATATGAAATATCTCATTTGGAAAAATTCTGACATGGAAAATAGACCCAGGAAAGATAATTTAAAATATTTTGAACTTCCTGAAAGTCATGATTAAAAAAAAGAATGTAGGTATTGTCTTTCAAGAAATTATCAAGGAAAAATTGCCTGATATTCTAGAACCAGAGAGTAAAATAGAAATAGAAAAAAAATTCACCAATCACTTCCTGAAATACATGTCAAAATAAAAATGGGAAGACATCTTGGTAGTACAATGCATTGAGTGATTGACTTGGAGTTAGGAAGGCCTAAGTTTAAAAACGGACAGAGAAACTTAATAGTTATGGCCTCAGACACATACTAGGTATGTAACTCTGGACAATTCACTTAATTTAGCCTCAGTTTTCTCTAACTTGTGGAATAAATATAATGTCTACTTCACATTGTTGTGAGAATCATATGAGATAATAGAAGTCATTGACTTTTGTTTTGTCCAGGAAATATTCACAGCACTGAGGGCAACTACAAATATGGCAGCATAGTTCTGAATCACAAAGTGTAACAGACTGTCCACAGAGAAGGCAGAAGAACATGTATTCAGACACTTCACAGTCAAATGCCAGCACCAGAAAGTCAAATATGTCATAGTAACTAAGAAGTCATTACATATTACCTCTGCTGGGAATGAAGGTATTTTCAATCCTTCCCCTTCCCCCCCAAACCCTTCAGTCTTTTTCACAAATAAGCATACACTCATGAAACTAGCTGTGCCTGTTTGCCTGCATCCTTCCCAGCTCTGACTAGCCTGACCAACTTCCTCTCAGCTCTGCTCCACCCTTCATTTTGCACCTGTTAAGCAAGTTCCTCCCACCACATGTGACCTAGGTGTCCATGTGACTTAACTTGTCACATGAGCCTATTAATGAAAGGAAACGATGTTCTCATTTAAATGACAATTATAACTTTGTAAAATTCTACATAAATGTCATCCATCATTTTAATCTTCTTGGTTGTAATTTTTTTCTCCAGTTTAATAGAGAAATGAGTGAAACCAGCAATAAATAATTGGTCTAATAAGGGGAAGAAAACCCTGTTCTGAATTTGGAGTGAGATGACCAATATTTGTATCCTGACTATATTATTTGTAACATTGGACAAACGGCTTAATTTCTCTGAGATTTGGTTTTCTCAAATGAAAAGATAATCTGTAAGGCAATTGTGCACCTTTTAATTCTGTGATTTGTCAGTTTAGGGAGGTCTGTTCCAAAGAGGTTCATTGATAAATATTCTTTCAAGTTTTCATTTTTCTTCTTCCAATTAAATATGATGACTATTGATTAACAAAATATGTGTGGCATCCTATTTGTAGATTCTAAATACATTAAAGTTTTGTACTTTCCAAGTGAGATGTGGTTTAAATGGATATATGACTGATACTTGTTTTCTCAAATTTATGAGTTTTTTTCAAGTTGATACGTTTTCTCACGTTCAAGGTTCATTTTAGTTAAGAAAATTCCACAATTCCATACAATTTCTAGAGCTTAGATAATCTACTCCAATTGCAAAATTTTAGAGATGAAGAAACTGAGGTCCAGAGAGGTTGTTAATCCATTCTAGGTCAGAAGTGTCAAACAGTTGCCCACAATACCATTGAGTATAGGCAAATTAAGATTTAAAATGTAATTGGGAAATTATTAGCAAAATAAATAAAAATACAGTAAAAATGTAGCTAATATTACATTTTGAATTTAAGCCAATAACAGGTCAACGCAATCTCTATGTGTTTTATAGTGACCTCCATTTCTATTTGAGTTTAACACGATTACTCCAGTTCAGCTAGATAGTAGCAGAGTTAGACTCATATAAGAGTATTTATTCCATTCTACCTTGATGAATTTCCATGCCCCAGTTTTCTTCAGATGCTTCCCATTTAAAAAAAAAATGTATATGTTCACAAATTTGGGCATCTAGAAATTGGCACTTCATAATTAAAATAACTACAAGCCAGGAATAGAAACAGTAATACAAAAGTATTTCTTATTAAAATAATAATCTGTATTTTATTGTAAACTAGCCACTGTGGTTTGTAAATTTCATTCTATTTGTAAAATATCACCATACATAGTTTTCTTTTTTAGTTTGCTATCATGATGCTTCCTTGAAAACATTAAGTCCTATTCCTTAACAATGATTTGTTGTTCAGTTGTTTTTCAGTCATGTCCAACTTTTCTTAAACCCATTTGAGGTTTTCTTGGCAAAGGTAATGGAGTAGATTGCCATTTCTTTGTGCAGCTCATTTTACAGAAGAGGAAACAGAGGCAAATAATATGCAAATAATATGCAGAGACATGCTCAGGATCAAATGTCTAGTAAGTGTTTGGGGTAACATTTAAACTAAGGAAAATGTATCTTCCTGACTCCAGGCCTAGAATTCTGTTCACTGCATCACCTACCTGCCCATTAATGCTTATTAACATGGATTAAATTATTTCAAAGACAAAACAATTACCTTCATTACTATCTAGCTGGTTATCTTGCTCTCCAAAGCAAAATTAATAGATATTATTTAATGGTCAAAGGTTTTTCTGACCTTTGGATCAATAATGCTATTTGTCCACTTTGCTATGACTACATAAAAAGCCATTATGAACACCTTGAATTTTGTATCCATTTGGTACACAGAAAGTCTTTCCCAAAGGATGTAGCTCACTACATAGAGTACAACAATGGTAGTAAGTAAGAACTGTCAATGTTACTGAAAAGCTTTTTAGGATACTAATGATAAAAATTTATAGCCACAGCATTCCCTCAAAGAAACTGACTTCCAAATTGTCCATTATCATGGAAGCCATGAAGCCCATGTGCTAATTATGTCCATAACTGTATGAAGAATGATTGTTATTACGTTTCATAGTTGCATTTTTTTTGGCCTAACAGTGCCCTAATTCCTGTAAAAGAGAATGATATTGAATATTATTAAAATTGATTGTTATTTATTTTTACAAAGAAATACTATCTAATAAAGTATTTCTAAGAAAGAAAAATGTTGCATTCTTTCTGAGATGCATTATAAAACAATCATTTGGAGTTAAATGGATTGATATTACTTAAAGCTCATACAGTGCAATGGGGATATGTTAAACCAAAGAAATTTAAAGACTTTGGGAGAAAATTTGAATATATCTGCCTGGGTAATCAATTTAAAAAACAATAGTAGCACTGTGTGATGCTGGATGGAATATTAGCCTTGAGGTAAGCAATCCTAGGTTCTAATATTGCCTATGATGCTAGTTATGTGAAAGTCATGTGCTCTCTCATTGCCAAAGACAACTTTCCAAAATTACATTTTACAGTTACTAAACATGTTTTCCTTAATAAATCTAAAATTAGTCATTGCTGGTACAATGCTATGACTCAGTTGGCTTTATGAAAAAAATAGAAATGATGTAGTAAGAATTGTTGAAAGACTTAAAACATTGTCTTGTATATTGTCTTCATATCTGATTTACTTATTAATTCCCCTCCAAAAAAAAACCTCGAAAATGAATTTGATTTGTTATTGTTTTATTTTAAAATAGGTACTAGTAGAAATGATGGAATGCATATGGACCTAAAGTGATTGGTGCTGTCAAATGATCCATCAGCAGAAACAGATATAGATTTATTTAGAAAAATGAGTATAAGGAAAATAAATAACATGTTTTCCTACTGTACAGTAAATATCATTTGGCTTCAGTATATGATTTGTAAGTGAATTCTTCTGTATGTATTGAATTAAAAATGTTATTTCCTTGAAATCAGAGAACTTTTGCTTTCTTTTTGTAATTTCAATGCTTAGTACATATCTTTGAACATGTGTTTAATAAATACTATTTTCATCCATTCAACCAGCATTCACTTATTCACATGGTATAATTGCATAGTATTAGCTAATATTTATATCTATATCTATATCTATATATATGTATATATATACTACTTTTACAATGAAATATCCTTTGACTATGCAAATTCCATGATTATGAAATAAATTTAAAATATTAAAAAGCAATCATATATACATATATATGCAACAAATAGCTTTCAGATTACTATGGAATGAAAAACTCAAATGAAAATTTCAGGTAAAATTTCTTAATGACCTGTTGTATTTCTCAAAAGTACTATGACAGGACAAGGTTATGGAGACCTGGACAATCATTTCATACCTTAACTTCCTTAGTTTCATTGAAAATGTATTACTGAAATTCTAAGTTTATTTACTTATTCAGTGACATACCCATAAAATTTCCAAAGAATTATTTTATAGAACTTGACAAAAATAATGACAAAATTCACCCGGAAGAAAAAATAGTCACTAATATCAAGGATGTAAATGAAAAAATGAAGGAAGTACACCTAGTAATACCAGATTTCAAACTAAATTACAGAGCGATAAACATGAAAATAATCTGATACTGGCTAAGAAGCAGAGCGTTGAATCAGAGAGAGAAATTAATTGCACAATTCACAGTATTAAATGATTATAGCAGTTAGGTGGTTCAGGGAACAGAGTGTTGGGCCTGGAGTCAGGAAGACATGAGTTTATTTTTTTTCTATCAGTTTTTTTTCCTATTTCTCCTAACATCTCTACTTTACTTCCAGGTGCTACCTTGCCCTTACTCTGTAAAAATTAACCTACTCCAGCAGTGGCTCCCTTATCCTCCCATTTCTGTTAATCCAAGCATCCTTTTGCTGGGGATGGAAGCTCAATTCCATGTGGACAGTCTTGGGGGGGTAAAGGTGGGAACTTCTAAATCTTAGAGTTCTCACGAGGCCCCCCCCAGGAAACGACTGGGAATCGAGGTGAACTGAGCTATCTCGTGAATTTCCGCCTCTTCCCGTGAGAAACGTGATGGGAGAGAGCTCTCCCTGCCCTCGAGATTGTCCCAGATCTGGGCACACTATTGTTATCTAACAGCACGGTATTCAGATGCAAACTATGTGGCTGGAGAGCTTAAGTAGGATCAGGAAAGCCTGAAAGTTCTCTTGGGCGGAGGGGCCACGTGTGAGGACAACAAGGCTCAGCTTTTCCTCTCTCCTCTCTCCCCTCCCCTTCTCTCCCCACTTACACTTCTACTTCCAATCTCTTATTGTAAGATCTTTGCCTCCTTGGGAGATTCTTCGCTCCCTCCTAAGGAAGAATTCCCCTGCACTTGTAACTAGACCCTGAAATAAAGCTCAACCCTTGTTCGACTCTGGAACGTCCTTTCTCTCATACGAGCATCCGGTTTGGCCAGCCGAAGACCTCCGATAGAGGTAAGGGAAGACTCGGGTAGCCCACAGGCCTCTAGGCCTGGCATCCTTTTATATACCCCTTTGATCTATTCTCTCCCCCACGCTTCTAAAGATCCCTCTTTTGTCTTCTCCTCCCCCCTATTCCCTTAGAGTTTTATTTTTTTTTATTTAGAAGACTTTTATACTATTCTAGATAAATATGTATTTCCCACATTTAAACCTATTTCTGATGAAAGTAGATTTATAGAACTAACAACACCCCTCTTCAATCTAACTCCTCTGAATTGGTTCTTCCTCTTAAACCTTATTGGTATAAGATACAAATTTTATTTGTTCTTGAATAGTTTTACTTTTTGAAGGCATTGGTGTATCTTTTTTTTTTCTATTTCTACTTTCCCCTCTTGTTCTAATGCTCAGGACAATTTTATTTAATTATTTCCTGTATTATTGTATCAAGATTCTTTTTTTGATAAGAATTTTCAAGTAATTCAATTAATTTTATATTTTTTCCTGCCCTGTTCTCTAGATTTGTTATATATATATACATATATGTATATATATATATGTATATATATATATACATATATATGTATATGTATATACATATGTGTATATATATATATATATATATATATATATAATTTGTTTGCAGTGTTCTACAGTCACTAACATAAACTTAGATTAGTTTTCCCCTTCCTTCCTCTGTACCTCCTCCCTCCCTCCCTAAGATGGCATACAATTTTATATAGGTTCTATACATACATTCCTATTAAATACATTTTCACTATAGTCATGTGGTTCAGAAGATGAATAGGAGAAATCATATAGCAAACCAAAACGCACTACAAAAGAAAATGATCTGCTACATTCTGTGATTGAATTCCAAAGTTCTTTCTCTGGGTGTGGAAGGCATTTTGCCTTAAAAGACCATTGGGAATTTTTTTAAGTCCTTGTACTGCAATGAAGTTCCAAGTCTACCAGAAAAACTCTTGCACACTGTGGTCATTGCTGTGCACAAAGTTCTCCTGGTTCTGCTTCTTTCCCGCACCATTGCATCCTAGAAGTCTTTCCAGGCCTCTCTGAAAGCTTCCTCTTCATGATTTCTTATAGCACAATAGTATTCTGTTACATTCATATACCATAATTTATTCAGTCAATCCCCAATTGATGGGCATCGTCCAGTTTTTGGTCAGCACAAAGAGGGCTGCTATAAATATTTTTGTACATGTGGGACCCTTTTCCATTTTTATAATCTTCTGGGGATACAGTCTTAGAAGAGGTATTGCTTGGTCAAAAGTCATGCACATTTTTATAGCCCTTTGGGCATAGTTCTAAATTGCTCTCCAGAATGATTGGATCATGTCACAGCTCCACCAACAATGAATTAGTGTTCCAAATATCCCACATCTTCTCCAACATTTATGATCTAACTGTTCTGTCATGTTAGCCAACATGATAGATGTGATGTGGTACCTCAGCGTTATTTTGATTTGCATCTCTCTAATTAACAGTGATTTAGAGAATTTTTTCATTTGAGACCTGTTATTTTCCTTATGAGATGTTTCACATTCTCACATATATATGTAAATATATACATATATATGTGTATGTATATATGTACATATATGTGTATACTTATCTTGTTTTGTCTATCTATCTATCTATCTATCTATCTATCTATCTATCTATCTATCTATCTATCTATCTTCATGTCATAACTTCACTGGCCTCCCCTTATCCAATTCTGATTTTCAAGGAGTCATTTTCTTCCTTACAATTATCGTTCTCCATTTCTCACTGGTTGACTTTCTTGTTATAATAATTTTTTCTTCTGTTATTCTTCTTTTTCTTTTTACTTTTTTTCTGAATCTCTGTCATCTGATTTTTAAAGTTATTTTTTTAAGTTCCTCAATGCATTGGAGTTGAAGAGGGTTTCTTTACTTTGGTATCCTCCTCTGAAGAAGAACCCTGGTCTTCTCTCTTCTTTTAGTAGCTCTCCATGGTTGTACTTTTTCTCTTTTGCCTGTGCTTTTTTGGGTAATAATTTAGTTTTTATAATCACCTCTAGTCCTGTGGTATGGGGGGGGGGGATGTCTCTCACCTCTGATCCTCTTCATTTCTACCATCTGATCTTGAAGTCAAACCAAGACCTCCAGCCTCCTTAGGTTTATGCAGCATTCTTCTTGCAGTGCTATGAAAAGCAGCAGGTGCAGAGGTTTCCTAGATCTTCCCTAGGTCACATACCTAATTCTACTCACTGTCCCAGAGGTCCTGTGGTGGTGGAGGCAGTCATCCAACCCAGCTAACCCCAAGCCTTGATGCTTGTTGTTAAAGTGATCCTATCCTGGAGGTATTTACTCTTTACAGGGAAAACAGCCCATCATTGGATTTTTATTCAGGCCTTCTACATTGTCCCAAGAGGACTCTCTTTCTGCCCCTCCACTGATTTGCTTTCACTCTTCTATCTTCACAAAGAGGTGCTATATTTATCTCCTTTGTGGAGGAAAATCTAGAGAGCTTCAAATTTTATTACCTATTCCTCCATCTTCCCAGAATCCTCTCAAGATCTAACTTTAAATCGGGCTTCAGAAACTCAGTAGCTATGTGGTTCTCTGCCAATCACTTGACAACTTTGTTCTAATCCATTAGAGAAGGAAATGACAAACCACTAAAATGTCTTTGGCATGAAGACTGCACAAGGGTTCAGAAAGTATCAAGCAGAACTGAATAATAACAATTTAGTGTTTAATAAATTCAAAGATACAAAATTTGGGGGTAACACCTCTCTATTTGGCAAAAATTGCTTGTGAAACTGGAAAGAACTTTGGACAAAACTAGGCATAGAGCAATATATCACACTGTATAGCAAAATAAGATCAAAGTGAGTCAATGATTTAGATATACAAGTAATTAGAGGAGTATGAAAATTTTTACCTGTCAGATCCATGGATAAAGGAAGAGTTTTTGACAGAGAGAGAGAGAGAGAGAGAGAGAGAGAGAGAGAGAGAGAGAGAGAGAGAGAGGATTACAGGGAGAAAAATGGATGTTTGAGTGCATGCAATTACAAAGCTTTTTACACAAAACAAATTAATGTAGCAAAATTAGAAGGAAAAGAGTGAAGTAGAAAACAATTATAGTAAGTTACTCTGCAAAAGGCAATATATAGGGAATTAAGTGAAATTTAAAAACAATAAGAGTCATTCTCCAATAAATAAAGGGTCTAAAGATATGAACAGACAGTTTGCAGAAGGTTCTTCAGAACACAAATTAATGTAGCAAAATTAAAAGGAAACTAGTGAAAAATTATAGTAAGTTACTCTGAGAAAGGCATCATTTCACAAGTATATAGAGAACTGAATAAAATAAGTAAAAATAAGAGCCATTCTTTAATTGATAGAGTCAAAATATATGAACAAACAGCTTACAGAAGAACTCAAAGATATGAAATCACTCAAAAAAATGCTTTACATCACTAATGATTAAAGAAATGTAAATTAAGGGGGCAGAGCCAAGATGGTGGAGTAGAAAGATGTACCTACGCTAGCTCACCCCACTTAGCCCATAAAATACCAGTAAAAAATGACTCTAAATAAATTCTAGAGAAGCAGAAGCCACAAAACAACAGAGTGAAAGAGATTTTCAGTCCAAGATAGCCTGGGAGGTGGACAGGAATCACACTGGGCTCAGAGTGGAGTGCAGCCCAGCTTTGGCTGAGCAGCTAATAGGTCTCAGGGGTGGAATCCCTGTCAGCAGGTGCAATTCCCAAATTATTCAACACACAAATGCCCAAAACAGCTTCAAAGGTCAGTTAAAAATCACTTTCACCTGGGGGAGGAGGGCAATCAGTCTGGCCCCAGCAGCGCCAGGGCAGCAGTGGTAGCTGTGGTACAGCATCCTCTGCCTAAAAACACTGGAGGAATCAGGAGGCTGATCTGGATATCAGCACTGAGCAGAGGCTCTGGGGTAGTAGGAGTGCACTAGCATGGTGGAGCTGTAGGCAGTTATAGAAAAGGAATCTCACTTGTAGATTCTATCGAACTGTTCTCATAATGGAGCACAACCCAGCCTTGGCCATGGGGCATGAGCAGACCTCAGGAACAGAATCTCCAGCAGCAGTAGTAGCTGTGGTTCCTACATTGTTCAACCCCAAAATGCCAAAGATGGTTTCAAAGACCCTGGGCAGAAAAGCTTGCAGTATCTCCAATATCAGAATGCAGGTCAGGAGAGGAGTAAACTCCTCCCACTTGATTGTGTTACCTTGGACTACCTAAGAATTTACAGGTCCCCAGAGAGTACCCTCCTCTTGAAAAAAGACTCAAAAGTCAAGTAACTGGCTGGGAAAATGCCCAAAAAAGGGAAAAAATATTAATACCATAGAAGGTTACTTTCTTGGTGGACAGGCATTTTCTTCCATCCTTTCTGATGAGGAAGAACAATGCTTACAAATAGAGGAAGATCTAAAAGTCAAAGTTTCTGCTCAGGCCATGGGAGAGGTCAAAAAGGATTTTGAAAATCAAGTAAGAGAGGTGGCGGGAAAATTGGGAAGAGAAATGAAAGAGATGCAAGAAAATCCTGAAAAGTAAGTCAACAGCTTGCTAAAGGAGACCCAAAACATGCTGAGGAAAATAATACCTTTAAAATTAGACTAACCCAAATGGCAAAGAAGTCCAAAAACCCAATGAGGAGAAGAATGCTTTAAAAAGCAGAATTAGTCAAATGGAAAAGGAGGTTCAAAAGATCACTGAAGAAAATAGTTCTTTAAAAATTAAAATGGAGCAGATGGAAGCTAATGACTTTATGAAAAAAGAAGAAATTACAAAACAAAATCAAAAGAATGAAAAGGATAGAAGATAATGTGAAATACCAAATTGTAAATGCAAATGACCTTGAAAATAGGTCTAGGAGACCTATAAAATAGGTCTCATAATTAAAATTTATGGGACTACCTGAAAGCTGTGATCAAAAAAGAGCCTCATCATCATCTTTTGTGAAATTATCAAGGAAAACTACCCTGATATTCTGGAACCAGAGGGTAAAATAAATATTGTAAGAATCCACCAATCACCTCCTGAGAGAGATCCAAAAAGAGAAACTCCTGGAAACATTGCAGCCAAATTCCAGAGTTCCCAGGTCAAGGAGAAAATATTGCAAGCAGTTACAAAAAAAAAAATCGAATTCTGTGGAAATGCAATCAGGATAACATAATATCTAGCAATTTCTACATTAAGAGATTGAAGGACTTGGAATATGACATTCCAGAAGTAAAAGGAACTAGGATTAAAACCAAGAGTCACCTACCCAGCAAAACTGAGTATAGTACTTCAGGGGAAAAATGCTCATTCAATGAAATAGAGGACTTTCAAGCATTCTTCATGAAAAGACCAGAGGTGAATAGAAAATTTGACTTTCAAACACAAGAATGAAGAGAAGCATGAAAATTTAAACAGGAAAAAGAAATCATGAGGCACTTAGTTAAGTTGAACTGTTTACATTCATACATGGAAAGGTAATATTTTTAACTCTTGGAACTTTTCTCAGTATTTGGGTAGTTGGAGGGATTAAATACACATCTCTCTATCTACATATATCTATCTATCTATATCTATCTATCTATCTATCTATCTATCTATCTATCTATCTATCTATCTATATCTATCTATATCTATATGTCTGTATATATATCTACATATCTATATATCTATATATATCTATATCTATATATCTATATCTATATCTATATCTATCTATCTATCTATCTATATCTATCTATCTATCTATATATATATATCTATATCTATATCTATATCTATATCTATATCTATATCTATATCTATATCTATATCTATATATATATATATATATATATATATACAGAGAGAGCACAGGGTGAGTTGAATAGGAAGGGATGATACCTAACAAATAAAATTGAGGGGTGAGAGAATAATATATTGGGAGGAGAAAAGGAGAAATGGAATGGGTCTGATTATCTCTCATAAAAGAGACAAAAAAGCTTTGTCAGTGGAAGGGAAATGGAGAGAGATGAGAGAGAAAAAAAGAAGCATATTCTTTTATTCTTATCACATTTGGCTTAAAGAGTGAATAACATGCACACTCAATTTGTTATGAAATTCTATAATACACTACAGGAAAGTAGAGGAGAAGGGGATAAGTAGGGTGGGGGGATGATAGAAGGGAAGGCAAATGGGAGGAGGAAGTAATTAGAAGTGAACACTTCTGGAGAGGAATAAGGTCAAATAACAGACTGGAATAAATGTGGGCAAGATAAGATAGAGGGAAATATAGTTAGTCGTACACAACCTGACTATTATGGAAGTAGTTTGCAAAACTACACATATACAGCCTATATTGAATTATTTGCTTCCTCAGTGGGGATGGTTGGGGAGGGAGAAAGGAGAGAAGTTGAAATTCAAAGTGTTAGGAAGGAATGTTGAAATTTTTTTTGCATGCAACTGGGAAATAAGAAATACAGGTAATGGGTTATAGAAATATCTTACCCTACAAGGAAAGAGAGAAGATGAGGATAAGGGGAGGGAGAGGTGTAATAGAAGGGAGGGCAGATGGGGGAAAAGAGTAATCAGAATGCACAGCATTTTGGGGTGAGGGGAGGGAAGAGAAGGGGAGAAAATTTGAAACTCTAAATGTTGTGGAAATGAATGATGAAATCTAAAAAGAAATATACATTAAAAATAAAAAGAAATGCAAATTAAAACAACACTGAATTTCAACCTTACACTTATCAGACTGGCTAATATGACAGAAAAAGAAAATGACAAATGCTGGAGAGGATGTAGGGGGAAAATAATGAATTGCTGGTGGAGTTACGAATCAAGGAGATGCCTGTCAATTGGAGAATAGCTAACCAAGTTGTGGTATATGATTGTGATGGAATACTATTGTGCTGTAAGAAATGACAAGTAGAAAAGTATCAGAAGAATCTGAAAAAAACTCAAAGGAACTCATGTGAAGTGAAGTGAGCAGAACCAGGAACACATTAAACACAGTAGCAGCAACTTTGTAGAAATGAGCAACTGTGTAATGATTTGTTATTCCAATTAAGATACTAATCCAAGACAAGATACTAATTCCAAAAGACTCAATGATGACCAATGATATGTACCTCCAGAGAGAGAACTGATGAACTCTTAGAGCAAAATAAAGCATACATTTTTACTTTATTTCTCTGTGTATGTATTTTGCAACATGTCTAATACGGAAATATATTTTAATTTTATTAGTTTATTTTTCATTTGTATCATCATTTCATACAATTTCATTTTATCATCATCTGTACTATATTTCTTGTTTGTTTTATCAATGGTTGGGAGAAGGGCAGGAGGCAAGGAAATAATGTGGAGCTCAAAATAAACAAAAAGAGAGTTTAAAAACGTATATGTATCAACCAAATAAAGATAAATTTGAAAAAGAAAAAAAGAAAGGAAAACGTGTTACTGGGCATGTTTATTTTAATTGAGTAGTTACATTTTTGTCTGATATCTAAGGGAATAGAAGTAATGAGTAGACTTTAATTTTAGAATTTGAAGTCACCTTACAATTATCTTAATGAAAATGCTAATATTCTGTAGGTAAGCAAACTATAATTCAAGGATTAAGTCACTTTCCAAAAATCAAATAGCAACTATGTAGCAACTAGAATTTTCTAACACATAGTCATGAAGAGTTCCATGTTATTACTAATGTTTTATATGGAAGAGAGGGAACAAAGCTAAGGAAAAACCAGAAGATTCAGAAACTAGAATAAGACTTACTCAGCATCTTTTCACACCCACTCATCCATCTGAAACCAGGCATCCTTCTCTCTCTCTAAATCTTCTCTTTTCCTGAAAAAATATTCTAACTATGAGTGATCCTTCTATCTGAGGACATTCCAGGCCTATAAAAGTACTGAACAGATAGATTAGCTTCTCCTTATGGAAAGGGTCAAAGTGGTTTAGCCACAGAGGGACATATCTCTTTAATTCTGCCTTTGCTACCTGCTTCTATTTTCAAGTAAGTAAAAATAAGAATTTGAGAAGAGATGCTTTGATCAAATGCCAAATTTAAATCTCATTCATTTAAAGGTAGTTTATTAGTATTTCTTTCACATTTCATTCACCTTAAATATACTGAATATTTTATATGACCTGTGAATATATAGTTAGTGCACTTATAAAGCTAACTTTCATGCTGGAAACTTCCTTTGAATCTGATTTTTTTGCTGTCAAGTAGAGTATCAGTGCTGTGATATCTCTGACAAGAGCTTTTTAGTCTAGTAACTTCAAAGGGAGAATTGCTTAATTTTTATGACAATTGAGCAAATTCATAAATTGTCACTTGATGGTAAAATAATGGATAGCTCAGTTGATTCAATGGTTTCCTGAAATAGACAATTTCTCACAAATAATCATTCCTAGTATTTCACCCTTTATCCAATAAATATTATGTGGACAATGTAAACCGAAAATTCATTAGCATGTGCATGGTTTGGCAGGCCTATTCTGAGTGCTGTGTAATTTCTTTTAAATATCTATTTGAATGAATTAGTGTGGCTATGTTCCAGTGAATTGAAATCACATATAAAACTAAAATGGGTGGTAAACTTTCATAACAAGTCATTTTTATTATAAAATCATGATGATTATTATCAAAAACAATTTCAAGGGCTCCAAGCCTATTAGGACTACCATAGTGACCCAGATAATGGAAAATAAAAATGATTTAAAACCTATTTTAGACCCTGTGTATCCTAAATATTACACTTTATCACATTATGTAAATTACACATATTTGCAACAAAGTCTAGTAGAGCAGCTTTCTCAATTCTCGTGCTAGTGATAAGGGTGACATACTATCCACTTTGTAATGACTGCATAAAATGACAATTTTGCAGGCAAACATATCCATCTCTTTGGCAGATGGCATAAAAGGCTGTTCAAAAAATCTTTTCAAAGCAAGTTGAAACAGTCTGATAATGAATAAATAGCAGCTGCTGTCATTATGAATTCTACCACACATACAAAACACACATAAAATCAAATGAGTTCTTTAGAAAACACATCCCAGTCAAGGTTGTAGCAGTGCTTCTGTATTTAATTGGTTTAATATCTCAGATTAATGAGGAATTGTATTAGAATACTGCTATTTATTTATTACATGGAATCCTACTAATGTGCAATTCTAGAAGCTCATTGTATTAAGGACAATATGATAATCTGAAATGAAAATTTTGTCTTCATAGATTTTATTAATTAACAATAACAAGAACAATACATCTGTAACCATTGAAAAATAGACTTTAACATATTTCTTTTACCCAAATGTGAGGAAGTGGGTACTTTGAGAATAAAGATATAAAGAAGAATGCTTAATGACTTAAGGAAAATGAGTACAACTTATTTGGCAGGCCAATTTTCTAAACCATGGTTGGAAAGTGGGGGTGTCAGAAACCTACACAGAATAACTCAATAGATTTCTCTGAGAGTACCTTCCTCTCTGTGCAATAACACATGAAACACATTAATTTGTTTTACATTTAGCAAGTTTATTTTCAGGTTTGCCTTGAATAATTGTTTATAAAAATAGTATTTGCCTATATGTGTTTTTGAAAAAGGCTTTACTCATAAGCATACAGTGAAGAACATAGTGCAATATTCTCCCTAACAGATAAGAAAACTGTGACTCAGAAAGCTTAAATAATTTGTCCTTATAATGGCTATGAACTAGCATTGTCATAAACTCAAAATAGAATGATATGTTCCTTAGAGCACATTGTTTCTAAATCTTTTACCTTCTCCACAGAGTTGCAACATCTACAGTTACCTGAGACACACATGATGTGTCAAAAGAATTATTGGTAGAAGAGTTGTTTTTGTTTGTTTTTTTCTTTTCAAATAGAACCCATGACATCATGGGTAATGTTTTGGACTTGGGTGCTAATTGGATTCAAATGAGGCAGAGCTTCACAAAGTCCTCAGCCTTACTTTCTCTTTTTAAGTCATAGAGGTCCAGTAACAAGACAAAAGTAGAGATGACTGGTGATAACTTGTATGCAATGGATTACTGGGGCATCTTTGAAATCTTACCAACCTCTAATCATTCCATAGCACCTGCTTTAGCAGCATTCATTACCATTGGAACATACTGTTCTCGTCCTCCCATTCCTTCCATCAGGTGAAGTCTTAACATGTGTGGTCCTATGTCACCTATGGTTTTGAGACCTGTTGATTACCCTCAACTTGGTTTAGCCAGTCTTCTAAGATGGTATACCAGGATGTGGCCATGGTGGTACATGCTACAGCTTCTTGGAGTCACTGGTGTGGCTTGAATGAAAGTGAACCACAAAGTTGGATGAATGAACCTGAAAAGGCTCAGCACATTCTCACACCAGAAATGCTAATCCTCCCTGAGCACTCCATAAACACCGGTGAAAGAGTAAGATCAGTATTAAGTGACTTGATAGAAAATGAGACCTTTTGAGAGCTAAATAGAATAATTTAGTAATATGATGACCTAGAAAGAAAAGAAAAACACAACAATTCCAGGAGTAGATGATGGCTATTATACTTTAATTAATATGTATGACTTGGTATCCTCAATACCTAACATGATACCAAGGACTTAATAAAGGTTCATTTATCGATGAAGCAAAATTAAAATAAAGAATCATATTTGAGGCAATTATAATACAGCTTTCCAAAATCAATATTCTTTATTCAAAAACAGATCCTATGGTTCAGAGAATTTTCTTTTTTAGTTTCAATCAAAATCTATTCAAATCTTGTATACATTATTTAAATAGGAACCAAAGTCCAAGAACTCCAGTTAAATATTACGATCCACAGCAAATGGTTCAGGGTATTCTTCCCTCTTTACATTTTCTAGCTACAAAAGCAAATAGATATTGAGAAAAGAGAAGAATTAGTCAATCAAAAAGCAAATGTTCATTAATTTCCTAGTAAGTAGCTGGGTGGCATAGATGGTAGCTAGTGTTGGTCTTGGAGTCAGGAAGTTCCAAATGCAAATCCTTCCTCATAGACTTATTAACTGAGAGACATTGAGAAAGTTACTTATAATCTCTCAATCTCAATTTCTTCCATTATAAAATGGATGTAATAAAAGCACATATTTCAGAGGGTTGTTTTAAGGATAAAATGAGATAACATGAGAATTGTTTAGAGAAATTTAAAGTGCTATGTAAATGCTGGCTGTTATTTTTTTCCTACTATGTGTCAGGCAGATAGGTGCTAGGAATATGGGAAAGAACTGTAAAGCATTCCCTTCTCTCAAGGATCTTCAATTCTGTAGGGAAAGATAACCTTTTAACATGTGTGTATGTATAGAACAAATATCAAAACAAAATCAATGCAAAGTGATTTGGGGAGTGGGAGGTAGTAGGACTTGTGGAAATTGGGAAGTTCCTCAGAAAGAACTATTCCCTTTTTGATTGCCCCTCAACAAGTCTTAGATTTATTTGGGGCAATAGAGAAAAATCCAAGTAGAACTTCTTTTTCCTTGTTTGAATTCTCAATTGTTTCTCTTTCTACCTTCTTCATATGATCTAAATACTACCAGAATTTTAGATAAAGGATAAGATCTACAAGTTTATTGGACTAAACTAAACTATCCAACTAAACTAAAATATCCAACTAAAATGGACATTCATTAAAAATCACGAATTACATAGAGTTATCTAGCATTTTCACAGATATACCTTGAAGATTCATCTCTATGACAGTAGTTCAGAGGTGTGAAAAAACCTGATCTACTGAAAATTAAGGTCTGAACTAGATTAAAAGGCAAATTAAAAATATTTACCAAAACAGTAATTATATATATATATATTACATGCATATATGTAATATACATACACGCATTTATACATACATGTACATATATACTAAACCTTCCTGCATCTCAAAATGTATAATCTTTTATATTTTATTTTTTTAAATTAATATATTTTTATTTTAACATTCTTTTCTTTTTAAATTTTATGTTTCAGATTCTCTCCCTTCCATTCACTGAGTCAGGAAATAAGTATCAATTGTACATGTGAAATAATGTGAGATGTAGTTGTATAATACGCTATATTGAAAAGAAACAGATAAAAGAAAAAGGAGAGAGAGAGATCATATTTTAGTTTTTACACAGAATTCATCAATTCTCTCTCTGCAAAGGATAGCATTTTTTTCATCATGTGTCTTTTTAAATTCTTTTGGATCATTATAACCATCACAACAGCCAAGTTTTTCACAAATGATCATCATCAAACATTGCTGCTGTTGTGCAGTGATCTTCCAATTCTCACTTTTCTTTGCATCGGTTAGTACAGGTCTTGCCAAGTGTTTTCTGAAGTAAAAACTCTCATCATTTCTTATGACACAATGGAAATTTATCACAATTATATGCCTAAACTTGTTCAGCCTCTCCATAGTTGGCAAGCATCCCCCTCCATTTCCAGTTCTTTGCCATCACAAAAAGAGCTGCTGTAAATATTGTTTTACATATAGGTCCTTTCCATTTTCCTTTCATCTCTTTGAAGTACAGACCTAGCGAAAATAATGCTGGATCAAACACTGTGCAATTTTATAGCCTTTTGGGCATAGTACTATATTGTTCTCCAGAGTGCTTAGTTCAGTTCGCAGCTCCTCCATGAATTAATTAATGTTCTTATTTTCTCTCATCTCTTCCAGCATTTGTCAATTCTGATAGGTGTGAGGTGGTACTTCAGAGATGTTATGATTTATCTTTCTCTAATCAATAAATCTAGATCATCTTTTTCACATCATTACAAATAGTTTTATTATTTTCTGAAAACTGCTTACACATATCATTTGACTACTTATCAATTGAAGAATTATATTTGAATGATTTTTACAAATTTGGCTTGGTTTCCTCCATATTTAAGAAATGAGGCCATTATCAGAGAAATTTGCTATACTTTATATTACTTCACTGCCTATGATAGCATTTAGCAAAATGCAGTTTCCATGATTATGTCTTTAAATTAGGTCTCTTTTTGATTTTGCTTTCTGTGAAATAATAATTGCTATCCTTGCCTTTTTTACTTCATCTGTAGCATAATAGATTCTTCTCCAGCCTTTAATTTTAACACAGAGTATGTATCTTTCTATTTCAAGCATGCCTCTTGCACAAAGCAGATTGACAGATTCTTTTTACTAATCCCTTCTGTTGTCTGCCTCCATTTAGTGGTTAGGTCATCCCATTCACATTCACAGTTATGATAACTAATTTTGTATTTACTTCCATTCTATTTTCTGCTGCTTTTTCTTCTCTCTTTCTCTCTCTCTCTCTCTCTCTCTCTCTCTCTCTCCCTCCCTCCCCTATTCCTCCTCAAAAAGTCAATTGTGCTTTGGACTACTGCTTCCCTTATACTACTCTTGCTTTTATTATCCACTCCTCCCATCCCAATCTATCTATATACCTATCCATTTTTATATCTATCTATCTATCTATCTGTCTATCTATCTATCTATCTATCTATCTATCTATCTATCTATCTATCTATCTGTCTATCTATCTATCTATCTATCTATCAATTATCTATGCTTTGGAGACCATGTCAGCAGAATTGAATCACATCCATGCCTTTCGTGTTTGCTATCACCATTGAAGTTTCATGGTTAATTTTATTGCTGTTTTCTCATTTTCCCAGTCTGTTTCTTGACTTTGAACTTTATGCTAAAGTTTTGTTCTGCCCTCCAATGAGTAGGAAGGCAATGTGGCAAGCTTCTGTCTCTTCCATGCTGCTATTTTCAGAGATAGTTCTGTTGGTGTGCACATTTTTGGTGTCTCTGAAGTGATCTTATCCTGGGAGAGAAATGGTCACTGCTTTCTTGCTCTATATTCTGGTATTTACCAAGGAAGAGTCCCTGCTCCTCTTCAGTTGAAAGTACTAGTGCTCTTCTTGGTCCCGAATCCATGATCAGGTCTTATGCTTTCCTGAAGCCATAAGTACTGACAAGACTCTTAGCCCTGGAAATGTGAACAGTGCCCGCGCTCCTTTGGGACCAAATAGAAGTATGCCTTTCTGTCCTGTAACTGTGACCCATATGTTTCTTGGTAATAGAATTGCCAATCAGCACAAGCTGCATGTAGTACTAGTCAAGGTTCCCTTTCTTACTTTTTGTTCAACCCCTTCTTTTAAAAATGTATTTTATTTTTAATTTATGGAAGAAAACAAGCATTTCCATAGTATAATACAATAAAAGATGATTGTACATGAAAGTGCAAATCTACTGTGCACATGTTGCTATTTCTTTTAAATACACAACAAAATTGTCGTTTAAAATTTTTCCCTTTTTTCTTCTCTAACTTCCTCTGCCTTAGAGATAGCTGCTATGAGAAATACATACATGTATGTATCTGTATATATATATATATATATATATATATACATATATATATATACACACACACATACATATATATGTGTATGTGTAAAATTATTCAATACATAATCCGATTTATCAGTTCTTTCTCTGGACAGATAGTGTCTTTGGGTATATGTCATTTATAGCTAATTTAGGTATTTATAATAGTCAAAATAATGTTTTCACTCAAAGTCATTCTGTTTTATTTAAATTAATTGTTTTCAGCAATCACTTCCATAAGTCATAAATTTGCTCTCCCTCTTTCCTCAGTCCCTCAGATGGCTTGCAATCTTATATGGGTTTTACACATATTCTTATTAAATAAGTTTTAACATTAGTTATGTTGCATAGAAGCATTAAAATCAATGGAAGAAACCATGAGATTTGAGAAACCATGAGAAATCAAAAAAAAAAAAAAAACCATAACAGAAGAGAAAATAGTGTGCTTCATTCTGCATTCTGATTCCATAGTTATCTCTCTGGATGTGGATGGCATTTTGCCTCAAAGTCCTCTGGAAATATTTTAGGTCCTTGCATTTCTGTGAAGGGCTTAGTCTATCAGAAACAGCCCTTGAACACTAAGACTGTTAATATGTACAATGTTCTCCTGGTTCTGCTCATTTCACTCAGCATCAGTTCATATAAGTCTTTCCAGGGTTTTCTGAAATCCTCCTGTTTGTCATTTCTTATAGCACAATATATTCATATAGCACTTCTTGTTCAGCCATTCCCCAACTGTTGGGCATTCCCTTCAGTTCCACTTCTTGGCCACCACAAAAAGAACTGCTGAAATATTTTTGTACACGTGGGACCTTTTCATATTTTTTATGATTTCTTAGGGATAAAGCAGTGTAAGTGATATTGCTGGATCAAGGTGTATATACATTTTTGTAGCTTTGTGACATAGTTTCAAATCATGCTCCAGAATGGTTGAATCAGCTAACAGCTCCACCAAAAAATGAATTACTGTTCTAACTCTCCCAAATCTTCTCCAGCTTTTATCAACTTACTGTTTTTTTCTTTTTCAGTTAATCAACCGCAGTAGCTGTGATGTGGCACCTCACAGTTGTTTTGATTTGCATCTCTAATCAATAGTAATTTAGAGTATTTTTTTTTTCAAATGACTCTAGATAGCTTTAATTTCTTCCTCTGAAGACTGCCTCTTTATATAATTTGATGATTTATCAATTGGGAAATGACTTGCATTCTTATATATTTGACTCACATCTCTATATATTTTAGAAATGAGGCCTTTATCACAAACACTACTTTTAAAAATTCTTTACCAATTTCCTGGTTCCCTCCCAATCTTGGTTACATTGGTTTTGTTTGTGCAAAATGTTTTCAGTTTAATGTAATCCAAATTTTCCACTTTGTACTTAATAATGTTCTCTTCTTGTTTGATTGTAAATTTCTCCATTCTCCAAAAATATGACAAATACACTATCCCTTCCTCCCCAAATTTGTTTATACTATCAGCCTTTGTACCTAGATCATGTATGGTTTCAGGTATTGGTCTATCCTGACTTTCCACTACACCACTTTCTTGTTTATTTTAAGGTTAGATTTATCAAGTTCAGAGAAGGGGAGGTTGAGGTCCCCCACTAGCATAATTTTGGTGTCTATTTCTTCCTCTAACTACCTTAACTTCTTCTCTAAGAATTTGGATGCTACACCACTTAGTTCATATATGTTTGTAATGATATTGCTTCATTTTCTATGGTGCTCTTCAGCAGGATACAGTTTCCTCCCTTATATCTTTTGGTTAGATCTATTTTTGCTTTTCCTTTGTCTGAGATTAGGATTGCTACCTCTAGTTTTTTACATCAGTTGAGGCATAATATATTCTGCCCCAACTCTTTGCCCTTACCCCGTGTGTTTCCATCTGTTTCAAATGTGTTTCATGTGAAGAAAATATTGTATGATTATGATTTTAATCTATTCTGCTGTCTGTCTCCATTTTATGTTAGAGTTCATCCCATTCACATTTACAGCTATGGTTACTCTCTGTGTCTTTATCTCCATCCAATTTCCCCCAGTTTATGCTTCAGTTTTTCCCTTCTCCTTTCCCCTCCACCACAGAGTTTTACTGTTGACCACTGCCTTCCTCAGTCTTCCCTCCCTTCTATCAGCCTCCCTCCTTTTTGTTCCCCTTTATCTATACTACTTACCTCCCTTTTAACCTCCCCTTCGTTCCCCTTTCCCCTCCTACTTCCTAAAAGGCAAGTTAGATTTCAGTACTTAATTGAGCATGTTGTTCCCTTCTTGAACCAAATCAGATGAAAGTAAATTGCAAGCAATTCTCATTTCCCTCCCTTCTTTCCCCCTACTATGTTTTTGTGCCTCTTCCTGTGATGTAATTTACCCTTTTCTGCTTCCTCCTTTCCACTTCTCCCATTGGAATCCCTTTGCACCCCTTAATTATGTTTTTCGTCATCACATCAGTTTATGTATACCCACACCCTCTGTCTTACATATATCCCATTTAAATGTCATAGTAAATTTACTATTCTCAAGATTAACAAGTATCATCCTCACATATAGGGATGTAAAGAGTTTACCTTTATTGAATAACAAGATTTTATTTTTCCCGTTTCCCTTTTTATGTCCCTCTTGATTCTTGTATTTGAAAACCAAGTTTTCTATTGAACTCTGGCCTTTTCACCAGAAAGGTCTGCAGATTCCTTAATTCATTGAATGCCTTTCTCTTTGCATGAAATTTTATGTGTAATTTTGCTGGATAATTGATCCTTGGTTGTAGTTCACGTTTCTAAGTCTTACAGAATATCATATTCCAATCCCTCCAATCTTTTAATGTAGAAGTTGCTAGGTCCTGTGTGATCCTGTCTATAGTTACTGGATGTTTGGATTGCTTCTTTCTGGCTGCTTGAAGTATTTTCTCCTTAACTTGATAGTTCTGGATTTTGGCAACAATATTCCTAGATGTTTTTAGTTCAGGATCTCTTTCAGGAAGCAATCACTGGATGCTTTAAATATTTATTTTATCCTCTGGTTCTATAATATCAGGGTAATTTTACTTGACAGTTTGTAGAAAGGTGATGCTTAGGCTCTTTCTTTGATCATGGCTTTCAGGTAGTCCCATAATTTTTAAATTGTCTCTCCTGGATCTATTTTCCAGGTCAGTTGTTTTTCCAATGAGATGTTGCACAGTCTCCTAGCTTTTCATTCCTTTGGTTTTGTTTTATAATAACAGTGACTAGTGAACCCCTGTCTGTGCTGATGTCTGCCCAGCTCTGCTAAGGTATTCCTGGAGCCCTGGTGTTGGCACTCATATGCTCCCACTGGGGACAGTATCTTCTCCTGGTTAACTGATGTGGAACTGTCTGGGATAGCTCTGGTACTGCACTGGTTCCATTTTGACATAGCAAGAAGGACTCTCCTTGACAATCTACCTAGCTTTCTGAGCTGAGAGACTGTTTTACCTTCAGCTGATCCAATTATTGCAGGATTTTTCCTGGGACAGTATTCCTGGCGCAATATTCTCTGGCTTTTTCATGTCAACAAGGGGAGGGTGAGAGCCCTTACTGTTTACTGTGCCATCCTGACTTCTGAAAGTTCAAGTCAGTGACTTTTAATGTTCAAGCTGATAGTCTCAGGGGTGGCTGCTGCTGCTGCTGGTGGTCCGGTGCTTCTCTCTCACTCAATTCCGCTGGACTCCCTTCCTATGCTGATGTGTTTAAGAATCCACACTATTCCTTCTGCGTCAGTCTGCCCCTAGTGTTTCCTGTTCCACCCTACTATGATGAGGTCTGCGCTGGTGCAGCCTGTGCAATTTGTGCTCTTCTAGCCCCATGTAACAGATTCTCCCCATCAACCTTCTGGGTTGTCCTTGGCAGGAAATCTTCCACATTCAGTCTCCTAATGGATTCTGTCACTCTAAAATTTGTTCAGATTCTCTTTTTAGAGGTATCTGAAGGAATTTGTAGTATAACTAAGGTGAGTTCATGCTCTGTCTTGGCCTCTAATCCCAAAGTCATTCTTAAAACAATACTGCTATTGTTGTATATGGTATTCTTTCACTTCTGCTCATTTTGCTTTTATTATTTCATGCAAGCCTTTTGATGTTTTCCTCCCTGAACTCATTCTTTCTTATGCCACAGTAATATTCCATCACAACCATATACAACAAATAGTTCAGATATTCAGACATTGATGGGTATCTCTGCAATTTCCAGTTCTTTTCCAGTACAATTAAACAGTGTCAGTAAAAGTTTTAGAACATGTCCTCTTTCTGACAAATTGTCTTGCTCTTTACCCTTACCATCCCTTACCATCTCTTGTCTGAGAATTCTCAAAGCTGCTGCTGCAGCCTCCTTCAAGGGCCACTGTTTTTGCTCATGCCCTGATCCAGGCTTACATCACCTCAGTATTGCAGACCTCTCCTTTAGGACCTCCTAAGTTGTCTTAGGGTGAAAAAATGTGTTTTATGGGCTCTGCCACTCAAAAACTTGATGTGAGAAAATACTTTAAATTTGTTTTGAAGACAATTTTGGGAGAACTGGGTCCAGACATGTATTTCAGTGTCTTGGCTCTTCAATCTCCACCTCACTTCTGCACCCTCCATGATTCCATGTGGAACTTTCTTTAAAAAATAAAGATTAGGAAACTCCTTGTTTAATTACCAATCTATTAAAATTTTTAATTAAAATATTTGCTTCTGGTTATTAAGGAAGAATGTCTACTCAAATTTACAAAGCTATAATTACAATTGTAAGTTAGGGATTAAATCTCACAAAATCTCACCAGATTGAATCACAATAATCCCTTAAATTTTCATAAAGTATCACTTTGAATAAAAACTAAAAAGAAATTTTAATGGAGACTCAACCTGTGAAAGTGTGTGTGTGTGTGTGTGTGTGTATGTGTGTGTATGAGTGTGCATGCTTGACTTGGTAATTTTTTGTTTCTGTGTTTTGTTTTGTTTTAATGGTAGAGATAGAAATGTAGTAAGAACAGCAAAGGGTGACAAAACTGAAATTCAAGAATATCTCATCGTCTCTGCTTCTAGGTCAAAGTAACATGTAGATCAGGATTTCTTTGCTCTGTTGACTAATACTAGTCTGACTAGGAACTATGGGAATAGGGCATGGAACATAAAACTTTGACAAGATATCTAGTCTTAAAAAAAAACAAAACAAAACACATGACTTGATATTCACTCAGGTACATTCTTCCCTACTTGTGAAGTGGAAGAATTGCTCCCATCATCTCTTCTACTCCAAAAATTCTCCCCCAAAATAACTTTGTCTCTTTTATTCCTTAATTTCATTGTACATGTCATTGACAGATATTTGTTTAGCCTTGCACGTAACCAATTCAAGTGCCAAACCTTATCATCTATTTCCATTCCCCGCTTCCATTATTCCTGTCTCAGACTTTAAAATCCTAGCTCTACTGACTTCTTTCCTGGAAACTTCCCCGTTTCCTTGGATAATCCCACTATCCCCTTAGTTTGCTCAATATGAAATATGTCTATACAGGGCCCACATTTTTTCTCTTATTGGTAAGTGAAGATATCTCTTGAAGCTATTGTTTCATGAAGTAGTCCACGTAAGTCTGTCTTCATTCCCTGTCTTGCCTTAATGCTGACATTTAGAGTTTTTTTAAATCATGCTTTTACTTCTTTCTCATCCAGGATTGATCATCAGGCACAGCATCTATCCAAACTGCAATATCTTAGGCAGAGCCAAGATTATGGAATGAAGGCAGAGAATCCATTGAGTTCTTCCCCAAACCCCTCCAAATACCTTTAAAAAAGCTGAATATATTCTACAGCAGCAGAAGCATGTTTGTGCATATCTCTTTTTTCCTATCTCTCCTAACTCTATTTTACCTTCTATTTTACTTTCCTGTTACTTAATCTAACCCTACTCCAGCAATCCCTCCCTTATTCTTCCATTCCCCCATATCAAAATACACTTTTATATTCCTCTTTTAACTTATTCCCTTACCCTTCCCTCTAGAGATCCCTCCTTTATCCTCTTCCCCCCATTCCCTTGGAATTTTATTTCTTTCTAAATTTAGAAGATATTTATGCTCTTCTAAATGTATAGATGTATTTTCCCTTCTTAAACACATTCCCAGTGAAAATATCTTTCCAAAACTAACAGTTCCCTCCTCCCCCATCTAATTCTTCTATATTGGTTCTTCCTCTTGCACCTCATTTGTATAATTACTCTTTTAACTGTTCTGGAATGGTTTTGCTTTTTGAAGTCATATCATACTCAGGTCTACCCCAATCTATTTTATACACTACCTAATTACTAGTAACAATCTTAGCCATAGGTTTTACATTTTCCATTCATAAAAGGCAGACATTCTGTCCTTATTTAGTCCTTTGTAATCAGTCATTGTTATGTATCTTATATTTCTCTTGACTTTTGTATGCTGAATCTTTTTTTGAGTTCAGTTACTTTTTAACAGTCCTGAAAGTCTGACAGTTGATCCAATGTCCATTTTTTTTTTTAAATTCAGAATTATGTTGAGATTTTTAGGGCATGACATTTTCAACCTGGAGGCCCATTTCTTTTGCTCTTTGATATATACTCTTTCAAATATGTGTTGTTTTTTTTTTTTATTGTTGCCAGTGCTAGGGCTTATGTGATTCTAATTGTGTTATGATCATATGTATTTTTTTCTTGTTGCTCATAAAATTTTGTCTTTGATCTGTAGGTTTCAAAATTTAATTGTAATAGTTCTGTGAGTTTTCCCTATACGGTCTCTTTCAGGTAGTGACTGGTGGATTTTTGTATCAAGATTCTTTTGTTCAGAACTTTCAGGTAGACAAATTATTCTGATGTTTTGTCTTCTTGGTCTGTTCTGTAGATCCATTATTTTTCTTATGAGATGATTCACATTCTCTTCTATTTTTTCATTCTTTATATTTGATTTCTTTATTTCATAACTTTGTTGGCTTGCCCAATTCTGATTTTTAAAGAGTCATTTTCTTCCTTAAGATTCTGAATGTCTTTTTCTAAATGATTCACTTTCTTGCCATAATCTTGGTTTTCTTGTGTTATTGTTATTTTTCATTTGAATGTTTTCTCAATCTCTCTCATTTGATTTTTACTTTTTTTAAGTTCTTCAATGAACTATTTTTGGTCAGGTAACCACTGGACATTACTGTTTGGACTAAAAGAGGCTTTATTTGCTTTATTATCCTCTTCTGAAGATGAACCCTAGTCTTCTCTATTCCCATAGTACCTCTGTATGGCTGGATTCTTTTTCCTTTGCCTGTGCATTTTCTTTCTTCCTTTCTTTTCCTTTTGGTAATAGTTTAGTTTTTATAATCACCTCTAGTCCTAGAGTATGGGGGATGGAGCCTCTGACCTCTGATCCTCTTCAGTTCTCCCCTCTGACATTGAACTTCAACCAAGATCTCTAGCCTCCTGTAAGCGTCCACAGTCAACAGTGCCCCTGCCCCACTACTTCTACATTCACTGAGTATGTGATGGTTCCTTCTTACCTCCACTGTTCTCTATAGCACAGTTGGGTCTAGCATTCCTTGTCAGCAAAAATTTACTTAATCTTCCCCAGGTCAGATGCCCAACTCTTCTCACTGTCCTGGGGATAAAAGTTCCTGTGGCTAGGGCCAAGGCAGCCTCTCAAACCAGCTAAGTCCAAGGATTGCTGCTTGTTTAAGCTGCTTGCCACTAGTTATTAAATCAGGCCCTTGTCTGAAAGTGTTTACTCTTCACAGGGAGGAAATCTCATCCTGGGATTTTTCTTCAGGTCTTCACTGATTGTCCCAAAAGAACCCCCATTCTTCCCTCACTCTTATTTGTTTTCACTGCTCTTTGTTCATCCAGATGTCTTATTTTATCTCTTTTGTCTAGGAAAACCTTGAAGGCTTGGAATTTTCTAACCTATTTTGCCATCTTCACAGAATCCTCACTGGCCATCTGCTTTCAAAAAAATGTAAGGGAAAACTACCCTGATATTCTAGAACCAGAAGGCAAAATAGAAATTGAAAGAATTCACCAATCACCTCCTGAAAGACATTCCAAGATGAAAACTGCCAGGGATATTAAAACTAAATTCCAGAGTTCCCAAGTGAAAGATAAAGTATTGCAAGCAGGCAGTAACAATTCGTGTATGGTGGAGCCACATTCAGTATAAGACAAGATTTGGCAGCTTCTATGTTAAAGCACTGGAGGACTTGGAATATAACATTCCAAAGGACAAATGAGCTAGGATTACAAATAAGAATTACCTACCCAGCAAAACTGAGTATATTCCTTCAGGAAAAATAATGGATATTCAGTGAGATAGAGGACTTTCAAGCATGTTTGATGAAAAGACAAAAACTGAATAGAAAATTTGTCTTTCAAATACAGGACTCCAGGTGTAATGGTGGTTTGGTGAGAGGATTTTTCCCATTCATTAACATATCCATGTGACCTGGCTGGGTCACATGAAAGCCTGAATCACATGAGTCTGAGTCACATGGAGCCTGTGCTTGGAGTAGTTTGCTGAGCAGGGGGGAGCAGAAGGGTGGAACAGGTTGAAGTGGACATAAAGTAGAGCTGGGAAGAAATTTGTTGAAGTCTAGTCAAAGATAGTTAGGGATGCACAAGCAAGCAGGCAGATGGATAGCATGAGTGAAAGAGATTGTTTGTGATTTTGTTGAATTGAGCTGGTTTGTGGGAAGCTTAGGAGGGGGACAGCTTGGGGATGGTAGTGACCCCTGCATTATTATTGTATACAGATTTTTGTTACTATGATGGATTTGGCTTTCTAGTTTCTGAAAAGATGTTTTAGTTCTGTCTTCCATGTGGAATATCTGTTGTGTTTTGTGATTTAGTATTGCAGTAGGACATTCATGGCCACCCTGTGTGCTGTGAACATCACTTTGGTGCTAAAGAAACATAAAAAGATAAACAGGAAAGGTGGATAATAAGGGACTTAATAAGATTAAATTTTCTACATTCCTACATGGGAATTTGCAACTCACAAGACCTTTCTCATTATTAGGATACTTAGAAGGTATATACCTCTCTCTCTCTCTCTCTCTCTCTCTCTCTCTCTCTCTCTGTATATACAGATCTAAAAATAAATTTAAGACTTGAGAGAGGAATGTACTTGGAGAAACTGACAAACAGAGATAGAATGGAATAAATTGTCTCACATAAGAGGCAAGAAAAACTTTTACAATGGACAGGAAGATGGAAGAAGTTAGGGAGGTGTGAGTGAACCTTTCTCTAATAAGAATTGCCTCAAAGAATGAATAACATACACATTCAATTGGATATTCTATGCCCTACAGGAACTTAGGAGGGGAAGGTATAAGAGAAGGGGTCTGACAGAATAGAGGGCAAATTGGAGAGGGGATAGTCAAAAGGAAAATAATTTTAAGGAGGGACACGATAAAAGGACAGAGAGAAATGAATATATGGGATGGGAAAACAATGGAGAGAAATACAGTTAACAACAGTAAGTGTAAAAAAATCAAAAATAATTTCTCTGATTAATCCACCATTGCTCAAACTTATAGAGAAATGAGACAAATTCATAAAAATAAGAGTCATTCTCCACTTGCTAAGTTATGAAAAGATATGATCAGTTTTCAGATGAAGTAATCAAAGGTTTCCTTACCATATGAAAATACACTTAATTGGAGAAATGCAAATTAAAACAATTCTGAGATTCCACTTTATACCTATTATGTTGTTGAGTAGGATAGAAAAAATTAAGTGAGAAATATTGGAGGTGATGTGGGAAAAATGGGATATCAGTGCATGGTTGGTGGAGCTGTGAACTGATTCAACCATTCTGTATAACAGTTTGAAACTATGCCTAAAGAGGCATAAAACCATGCATATCCTTTGACCTACCAATATGACTACTAGGTTTGTATTCCAAAAAGAATGTCTTACCATACCTGGGATCTGTTAAGCAAGAACTATTCTTCCAACCCCTTTCCTCCATAGGTGACTGACTTTTGGAGCCAGTATTCTCTGAAGGAGTTATCCTGTTCTGTCTTCATTGCTTTCCAGGCAACCCAACCTTTAGAGTCATGTTGTTTCTCCAGGTCCAGGTATTTTAAACCTCCCCACACACCATTTCAACTCTATGTATTTCAGCTTCCCTTTGTCTTTTCTATTAGAATGTTAGCTCCTTGAGAGCAAGCACTGTCCCTCTTTTATTAATTTGCACCCCCAGGGATTCATTCCCTGGTACAAAATGTCATTCTTGTTCTTTAATCATTCTCAGTCATTTCTGATACTTTATGACCCAATTTCGGGTTTTCTTGGCAAAGATACTAGAATGGATTGCCATTTCCTTCTGCAGCTTAATTTAAAGATTAGCAAAAAGAGTCAAATGGGGTTATGTGACTTGCCTAGGGTCTCATAGGCAGAAAGTATTTGAGGCCAGCTTTAAAAACAGGAAGATGATTCTTCCTGACTTTGGGCTTAGCCTTCTATCTACTCACCACTTAGCTGCCTATCATGCCTGGCACACAGTGAATATTTAATGAATACTTCCTTACTTCTTTCTCTTTTATGTGATTTTTTTTCCCTAATGCCTTTCCATTAATTCTCCACAGAGAAACTCCTAAATGAACTAGATGTTTTCCCTGCTTATTAATTATGCATGTCATGGAAACTAAGGAAACTTTTAGACCACTCATTTCTTATCCCACACTTTTTGTCCATGACCAAAATATAACTGAAGAAAATGAACATTTTGGTTATACATGATCCTGGTGATATCTTGAACTCAATATTTGTTCTGTAACTTTTTTGCACACTGCAATCTACCAAACGCTTTAGATTCTTTTGAGATCATGACATTCCTCTTCAAAATAATATTGTTGCCAAAAATGTGTCCATTTCTATCAATAAACATCCTAGAATAATTAATTTTCTTCATTGATATCCTCAGGAACTACCTCTTTCAAATGTCTTTCCTGATATATCTGTTTATCTATCTATCTATCTATCTATCTATCTATCTATCTATCTATCCACCTCTGTCTGTCTGTTTGTCTGTCTATCTGTCTGTCTGTCTTTTACCTATCACATATTATGTTAATACAATTGATTTTTTAACCCAAGACTATCATTTCATATTTATGAATAACAAATATATATATACGTATGTACATGTACATACACCAAACTTATGCATATGCTCATGCATTTCTCTCTATTGGTATATCATAAACACAGATATAGACATGACAGAAAAATGAAAAGTGATAATTCAAGGGACTGCCATTTCATTTTATAATTTGCACACCAGGTGCTCTACATGAACTTTGCTTTCCCAGAATAGATATTCTACTTGCTCGGTGCTCCAGCAGCACTGAAGTAAAAAAATACAGAAGCAACCTTCATCTAAATTCCTCGGCAATCTTCTCAGCAAAATTCATTGGATTGCCTTGAGAAATGATGAGTTCCTTCCTGACTGAAGCTTGTTAAGCATGGACTAGATGATCATTTGACATGTTCACTATATTGGGAATTCCTTTAGGGGTATTCCTAAGTTTAGGGTATTAGTACTTTTACAAATCTGCTGATTTCTTTTTTAATTTTGCTATTCTCTAACTTATGATAGTTCAATATGCCATGTCCATGAACTTTCCAATGGGGAGGTCCTTCCATAGGAAAACTATATTTGATACCTTTGGGGCTGAGGTTTTCTAACAGTTCTGCTTCATCGTCATCATTTGTAAGATTGTTTGCTTTTCTGGAGAAGGGTGCATGGTATATAATAATTAACCCTTAATCAGTCTTCATTGGGCTAACAGGTTGATGTTACTATTCATATTTAATCAAAGAGTATTAGTCACAGTCCTAAATGAAATGTCAATAAGGATGTCCACATTATGTATAGGAACTGTTACGTTCAAATTCAGAACAAAGGCTTCATATTTTAACCTTCTTAACCTGACCAGACTACTCCTGGAAACATTTTGTACATTAACAAAAAATCAGAAATTTGTAGACAGTGGAAATAAGAAGATTTCTCAAGAGAGTTCTATATGGAGATAAAAGCACATTTCACTTTATACAAAAAAATGTTTCCAAATGGAAAGACTGAATTACAGACAATGGAAACTGCCCGGAGTGATAAATTGTTGTATGACTATTTAGATCTCTCTATGTCTCCAGCTGTGGAATTGTTTGGTATTTTTAATGCCCAGTTGAGTCCACATTGGAAGTATTGGTTATTTCATTTCCAGCTGTGTGGACTGCAGTATTGGGGAGATGCTAGAAGGATACATTATATTGGTATTTTTCCTCATGTATGCCTCAAAACAAAGGAAATAAACTATCAAACAGAAAGTGAACACTTGCACAGTATAATAGATGGTTGCTAAAGTTGCTTTTTTTTCCTCTACTGTACCTAACTGGATTGACCATATGGGGTAATCTTCCTTCTTACTAGTTTATGTTGATCAGATGACATTTATTAAATACACAGCTGCAGGTGTCACCATTATGAGTATTCAATTGCATGAAAAATAAAGACACAAATTCTGCATCCTCATGTTACATTCTAAAAAGATGTCTGTTATGTTGACACATCTGAATGCAATGCAGCTGAGCTTATAAGTGAATATATCAATAAAAAAATGATACAGTTTAGTACCTGATGATTTGATAATTATGGCCTAATAAAAACACTTTTTTTCTGTAAGAATATTTTCGGTGAGATATTCTTGTATTATAGACTACCGTGCTTGGTTCTGTGACTGATTGTGACTTCAGAAACTTTTTTTTCAGATTAGAAGTAAAATTATAATTTAAAATGAAAAGATCTTAATAAAGGAAAAAGATGAAGTCTTACAGAGGGAAAAGTGTTGATCCTAGAATCAGAAAGACAAAATCATATCTGAACTTTGATGCAAGCAGCCTAAATCTAGGTAAGTCACAAAATTTCTATGTACTTCAGTAACTCCCTAGGACTTACTATGAAGTCATAGTCATGTTTTGTCTTTCTTAGTGGAGAGAATTCCCCAGAAACTTTTCTCTTATTTTGCAGTGGAGAATAATTTGTGGGAAGTTTAGATAATTAGACTAAGTTCACTCATCTTTGAAAATATCACAGCTACATCTTTTTATAAAATCTCAAGTGAATCTTAAATGTGAAAGGTTATTTTTCTAAGATAAATTATTTCTCCTTCAGTCATTTCTAATGTCATTTGTGTGTTAGTGTTAGAATACACAACCAACCATAACTTCACAAAACTGAATAGCTTCATACTTTCCTCATTTTATTTCACTGAGCAACAGCTAACCCAATAAAATAGAGATCTTATGTTCAAAATCACAATCACCAGACTTTTCAAAGAAGAAAAAAATAGAAGGGAACCAAATTTTCATGATTACATTCTTTTAAAAGATATCCTTGACCAATGACACAAGCACTTTAACATTTATGTTGCTTTTATGATGTTTCTGTGTTTTACTAAAAGCTTGGCAAATCTATTCTGATGAAGTTCCACATTCGGTGTTTCACAGACACAGTGAATATTCTCTTTCATTCACTCCATCAGTGGCTGCCAGACTCATTTTGCATTTTATGTCTCCTATCTAATTTGACACTGACTATCTGATCCCTTTACCCTTTAAATTTCTGATGTGTCATATTGCATTATATTTCTTTTGTCACCTTCCATCACTGTATCCTGTGTCACATGGAAAAGCCAATGTGAGTTGACATAACACCAAATAATGTGATCCAAGAGATTTAAAACAGTGCTAGTCAGCAGAGTCAAAATGTGACACATTGCCTCCAAAGTGTAAATATTCACTTTTAGTAAAAATATCTCTAATTTTATAGATATCTTCTAAAAGTAGAATACAGGGTGATCTATAAAAATAAGTAGAAGGAATAAGCATGGATTAGACATTTATAATTCCAGATGTAAAATACTAACCTACCTCACAAGCAAAAACAAAAAGAATTGATTCAGAATCACAAAAGCAAGAAACTTGGACTTTGGACTTTTATTCTTAATCAGTTAGAGAATGCTGGAATTGGGAAAAGCCTTATAAATGATCTAATCCAATGACTTTTAAATTTTTTAAAACTTATACTACAGAACTGTTTTCATTTTACATGTGAAGAAACTGAGACCTACAGAAGCTGTGAAAATCATTCCCCTGAGCTTACTAGATTACTCATAAAATTCACTCATATAATTTTTTAAAATTAGGATGATCATATGAAATTACTAAACAGATGCATAAGTGTTGCTGTCATATCATCTTTCTTGCTGTTGTTTGTCCTTTGTTTTCAAAGAAGAGAAATGACATCACAGGGAGATGTCTTTACTTGTGCATGAATTAGATTACTTAAGTATGGCAGAGTTGCACAAAGTTGACTGCATCATTCTCTCTTTCAGGGTCATCAAAGTACAGTGACAAGGGAAAAAAAAGCCAGGATGACTGCGGATAGTCCTTGGTGCAGTAGATGCCTTAGGGTCTTCAATGACTGACCAACTTGTAAGTGCTCCACAGCAAATTGCTTCTACCAACTTCATGGTCATTGGAAAAAAAAAAAATTGTTCTCATCTACCATTACCACCCAGGGAAGTTTTCTCATTCTTCAGGTAAACACACCTCTTCCCCACTACTCACTGATCTGTTTGCAACCTTTCAGTTATTTTCAATATGGTTTAACGTACTTGGAGTCACAGGAGACAGTTGAGTGCTGGATAGACACCAAAGGTGGATGTGAAACCCTGAAAATGTTTTGGTATGCTCTCCCATCAGAGTTGATAGTCCTCCTTGAATACCAATATAACCCACTGTATTTCTATTTGGTACTTAAAAAAATAAGCTAACATAATAAAACTATTGTCCAAGGTAGTCAGCTGAAGAGGCAGTTATAAAATTTTCAGCGTTAGTATTTATATTTCAGAAGTCAGTCAATATTAAAATCAGAGCTTGTTTATTATTTTCTTGATTACCTAGACTTAAGAAAACAAAAGCTAAATAAAAAAATGCAGATTAAATTTAGAAACCTATCCTTCATTTTCAGAAAGCTTTTGTTCAACATATACTAGCCCACTACTGGATTTTTCAAATAGAGGCAATTTAAAAACTTTGGAGCTCCTGAAAGAATTCAAGGTATTTATTGGTATACTAAAATTTCTGCCAACAAAGTGATAAAAGAAACCAGGACATCCCTTTATAATCACCTCAGAAGAGAGGATATGAATTAATGTTTACAAAATTTTCAATCCCAATTAAAAAAAAAAAACACAACTTTAGTCAATAGAGGAAGTTTATAACTGAATGCACTGTCAAAGTAAATAAGATTTTTAAATTTGATTAACATTTAATATATATTTTGTCATTATAAAAATAGCTTCAGAAGTCAGGAGAAATGCATTCTATTCACAAGTCTTTAAAAAAACTTTGTGTTTCATTTTAAGAAAGCAACTTCATTTTTTTTTTTTGGTTTCTGTTTCCCTCAATTATAAAAGTATGGTGGTAGACATAATGATCTATATGATTCCACTTTTATCTATTATTATATGTACAGACACTTTTTTCTGGGTGTGTGTAACAGAGAGAACAAAGAGAAAGTTATAGTTTAAAATGCTAATTAAGAAAAGATTCTTGCAAACCACACCTTTCAGAAGTAACCACAAATAAATACTCCCTTCCAACAATACATTCCATGACTCTACCTACTTTGTTTATATATATGTATATATATATATTCATTTCATATTAGAAAATATAATATTTTCATGTGCTCAAGTCAATACAGTGTTCTGATTTTCTCTTGTTCTGTTCAGCAGCATGTTCAAATAAGTCTTTCCAGGTTTTTCTGAAATCCAGCTGCTCATTGTTTCTTACTGTACACTAGTATTCAATTACCTTCATATACCACAACTTGTTCAGCCATTACCCGATTGATGGGCATCTTCTTTCCAGTTCTTTGCCACCATGGATGCAATTGGTGGCATTAAGTGACATTGGCAATAGGACAAGGAGAAGAGGGAATCACATATGGAGAAAAATATACTTGCTTAATCAAAGGAATTAAGAAAACAAAGGGAGGAGAATTTAACCAGTATGATGTGAAATGAGTACAATCGTTCAGTAATTTGAACATTTTTTTAGCATTGTCCTTCTTTTGGATTGGAATGTAAAATTGATCTTTTCCAATCCAGTTGCCTCTGTTGAGTTTTCAAAAATTACCGATATATTGTGAGGAATACTTTAACAGCATCATGTTTTAGCATTTTGTTTTTCCACAATCACATGTAAAAATAAATTTTAACATTCATTTTCAAAAAATCTGAATTCCAAATTATCTCTTTTCCTCTCTCCCCACCACCCTCCTTGAGAAGGCAAGGAATTAGATATAGTTTATACATGTATAATCATGCAAAATATATTTCATTTTAGATACGTTGCAGTAGGAAACACAGAATCCCTCCTAAAAAAAAAAGACTCAAGACAAATAACGAGAGTTAAAAAAGAATGCCTCAATCTGCATTTAGACACCATTAGTTCTTTCTTTGAAGATGGATAGCATTTTTCATCCTAAGTTCCTGAAAGTCTTTCTGGATCACTGCATTTCTGAGAATAGCAGTCATTCCCAGTTGAGCATCCCAGAACATTACTGTTACTTTGTAGATAGTACTTTTCATTTTTCTTCACTTCATCCAAGTTACTCTAGAGTCTTTTGAGAGCATCCTGCTTATCTTTTCTTCCAGAATAACAGTATTCCATCAAAATAACATAACACAACCTGTTCAGCCATTCCCCAATTTATTCTTATCCCTTCAATTTCTGATGCTTTGCCACCAGAAAAGAGATGCTATAAATATCTATATTTTAGTCCTTTTGTTTCTAAAGAAAATATTTTAGAATACAGTCCTAGTAGTGATATTGCTAGGAAAAAGGATATACATGGTTTTATAACTCTTTGGACATAGTCCTAAATTGGTCTAGAGAATGGTTGAATCAACTGACAACTCCACTGATGGTGCATAACTATCTCATTTTTTCTTTTACCACAATCCCTCCAACAATCATAATTTTCCTTTTCTGCTCTAATAGCCCATCTAAGAGGCACAAGAAAGTATCTCAGAATTGTTTTAATTTGTATTTCAACAATGAACAGTGATTTAGAACATTTTTATTATAGCTATAACTAGCTTTGATTACTTCACCTGTAAACTGTTTCCATCTTTTGACCATTTATTAGTTGGGGAATGGCTCTTCTTTTTATAAATTTAACACAGTTCTCTATACATTTGAAAAATGAAGGCTTTATCAGAAAAACTTGATTCAAATTTTCCCCCCACAGTTATGACTGCCAATTGCATTTCTCTCTGTTCTATTCTCCACCCTCATTTATTCTCTTCTCTCTCACCTTTCATCCTTCCCCTCCTCAAGTTTTTTGTTTCTGACTATTGCGTCCTTCCAGTATGCCCTCCCTTTTATCATGCCCCCCTTATCTTTTCCCCTTCTGCTTTCCTATAGGGTAAGATATATTTCTATACCCAACTGAGTAAGTCTATTATTTCCTCTTTGAGCCAATTCTGATGAAAGGTTCACTCATTGCCCTTCTTCTCCCATTTTCTCCTCTAAAGTAAGAATTTTTATTGTCTCTTTTATCTGAGATAATTTACTATGTTCGGTCACTCTTTTCCACTTACTCCCACTGCATTCCTTTTTCTAACCCTTTAATTTAATCTTTTAGATATTTGTTCCTATTCACCTCTCACTTGTACACTCTTTCCTCCTAACTACCCTAATAATCAGAACTGTCTTATGAGTTACAAATATCTTCCCATTTGAGAATGTAATAATTCAGCCTTATTGAGCCCCTTATTATTGTCCTTTCCTTTTTATGCTTCTTTTCATGCTTATATTTAAAAGTCAAATTTTGTCCTTTTTTCAGGATTAGTAGGCTTTTTATTAAATAAATTATGAACTAAGAATTCTAAACATCAGTGGCAAACTCTGGTTCACTGGCAGATCCTCAAGCAAGGACAGATCCTAAAATTCAGTTCTACTCACTTTTATTCAACAAGCCTTTATTAGGTGACCAGAACACATTAAGCACTTTGCTAGGGACTGTCACCTAAGGTTCTTCTCATTTCACTGTAGTGACAATGTAGCCTGGCCCCAAATCAGATGTTCAGGTTATTTTTTTTTTTTATAAAGTATTTTTTTTTTTTTTAGTTTTTCAACATTAGCTTATGTAAGAGAATAGTAACAACAAAAAAGGAGAGCAAAGGATCTGCTTTCATCTGCATTCAGATCCCATAGTTCTTTTTCTAGTTGTGGACAGCATTTTCCATCATGAATCTTCTGGACTTGTCTTAGATCCTTGCATTGCAAAGATGAGCTAAGTCTATCAAAGTGAGTCATAATACAATGTGGCTGTTACTGTGTTCAGTGTTCTCCTGGTTGTGCTCACTTCACTCAGCAACAGTTCTTATAAGCCATTACAGGTTTTTCTGAAGTCTACCTGCATATAATTTATTGTAGCACAATAGTTTTCCATTACATTCACATAACACAACTTCTTCAGCCATTTCCCCAACTGAGGGGCAGCCCCTTAATAATCTAATTCTTTATCACCACCAAAAGAGGTACTATAAATATTTGTGTAGATGTGGTTCCTTTTCACATTTTTGTGATCTCATTGGGAGACAGACCTAAAGTGGTATTGCTGGGTCAATGTGCATGTACAATTTTATAACCCTTTGGGCAGAGTTAGAAATTGCCCTCCAGAAAGGATGGATTAGTTCACAATTCCACCAATAATGCATTAGTTTTTCAATTTTCCAACATCTTTTCCAACACTTTTAATTTTCCAGTTTTGCCATGTTAGCGAACATGATAGATGTGATGTGGTGCCTCAGAGTTGTTTGGATTTGCATTTCTCTAATCAATAGTGATTTAGAGCATTTTTTCATACAACTTTAATAACTTGTATTCTTACATATTTGACTCAGTTGTCTATACACACGTGTGTGTGTGCGTTTGTGAGTGTACATTGAAATGAGACCTTTATAAGAGACCCTACATATAAGAATGGTTTTGCAACTTTCTATTTCCTTTCTAATCTTGGTTGCATTGGCTTTGTTTGGTTAAAAATTTTCAATTTAATGTAATTCAAATCATCCATTTTGCATTTCATAATGTTCTGTAACTCCTGTTTTATCGTAAATTCTTCCCTTCTCCATAGATGTGACAGGTAAACTATTCCTTGCTCACCTAGTTTGTTTATAGTATCAGTCCTTATATCTAATTCATGTACGCATTTTTGCTCCATCTTGGTGTAGATTGAAAGGTATTATTCTATGACTAGTTTCTGCCATGCTATTTTCCAGTTTTCCCACTAGTTTTGGTCAAATAGTGAAGCCTTATACCAGAAACTGAAGTCTTTGGATTATCAAACTGAAGAATACTGTAGTCATTGACAATTGCATCTTGCATAACTATCCTATTCCTTTGACCCAGCAAACTATGTCTTATTCTATGCCACGTAGTTTTGAGGATTGCTACTTTATAATATAATGTAAGATGTAGTCCAATTAGGCCACCTTCCCTTGCATTTCTTTTCATCAGTACCCTCGATTTTCTGGACTTTTTGTTCTTTCAGATGAATTTTGTTTATTTTCTTCTAAATCTATTAAATAAATTTTTGGTAGTTTGATTAGTATGATACTGAATAAGTAAATTAATTTTCGTAGAATTATCATTTTTGTTTTATTAACTCTGCCCAACCATGAGCAAGTGGTACTTTTTCCAATTATTTAGATCTGACTTTATGTGAAAAATATTTTGTAGTTGTGTTCCCATATTTCCTGTGATTATTTTGACAGGTGGACACTCAAATATTTGAAAATATCTATAATAACTGTAAATGGCATTTCTCTTTCTCTTGCTGTTGGGCTCTATACATTATATAAAAATGCTGATGATTTATGTGGGTTTATTTAATTTCCTGCAACTTTGCTAAGGTTCCTTATTTTTTCAAGTTCTTTTATGCATGATTCTCTAGGTTTCTCTAAGCATGCCTTCATATCATCAACAAAGAATGATAGCTTTGATTCTTCTTTGTCTATTCTACTTTTTTTCTTTTTCTTCTCTTACTGCTACAGCTAACATTTCACGTACCATAATGAATAACTGGTGATAATGGACACCTTTGTTTCACTCCCATTGGAAATGCTTCCAGTTTATTTCCATTACATGTAATGCATGCTGATGGTTTTAGATAGATGCTGCCTATCCTATTTCAGAAAACCTCTATTTATTCCTATGCTCTCTAATGTTTTTCATGGGAATGGCTTCTATATTTGGTCAACAGCCTTTTCTGTGTCTATTGAGATAATCGTATAATTTCTTTTAATGTTATTGATATGGTAAATTATGTTGTCAATTTTCCTAATGTTGAATCAGCTCTGATTTCCTGGTAAAAATCCCACTTCACCACAGTGAATTATCCTGGCTATGAGCTGACCCAATCCCTTTTTAAATATTTTATTTAAATTTGTTGCATCAATATTCATTAAAAAGAAACTTGCCTATAATTTTCCTTCTTTCTTTTGACTGTTCCTGAATTAGGTATCAACACCAAATTTTTATCATAAAAAGAAATTGTTAGGAGTGATTCTTTTCCTATTTTCCCAAGTAATTTAAGTGTATCAGAATTAATTATTTTTAAATGTTTGATAAAATTCACTTGTAAATTCATCTGCATCTGGGTTTGTTTGTTTTTTTTTTTCCTTAGGGAGTTCATGAATATCTTGTTGAATTTCTTTCTTTCTGAAAGAGGTTTATGTAAGTATTTTATTTCCTCTTTCATTAATCTGGACAAATTATATTTTTGTAAAATACTTATCTGTTTCACTAAATTTTCAAACTTTTTGCATTTAATTGGACAAAGCAGTTCTTAATTATTGTATTAATTTCCTCTCAGTTAGTGGTGAATTATCACTTTTCAGTTTTTATAATGGTAACTTGATTTTCTTTTTTCTTTATCAAGTTAGTCAAAAGTTTACCTACGTTTTCTTCATAATACTGAATCTTATTTTTATTCATTAATTAGTTTTCTTAATTTCAATTTTATTAATATCTTCTTTGGTTTCCAGAATATATAATTTGGAATTTAATTGGAGATTTTTAATTTGTTCTTCTTCTACCTTTTTAGTTGCAGCCCCAATTCACTGATCTCCTTTTATTCATGCAAGCATTTTGAGATATAAAATTTCCCCTAAGAACCACTTCTGCTGCATCCCAAGAGTTTTGTTATGTTATTTCATTATTGTCTTTGTCTTGGATGAAGTTATTGATAGTTTCTTTGATTTCTTGTTAGATCCACATAGTCTTCAGGATTAAATTATTTCATATCCAATTTATTTTACTCTATATTTTCATATACTTTTATTGCATATAATTTTTTATTGCATCATGATCTGAAAAGGATGTATTTAATATTTCTGCCTTTCTGCATTGGATTGTGAGGTGTTTATGACCTAATACATGGTCAATTTTTTTGTGTAGGTGCCATATACTTCAAAGAAAAAATGTATATTTCTTTCTACCCCATTCAATTTTCTCCAGAGATCTTCTGTACCTAACTTTTCTAAAATTCTATTCACCTCCTTATCATCTTTCTTGTTTATTATGAGGATAGATTTATCAAGTTTACAGAGGGGGAGCTTGAGGTCCTCTACTAGTATATTTTTTTCTGTTATATCTTCCTGTAACTCCCTTACCTTCTCCTTTAAGAATTTCAATGCTATACTACTTGATGCATGTATGTTTAGTAAAATTAATTCATTGTCTATGCGAAGTTTTAGCAGGATATGATTAGCTTGCTTACCTCTTTTAATTAGATTTATTTTTGCTTTTGCTTTGTCTGAAACCAGGATTGCTACCCCCAGTTTTTTTTCTTACTTCTGCTGAAGCACAATATATTCTGCTTCAGTCTTTTACATTTACCGTGTGTGTCTCTCTGCTTTAAATGAGTTTCTTGTAAACAGTATATTACAGAATTATGCATTTTAATTTGCTCTATATGCTTCCTTTTCATGGAAGGGTTCATTCTAGTTATATTCACAGTTGTGGTTGCTATCTATGTCTTTCTCTTCATTTTATTTTCTCCCCTGCTTATGTTTTTCTCTCTCCTTTCTCCTTTTCCTTCCTCATTAGAATTTTGCTTTGGACCAACACCTCTCTCAATCTGCCCTTGCTTCTTTCAACTCCCTCCCTTTTCCCCCTGTCTCTTACTACTTCTTCGTTCTCTTCTATGCACCCATGCCTTTTTCTTCCCCCTTTACCCTCCTCTTTCCTATTGGTTAAGTTAGATATCTATACCTAACTGATTATACTGTACCCTCTTTGAGTCAAATGTGATGAGAGTAAGTTTCAAGCAGGTCTCATCTCCCCTCCCTTCTTTACCTGTACTTTAATAGGTTTTTGTGTCTCTTCATGTGATATAATTTACCCTTTTCTGTCTCCTCCTTCACTCTTCTCACAACACAATCCTTTCTCATCACTTAGTTTTTTAATCATAACATCATAGTCAACTTCTAAATGTCATAATAAAGACACAATTCTCAAGCGTTTCAAGTACCATATACCCTAATAAGGATGCAAACAGTTTGCACTTATTGAATAGGATGTTTCTTTTGTTTTCCTGTTTACCTTTTTATGCCTCTCTTGAGTCTGTGTTTGAAGATCAAATTTTCTGTCTGAAAAAGCTAGAGGGTCTTTTCATCAGGAAGGTTTGGAAGTTCCCTATTTCTTGAATTTTCAGCTCTTCCTCAGAAAGATTATACTCAATTTTGTTGGGTAGTTGATCTTTGGTTGTAGTTCAAGCTCTTTTGCCTTATGAAATATAATATTCTAAGCCCTCCAATCTATTAATGTAGAAGCTTCAAGGCCCTGTGTAACTCTGATAGTGGCTCCATGAAATTTAAATCTTTTCTTTCTGGCTTCTTACAGTATTTTCTTTATGAACTGGTAGTTTTGGAATTTGACTACAATATTCCTGGATATTTGCATTTTGAGATCTCTTTCAGGAAGTGATCAGTGTATTCTTTCAGTGACTATTTTACCTTCTGGTTCTAGGACTTCAGGGCAGGTTTTCTTGATGATTTCTTGAAAGATGTTGCCAGGTTCTTTTTTCATCATGGTTTTCAGATAGGCTAATAGAAATAGATAATTAAATAGATAATTTAAAATTATCTCTCCTGGATCTATTTTCCATGTAATTTTTTCAGTGAGGTGTTTTATGTTTCTATTTATTTTATAATTCTTTGGATTTTGCTTGACTGATTCATTTTTTTTCATGAAATCATTAGCTTCCACTTGCCTCATTCTAATTTTTAACAAATTATTTTCTTCAGTTAGATTTTTTCCCTTCTTTTCCATTTGGTCCATTTTACTATTTTTTTTTTTTTTTTGGAATTCTTCTTTCCACTGAGTTTTTGTGCTTCCTTTTTTATTAAGCCAATTTTACTTTTTAAGAAGTTGTTTTGTTCAGTGTACTTTTCCCCCCTCATTAGGCCAAGTGAATTTTTTAAGGACTTGTTCTCTACAATCAATTTTTTTCATCCCTTTTCAAAGCTATTGACTCTCACATACCTCTCATTTCTGTCTCCAATTTTTCTTCTACAACTGTTATTTTACTTTTGAAATCTTTCTTGAACTCTTCTGAGAATGCTTCCAAAAAGACCAGTTCATATTCTCATTTGAGGTTTTAGATATTGGATATATTGGTAATGTTATCTTCTTCTGAATTTGTGTTTTGATCTTCCCAGTTACTGTTGTTAGAATCTAAGGTCATTGTCCATTTCTGCTTTTTGCTCATGGTATTTGCCCATTTCCTGTATCTTATAGTTGAACTCTTCTACCGGAGGACAGGCGTCCCTGACCAAGCTTCCTTTGCTTTGCAGTAAGGATCTGGTCACTAGCTCTGCATTCTTTGGCCTCAGGTGTTGGCACCTGAAGGCTGTAGAGGTCTTCCAGATTACCTGGTGGTGAGGTGGGGTCAGCAACACTGAACCTCTCAAGGTTGAAGGGGAGAATCAGGTCCCTGCATGACACCTGCTAACGTGGGATGCCTTCAAACACTGGAGGGTTTGGTTACTGTAGGATGCATGGCTTCCTGGAGTTGTGTTTTCTGGAGCTGTGCTGATGTACTCAAGGCTTTTTTTGCTAGATGATGCCTACTCGCTGGTGCATATTGTGGTTTTCCAGGCTGGAATCTACCGGTACCTCTGTGCCAAGGCACTTGTGGGGTCCTGAGCTTGGTACTTACCTGTCTCATCACCTTTTGCCTCAGTATCTCCCCCTGGTTTTCTGTGGTGAAGCTTTCTCCTGGCTTGCTGGGATGCCTAACAACCTGTACTGTTACCCTTCCATCAGAGCAAGAAGGGTCTTTACCATTAATCTTCCAGGTTTCATGGGCTACAAGACTATCGTATTCCATTTTTTTTCTGGCTCAGCTATCCCAGGGTTTTCTTGGAGTGATATTTTCAGGGTTTTTAGTGATCAATAAGAGAGAGTGAGGGCAACTATTTCTTACTTTGCCATTTAACTCCTAGAAATCTTCCAGGTTTGAAAGTCAAATTACCAATTCACTTCTGGTCTTTTCATCAAGAATGCTTGAAATTCCTCTATCTCACTGAGTATCCATTTTTCCCCTGATGAATTATACTCAGCTTATCTGGGTATATCTGGGTAGGTGATTCTTGTTTGAAATTCTGGCTCCTTTGCTCTCTGGAATATAGTGTTTCAACCCTCCAATCCTTTAACATAGAAGCTGCTAAATCTTGTGCTATCCTGACTATGGCTCCATGAAAATTAAATTGTTTCTTTCTGGCTGCTTTTAATATTCTCTCCTTGAATTGGAAAATGTTGAATTTGTCTGTAACATTTGTGGGAGGTTTCATTTGAGGATTTTTTAAGGAGGTGACCAGTGGATTCTTTCAGTTCTTATTTTGACTTCTGCTTATAGAATATCAGAGCAATTTTCCTTGATAATTTCTTGAAGATGATGTCTAGACAATTTGTTCTGTTGACCATGACTTTCAGATAGTGCAATAATTTTTAAATTATTTCTCCTTAATTTATTTTCCAGATCAGTTTTTTCTAATGAAGTATTTTATATTGTCTTCTATTTTGTTCATTCTTTTGATTTTGTTTTGTTTATTAAATTTCTCATAAAGTTGTTACCTTCCATTTGCTCAATTCTAATTTTTAAAGAACTATTTTCTTCAATGAGCTTTTGTATCTCCCTTTATATTTTATCATTTTAATTAGCTTGGTTGGAATTTCTTCAGGTCCATTAGCCTTATTGCTAGGAATACTTCTGAAGGTTTACTTGCTCTCAATAATATATCATTCTTGATAAGTAACCAACTCCCCATAATGGTTATGTTTGGATCATTCTTGTATAGTTCTCTATATTCTTGCCACCTCTTCTCAATTATTTCTGTTAATTACTTACTTTTATCATGCATACTGTTCAAGCATTAACAATGGTTTGTTTCTTGAAATCCTGTCTTAGGGGTTGAGAAATAAGTTGCTTCTGGAATTTCACACTGTTAGGGAATAGGGAGAGCTAACTTTCCATTTCAAAGTAGGCACAGGTTTTCTATTATTGTTCTGTCTGCTTCATGAAGAAAAGACCTATTTTTCCTACTTAGAAAATAAAAAAAAAAAACCTAAGTGAATAATAATTTTCCCTGTTTATTACCTGCTTTTGAGGATTAAGAATTTATGACTATAAATCATTATTTGGACAGAGTGATCTCAAAGACTCACCTGGTTTGTGTATATGTGGTAGTGAACATTACAAGTGTCTTTGCTTCTTTGGTTTTGTTTGTTCTTTACTGATCTCAGACAAATGAATATTGGAGCCATAAAAAACTAAGTACTAAAGTTGTAAGATTTGTTAAATTGAAAGACTAAAAGTCTAATAAAAATCCTTTGGGGTTATGAAGACATTGCATTTCATCAGGAACTGACCCCTACCACCCAGATACCAGATTCTACAAGCAAAGGATGGAATGTCTATTGTCCATGTCACATCCAGGAGTTAATTTTATGGGGGCTAATATTTTATAAGAATCACTTTAATATTGAGAATGCTGTACCCTGGGACCATTCTGGCTTAGAGTATTGGGGATGGGGAAGATTGGCATTTCTCTTTTTTCTTTATTTTCTCCATAAAAATTCCTTTGTAAAAACTAGTTGATGTTGATAAAAAAAAAATACATATACATATATGTGTATATATATATGTGTGTGTGTGTGTGTGTGTGTGTGTATGTATACATATATATCAGGATGTTATAAATGATGTAGGGGAGATACTAACTTGAAGATTGATACTGGGAAAACATACCAAAAATGCATGCATAGCATTAGAGAAAATAGTCAGTCTCTCAATAGTATCCCCCATAGTCCTGTGAAGGGATGTATAGCCAGGAGTGTCATGAGACTCTAATGTGAAAATTAATGTAAACTACTTTGCATACCTTAAAGTGGTATACAAATGCCAGTTTTTTAGTGTTCTCAAGCCACCAGGATTCCACTATGATGATGTCTTCATTCCTTTAGCCTTCTGCTATGCTACTGAGCTTAAGCAATTTTTATTTCAAGGATGTGCTGGTAAATGTTTAACTACTGGTTTTGCTGGGGGAAGGGAATATGTCCAAGCACTTTTACATTTAGGTTTTATTATTTATACTTTCTTAAGTCTAGAAAATCAGCAAAATAATACATCAAACGCTAATTATTAGATAGTTTCTGAAATATAAATGATAACATTGAAAATTTAACAATCTGCTCTGTTATCTGCTTAGAGCTCTCTATGCTAAATTCTTGATTATAGCTGACTTCATTCTGGAATTATCAGAATGGAGTCTAGTTATGATCAAATGAAGAATTTTGAAGTTTAATAACATAAGTGGCTAGGTTGCATGCACTGGAAAGCTTGGTGGTACAAGAGATAGAGTGTCAGCAGTAGAGTCAGAGATACTGCTCTTCCTGAGTTCAAATGAAGCCTCATATAGTTGCTAGCTGCTTAACTCTGGTGATGTTGCTTAAATCTGTTTTCCTCAATTTCTCATTTATTCAGTGAGCTGAGAAGGAAATGGCAAACCACTTTATCAGCAAAGATCCTGACATACACAGGAGGCCCTGCTGTACAAGTTCTTGGATCTGCTTTTCTAAAAGGAAAGCAGCTTTTGAGGGGTAAACAATCTACTTTAATCAAGCACATAAACCATTCTCTTAGTTCAGGGGAAAAGTCAGCAACCTGAACTTCAGAGAAAATACAAACAGAGAAATAAAGACCAACAGACTGTCTAACCATAAACAATACATACATCACAGATCCAAAATTATATCCTCAACTCTCTGACCATTACATACCAACATAGTTAGCAGAGAGAGAAGCACCAACATCTGGGTTTTCAAAGCTGGGGGTGCTCCTTAGCAGCTACTCAAAGTCTCATCTGGCCAAACAAATACTTCCACAAAATGGAACCTCATCTCAGAGAACATATACACTTTTCAGAGCCAGAGGGCATCACAGCCCTTGAGAAACAGTGCCTCATTAGAAATTAACAAAAGTTGTAGACCTTTCCACAAAACACATCTCCTCTAATGGAGCTTACCTTAGTGGGCAGGCCCATTAATGGATAGGGAGGATCTTTAACACTCATTAACATAATTAACATTACAATCACTTCAGGATTTCTGCAAAGACAACCTCAAATGGGGTCACAATTGAAAATGATTAAACATAATGATATGAATACAATAGTCACTTGTGAATGTGATTAGATAGTCAAGAATATGACTATGTCTGCATACAGATGGAGCAGAGTGGAGTAATGGTCAAACTAATTGACTAATTTGAGGACCTGGGAAAATAGACTATTTCAGAGGGTACCAATATGCATATTAAAGTCACCTTACATGAGTAAGTGATGGAGAAGGAGAAAAATCATCATGGTATATGGTATAAGATTTTAGACTGTTAATATTCAACTTTACCACTTTATAATGATCTCAGTGTAATATCTGAAATAGCACAATTTAATTTTATAAATAGGTATTAAGTACCTATTGTATGTAAGACACAGTGCTAGGTGAAAACAAAGTCAAAATGGAATAGTCTTTGACTCATAAAATCTTACTTTATGTTCAGATATCATTGTGCACAGATAAGAAAATGTATGAAAATTTGGGGGCAGGGTGATTGTAGAAGAAGATAAGGAAAGGTTTTGCTTAGTAAGAGACTGAAAGAAGCCTTGAAGAAATCTAATATTTCAAAAGGAGTACATAAGGTAGGAATAGATCTAAGGTGGGGTGGGGGGTGAAGACTAGCAATTGGCACAATGTTTTGGGGGATGACATATTAACTAAAAAGATAGTTTTACTGGAAGAAAAAGGAGAATATCATAACATGTGTGCAAAAGTAGATGATGTTCAAATTGTGAAGGCATTTAAAGGATAAACTGAAATGATTATATTTCATTGTAGCCAATGTGGAACTATGAAGACTTCTAATTAAGAGAATCTTAATTAGATCAGCTATCTTCATTAACAATATTCATTTTGAAAATAAAAGATACAATAGAGGTATAAAGATAATTGTATTTCATGAATCTATTAACATTCCTTCCCTACTTTGTCCAATGCACAATATTTAATGAATTCACTAATATTTAACAAGAAGCATATTTACTATTGACAATCATATCAAAAACTGCAAACTTTCTAACAGCAATGTGTTGACATGCAAGAAGTGAAGGAATTCAATAAAATCCCGTTAATAAGGAAAATTTCTTAAGGATATGCTGGTGCAAGGATGTATTACTGAAGTCCAATTAAGTGGATATGTAGATGAATTAGCCCAGACTGTTGCCCTATTTTTTGTTAAGGAAAGTCAACAATCATCTATTAAGTATTTATCATGTTTCAGGTACTATACTTAGTAATAGGGATGCAAATGAAAGGAAAAAACAGACAAGAATTCATTGTACTCTACAGGAACCCACAGACTTTTAGCAAGGCAAAAAAACCATGCAAAGAAAAATGTATAAAAAAGATAAGTAAAGGATGAGTTGAAGGCAATCTTGATGGAAAACACTAAGATTTATGATTGAGAAAGACCTCTTGCAGAATGTGTACCTTTGGCTGAAATTTGAAGGGAGCCAATAAAGATAGAAGGCATAGATGAGGAAGGACAGAATTGCTGGCCTGGAAGATGTTCCATTAAATACCAGGGTTACATTAGCTGTTTTCAATGATGCTAAATGTGATGCCCTGAAAGATTCTAATTTATTTCCCAGAATCAACTTCTGCAACAGAATAAATCTGGTTTATCCAAGTTTAGGAGAAAACGGTCTAAAACAGCTAACTACATTTCTAATAATAACAGGACACCACTATGCCTACATGAATGAGGGGACATATTTTTCATTGTTTGAGAAATGACAAGTTGATGCTCTCTAAAAAAAAAAAAAAGTTACATCAACTCTTCAAAAAATAATAACCTTCAGTCATATATTGTAAATCTATCCATGAGCATCTGCTGAAACTCAGTTTTCCTCTGGATGTGTACCCCACTGAACTGGGTAATTTGGGGACAGCTTAGAAATTTTTAAATAGTTCTCACAATGCAATTATTTTTTATTATAATTAAGAAATTGAACTTCATTAATTAGGAAGTACATTGTAATTTAAATCAAGCAACTGTTCATAAAATGGCCACTGGCACTATCATTAGCATAAAAATAGATAGTATTTAAATTAAAATAAATGTCCCTTTAAAAAACACAGCTGGGCTCCCAATGCCACTTCTCTCATAAAGGCTGCTAAAGGGAAACCTCTAAATCATCAAGATCACATCAGTCTGCTTCATCCATTTATTACCATGTTTTTCAAACCTACTTTTTAGTTTCTAATACTCCTTGAGCTGCAAATTAGATTTAAGGGTCATTCCATGAAAATGTGGTTTTCAGAAAGAGTACATGACAAATATTCACTTTGTCGTATATCACTTTCAACTGCAGGAGGTGTACAAAGTAATTAGGCTGCATTTTTTTTTTCCTATTGTAATCATGAGGATGGGGAAGAGATAAACTTAATGTTTCTTCTTTATGTAAAAAAGATTTTTTTTTTGAATCAAAGCAAAACAAAACAAAAGGAACATATTTTCAAAGTAATGGCTTTTTCTGGATAAACTTTATAAGAAGCATATAAGTGTAAATCAATAGGAGCCCCAAAGTGAAACTAGCAAATGTTAACCTCAAGTAACAATAACTAGGGCATATGACCTTTCATTTGCCCCTCATATCTTCAGAACTAGCTCTAATTATCTCCTATTGGTTTCAAGCTTCACTAATTATCTTTCATTTCTTTAAGTTCCCCCAAATCAATTTATACTCTAAGGAAAGACTATATTTTGCATTCTTTCCATACTAGTTTCCCTGTTGTAACCCAAATTCTTCTCCCCTCTATAACTCACCATTGGAGACTAAAATACTCTAGCTCTGGATATTCTTACCTTGATAGTTTGCCCCTAGCTCTTCTCTCATTGTCTTAGGTAAAATAATAGGCATACTTGAGAGCTTTCATGGACCTCATCCTTGTTTTACTACTTTCCTAGCTTAAAGTGACATAGATATTTTATTCTTGGGCTCCCCCATCCTGGAATCATAGCTTTAATTTTTGTTTTCTAATAATCCAGGAAAAATGTAACAATTATACTAACATATTCTATATTCCCCTTTGAGCAAGTTTGTATCACTATGATATGCATCTATTCTCAGAATGGACCTCTTATCTCATTAAGTGATTATTCTTTCCAACATTAAAGGTCATAGCAAACATTAATATCATTCAGTTTTTTTAAAACCAAAAGCAGAAATATTTATGTATCAACAATAACCATATTGTTCTCTGTTGGGGCAGCTAAGTGGTGAAGTGGATAAAACACCAGTGCATGAATCAGGAGGACCTGAGTTCAAATCTCACCTCAGACACTTGATACTCTCTGACAGACAGCCTGCATCCCCATGTGGCTCAGTGATGTGGTGAAGAAGAAAGACATGGGCAGGCAGTGAAGATCGGCCAATTCTGTTTATTGATCTGAGGGTCAGGGTATTTATAGACAGAAACTGCAAGTCCATGTGACATTCTGCTTGTCTCCTGTCCTAGTGATTTGGCCAGTCTTACTGTCTTTAAAGACTGCTAGCCTAGAGGGCATCTATTTTACATATCCCTTGTATTCTGTAGTTCTCTTTTTTGTCTCAGGGAGACAGCAACATCTGGGGGGCATGGAGAGTCATTCCACATGACAGTGAGCACAGTCTCAAAAAACAGTTTCCCTGAAGGTCCATCCTGAACTTGTCAACCGCACTCCATCCTGGCCCTCAACAACACTCACTAGTTGTGTGACCTTGGGCAAGTCACTTGACCCCAGTTGCCTCATCCTGGGTCATCTCCAGTCATCCTGATGAATATCTGGTCACTAGATTCAGATGGCTCTGGTGGAGAAGTGAGGCTGATGACCTGCACAGCCCTCCCTCACTCCAAACAAAGTCAAGTGCAAGTCATGTCATCATTTCTCTGATGGCATGGTCTTCTTTGGCAACAAAGGATGAACACACAATTGTTCTCTGTTAAGTAAGTACTTTCAGATGAAGTATAAATCAATTCAACAAGCACATACAATGAACCTAATATGTGAGACTTTTTCATATAATAGTTATGTAAAAATATAATAAAAGGCTACCCCTTCCCTCCAGGAGCTTTCATGCTAATAACAGACATAAGACATCACTAAATATGAGCAACAAAAATTAGAATAATTTTGCTACACATAAAAAAGTAGAGAGTGTTATAAAAGACCTCTAGCTGTAGAGCTCAGGAAAGACCTCATGGAGGTGGTATCATCTTTATCAACTCTTCCCAACCAATCAACAAACTATGTGTCAAGTACTCTGCCAAATCTTGGTGAGATAGCAAAACCAAAAAAGTATTTTGGCAAAAAGAAAATCTCATTCATTTGCTTCCAGTTTCTACATCTCAGTTATAGACTGAGAACAGGGAGAGGAAAGGGGAGTCTTAATAGAGGACTGACATGGCAATCTCACTCTGACTCTTATGAATGCAATTTATAATACCTGTCTGATCACCAGGTGACCATGCAAACTTCTGTAGTCCCAGAAACTCAATCTGTTTTTTTGTTTGTTTGTTTTTATTTTTTCTCTGTTTTTAGGAATATTTTCTTCACATTTACAGAGTTGGTTAGATTGTGCTTTTAATTCCCCCCAGAAGCCTGAATGGATATGCCATGCAAAAGATTCTCATCTCATGTCATGTGGAAGCAACACACTTTTTAACATTCTATCAATTTTTTATTCATGTAAATATTAATGGAAAGCAAAGTTTCAACAAATATAGTTATAAAATTTTTCTCTATTATTTTGTTATTTTATTTCATGTAATGTCTACAAATGAGAGAGGGAAAAGACAAAAAGAATCTTTCAGCATTTTTGTAATAAAGCAATTCTCTCCAGCTGTGATCATATTTGGACCAATACCATGCATATCAAAGTAGAATTGACATTGAGCTAGTTGTGTGGCATTGGATAGGTACTGTACTCTCTCTCTCTGCTTCAGTGTTCTCATCTATAGATTGAAAAGACTTGCTTAAGCAGTATCTAAGTATCTTTCACCAAGGACATAACTTTCATCAGTCATGATTATAAGCATGCAGACACTTAACTGGCTGTTTTTATTTATTACCTGACATAAGCAACTGATTGTCTATCTATCTATCTATCTATCTATCTATCTATCTCTCTATCTATCTATCTATCTATCTATCTATCTATCTATCTATCTATCTACCTGTCTGTGTCTGTCTGTCTGTCTGCCTGTCTGTCTATCTACCTACCTAATACATCTCAAAGAGAAGCTAATAGAAAACCATAGATTTATTCCTGAAAGCAATTATCAATTGCCTACTATGTGCAAGTAATGATACTAAATACAGAGTACAAGTCATAGTCTCTCTACTAAAGAAGTGTGCAGTTCAGTAGGGATAAAAACCAAGGTCTAAATAAACAAAAGGATAATGCAGAGAAGATTAGGTTTGAATAAAATCCCATTAGAGTTTAAGGAAGAAAAAGATCATTCCTGACTCCATGGAAGTCATACAATCTTAAATGAGATAAGACTTTCTAGATGAGATAGCATCTGACCTGGTCATAATTCTTCTAAGGATCATGTCGCAAGGCTATCAGCTAAGATATGGTGCTACCATTCGCATGCTAATTTTCATATTCTAAAACTAGACTTCATAACATTTATACTACCAAGCAATACTGTTTTTGTTAAAAAAAAAAAAAAAGTAATTGAAGCCTCATCCAGGTTCCAGTATAAATATTTGCAATAGTTTGATACTGTAAATAACAGCTTTTGTTAAGGCAAATTGTCTGCCTAGATTTCTAATGGTAGAATGAATTAGTCTGTGTTTAGGTATTTGAAGCATCTTGATTCAACTTCAGTCTGCAAAAAATATTTATTTTATACAATCTTATCAGTGTCAAAGAATGGATAGCTGATCTCAAATATTTTCAATGAAAATTTTAATTAACTCGAACTATCTGTTTGGGATAAACGCAACTGGCTAACATAAAAATTATGGGTCAAAAGTATCTCATATCCAGGTTCCAAGGAAAATATTGATGTTTAAATTAAGTTGGGAGACTCATTAAACTTTTACTACTTATAACATGTTGTGAAAGTTCTCCTTACATCCTAAAGCATGATTTCAATATGAATTCTAATAAAAATAAAGCTAATTATTTGTCAATCCTTTTAAAATTTCTCAGATATTGAAATTTAAAATAAAAAAATTGCACATCTCTTCACAAAACTTTTATATGGTGAGTTAAAATGGAAAAATCAATTGATTTGGATCAATTCAGCAATTAAATTAAATGCCTATGATTTAATAGAGGAAAATGTAAGATTTTATTGTTGATTATCATTTTATATTTTACTAGATATTTTGTCCATAATGTATGCTAATCTCAAATGTTTACATTCTCTAGCTTGTGTAAAAAGCATATTAGGTATCTATTAATGGATTAAATATAACTTAAATATAGAAAAATATATTTATATTTATTTAAGATCATTGCGTAAATATGTCCTTAAAAATGTTTCTAATACGGAGTAGGTCATTTCTTGCTCTAAGACCTTTTAAGAGAAAACAATGTTAAATGTTAAAAATTGAAAAAAGCTTTCATCCTTTTTTGGGAAGCACCTCAACCTCCTTGTCTGTGCAGATTAACAATTTAAAAGATATTTGATACAAAAAACCCAGCAATGGTGAGACTAAAAATTTACATGTCTTGGAATACCATATATTGAAAAGCAAAACAGCTGGGGCTCCAGCCAAAAATATTATATCTAACAAAGCTAGGCATAATCTTGATTTTTAAAAATGGACATTTAATAAATTATCAGACTCCCAGGCCTTTGCTAGGAAAAAAAAAAACTGAATTTAATAGAAGATTTGACATACAAAAGTCAAGAGAAATATAAGGTGCATTTCCAGGATTAATTACAGGTACTCAATAAAGACATGCTAACTTTTATATATGTAAAATGTAAAATATATGTCTAAGATTTTTATTAGTAATTTTGTAGTTCATAACAAATATTAGGGTAGATCTGAGAATGCAATGACTTTAAAAAGTAAAACCTTTTAATAACAGCAAAAATGATCTCATACAAATGAGGTGTGACAGGAAGAACTGACAGAAAGGAAGTAGGTAGGATAAGAGAACTGTTAGTTCTGAAAAGTACTTTCACAGGAAATGGATTCAAGAAGGAAAAATATAGACATATATATATATATGTATGTATGTATGTATGTATAAAAGTTTTCCAAATTCAAAAAGAAATAATATAATAAGCAGGTAGGAGGGGGGAGAGGATAAGGGAGGGATATGTAGAGGAGAGGGTGAGGGAATAGTTTAAAGGGGAACTTAAAAACATGTTTGCTTTCATGGAATTGGAGGATAAGGGAGAGATCCTTGGAGGGGAGGTTAAATAATGGGAGGCAAGATAGTAAGTAAAAGTTAAGTAGAGGAGTCAAGAGGGATAGGAAATAAGAGATACGTGCAAATGCTAAAACAAAGATCAGGAGTAAGAGTAGGATTTATTAGGGATAGTATATGTCTATGTACCTATGTATGCATGTATGTGTACATATATGTGTGCTTCTGAATGTGTGTATATATTTATATATAAATATGTCCATTTTAACTCTAGCCTTCTTGATGGGGGGACGGAGGGAAGGAAGGGGAAGAAGAACAAAATAAAAATTTCACAGCAGACAGTAAAAGAACATATACAAGGACGTATGAAAAGATGGACAGTTTTCTACACAATGAATTTTATTTATTATATAGGATTTCTTGAAATGGAAATTTATTGCTATGCATTTTAAAACCTCTCATATTTTGTTGTGCACACATGGCATGCTTTTTTATTTTTTAACTTTGTGTTTAAGTTTCACTATTTAAGTTAATGTTTCTTTTTCTTTTCTTGATTGTGTATTTAAATTTAGTATGTAAGTCTAAAATAAAGTGAAATTAAAAAGACATTTGATATTAAGTGTAAGGGAGCTACTGAAAGAAAGCAAATCATATGTCCTTTTAAAAATTTGTTTAAATGAGATACTATTATGTCTCCAAATAAATCCTATGCCCTCCACAAACATACCCAGATATCTATTCTGTACAGTGAAGGAAGGAAGAAAGATGGAAGGAAGGAAAGGAGGGAGGAAGGAAAGGAGAGAGGAAGGAAGGAAGGAAGGAAGGAAGGAAGGAAGGAAGGAAGGAAGGAAGGAAGGAAGGAAGGAAGGAAGGAAGGAAAGAAGGAAGAAGGGAATAATGGAGGGAGGAAAGAAGAAAAGAAATTAAAACCATGAAGCTAACCAATATGTCAAAAGGTGAAATGTCCGACATTCTCAAAGTCCACTAACTAATAAATGAAGAATAGAATGTCTCTCATCTTTTCTTTAAAGACACGTTTTGTCAATACAATTAGCTTCCAGCTATCTCAGATTGTTCTGGTCTATTTCACAGTACTGTAGTTCCCGGTAGCTCTTGGAGTAGGACGTCAGCAGTGGAGGGGGGCAGTGAGAAAAGAAGAGAGAATTAATTCAGGCTATTCATCATAGTATATTAACTTCCTACAGTAGTGATCATGTACATTGTTCTACTGACTGCTTATTTCACCTTTTGGTGCTTTCTATAAATCTTCACATGCTTCTCCGAGTTCTACATATTTATTCTTTCTAAAGGTAAATAATGACTCTATTTTATTACATTCAATAACCATAATTTGTTAATATTTTAAAATTATTAGTGACTGGGACAAGAACATGAGGAAACCTCTCTGGGAAACAGACATAATCTTACTCTTCTCAATTTTTAATAGGAAAATTAGAAAAAAAGAAGATATGCAGATCTTGAAAGCAGGTACTGAATGCATTCCATAGAATTTACTAAAAGCAATTATAGATAAGACTCTTTCACTCAGTCAATTAACACTGAAGTTCCAAAAGACTGCTGATCTTTGAAACCTAAGGGCTTGAAATGGGCTAAAAAATAATAATATGCCTAAGACTGAGGTTGTAAGCAGCTGACAAATTTTACTTTTGAATCTGTTTTATTAAACCCTAACCTTTAATTGCAACTTACTTTTTAATAGAGAAATATTGGGGCATCATTGTCATATTTATTCAAATAATTATTTTGTAATTTTATCCATAAGAAAGTTATTATTTTGAAAAAAATGTTTTTTAACAAACATAATCCTTATTTTAGAAATAAACCCAAATCTAACATCACAGCGTTTTTGTTGTCATTGCTATTGCAATCAAATGAAAGGTTTTGAACTAGAGAGAAATGTTGGAAACCATTAAGTTCAATCTCTTTATTTTATAAATGTGCAAGTGAGAATAACTGACTTGCCCTGGCTTATATAACTTGTGTCTGAAGAAGGATTCCGCCCATTGCTTCATGATTCCAAGGTCATCACTCCACTTGCTACACTATTCTGCTTCTCTAAATCCTTAAACAGGACTCTTTCTCTGTCTCTGTTTCTTTGTCTCTGTCTCTTTGTCTCTGTCTCTGTCTCCCTCTCTGTCTGTCTGTCTGTCTTTCTGTCTGTCTGTCTGTCTGTCTGTCTCTCTCTCTCTCTCTCTCTCTCTCTCTCTCTCTCTCTCTCTCTCTCTGTGTGTACACACAGAGATAGAATCAATAAACTATCTGTCACTAGCTTGTTTTGATATAAAGTGACAATTTAAACTTATGAATGATAGAATAATATTAAAATAGGATTGGAAGAAGCCTTAAAGCATCTAATTCAAACTTATTCAATATATGACTTATATTTACAGTAAATATAATTTGTGCTTGTTCAGTTCTGAAGTTCTTTTGAAATCCTTGATGTTTTTATTTCAAACAAACATGCAAGCACAAATTCATAACAAATGGTTATCTACCCTGTGGTGGTGATACTCTTTACCCCTAAAGGCAACCTATACTTTTTCTATTTCAATTTTAGATATGTCTCATAAGACTTATCTCATTTTGAAAAAAAAGATTCTGCCTCATTATGACATTTGCCTCTGTTTCCTATTTCTACCCTGTTTAACAAAATAGAGCTTGGTCTCTGTTATGACGATCCTTAAGTTTTGATAAGAGTGCTTTTTATTTTCCTGAACATTTGCATCACCTTTGTAAAAGCTAAACATCCAAGATTAATTAACTTCATCTTATTATATAATGGCTTCTAACCTCTTCACCATTCTTGTCTTTTTTTTCTGGGAGCAATAATACTTATTCCTTTTAAACATCTTTGAAGGTACTCAGAATTGAAATATTCATTTGATAAAGTCTTTCTGACTAGTCATAAAACATAGAATGATAATCTATCATTCATAATATCATAATCCCATTGGTATAGTGAAAGTTGATGTTTAGAGTAAAGTATTTCATAAAGTTAAAAATATTATTAAAAGTATTAAATAAATGTTACCTTGTAGTAGTCCTAGTAGGATTAGTATCAGTGGTGGTGGTGAGAGTAGTAATGCTAGTTGTATAATCTCTATGCCTGAGTTTTCTCATCTGTAATATATGGATAAAAATAACACCTACCTCCCAGGGTTACTTTAAGAACTGAATAATCCCTTAGCATAGTGCCTATTATATAGTACATACTATGTAAGTAAGCAGCTGACAAATTTTACTTTTGAATCTGTTTTATTAAACCCTAATTTTTAATTGAAACTTATTTTTTAATAGAGAAATATTGGGGCATCATTGTCATATTTATTCAAAGAATTATTTGTAAGTGCAAATTAATTAGCTACATATTGGTAGTAGTAATAGTAGTATTAATAGTAACATTCTTCCTTGCCAAAGACGACCATGCCATCAGAGAAATGATGGCATGACTTGCACTTGACTTTGTTTTCAGTGAGGGAGGGCTGTGCAGGTCACCAGCCTCACTTCTCCTCCAGAGCCATCTGAATCCAGATATTCATCAGGATGACTAGAGATGACCCAGGATGAGGCAACTGGGGTTAAGTGCCTTGCCCAAAGTCACACAGCTAATGAGTGTCAAGTGTCTGAGGTGAGATTTGAACTGTGATCCTCCTAAATCCTGTACCTGGTGCTCTATCCATTTCACCACCTAGCTGCCCCTAATAGTAACAAGAGCTGCAGCAGAAGCATTAGTAGTAGTAATTGTAGTGGTCTTGGGGAGTATCAGCATAATAGTCATAGGAGCAGCAGTAGTGGTAATAGTGGTGGTGATAGTAGTAGATGTAATAGTAGTAACAGAAGCAGCAGTAGCAGCAGCAGCAGCAATAGCAGTAGTAGTACTAGTAGTAGTAGCCGAATATTTGATTAGCCTCATTTTGCTTTCAAACTTTTAGAATGCTTTTATTTAATATTAGAGAATGCGATGCCAGAATATATTATGAAATTCATCCTGTGTCTTCAAGTGATAAGAACTGCTTCCTAGCTATTGGTCCTGAACCTATAGTTGTGTAGTTTATTGGTTAAACACAAGAGTAGCCTTTTACATTAGAGTTAATTAATTTAACAGATATTTCTTAAATATCTGTTATATTCAATTGCTATATTGGGTGCTGGGAATCAAAGCCAAAATTAAAACAGTTATTGCCCTCAAAATGTTTGCATTCTACTAGAAGGATATGGTATTTATATGTCATTGACTAGGTTTTAGGTCGATTGCCATCTAAATGACATGATATTTCATTTCAGCTTGTTAGCTTTGGCCTGTTGAAGTCTGCTTAGATGCCATTTTGGTCACCTGACAATTTTGGTATCTTTCCAAGTTTGTAGTATCTCATTAATTATATCATCATTGATATGGTCAAGTCCTTTGTAAATGAAACCAATGAGTTATTAATTTAAACAACTGAAGTAAGGGCACGTTTTATTAAATTAATAGGAAGTTATATATTAGTACAACTATTTGTAATGCTCAGCACTCTGATTCAGCAACTGACAAAAAAATTTAAGGTCCAAAGGATTTAAAAGCTTTTTGTAGCTCTGTTCTTTGTTCATTATTAAAAAGATAAGTCTACCACCCCATTATACCACTTCCATAATATCTACATATCCACATATGCTCAGTATTGGATATGTAAGTTCTCAGTTACCAAAGCTGGCCATCGACACAGTTCAGATTATAGATACCAATCTAGCATAATCACTCGCCTGTCAAATTGAAGTCACAGTTTATGGATTTAGTGCTTTCTATTTAACTACTTTTTAGCATTGACCAGGCTGTGATTTGTTCCGTCCATTTTAAAATTCAGAACTAAAATGTAGTTTAAAGTGTTTTTCTTCCAATGTAGGATTTGTTCGCACATTAAATAATGTAAAGAAATGTGTCATCCTGATTAGATAACTCCAATTAATTCTATTGCCACTAATTTGTGTCCATGAAACCAACAGAGCTTTACACATGTAACGAAGGTCAGAGGGTTTCATCAAATGATGCGAGGTATCTTTAGGATTAGGATAATGGAGTTGGATAAAATTTTTGTCTTTTCAAGACCCTTAATTGTTGTGTCTTCCAGGAACCCCTAAAACAAAAAGCATAAAATATCACCAGATTATTCTCTAGGGAAACTGTTTGTTTATTCTGTTTGAATGATTGGTATGGCAATATTTTCATTCTCTGGACAAACTGTCTTCTAGATGACTAAATAAGCAAGATTTGTTATCTGCCCTTAATAGATATTTGATTTTGTTGTTTCTGTTGACTCTATTAATTACATTCAAAAACCAAAGGCTCCTTAAAGTAAGTTAAAAAAATGAACAATTTTTGTTTCAAAAGTCAGTCAATTGGCCAGTGTGACCTTAAAGTTTGAAAAAAAAAGCAAAACAAAACATTTTCATTATAATGAATTAAATAATATTTTATTATTATTCTACATTTAAATATTTAATGAGATAATAATTGTAAAGTACTAAGTGCACTGCCTGGCACATAGTAAGTGCTATATTAATGTTAATTATTATTATTGTGATTATTATCATATAAAATTAAGATAAAAGAAGTTACTCTCAGATATTGACAGCACCAACTTACTAATCACACTTCAATACTTTACATACATTATGTCATTTGCAGATGAGGAAACCAAGTCTCAGTGAGGGTGAATGACTTGAAAATGTCTGAAGAAGCATTCTATCACAGTCTTAGTGACAATAAGTTCAGTGTTATAGCTGCTACATCAGGCTATCTGCGAAACATATATAACTGTGTTTGTGAAATTGCACTAATTATATTTGTGACAGAAGAGAGTGGAATGAATTTTATCCTTTCTTGTCTGGAGAATATTTCCTTGGGGACTCAGAGGAAAAATCAGCTAAGAGATTTCCACCCGACCCCATTCACATGAAGCCAGCAAGGTCTTCTACATTCAGTATTTAGTGACTGATTATATGATGTACTCAATAACATTAAAGAGATACTAAGTATCTAATGTACAGAAAATATTTTGATACAATTGGAGACATAAAAACCAAAATCTTAAAATTATCACTTTCCTCAATAGTCTTATATTCTATCAAAGCACATGTACAGAAATTTGAGAGCCAAGAGGGCAGAGAAAAGTCAGGAAATTGCTTGAACTCTTCCCATTTTCCCTTGGAAACAAAGTTAAGTCAAGTGTCTAAATGGATTCTGGGGTGACAGGACCCACAAAAAGATGGAGTGAAATCATTTTCCATCTTTAAGATAATTCAGAAGGATTTTAGGAAAAATTTGTTTCACTTGGGAAAAAAGGGAGTGCAAGTTAATGTAGATAGTGTTCAGGCAGGGAAACTGTTAGCCATAACACATATCAGAGGGTCCTCTGCAGGCTCAGCAGACCAGCAATGAGGCCCCAAGTCCCAAAACAAAAGGCAAATTGTGAGCCTCTTAACCCTGGTACAACAGGGATGACTAGGCCAGGCCTCCCCTAGAGCAATGGGCAAGCCCCAAGCATCTGAGGCCCTCGTGTGAAAAATCAGTGCCAGACCCCTGGTTCTTGGCATGAGAAACTTGTGATAATGGCCCCTGTTCCCTAGGAGCTGAGCTCAACTTTAAAAGTCCTAATACAGGCTAAAATATGAGTAAGAAAAAGAAAAGAGCCCTGAACATAGAAGATATTACAGCAGTAGGGAAGATCAAAACACAAACTCAGAAAAGGATAATGTCAAAATGCCTATATACGAAGCCTCAAAGGAAAATGTGAATCGGTCTCAGGTCCAAAAAAATCATCTTGGAAGAATTCTAAAAGAATGTTTTTTTTAATCAAGTAGGAGAAGTACAAGAAAAACTGTGAAAAGAAATGAGATTATATAGAAAGGCCTGGACAGCATCTTTCAAGATATGATAAAGAAAATATGCCTTGATATACTAGAACCAGAGAGTAAAAGAGTCATTAAAAAAATCTACCCATCATCTACTCAAAGAGATTGTACAATGAAAACTCCAAGTAATATTGTAGTTAAATTCAAGGATTATCAGGTCATGGAGAAAATTTTGCAAGCAGCCAGAAAGAAAAAATTCAAGTATCATGGAGACCCAGTTAGGATTACACAGAATTTGGCAACTTCTACATTAAAGGGAGAGAGGGCTTAGAACATCATATGCTAGAAGACAAAGGAGCTTTAAAACTGAGAATCAATTACCCAGAAAAAAATTAAGCACAATATTTCAAATGAGGAAATGGATATTCAATGAAATAGGATTTTCAAACTTTCATGAACAAAACATAAGAAGCGAACTGAAAATTTGATATTCGAATGGAAGACAAGAGAAGCATAAAAAGGTAAATAGGAAAGAAAAATGTTATTCAATAGCATTTAAACTTCTTTCCCTACATGGGATGACGAAACTAGCAATTATTGAGGGAAAATTAGGATGGAAAGTAAGACGCAGTTAGCAATCATAATTGTGAATAAGAATAGTATAAACTCTCCCATAAAAAAAGAAGTGGATAGCACAGTGGATTAAAAACCATAGTGCTATAATATGTTATTTAGAAGAAATACTTTTCAAGCAGAGAGAGATATATATGGAATAAAGGTCAAAGGCTGGAGAAGACAATATACTTAAGTTGATGTAAAAACAAAAAAAAAGCAGGTGTAGCAATCCCGATCTCAGACAAATTAGAACCAAAAATAGATCTAATTAAAACAGATAAGAAAGAAATACATCTCCCTTAGGGGTACCACAGACAATGAAGTAATATCATTACTAAACATCTGTGGGTCAAGCGGAATAGCATCCAAATTCTTTCATTAGTAGATAAATGAGCTATAGAAGGATATCGATAGTACAACTGTACTAAAGCGGAACCTCAACCTCTCCCTCTCAGAACTAGGTAAACATAACCACCAAAAAACAAGAATGAAGTTAAGGAGGTGAATAGAAGTTTTAATAAAGTTAGATACCATAGACCTCTGGAGAAAATTTTTCTCAGTGGCTGATTGCACCCACCCAAAAATTGACCTTGCATTACAGCATTAACACTTTACAATCAAAAGCAGAAAGGTAGGAATATTAAATACATCATTTTCAGATCATGATGGAATAAAAATTACATGCAAAAATGAGCCATGGAAAGATGGGCTAAATACTAATTGGAAACTAAATAATCTAATCATAAAATTGAGTGTGTCAAACAATAGATTATAGAAATAATTAATAATTTCATCTGATAAAAACAATAATGAGACATACCAAAATTTAATTATTCAGCCAAAGCAGTACTTAGGGGAAATTTTCTATTTCTAAATGCATTCATGAAAAAAATAGAGATAGGTAATATTGATGAATTGGGTATGGAACTAAAAAAAAAAACAAAACTAAAAAATAATAAATTAAAAATCCCCAATAAAATGCCAAATAGAAAGCTCTGAAACTCAAAGGAGATATTAATAAAATTAAAAATAAGAAAAAATGAACTAATTAACAAAACTGCAAATAGGTTATATAAAAAACCCAATAAAATAACTAACCCTATGGTTAATTCTTTAAAAAAAAGAAAAGAAAGAAAATCAGATTACCAATATTAAAAATGAAAAGAATAAATTCACCACCAATTATGGGAAAATTAAAGCAATAATTAGGAACCATTTTGCCCAATTGTATGCCAATAAATTTGACAATCTAAATTAAGTGGAAGAATATTTACAAAAATGTAAATTGCCAAGACTAACAGAAAATTAAGTAAAATACTTTAACCCTATTTTAGAAAAAAAAATGTTAATTGTACAAGCCATCAATGAACTCCCTAAGAAAAAAGATTTCCAGGGTCAGATGTATTTGTAAGTATATTCTCCCAACATTTAGAGAACAATTAATTCCAATAATATATAAGCAATTTGGAAAAAATAGGTGAAGATAAAGTTCTACCAACCTACTTTTATGACACAGATATGATACTGATACTTAAACCTGGAAGAAACAAAACAGAGAAAGAAATTATAGGTCATTTTCCATAATGAATATTGATGCAAAAAATTAAATAAAATATTTGGAAAGATATTAAAACAATACATCATTAGGATAATGCTCTATGATGAGGAAGTATTTATAGCAGAAATGCAGGGCTGATTCAGTATTAGGAAAATTATCACATTAATTGGCCATATCAATAACAGGAATCATATGATTATCTCAATAGATAAAGAAAAAGCTTTAGACAAAATACACCTGCCATTACTATTAAAAACACTAGATAGCAAAGAAATAAATGGAATTTTCCTTAAAGTGATAAGCAGTATCTCTCTAAACCTATCAGCAAGCATTATCTTTAATGGGGATGAGCTAGAAGCATTCCCAACAAGATCAGGGGTAGAAAAAAAGAATGCCTGTTACTACCACTATTATTCAATATTGCGCTAGAAATATTGGCTTAAGAAAATAAGAGTAGAAAATAAATTGATGTAATTAGACCATGCAATAAGGAAACAGAACTATTACCTTTGCAGATGATATGATTGTATGCTTGGAGAATCCTAGAGAAACTGTAAAAATAATTGAAGCTGTTAACAACTTTAGCAAATTTGCAGGATACTAAATAAATCCAAATAAATAAGCAGCCTTTCTATATATTTCCAACAAAACCTGGCAACAAGAAAAAGAAACAAAAATTCCATTTAAAGTAATTGTAGGCAATATCAAATACACCCAGGAACTATATGAACACAATTACAAAACACTTTTTACACAAATAAACTCAGATCTAAATTATTGGAAAGGTATCAGTTACTCGTGGGTAGGTCAAACTAATATAATAAAAAAGACAATTCTACCTAAATTAATTTAGTTATTCAGTTTCATACCAAACTACCAAAATATTTTAAAGATGGAGAAAGAATAATAAAAAAAATATCTGGGAGAACAAAAGTTCAAGAATCTCAGTGTAATTAATGAAAAAATACAAAGAAAGGTAACCTAGCTGTACCAGATCTAAAACTGTATTTTAAAATGGAAATCATCAAAACTATCTGTTACTGACAAAGAAATAAAATGTTAAATCAGTGGAATAAGTTAAATATACAAGCCACAGTTGTAAATGTCTAGAATAATGTACTCTTTGATAAACCCAGACTCCAGTTGCTGGATAAGAACTTACTATTTGACAAAACTTGTTGGAAAATTGGAAAATAGTATGACAGAAACTAAGAATAGACCAACATATCACACCCTGTTCAAAGATATGGTGAATATTGGTTTATGATTTAGATATAAGGAATAATTCCTTAAGAAAATCAGGCGAGCAAAGGCTAGTTTGCCTGTCAGATTTATGGAGAAGGGAAGAGTTTATGACCAAACAAGAAGTAGAGAACATTATGAAATGGAAACTGGATGATTTTAGCTACATTAAATTTAGAAAAAGGTTTTGCACAAATAAAACAAATGCAAACAAGATTAGTTCGGAAGCAGAAAGTGGGGAAGCAATTTTACAGCACAGATCTCTTATAAAGATCTCAGTTCTAAAATACATAGAGAACTGAGTCAAATTTGTAACAACACAAGTCATTCCCCAACTGATAAATGATCAAAGGGTATGAACAGGGAGTCTTGAGATAAAGAAATGAAAGCCATTTTTATTTATATGAAAGAAATGCACTAAATCAGTATTGATTTCAGAAATGTATTTTAAAATAGCTCTGAGACACCACCTCACAGCTATCAGATTAGCTAATATGACAGAAAAAAGAAAGTGATAATTTCCAGAGAAGTTGTGGCAAAACAAGAACACTAATGTTTTGTTGGTGGAGTTGTGAACTGATTCAACTACTCTGTAGAACAATTTGGAACTATGCTCAAAGGTCTAGAAAACTTTATGTGACCTTTAATCCATCAATACCACCACTACGTATGTATCTCAAAGATAATACAGAAAAGTAAAAAAGGATCTCTGTGTACAAAAATATTTATAGCAACTCTTTTTGTGATTGCAAAGAATTGAAAATTGAGAGGATGCCCATCAGTTGAGAAACTGCAGAACAAGTTGTGCAAAAGGAATGTAATGGAATACTATTGTGCTATAAGAAATGGTGAGCAGGTAGATTTCAGAAAAAAGCCTGAAAAGACTTAAATGAACTTAGGCTGCCTGAAGTGAGCAGAACCAGGAGAACATTATACAGAGCACAATCAATATTATGCAAGGCTCTTCTCAGCAATAAAATCATCTAAGGCTATTCCTAAAGACTCATGATGGAAAATGCTAATCACGTCCAGAGAAAGAACTATAGAGGTTGAATAGAGATTGAAACACAATATTTTCACCTTTCCCTTCATTTTTCCTTTTGTTCTGATTTTTCATTCGCAACATGACTAATGTGGAAACATGTTCAGCATGATTGTACATATACAACATATATCAGATTACTTGCTATCCTGAGGAGATGGGATGGGAATTGGGGAAGGAGAAATTTGTTCGAAGCAAGTGAGAAATCTTTCTACTGACCATCAAAACTGTCGTTGGTGTTTGTGGGTTGAGAAGTCTGAAAACTGCTACAATTGCCAATGATTCAGTCCCTTTCATGCCAGTGCTACATATCAGGGCCTCTCCCAGTCCGAAGCAACAAGCCCTTCCTGTCAACGTTTCATATTGTATTGGAATGAAAATTTATTTTATTCTGTCATTTTGTGGCTTCAGCTACGCTAGAATTTGTTTAGAGTAATCTTTATAGGTATGTTGCGGGTTTTGGGGGGGAGGTCAAGTAAGTCCCTGCTTTTAATAACCCATATTGCATCTATCCGTTATTCTTCATTGAAACATTTAAGATCTTAATAAAATATTAGAAATTATATGTATATATACATACATATACACACGTACATTTATGCAGACCTACATAGCTATATGGTTGATCTACCTTCAAAAATATTTTAAATGCCAATGGAAGTATTTCCATTTTAACATAGAGGAAATAGGGAAATATTTATTTTTTCAGTATTAGAGTGACCTTGTCAAAACTTTTCTGAAGGAATATTTATCACTTTGGCAATGCAGAGAATAGGTTTCAGAAGATTGCCTTCAAGTTGAGTAAAAAAATGGATAAGAATGAGAAAGTTGCCATTTCTGGCACAGAACTGGTAGGAATTCAAGTTATAGAATTTGGAAAACACATAGACTATATTAGGAACATAGCAAAGAACAGTTCAGCTAACATGTAGAGCAGGTAAAAGTAACAAAAGACGTTGCCTGAAAAACTACAATAGAGAATGTTATGATTTCCAGATAAAATATTTTGAACTCCACTCAAGAAAAGGGAATCAATGTGGTGTGGTGAGCAAAGTGGTCTGACCATATTTATGCACAATAACGTATGCACAGGCAATAGGATCCATGCATACAAATGATGCATAAGCATGAGTACAAGGAGAATAGCAGATTTTCTGTGTCACAGTTATTTGTTTGTATTTTTATGTCAGTTCCATCCCTCTCTATATCTGTAAAATCCAAATATCTCTTGCTGTCAAACAAAGGCATGGAATAGATGGTGGGAAGGAGAATGTGTATGATTTGTTCCTAATTTTAATAAAATCAAAAACTCGTTCTTATACTGAATTTTAAATATGGCAGTATTTAAAACATTAGGAAATTGAATTGAAGAGATCCTTTGAATCTCCCAATTAACCATTAGCCATGCAGCAGAAATGCCATATGATTAAACTAAAGGTAAGGTGCTTGCCTGAGTGACTCAGATGATTGTCTCAATTCATTGTTTCACTGGGTTAGTAGAATTATTGTCAAATATATTTCAAAAATATAAGGAATATTGAGAAATACTTTTAGCCATAAGATAAATGGTTCATACATATTTATAATATACACACACATGCATACAAACACACACACAGACACACACACACATATATATATATGAAATTGTGACATCTTTGAAAAGTTTCATATAAATTATATTCGAATGTCATTTGCTTCTCAACTTTAAGAATATGGGGACAGCAAGGTGGTGCAATGGATAGAGTGCCTCACCTGAGTAAAGAAGATATGAGTTCAAATCTGGCGTTAGATACTTACTATCTTTGTGACCCTGGACAAGTTACTTCACCCTGTTTGTCTCAATTTCCTCACATTTAAAATATGCTGGAGAATTAAATGGAAAACTACTCCAGTGCCTTTTCCAAGGTCATGAAGAGTTGGACATGACTGAAACAACAGGACAACAAGAAAAAAGTGTATTTAGAATAGATGAATCATTCAAATGAAAGTTTTGCCCACATTTAGAAGAAGATTACATTGTGTTCAAATTGGTGGCATTGTATATAGACAGTATGTGAGTATACTGCAATGATGTATAACATTCAAAAATCTTATTCTTAATAAATCAATATAGAAGCATCATAATTCAACATGTTTTTTGGAAACTAAATGTCTGAATTTTTTAAATCATTCTAGTTCATATTTTCTACTGTATTTCATTTGTGTATACATATTAAACTCTACCCATGAGAGGCTGAAATAGGTAAAAACTCACATAAAATTGTTAGTTTTAGGTTTACCAGATAGATACTTGTCTCTCTTGTTGTACCAATCCACTCATCTTTTTAGTATTAATCCTCATTCTCCTTTATCGCTATTCAGGAGCTTGGAGTTAAAATCACTATACTGAGCAGATGGAGTCAGTCAGGGCCCCAATTTAAGTTCAGATTGCTCTCCTTAAATGGAAAGAAAAAAATAAGAACAACCACCTAAAACTTTATCCAGATAAGCAAAACAAATTAAAGCTAATGGCCAATATGTATAACTGTTGTTTCCAGCCAACACCTGAATGTTTCCCTGCTGCCAATAAAACCTTGCTCACCCTGAGAATCATTTAATGATGATAAGGTTGGGTTGTCAGGACTGACTTGTAATTTTCCCACAGTCTTTCGTTATTCAGTTCCACTTAGACTGACCTCCTGCTAAAGATAAATGCCTATCTCAGTTGAGCAGTTCAAAAAAAAAAAGTGGATGTATGTTTTATCTTTTCACCTTGACTTATGTGATTTGGAGCAGTTAATCAAACACTGAGAAAGTAATGGATTTCCAATTTTATTCATGCCTTCAATTCTTTTTTCCATTTTCTTGAGTATAATCCTAGTAACTGCACCATTTGTAAACTGAAGTATAGCATTACAATTCAGGTAGTTGACACATAGAACTGCCTATCTTCATTTTCAGGTGCTAGTTTTATAGGTACATTCTGATTTTAACTTTCTTTAGAATTTCATTTGATTTTTCTTTTACTTGGATCACTTACCAAATTCAGATGATTTCTCTGCAGAAAGGGGGATTTACACAGTTTAAAAGTTGAGATTTAATGAGGAAAAATAAATGGATTTGAGAGAAATCTGCACAGAATTAATTTGACTATATTAAAGTAGAATGGAAAGTTCGAGCAATGATTATGCAAAATACATGAAAATGAGGAAATAGGGGCTTGAGACATGAAATACTGTTCAAAATTGACTATGAATTTGAATGAATTCAATGGATAATTGCTCAACTCCCCTCCTCATTTTGCTTGGCAGAGAAATATCACGGAATAAAAGTAAACTCAAGAGTTGGACATGACTGAAAAATGAGCAACAACATATGAACTGAGTGACTTTGTGTGTGTTTTTATGTATGTGTATATAAGACAAAAGTTGGTACTTAAAATTACTTTTAAAGCAAAACACTTTCACAGCCATAATGTCTACCAACTTAAAGGAATATAACAATTATCACAGTACTGCATGATATGTGCATAATTTGTCTCCATGATTTGGAGATTTCTAGGTAACATGAAAATTACTCTGCTATTTTAAGAAAAATTTACTTTGTAAAAATATTATAAATGCTATCAAGTATTATATTGCCATCTCTTTCTTTTGATTCATATTAAAAATAATAGAAACAAGTACCCTTTACTATGCTTATTACAACTATAATTAGATAGGTTACGCTGCTCCAATATCTTTGTTAACTGCTAAGGCAAGAGTTTAACAATTCCCTATATTTGAAAAAATCTTCAAAAATAATATCACCTTTAGCTTCATCAACGTTTTTATTTGTAAAATATCAGATTAAATTTTAAATAAGGTTGTCCTCAACCTCCATACTAAGATCCTTATTTTTTTTTTTAAAACAGGATAAAAAAGCTGAGCAATTTAAGCAAATTTAACATATAACACCATTTGATGTCATGCACAACATTCTACACACATGGTCCCCTTCTCCATACTTAAATCTTCTCAGTATGCTTATAAAACATTAAATTTCATGTTATTCTTACTTGAATTAACATAATCATATTTATTCACTTCTACTAATTGTACAATAGAATACTTCAAATAAATTAGCCCATGATTCTCTGAATTCCTCAAATACTTCAAATCATATGATGTCGTAATATTGCATTGTGTTCATCTACCGTAATTTTTTATCCATTCTTATTTAAAGGTAATTCACTTTTCTCCAGCTCTTTACTATCACAAAAGATCATAATTAAAATATACCATTTTATCTCCTTCTGATATAGCCCTAGCATTGTGATGTCTGTGTCAAATTGTAAAAACATTTTTGTTACTTTGGTTCATAGCTCCATCATCTGTGTATTAGTTTGTCTTTCTTCCTCCAGATCCATACACATAAATTATTATAAATGATTATTAATTATTCCCAACTGCTATGTTTGCCAACTTACTGGGTGTAATGTGAACCCTTAGGGTAATCTTTCATTTGAATCTCTGTTTTTAGTGATTTGGATCAATATTTCATGCTGATGACATTTTGAATGATTTTTTTTTCCTTTAGGATTTTTTTCCCCCCTTACATGAAAAACCAAATTTTAAGATTTGTTTTTAAAACTTCGAGTTCCAAATTCTCTTCCTTCCTCCCACCCTTCACTAAGAAGGCAAGCAATTAAATATAGGATATACATGTTCAGTCATGAAAAATATTTCCATAATGGTTATGTTGTGAAAGAAAACAGAAAAATATCCTGAAGACATGCAAGGAAAGTTAAAAACAAACGAATAAACAAAACCACAGAAACCATATGCTTAAATCTGTGTTCAGATGTCATCAGTTCTTTCTCTGCAGTTGGACAGCATTTTTATCACAATCCTTCAAGTCTGTCTTGGATCATTGGATTGCTAAAAATAGCTAAGTTTCACAATAGATCATCTTATAATATTGCTGCTCCTTTGTACACAGTACATTTCACTTTGCCTCAGCTTACATAAATCTACCCAGGTTTTTCTGAGAGTATTGTGCTCATCATTTCTTGTATCACAATATAATTCCATCACAGTCACATATCATAATATTTTCAGCCATTCTTTCGTTATTTACTCCATTCTACCTCTCCCTTTCTCCCAATACATTCCTCTCTTACCCCTTCATTTTGTTTACTTTTTTAGCTATCATCCCTTCATATTCAATTTAAAAATCTTCCTTGTGTCTATATATACATGCATATATATATATATACGAGTATACACAAACAAACATATGTATATGCTCCCTCTATCTACCCTAGTACTGAGAAAGTTTCTATGATTGCAAACATCATCTCCCCATGCAGGAATGCAAATACTTCAACCCTATCAAGTCCACTATGATTCTCTCTTCCAGTTTGCCCTTCTATGCTCCTCATGTCCTGTATTTGAAAGTCAAATTTTCTATTCACCTCTAAATTTTTAATTAAGAATGCTTTGTGCTTTGTCTACTACTCCTTTGAAAGACCACTCGTTCCCCTAAAGGAGTGGCCCAGCCCTGCTGGTTAGGTGACTTCTGGAGGCAATCTCAGCTCTCTTGCCCTGGAGACTATCACACTTACAGCCCTCCAATCTCTCAATGTACAAGCTTCTAAATTCTATATTAATCTGACCTTGTCTCATGACCTGAATTGTTCCTTCCTGGATGCTTGAAATACCCTTTCCCCACCCTGGGAGATCAGAAACCAGGTCACAATATTCCTGGGAACTCCCATCCTGAGATCTCCCTCAGAACATGATAAACAGACACCCTCAACTTCTATTTTATACTCTGGGTCTATAATATTGAGGCAGATTTCCTTGATAACTACCTGAAAAATGTCTAGACTTCTCCTACTCATCATGGCCTTCACATAGTCCACTTTTCTCCCAAATTGATGTGTCTTAGACTTTTTTCCTAGTTCAGTTGCTTTTCCAGTGAGACTCTTCACATTGTCCCACATTCCCTCATCCCCCTTTCTTACCTGTTTCTTGATTTCTCAGAAAATCATTAGCTTTTTACCTGTTCAACTTCAACCTTTTAGGAAATGTTTTCTTCAGGGAACGTTTGTATATCCTTTTCCATTTGGACAATTCTATTTTTTAAGACATTCTTCTTTTCATTGGCTTTTAAACTTCTTTTACCATTTGGCTTAGTCTTTTTTTAAGGTATCATTAACTTCAGTATTTTTTGTGTCTCCTTTGCCAAGCTGTTGACTCATTTTTAATGATTTTCTTGCATTACTCCAAATTCTCTTCCCAATTTTTCCTATACCTCTTATGTAATTTTCAGAATCCTTTTTGAACCCTTCCATGACCTGAGGTCAATTGATATTTTTTCTTGGAGGCTTTGGATGTAGGAGTTTTGACCATGTTGTCTTCTGAATTTTTTTTTTTGATCTTCCTTGTCATTACAATAACATTTTATAGTCAGAATATTTTTTTCTCTGCTTTTTGCTCATTTTCCCAGACTATTACTTGACTTTAAACCTTTTGTTTAAGTAGGGCTCTACTTCCAGGGTGAATGGTGATTTGTACCAAGCTTCAGGGATTTTATGCAGTCGTTTTCAGAGATTCTAGGGAACTAATAGTTTTCAGTTTTTTTAAGTTGATATGATCTAAGGAGAAATATTTAGTACCTGCTGGCTTGTGCTCTGATCTATGAGTGACCATAAACATTGTATTCTGCCATGGAACTATGAGGAAGGAATCTTTTCTGCTATGACTGCAAGCTCTGATATGTTAGTTCTCCTCCTTGCAATAGGACTGCTATCCAGGATTACAGCCGAAATCTGAGTTTGGGCAAAGCAACAGAGTCTTCTCTTAGTGCCAATGAAGAGACACTTGTAATATCTTCTAACCAGTGGTTCAACTCCTTTACCATGTGTGGAGTGAGAACTCTGGAAGCAGCTGCTACAGCTGTTGAGTCAGTGACTCCTAAGGGCTGCTCCTAGTTTGTTGGAGCTTGATCTGTGCTGGCACAACCTGTGCTGGACTGTGCATCACTCTCACCCAGGAACTACAGAGCTTTCCTATTCTAAGTTGTCTTTGGCATCTGTAAGCTGAGAAGTCTGGAAAATGCCACCATTGCTGGTGATTCAGTCACCTCTGAGGCCTGCTCCAGGTGTGCTTAGGCTGGGGCTGGACTGGCACATGTGCCAGGTTCTGCTTCTCTCCCACCCTGGTGAAACAAAACTCTGCCAATCTTCCAAGTTTTTAGCAGGGAATTTCTTTCACTCCACATTTTTGTTCTTTCTACTGCACTAGAAATATTTCAGAGTCATTTTTTCTTCCTTTTTAAAAATGCTATTCACTTTTTTTAGTTTGCAGCATTCACTTAGATTAGATTTTTGACTTCTAAATTTTCTCCCTTTCTCTCCAATCTTCCTTCCCCAAATCGACAAATAATATGATATATGCTATGGATGTACATTCATGTTAAACATGCATACACATTAGTCATGTTGTAAAGAAGAATTAGAACCAAGATGTGGGGGGAGGGTGGATAGGGAGATACAAAGAAGAAAGAAAAACAAAAAGAGAGAAAATAATATGTCTCAGTTTGCATTCAGACTCCACAGTTCCTTCTCTGGATTTGGATAGCATTTTCCATTGCAAGTTTTTTGGAATTGCTTTAGATCCTTGTATTGCTGAGAAGTGTTAAATCTATCAAAGTTGGTTGTCCTACAGTGTTATTGCTCCCATGCACAATGTTCTCCTCCTTCTGTTTACTCTAGTAAGAATCAGTTCATATAAGTCTTTCTAGGTTTTTGTGAAATTTAGCTGTGCATCATTTCTTATAACACAATAGTATTCAATTACATTCATATACCACAACTTGTTCAGTCATTCCCCAGTTGATGGGCATCCCCTTGATTTCCATTTCTTGGCTACCACAATAAAGAGTTGGTATAAATATATTGTTTTACATATGGGCCTTTTACTTATTTTTGCCATCTTTTTGGGATATAGATCTAGAAGTGCAATTGCTGCGTCAAAGGTTTTGGATAGTTTTATAGTCCTTTGGACAATGTTTGGATCAGTTCACAATTTCACTAACAATGCAGTTCTTATTTTCCCACATCTTCTCCAATATTTATCATTTTCCTGTTTTGTCATGGTAGTCAATCTGTGAGGTATGATGTGGTGCTCTAGAATTGTTTGGATTTGCATTTCTCTAATCAATAAGGATTTAGAGCATTTTCTATATGATGACAGACTGCCTTACTTTCTTTGGAAAGCTGCCTAATCATATCTTTTCTCTATTTATCAATTGGTGAATGACTTATAAATTTGATTCAGTTGTCTATTTATTTTAGAAATGAGGCTTTTATCAGAGACACTGGTGGTATAAATTGTTGCCCAGTTTTCTACGTCCCTTCTAATCTTTGTTCCATTGGCTTTGTGCCAGAACTTATTTATTTAATGTAATCAAAATTATCCATTTTGTATTTTAAAATGTTCTCTATCTCTTTTTGGTCATAAATTCTTACCTTCACTATAATTCAGACAGGTAAACTATTCCTTGCTGTCCCAATTTGCTTATTGTATCACATTTTATATCTAAATGGTGTATCAATTTTGATCTTATCTTCATGTATGGTGTAGGATGTTGGTCTACACCTAGTTTCCACCATACTATTTTTCAGTTTTTTCAGTAGTTTTTATTTTTCACATAATAAAATTTTATCCCAGTTGCTGGAGTCTTGGGTTTATCATACAGTAGATTACTATAATCACTAACCACTGTGTCTTTTGTACCTCAACAAGTCCACTGATCCACCACTGTTTGTCTTAGCGAGTAATTTTGATGATTGCTGCTTTATAATACAGTTTTAAAACTGGTATGGGTAGGTCATCTTCACCTGCATTTATTTTAGTTAATTCCTTTGATATTCTGGATATTTTGTTCTTCCACAATTTTTAAATTTTTTCTAGCTCTATAAATAATTTTTGGTTGTTTGATTGGTATGGCACTAAATAAGGAAATTAATATTGGTAGAATTTTCATTTTTATTATATTAGGTCAGCCTACCCGTGAAGAATCAATATTTTTATCCAATTATTTAGATCTGACTTTGGGTGAAACTGTTATGCAATTGTGTTCCTATAGTTCCTGGATTTGTCTTGACAAGTAGATTTCCACATACTGTATGTTTACTTCAAATACTTTAAATGGAATTTTTCTTTCTATCCCTTGCTTCTTGGATTTTTTAAGAATATGTGGAAATATTGATGATTTATGTTGGTTTATTTTCTACCCTGCCATTTTAATAAAACTGTTAACTATTTCAAGTAGTTTTTTAGTTGATTCTTTAAGTTTCCATAATTATAACACCATATTATCAGCAAAGAGTGGCAACTTTGCTTCTTCATTGCCTGATTGAATTCCTTCAATTTATTTTTCTTTTCTCATTGCTAAAGCAAAAATTTCTAGTACATTTTTGAATAACAGTGGTGATAATGGGCATCCTTGTCTCATTCCCAGTCTTATTTAAAAAGGTTCTAGCTTACCCCCTCTACAAATCTAAAATTCTATTCACCTCCTTATATTTTTTTTAAATGTGGTTAGATTTATCTAGTTCTGAGAGTGGAAGGTTGAGGTCCCCAACAAATAGTTTTATTGTCTAATTTTTTTCTTGTTACTCACTTAATTTCTCTTCTAAGAATTTTGATGTTGTACCACTTACTGCATATATGTTTAGTATTGATATTTCTTCATTGTCTATGGCATCTTTAGCAAGATATCGTTTATTTCCTTATCTTTTTAAAATTAGTTCTAGTTTTGCCTTTGCTTTGTCTGAGATCAGGACTGCTATCTCTGCTCTTTTTTTTTTTTTTTAACTTTAGTTAAAGCATAATATATTCTGTTTTAGGCTCTTACCTTTATACTCTGTGTTTGTCTCTCTGCTTCAAATGTGTTTCTTGCAAATAACCATATTGTAAAACTGGGATTTTTAGTTCCTTATGCTATTCAGTTCCATTTTGTGGGAGAGTTTAAACCATTTGCATTCATAGGTATGAATATAAATTGTGTCTTTCTCTTCATCCTATTTACCCCTGCTCCATTTTATTCTTTTCTCTTTCCATTCTTACAAGAGTTTTGCTTCTGACCCCTTCATTCTACCTTCTCTTCTATCAGACCCCCTACCATTTTCTCCCTTTCCATTGTTACTTCTTCCTTCCTTTCTTCCCTCCCTTCTATCCACTTGCCCTTTTTTCTTTGGTTTATCAATTATACTTCCTATAGGGTATGATAGATTTCTATACTGAGGTACATGTGTATGTTACTCCTTCTTTGAACCAAATCCAAAGAGAGCAACATTCAAACAGCACTTCTTTGCCTCCCTTCTTTCCCTCTCCTGCAATAGGTTTTTGTTCCTCTTCATGTGATATAATTTACCCTTTTCTTTCTCTTCCTTTTTTCTTCTTCCAGTACAATCCTTTTTCCCTATTTCTTAATTATTTTTTTTATGATCACATCAAAATCAAGGTATAACCATGCTCTCTGTCTATGTATACCTCTTCCTGAAGTCATAAAAAAGATACAGTTCTCAAGAATTTCAAGTACAGTCTTTCCACATAGGTATGTAAGCAATTTACACTTAATAATGTGTTATTTTTTCCCTTTCCTGTTTACCTTTTTATGCCTCTCTTGAGTTCAATATTTGAAGATCAGATTTGCAGGTTGGTTTTGGTCTTTTCATCAGGGAAGTTTGGAAGTCACCTATTTAATTGAATGCCTATCTCCTCCCTGAAAAATTGTGCTCAATTTTGCTGGGTAGTGGATCCTTGGTTGTAATCCATACTTCTTTGCCTTTCAAAATATCATATTCTAAGACCTCTGATCCTTAAATGTAGAAGTTGCTATATTCTGCTTAATTTTAACTATGATTCCACAATACTTGAATGTATCTTTCTGGCTCCTTGTAGTATTTTCTCCTTGATCTTATAATTTTTTAATTTGGCTAAAATATTTTTGCTCATTTCAAATGGGGATCTCTTCCAGGATGTGATCAGTGAGTTTTTTTGACAAATATTTTGCCCTTTACTTCTAGAACCTCAGAGAAGTTTGCTTGATGATTTCTTGAAACATGCAGTCCCGACTCTGTTTCTTTTTTTTTTTTTTTTTGATCGTGGCTTTCAGGTAGACCAATAATTGTTAATTTATCTCTCCTGTATCTATTTGCCAGTTCAGTTGCTTGTTTGTTTGTTTTTCATTTAAGTATTTTATGTTTTTTTCTCTTTTTTTCTTTCTTTTGATTTCATTTGACTAACTCTTGAAGTGTCATAGAGTTATTAGCATCCACTTGCCCAATGTTGATTTTTAGCAAATTGTTTTCTTCACTTAGCTTTTATGCTTCCTTTCTCACTTGGCCAATTCTTCTATTTAAGAACTTCTCAGTTATTTTTTTCCCTCCAATTACATTTGATCAGTTCTACAGTTTAAGGAATTCTTCCCTTAAGTGCATTTTTTCTATCTCCTTTTCCATTTGGTCAATTGTATTTTTATTTTTTAATTAATTAATTTTTAATTTTCAACATTCATTTCCACAAGATTTTGAGTTTCAATTTTTATTCCCACCTCTTCTCTCACTGCATCCCAAAATGTCATGCACTAAATTTCCTGTTCCCCGAGTCTGCCCTCCATTCTATCGCCCTTCCTCTTATCTCCTTCCCCATTATTTACCTGTTGGGTAAGAAAGATTGCATGTAAAACCAATTTGTACCATTTGATTTTGAAACTTTGAGTTCCAAATTCTCTCCTTCTTTCTCTCACCACATACCCTTGTTGAGAAGGCAAGCAATTCAACAGAGGTTATAAATATGTAGTTATGCAAAATAGATCCTTAACAGTCATGTTGTGAAAAACTGACTTTATTTCCCTTCATCTTATCTTGCCCACCCATTTATTCTATTTTCTTCTTTAATCATGTCCCTTTTTTAAAGTATTTGCTTCTGACTACTCATCCTTTTGTCATCCCTGCACCCTTATCTCTTCCCCCTTACTTTCCTGTAGGGTAAAATGACCAGTTAAGTGTTAGTTATTCAATCCTTAAGCCAAATTTGATGAAAACAAAGTTCACTAACTCCCTCTCACCTCCTCCCTCTGCCACTTCCCCTCCATTGTGAAAATTTTTCTTGCCTTTTTCATGTGAGATAATTTATCCCAATTTCTCTCTCCCTTTCTCCTAATATATTCAATAAAAAATTTCTCCTAATATATTTCTCTTTCACCCCTTAATTTTATTTTTAGATATCATCCCTTCATATTCAACTCACTCTGTGCCTCTATCTATCTATCCATCCATCTATCTATCTATCTATCTATCTATCTATCTATCTATCTATCTATCTATCTATATTTCTTCCAAATACCCTAATACTTAAAAAGGTCTCATGTGTTACAAATATCATCTTTCCATGTATGAATACAACCTTTTCAACTTTAATAAGTATTTTGTGATTTATCTTTCCTGTTTACTTTTTATATTTTTTTTGGTTCTTGTGTTTAGAAGTCAAATTTTCTATTCAACTCTGGTCTTTTTATCAAGCCCTGTATTTCATTGAATGACCATTTTTGGCCCTGAAGTATTATACTCAATTTTGCTGGGTAAATGATTCTTGGTTTTAATACTAACTCCTCTCACTCCAGGAATATCATATCTCAAGTCCTTTGATCCCTTACATCTTGTGATTGTGTTTCCACAATACTCGAATGGTTTCTTTCTGGCTGCTTGCAATGTTTTCTCCTTAACCTGGGAGCTCTGGAATTTGATTACAATATTCTTAGGTGTTTTTCTTTTTGTATCTCTCTTGTGAGTTCTCCCGCTGGAGCCCAGGTGACATTACCCCAAGCTTTTTTGTGTTTTTTGACCAGGGACCTGGTCACTCGCATTGTGTTCTTAGGCCTCACATGCTTTCAACTGACTGCTCTGGAGTTCTGGATAAATATGTGATGTTAACCTGTGGTTCCAGTGGTAGTTTGTAACCTGTGCTGAGACCAGTTGGAGTTTTTCTCTGTTTCCCGAAAGGTTGCACTGAAGCACCTAGAGGTCTGCTGCTAGAGGACACTTGCCTTCCCCATGGGCTGGTCAGTGTTCATTATGGCTCTCCAAGCTGGAGTCTTCCCCATTCTCCTGCCTATTTTAAGTTTGTATTGGTATTGGTGTTTGTCCACTCCAGCATCCTGGCCCTCACAATCTCCTGCTTTGCTTACCACTGGCTTTCTCTTCATGTCCTGTCCTGGAACCTTTTACCTTAGTGAAATGGACCTATCTTGCTGACTATCTTAATTTCTCAGGCTAAGAGAGACTGCTGTACCTTGTCTTTCTACTGGCTCTTCTATCACAAGATTTTTCCTGGGGTGCCAGTTTCTGTTTTTATAAGTAGTCAAAAAAGGAAAGTGAAAGTGACTTCATACTTACTCCTCCATCTTTGCTCACAGAAGTAGGACTCTAGAGCAATTTTTAAAAGGTATTTGGAGAAGTTTAGGGGAGAGCTCAAGGGAGTCCTTGTCTTTACCCTCTCATCTTTACTCTCTTGTTTTTAAGGAACTGTTTGTGGATATGTTTATATTACTTCTTTATCGGAGCTTTTTTCATACATTTGAATTAATGCACCCATATTGTGGGCAACAGGAAATTGAGAGATATGCAATGAAATTTTTTTCTGATCAATAATTTCTCTTCTTATCCTACATTTAGTGATTTTATTTACACAAAACTTTTGAACTTCATGTAATCACAATTACTAATTTTCTCTTATTTGATATTTTTTATCAATCATTTGGGTAAGTATTTTCCAACTAGAAAACACCACCACTACTGCAGTAGATACTGAATTAGGAAAAAAAAAGTACACAAAATATGTCCTACATCATAATTCCCACTATTTTCTTTTATTTTTATATTATGTGATATTTGTCAGATATTCATATGGGTATTAACACACTACAGTTCTTTCTCTCATCTGCTTTTCATTTTTTCTATAAATTGTTGTTGACTAGGAAATCTTATGAATTATAAATAACTCAATTATTTGTGAAGAATTGCATTTATAAAGAATTTCTTTGTGGAAGGAACATTACTAAACACTGGTGAAACAAAGACAAAAGTAAAAATCCTGCCTTCAAGGAGTTTACACTTCTTGTTTATGATACTGAGTTGAGTGAAGTCTGGTTGCTTTGAGTTTGATTGTTTTCTAATTCATGGTGTATGTTTTTTTCCTATTTCATTCCACTGATAGATGGATGGTTTTTCATCCTTATATATACACATACATATGAACAAATATATGTGTGCATTCACATGTGTATAAATGTATTCTATATCATACACACATATATACAATTATATAGTTATATTGCTATCTATCTGTCGATGTATAGATGTTGTTCTTTGCAATCAAATATAAGCTCCTTGTTTATAGGTATTGCATCCATTTTTGTTTACTTTGCATCTTCAGCATGCAATTCAATGCTTGACACATAACGCCTTAAACTCTTTAAATTCACACCTTAAAAAAATCAATCTCTGCTCTCAACAATTAGTGGTGAAATTGATTTGTAGAATTTCCATCCTGATCACATTAAACACAAATCTGTTTCATGACTGATTGAATATATTTATGGTTTTTTGTATAGATGTGCTATTTCATTAGTCTTTAGGGTACCCTAAGGTGGAAACTCCCCTATAGCAACGCAGATCAATTGTGCTTCAACTGAAAGTCTTAATGTGTGGCTTGTGAACATTAACATTTTAAGTAACTTGCCCACCATCATGAAGATTTTGAAGGCTGAACTTGAAACTAGCTCAGCTTGACTCCAAGACCTTCTCTCTATATACTTGTCTAGATGCCTCTCATATCCATAATATTTCTTCACAAACAAAAGGCAAACTTCCTGCATGAAAAAATCAGTTTCCCCTCCTCAGTACTAACTTTCACTAAGTGGAAAACAAAAGGAGAGTCAGCTGCCTGGTCTTTAATCTCACCACCTGGTTTCCTTTGAGGACACCTTGATTTCTTTCAGTCACTAAGCAGAAAGGGATGTTCTCATTTGCATGGATTCATTATCATCAGGAAGTTCTTCTTCATAATCCATGCTCTGGGAATTTATGCCTGTTTCTTCTTACTCAGAGCTCGATAGAGATAAAGAACAGCTGGCACTAATGTCAGATTGCTAGAGTTAGAAGGGACTTCCAGACACATGGATGTTTATCCAGACTGTTTAAAAAAAGTGAACAGACATGGAGACATTTATTTAAGTCAATAACTAATAAGTATTGTTTGAATGACTGTCTTCCAGTTATAATATATCCCTATCTTTTCCCATAGTGGTTGGAGGAAACCAGATTAGCATAAACAGCATTCAAGGAAGATGGGAAAGATAGCCTTCTTGTTATTCTTGGTGATTCCAGATCTATGGCTTATCAATTTTGTAGAAAGAAATTAAGAGGAGAGAGTAATAATATGTGTTTTGTTAGATTCTCATAATAGCCTCTCAAAGTTCTCTGTTATTTTTTAAGGGCCTTCTTGGATAAAAACTGCACTTTGAAGTACCCGAATTTATTGCTCCTAATGGTAGAAATGGGCACATTCAGGTTCATTCTCTCTCAAAAAAAAAAGATCAAATTATCCAAGTAAACCCCTACTAGACTGAAGAATGATATAAAATAAATAAGCTTAGATTTCTCTTCTATTCTACACTGATTGTTACTCCAGGATCTCTCATATGTGCATTGATAGATAGCACATCTCTAAATACCAATTTCACAATAATGAAAAAACTCTGAATACATAACCCCCAAAGGGAAACATTTTCATAGATTTCTAAGGCAAATGGTGGTTATATGGTGGTCATTTACAAATGAAGACTTTCTCATTTATACTATAGCCATATATGGAAAACTGAAAACACTACCGACAAATCAATCAACAAAAATTCATTAAATGACTATTATGTTCCAGTTATGTTAGCAAGTGCTGAGGATACAAAAGTCAAAAACAACAATTCCCTCGGGGGATTTTACACTATATTGATGGATTAACATTTATATTTCAGTCTAATAAGATGTGATAAAAATATGAATAGTAATCATACCTTTTCTTATCATCTGCTCTACTTGATTTTCATTCCATCATAATCATGATTCCCCCAGAATAAAATCGTCACTAGAAATACCATCATCAATATTGCTTCAGCTTTGATATTCAACATGTGCTCATTACCTTCAGTTTCTTCTCCTCTATAATTGGAGGTATGGAGAGAGAGAAAGAGAGAGAGAGAGAGAGAGAGAGAGAGAGAGAGAGAGAGAGAGAGAGAGAGAGAGAGAGAGAGAGACTCTTCCCAAACCTTCCCTACTAGTTTTATAATTTTTGAACAATCAAAACCAATGCAAAAATAAAATAATAATGTAGAGAACTTCAACCTTGAGTCACGTCTTACTATAACTTCTCTTCATTTTTGAAAAGATACTCCATACTGTTCTTGAAATGACCATTAAAGTCTCAAGGCTTTTTTTAGTAATATTTCTTTATAAGATATAAGATAAAATCAATTCTCTTAAAATAGAAATTGTTTTAGTCTTTTTACACATTTTTTCATAATCTTTCTCAGCCATCACAAACAATAGTCTTTCCATAATAACAGTTAGACAATGCATCAAGAGTCTATCCCTCATTTGAGACATAATAGTATTCACAGTCTCTGCGAGAGAAGCTATTAAAATTGGTGTCAGTTATTTTTATGCCTTGATCTTGCTCCATGATGAGCATATTTGTTTTTCCCAAATTTTTTCAGTAAGAGTATTTATAACATTTTCTGAACACGTTACCAGTATCCTCCATCCTATTTGAATGTACTATACATTTGACCTTTAAGAGACCTTACTAGTCAATCAAATTTGAATTTTAAGAAATTGAAGTTTTCTATGATTCACAGCTATTAAAGATTACTAGATAGACACTTGTAATAAAAAAGATTGAATCTTATATCAACAAAAACTTGGGGTTATTAGGGAATTCCACAACCTGTAGATCTTAAGATCTCCTTGGAGAGTAATTTCTCCCACCTAGGTCACTTAAACTTGAGGTTAATATATAAGGAAGCAAGACTAGAAGATAAAATATTTAATTACCATTAATTCATGAGCAGTGGACACATATATAGGTGGTTGAGTAATAAGAATATGTTGTCAAGTGATTTGATGTTGAAGAGAGAATTTCTTAACTTTGGGGTAACGTTGGTATTTTATGATGAAGTTCACAGAAGTCCAAAAGAAATGTTACTGGTGGTAAATGGGGAAAAGATTCTGCTAAACCCCTTCCTAAGATAAAGCCCTGGAATCCATGATAATGCCTTCAAATCCAAATCTAATCAGAGGAGCAAGAGTACTGATAAGATGTGAGAATTGAAAAAGGTCTTTATTGCTTTTGGACCACTGAAAAAGCATAGATCCATCATTTAGATAACAGTCCAAGTTTGGAGACCTCATCATAACATCGTCTTTAGGTTGATGAATTTCTCTGTCCATGACATACCAAAACTAAAGTTCATTCTCCATTTAGACCTGAGGAGAAATTAGTGAAAAGAGTATGCATGATGAAGAAATCATTAATGTTTGAAGTAAAATGTATTGATAACAACATAGACACATATGTCATATATATATAGATTAAATGCCATGTGTAGCATCTATATATTATATATAATGTAGTATTTCTATGTAAGTACATTTTATTATGCACATAGTACACATAATAAATAGGTATTCATTTTATAAATTTTGTATTACAAATATATCATGATCTATTTAAATATACCATATTAATAAAGTTTTGTATATTTCTATATTGTATATTAATATGAGAGCAATATAATTAAATATTAAATTATTTATTAATCTTTTAAATTAAATGTATCATTATATTAATAATGTATCATAAAATATAACCTTAATATAATAATGCGAAATGTACATATACATGTTAAAATCATATAAAATATTGTTACATCTCATATAATATAAGTACACAATAGAACAAAATATAAAATATTTAAACAAGGCTTATAGTGTGACAAAGGTGACAGGATTAAGTAGGCACCTTGGTTTTTTCTAGGGGATTACATGTTTGGATCTCTCCTTGAAGGATATGTTCAACCAAAAACTAGTGGCTCAGTTGTGCATCATATCTGATGTCTGCTGGTACATGCTCTCTACCTGGGGGCCAGATCATATGGAAAACCAGAGTAAAGTCATATTTTCAGGAGAGAAGGGAATGAACACTCCCCATGTGCAAGGCATTATGCTTTACAAATGTTATCTCACTTGATCCTCCCAAGAATCTTGTGAGTCAGGTGCTATCATTATCCCCATTTTATAAATGAGGAAACTGAGGTAGATAAAGTTTAAGCCATATGTGACCAGATAGGTCATATATCTAGGTAAGTGCCTGAGGGTAGTTTTGAACTTTAAACTTCCTGACTCCAGGAACAGCACACTATCTACTATGCCACTTAACTCCATTATGCCTTTGAGAAAATCAAAGAAGATTAAAATAGGCTAACGTGTATCCTTACATTTAGGCCAAATAGTGTAGTAGAAAGGCAGTCTCACAAACCCAGATCTGACAGCTACTGGTCATGTGATCTCAGGAAAGTCACCCTCTCTGAACCTTGGTTTCTTCATGTGCATAATAAGTCAACAAATATTTATGCCACCCACTTCTCAGAGTTGTTGTTAGGAAATAGTAAACTGATTGAAATAAATTTAAATTCTTTTCAACAGTCCAATTTGTCAGACCAATGGTTACTTAATATTTAGTTTTCATGTTTCTGAAAAAATAAATTATACAAATTTCTTTTTAACTTATCATTGAATATACTTTATTTATAAATCTTAACCATTTCTAGTACACATAAGAAAGAGTTATTTAAGGAATCAAGTTTAAATACAAAAGGTTTATGGCTTTTTTTTGGATTATTTACACCGAAAATTTAACCATTAAAGTTAAGCACAAATGAAGTCAGTAACATAGTGTATTTGAGGATAAACTCATATGCTGTATTCATCATAATTAAGAAATCTAGAAACTGAAAAAAATGGAACTATGAGAGTAAAATATATTTGATTTATCTAAAAAAAACCTGAAGAATAGCAATTAAAAATAATTAACTGAGGGAAACTTGAACAAAAATACTTTCTGTTCTAAGGGTGTATGGAGTGTCTAGGGAGGGCTAGCACCTCTGGTGCAAAGGCTTGTGAAGACCTTTTTAGTGCTGCTCATCCTCGTTTTATGTCCACTTTCAAACAACTCACAGGTGTGAGTCCAAGAAGCTATAGGATATGCAGTCACCATATTCTGGCAAAACCATCTTGATGGATGGGTTAAAACAGGCTGAGATTAACTGATAGTCCTCAAACCTGTAGATAAATTAGGGGGATGTCTACCCCATACATGAGAAAACTTATCCTGTCAGAATGGGTGAACAATTTGTTCCATTGTTCATTAAAGTAGCTGAAGTAGATAGTCTGGAGTACTTAGAGCTTGATCAGACATTCAGGATACCAAAATGATCTACTGCATTTGGGGCCACCATCAGTCATCTTGACTTTTGTCCTATCTCTGGATTTCAATGACTCTGGAAGAGAGAGTGAGACTGGTGACTGTGTGACTCTGCTTCACTTAAATCTATTTCACACTCAAGTCAAAATTTCACCCATGATATCAATGGTTCTTTTAAAAAATGAAGGATGAACAGTTTTGAATTTCCAGGAAATTCCTCAACTGCAAAAAAATGTTGAATACTAATATTAAATTGGATATTGTTATAGCCTCTCAGATAACTTTATGATGTCAGAAGAAGGCAATGAAGGTCTTAGAACTGGTTAAGAAGGTCTTAACCCTGCACATTGACCCTCTACTATAGCCATGAAATTATGCAAAAACTTTAATGAGAGTTACATAGAAATGATAGGTATAAGTAGATTGCAATATGTTATCATTGGAGACAATACACTGATATGATCACATTTACAATGAAGTTTATTGGATGATGATGATGAAGAAGAAGATGATGATAAGCATGATGATAAACAGGTATTATCTTGAACATATTATTTTTCTGAAATCTGATTTTCTCATTTATAACAAGAGTTGCTTGAAATAAATATATCTGATACTTCTGCCAGCTAAAATAGTTAATGGTTTTGTGAAAAAAGTTGGTTATCATGGGTAACATGATTGTATTTTAATAATTACATGAGTACAAAAACAATGAAATTTTAACTATGAAAATCTTTTGATCTGACAAGTAATTATCTGAGCATACTGTGTATAATCACAGGATCAGAGGATCATAGATCCAGATGGGGAAATGACTTCATTGTCCATTGGGTCCAAATCCAGCATTTCAGATGATGATACTGAGGTTCAAGAAAATTAAGTGATAAGGTCACATAAACATTATGGAAATCAATATAGTAGGTTAACCAGGGGTAGAGAGTCAATTACACAGTTCAGACAGAGAAGCTGGATTTAGAACCCTGTTGAGAGAAAGAAAGAGAGAGCATCAAATGCTTACTATGTGTCAGATATTATACTAAGAGCTGGAAAGAAAACCACAGACAAATAGACAGTCTCTGAGTTTAGGAAGTTCACGTTGTAATGGGAGAAGAAAACATAAAATGGAATTAAAAGGGAAAGTAAAAGTTTTGTTTTTTCTGGAGATATTGTCAAGAAAGTAGCTAGATTACTGAGCGGATAGAGCTCTGGACCTGGAGTCAGGAAAGCCTAAGTTCAAATCCAGTCTCAGACACTCATGAGATATGTGACCCTGGGTCAGTTTCTCTTTGCCTTTATCCACTGAAGTAGGAAATAAATGGCAAACCATTTCAGTGTCTACCAAGAAAATGTCATAAACAGCATTAATGAGTTATGGCTTATAGGATCAGGAAGAGTTGGACACAACTAAGCAACAACAAATGTCATGAAGTGTTCTTCATGGGCAGTCATGGGACTCAAGAGAGTCATGGGCTGAACCAGGTTTTAGAAAGAGCATGACTGGTATGCTCAATACAGCACCGTAATGGTAATCTAAATGGGGAGATCTTTGCTATTCCTTAATAGACTCATGTGATCTTCTTGGGTCACTTGGAAGTCTGAGTCATATGGAGCCTACTGAATGGGTAGAACAGGATAGGTGAAACAGGAAGAGGCTGAGCTAGAGCAGAGCTAAGAGAAAATTTGGAGAGAGCCGTCAGAACTGAAGGACAGTGGCAAGCCCTCAGCTGGGTGTGCATGTAAGAAGGGCATTTTATTTAAGGGAAGCCTGTCTGTGATTTGTTTAAGGGACTCCTGCTTGTGATTTTTTTAATGAAGCTGGTTTGTGGGAAGCCAAGTATGGGGACAGCTTGGGGATGGTGTTGTTCTCTGCATTGTTATTGTGTATAGATTTTTGTTAATATGAATGGATTTGGCTTTCTGGTGTCTGAATAAATGTTTGGTTTTGTGTTCCATGTGCAGAGTCTGTTGTATTTTGAGATTCAGAATTGCACTGAGATATTCATGGCTGCCGTGGACATCACATCAGCACTACAAATGGTGATGGGGATGTGATCGCAAAATATCAGACCTTTATTTGGAGGCAGAAAGACAGAGAACACAGAGGAAGAAATGGATGTCACAGGATGGGAGTGCTTGCCTTATTTCTCTCTAGCAAGAGAATGGGCTAAAGGCACAGAGTTCTGTGAAAACTGGGAACCAAGGTTACAGAAGAGAGAAACCAGAGACTTAGAAAGATGTCTACAGGGGAAACCAATAGAACCAGGGAAAGAAATGACAGGGGTGTGTAGGAGAGACTGGGTCTTACTAACAAGCTATCAAATTATATATAAAAGCAGAAACAAGCCGCTGGAGGAGAAGGCTCAGATGGAAAGGGAGCTGGCTAGCTTGCATGAGAAGCTTTTTATGCTGCAGCATTCAAGCTCTGCTTTAGCACAGTAAGCAGGAGGGGCCCAGGTGGTAGAAAAAATGCTGTTGTTTGTTTAATTCACAAAAAGAAGTAAAAAAGTATGCATGGGTGGTTCCTCAGGCAGAAGCAGAACAGGAGAATCAAGGAGACCACACACAGTTTGGGAGGTAATTGAAGATTTTACTCAGCAGGAGGTCACAGATATTTTGAGTCAGTACACCCAACAGATGGGTGAATCATTGGCATCTTAGAGAGCAGAAATCAGTGAAAAAGACAAATTTCCTTGAGAGAGGAGAGTAAATAGAGAAGAGTAAGAAGAGTAAATTAAATATTCAAAGTCAGAATAGATTGACAAGAAAAGAATTGTTTACTGCTCTATTGAGAGAAGGAATAGATTTTGGAAGAATAGATGGCATTCCAATTTATGAAATATATAAAATGTATCTAGGAATGAGACTTGATACTGGACCGAACAGGGAGGCAGGAGCTGCCCGTACAGATCCTCCTGAAACATTGTATCCAGTTTTGTCACACCTGCATGGAGAATGGGAGGTTGTCTAGTTCCCAGATCATATTAAAGAAAGTATAGCTCTAGCCAGCATGATGACCCTGGGACTGAAATTTGCCAAAAAATAAGCAAAAGTGAGCGAAGCTGTGATTGTAGGTTCATGGACTCCAGAAGCATGGATATGTCTATGTCTACCCTGCTTCTGGCTACTGTTTCCATCTTTCTTTTTGGATTTTTCTCTGTTCACCTTGTTTGTCAACTGACTTAATACACGACCTACAGATGCCTGATCACTTAAGCCAGTGTCATGGCCCGTGCAGGACTGTACTTTGTTACCCCTGGAACTAGCATTGACCAAGCTCTTAATACCACAGAACTGACCCCTGGGATGGGACCTCTTGGGGCAGGCTCTGCTTTATGTTCAATCTCAGCAGGAAGTAGTTATGGAAGAAGAGGCCTTTGCTCCTTTTCCCAAGATTTTGGGTCCCATCCATTCAAGGGGGGAATGATGGGGTGGTTGTGTTCAAGTCCCAACATAAGATATTGCTTTATGTCCTCATTTTGTGTGATCCCTCTTGAAGTTACGTTGATACCAGTTGCCCCACTGACCTGACCTATGTAATGAATATGAAATATCTTGGGGGTGCATGTAATGGTAATTTAAATGGGGAAATCTTTTCCATTCATTAATAGGCCCATGTGACTTGCCTGGGTCATATGGAAATCACAGAGAGCCTGTGGAGGAAGGAGCTTTCTGCGTGGGCGGAACAGGAACGGTTGAACAAGAAGAGGTGGAGCTAGAGCAGAGCAAGGAGGAAATTGGTCAGGCTAGTCAGAGCTAGGAAGGATGCAGGCAAACAGATTGCTGGCTAGTGCGAGTGAAAGAGATTGTTTGTGACTTTGTTTAAGGTAACCTGACTGTGATTTCTTTAATGGAGCTGGTTTGTGGAAAGCCTAGCATGGGAAAGGATTGGGGATGGTGCTGTTGTTTGCTTTGTTAATGTGTATAGATTTTTTGTTATTATGACGAATTTGGCTTTCTGGTGTCTGAAAAAATGTTTTGCTTCTGTCTCCCATGTGGACAGTGTGTTGTATTTCATGATTCAGAATTGTGCTGGAATATTCATGGCTGCTGTAGGCATTATGAATATCATATTGATGAAATAAGCATCCTCCAATAAGACTCTGGGGAGGAGCTTGCTAATGTTAGAGAAGATGTAGACATGAAGATTTTGCCCACCTGAAATAGGCCTCTAAGTTAGTAAAAGTGGATGTGTATGTACGTGTGTGTAGGGGTGCGGGGTAGGGGAAGGGATTTGGAGTGGTGAGGTACAAAGGGAAATATTCTGATTCTGCTTTGCTGCTACTTGCTGCTATTATGAGTTTGGGCTGGGCTGTGGTTATCTAGAAAATGAAGGGCTTGGACTAAACCATCTTAAGGTCCCTTGCACTTGTGTGATTGTAGGATTGTTCTCCTTTTGTATCTGGCAGGCTGGGTTATAAGTGGAATAATGCAGACCCTGAGGGAAAATATTTATAAATCCAATGAAAACCCTAGATAGCTCGATGTTATTTTTATTTTTGAAGAGGAGACATTAGATAAGGAACATTGAATATGCTGCACTTGAGAAAGTAAAATTTAGTCATTTTCCAAACAGTTTAAACATCATGGCCTAATGTATAATGAAGTGTGAAGCATCAGGATGCTATTACCTCATATATTCCTGAAGGCACAGATCACAACATTTGAATTCTAGTAATAATCTTACTGACTGTATCAAGTGACTTTATGCAAGCTTAACCAAAAAAAAAAAAAAACAAGGAATAGCATACTATAAAATGTTAAATACCTTTGAATGTTTGGAAGTTTATAGTCAATAGTTTACTGCTGGTAATGCTAAAACAATGTGACGATGGTAAAGAGAAATAATCCCTCAGAGAAAGTGAGGATGTAATCCCATTGGGAAAAGATTGGAAAAAAGCAGCATCAGTGAATTATATAATAGGAGAGGCTACTAATATCACTGTTGCAAATATATGTAACTACTTTACTTCTAGCTAATTAGAAAGAAGCAGGAATAATGTGAGCTCAGTCTACTACTGTAACTTTAGCCAGAATGGGAGAATGTGTACATTGATAATGAGGTTGACACATGCATTGTCAGAACTAGCTCAGTTTTGGGGAGGTTCTGAAGGAAAGCATGGGAGAGAAGAGGTATTAAACTGACTCCCAAATTGAAGGTCTACAAAGCCACTGTGCTGATCTCATTGTTGTATGCTGTGAAACCTGAACAGTCTACTACAGCCCTGCCAGGAAACTGAATTACTTGCATTTGAATTGTTTTAGGAAGATTCTGAAGATCACCTGGCAGGATAAGGTACCAGACACTTACTCTCTGGATCTAAGATCAGCTTTCCTTTATAACTTTTTTTGAAATATGATATCCAGACTTTTTGTGACTGCCTCTCAGGTAGTCCAATAATTCTTAAACTACTTCTCTTAGATCTGTTTTTTTTTCAAGTCAATCATTTTTTTTCCAATGTCATTTCATATTTTCTTCTACTTTTTTGGTTTATTGTTTCTTAAATTCTCATATAATCATTAGCTTCCATTTGCCCAATTTTACTTATTTAAATAAATTCTTTTCCTCAGTGAATTTTTTAAATTCCTTTCCATTTGTTTTATTCTGCTTTTTAAAATGTTATTTTATTCAGTATTTTTGTGCTTCATTTACCTAACTTAATTTCCTTCTCGTTACTTTCTTGAATTGATTTCATTTCTTCTGCCAACTTCCCCCCAAACTTCCTTATCTCTTTCTTTAACACTTCCAGGAATTCTTGGTAGGCAATTAGCATTTTACTTTGAGGCTTTGCTTGTGTTTCCTTAATGTTGTCTTCTGAGTTTGTCCTTTTCTTCCTTGCTCTCCTCACCTGGTGTTGGAGAGACCCTGTTCTAAGTTTTCTAGAATTTTTGAAATACTTTTTTTCAGAACTAGTTCTGTGGTTTGAAATTTCTCAGTGTTTCAAAGATGTTATGTTCTGGAAAGAGTGTGATCAATGCTCTCCTGCTCTGTGCTCTCCTTTTTACCCAGGAAGGGCCCCTGCTCCTCTGCAGCCCTCCTCTTGGCCCTTCAATTGTGACTAGATCCACTGTTCTCCTGCTACCATAAGAGGTAGTTTTCCACATCACCATAGTACTGGAACCAGAGTTTCTGCTCACACGTGACTAACCATAACTCTCCTCTCTATCCTAGAACTGTGACCAGAACTGCATTTGGGCAGTAGAGTTATTAATCAGCGCTAGCTGCACATAGGTCCATCCAAAGGTCCTTTCTAATCTCTTTCTGACCACGTTACTGTCTTTTGCCTGAGAGCTCCCAAATTTTTCTTGCTGCTCCTTCTGCCTCCAAGGTCCACTGAGAGCACTGCTGAGTTTGACCCTCTTATCTCAGTATCACAGACCTCTGCTTATTGCCTAAGTTGTACTAGTCTGGAAAAAAAAAAAAATCTCTCCCTAACATTTTGTTTGCTCTGCTGCTTCAAAATTTGATTTTGCGAATTATTTTAAAGTTGTTTGAAGGGGAATGTTGGGAGAGTTCAGCTGGATTGCTTCCTGTACTCCATAGTATTATCTTGCCCTCCCCAACTGATATATTTTTTCATTATAAGGGAATTGTTCTATCTGAAGGGTAGAATGAGGGTCAAAATAACTGATGACAAACATGCATCAATAAAATTCCACTGTAGAAAATAAAAATAGATTGTGAGAGCATCATTTGGTTCATATCTTATATATCTTGAAATTTATTTTTATGTAAATGTCCTCTTGCATTGCTATGATGTCATTTTATCTTTTTTGTATAATTAAGGAAATTGAGAGAAAAACAGAGCCTTAATGAGCAATCGTTAAATAGATGGTTCATCTGAGAATCTGAAGGACTCCTCACCAGAAAATTAGCTACCAAACTATCCATTATTTCCCCATAGAAACTTTTTTTAAATGGATATCTCAGAATGAGAGGACAGTGGACCAATCTTGCTCATTATTGAGTAAAGCACCCACAATGAATTCATAGATCTATTAAAGGGTACAATAACTGAAATCATTAAATATTGGCATATTCATTAGTATGTACATAAAATATAGGCTCAGGAATCAAATCAATTTCCTCTTCAATTAAACAAACATTTATTAATTTCATATTAAAGCATCTTCTTTGTCCCTGAGAGAGGGACCTTTGTATAGGTGTTCATGGACTAAAAAATAAATGAAGAAATGATGATCTAATGAAAAAATTTATCTTACTGTTTTAGTCAGCAATTAACAATCATTTGATACTATTTATCAACTTATTGTCATGGTTAGTCTCTCCTCTCTGGGATTTTGTAACATTATTTTCTCCTTGTCTTTTATGTGTCTAGGTGATGGCTCCTTCTCAACCTCCTTTTACAGATTCATCATCCATGTCATGTCCACTAATCAGGGGATCATCCCATGGTTCTTTCCTAGGTGTCCCTTAGCACTTTCTGTTTGGCTTTTCTTTACTCACTAGGGGCCTCATCATTTGACAAGCATTTAATTACAATCTATATGTTGATGACACCCTTATCATTAAATACGACTCCAGTATCTTCCCTGAACTTTTGTCCAAAATCATCAAATTCCAATTTGCTTGACAATTTGATGGAAAATAACATCTATGAGACATTTCAAACTGTCCAAAATAAAAGTTATTCTTTTTTTTCCTCCTACAAAACTCATCCTTCTTCCAAAATTACTTTTTATCCTAGAAGACATCAATATCCTAATGGTTAACTCAGTTTATAATCTCTCATTACTTGTGAAGTGTGTATGTGGCGGGGGTGGGGGGCAGATTGTGAAGCAGTGTGCAAGACAGGATAAAGAGCTGGCTATGAAGTCTGGAAGACCTGGTTTCAAGTACTACCTCTGAAATACACTAATTCGATGCTGAACTTTATAGGCAGAAACATTTCTCACTAGGAACTGCATAAATAAAATAAAAGTCTGCTTACTAAACAATAACAAAAACAAAAACAAAATTCTTATGCATGAACAAATGGTTTGTTACTGCTTGGTGTTACCACTCTCTCATTTGAGGATAACATCCTGAATGAAGTGTATATTTGACTTTATCTTTACAAACTCAGAACTTACCAATGAATCTGAAATATAATAAGTGCCTAATAAATATTGTAGATTGATTTACATAATCATATTTAATGATAACTGGCAATAATTCTTAAGTAATTCTCTACAATAAGTATTTGTAGTTGTGTCAAAATGTCATTAATAAGCAATTATTAGTAATATTGAATCCCTGTGTATTACTTGCCATAGCTTAGTAGTCATTGGCAAGGTGAAATTCAGTGAAGGACAAGTGTTTTGAATTGTTTAATATTAAGGTAATTTCTGGTGCTAACTCAGGCCCAATCTGGGTAGTATCGACTTACTAGCTTCTTTTCACAGAGAAGTTAGCTATTCTGTTAAAAATACATTTCTTATTTCTTTTATTCCCACTGAAAACTAGAATCCTGCCCTGCCTTTCCTATGTTCCTGATAGATGTTGTTTCCTTATCTTCCAAAAATTATGGACTCCAAGACCCTTCCCAGGGATTGTCTCATCATGTTCATAACTACCTCTTAGGTTGTTAAGTAGCCTTCCTTTTCTTCTTTCTTCTATTAAAATTTAACCTCGTTGAGGCAGGGACTATATTGCTTGCTTCGATTTGTCCTGTCAGCCTTTAGCACTAAGCCTACCATAATAAATGCATTATCTATATATCTATCCATCCATCTATCCATCTATCTATCTATCTATCTATCTATCTGTCTGTCTGTCTGTCTGTCTGTCTGTCTGTCTGTCTATCTAGCTATCATTTATCTATCAGTCTATCAGCTATCTATCAAATCATACACCTGTTCTTTGCTCTGTATACTTAGCTACACTAAGCACAGGAAAAAAATCTACAAGATTAAAGAGGAAAAAAGTGTCAGACTAGAGTACTGAAGAGAGTGCCTGGGTCATGAGGTCTTCCTTAAGCCTCTCCCCACACAATCTTCTCTGTGTGACCCGAGGCACTCAACGCCTATTCTCCCTGGGCATATATTTAAAAAGTTAATTTTATAGAAAAATTACCTATCTACTTTCTTTTTCCCACTTAGTAGTATTGTGTCTCCCAATTACATGTAAAGATGACTCTCAACCTTTACTTTCATAAGATTTTGAGTTCCAGTTTTTCTGTCTCTCCCCACTCTGCCTTCCCCAAAACAACAATTTATCTGAAATAGACTATACATGTACAATCGTATCAAACATATTTCCACATTAACCTGCATTTTTAATGTGAATGTCTTAACCCTTAAGCTTCCTATACCAAAGAAACTAACAAAGAAAAAGGCATATTAAAAGGAGAAAAGAGAGAGGGGTTGCAATTTTTTTTTTTTTTTTTTAAGCTATTAACACTCCCTGGTACAGTGGATAGAATACTGGACCTGGAGTCATAAAGACTTATCTTCCTTAGTTCAAATTTGACCTCAGACACTTACTAGCTTCAGGACCTTGGTCAAGACACTTCAAATCATTTGCCTCAGCTTCCTGAGCTGGAGAATGAAATGGCAAACCTCTCTAATATTTTTGCTAAAAGAAATCCCAATTGGGAACACAAAGAGTTAGACACAACTGAAATGACTGAACAAGGACAACATTAAACCTGTAATGAATTAGTTTGTTTAAAATCTTTTCAAATATATACAGCATATGCATTGATATATCTAGCATTGTAAGTCAGACCTACAGTTCTTACCTTATTCATTAGGTTATTTTATGTATAAGGGAAAATGTTTAATTTGGTAATGAAAGCTTTTCAGTGCAAAAAAAATGGGCAAAAAATTCCTTTGATAAGAACAAGAAAGTGAAAAAAAAGAAAAAAGTAAGCATTTTAAAATTTGCTTTCTTTGGAAAAATAATTAAACTATGTCGTTTTTATTATCTGCCAATCAAACAAAAGCTTTATCGTGAGAGAACCTAGGAGGGAACTTTGTTGAGTTAAAGAGACAAAATGAAATTGCCAGAATATTCTTCAGAGTTAAGATATTATATGGATCCTATGTAGCTAATGATCATTCCTGATACTGACATTCTTTTTTTTTTTTTTTTTTTGTTACACAAACAGAAACAGGCATTTAAACTTTCCAGGAAGGATTTATTGGCACAAACCAGGAAAAGTTTTCTTTTTGCTAAAAAAAAAAAAAAAAAGTAAGGCAACATAGTAAATGGCAGCCAAGAAAAACAAGTCATGACCGCTGACAGCACACTGTCACTCACCTTCCTCCAGTGAATTAATTTGCCATAAACATTAGAAATCTCATCTTTCATGTCAGAAACAAAACCATTAGGTCCCCATCCAGAGGACAAAAGGGAATTACAGAGGCCTCTAGGAAGCACTAATACTACAGTAATTATATTTTTTCCATAACTGAATGGCTCAGAATTTTTTCTCATCTATTGTTTGAATGGATGGACATCTGTCTATTACATCTGTGTGTCTGATGTAGATTCTGAAAATGCCAACAGATGTATGAGAAACAAAACTAGCAAAAGATGAGTTTTGATTATGGAAAAGTTTTCCTTGTGTCCCTAATGTGTATATATCAGAATGTATTGTTATGATTACATATGTCCTTGGACATTTCTTTCATTTCTTTCATTTTTATTCCCACCATCACTATTCTAGACCCTTATTTTGTCCCTTTACAAATTGTCTTCAATGTCTTTAGTCTCTTCTTCTCATATCTGTCCTTCACTCTACTCTGGATTATATTTTTGCAATATTCCTTTGACAACTCCCCATTCTGTAGTGATTAAGTTCTAAATTCCTAATCCTGCATTCAAGACCTTCCACAAATGGATACCAACTGATCTTTCCAGACTTATCTTTCACTACTTTTTTATGTTCTACTTGAATTGGATGATTTGTTATTCCCCGTGGAGCATATTATTTCCTCTACATAGAATCCTGTTCTGCAGCCCTCAGGATTTTTACCTATCATTCAATTCCTAGTTCAAAATTACAGTTTCTCTCTAAAGCCTTGTCTAATCATAGTATCCCTCTAGAAGCCACAACAGCTTCTTTGCATTCTTCTAATGTACTGTTCATCTTCTGATTTGTTTCATCATTATCCTAGATTATGACATATCCCTACTACTATACTCTAATTAACTTAGAGATTACAATGATTACCTATATTTATCACAATAACAAAATAATTTCCTTCACCATAATAAGGGCTAAATACATATTTCTTGAACCACTACATAAAAATATTCTATAAATGCCTATACTGCATATCACTACATTTTTATTGTCATGGATTATGAGTGATCTTATAATCCTGCATAGAAATTTGTAGCCATGGACTACCTATTCTTCACCTCTGCAGTGTCAATAGAGAATTTCGGGGCCTTTGAGTTTAAGTTACTATAGATATTTTATATCATGAAAGGAAAATTGACCTCAATGTGTGGCTTTTGAATTCCTAGGGGAGAATTTTTGTGTTTAAAATGATTTACACAAAAGCCAAAGGTGGAACAATTAACCTTCAAAAATATCTAGAAATTTAGAATAAAATCTTAAATTTATTCAGTAATGAACATGGTTCAGGCTTGAGTTATGTCGATATAGTGGACTGATTTAAGACTTGCAAAGCAAATAAAAAAATTGATAAACTTAGTCTGCAACATTTTCAGTGTATAACATTGGGCAATAATCTTGTCCTTCAGGGATCAACCATTTTTTTCCTTCCACTGCTGTTAATGGCTTTAATGGAACATAAAACAATGTCCGTTTCTTCTTTTTAGCTTAGAATGCATTTTCCCCTTCCATACTTCTCCACATTCCCACTCAAAAAAAGAAGAAAAAAAACCTTAAATTGCTTGATTAGAGATCCCATGAAAGGCTGACTAATTTAAATCTTGTTGAAATATTTTTTAAAATGCTTAGAAAGCTAAGAAAATTAGTATCTTCACTCTCACCATGCAGCTTCCCTTCAAATGACTTTGTAATGTCACTGAACTCAGAACTCTGCTGAGCAGGGAATAGAAGTATAGATGACTTCAGTGAAAAAAGCGCTAAAGGACTCTTTGATAAAACACTCACTGACATTTTATATTTGACATTGGAAATGAGCTTACTGAGAAGAAAAGTTCATTATGGGTCTCACTGAGCGAGCAGAGCATACAAATATACAAATAGGTGCAGCTAAGTCTATGGCAGAAGAATGAATCTAAGAGTTCACATGTTGAGAGACAGAATAGTAAGAATGGGGGAAAAAAGTAGAAAAAGAGAGAAGGATTTAAAGGGAGGGAAAGCAGGATATAAAAGGAAAAAAAAAGAAGAAAGATTGTTCCCCACCCTTTATGTCCAAACAACTCCTTGTTCCACTTTTGAAGGAGGGATTTGAGTGCAAAAATCCTACCACACTCATCCCCCTTCCCATTTATGTGTAACTTCACTGAGTTCAGTGGGTTCATTGTTTCACATTATTTTATTCCTAATGATAAGTATAGCATTTTTCATATTTTAGACATAGGGAATGTTTGTTTAATTGGGTTGAGGTAATGTATTGCAATGGAAAGCATTGGATATGGAGTCAGAAGGCATTGCTTTGAATACTGCCACTACCATTTATTACTTGTGTGACCTTGGATAAATTCCTTAATCTCTTTGAATCTGAATTTCCCCAACTATAAATTGAAAACATTGAACAAAGTGACACTTAAGGTCCCTTCCATTTCTAAATGCATACTCCTGTCATCTTAAGAACTGAAAATTGCATGTGAAGGTTTAAGTCTATGTGAAAGGACTGACCTTCAAGCTTGTCCATAAACCTAATTAAGGCCTTTGATGTCAAGTTAAAAACAAAACAAAAGTTGCATGTGAAAGCATGATAGGAGTAACACTGCCCTGATTTAGTAGGATTAAATCTGGAATTATAATCTCAAATATAACATGTTTTGCTACAGAAAATTATCGGGAGTTCTCATTTGTTCACTCTTGAGAAAAATTCAGTTTTACTCATTTCACCAAGAAAATTCTAGATTAGGAGAGTCAGATTTAAGCTCAAAATTCTGTAAACTTTTGTAGAAAAATTAAATTACTGTCCTTCTTTTGTTTCTTTAGTTGCTTGTTTTTATATTTCCTCAATCATTCCTCCTGAGAAATCACAAGAACATTACTATTCGCAGTGGTCTTATAATTAACCTCAGTCTCAAGAGTTAGGAAATCTAAATGAGCTGAATTTTTGCATCACTGTACTTCATGGAGAGAAAAGAGGATTACTCAAGGGACTGCTTAAAATTCTGGAGGTTTAAGTAACTACAAACAATAGATGGAGAACCAAAAGCCTTTGCTTTACTTGTCTGATTTCTGGAAATACAATGTAACAATTGATGGCATCTTACTATTAGCTCTAACTTTCAACACAGGACCAGTCTACCTCATTTTCCAGAATACAATGGCCATTCCATCTCCCATCTCTGTGTCTTTGCACTGGCTATCTTTCCTCTAGCATCTTTCAAGGGAACCCTGTGAGACCAGCTTTACTTTGGGATACAGTCTTCCACTTTTAGCTTCTATTTTCACTTTTGGTGTTTCCTAGAAAAACCTGTGAATCCTGCTTTGGCCAACTTCTCTCTGTCTCCACTTACCTCTATTATTGCCCCCCCCCCCAATAGTTTTCTTGGGAATCCCTATGAACTCTGCTTCCGGCAGTCTTCTCTGTGAGTCTTGTGAACTTTGTCTTATCCAAGGATCCCATGACCTCTTCTGGCCTTACTTTTCTTTCTTGGGTCATCCTAATGAGCCTTGTTAGCCCTGTATTATTCTGGATAGAGCCACCCCCACTCTACTCTGATTTACCAAGAAGTCCCAAAGGGAGTCTATAAGAACCTGACATCCACTCTTTATTGAAGGACCTTCTCCAGCGATCCAGAGGACATCCTTGGAAAAGTCCCACTTTCTATCATCATCTGTTGCCTTCTGACTAGACTACCACAGGTCATATAGTTACTTGATCCTAACTCCCATAAAGTGGGTCTTCTGAATTTCACAGCACACAATATCACCTCTTATCATGAAGTTATATTGCAGAGGTGGAACTTGAATGGTCTAGTTGTCCGTCTTGTTCAATAAACTACTCTACAATCGTTGATTCTCTGTTTGTACTAATTTCTCAATAGATAGCATACTCCAACTCTTAAACTTTTCTAATCCCAATGATTCTGAATCCGCCTAAGCTACAGATCTCATTGCCATCCTGAATTCCATACTGCCTTATTCCCATCGGCCCACCTCCAACCCCTTACACCCTTGTCAACATCTATCCTGCCCTTTCACTTTGTTCTGTGGCATATTTGAACACAAATTAAGAAACTTCTTTTTTTTTTATTATTCCTGTTCCTTTCTTGCACCTCATCTCGGCTGTTCACTGAGGCTCGACAGTACTTAGAATAAGTGCTTGTTGACTGACTCAATAGCTGAGTCATTCTTTATTTGACTGATTCAGTATATACAGAAGCAGCTTAACAGATTTTGATAGTTCAGAAGCAATGTTAAAGGAAGGAGTCAAGGATGGAAAGAGTAGGACTTAGGATAAGAAAACTTGTTGTGTTTGTGGGTTTTTTTAGTTATAAGTTTTAAGGAGTAGAGGTAGTATAGTATGATGGAAAGAATACTGAGTTTCAGTTGAGGTTCAAACCCATTTCTCACCTTTTATAGCTGTGTGACCTGGAGCAAGTGGGTCCCCAGGATTAAGTTCTCAAGTCATGGTTGGTTTATGGTTTGCTTTGATATAGGGATCCCTATGCCAAAGTCAAAAATCTTTGGTTTTTTTGTTGGGTGTTTTCTTTGTCTTTGTTTAAAATAAAGTGTGAATCTTGAGGAGAAAAAAAAAACTTTAATAACAAATTAAGAAATAGCCTCTTATTTATAGGAGTATGCAGGCCAGGCACTGATACATACCAACTTTGACCAAGTGTTTGGAAACTGAATTAAATACAAAACAGGGCTATGCCAGATAATAAATTGATTCAAAATGTTAACTCAATGCAGGTGAATTGGGTACTACGTTTAATGATGAGTCTTTCTTACCCAAAGTTATCTCCATTACCTTGTAGGATGTCAGGAATGATAAATTTTAACATTTTTTCTTTAAAATCATATATATATATATATATATATATATATATATATATATATATATATATATATATATATATATATATATATATATATGTGCACATGTTAAATTACTTTCTTCACTTAGTGAAAAGAAACTTTTATAGGAAAGAGACAATTTTAATGTGGTGGTGGGATGGGTGGTGATAAAGAGAGGTCTAGGACAGGATTACACAAAATTTTATAGTTATAACAACAAATATTAATTTATTCCTTCCCTCGAAACTAGTGGACTGTGATGGAATGGGGGCTACTCAAAAGATACTCCTGTGAGAATCTTGTATGAAATATGGCACCCTAGTGTAATCTACAGACAGGTGAGCTAAGCTTTTTCACAAAGATGAAGTGCCAATTTTCATATTCCTATATATGAAACAGTTGTCATGTAAAGGAAAAAGAATGGATGTTTTTAAATTATATATTCTATGAATATATGTACATATACACGCATACACATGTATGTATGTATTGATATATCTATTATGTATGTGCAGTTGGAAATTGAAGGAATCCATGTGATGCCTAAGTCTAGGTATTGAAAACAGAGTTTACATGAGATTTTCATAGTCCATATGTTATATGATCATATTTGACATGTAAAATATTAATGGTTTTTCAGAAATACAGTATAGGAAACCATTTTTTTCTGAAAAAATATGTAAGGGTGAATGCCTCAAGATTTTGACAACTTTACTGATGGTAGTGAGAAAGAAACTAAGAAAATTTGTGAGACTTGAATATAAAAAAATAAATATTAAGATACAAGTTCACAGTGACATTGCATTTGGCTAGTGAAAATATCACTTCAGTATCTTATATTATACTTGCTTATTTGCATATAAACAACCAGGAAACCTGGAAATTAGTAACTAAGGAACTGTGAACCGCAGAACAGCTTTATGACTTTAGGACATATGAAAATTCCCTGTTTAACTGGCAGAGATTGGTATTAGGTAAAATGCACGTTATTCATCATTAGATAGACTAAGGATTCTTATTGAAGAAACTAAACTATGAATGCAAAAAGACTATTTCAATAATGATCTTAGAGTTATGCTAATGAATAGCACTGGCAGCCCGATAAAGGAGACTTTTATGCCATTGATGAATCAGCTTTACAGAGAATCAGTCCAGAAGAAGTGTAGACCATGCAGAATAGAGTCAAAGCTAACAATCGCAGCCCCATCAGTGAACATTGTAATTTCCCTGAGGCCAGTAATTCTAGAGTTATAAGTTATTTTGGTTATGTGTATTCATTATACGCATGCCTTACTACTGGGAGTCATCCTGATCTGTACCTTGTCACTGGACCTGGATGACTTGGGAGGAGAAAGTGAGGCTAATAACTTTGGACAGCTCTCCCTCACTTAAATTCAATTCACTTACAAGTCATGAAGTCACCTTTCTGATGTCACCGTCTTCTTTGAGAATGAAGGCCAAACAGCAACAGCCTCATTACTGCAATATTTTCAGTTTGGGACCACTCTACCTCACAGACATTGAGAATTTGTGGGGTAGGTTACCATAGGTTTATGGGCAAAATATTATATAATTAGTATTATTGGAACAGTTTTTTAGCACAGGAAACTTGGAGGATTGGCATGAAAAGTTGGTCTTAATTCAGTAAAAGGGGAACACATTCCAGGACAGGAAACATCCCAGCAAGTCAACAATAAGTCCCACCTTAGTATACCAGCAAGAGATTCTGAGCCCCAACATGATGAAACAGACAAATGCCAAGATAGGGACCATTCACATGCCTTAATATAAGGGAATGGGAAAGCTTCAGCTCAAAGAAACACCAGATGTTTCAGCAGAGCCTGGGGCACTAAGCATATTGTAGCAGCCAGACTTGCATGTGATTCAATGTAGTCAGTGGCAAGTGAGCATCCTCCAACTGCCATACTTTCCTGTGCTTTGGTACAACTATAGGAAGGCAGGTGTTCTCCAGGGACTGGATCTCCAGGTACTTTCTCACAGTCGAGGATAGTTGGCATCTTCCTGCTGCTAGACCTCCAGGTGCTTCATGGCAGCCCTGGGGAAATGCAGAAACACCCCAGTTGATCTCAGCACACACGAGACACCAACACTAGGACTCCAACTAAGCAACAGGTAAGCTGCCAGACACCTACAACCTCCAGCAGCCACCAACCCACAAAGGCCGAGACCAGGCCTGTGGCAAGTTTGGGAAAGTATGCCCTGTCCTCCAGTAGGAGAGTTCAACTTTAAAAGCCAGGAAACGGACAAGCAAGAGGAGCAAGTAAAAGCAAACTTTGACGTTAGAAAGTTACTAGGGTGAAAGGGAAGACCAAAAGACAAACTCAGAAAAGGAAAACATTATCGACATGACATTTGAAACTTCATTATGAATTGTTCTTAAGCCCAAAACACCTTTTTGAAAGAAATGAAGAAGTATTTTAGAGGTCAAATATGAGAGGCAGAAGAACAATTAGAAAAAAGAAATGAGGAGCATGCAAGAGAGAGTCAACAGCTTGGAAAAATAAGGACAAACATTGACTCGAGGAAAAAAATACTTAAAAAATGCAATTGGTCAAATAAGAAAAAAAGTACAATAAAAAAACAATTCCTTAAAAATTAGAATTGGCCAAATGGAAAAGGAGGTACAAAAGCTAACTGATATGTGCATATATGTGTGTATGTTAATACAGATATACCTATGTATGCATGTATGTATGTACAATTCAAATCTATAATCAAAACCCCATGAGAAGCTTAAAGCTGCTTCATTGAGAGGTTAAGTGATACTTTCCAGAGTCACATAAACAGGCTACAAATTTAGGCTCTTTCCACCTCCGTTTAATGCTGTCGAAATTCTAACTTCTATCTGTGACCCAGAATTGTCTTTTGATTGGTGAGCATTTCCATTATTTTTATAGGACACTGACTGATCCTTTATGTCATTTCCTTGCCTTCTCCATACTGTGGAAAAGCATGCATACTATATCCCACCCTCTGCATTGCACCCCCAGTTCTATGAGTGTTAGTTAACTAAAGAGTACCAGGAATCTGTCGAGCAGTTGCCTATAACTGTAATTACAACACTTTCTAAGTTTAAAAAGTATATATGAATGTGTATGTATACAAATATATGTCTATGTATATATGTGTGCATATATAGACACAAACACACACATGCAATCATATGTACATACACACTCACACACATACACATACATATGTGTACATATGTGTGTACAGGTATGTGTGTTACATGCATGTCTAGGTGTATATACGTGTGCACATATAGACATAAAGATACACATGTAAATATGTGTATATTTGTGCATATATACATATACTTGTATATACATATACATGCATACATACACATACATTTATACACATGTATATATAAAACATATGTATACACACACACATGCACACATATATCCCTGGGAGCCAAAATGGCACAATAAAAGCAGGAATTCACCTGACCTCTCCTCCAAACATTTCTAAATATCTGTAGGTGCAGCTAGGTGGTGCAGTGGATAGAGCACCAGTGCAGGAGTCAAGAGGACCTGAGTTCAAATCTCACCTCAGGCACTTGACAGTCACTAGCTGTGTGACCTTGGGAAGTCATTAAACCCAATTACCTCATCCTGGGTCATCTCCAGTCATCCTGAGGAATATCTGGTCATGGGATTCAGATGACTCTGGAGGAGAGATAAGGCTGTGACCTGCACAGCCCTCCCTCACTCAAAGACAAGTGCAAGTCATGTCATTATTTCTCTGACAGCATGGTCTTCTTCAGCAATGAAAGACGAACACACACAAATATGTTTGAAAAGTGATTCTAAACAAATTCTAGGGCAGTAGAACTCACCAAAAACATAGTGAAACAATTTTCCAGTCCACAACAACCTGAACTGTGAACAGGAAAGGTAAGTTTCCAAAGACTAAGAAAGGAGCACAGTTCAGCCCAAGCCACACCAGCACAGATCAGGTCCAGAAAACCCAGAGCAGGCCTCAGGGGATTGAATCATTAGCAACTAGGGCAGCTTCCAGACTTCTCACCCCATAAATGCCAAAGATTACTTAGAAAGTCAGTAGGGAAGGTCTGTTGTACCAGCATTAGAGAAGAGTACAGTCCAGCCCCAGCACATCTATTGCCTCAGAAAACCAGGAACCATGACAGTAGAAGCAACAATGGCAACAGTAGATGCTGCTTCCTGAACTCTCGGCCATTAGAAGGTAAGGGATCAAACAACAGGTTCAGAGTTTTAGAGCTCACTTTGCTAGCACTAAGACAGTACTTTTTTGCTTTGCCAATACTTGGACATGGTTCACAGTCCTAGGTGGAAGTTCTGGGTTCAAGGTAAGGGACTAACATAGTAGAGCTTGTGGCAACAGTGGAGAGAGGACTTTCCTCACAGTTTCAGAGCAAAAAGAGTCACCCACAGATGAAAGCACAGGCCTGGATAGGAGGAAACACTTCTGCCTAAATTATACCACCTTGGAAGAACTGAAAACTAACAGGTTAACTTCTAAAGTATCTCTGAAAACAGCTGCACAAAACCCCTGAAGCTTGGGACAATATGCCTTCCATGCTGCACAAGTGCACTAGCTTAACAAAGAGGTAAAAAGTCAAGTAATAGGTTGCAAAGGGAGAAAATAATGAAAAAACAAAACTCAGACTATAGAAACTTATTTTGATAACAAGGAATATTCAAACATACACTCAGAAGAAGACAACAAAGTCAAAATTCCTACATCCAGAACCTCCATGAAAAATATGAATTGGTTACCAGCCATTAAAGATCTAAAAAAATGATTTCAGAAGTCATGTAAGAAAGATAGGTGAAAAATTAGGAAGAGAAATGAGAGTAATGAGAGCAAGAAAAATCATGAAAGAAGTGAGTCAATATCTTGGTAAAGGAGATACACACACACACAAGCACACACGCAATACTGAAGAAAATAACAGCTTAAAAACTAAGACTAGTCAAAATGGGAAACAAGTTACAAAAAGCCAGTGAGGAGAAGAATGACTTAAAAAGTAAAATTGGTGAAATGAAAAAGGAGGTCAAAAAGGTCACGGAAGAAAATAATTCCTTAAAAAAAAATTGAATGGAACAAATGAAATCTAATATGAACAAAACTAAAAGAATGAAAAAAAAGACAATATGAAATGTCTCATTGGAAAAAAAAATAGACCTGGAAATCAGAGCTAGGAGAGATGATTTTAAAAGGATTGAACTACCTAAAAGTCAAGGTAAAAAAAAGCCTGTGCATAATCTTGCAAGAAATTATCAAGGAAAAATACCCTGTTATTCTAGAAACACAGGGAAAAATGGAAACTTAAAAATTCCAGAGTTTACCTCCTTAAAAGAGATTCCAAAATGAAAAAAAAAAAATCTTAGGGATATTATATCCAAATTTCAAAGTTCCTAGATCAAGGAGAAAATATTGTAAGCAGCCAAGAGGAACAATTCCAATATTGTGAAAACACTATCAAGATAACACAAGATTTAGCAACTTCTACATTAAGGCTTCAAAGGTCTTGGAATATGATATTTTTGAAGTCAAAGGAGTTAAGATTTCAAACAAGAATCACCTGTCCAACAAAACTGAATATAATCCTTCAGAGGAAAATGTCATTTTATGAAATAGAGGAATTTTATGCATTCTTGAGAAAATACCAGATCTAAACAGAAAATTTTACTTTCAAATACAGTACTCAAGAGAAGTATGAAAAGGTGCAGAGGAAAGACAAATCATGAAGGGACTTATTAAAGTTTAATAGTTTATATTCCTGCATTGAAAGATATTTGTAACTCATAAAACTTTTCTCATTATTAGTGTAGTTGGAAAGACACACCCACATATGTATATACATATATACACACACGCACATGCATACATATACACGCATACACACATATATGTTGTGTGTGTGTATATATATATATATATATATATATGTATGCATGTACAGGCAGAGGAGACAGGCTGAGTCCAATATGAAGGGATGATATCCAAAAAAAAAAAAAATTAAGTAGTGGATGAGGAATGTACCAGGAAAAAGCAAAAGGGAGAGAGATACAGTGGGGTAAATTATCTCATATAAAAGAGGCAAGAAAAAAACTTTTACATTAGAAGGGGAGAGAGGGGAGGTGAGAGACAGTGAGTAACACTTACTCTCAAGAATTGGCTTAAAGAACAAATAACCCACACATCAAATTGGGTATAAACATTTATTTTATAGTACAGGAATACAGGGGGAAGGGAATAAGAGAAGGGGGTGATAGGGCATATTGGGGGAAGGGATAATCAGAGGCAAAGACTTTTGAAAGGTAATAGGGTGAAAAGAGAGCATAGAATAAGCAGGTGGTGGGATAGGATGGAGGGAAATATAGTTAGCCTTTCACAACATGACTATTATGGAAGTGTTTTGCATGACTAAATATGTATAACCTATATCAAATTGTTTGCTTTCTCAATGAGAGGTCATGAGGAAGGAAGAAGGAAGAGAAATTGGATCTCAATGTTTTAAAAATGAATGTTACAAATTGTTTTTACATGTAAGTGGAAAATAAGATACACTGCAAGCGGGGCATCTAAATCTCTCTTTTCTTTAGGAAAATAGAAGGGGAAGAGGATAAGGCAAGGGGATTTGGTAATAGAAGGGAGGGTAGATTGGGGAAAGGGTAGTCAGAAGCAAAAAAAGGGGTAGGGTGAAAGGAGAATGAGAATAGAACAAATGGGGATAGGCAGTACAGGATGGAGGGAAATATGATTAACAATAGTAACTGTGAAAAAAGGGTTTGTTTTTTTTTTAAAGCAAGTTTCTCTGATAAAGGCTTCATTTCTTTATGATATGGAGAACTACGTAAAATTTATAAAAATAAGAGCCATTCCCCAGTTGAAAAATGATCAAAAGTTATAATCAGTTTTCAGATTAATTAATGCTACCTATAGTCATATAAAAATATTCTAACTCCCTATTAATTGGAGAAATGCAAATTAAAACAATTCTGAGATTCTACCTCATGCCTATTAGATTAGCTCATAGGACAGGAAAGGTAAATGACAAATGTTGGAAGGGATGTCGGAAAAATGAGACATTAATACACTGATGTCAGAGTTCTGAATTGATTAAAACATTCTCTATAGCAATTTGCCACTATGACCAAATGGATACATAACCATGAAAACCCCTTGACATAGCAATACCACCACTAGGTCTGTGTCCCAGATAAGACAAAAAACAATAAGTATGTAGTCCAATATATGTATGAAAATATTTATAGCAGCTCTTTTTTGGGGCAAAGTATTAGAAATTGATGACATGCCCATCAGTTGAGTAATGACTGAAAAAGTTGTGTCATGTAATTATGACAGAATACTCTTGCACTATCAGAAATGATGAGCTGGATACTCTCAGAAAAACCTGTAAAGATCTGCATGAGTTGGTACAAAGTGAAATGTACTGGGTACAAAATAACACCAACATTGTAAGATGATTAACTGTGAATGCCATAGCTATTCTCAGCAATACAATAATCCGTGATAACACTGAATTACTTAGAATGAAAAAGGTTTTCTCTCCCTACAGAAAAACTGATTGTATCTGAATACAGACTGAAGCATACTTTTTGTTACTTGATTTTTCTTGAGGTTTTTTTTTTTCACATCATGATATTATGTATATGCTTTGCACAACTACTCATATATAACCTACATGGAATCACTTGCCTTCTCAATGAGAAAGGGAGAAAATTTAGAGCTCAAAGTTTTCAAAGCAAATGTTAAAGATTATTTTTACATATAATTGGGGAGGGGAATTAAATACTAAATAAATATAAAAAGGAAGGAAATTAAGGAATAATTCCACTGCAAAAATAAAATTATCCTTGGTTACCACTCTACTTGTATAGGTTGTCTTCCTCTACTAAACTGTAAGTTTCTTGAAGTCAAGACGTGTGTTGATTGCTAATATTTATATCTCCACTCCTTAGAAACATATATGACATTTGATAAGAACTTGATAAATATAAACTTTCTGAACTTCTCTAGTACTAATATGGTGTCACCATTTCCTTCTGTCACTGATATTTGTAAACCCCAAATCACCATTACTTACTGTTCCCTCATAGATTGAATTTAAAGTTGATAAATTATATAAATTTTATTTAGGATCTAGGAAGTCTCATAATTATACGATATTATTATCCTCCTTATTAATGATATCAGCCTCTTCCAGGCCCCCATTAGCTCTCCTATGGACAATACTCACCCGGCTTCCATATTCTCGCTTTCTATGTCATTCTATTCATCTTTATCTCGTTAATTATTTCTAATGTGTTGTTCTTCTTAAGGTTCAGATTAACTAAAGACATAAAACATGGACTCTTTAATTTAGCAGTCAAGACTTATCAAAATTCTGTCCCTATCATTCATCTCCAGACTCCTTTCTCCGTTTTCCTCCCTATAGTCTATTTAATAGCTAAGAGTTCCAAAAGATTCCAGGAGGTTCCGTGATTTTTACTTAGTCTGCTGCTGTAGTTGGAATATTGCCTACCCTGACTTTTCTGATTGCTGACAAATAAGCCAAGCTTCAAGTCTCACCTCAAGTGCTACCTCCCCTCCAATGACTACTCTGCTCTCTAGAGCTAGAAATGTTGACTCATTCTTCCAATGTCATAATGCCTCATGTTCTTTATCAACTCATAATTTCCATTATCTACATATTTATTCACCCATAAGTTTAATTTTCTTGTTCATTCATTCATTTAAGTGTGTGTTTGTGTGAGTATGTGTGTTTGTGTGTGTATGTGTGTGTGTGTGTTCTCAAGTGCTAGATCATTAGCTTGTTACGACAGGGAATATGTTCCATTAATCTGTGTATCTTCAGTCTAATGCACGTTCATATTTAATATTTTTAATTAATTTCTATTTTATGAATGAATGAATGAATGAATGAATGATGATTAAAAATAACACTGGCTATGTCTCCCACATCTGGAAAGCTCTCCCTTTTTGATTCTTCTTCTTGGCATCCCCAGCTTCCTTCTAAATTCAGTTCAAATGCTGCTTTCTGCAAAAGACATTTCCTTGTCCCCCTAGCTATTAGTTCTTGCCTGTGTAAAGTAAATTTCTATCTGATTTGAGTATGTCTTGTAGATACTTGTATGTGTGCATACTAACAGTCTAATTAAAATGGTCTTCAAAAAAACACTTGGAATGATGCCAGGAATTGAGAAGGTACCTGTTGTTTTTATTGTTCTTTCTTTCAGTCATGTCAGACAGACTCTTCATCACCCCATGTACCAAGTGTCTGTTCGATTGCCTTGGCAATGATATTGGAGTGGATTGCTAGCTCCTTTTCCAGTTTTTTGCAAGCAGGAGGTAAGTGCCCAGGTTTGCACAATTGGTAAGCGTCTGAGGTCATATTTTGATTCTAATTGTTCTTACTGCAGGGCCATTTCTCTATTCAGTTGCCACTTAATTGCCCCAAGAAAGAATTCAATATAAATCAATCTATAAAATTTTGTTGAGCTCCTACTATATTCTAGGTATATATTCTATACTCTGTTCTCTTACTTTTGAGGATAGAAAAAAACAGGCAAAAGAGTCCTTGTGCTAAAGAACTTGTGATCCAAATGGAGAGACAAAGTGGGAAAAAATGTATTCAAAGGAAGCTACATACAGGATGAATAGGAAATAACAGCGGGAAGGCTTTAGAATTAATAGGAAATGGAGAAAGCTTTCTATAGGAAGTGTGATTTTAGTTGGGACTTCATAAATGCTTCTTCTCTGATTGATTGGGAGTAAAATACAGAAGATTGTCTAGAGTTAATGAAAGAGTGAAAGAAATAGTACTGAAGACTGGAGAAAACACAGAATCCTGTTAGAGAGGCTTGATTGGGTGAAATTCCACGGGTCCATTTACATCCATTCCATATTTAGGTGAATGAGGAAGTCTTAAGACAAACCTAAACAAAAGTCCTGATATTATTTAGTTCATTGGGATGTAGATCTTATCTTTAACTCAAATATTTTCTTATTATGCTGACAGTATCTCTTCTTGGTTCTCTCATATCTGGAGCCCCTAACTGAGTTTTATGATCTAAAAGTTCATCCTCTGCAGCAAGAATAAAAGCCTTGTTATGTACTTTTGTAAGGTTCCTTCAGAAGAACTTCAAACTATAAGAATCTGTCTTAGAGACACTGGGAAGTGATTGGCAATTCTCAATGAGCCATTTTCAAAGCAAAGAAAGAAAAAAAGGGTGACAGCACCAAGCAAAGCTGTCATGTTCTGTTTGTTGGAGTCGATTTGTGTGAAAAGGTGACTATTTTACATTTCCAAAGGTAGCTTTCAGTTAAGACGAAAAAAATGTTTTCCAAAATACTCATCTGTCAGTGGGGGCTCTTTCATATTTGGGGAATGTTGTTCCAGTTCATGTCAACTGCACTTTATGTAAATATTACACGAGGATGAGAAGATGAAAGGAGAGTAAAGGCAGTTCAGTTCCTCCCGACTACAAGAAAAGCTAACTGCTTCTTCCCTTATATAGCCAATTTATTCAGATCAAATAATATGCCCCATGCCAAGCTTTTGAATCATTTGTAGAAATGCACTTAATGTGAACCTTTTTAAACGTTTTAACTGCTTAGATAACTTTCCTAGTTCTTTTTACTTAGTATTAAACTTCCATGTTCTGCCGTATACTAGATGAGAAATAATGTTCTTAGGATATTTTGGACCCAATTTTGCAACCTCAATAAATTTAAGCATTTCCATAAGGCTTCAAAAAAGCATGTGGATTTTGGGAAAGAGCTGAAATTCAATCCCAAAAATGCCTCTAGGAGACTAAGTAAAATAGATAAAAGAAATCATAGTCAATTTTGCTTTTAAAAAAATGAGTCATGATAGATTTACATACTTATATTATTTTTCTTAAATTTATATGTGGTTTCAAAATGTACACTAGAACTGTTAAGAAAATATGAATTATTTGAAATGTCATTTTTGCTTCTGCCCAAGGAACATCAAGAAATCCATTAATCCAGAGCCTGCTGAGCAACATGATAAATATATCACATTTTTAATGTAATGCAGAATGCAAGTAAAGATAATGGTCTGTTGTAGCTATTTTGGTTCTAATAAGGCAGAATAGTTCTGAATAGAAGATTAAATCATCTTCTCTTTCATCTTAACGGAGAATTACCTGGTCTCCAGTGGAAAACTGTAATAAAAACTGCTATTACTTTTCTTTTCATTATAAGCTTTCTGTGAGTGAAATTTTTCCCAAATATTTCATTTACCCATTGGTGCATGCCCATTCTTTTTTGAGTCACAACTGACTGAGAAAGGAAGAGACACATGTTTTACCATCTCTGGATCTTGTAGGAGCCTGAACTGTCACAGTTGGTAGTTGACAAAATCTTTGAAAGGAACAAACTTACCTTTGAAAATAAACTAAATGGCTGAACAAGTTGTGGTATACGATTGTGATGGAATATTACAGTGGTATAAGAAATGATGAGAAATTCTCCAAATAATAAATGGTCAAAGGAAATCAACAGGCACTTTACAGATGAAGAAATTAAAGCTATCTATGTTCTGACATTATTGTCTGGAGAAATGTAAATTAAAAAACTCTGAGGTACTGCCTCGCATATATGAGATTGAAAAAATATAACAGAAAAGGAAAATGATAAATGTGGGAGAAGATATGAGAAAATAAGAACACTAATGCATTGTGGGTGGAGTTGTGAACTGATCAAACCATTCTGGAGAATAATTTGGAACTATGCCCCAAAGACTACAAAACTGTTTATACCCTTTCATCTAGCTATAACACTACTAGGTCTGTACCTCAAAGAGATTATAAAAATGGGAAAAGAATCCACATGTACAAAAATATTTATAGCAGCTTTTCTTATTGTACTAATGAATTAAAAATTGAAGGGATGTCCATCAATTGTGGAATGGCAGAACAGGTTGTTGTATATGAATGTAATGGAATACTATTGTGGTATAATAAATGTTTTTTCAGCTGATTAAAAATACAAACACACTGGAAAGACTTGTATTAACTGATACTGAGTCAAATGAGCAGAACCAGAACTACATTGTACACAGTAAGAGCACCATCATGCAATGACCATCTTTGATAGCCTGACCTCTTCTCATCAATATAATGATTTAAAACAATTCCAAAAGACTCATGGTGGAGAATGCTATCACATCCAGAGAAAGACCTGTAGAGTCTGAATGCAGATCAAAACATGCTATTTTCATTTTGGATGATTTTTGTATTTTTTTTTCCATTTTGTTCTGTTTCTTCTTTTACATCATGACTAATGTGGAAACTGTTTTACATGACTGTATATGTATAACTTATATCAGTTTGCTTGTATACAGGGAATGGGAAAGAGGGAGAAAAAATTAGAAATCAAAATATTATAAAAATTAATGTTGAAAATTATCTTTACGTGTAACTGGAAAAATGATATTTACAAAACTGGGGAGTCACTGGAGTTTATTGGAGGGAGGGGACAGAGGTGTGACATAATTTAATGTGCTGCTTGTGATAATTCACTTTATTGAATAAATGCCAAATGGATTGGAGTGGAGAGAGACTTGAGACAAGCAGACTCACCACAAGACCATTGCAAAAGTGTAGGTATGAGATGGTGAAGGCCTGCACCAGAGTGGTAGCACAGTCAGAATGAGAGAGGAGTGTATCTGTGAGATATTGAAATTAAAAAAAAAATACAGAAATGAGAAGTAATGAAGAATATAAACTGACTTCTAGGTTGTGAGCCTGAGGTGCTGGGACAGGGCACTACCTTCCGCAGTAATATATTAGACAAGGTAGGATTGGGGGAACTTTTATGTGGGAAAGTAATGAGTTCTATTCCCATGTATTCTGAAAAATAGCTGGAAATGTGAGATTAGAGGTCAGAATAAATTTTGGGGCAGGATAGGTAGATTTAGAGAATCATCAACATAGAAATGGTTATTAAATACATGGGAACTGATGAAATCACAAAGTGTAGTAGTATAAAGGGAGAAGAAAAGAAGACATGGTACAGAAATCTAAGGAACATATATTTAGAAGGTATGATCTCAAAGAAGATCCAGCAGAGTAAACAAAGATCAGTTGGAAGAGTACTAACAGAACCAGGAGAGAAAACCTGAAAACTTAGAGAGAGAGGAGAGTAACAAGGAGGAGAGGATGATCATTTTTTATCTGTAACCATAATTTTATTTTTTGCTTCAAATAGTATTTTATTTTTTTCTGACAATCATAAATCAATTATAAATCAATAATTTCCTAGCATTTTTTTTACAGGATTTTGAGTTCCAATTTTTTTTCTCCCTCCATCTTTCCCCCCTCCTCCTCTGAAAATTTAAGGTAACTTGAAATAGTATATACATATGCTATCATGTAGAACATATTTCCATATTCATCATAATTGTATAAGAAGAAACAGATCAAAAGTAAAAAAAAATGAGAAAGAACACAATAGTGCAAAAGTATGCTTTAATCTGCATTGAGTCTCTAAGTTCTTCGTCTGGATATGGATAGCATTTCCTTTGTACTTGTCTTGGATCACTGTGTTGCTGAGAAAAACTGAGTCATTCATTGTTGATCATCACATAATATTGCTGATACTGTGTTTTCCTAGTTCTGCCCCTTTTACTTTGCATTGTCATTCTAGGTTTTTCTTTACTCTGTGTGTCTCTCTGCTTTAAGTGTGCTTGTTTTAAGCAACCACTTGTAGAATGCTGTATTTGTTGTTGATCCACTTTATCTGCTTCTGTTTTATAGGAAAGTTCATCTCATTCACATTTACCATTACAGTTACTAACTATCTTCTCTCTTGTTTCTCCCTTTGCCCTATCACCAGTGTTTTGCTTCTGTCTACCACCTCCCCTAATCTGCCCTGTCTTCTTTCAGTCCCCCAACCCCTTATTAAATTTCTATAACCATCCAATTTTGTATATTATTCCCTCTTTGAGACAAAACTGATGAGAGTAACATTCAAACAATGCCTATTGCACTTCCCCACCACCCTCCACTTGCCCTACACTCTAATAGGTGTTTGTCCCTGCTTTGTGGGGGATGATTTACACCATTCTGCCTCTCCCTTCCTTCTGCACTACTACGGCACCTACTCTCTTTCTCATCCCTTATTTTTTTATGCCATTCCCTCAAATAAACCTTATATCCATATCCTTTGTGTTGTTTATTCCTTCTATCTCTACTATTAGTGATACAGTTTTTAAGAGTTACAAGTTTTGTCTTCTCATGTAGGGATATAAACAGTTTAACTCCACTGAATCCTTCTGTTTTCTTTTCCCTGTTTATCTGTTTATGTTGGAGAGCAATCTTTGTTTTAGTTCTGGCCTTCTTATGAAGGCTTGAAATACTTCTGTTTTGTTCAATGACCATTTTTCCCCTTGATGTAGTATGCTTAATTTTGCTGGATAGGTGATTCTTGGTTGTAGTACCAGCTCCTTTGCCCTTTGAAATATCATGCTTCATGATCTCTGATTCATTAATATAGTAGCTGCTAAGCATTCTGTGATCCTGACTGTGACTCCCCGATATCTGATTTATTTCTTTTTGACCATTTAAATTCAATACTTTTTTTTCCCCTTGACCATCTGATAATTCTAAATTTAGTCATAATGTTCCTTGGGGTTTTTATTGTGTGATCTTTTTCCTGAGATGATTAGTGCATTCTCTCAAAGCCTATTTTGCCCTCAGGTTCTAGGGCATCATGTCAACTTTTCTTGATAATTTCTTGAAATTTGCTGTCCAAGTAGGCTTTTTGATTATGGCTTTCACCTAATCTAATTATTCTGATACTGTTTCTCCTGGATCTATTTTCCAGTGCATTTTTTTTTATTTTTTCCCATTAGTTATTTTACATTTTCTTCCATTTTATCATTCTTTGGAATTTGTATGATTGGAAGAAAATGGACACAAACATCTGACCCAGAAAATAAATCCAGGAGAAACAGTATTTGAATCACTGAAAAGCATAATCAAAAGGAAGACCCAGACAAAATCTATGAATGGTGTTGTATTATGTAAGACCTGGACATGCCCCAATCTATATACCAACTAACAAAAAATACTTTTTAAGACACCTCTTGATTCCTAATCACAGATAGTCGAATAATATCTATTTAACAGTAATTATTTCTAGTTATGCAGATATTTAGCTTTAAAAGTAGGCTTTAAATACATTAATTATCTTATTTAATTTCAGCATCCACTGAGATAAGCAGTACAAATATTGTTATTCCTTCTTTACAAAAATTGAGGCTCAGTGAACTTCCATGAATTGACCAAATTGTGACTTTTGAATGAATATCAGGTCTAGTACTCATGATCTAGTCTATTGAGTAAGTTATTACAGAAGGAATACTGCCTCCAGAGTATATTATTTACTTGTTTTGCTCATGACCACAGGAATGCTTTCAAGTATAGCCCATCCAAAAATCTACACCAGTCATTTTCTTTCTATCTCTTCTGTTGTTTCTTCCTTCTTAAACTTTAGACTCCAAAGAGTATGCCTTAGGTCACAATACACTCAGCTTTGGAATGACTACCTTGATGTCTATGCAATCTTAATGTATACACATATGAACATATACTCACATGACTCACTAAATTTAATCAGTCTTAGCTATTGTTAATATACAATGCAACTGCCCACCTCACCCATCTCCTTGGCATCTACAGTGCTTTTATGACTGTACATTCTTCTACCTTCCAATACATACTATACCAACCACATTCCTATCTTTTGATCTAGGAACCTCAATCAAATCAATACCACCATTGCTACTGGAAAGGGTGTATTAATGAACTACTCTATTTCTTTACTTACTCTCCCTGTGACTTTCCAATGAAAATGTACCCTTCCTGGCCAAAGCTCTATACTATATGTTGTTTTCCATTTTAGGACATTAGTTCCTTGGTGGTGAGTACTGTCTCAGTTTTTCCATGCGTATCTACTGCTTTGCAGAGTAGTACATGATAAATATCTAATTTAAATATGTTTGCAGTCATTAAAAATGAAATATAATTAAAATATCAGAAAATTAATCAAAAGTTAATACATCTTAGATGCTCTATTTTTATCGTCACCTTTCATGCTCTACAGAAACATCTTGATATATATTTGTGGATATTTAAATAAGTAAATGTACAAACAAACAAATTCCAGTTTTTATCAGTTGCATTCTCTGAAGGGTTTTTTGAACATCTTTATGGGAAAGTAAGCTAATTGAGTTTGTAACAAGATTGTGGGTTGGGAAAAAAATATGTAGTCTGCTTTAATGGACTATAAATTCAATAGGAGCCAATGGGGTGACATGCCAGACAAAATCAGTTGTTAAGGAGATGAGAAATCATATTATCTAAGTCTTTGAGGAAATAAGAAATTTCAGATTTTTGGTTTTGCTATTGTTTTATTTTGTTGGACCTTAGGCAAGGATTTTCCTGCCTTTTCTGAAAAAAACACATAAAAGTTTTTGTAATGGCTTTAAAATAAAAGAACATCATAGGACTCCCTCTAGCTAAGAATTTCACTTATGATAAAAGTTAGGGGCTGTGAAGACCATGACCAACAGAATATAAGAGATAGCTATCAGCATATATAGAAATCCAATCACTACAAAACCTCAGTGACTTGTAGTTTCAGAGATATGAGTTGCCCCTTAACGTGTGCACATTCTACGAGTACATTGCCCACAACTCTCCATGTATATTTCATTTGTTCACTCTTCCTATTGATACTTTGTATATTTATAGGAGGTTGAGCCACAGGTATATTGGCAGAATCTTTTGTTGCCATCTTTTTACGAAGTCATTGTAACAAATGTTGTTGCTTTGAAATATGTATGCATTCTATCAAAAGTAAACACAAGGATGGGGGCTCATGACTTACCCTTTAATGAGACATAGATTCATAGATCACTTTGAGTATAAGGGGTAACTATATGCTAGAAGATTCACTATCTGAACTGGGAGAGGAGTATACAGAGAATTGGAAGTAAACTTAGAAATCATCAATACCTATCTGGAAGTAGACAAGATTCCTCTATGTAAATATCGGACTAGTCATGATATAGACTTTCTCTGAAGACTTCCTGAGAAAGAAAATTCCTAACCATCCAAGAGACTCAATTAATGCTTCAAGATAGCTATATGATTGAGGTGATCCACTCAGTTTTTTAAAAAATATTTCTCATTTTTAGGTAGATTATTTTTCTTTGCATTTATCAGGTATAACTTTGTCTCTTTAAAATTTCAGTTCACCACTCAAGATTCTGCTCTCTAGAGACAAAAGAGAACATGTCTTAATTCACTTTCACATGACAGTCTTGCATGTACTTGAAGGAAGCAACCATTCTATTTTCCCCCAGGGAAGTAACTACTAAGACAATTGATTTTTTTTCACGAATTTAAATAATTATACTGGAATAAAATTAATTTTTTGACCATGCCATTGACCATGTGTAATATAAGGGGAATCTGAAGCTCTTCCCTGCCAGTTAATAAGCCCATGTGACCTGCTTTGAGCTTTGGCCCAGCCTACAGCCTGAATCACAGCTGATGGTGGGGGGAGCTTGATGAATGGGTAGAACAGGAAGGCACAGCAGGAAGAGACAGAGATGTGGAGCTGAGGGAGAGAGTGGGACAGACCTGAGGCAGAACAGGTAGAGTAAGTGAGAGAGGGTAGAATTTTGCCTAGGGGAACTTGTTTGTGGGGTGGTCTGATAGAGGGAAGGCTTGGGGATGGTGGTACTCCCTGTATTGGTAACGTGCAAACTTTGTTTTTACCTTTTTAAAATTGACTTTCTGGTATCGGAATAAATAATTTGACTTTGTCTTTGACTAAGAGAGTTTGTATTTTGTGAATTTATCCTGGAAGTCTGTATGCATATCCGTAGTGGCTCCTGTGGAGATCTCATTGGCGTTACACTATGGTTGATAATTCTTACAGTATCCTTTTCTGGAACACTTCTATTTCTATCCTATCTTTTATATAGGGCAAAGTTTTTAATGTTGTCTGTCTGTCTCTGTCACTCTCTCTCTGTCTCTCTCTCTCTGTCTCTCTGTCTTTCTCTCTCTGTCTCTCTGTCTCTCTCTCTGTCTCTCTCTGTCTCTCTGTCTCTCTGTCTCTCTCTCTGTCTCTCTCTCTGTCTCTCTCTCTCTGTCTCTCTCTCTCTCTCTCTCTCTCTCTCTCTCTCTCTCTCTCTCTCTCTCTCTCTCTCTTTCTCTCTCTCCCCCTCTCTCCCTCTGTTTGCATGACTGAGTAAACAATAGAAAACCTCCTCCTAGCTCTCACGTCTCTTGATCTAACGTCCCTAACTCAAATTTAAGCTACATATATAAAAGCAATTATCCCTTAAACACAACACAATTTCATTCCTGTAGTGTCTCTCAAGTCCTTGAACTATGTATAAGTTTTAAGACGTTCCACCAGTCTATAATATCTTTCCACATATGGTGAGATATTCTCTTCAACCAAAAACTCATACTTGCTGTAGTGATTTTGCTATTTTTCTCCTCAAATCCCATCCACTACAAATTACCACAATGCCATTTTTGTCAATCCAGAGTCTGTCCTTCAAAACAATTTGTTATGTAGGTATAAATTTGAATACATATCACTCCATCGTCACTGTTTTGAATCTCTTCTTTTAATCTTGAGGAATTTTCTCCTATCTAGGGACTTTACCTTAAAGTGCAAATGCCTCTGAGAAGCAAGTACAGTTTTAATTCATTAAAACACACACACACATACACATGCAATCACAACTTAATTTTCAGTTGAGAGTTTATCTGGAAGTAGCTGTACTTGGCAAGAGATGTGAGTGCTAGGAGAAGGTTTTCCATTGTTTACTCAGTCATGCAAACAGAGGGAGAGAGAGAGAGAGAGGGAGGGAGAGAGAGAGAGAGAGAGAGAGAGATTGAGAGAAACATGATTGGGAAGTTAGGGATGGACTAGAGATAACTTGGCCTTCCTGACAAAAATATAAGGACCCAACTGCCTGAAAATTCCATTCATTTGTTTCGTGCCATGGAGATTTGCTCAGTTTATTGCCCTGAAATCAGTTCTTCTTTAAATGAAATTTAATTTTTTCTGAAATTAAAATATTAGAATTTTACATATCTATGTATTCTTGTGCTCATGTTAAATTAATTCCTATCAAGTGTTATTTTCTTCCAAAATTCACATTCAAAAGGGTAGTCAAGCTATGCCATTTTCTTAGACATAACACATTGTATTACTGTACATACTTCATTCCAAGTCTCTTTGGTCTCACCTTTAATGAAAGTTCTCTGGAAATTTTTGAAAGGTCATGATAATAATAAAAAAGTTTTTAAGTTATAAATATCAAAGTATTAATAGTTGGAGTCTTTCTGTGTCAGTGCTGTCTCAGATAAAACCTTTTCTAAAGGAATACTTGGATGGATGTAAATGATTTAGCATAATCTTGTTAAAGATTAACAAAATATTCAAGCAAATTTGCCCTCTATCAAGCAGTTTTATCTGCTTATATCCTCTACCAATTTATTGCTGCTATTCTCCAATGTCTTTGCTTATTAAATATAAAAAGATTCATTTCCAGAGCTACTTTGCTAGTAGGAACACATTATATATTTTCTATGAGTTATACATGATAGATAAACATGACTATATTTTCTACTTCCATGTAAGAACAATTGAAATATAAGTTTTAGTTGTCTCTAGTTTAGAGGAATCCTAGGCACATCTTCCTATTATATGCCTTACTATTTAAGTAAATATGGCATTGAATGTTGGACCTAGAGTTAAGTAAACTAATGTTTAATTCCACCAATGTCATTTACTAACTGTGTGACTCAAAGGAAGTTACTATACATCCCCAGAGGCTTAGCTTCCTTACCAATAAAATAAGGAAAGTAAAAATATTTTCTTTATGTAATGGACAGGGTTGTTATATAAGACTCAAATGACTTAATAATAAATTATAAAATGCTTTGCAATATTAAATAATTGTAAACATATCAACACTATTACTAGAAGTATAATTGTGAATTCTGATATGAATTGCAGGAGAATACATCTATGTGTAAAAGTAATGTCTTTTAGTTCTCCAAAATCTCAATACTAACTTGTCAGAAATTAAAAGATTTATTTTTTACTTATGATGATTATCTTGGAGACTAATCATATGGGAGCGTTAGATACATCACACTGAAAGAGCCATTCAGAGGAATAGATTATTGGATTGCTTTTTATTTTCCCAAACCTTCAAATAGAGGACTTTGAAGTTCTCTAAGGTTAAAATGCAGAAACAAATAACTTTTATTTCATTTTACTTTTCATGGGGAAAACAAGGACAAAATTTTCCTGTGTAACTTCAGATGAGGTGGTTCGCTGGAAGGGGACCAGGAAGTATTAGATTTAATGGCAAAAGATCTGGTTCAAATCCAAACCCTCCAACTTATTACCTGTTTGACTGTGAACATGTTACTTAACTTCTGTGTTTTGGTTACCTAATTTTAAAGTCAGATGCTCTTAAGTATATGAGCATTAATGTTCCAATTAACTGAATTGCTGATCTAGCACAGTATTGTCAATTCAAATAGAAACTGGGGTCAGTAACCCATTCATAAGAATCTCCCTGGGTCCCATGTTCACTTAGAAAACTATATATCATTATCTATTTTCTATTGTATTTTAATTTTGTTCAATATTTCTCAAAGACTACTCCATATTAACATTGTCTGTATTCTACTGGATTTTCATTTTTTCAATATTTCTTAATTATATAATCTGCTTCAAACTGTCCTTGGGAGTACTGCAGTATAAGTGTTTGACAGTTTGGATTTAGCACATTAATAACTTTACCAGTTAGCATATACTCCCCGTTATTATAGTTATATACTTTTTCACTATTGTATTGTAAATTCATTGAAGGAAAAAGACTAAGACTGAGTTGCAGAAAAAGTGGCAATCTGTATTGATAAATAAATAAATAAAGTTTACTTCATTGGAAGTTCTTTTCATTTCCTTCACTGATCAAACCACAGAGAGGTTTTGGATTTGTTGTTTGCTTTTGTTTTGTTTTGTATGATATTGATCTAGATCAAGGATGCATCATTTAAGACATAGTCCCGACCCTTAATAACTTTAAAATTTAATTTGATAAGGATCAAATAAAGACATAAGAGTAATCTCATTTTTCTGCAAGATCACATAAACTCTGGAACTCTCAACTGTTTAGTACTTCAACTGCTACTCCACCTACTTCCTGGATCCCTTCCCTCCCTCTAATTGGAGAGGCTTGAGGATGGAGAGCAGTGTATATCCCAAGTCTTTCATAAGAAGCGTGTCTAAGATAGCCATCTGTTCATTTTCACCTGTCTGCACTTTTCTGAACTCTATCATGTCCTAGAAAAGGCTACCCTCTTCAACCCTTCTCTCCTTTCAGCTTCTCTTTATTCCCCTATTAGATCATGAGGTTCAAGGACAGAGGCTGTCTTTTGATGTTCTTTTTATCTCTGGGACTTTACACAGTACCTGGCACATAGTAGGTGCTTAATCAATGCTTACCAATGATTTACTATGACATATATTATTATAGCTCAAGACAACAATATGAATTACATAAAATGATAATAGAAGATTAGATATGCACTGAATAGCAGAGACAAGAGGACTATCTACATAGAATGAGGAGAGATCACTGTGGCCTGGTTTGATCAGGGGAGATTTTATTGTTGTAGTAAGGATGGATCTGGACCTTGAAGGATAGGTAGGCAACAAAGAGGTTGTGGAGATGGATATTTTTGCTCAAAGCTGACATTTGAGTAATATGAATTTTTAGACTTTCTCAGTTATTAGTATTAATTATCAATATCTCAAACATTTGATGGAAGTGTATAAGATTATGCCATGATTAAGTCACTTTAGTTATGATTTTTAAGAGTTAAAACTGCTCTTTGAAGTAACAATATGTGAAAGTTTCCATGTAGTAATGTACAAAGTGGCCATTAATTATCATTATTGTCATAGCACGTAGTAGCAAACACTACATAAAATACCACATAAAACTAAAATGTGAAATAATATTTTGGATGCATATTTGATTACTTAGAATGAATGAAGACCAGAAAAATATTATCTCTGAGAGTTCAGAAACAACACATCAGCCAGTTAGTGTGAATTTCATTCAAAGAGAATTTTTCATGTTCAATTATCTATAACACTCGTTCCACCTTTTGGGAATGGAAATTTATTGTCTTTATTTTGGCATGTAATAGTGGTAAGATTCATTCAGGGACATAGAAAAATGAGCTTTATTTTGAGGCTAGTGAGAGGAATAAAACAAAAATATTTCCTGAGTTTATTTTATAGAAGGGGATGCTTACTGTCTTATCCTTGGTACGTTGTCTAGTTTCTTGCACGTTCTGTAGAAAGATATGTTTTAAACATTAGATTATAGCTATCCCCAAAAAAGTTATTTCAGCATGACTGCAAGTGATTTTAGTTTGGAATTCATAAAACTATTAACAGTATTGCATTCAAAAGTCAACATCCAACAAACACTGATTAAACATGTGATTGCAAATCACTGTACTAAATGTGCAAAGGGATAGAAAGATGAATGAGATATAGTTCCCTGCCACGAGGAAGTTGGTTTTAATAAGTGTCTTTTAATTTGAACTTCAAAATTGATTTGATATTCTTCTGTTACATTAGCAAACTGAAAAGTGCTACAATTAACTATACAGATAATATGGGTCAAAATAAGGGAAAGAACCAGACTGTAATTATATTAAATTTTATTTCCATTGGTTGATCCTGAATGACCCAGATTGTCTGCAGTGATTAAATTAATAAGAGGATTTTTGCACTCTTCGTTCATTTTGCCTTTATAGCTAGAAGGAACCTTAGGATTCTGTAGACTAAGAGAAATAGATCCAGCATTCTCTTTTTAAATGCTAATGAATATGATTTGGAGGCTTCAATTTGTGTCTCAAAGGCATTATTTTTCCTCACCAAAATGAAACATGAGTGTATGGATCCTGAATCTACAAAAGGTACTCTCATCTCCTACATTCATATTTGTCTAACATAAGAATAATGATAGGGTCCATGGGAAAGTTGTGATTACTTTTTTTTAAAAGAGAAAAATATGGAATTATGACATTAATAACTTAAGCATGAAGATTTTGTAATTTTTTTAAACAGTGGAATGATCTTTTAAGACATATTTAGACATCACATTCTTTAATGTTTACTAAGAATAGACTAAAAGTTTGGATCCAGAAAATTCACATCACCTGCATTTCCCAACAAATCTTTTGCTTTCCAGGAAAAATATCTCTTTCTATTCAACCCATTGTTGTATGACATGGACTCAAGATTCTTCCTTATTCTGGTTGTCCTTGAACAAATATTTTCCAGCTTAACAATGGCACTTAACAAAACTATGATGTTCAGAACAGAAAGTAGTATTACAGAATTATTCTGACAATGGGAACATTGCCTTCTCATTCTTGGAAAATATGCGTTCCTTAATGAAATCTGGATCTCATTATCATTTAATTGTTATATACACAATTAATGTATTTTGAAAATACTATCCATGAAACCCATCAAAACTTTTTTGTTATTTTTCAATTTAAACTTATGCCAAACCATATTTATATATATGAATTAACTTACTATAATCAAAAGATAAGACTTTAAATTTATTCCTATTAAATTTTATCTCAATAATTTAGTCTAATGTCCTAGCTACTCAAGATGTTTTTGAATCTTGACTGGCAAACTGTTAACTCTCTCACAGTTGTGGTTTGATGTGTACCATCAATGCCTTTATTTACTTCACTGATAGAAATGCTGAAAAGCAAAGTGATAATAAATAATCTTGTGGCACTCCACTGAAGACCTCTTTCCAATTTGATATGCATGGGGCTTATCCAACTTCTTTTAGGAGTGGGTTCTCCCACCTTCTCTGTTTCTGCCTCATTTGCCTCTCCCCAGGCAACCTGATGCCATCCTCACCACCTTAAACATTCCCTAATTTTTACTATTTGGTCTACATGTTTAGTGCAACAACTTGATAACCTTAGAGTACTACAACTCAGAACTCTGACCTTGGGAATGTAGCATATAATATTCAGGAAAGCTAAAGGACTAAGATTACAACCAAAAATCATCTACCCAGAAAACCTGAGTATAAGCTTTCAGGGGAAAAACTTGGAAATTCAATGAAATAGAGAACTTTTAAATATTCCTGATAAAAAACACTAGAGCTGAATAGGAAATTTGACTTTCACAGGCAAGACCGAAGAAAAACATAAAATGGTAAGCATAAAAGAGAAATCAAAAAGTGTTCAATAAGGTTAAACATTTTGCTTTCTTACATGGGAAAATTAAATTTGCAAATCCTAAAATATTTCTCTTTATTAGGGCAGCTAAAAGGAGTATCCTATTTATGTATATATATATATATATATATATATATATATATATATATATATATATATATATATATATATATATTATAAAAAATTAAGGAGTGAGAAAAAGGAATGCATTCAAAGAAGAAGGAAGGGAGAGGTGGACTAAATTAAATTATCTCATCTGAAATGTGGAAAAGAGTTTTCACAATAGAGAGAAACACAAGAGAGTTTGGAGGGAGCATGTGAACCTTACTCTCACTTCAATTGTCTCAAAAAGTGAATGAGATATATACTCAGCTGGGTATAGAAATCTATCTTACCATAGAGAAAAGTAGGGCTGGGAAAGGGAACAAAAAGATGAGGGCCTTCAAAAGACAGAGCAAATTGGCAGAGATGATAGTCAGAAGTAAAACATTTTGGCAATTGGACAGGGTAAAAACAGATAGAGGTAAAGTAGGATAAACAGGGAAAATAGGATGGAGTTACATAGTTGGTAATCATAACTATGAAAAAAATACATCGTTTCTCTGATAAGGACTTAATTTCTCCAATATAGAGAGAACCAGAGTAAATTTATAGGAATAAGAGACATTCCTCAGTTGATAAGTGGGTAAAGGATACAAACAGCTTTCAGATGAAGTAATCAAAACTAACTATAGACATATAAAAGTGGTATAAATCACTATTGATAAGAGAAATGCAAATTAAAACATCTCTGAGTTGCCCCACATCTATCAGATTGTCTAATATGACAGAAAAGGAAAATGACAAATCATGGAGAAGATGTGGGAAAATTGAAAAATTAATGGACTATTGTTGAGTTTACTGATTCAACCACTATGTAGAGCAATCTAGAATAGTGCCCACAGGTATAAAATCACGCATACTCTTTAACTCAACAGTATCACCACTAGCTCTGCATCCCAAAGAGATTAAAATTAGTAATATGTTAATATGCTGAGATTAAAATCAGCAATATATTGACAGCAATATGTACAAAATAGTGCATGTATTTTAGTGGTGGCAAAAAAAAAAAAGGGAAATTTAGGGACGTCACTTTAATCAGGGACTTGCTGAACAAGTTGTTGTATATGATTATGATGGAATACCCTTGTGCTGTAAGAAATAAAAAGCAGTATGCTTTCAGAAAATTCTGGAGAGACAGACATGAACAGATGCCACGTGAAACTAGCAGAATGAGGAGAACATTGTACATAGTAACAGCAATATCCTATGATGTTAGACTGCATGATTTGGTAGATGTGATCTATCTCAGAAAAAAGAAGGAATAAAGTCTAAATGTAGGACAAAATATACTTTATAAACTTTATCTTTCTTGTTTCTTGTCTGTTTTCTTTCACATTATGTCTAACAAGGAAATATGTTTTGCAGTACCATATATATATATATATATATATATATATATATATATATATATATATATATATATATATATATATATATATATATATATATATATACATATACATGATGGTTAAAATTGCTTTTACATGTAATTGGGGAAAATAAAATACATAAAGGAAAAAAGAAAGGGCAGCCTGCCTTAGCAGATGATTTTATATGCTATTAGAAATTTCAGAAAATGCACAATGCTAAATTTGTAATAATGCATTAAATAAAGAAGCCTTTAAGCTCTAGCTGTCTGTGTGGCAGATATTACATTTCAGAAGTACCTCCTAATTTCTACATGGCCTGAACTCTTAAATGATTCATACCTTTTTACTTTATCCTTCAAATTCTATCTGTATCACAGAACCTGCTCAAAAGAGATAATCTTTATAGACCTGGTTATGGTCTACCAAGCAGGTATGGGTACTCTTGCTCTCTATTTATATGTTATCATTTCTTATTAATTGACTTCTCATTTTATTTTCCTGTCAAAAGGTCCTTGGCAGAATAAACAGAAGGACAATGATAACGAAAAAATTCTGCCTTCTCTCTCTTGTCTCTTATCATTTCTCCTACTCTAAACAGCAGTGACAGTAGTTCAATACTTCCTTTGATCCTCCCCTTTTCTTTTTTAAATATGTAGATTATACATATGTGTATATGTACATACACACAAATATACAATATGCATATATACATTTATGTATACACACATCTATGTATGTATATACACATACACATGTACACATATACACACATATACAGGCATACGTGTGTATGTATGTATGTATGTATGTGTGTGTGTGTGTGTATCTTTTCCTGTTATCCTTATCTTTCCTAACCAGTCTCAGTTCATTCTATTTTTTACATCTGGATACAATTCTTATAAAATTATGTCATACTTTTGCATTAATTTTTTTCATTGCATTTGATTTTGTGTTCTCTAAATATCTTTATATATTCTACATTGTCTATATTATCTCTGCATCACTATGAGTCTCTTAAGAAAACTTCCATCTTCCCTTTATACGTTCTGAATTTCATTTTACAAATTGTCCTCTCCCACCTGGGCCCATTTGCCCATGTGAAATATTTATCTATGGGATATTTCCTATATTTGTCTGAATCCTTTGAGATTAAATTTCCCCAAATTTAGAGTATGTCAGGCATGGTCTAGTGGTCTCCTTTTCTGTCAAAAACTCAAAAAGCTATTAGTCGCTTACCCTTAAGCTTCCTATCATTTTTACTTTACTAACCAGTTCCTCCTTGTTAGTGAAGTCTTGAGTCAAATTTCCCCTTGCTGGATCTTCTAACTTTTGTAGCATAAGATTATCATTAAACCAATTCAAGTAGTCATTAATTACTATGATTTTAGCAGAAATAAAATTTTAACAGAGATCTGATTAATTTTTCTTCCATCCTCATCACAATACATATGTGTATGTGTGTGCAGATTGTATCCCAAGTTTGTGATCTCTTCCATACAATGATTCTTCCTGCTCGTTTCTATATTTTCTAATATGAGCCTACCAATAATATAGAGTTCCCTCTGACCATGTCCATTTGTTTTTACCTTTACCACTTCTTTTTTAATAAGATATATCCATCCAATGTAATATTTTTCATGGGTCTCAAAGATGACTGTGTGATAGAAATTTGCCTTCCTGCATTAAAATCATCATTTTGTCTTGCAGGCACTCCTCCACATTAATGTTTATATTCTGGTTATTTATGATAATCTCTGTTAATACTGCCTTCCTTTGCTGAGACTTCTGCCTTTGCCCTCTGTGATTGGGAAGTGGGATAATAAAACCACTTCAAGTGTTGCAAGCTTCACTGATCTTCAGATGATGATGATGATGATGATGATGATGATGATGATGATGATGATGATGATGATGATAGCTAGCATTTGCATGGTGATTTAAAGTTTACAAAGTTCCTTTGATGTTTTATCTCATTGAATTCTCACACAATCCAATGAAATATCTGCTATCATTATCTGCTTGCTACAAAGAATGAATAATTAAATGACTTGCGGAAATACTCACACTTTTTTTTTTTTTCCAAGACAGGATCTGAGCACAATTCTTTTTGACCTCATAACCAGCATTCTATCCACTACAGAAATTAGTTCTCTAGCCAGGTTAGGTACATAGTGACTTGCCATTTGAACTGAGACTTGTAAGAGCAAAAAAGGATTTCAGCAAGCAGAATGTGAAGGAAGTTTGTTCTAGGTGTGGTCTGAACACATACAAGTACACAGAAACAAGAGAAGGGAGAAGAGGATGAGAGCATAAGGATTCATCCAACTTCCCGAAAGCTAAAAATGCATGAAGGAGAATAGAATGAAATAAAGTTAAATGTTGGTTCAACTCAACATGGATGACTGATGTACTAAGGAGCTTATGTTTGATTCAATAGTCAATGGAGAACCACTAAATATTTTTGAATAGGCATGAAAAATAAACAGGTCTGTGTTTAAGGAAGATTTGGAATCAAAATTTGAAGGATGGACTAGAAAGAGTAGAAATTAGAGGTAGGAAGTTATTTAGAAAACTATTACAGTATTCTTTAAAAAAAAATAATGAGAAGGAAATGTCAGTACAATTAGGGAACAGGGTAGGAGAAGCAGAAGGGGAAGGACCACTGGGTGGTTCTCATCTTGTTTGGAAAGTAAGTCAATCAATCAATCAATCAAAATCTATAAAACATGAGTAGCATGAGGATGAAATGAGAAAATAAATTATGACCTTGCACCATCAGAATATGCACTCCTTCCAACTTTTTCACCATGATCAGAAATTTCTTTATCCTGCAAGATGACTTCAGTCTTAAATATAAACCTTTGAAATACCTTCAGCCCTTGTGACTCCTTCACATGACTGAATGGCTCTTTACAAAACCTCCATTTAAGAAGGATGCCAAGGCCAGTCATTTCTTCATTTCTCACCAGGCTCTAAATCTCCAAACTTCTCCATCATGCCCCAGAGGTGGTACCTTCTTCCCTGCCTCCACCTTTTCAGCTTCTTTTATATGTTATTTTACCCATTAGAGGGTAAGCTCTTTAAGGTCAGGGATTGTCTTTACTTTCACTTGTGTTTGTGTTTCTACCCTTAGTCAAGTACTCGGAACTTAATAAATGCTTAGTAAATTCTTAATGACTGATTAATCAAACACCTACTATAGAATGGGTATACGCTAAAGACGATTGAAAGCTGCATCTGAAAGAGTCACTCACCCAGACACTTGAGATTAATTTTGAAAGAAACAAGGGGTTTTAAGAACTGGAGCATGCATTTCAGCAATGGGAGACTGATAATTCCAATATATGGAGCCTGGAGATACACAATAAAAGAGAAAGAAGAAGATGGGACATGTATTTGAAGTGAAAGATCATCAGATAAGAGGGTACAAAATGGAGATATGGCTAGAGGTTTGATGAAGTTTTTTTTTTTCTTTAAATAAGTACTGTAGAGAATATATCATTTTTTCATGTTAAGGATATCTTATTGTAAAATTACAGAATTTTGCCATTACAAGAGATTTTTAGAGACCTGATTTCCACAGTTTGCAGATAAGAAAGTAAAGGACCAAACTGAAGAGGTGATTTGCCCATGGTTGCACATACTTTCTGAATCCATCCAGTCTTCCTTCCATGCCATTCATTAAGCTTCTATCCTTCATTAAGCTAGAATACTAGGTATTTTTTTCACATTTTACTGCAAACCAGCATCTCAGCCTTTCCACTTTGTTTAGTGTCAGCTTTATATTCCACTAGATTTATATTAGTATTAGCTACGAAGTCAAAATCTGGTTAGCCCAACTCTCAAACCCACAAAGAACTTGGGTTCTCATCCAGAGTCCTAAGGAGGTTGGATTTCTTTATAGCTTCTTTGTGCTGAGCAGCCAGAAAACCTAGGAAATCCAAATTGTAACAGGCAGATTCAGCTTTCCCATTAAGAAAGTAATACCCATGACCCTCTGCACCAATATATTCTCTCCCCAAACGTTGGTTTTCCATCAGCTTAGTGAAAAGACAGCTGTCAGGCCTACAGTCTCATGAAATGATACACTTATCAATGATTGACATGTGGGATTTTTGTAGTTTGACCAATCAGTTCCCTAAAAATGAAACTGTTTCCTTCCTCTTTAGCACATATTAAGGTAAGAGCTTCGTGGAATTGCCCACAGTGCTGCAAACACGTTTAATAAAAGGACTCACTTTTGTTTATGCTCAGGTGTTGTAGCAATGACAGACTTTATCAGGAAACTTGATTTTACTCTCCAATAGACACCTGCCACCTTAGCCTCATCACTTTTTATGAATCAAGGCAGTTGTTTCTCAGGAGAGTAACTTGATTCTATGTCAGTCCTGAAGTTGAAAAAAGTAAAGACCCTTGGGAAAGCAAGCCACTCACTGGCTTCCCAGGGATATGATGAAAACACTGATGAGTGTATAGCAACTGTGACAATACATTATATATGTTTGCAGTATCTTGGTTTCTGTGCAGAAAAAGAGAAGTTGACCTGTGCACATCTGTGATCCTTATTCTAAGTTTCAAGTTAAGTTGAAATCTTGTTATACCTAAACCTACACATGTATAACACTCACATTTGAGCTAGATATAGTGGTATGAGGCAATATCATTTTCACACACACAGATATGGGTAAAAGCTATTATAGATGTAAGACCTAATCTTAATGAGATACTTAGTCATTTAAAAAAGCAATTCATTAAAATCTCTTATTTTTTTTTTTTATTATTAAGCTTGCCTATGGCACCAAAGTGCCAGAGAAACCAAACTGAATGAAAAGGAATCTGAAGTTATTAACATAATGCCTCAGTTGAAAGCAGATAAAGAGGAAATAGGATGTTTATTGTTGTAGCTAAAAATGATTTGCAATACTTTTAGCTTTCTAGGGAATAGAGGCAGTTGACATGAGAGAGATTAAAATGTTCATAACAGTTCTCTTGCCATCCAACTTGGGGACCTGAAAAAAAGACAGCTATCATGCAAATATTCACATAAGGTGATGGGGGGGGGGGGAGTTATGAAGAACTGAGAATGAGAACTTTCTAGTAATCATTGAGACCAAGACACATAATACATTTGATTTTAGAGACTTTACTTTAAGATTCAGTTAGAAAGCTATTCAGGGGCAAGCCAAGATGGAGGAGTAGAAAGACGGACCTGCTGTAGCTCTCCCAACAAACCCTATAAAATACCTGTAAAAATTACTCTAAAAAAATTCTAGAGTAGCAGAAGCCACAAAACAACAGACTGAAAGAGATTTCCAGCCCAAGGCAGCCTGGAAGGCAGACAGGAAGGTCTACCCCATCAGACTCAGAGTAGAGCGCAGCCCACTGAGTGCAGCCTGCCTTGACAATGTGGTGCAGCAGGGATAGGACTGAAGGAGGCTTCAGGAAGCTGCATCTTGGGTAGCAGCTGCGGTTCCCAGATTCCTCAACCCACAAATACCAGAGATAGCTTCAAAGGTCAGCGAGGAAGCTCTTTCACCTGGGTAACAAGGGAGTAGAATCCTGCCCCACAGCTGGCTCCAGGCCACTGAAAAATTCATTTTTGGAGCCCTTAGGCCTAAAGACTTTGGGGGAATCCAGGAATTGATCTGAATCTCCGTCCTGGGTGGCAGCCCTGAGGTGAGTAGAAGCACTGGCCTGGTACAGCTGGAGGCAATTGTGGAGAGGTAACCCTAGTCACAGATCCTGAGCAGAAAAGCTTGTGGTTGCTCCCAGACCAGAGTGAAGACCAGGAGAGAAGTAAACTCTTCTCCCTTCGTCATGCCACCTTGGAGGAACTGAGACCTTACAGGTTCCTAGAGTATACACTTTACTTGAAAAAGGACTTAAAAGTCAAGTAACTGGCTGGGAAAAGGCCCAAAAAAGTGAAAAAAATAAGATGAAACAAGGTTAGTTTCTTGGAGGAAGAACAACTCATACCAGTGAAGGAAGACATCAAAGTAAAGGCTTCTTCATCCAAAACCTCCAAAATAAATTTTCAATTGTCTCAGGCCATGGAAGAGCTCAAAAGAGACCATGAAGATCAAGTAAGAGAGGTGGACAAAAAGTTGAAAAGAGAAATAACAGCGGTGCAAGAAATTCATGAAAAGCAAGTTAACAACATGCTAAAGCAGACCCCAAAATCCTGAAGAAAATAAAACTTTTAAAAAGAGACTAACCCAAATGGCAAAAGAGGTCCAGAAAGTCAATGAGGAGAAAAGTGCTTTAAAAAATAGAATTAGCCAAATGGAAAAGAAGGTTCAAAAGCTCATAGAAAGAAAATAGTTCTTTAAAAATAAACATGGAGCAGATGGAAGATAATGACTTCATGAGAAACCAAAAAATTACAAAACAAAACCAAAAGAATGAAAAAGTAGAAAACAATGTGAAATATCTCATTGGAAAAACAATTGACCTGGAAAATAGATCCAGGAAAGATGATTTAAAAATGTGACTACCTGAAAGCCATGATGAAAAAGAGCCTAGACATCATCTTTCATGAAATTATCCAGGAAAACTACCCCAATATTCTAGAACAGGGGGTAAAATAAATATTAAAAGAACCCACTGATCACCTCCTGACAGTCATCCAAAAAGAAAAACTCTTAGAAATATTGCAGTCAGATTCCAAATTTCCCAGGTCAAGGAGAAAATACTGCAAAAATCCAGAGAGAAATAACTTGAATATTGTGGAAATACAATCAGGATAACACAAGATCTAGGAGCTTCTATATTAAGGGATAGAAGGGCTTGAAAAATGATATTCCAGAAGCCAAAGGAACTAGGATTAAAATCAACAATCACCTACCCAGCAAAACTGAATAAAACACTTCCAGGGAAAGAAGATCAATGAAACAGAGAACTTTCAGGCATTCTTGATGAAAAAACAAGAGCTGAATAGAAAATTTGACTTTCAAACATAAGAATCAAAAGAAGCATGAAAAGGTAAACAGGAAAGATAAACCATAAAGGACTTAATAAAGTTGAAATTTTTAAATTCCTGCATGAAATAATATTTGTAATGCTTGAGACTTTTGTCAGTATTTGGGTAATTGGAGGGATTATATACATATGGACAGAGGGTACAGAGTGAGTTGAATAGGAAGGGAGGATATCTGAAAAAATGAAATTAAAGGATGAGAGAGGAATATATTGGGAGGAGAAAAGGAGAAATGGAATGAAGCAGATTATCTCTCATAAAAGAGACAAAAAAAGCTTTTTTCCTTTTCTTGGGAAAGGGGTGGAGATGAGAGGGAAAAAGTCAAGCTTACTCTCATCACATTTGACTTACGGAGGGAATGGCATGCACACTCATTTTGGTATGAAAATCTGCCTTACACTACAGTAAAGAAGGGGAGAAGGGGAGAACTGGGGTGTGGGGGATGACAGAAGAGAGGAAAAATGGGAGGAGGAAGCAATTAGAAGTAAACACTTTTGGGGAGGGTCAAGGTTGAAAGAGAGATTAGAATAAATGGGGAACAGGATAGAATGGAGGGAAATATAATTATTCTTTCACAGCATGAGTATTATGGAATTCTTTTGCATAAGTACACATGTATAGTCTATATTGAATTGCTTACCTTCTCAGTGGGGATGGGTAGGGAGGGAGGAAGGGAGAGAAGTTGGAACCAAAGATTTAGAAAGGAATGTTGAGAATTGTTTTCCCATTCAACTAGAAAATAAATAATACAGGAAATGGGGTATACAAATCTATCTTGCTCTGCAAGAAAGGAGAGAAGATGGAGGTGGAGGAAGGGAGGGCTATGATAGAAGAGAGGACAGATTAAGGGAAGGGGTAATTAAAATGCACTTTGTTTTGGGGTGGGGGGAGTGGAGAGAAGAGAGAAAACTTGGAACTCAAAATCTTGTGGAAGTGAATGTTGAAAACTAAAAATAAATAAATTGAAAAAAAGAAGGAAAAAATTCAAAAGGCCTTAGCAAGTGGTCTAAGAGGATAATATTAGGCATATCAATTTTGAAAGGAAAACTCTGAAAACTCTGAATGATTAAATAAGATTTAAGTTGACTTACCCCAGCTGCCTCTATACCAGAAGAACTGTAATGAAATTTGCTATTGTTTTCTCAAAATGGAGAGAAAGGGGAGAAGGGGAGAACTGGGGTGTGTACTTTGCCCCTAAAATTGTGCATCAAATGTAACAGATGCACAATAAAATACTTTTAATTAAATTTAAAAGTAGCATTTCTAAAATTCATATTTTAGGGTTTCTAGAAGTTGCCACAATTTTCAGATTTTCTTTAAAGATCATTTAAAGATTGGCATTTCCCCTCATACTTCTCATTCTTTTTCTTCTTGTTGTTTCTTTTATTTTGTTTTCCACTGATAAAAATTGTTTCTTCTATACCATTCCCCAGTTTAAAGGAATAAAAAATCAAATCCATTATATTAAATATTCATAGCAAAGTTGCAGAATGAAACATACATTTTTGGATATGGACAATGTGAGAACATATTTGCCTTTGTTATGCACAGTTTTAGGGGCAAAGTACACAAAGACAAAAACAAAAATAAGTTGTCTGCCCAAAAGAATCCTACAAATGTAAACTGTCTTATTTGGACATTCTGACATTTTCTCCTTTTGATATTGATTCCTTTTTTTCTTTATTAGTCTAATTTCCATTTTGAGGGACTAGAGTTTAGAGAATTCAATTCATCTCTCAAACACCATTAGAATTTACTAAAAATCAAGTGCCTATGTTAAATTTTGTTTATTTGATTCTTCATGGAGTTGCTAAGAAAAAAATTCCAGCTTGTTTTTGCTCTATATTTCATTTTTCAATCTTCAAAAGCTCTGTGAAAATTATTGAGCTAACCACAGCTGGTTAGTAACCGTTTATAAACATCAAGCTCCTGCAAACAATAGCTGTTTACTCTCTTACAAAACTTGTTTGCCTGAACCTTTGTTTTGTTTTTTGTTTTTGTTTTTGTTTTTCTCTTTCAGGATAAGGATTGTTTTAAAAGTAGCTAGCTAATACAGTGAACATAGTGTTGATCATAGAGGTAAGAAGATCTACATTCAAATGAGCCTAACCTCCACTTTGAGCCTGAGAAAGTTATTTAAATTTTGTCACTCTCAGCTTATTCATCTTTAAAATGGAATAAATTGTAAGCACTACATCACAGGGCTGTGTTTTTGATCAAACAAGTTAATAATAGTAAAGTGTTTTCCTTTAGCCTTATGGAAATGATAGCTATTATTATTGTTTGAACAAATTTTGCCTTATTTTGTGTTCATTTAAACTGGAGGTTAGGATTTTTAAAATAGATTTGAGAAAACTGAACTGAGTAGTAGAGCAAAAAAAGCAACATAAACTCTACTTTTTTTTTTTTAAATTCACTAAATCTGAAAATGAACTCTCGTTTCAACAGCAGCTCTAGAATGTGAGTAAAAGAGATCATCTATACTATGACTCAACCAACAAAAACTGTATTATATTACACAATAACCAATATATACTTCTGTGCTGTACTTCACACTTGCAATATAGGATCAATTTCACCATCAATACCTAAGCATTATTCAATATATAAGCATAACTTAATGTCAATGGGAGTTACTCAAGTACAACAGAGGAAAAATAGACCCACAAATTTTCAGCCTATTCAGCCTCAAGCATAAATGTGCATAGAGCCCAGTCAGCAAATTCCCAGGGAGAAATGAAGAGACCTTGAGCAAAATTTGATATATTTAGAAAAGAAAGTTTATATCTGCATACTAATGGCAATCTTCATCACTATTGTGTTTATATCAGTCTTTCAGAATAATTTATAAAAGTATTGCATATTGAGAGATTTAAAATATTGCATGAGTTAAATTTTTAGTCTTTCTTCCCCCACCACCCAAATGTCATTCTTATAGTGGAGTTGGAGGGGGGAAGGAAAAACTCAATAATTATTATTAGAATTGGTTAAAGACCCATTTCATATGATGAGCAACACAATTCCTAAGTGGGGTTGGGACAGCCATGAAGGTCATTCTTTAGGAACACCGGTGATATTAAATGCTGCAATCATATTGGAATATGGAATTTGGCAGGGAGAGATGATGGTTCAAGCATCTTGCTACAGTTATTACCTATGTGACCTTGCACAAGTCACAAAATAACAGAAACTCAGAACTGGAAATTATATCTGAAACTGTTAAGTAGTTCAATATACTTCAAGAATTTGTTCATTTTTGTATGGCCCTTAATTTCTCAGCAGCCACACCTAGTAAAAATTCAGAATGTTCTTGCTACAGTACCTTTATCACTATCAAAAGGTTTAATTATCAGAAACAGACACAATTTTGAAAGTGGTAATGATGTTAAAGAAAATCCACTACCATCTACTTTCATTCTGTGCCAGGCCTAGAGGCCTGAGGGCTACCCGAGTCTTCCCTTACCTCTATCGGAGGTCTTCGGTTGGCCAAACCGGATGCTCGTATGAGAGAAAGGATGTTCCAGAGTCGAACAAGGGTTGAGCTTTATTTCAGGGTCTAGTTACAAGTGCAGGGGAATTCTTCCTTAGGAGGGAGCGAAGAATCTCCCAAGGAGGCAAAGATCTTACAATAAGAGATTGGAAGTAGAAGTATAAGTGGGGAGAGAGGGGGAGGGGAGAGAAGAGAGGAAAAGCGGAGCCTAGTGTCCTGTCCGCTCTGCGCCCCTCCACCCAAGAGAGCTTTCAGGCTTTCCTGATCCTACTTAAACTCTCCAGCAGCATAGTTTGCATCTGAATACCGTGCTGTTACATAACAATAGTGTGCCCAGATCTGGGACAATCTCGAGGGCGGGGAGAGCTCTCTCCCATCACGTTTCTCACGGGAAGAGGCGGAAATACACGAGATAGCTCGGTTCACCTCGATTCCCAGTCGTTTCCTGGGGGGGCCTCGTGAGAACTCTAAGATTTAGAAGTTCCCACCTTTACCTGCCCGAGACTGTCCACCTGGAATTGAGCTTCCACCCCCAGCAATTCTATACTTGAAGGATCATAACAAAAAAAGCTAGAACTTTTAGACCTCATGTTTTTCTCTTGCCTCCCCTCTTTATCCCACCACTAATAAGTCTTTTGCTTGCCTCTTTTATGAGAGATAATTTGCCCCATATAACTTCTCCCTTTCTCCTCCCAATATTTCTCTCTCACTGCTTGATTTCAATTTTTTTTAATATATGATCCCATCCTCTTCAATTCACTCTGTCTCTATGTATGTGTGCGTGTGTGCATGTGTGTGTGTGTGTGTGTGTGTACTCCCACCCAGTGCCCAGATACTGAAATGTTTCAAGAGTTATAAATATTGTCTTTCCATGTAGGAATGTAAACAGTTCAACTTTAGTAAGTCCCTTATGACTTCTCTCCTCTGTTTGCCTTCCTATGGTTCTCTTCATTCTTGTGTTAGAAAGTCAAATTTTCTTTCCAGGTCTGGTCTTTTCATCAGGAAAATTTGAAAGTCTTCTATTTCATTGAAAGACCATTTTTTCTCCTGAAGTATTATACTCAGTTTTGCTGAGTAGGTGATTCTTGGCTTCAGTCCTAGTTCCTTTGACTTCTGGAATATCCTATTCCATTCCCTTCTGTCCCTCAATGTAGAGGGTGCCAGATCTTGTGCTATCCTGATTGTATTTCCACAATACTTGAATTGTTTCTTTCTAGCTGCTTGCAATATTTTCTCTTTCACCTGGGAATTCTTGAATTTGGCCACAATGCTCCTGGGAGTTTCTCTTTTTGGATCTCTTTCATGCGGTGTTCTGCGGATTCCTTGAATATTTATTTTGCCTTCTGGTTCTAGAATCTCAGGGCAGTTTTCCTTGATAATTTCATGGAAGATGATGTCTAGGCTCTTCTTTTGATCATGGTTTTCAGGTAGTCCCAGAATTTTTACATTGTCTCTCCTGATTCTATTTTCCAGGTCAGTTGTTTTTCCAATAAGATATTTCACATTATCTTCCATTTTTCGAATCTGCGCGGTATGTTCTGAGATATCTGTCTTTCTCAAAAAGTCCTTAGCGTCCATCTGTACCATTCCAGTTTTGAAAGATCTATTTTCTTCAGTGAGCTTTTGAATCTCCTTTTCCATTTGGTTAATTCTGCTTTTGAAAGCATTCTTCTCCTCATTGGCCCCTTGCACCTCCCTTGCCAGCTCAGTTAGGCTAGTTCTCAAGGTGCCAATTTCTTCAAGATTTTTTTGGTTCTCCTTTAGCAGGGAGCTGATCTGTTTTTCATGCTTCTCCCTTATCCCTCTCATTTGCCTTCCCAGTCTTTCCTCCACCTCTCTAACTTGATTTTCAAAATTCTTCTTGAGCTCTTCCATGGCCCGAGCCCATTGGGTGGGCTGAGACACAGAATCCTCGATTTCTGTGTCTTTGCCTGATGGCAAGCATTGTTCCTCCCCATCAGAAAGGAAGGGAGGAAGTGTCTTTTCTCCGATAAAGTACCCTTCAATAGTTTTATTTCTTTTCCCTTTTCTTGGCATTTTCTCCAACCAGTGGCCTGACCTCTGAATGTTCTCCTCACACCCACCTCGCCTCCTGGTCCTCCCAGCCAGCGTTTGGGGACTGAGATTCAAATGCTGCTTCCCGCCTTAGGATTTTTGGTGGGTGCAGGGCTGCTATTCAGTGTGAGAATTAAGTTCAGGTGGTCCGGGGTAGGGCCGCCTCTCAGGCACAGTTCCCTCTTGGGGTTTATGCACAGACGTTCCACAATGGATCCAGGCTCCTGCCCGTTTGGGGAGCCCCCGTCTGCAGCCGCCTCTCAGCCCCCACCTCCCGGGGGGGCCCGAGCCATGGGGGCTTCCCACTCCCCTCTCAACCCACCAAAGAGACTCTCTCACCCACCCCCGTCAGTCACCTGTTGGTGGGGGGGCCCGTGCCGCCGCTGAAGATCCTGCCTCCGGAACCCTCTCAGATCTGTGCCTCTCGGAGCCACGGCCGCCGCCGCCACAGCCGCAGGTCTGGGCTGGGCTCCGCGTCTGCAGCGGACGGACCTTTTGCAAGAGGTTTGCAGGTCCCTCTGTGGGTGGGGAGACCCGCGTGGCCGCTGGAGATCCCGTCCCCGTAGCCCTCTCGGATCTCCTCCCCTCAGTGTCGCGGCTGCGGCAGGGCCGCACTCCGCTCCCCGTCCCGCCGCCCACTCTGCGGCGCGAAGGACCCCCGCAAGAGTTCCGCAGGTCTCTCTGGAGCAGAAATCTCCCTCGCTCCAATACTCCGTGGTCTCTGGGTGCAGAATTCTCCCTGGCTTGGTCCCCTCTAGCCATTCTGTGGTTTGTCACTAGAACTTTTGATAAATACTATTTTCCCTCTTTGAATGTGAGTTCTTAGAGAATGATGATATTCTTCCTTTTTGATTTGTTGATTTGGTGTTTAGGACAGTGCTTTGAACAGAATAAATGTTCAATAAATGTTTTTAATTCATTCTTTTTGATGAAAATATATATAATCATTACTTTAAATTAGATGGTAGAATATACATATATGTGTGTGTGCGTAGACACACTACACATGTAGGTGTATGCATACGCACATACATATATACATTAATGCATGTATATGTACATGTGTGTATATATCCATGCAGATATACATTGCTACTTATATTAAGGCTTTCCTGTATATATGTATGTGTGTATACACATGTATATAATTTTTTCTCTCAGTTTCCATAAACTGAAAATTAGTTTATTATACACGTGTACTCCCCAAACTAATTCATAGATTTCCTTCGAAAATCAAATGAAATCTTAATTAGCCATCCCGCCACCTAATTCAGCTCAATGATTATATATATTTTCGCTTAATGAATGAATGCAACAAAGCACTTACTAAGCATTCATTATATGCAAAAAAGTTCAATATGTGTTGAGGAAACATATAAAAGAAGACTATAGTTCCTGTTGTGCAAGAGTTTGCTTCTAAATGGGAGGAACACCACACATAAAATGTTGTAGCTTTTAGTCAGACACTATGGACTTGTAGTCCTTAGAATATCAAAATAACAAAGGTGTAAATGTACTATGCACACACATGCACAAACAAGTATGTGTGTTTATATGCATATATGTGTGCGTATATATAATTAAATATTTCCCACTCACATTAAAAATTGACACTTTTTTTTTCTAATTTCAAGTTCCAAATTCTCTCTTTCCCTCCCTCCCTTCCACTACCCATGGAGCAAATGAGCAATATGATATTGATTATCCACATGAAGGCAAGCAAAACATATTTCCAAATTAGACATATCCCAAAAGAAGCACAGACAGCAACATAAAAATAAAATGAAAAAAAATATGCTTCATTCAGTTTTCAAAGATCATCAGTTCATTGTTTGAAGTGGATAAGACTTGTACCACAGCTTCTTTTAAACTGTCTTGGATCTTTGTCTTGATCAGAGTATCTAAGTCTTCCATAATTATTGGCACAATATTGTTGCTATTATGCACAATGATCTCCTAATTCTAAGGCATCTCTGTTAATGTCATTTCTACTTTAATAACTGTACTTCTGCATATGACTGCAAGATGGTGGAGTAGAAAGACTCACTTACTTTAGCTCTTTCTTCATAACCCATAAAATACTTGTATAAAATGACTCTAAACAAACCTAAAGAAGCAAAAGTCACAAAAAGACAGAATGAAAGAGTCCAGCCTAGAAAGAGTCCAGACAGTCCATGGCAGCCAGGAAGGAAAGGTCTATCACACAAGGCATGGAGCAGAGACCAGCCTACACAGCCCAGCCTGGACTTGACCAGGCCCAGGACCAGCAAGTACAAGACTAAAGCAGGCCTCAGTGGTAGAATACTCTGTAGCAGCTGTGGTTCCCAGACTCCTGAACCCACCAAAGCCAAAGACAGCTTCAAATATCAGTGAAAAAGCTTTTTCACCTGGGTGAGAAGGCAGCAGGGTCCTGCGCTAGCCCTAGTTCCAGGCCCCTGCAGCATCCATTTTTGGAGCCCTCTGCCTAAAGGCCCTGGGGGAATTGGGCCACTGATCTGCATCTCAATCCTAAATGGTGGCACTGGGGTGAGGAAAGAGGACTGAAGGGTGAAGCTGGTGGAGGCTTTGGAGAGGGAATTCTGCTTACAGTTCACAGTGCTAGAAAGGAGAGGGGCAAACTCATCTCCCTTGATGGTGCCACCTTGGAGGAACTGAGTAATCACAGGTCCTGAGAATATACCCTGCTCTTGACAAAGGACTCAAAAGTCAAGTAACATACTGGTAAATGCGCAAAAAGAGAAAAAATAAGACAATAGAAAGTTACTATCTTGGTGAACAGGTATTTTCTTCCATCCTTTCAGGTTGAGGAAGAACAATGCATATCCTCAGAAGAAGACACAAAGGTCAAGGCTGAAAGAGCTTGAAAAAGATTTTGAAAAACAGGTAAGAGAGGTAGAGGAAAAATTGGGAAAAGAAATGAATGCAATGCAAGGAAATCATGAAAAGCAAGTCAACAACTTGCTAAAGGAGACTCAAAAAAAGGAGAAGAAAATAACACTTTTAAAAATAGACTAACTCAAATGGCAGGGTAACTAGGTGGTACAGTGGATAGAGCATAAATGCAGGAGTTAGGAAAACCTGAGTTCAAATCTCACCTCAGCCACTTGACACTCCCCAGCTGTGTGGCCTTGAGCAAGCCACTTAACCACAATTGCCTCATCCTGGGTCATCTCCAGTCATCCTGATGAATATCTGGTCACTGGATTAAGATGGCTCTGGAGGAGAAGTGAGACTGGTGACCAGCACAGCCCTCTCTCACTCAAAACAAAGTCAAGTGTAAGTCATGTCATTCTTTCTCTGATGACATGGTCTTCTTCAGCAATGAAGGACGAACACACACCCACATACACAACTCAAATGGCAAAAGAGGCCCAAAAAGTCAATGAGGAGAAGAATGCTTTAAAAATCAGAATTAGCCAAATGGAAAAGGAGGTTCAAAAGCTCACTGAAGAAAAGAGTCCTTTAAAAACTAGAATGGAGCAGATGGAAAATAATGGCTTTATGAGAAATGAAGAAATTAACAAAGAAAACCAAAAGAATGGAAAAATAGAAGACAATATGAAATATCTCAGTGGAAAATCAACTGACCTGGAAAATAGATTCAGGAGAGACAATTTAAAAAGTATGAGACTACTTGAAAGTCATAACCAAAAAAAAGAGTCTAGACATCATCTTTCAGGAAATTATCAAGGAAAATGTCCTTGATATTCCAGTACCAAAGGATTAAATATATACTGAAAGTATCTACCAGTCACCACCTGAAAGAGATCCAAAAAGAAAAACTCTTAGGAGTATTGTAGCTAAATTCCAGAGTTCCCAGATCAAGGAGAAAATGTTGGAAGCAGCCATAAAGAAACAATTTGAGTATTGTGGAAATATAACCAGGATAACACAAGGGCTTGGAATATGATATTCCAGAAGTCAAAGAAACTAGGATTAAAACCAAGAATCACCTACTCAGCAAAGCTGAGTATAATACTTTAGGGGAAAAAAGGTCTTTCAATGAAATAGAGGGCTTTCAAGCATTCTTGAGGAATAGACCAGAGCTGAATAGAAAATTTGACTTTCAAACCCAAGAATCAAGAGAAGCATGAAAAGGTAAACAGGAAAGAGAAATCATTAGGGACTTACTAAACTTCAACGGTTTACATTGCTACATGGAAAGATAATATCTGTAACTCTTGAAAGAGAAAAATAGGAAGGGGGCAAATTATTTCTCATAAAAGAGGCAAGAAAACCTTTTTTAATAGAGGGGAAAGGGGCGGAGGTGAGGGGTGGAAAAGTGAAGCTTATTTTCATCACATTTGGCTTAAGGAAGGAATAACATGCCCACTCAATTTAATATGAAAATCTATCTCACACTACAGAAAAATAGAGGAGAAAGGGATAAGTGGGGTGAGGGGATGATAGAAAGGCAGACAAATGGGAGGAGGGAGTAATAAGAAGTGATCATTTTAGGGGAGGGACAAGGATTAGAGAGAAAATAGAATAAATAGGGGACAGGATAGAATGGAGGAAAATCATATTAGTCTTTCACAACCTGACTAATTTGGAAGTCTTTTGCAAAACTGCACATATATAGCCTATATTGAATTAGTTGCCTTCTTAGTGGGGATAGGTGGGGAAGGAAGAAGAGAGAGAAGCTGGAACTCAAAGTTTAAGAAATGAATGTTGAGAATTGTTTCTGCATGCAACTGGGAAATAAAAAATACAAGTAATGGGGTATAGAAATCTATGTTGCCCTACAAGAAAAGAGAGAGGATGGGGAAAAGGGAAGGGGGTTGTTTGATAGAAGGGAAAACACCTTGAGGGAAAGGATAAGAAGAATGTACAGTGTTTTGGAGTGGGAGAGGGGAAAATGGGGAGAAAATTTGGAACTCAAAGTCTTGTAGAAATGAATATTGAAAACTAAAAATGAATAAATAAAAAAATCATTGTGCTTCTGATAAGTGAACGAACTGACAATATTAAAGGCATGCTGGGAAGAATTTTCTTTTCTGATTCTTTAGTGAATGTTACTTACTGAGGAAATAAAGACTTTCTCAACACAAATAACTTATTTACTGTAGACCAGTGAGTAAAGACTCAGCAAGATCTCTACAGAAGAAGGAACTGGACCATGTCTAATAAAATTATATTTAATAATTAGTCAAATTCTCAAAATTGAAATAAAATTATTTTGACAAATGCAAATGTGGGGAAAGGTAATTCTAGAAAGTATTTATTCTGAAAAAATATAAGAATTTTAGTGAACTAGGAATATAAATTGGACCTGTAATTTCATTTTCTTAAGAAAACCTGGGGAGACTACTACCTCTACCAAAATAACATACCACCTTCTTCACAACATATAATCTCAGAGAGTTGCTTACTGAAATAAGAAGTCAAATGACTTGACTAGGTTCACATAATTATTATGTGTCAGCTGCATGATTTGAGCTCAACACTTCCCAGATTCAAGTTCAGTTTTAAAGACCAAATGAGGGACCACTAGTGCAATTTCCATGCAGAGGGAAATGTTGACTTCATCCAGTACTCTTGCCAAGAAAATCCCCAAATACTGACCAAGAGGAGTTCAATACAAGTTAACAGTAAAATCTTTCCTAACTTTTTTGTGGCTTGAGGCCTATAGGTTCCACACCTGTGCATATGAGCTGTTTCAGGAATGAGCACAGAGACTAAAGGAACCTGTTGACTGTGAGATGGAAAGAAGGTGTAATAGGAGAGTTAGTAGAAAATGGAGAAATGGAGAAAAGTCTATACATAGTGACGTCTCAGAGTCTACCTATAGCAGTGATTCAGACATCTTGCCACAATAAAGTGACTTGAGAGAACAGAGAACAGGTTTTATTGTCTAGGAGAGAGGAATACAAGTTCTGTGTCTGCTTCCAGTTTATCAGAAGCAAAAGAAAGGAAATAATGGTAAGAAGCACAAATAGAACAAGAGTAACATAGAATAAAAGCAGAGAAGTGATTTACATAAACAAAGACTGATAATTTTACTAATATTATCATTTATATAATACTATAACTTTTGGGTAGCTTTTAATGTAGCTTCTTCTAATTTGATCTTCAGAATAATCCTGTGAAATGAGTGTCATTATTTCCATTTTATTGGTTAAGAAATTGAGGTCAAGTGGTAAATTAAAGTAATAGTAAGAGATTTAGTAAGTATCTGAGAGCTGATTTGAACTTACCTCCTTAAGATCAAATCCAGCATTCTATCCACTATGCTACTTAACTACCTAAAATGATTAACTGTGTGACTTTGAAGTTATTTGATTCGGGCTTGTGTTTCTACTCCCATAAAAAAGAACAATTTGGATTCTAGATGACATTGAACATTCCTTCTGATTCTAAATCTTTGACTTCGGTTATACTTATTCATGATGAATTAGGTAATGTTCAAGTTAGCTCCCGTCCTATAAACTGACTACATTAGGTGTTCTGTGGGGTGTATCAGATCTCTCTCACTTCTGTTACACTTATTTTAAGCACCATCCAAGAAAGTTAAATACCAGTCTCCCCTCTGTATAACTTTCTCTAAGAAGATTTTGATAGGTATCTACTCCCTTGCCTCCCCCATTCCTGACTCATCCACACATAGAAACAGATTATACTCTCTTATAATTCATCATAGCTGGGCAGAGTGAAGCATTTCTTTAATCTTACTACCAGAAGGTGAAGGCTGATAGTTGTTTAAGCTTGGGAAATCTGTACTCTGGTAGAGTTAAACTGTCCACACCAAGACTGGCATCAATATGGTGACCTTAAAGGAATAGTAGGTGCCTCCATATTTCCTACGAACTAGTAGTGGAATTGGGCCTGTAAGTAGTTAGTACACTTGTAGACTGAGTCAAATACTGAGTCTCAGAAAATATAAAACAAAATAAATGAAAAAAACAACAGTAAAAAAACACTTCAAAATGTAAGTTTGCTATGGATGAGTCATGGATGGAGTAATTCAGTTTGGATATATCAAGGACATTAGGCATCAATACTGCTAGAGAAGTTCATAAAACTTTGCTGATTTGCCATACAAACTCATATCTTCATTGATGCCCAATAATCCTTTTAATCATGTAGTTATTAAGTTAGATTTAGAAAATCAATTCCACGAGAACATGATAGAAGATAATCCTGCAGGAAATTTTTTTTCAGTTTTATGGGAAAGCAACATGGTCTATCCACAATGAAAGTAGCACACATTTAGGTAGCATTTTTTTTATTTTTCAATATTCTTAATATATGTTGTCTCATTTAATTAGATTTAGAGTAGAAAAATATGTTTGGATTTCTACCTTGCCCAAGGTCACTTCTCAACTATATGACCTTGGGCAAGTAGTTTTGTTTCTCTAATTCTAATTTTTGTCATCTGTAAATCAAAGAGTTTGGACTAGGTGATCTCTAGTGGCCCTTCCAACTCTAACATTCTATGATTCTTTTCTTTTTCCATCTCTTAATGAGTCCCTATGGAATTTCTCTATGCCAAATACCTTCTCTTCTTCACTTTTTACTAAGCAATTCATCATTATCTCCTCTCCTAACCAATTTCATCTCAGTCATTGACACCTGTCTTTGCTGATTACTTTACTGAGAAAGTCCTTACATGAGAAATTGTGTCAACTCTTTGCAATATGCTTTAAAAAATTACATCTTTATCCATCGTTTGGGAGGCTAATTTATCACAAAGGCTAATCCTGTTTTTATTTCTATTATCATCCATGTCCTAAGAAATTTTGTTACATCCACTCCTCTCTCACTCCCTTCCATCAACTATCATTCTCTCTGTTTCCCTTTCTTTCAGTTTTTCTTACTCTCTCCCTGCCCTCTCTCTGTACCTTACTTGCTCTTCTTTCTTCAACTTTCTTTCTTTACCTTCTTTCGTTAACTTCTCTTACCACTCACTCATTTTCCAGTCCCTGGTGATTTGTATTAATACTACACTACTGGAGTGAAATCACTCTCTAAGAGGTTAGTAAATTTTGTGGCATTTTCTAAGTCCCTTAGTCATTACCCTTTTCCATCTCTGCCATAAGTGAATTTACTGTCAACTGTGTTTTAATGATATTTATGCCCCTTCTTCCTAAGAAATGTTATTCATCTTTTTCTTCTACTCTACCCATGCTGCCTTTTATTTCTTTCTTTCTCTTTCTCTTCCTTGTTTTTCTCTTGGACTCAAATGACTAATTGTTAACATACATCATGATCCTTTGCTCAGCGTATATTTTTCTTGTTTAGACTCTCTCATTAAACTATCACCTCTTAGTAGAAAGTTTATTTATTTATTTTTATTTCCATGTTCATTCTGTCTCATTATTTTCAGATATGTATTTCTTAATGTTCTCTGTATTTTTTTCTGGTGACGCTATATGTTTGGGAATCATGTGATATCATGGTGTCTGAAGAATTAAAACTGTGGGTCATTCAAAGAGAAAGAGAAGTTTAAGGTGGGATTAGGCAGAGTGCAACACTTTGCCAACAACAAGAAAAAATATCATAAAAGTATCATTGTCACATCCATGTATTACTGGAAAGGGAATGTGGCTGGCCACATTGCAAGAAGAAATGATAACCAAAATAGATTGACTGCATTACTGTCTTTCCAATGTCAAGGGATCTAACAAAAATTCTAACATACAAATTTGACTAACTAAAATGTCATTCAAATTCCATTTCTTCATTTTGTCTACACAGATGTCATGAAGCATATTGCCAAATGACTTGATGAATTGAAGAGAAAGCTGTGTGATTCATTGCAAAGAATACTGGGCTGCATGCAAATCATTATTCTGTACTTACTGGATGTGAGATCTTGAGAAAAACAATATGCCTTTCTCAGCCCTAGTTTTCTTATCTATAGAATGAAAGGGTTGCACCACAGGCTGTCTAAATTTTTTTATTGGTGTAATGCAATGATTCTCTATATGATATTTATAGCATTTTCGTGTTTTGTCATTACAGAACCTAGTATTACCAGAAAAATGAAATTAGATAATATTGCTCTAATTTATTCCTTAGAGAATTCCTCTTTATTTAAACTTCACAGGTTCTTTTCTTCAAACTTAAAGATTAATGAACAGTTTTAAAATATTTTAAGATAGAGACAGCAAACATTCTGATGTCATTTTGAAAAATTGCTTTAAAAAGTTCATTTCAGAAAGAAGAGTAATTTTTATTTATGACTATTTTAGATACCCTCTTCTTTTAAGAATTTAGCAAGTTTAGTAGATATGTACATTATTAATTCCTCAAGTTATTTTAGTATTTTAAGATGTAGTACACCTGAGCCAAGAGATTTGAATTCTTCCCAATAGTTCCAGAATTTTCTTCCCATCTTCTCAAACGTGTTGGAGTCTTTTTATTTACTATTTCCACTCTGAATATTATTCTTTTTGATATGTAGAAAAATGTCAATATTAGTCATCATCAAATTAAAAGCACATCTGCTTTCTCTCCATATTACATTTAAAACTGTATCTTCTTTAAGAAATGATTCAATTCCTTCCTTGTTCATCTTACTTTATACTGAAATTTCCCTCTCTACCACTGAAAACAAAACTAAACAAAAATTAGCATTCTTTGAAAATTTCTCATTCTGGCAGTTCAATTCAGAATTATTTTTCTTCCTGTAGCACTCTTTTGAATTTGTCCTTAGTTGTTTATTTTTTTATATTGCTTTTTTTTTTTAAACTATTTTGCTACACTTCTTAAAACACCACTTTGCCTGATTCAGCTAAACTGCTATCATCACTTTCTTTTCATTTGCTGTCTCATTTGGGAATCACGAATTTGTTATTTGTTTACATCCTTTCAAAACTCTTTTCTTCATAGCTCAAGAGATATTAGATTATAATTTTCCATTAGAAGGCAGCACATTGACTTCAGATTTTACTATTCTTTTCAAACTACATGACTCAATAAACACTTTAATCTGCCCTCTCTTGATGAATTACTTACTGATTTAAGATGGACATGACAAGACATCATACCAGAGAACATTTTTTTCAAGTTTGACTTAATCAATTTAACTTTCAATATCCAGCACAATGATAACATTAAAACTCCACTAAAGAAAGTGAAAAACTCAAAAATGCTTCCCTTAACAGTGGAAGACATTTTGTTATAATCTTCCATTTTTCTACTGTGTTTCCTAGTTGACATTTAGTCAACATTAGTCTTCATTATATCTCTAAATGTTGACTCTGTGGCAGCTCACAGTCCCTGAAGAGAAAATATGACTCCATAAAAATTGTCTATTGTTCCTGAAAGTGAACATACATCCAATAAAAGGCAAAATGAAACACTTGTTTGTTTCTCTCTGTGTGTATATATGTATGTCTTCTCAATTTTGAGAAAGTTCCACTTGGATCTTTTTGACATTGACATCATTTCATGTTAAGGATAGGAAAAAGATAAATGAGGAAAATAAAAATCTAAATAATAGGCCTGGAGTGTGAAATAAAACTATTGCTTGCTCAAGTAAGTAACAAGTATTACTGTAGTGAAAGTTAATATTTATTGAAATGTCAAAATCAAGTATTAAGAAAGGTCCCTGAACTCCAAGGGATCTTTCTTTCATTTTGATTAGCAAGATATAAAAAAAGACATTCTTAGTTTAATTGATATGACCCATTTATTTATTATTATCTAACTTTACTCAAATGCATGACATCAGTTGTTGAAAACTCTATTACTCTTTTCCAAAAATTAACCATTTAACTAATTAGTGAAAATATATTCTTAAATATTTTTAAAGTAGAAAAAGTGTAAAGATATAATGAGCAGGTATTTAAAAATGAAATTATGTTTTTACCATTTTTCCTAAAATACTGGTAAACTTTAAAAAAAAGTTCAGATTAGATAATAGGAGATATTTTTAACACTGCTCTCAAAGTAATATTTAAGCAGATCTTTACTTAATAGAATACACACGTTAATTTTTAACTTTGTACTTCAATTTGCCTTTGAAAAAGTAACTCTAAAAAGCATATATTATTTTCCACAGAAATATTTTTAATTAAATATGGAGAGATTATTTAATATAATTTATTTGGTAATGACTAAATTTCACTGAGTAAGTGGCTACCAATTTGATCATGTAAGGAGAAATGTATATGCTTTGAATTCCCTGTAGATTAAGTATTACAATACAACTTTAACTGAAGCTTTCCCCAGGGAAAAAAATAAACAACCAAACCAAAGAAAAAAAAATAAAATTAGATAGATGGTTTAATAGTTCTTACTTAGGGAAATTAAAATTGGGTTTAAGTTGTTGTAAACATATCTTGATAACAAAATGAATATGACTCTAGAAGTGGTATGTTCATTTCATTCCAAGACCACATCATTGTTAATATATTGGAGAGTAGACTAGGAATCCAAAATAATTAAGGAATATTGAAGTATGTTCTTGTTGGGGGTGTAAGCTCAGTTCCATGTGGACAGTCTCGGGCGGGTAAAGGTGAGAGCTTCTAAACCTTAGAGTTCTCATGAGGCCCCCCAGGAAACAACAGGGAATTGAGGAGTGAGATCTCGTGTATTTCCGCCTCTTCCCGTGAGAACGTGATGGGAGAGAGCATCCCCGCCCTCGAGACTGGCCCGGATCTGGGCACACCTATTGTTATCTAACAGGCACGGTATTCAGGTGCGAACTATGCGGCAGGAGAGCTTAAGTAGGGTCAGGAAAGCCCGAAGGCGCTCTTAGCGCTGAGGGGCCCTTACAGGACAGAAGGCCCCTTTTCCTCTCTTCGCTCTTCCCTCCCCCCTCTTTCAACACTTCCACTTCTGCTTTCATTCTCTTACTGTAAGATCTTTGCCTCCTTGGGAGATTTCTCTCTCTCTCCTAAGGAAGAGTTCCCCCTGCACATGTAACCAGGACCCTGAATAAAGCCTAACCCTTGTTTGACTCCGGAAAGTCTCTTCTCTCATACGTTTATCCAGTTTGGCCAGCCGAAGACCTGCGATAGGTAAGGTAAGACTCGGGTAGCCCTCAGGCCTCTAGGCCTGGCATGTTCTAATACAATAAGGCAAAGTCTTAAGTGTTTCACATAAGCAATAAATTACTGCAAATTCATGTGGGCTTCTTGAGCAAGTCACTTCATCTCACAAAGGAAGAGGCATCCCTTAAATATCACAAATTGTAGATTAAATAAATGGTAAGTAAATAATTAGAGAGATAAAGCAAAAGAGAACATATTAAGTGCTGATTATGTGCCAGTCATTGTACTCATGATATGAATGTATCTTATATATCTGTACACATGCATGTACATATGTGTGCATATATATACACATGGACAGATAGATACACACATACACACACACACAAGTCCCTGACATCACGAAGCTCACTTTAGAACTGAGTAAGTTTTGTATGAGAGCACAAAGTGGTGCTGAAAAAGAGGGAGGAGGTCAGAGGAAGGCCAAAGCATAAACCTCTAATTCTTTGGTGAAGATGCTGAGAAAGTGGAATAATAGACTGACTCCCAGCAAAATAAGACAAAAGGCTACTTATGAAATCGAAGAGGAGAAGTGCAGTCTTAGTTTCCATTTAGGTAGAAATAGTCAAAGAATGAGAGCATAGTAAGCTGAAAGCAGGAAGTGTAGTTGCCAGTCTTTGGTGGATGGGATTTGTTTTCTCAGAGCTCCAGTGAAATCCTAGATCTTATTTTGAATTCATGTCATAGTAGAAAGCTATTTCATTTGGAATAAGAGCAACTCTATTTAAATCTTTGCTCTACTCCCTTGCTACTTTATTTATAAAATCAAGGTTTGGACTATAATATCCAACATATTAGATCTTTTTCACCTCTTAGTCTTCAGCCTTCCATTTGAAGACCCTATTAGCACAATTAAATCTTTAATCCATGACTTCAATGAAATACATGTGAGCATGCATGTACATATGTATGCATGTGTGTATGTGTGTACATGTATATTCTAGGCCATCTTTATGTAGGTGGAGAATTTACTAGATTTCCTACATAAATTTTAGATTGAATACCTTACTCTGTATGTCAGGCACAATCATTTAAAGGTAAAACATGGACATGCAGGCACAGACTAAATTCAAAATAGGAGAAGAAATGTTGATTCATTTGGCCATTGAGTAGTCCATCTATCATCTTTAGAGTCAGAAGACTTGTATTCAAATTCTAGTGCTATTATTTGCTGCCATATGTGGTCTTTGGCATGTCATATCCTTTCTGGGCTTGTGATGCAAGCAAAGTGGGATCTTTTGCTGCTTTTGTTTTAGTATAATCAGATGCCTCTGATTGAATTTTGCCTTTGTCAACCAAGAGTATTTTCTAGGAGTAAGTGCAGAAAAAACAATTTCTTTAACTAGGAACAGTATATGTATTTCTATTGTTAATGAAATTAAAGATCTTTCCCACCCATTAATGGGCCTGTTCATTAAGGGGAGTTTGATTAAAGAAGATCTGTAGGAAGGCCCACACCTTTTGTTAATGAAGTACTGGTTCTCAATGGTTGGAATACCCTCTGTATCTAAAAAAGGTATAAATACTCCAAGGGTGAGGTTTTACTTTGGAGCTTACTGGAAGTGTTTGTTTGGCCAGATGAGGACTATGGGAAGCCACTAAGGAGCACACCAGCTTAGAAAACCCAGATGTTGGTGCTTCCCTCTCTACTAACTATGGTCAGACAGTTGGACCTGTCTACTGATGGTCAGACAGAGAAAGTCATGTCTGCTGATCTTTGATTTCTCTGTATTTTCTTTGAAGTTCAGGGTGCTGACTCCCGTGAGCTAGGTGAATCATATTTGTACTTGGTTAAAAGAATGATACATGTGCTTGATTAAAGTGATTGGTAACTCCTCAAAAGATGCCTTTCCTTTTATGAATGCAGATCTAAGAACCTGTATAGCAGGCCCCTCTGTGTATGTCGGGTTACTTACAGATACAGGGCTTAAGTTTCCTGTAAAGTGTCTTCAAATTTTAAATCTAACTCTTTTCTGAATCTTCCTGCTCCTTACTTTCACTGCTATTATTGCAGCTTATTCTCTCATTATATTTTACCTTCAATATTATAATAGCGCCTTATTTATTTCCATGATTTCAGAGCAATATGGGCAAGTCTTCAAAGAGATGGGAGTACCAGATCATCTTACTTGTCTCTTGAAGAATTTGAAGGTAGGTCAAGAAGCAACAGTTAAAACTGAATTTGGGACACTTGATGTTTTTGAGATTATGGGATTGGGATGGGAAGAAGTATGAAAAGGCTGTACATTGTAACTTTACTTACTTAACTTATATTCAGAGCACATTATTTGAAATGTCAAGCTAGATGAATCAGAAGTTGGAATTAAGTGTGCCGAGAGAAATATCAACAACAATCTCAAATATGCAGATGATACTACTCTGAGGAATGTCAGATTTTATATTCTTGGGCATAAAGACCATTGCAGATTGTGATGGTAGCCAAAAAATTAAAAAAAACAAACAAGCAAACAAAACATTTGCTCCTTAGAAGGAAAACTATGGGAACTATGATTATCGTACTAAAAAAACAGAGACATCATGTTGACAACAAAGGTCCATATAATCAAAGCTATGGATTTCCCATTACTAATGTATGATTGTGAAAATTGAACTATATGGAAAACTAAGCACTGCAAAAAAAAACACTTCCAAATTGTACTGCTGGAGAAAACTTTGGAGAATGCCTTCAACAACAAGATGACCTCTCTCTCCCTTCAGCCTCTTCCGATCGGTGGAGAGCCTGGTAGCACAGGTTGCAGTATGAAGATGGCCAAGTCTAAGAACCCCACCATGCACAACCAGTCATGAAAATGGCACCAGAATGGCATCAAGAAGCTCAGGTCCCAGAGATACAAGTCTTTGAAAGAGGTTGACCCCAAGTTTCTGAGAAACATGCGTTTTGCCAAGAAACACAACAAGAAGAGGCTGAAGAAGATGCAGGCCAACAATGCCAAAGCCATCAAAGCTCAAGCAGAGGCCATCAAGACCCTGAGCACCAAGGCCTCCAAGGCCAAATTTCTCAGGCCCAAGATCCCCAAGGGCAGTGCCTGGAGTGCAGGCCGCAAGATGGCCACAAAGTGTCTAGGCTCTAGGGTCGGCATCAAACATCCAGGCCCCAGGATTATGAAGCCTGACTCTAAGGTTGCCAGAACCATTGACCCCAAGGCTGCCAAGCCCACTGACCCCAAGGTCACCAAGTCTGCCACCAAGGTCAGTAAATCTTATCCCAAGGCTACCAAATCTGGCCCCAAGGATGCCAAGTCCAACCCCAAGGCAGCCAAGGTCACAAAGCCCAGTGACTCTAAGGCTGCTAAACCTACTGACCACAAGCCTGCCAAGTCCAAACCCAAAGATGCTGGTGCTAAAGCTGTTAGGACCAAACCCTCAAAATAGATGCTTCAGGACAGAAGGACTTGTTTAAACCCTAAACCACCGGTTTTTCCCAACTGGGGTATGATTATTCACTATTTTGTACAAATAAAGGAAATAGTGAGTCAAAAACAAAACAAAACAAAACAAAAAAGATGAAATTAGTCAATACTTAAGGGAATTAATTCAGATAACTCAGTGGAACATAAAATATTGAAGCTGAAGGTCAATACTTTTTTTTTTTTAATTTTATTTGTTTTCTATGTTCTATAATCACTTCCATATAACTTAGGTTTTTCCACTTCCTCCTCCCTACTTCACCCTTCTTCCCTCAGATAGCATACAATTTTATATAGGTTCTATATATACATTTCTATTGAATACATTATCACCTTAGTCATGTTGCATGGAAGAATTAAAATGAATGGGAGAAATCATAAAACAAACCAAAACATAATACAAAAGAAAATGATCTGCTACATTCTGCGATCAAACTCCATAGTTCTTTCTCTGTATGTGGAAAGCATTTTGCCAGAAGAGAACACTAGGAATTTTTTAAGTCTTTGCATTGCAGTGAAGTACTGAGTCTACCACAAAAAATCCTCTAACACCATGGTTGTTGCTGTATACAGAGTTCTCCTGGTTCTTCTCCTTTCACTCAGCATCAGTTTATATAAGCCTTTCCAGGCTTCTCTGAAGCCTCCCTGTTGATCATTTCTTATACTACAATAGTATTCCATTATATTCATATACCATAGTAAATTCCAGCCATTCCTCAATTGATGGACATCCCTTTGGTTTTCAGTTTTTGGTTACAACAAAGAGAGCTGCTATAAACACTTTTGTACATGTGGAACCCTTTAGCACTTTTATGATCTCTTGGGAATACAGTCCTAGAAGAGATATTGCTAGATCAAAGGGTGTGTACATTTTTGTAGTCCTTTGGGCATAGTTTAAAATTGCTCTCAAGAATGGTTGGATCAGCTCACAGCTCCACCAGCAATGAATTAGTGTTCCATCTCTCCCACATCTTCTTCAACATTTATCATCTTCCTGTTTTGTCATGTTAGCCCATCTGATAGCTGTGATGTGGCATCTCAGAGTTGTTTTGATTTGCCTCTCTCTAATAAATAGTGATTTAGAGCATTTTTTCATATGACTATAGATAGCTTTAATTTCTTCCTCTGAAAACTGGCTGTTCATAATCTTTGACCATTTATCAGTTGGGGAATGACTTGTATTCTTGTATATTTGACTCAGTTCTCTATATATTTTAAAAATGAGGCCTTTATCACAGACACCAGTTGCAAAAATTCTTTCCCAGATTTCTGCTTGCCTCTCAATCTTGGTTACATTGGGCTTGTTTGTGCTAAAACTTTTCAATTTAATGTAATAAAAACTATGCACTTTGCACTTCATAATGCTTTCTGTCTCTTGTTTAGTCAAAAATTCATCCTTTCTCTGCAAATACACTATTCCTTGCTCCACTAATTTGTTTATGGTATCAATCTTTATACCTAGATCATGTACCCATTTGGACTTTATTCTCATATGGTATATGGTGTCAGGCATTGGTTTATACCTAGTTTCTACCACACTGTTATCCAGTTTTCCCAGCAATTTTAGTCAAACAGTGAGTTCTTATCCCAGAAGCTGGGGTTCTTGGGTTTATCAAACAGTAGGTTGCTATATTCATTGAATACTGTGTCTTGAGTACCTAACCTATTCCACTGGTCTACCTTTCTGTTTTTTAGCCAGTACCAAGTGGTTTTGATAATTGCAGATTTATAATACAATTTGAGACCTGGTAGACCTAGGTCACCTTCCCGATCATTTCTTTTCATTACTTCCCTTGATATTCTGAAACTTTTGTTCTTCCAGAAATTAATTGTCTGATAGTTTTATTTGTATGGAATTGAATAGTACATTAATTTTGGCAGAATTATCATTTTTATTACATTGGCTTGGCCTACCCATGTGCAACTGATGTTTTTCCACTTACTTAAATCTGACTTTATTTGTGCAAAAAAGTATTTTGTTCACATTGTCTATGGATTTGTTTAGGAAGGTAGGCTCCCAAATATTTTAAAGTGCTTCCCTAGTTTTAAATGAGATACCTCTTTCTCCCTCTTGCTGTTGTGCTTCATTAGTAATATGTTGAAATGCAAAAGATTTGCGTGGGTTTATTTTATAATCTGCAACTTTGCCTAAGTTCTTTATTATTTTCAGGAGTTTTTTTCTTGAATCTCTGGGATTCTCTATGTATATCATCATATCATCTGCAAAGAGTGATAACTTAGTTTCTTCTTTGACTATTCTAATTCCTTCAATTTATTTTTCTTCTCTTATTGCTACAGCTAACATTTCTAGTACCATATTAAATAATAGTGGTGATAATGGACATCCTTGTTTCACTCCTGATCTTATGGAAAATGCATCTAGCTTATCTCCATTGCATATAATGCTTGCTAAAGGTTTTAGATAGGTACTGCTTATTATTTTACAGAAAGTTCCATTTATTCCTATGCTCTTCAGTGCTTTTAACAACAATGAGTGTTGTATTTTGTCAAAAGCTTTTTCTACAGCTATTGAGATAATCATATGGTTTGGTTAGTTTTGTTTTTGATATGTTCAACAATGCTGATAGTTTTTTTAGTTTTGTTTTTGATATGTTCAATAATGCTAATAGTTTTCCTAATATTGAACCAACCCTGTATTCTTGGTATAAATCCTACCTGATCGTAATATATTATTCTCATGTTACATTGCTCTATTCTTTTTGCTAAAATCTTATTTAAAACTCTTGCATCGATATTCATTAGAGAAAATAGTCTATAATTTTCTTTTTCTGTTTTGACTCTTCCTGATTTAGGTATCAAAACCATATTTGTGTCATTAAAAAATTTGGGAGGACTTTTTCCCCAATTTTCCCAAATATTCTGTATAGTATTTGAATTAATTCTTCTTTAAATGTTTGATACAATTTACTTGTCAATCCATGGAGCCCTGGAGATTTTTCTTTGCTAGTTCATTGATGGCTTGTTCAATTTCTTTCTCTGAAATGGGGTTATTTAAGTATTCAAGTATTCTGTTACTTTGGGCAACATAATTTTTTTTTAAAATAATCATCCATCCCATTAAGATTGTTGAGCTTATGGGCATACAGTTGGGTAAAGTAATTTCTAATTATTGTTTTAATTTCCTTCTTGTTGGAGGTGAGTTCTCCCTTTTCATTTTTTATATTGGTAATTTGATTTTCTTCTTTCTTTTTGTAATCAAATTAACAAAATGTTTATCAATTTTATTTTTTTTTATAAAACCAACTCTTAGTTTTATTTATTTGTTCAATAGTTTTATTAATCTCAATTTTATTAACATCTCTGTTGGTTTTCAGTATTTCTAATTTGGTATTTACCTGGAGATTTTCAATTTATGTATGTTTGACTGATTCTTGATGTCTTACGGAGTCATTACCTTGTACTTGCCCAATTCTTATTTTTATCAAATTGTTTTCTTCAGTTAACTTGTGCATGTCCCTTTCCATCTGTCTAATTATTCCTCTTAATGAATTATTTTTTTCAATTGCTTTTGTGCTTCCTTTTCCATTTGTCTGGTTTTCCTTTTTAAGGACCTGTTCTCTTCATTGAATTCTTTTTTCATACTTTTAAAATCACTGGCCAATTTTTCTTCTATTTCTCTAATTTGACTTTTAAAATCCTTCTTCAACTCTTTCAAGAGTGCTCTTTGTGCTTGTGATCAGTTCCTTCTGAAGTTTCATATGGGAGTACAGTCTTAGTGCTCACCTCTTTGGTATTCATGTTTTGGTCCTTGTCCCCATAGAAAGATTCCTGCTTTGCTTCTTCCTCATGATGATGAGGCTTAGTGTGTTGTGGCCTCTGGTTATTTCAAGCTAGAATGTAAAGAACCTGGTGCTGAGTGGGCTGGTGTGAGAAAGCAAACTCTAGGCTACGTCTTTTTGTGTTTTCCTGGAATTGCCCAGGAGTTAGCTGAAGGAGGGGTGGTTTGGCCAGGGGAGGTCTCCTCAGTTGAGCTAGTGCAAAGGCAAGCTCAGTGGTTGGTGATACTGACTACCCTATTGTCTTCCCATTTCCTCTGGGGTGGTGAGGCACAACCTAGGGTCCTGGTGTTGGTGGTTGTGAGGCTCCAACCCCCTGGGGCTCTGGATCTCTTCCCAGTTCATTGAGGCGAGGTTGTCTGGGACAGCTCTGGTCCTTCCCTGTTCCCTTTCCATCACAGAGAAGGGGTATCCTCCTTAATGATTTTCCTAGACTTACATGCTAAGAGAATATTTGCCCCTTCTATTGATCCCACTGATCTAGGATTTTTCTTGGGAAATATTTTATGGTTCTTTCAGGGTAAAGAGGGGGAGGGGAGAGAGCATTTATTGATAACTCTGCCATTTTGGCTCCCAGAATTTCAAGTAGGTGACTTACAGACATTTAATCTGCAGGCTGATAGCCTCAGGAGCAGCTGCTGCAAATACCTGGGGCTCTGTGGCTCTCACCTGCTCAACTCTGCTGGACTCCCATCTTGGGCTGTTATGCCTGAGATTTTGCAGTGCTGTGGCTCCCTCAGAATACCCTAGGGCTTCCTGCTTGCTCCGCCACGTTTGGGACATGTTGCACTGTGTGCTGTGTGCTCTTCTACCCCTGAACGACAGAACCTTTCTGTCAACCTTCCAGTCTGTCCTGGACTATGAATCTGCCACAGTCTGTCTCCTATTGTATTCTGTCCCCGCAGAATTCGGGCAGATTCTCTTTTTAGAAGTAGCTGAAAGTTTGTTGAAGATCTTAGGTAAGTTATTGCTCTCACTCCACCATCTTGGTTCCACCCTCAAAGTTTAATACTTTGGCCACGTAATGAGACGACGGGATTCACCGCAAAAATTTCCTTCTGATGGGAGAGGTTGGAGGCAAAACGAAAGGAAGGTGGCAGAGTATGAGATGGATGTGTCATGGAAACAATGCATATGAACATGGACACGTTTCAAAAAGTGAAGGACAGACAGGCCTGATGTGTTCGTATCGATGGGGTTTTGAAGAGTTGAAAACAACTGAACAACTGAAAAATCACAAAAACGTTTCACTGATTTCAATTTGTCTGTTTCATCTCATTCTTCACACCCCTACTTAAGCAATATAACCAATGCTGAACCCATAATTCCCAGTTAAAACAAATCAATGGATCCCTACTGTTTGTTGAATAAGGAATAAGTTACACTTCCTAGTTCAGCTTCATACCATTTTCATTTCCTTCATATACATGACTATCCTGAGGCATCTTTGCTGATTGCAGAATCACTGTCTAGGAATTGTGTACTTTAAGCAACTATAAAGACTACTCACTTCACATCTTACTCACTCTCTGGTTTCCTCTACCTCTATACTAGCTCCCTTGCTGAAGTGGAGATAGATATCTTCTCTCTTCCTTCTTTCAAGTTTTCTATTGTTTTATCTTCTCTTGTTAAAATGTAAGTTCCTTGAGAGTAGAAACTGTCCTATTTTCTTATTTTTTGGACAGTTTATTAGTTAGGATTTAAACTCAGTAGTTTCAATTAACGGTACTTGTAACCCATATCTTTTTTTTTTTTTTCTTTAAAGCAGTCAAGGTTGAGTAACTTGTCCAGGGTCACACAACTAGCAAATTTCTGAGGCTGGATTTTAATCTCAGGTCTTTCTAACTCCAGGGTCAATGGTTTCTCCAATGCGCCACCTACCTACTCCTCCCATAATCCATATCTAAATCAACTACCAAACAATCTTATCTATCAGTCTGTTAGCTTGTCTATCTACCTCAGCTTGATGGTCTACATATGTCTGTGTGTCTTTGTCTGTTCTCTCTCCCTTTCTCATTCTTTCTCTGTCTATCTATCCATCTATCATCTATCTATCTATCTATCTATCTATCTATCTATCTATCTATCTATCTATCTATCTGTCTGTCTGTATGTCTTCTGTCTATCTAACTCTCTGTCTCTCTGTCTCTGTCTCTGTTTCTCTCTCTCTCTGTCTCTGTTTCTCTCTCTCTCTCTCTCTCTCTCTCTCTCTCTCTCTCTCTCTCTCTCTCTCTCTCTATCTCTCTCTCTCTCTCTCTCTCTCCCACAGTTGCCTAACTTTTACCTTCTCTGACTATCCAAAATCATATTACTATATAAATTTTTAGTTTTATTTGAAATATGGTTCTTCATGCATTTGGTGTTTTATGCAAATTAGATTTTTAAAAATTTTTCACTGAACTTGTTCTATCATTTCTAGAGATTTTTTAAGTCCTAGAGATGCTCAAGGAGATCCCCAACCATAAATGCTTCTTAGTAAAGGAGATAATTTCATTAATTTATAGATGAAAGCTGTTTTAAAAACCTACAGATAGAACTCTCATTTCATAGAGAGGTTATAACTTTCTTTCTTTCTTTCTTTCTTTCTCTTTCTTTCTTTCTTTCTTTCTTTCTTTCTTTCTTTCTTTCTTCCTTCCTTCCTTCCTTCCTTCCTTCCTTCCTTCCTTCCTTCCTTCCTTCCTTCCTTCCTTCCTTCCTTCCTTCCTTCCTTTCTTTCTTTCTTTCTTTCTTTCTTTCTTTCTTTCTTTCTTTCTTTCTTTCTTTCTTTCTTTCTTTCTTTCTTTCTTTCTTTCTTTCTTTCTTTCTTTCTTTCTTTCTCAAGTGATTTCATTTGGCATAGACAGTTTCCTATATGGAAACTCCCTTAACAAATGCAGATGAAAAAACAATTCTTTGTGACATTCGATAGGGTGGTGTCATCTGCTTAGATATTTGGTGACTTTTCCATGATCATAGTCCATAGTCCAAAAATACAGTTTGTATTATGGAGGAAGTGAAAGATTTGTAGTCAGAACAATCTAGGAAGGAATCCTGCTTTTGATAAATATTATCTATATGAAGATTAGCAAGTCATCTGACCTCTTAATAGACAAGAAATTTTCTTAAGTTTACTTCTCCTGCACCAATTTCTCTCCTGACTTCATTCTCATATCTGCAATTAACTTTTAAATATCTTGAACTGGATATCCAGTAGACATCCTGAAGCTAAAATATCCAAAACAGATCTTACTATCTTTCCCTCTACCCTCTCCTGCCCCCCTACACCTTTTTTATATGTGTAAAGGAAAACATCCTCTCAATACTTTAGGCATACAACATAGTTGTATTCCTGGATTCTGTACTATCTTTTACCTCTTAGAACCAAAGTATTTTCAAGGTTTATCAATTTCACCTTTGTAACATCTCTCTGCTGACATTACTACCATTCTAGTGCCAGCCCTCATTGTCTTTTCCCTTAATTATCACAATAGGATGGTTGTGGGTCTGCCTGTCTCAAGTTGTTCCTCATTCTAATCCATCCTTCATTCAACCACCAAATTGATTTTTCTAAAATGCATGTACAACAGTCATACCCGTAGTCAATAAACTCTAATCTCTAAGAGCAAATACAAAATGCTCTGTTTGGCTTTCAAATGGCAGCATTACTTAGCTCTTCCTACCTTTCAATCTGTTCATAACTTACCTCTCAAAATGTTTTCTTCAATCCAGTGGCCCTTGCCTTTTGGTGATTTCACAAACAAGACAGTCCATATCTTTGCTCCAGTCAATCTCTCTAGCTATCCCTCATTCCTGGAAGTCTTTCCTTCCTCTGCTTCAACTTCTGGTCAACCTTGCTTTCTTTAAGTCTTTACTAAAATTTAACTTTCAACAGTGAGCCTTCCCTAACTCCACTTAATTCCATTGACTCCATCTCACTAACAATTTCCTATTTATTTTGTCTATAACTTGTTTTGTATATATTTGTTTCCATGTTATCTCTTGCATCAGATGATAAGATACTTAAGGACAGGGGTTATCTTTTGTCACTTTTCTTCCCAGACTTAAGCAAGTACCTTAGAAGGAACTTGGTAAAAAAATGTTTTTTACATTGAATTGAATTAAATTTCTGATGAATTGCTAATCCACCTCCAGGAAGGGAGGGAATGTTCTTAATAGTGATAAACTTAGAGGTCCAAATTCTTCCTCCTGCCACGAAAAAGAAGTGTTGTTTGATAAATTCTCATTTGTACACATCTTAACCTGCGGTTATTTGTATGTGTGTGTATGTGTATGCATGTATGTATATATGTGTAAATATGTTTGTTTGTAGTATTCATTATGCAGATATACACACACATACACATGTTTTTTACTGTGGTCCTAAAGAGAAAAAATAGTTGTAGATCTATCACTGTCAAGAAGAGAACGATTCAGAGAAATGAGCAATATTCTGTAAACAATATTCTGTTCACTGTCACTGAGAAGGCCCTAAGTGCCAACCTACAATAGCAAATTTTTTGTGTCACAGTCATTTCTCAGTGTATTATCCTTATATAAACACACATTAAACTCTTATCAAAGAAAGAAAAGCAAATGGGGTAAATCAATCAACCATATCAGATAATGTATGAGCAGACCTCATTTAGTGTGCTACCTCTCTAAATTTGAAAATATATTTCAAATTAAATTTTTATCCACTGGAGGACAGGTCTACATCTTATATCATATCTCTCTAATGGCTTGCCATAGTGTTTTGCACATAGTAGGATTTAACAAATGCTTATTGGATTTTTAAACTGATTTCCTAAAAGCCTAGTTTTAAGTAGTGAAATTATTGAATGAACTACAAAATTCTGTTATCATGAACTTTTTATAAATGAATTTCATGTAATATATTCTACTGTATATATGTGTATGTATAACATATGTATATATATATACACACACACACACATATATATATATACATAATTTTCCATCAATTCATACATATGGGATTATGTGTGTTTATGTATGACAATAAAATATTCACATATTTATGAAATTATATATGTATTCAAAATAATATATTTATACTCCTACCTTCTATTTCATTGATGCAGGACCTATGAAATAGTTTCCTCTATAAAAAAAGATCACAATTTACCTACAATTTATAGTGTTAAAGAGCTGCCTGGATGTAATGACAGGCTAGGTGACTAATCTAGGGTCACACAGTCACTATGTGTGGAACTTGAACCCAAGTCTTCCTGATTATAATGATAGCTCTATCAATAATATTATGCTGCCTTTCTTGGGCACTATCATGTTATATAAACATGCTACTTATCTAAATAAATACAAATTATCTCAGATGATCTTCCACTCATCTATATCAATTTTATTCCACATAACTATGAAAACTCTGATAGTGACCAGTGTAGCACTGTACATGCTAATTGATTTATAGGATATTTTTATGAAATAGCTACATAATGTGTTCATATTATAATTCAGAGAGGCACAGTACCTAAGAATGAATCATGGAGCTCAAAGACTAAAAGACTTAAAATCTCAAGGACTTTATATCTACTCTCTCTGTCTATGCATGATGGAACAGTAAAAGAGATATATGGGTGGTAATTTTAATGCTTGAAGTCGTTCCTTGGTTCTACATATGTTGAGTTAGAGTCCATGAGGAAAGTTAATTGTATTTTGCCTCTAGCTTTCACTTTCTCTGCAGGGTTGATATTAGATATGGAGGCTTTATCATTCTTCATGTGTCTAATGACACTGCTGAAACTTCCAGAGAGATCAATCTACTTGCAATTTGCTATTGTGGTTGGCACTTAGGGCCTTCTCAGTGACAGTGAACAGAATATTGCTAACAGAATATTGCTCATTTCTCTGAATCATTCTCTTCTTGACAGTGATAAATCTACAATTATTTTTCTCTTTAGGACCATAGTAAAAAACATGTGTATACATGTGTATGTGTGTGTATATCTGCACAAATAAATACCCAGTTTTATAGTGTGTGATACCGGGGCTTCTGGAGGTTTTTCCTCTATTTCATCTTAGCCCACTTTTCCATTTTAGTCAAAAGAGAGGAAAGTATTCATATGCTTAATCTAGGCAAAGATGGCAAGTGTTGAAGGCTTTCACATCTTTCTCTGTCATCTCATCATACAAGATGATGAAAATGCTAGAATCTTCTTTTGTCCCAATTGCCATCACTAACTTTTTCTCACTTCCTGTTTCTTTCTCTTTTCAGTCTCACTCAAATATCTGAACCAGTGGATTTCAAGCACAACTGTACATACACGCTATTTGCACAAGTTAATTGAATGAAAACATAAGGCATTGATGGAATTATACTAATAGTCATCATATGTAAAAGGTAAAAAAAAAAAGTATGTATATACATATACCCACAGGTCATATAGATACATACATTGTGTGTTTAGTGTTCAGAATATGCATATTCAATATCTTGAAGACCAAAAAAAATGTATTTGTTTCTTATTACTTTCAACTAAGTTAGTTAAGGGGTAATGGTATAATCACAATTATTGCTAAAATAGATTTAGATGAACTGGTTTGGATATTTCAGCAAGAAACATCATTATGTTGTTTCTTAAAAGCACCAAAGGAAAAGAATATATTCAGAGTCTATTTTTTGGATACCATAATATGAGTCTGAAGCACTGCTAGACAGTTACTGTCTGCCTTTACAAATGAAAATGGCACCTTGTCAAAGTGAAATGAATGATTGCATGCCACTCAGACACTATATCGCTACCACTTCCATTTTCTAGTCAGTAAGAACTCTGGAGGCTGGTTAGTTTCTTATATTTTAAGAATCTCTTTTTTCTTTTTTCAGTTTGCCACTTTGAAAGAAACAGCAAAGTAAAGTAATGAAGTAAGACATGGGAATTATAGAAAAATGTTAATAATTAATTTGTTCACATTGAAATGTTGTCAAGACATAGAATGCATAAAGGGAAAACTCATGATTCTATTATAATTGTTATAGAAATGTTCTTTGTAATTATTACGTACATAGACAGTCTGCTTGGTTATGCACTTCTGGCTGCCACTTAATTTTATTTTATTCTTCAGTGATTCCTTTTCCCTGATTTGTTTTGTGCTAGTTATTTTTTAAAGACAAGTTTATAACCAAAAGTAACATGTTTACCATATTTTTCTTCCTTTTTCTTCCTCTTTTCCATGTAAACTTCATTCTCTCTCCATTACCTGTATCCTTTTGGCACAACATTTTTCAAAAGTTTTTTATATTGTAGAGATACTTTCAGATAACAGATTTAGGTTCAAGTCAGACATTATACCCTGAAGAAATATTCTGTCCACTTATTTCTCTCTGTCCCCAATTCTTACATAAAAACAATGGAAACTGCAGTCAAATGATCACAATGACAATTATTGCGTCTGAGAGTACAGGGAGGAGAGGATATAGCAACTTCCTAGAGTTTACCAGTCTGTAGTGGCTTTCCACTCAGCTATCTTTGCTGCAAAGTGTGTAAGTTTTAAATCATTGGTGGAATAATAAAGTATGGGTTCTTAGTTTCTCATGTAGCCATTGTGTTGGAGGCCCTCATGTGGTTCAGAAAGCCTGGTATACTTTTGAGGCCTTTTCACCTCTCATTCATTGCCTGCTCTGAAAAACTGGGACTCACAGTATAAGATACCACTGAATATGTTAATAACTTTCTTTGCATTTACATAATTCACATTACACAAAGAAGAAAGTCAGGTCAATTCTACAAGCATATATTAAGCTCTTCCTATGTGCCAGGCCTATTTGTCGTTCAAGCCCTAGCTTTGCTAAAGTCATTGCTGTTCTGTAGTTTCAACGGGTTCCTGGGAAGTTAGGTGGGGCAGTGGATAGAGGGCCAGGCCTGGAGACAGGAAGACTAACCTTCCCGAGTTCAAATCTGGTTTAAGGTTTTAGGGTATGTTACCTTGACAAGTTAGTTAACCCTGTTTATCTCCATTTGTGATCTATAAAATGAGCTGGAGAAGGAAATGGCAAACCCTTCCTGTATCTCTGCCAAGAAAACCTCAAATGGGATCACAGACAGTTGGACATGATTGAAAAATGACTTAATAAATGTACCAGACTAAGGGTTGAAGTACATTTAACAGTGCACCTATTAACAGAGCTCAAGAGAAAAAAATAGCATCAGTCAATGAGCAACCTTGTTCAAGTGATCTGTGGAAATTTAATTAGCTATAAGAAATACCAGCACTCTAAGCTGGTATTGATTCTTTAAAATTCTTTATACAACTCTTCTTGTTCATCTACATAGTGGGTAGAGACACCACACCCAATCTCACAACTCTTACAGTTTTCTTCACTTGTCATTGCCTCATTAAACTCTCCGTTGCTCCCAGTGGGTGGCAAAGGTGCATTGGTACCACATCTCATCATTTCTATGGATGCATTTCTCTGCAGGCATTGTTGTTCTTAAAATATCTGACAGGAGGTGACTTCTCAAGATTGTCAACCTTTGTCCAGAAAAATTGCTTCTCTCTTGTGGACTCTTTTAGAAAGGGCCAATGCAAGCTTACATAATTTTCTGTACATATTGCAGACTTACTTCATAAAATGAAACTTTAGTTTGTAAATCCTAGGATGATAGATTTAGAGGGTAAAAAGAGTAGTTTAACAATGTCACTATGGAGATGAGAAAACTGAATAATAACTGCCTCATATGAGGTCACCCAAGTAAGATACATGACTGGGATTTGAACCTAGGGGTCTTCTGACTCAAAATTGTATCAGTAAGCACCCCAATATACACAAGGGAGCCTGCTGTCACAGGTTCTTGTATCTGTATTTCTAAAAGGAAAGGCAACTTTTGAGGGGTTAACAATTTCCTTTAATCAAGCACATATATCATTCACTTAGTTCAGGAAATCAACAGACAGTGCATACAAACTGTCTGATATAAGCTACATATATCAAAAATCAACAGACAGGTCCAACTTTCTGACCACCCAGGGGAATCCTTAGTGGCTTCCAGAGTCTTCCCTGAATACAAAGCTTCTTCCAAAAACTAAGCCCCAAAGTAAAACCTCATCCTCAGAGTACATGTATATCTTTTTATAGAGCCAGAGGGCATCCCAACTCTTGAGAACCAGTGAATCATTAACAAAAGGTGTAGGCCTTCCTACATACCTTCCCTAATCAAACTCCCTTAATAGGCAAATCCATTACTGGATACGGAAGACCTTTAATTAAATTAGCAATAAAAATACATACACTATTTCTTGTTAAAGAAACTGTTGTTTCCATTTTTTACTTCTAGTAAAGACTCTTGGCTGATAAAGGTAAGATTAAAACAGAGACATTTGATTATACTAAAACAAAAACAGCAAAGATCCCAATTTGCTTGCCATCACACAAACCTATCAAACCTTCTACTATATGTTTCTGCCTTCTTGTGTTTGTGCTAAAGTTTTTCTTGGTCTCTGGGTATTAGAAAAAGAAACAGGCTTTGTTCCTCTAATCTCTTACTGATCCCATGTTACAACATGGTGGCTCCAAAATTTCATGTCCTCTTTTCCTTAGGTCTCCAAATTCTACAATTTCTACTTGAGAAAGCACTTCCAATAGGCCTAGATAGAAGAAGAAGAAGAAGAAGAAGAAGAAGAAGAAGAAGAAGAGCAAACAAGTCATTTTGCTTCTTTCTGTTTCTAATAGTACTTTTGGGACAACAAAGAATAACGACTCACGACTATTCACTCCTTCATGAACTTTCCTTGTTCTTATGACTCTTTAAATATTTCCCCTCTATTTCCTTCATTGACTTTTAATTTTTTTTCTCTTTCACCCACTAAATATTGTTATCTCTCAATATTTTCCCCACTGAACCCTCAAGAAATTGTCCCTGGGTGATAGCATGCATATTCACAGATTCAATTTATACCCGTGTATGACTTCCAAACTTACATCTACCACCCAATTCTTTCTCCCATGCTTTAGTTCAATATTTCCAACTGCCCTCTAGACTCCTCTAGGTTAATATCCCACTAGCACTTAAAACTTGATATGGTCAAAACTGAAGTTCTCAGCTTCCTAAAAGAGATCCTGTCACTGATCTTGCTTTAATGATACCACACATTCTTCTAGTTCACACAGGCTCAGCAACTCTATCCTTTTAATTTCCCCTCTCCTTCCCAATACCACATGAAATTAATTGCATAATGCTTATGATTTTGTCTCCACAACATCTCTGAAGATTGTCCCTCCTGGCTATATCATTGCCACCAGCATAGTCTAAGTCCTCATTATCTTTTCCCTGGAGAGTCTTTAATTTAACTATCCTCCTCTATTCTATCACTTCTCTCTTCTAATCCATTCAACAGTCACTTCCAGAAATCCATCTAAAGTCTCTCCATGATAATATCAGTATCTCCTCAAAATAATAGTGGTATCTTTTTTACCTGCTGAATTAAGTCTAAACTCTGTTGTACTCTGTTGTACTCTGACTCTAGCATTCTTTTCCAATGGTTTCTTCCACATCTTCAATAGATAAATTCAGAACTTCCACTCAATTAATTTATTGATTGATTTAGAATTGTAGTCTTGGTTTTTGTTTTCCATTCTGTGCATTTTCTCACAATATTGAACTCAAACTGAGCATTTTTAAAGGCCTAGGGATAAAGATGCCTTTAACAGCTAATTAAATATAGAGAGATACATGACAAATTTCATTAGTATAGGCTAATATTTCCCAAAATCCAAAGACATCAATTTTATTTACTGCTGCAACAAGTTGTAATTTGTAATTTGTGTGCATGTGGAGACACAAAACTTACCCTTTCTTGCCATTGATGGGAAAAAATGCACATAGCCACAGCATGACTATATGATGAAGCCCCATTGACACAAAATAGGGAAGGAAGAAGCCAGCTTTTCCAGGAGTGGGTACTGAGCCAGAGTCTGTTTGGATAAAAAACAAAAAAACAAAAACAAAACCAAAAAAACAACCCTTCTTAAGTTAAATGAGTTCAAAGAAATAGGTAATAAACCATTTTGAGCTAAAGAGTTAGGTGTTACCTTAGAGTGTAGTCTAGTGCTTGGCAGGGTGCACATATGCATACTAAGGTGAATGTATATCTGACAACCGTTGGTCCATATCACTGAAAAAGATGAGGCTGTTGGACAGCAGTACTACCTGAGATTTTAATAATTTCGGTAAGGAATGTTGTAATCTACTTGGTTACATCTATCTATCTATCTATCTATCTATCTATCTATCTATCTATCTATCTATCTACCTACCTACCTACCTACCTACCTATCTATCTATCTATCTATCTATCTATCTATCTATCTATCTATCTATCTATCTATCTATCTAATCTATGTATATATTGATATACCATAAAATGTATTGGCATGAGAGAATAGCTGCCTCTTTATTTTCTACCAAATCTAAAATGGCTAAAATGAGTACATATGTTTCTAGGCAATATTATCATGGGAGAGTATGTTTGTGAGTTTACTGTACACACACACACACATACACACATATATGCATACACACACATCTAATTTCTAAAAAAAAAATTTTTAACCATACTGCAACTTTTAATTAAGATGATTACATATATTTTAGACCAATTGTTTTAAAGCCAGAAGGCAGTATAAACCTTCTAGGAAAATTTTTATAAAAGAGGTTAAGAAATATGACAATTTAAACTTTTAAAAACTTACATTAAATAAGATGCAGTTGTTTTTTGAATACCAGGTACTATAAATCAATACAAGAACTTCTTGATGTTCTGGAGTCATATGCTGAACTCATTGTTCCTTGCATCTCCTCTCCATGCTTTTAATATTCATTTAACATGACTGGGCACTATAACTCATATTTGTGACTGGAAAAAAATTAGTTTTTGCTACTAAAATATTATAATACATTTTGTATGATCAGTCATCATAATCCTAAATAGTTCAGTATATGATCAGTGGAAAACAGCAGGGTTACAGCCCCCTTCCCTGGGTCAAAACAATATTTGCTGACGTAAGAAGAATGATACCTCATCACAAATGACTTTAGGGAAAAAAATTTCTACAGCAGAGGATGGTTCATCATGCTAGGCTAACAATGAAATGTTTCCTTCTAAATATTCACCTGTCTTTTTCTAATTGAAAAATCCTCATACCAACAGAATATATATGTATATATATATGTATATACATATATGCCTGTGTATACATGTATGTCTATCTATGTATGTATATGCACACACATACTGTTATACATATATGTATGTGTGTATGTGTATATACATGTGTGTATACACACATATGTGTATATATATCCATCTCTCTCTCTCTCTCTACATATATATATATATATATATATATATATATATATATCTACATATATATCTGAGCACCCCCTAAGTGTTTGGATAAAACTGAGTTCCCAAAACTAAGGGGCCAAGAACCGTACCAGAAATGAATCAATCAGGTGCTAGATACTTGTCCTAAGCACACTCTCTTAATCTCTCTTGACTATCTCTTTTTATCTTCAGTAAATTTTAATTATATGATATACTTTCAAAATGAATTTTGTTGAATTAAAATATTTAATCTTCATAGATATTTTTGTTTTACTAGATTTATTCACATTTTTATGATTACCTGAATGAATAGCTTAATTGTTCACTAAATTAATAAATAAGAAAATAATGTCAACATAAAAGTATTTTGTGATTCTCTGAACATGAATCCCAATCTTAATGACTTAATACAGCAAATTATTAAAAAAAAAGATGTTTTCAAATCAGTATTTATTTCATGAGTCAAAATATCCATAATTTATATACAAATTTATACACATAAAGAGACTGTCTCAGATATTTCAAATGTTCCATGATTCCATCAGGTCCTTTCCCTAAAACATATCTCAGTTTTTCTCCATATTTGATATATGTTTTTCATAATCAAATTAGGACAAAATATTACCACTTAGTGACAGATTATCTAGTGATCACTCCAAGTAACTTGGTGGATTTTCTGATGACAACCACGTAGTCTTTTATGGATATAATGTTTACTTTTCTTAAAAAATCTGTAGCATGTGCAAAAATGTATTCTACTCACATAGTCTTCACAAACCAAGGTAATCTCAATTTTGCAATAGGATATTGTAGTTGAACATAAGTAGTTTACATAAAGTGTGTGTGTATGTGTGTGTGTGTGTGTGTGTGTGTGTGTGTGTGTGTGTGTACAAAAGAGACAGGCAAAGACACAGAGGCAGAGGCAAAGAGGACTGATGCATGTGAATTGATGTATTGCTACATACATAAACATATCTGTATAAAGTGAAAAATACTTTTCGCAATGTATCAAAAATAATTTTCATTATTTAGCTAGACTAGAACACGTCTTCTATTCTATGTGAGTACTTGACCATTTCAATGCAGCAGCTCACAATCCATTTGTTCCTGCATATCTGATAGGATTCTTGTCCACACCTTCCTTTAAATCTTCTTCAGGGGTTCTGGTTGCAGCACTTTGTTTCAGTGTTTGTAGATTTTCAGTAGGACATGTAGATATACTTGATTCTTGCTACCTGCTTGATGCATTTTTTTCTTCTCTCATCTGTTAATATTCTTTATTTCTCTAACTCTTACCATGCGCCTCTCCATCACCATATGGTTAACCTTCAATATTGATTCTTTACAGATCAATATTTCTTTACTCATAGGCATATTGGGGTAATTAAAACCACTACTTAATTTTCCAAAGGGAATCAAGATTAGTTTCCTTTACTTTCTAGGATCTACATATTGATGGATCATCACTGTGGGTTGTCCATTCATGTACATTCAGAACAATAAATATTCTTTATCTTTTTAATGGTTCAGGTGTAGATAGCTTAAATACTTATGGGTAGTTATGGAACTTGTTTAAGAAGCTCAGCTATTTTATTCTATTATCCTATGGAAATGCCTGTTTTATTTCATGAATTAAAAATAAAAGAAAAATAGAAAATCTCGCATTCTCCAGGGAATATTAAAACCAGTATAATGCAAACCACAAAGAATGGTATCAAGAGGAACTCATCATCTACATTGCTAAAAGGAACTACTAATTTATTTGGTTTCTATGCAAGCCAGTTTCCATTTTAGTGTCAAATGGCATTTTGACAAGCAAATGACTTTCCTTTTATGTATTATTTAAATTTAATACAAGACTTTTAAAATAGTTATCTCATACTTCTTTTTGAAAATATTTTATATGCACATGTTTACAAAAGAAAAATTAAGTATTTTTATGATATCGACTTTAAAGAAGCTAGTTTTATAAGTATGTATGTGTATTTGCATGTGTTTTTTTTTTCAAATTCTCAAGTATGTTACTTCAGTTAAAAAATGAAAATAAATAATAGCATCTATCCTCTCCTAGGTGTTGTGAGGATCAAATGATATAATGAATGTAAAACTCTTTGGGAATATTAAAGTACATTATCGACATGTAATTATATTTTTTGGTATTCATCTTACCTTTAGTTTTTAGGATATTTTTAATGGAATTCTGATTGAAGCAGCCAGGGGACAAGTAACTAGACTACTATTATTGTTTAGTTTTGTATGGACTATCACAAAGGTGGATACAATAACTGCTTCCTGTATTTGAATAAAGGTATTAGAATGACTACTCATCATCAATAACTCACTGAAAAAATCTGAGTATAACTTTAGTTGCTGAAATGATGACAGGATATATCTTAGCTATTTCTATAGGATTTCTGAGTCTATATAGGTCTCTTTGTCTTAAAAAAAATTATTCCATCAGCTTTTGAGATTATGAATATTTGGTATAGATCACAGGATCAGAGATTTAGAGCAGAGAAGTTATTCTACTCTTGAGACCAAGTATGGCCCCATTAGTACACATGTTGTACATGAAGAAACAGTCATTGAGAAGTTGAAGTGACTTCTTTAGAATCACGAAATTAATAAGTTTATTAAAAAAGTTTTGAATCAAGCTCATTCTGACTCCAAAATCTGTGCCCTACTCACTAAAAAATATTATCGCTTTAGTATTCTTAAGTTTTGATGGATGAATGTTACATTAGAGGAATTGTGGTCAACAGTTTGTTCCCTAATAATGTTACAATTCTGGAAGTTTTTATTTCTTGAATGTTCAGAGTTATCTCGAGATCTGTCCTTATGTCATAAGAATTTGGTGTTCTGGTATCTCACAAAAAATAACATCTTATATATTGATATGTCAAAACATATCAATTTCTCTCTCTCTCTCTCTCTCTCTCTATGTATGTCTGTCTATCTATCTATCTATCTATTTATCTTAATGTCTATCTATTGATGCATCAATCATCTATTTAGCAACTTAGGCTTTCCATTTTTATTTTTTTGCAATCTGGTTATCGTTTCTTTGTTTTGCATTGAAAACTAAGTCTGAGCTTCTTAAGGACAACCATATTTTTTCTTTCCATGGTCTGCATCTGATTTTCCTTTATAAACACCTCTGTTTGCCTAAATGGATATATAGGGCAGACATTTGTTAAATGTTTCTTTATTGATATATATTTGATTAATTTCCTGAAATTGTCAACCATGCAACATAATTTGATTACTCCCAGAGGTAAACAATTTTTGGTTACATTTAATAAATCTAATGATGCATACCTGTTACTTTTTATTATTGAGCTCTGAAGTCATGCATACTTATTTCTGTAGTTTTTCACCCATTTATCATATGCTGCAAGAATGTTTATCAAACTTCTTCCTTCTTGTGCATTAGAAAATGAAAGTCTTCCTTTAGTTGACTGAGATTGATGGGCCCTCTACTTTGGGAACACTATATAAAGTTTTGTTAAGATCCTTTGTAATTAGTCTACTTATTTTAGGCATGAAGAAGGATATATCCATTTTACATTTGGACTAGAACCTGTCCCACTTATATTTCTGAAAGAACACACGAATATTACTGTTATATGTCAGTTTACTTTTTAAAATTTTGCTTATCTGAAAGCATACAAAACATATTTCTACTTTTGCCACTTGCAGAAAAAGTGAAAACATTGCACTTTAGTTTATAATCAAAGATAATTTCTCTCTCTGAAAGAGGATAACAGTATTTCATCTTAAGTCCAGTGGAATTTTCTTGGGTCATTGCATGGATCATATTTTTTTATTGATCATTTCTTTTCAGTTTCGTAGTTTTTTCACAAGTTTTGCATCATTACAGTGTTGCTTTTTCTGTGAACAGTGATTGCTGAACACTTGTTACTTCATTGTGCATCAATCCATATAGTCATGTCTTTTGCCCCCCTGAAACTACACTCCACATTATTTCTTGCAGCACAATAGTACTCTATCACAATCATGCCGCAGCTTTATTAGACATTCCCCATTTTATGAGCAATCGCTCAATTCCCAGTTCTTTGCCAGTAGAGAAAGTGTTGCTATACATATTTTTGTACGTACAGGTCCTTTTTTCTTTTTAATTTGTCTCTGTGGGGAACAAAGCTAGTTATGTTGTTGCAAGATCATAGACTATGTTTTATACAACTACAGGTTTTTTTTTAAATAAAATTTTATAACCTTAGGGTCATAGGTCCAAATTATTCTCCAGAACGATTGGACCAATTCACAATAGCACCAGTAGGTTATTTACATACCTATTTTACCCTGCACCCTCTTGCATTTGTCATTTCTGATAGATACGAGCTGATATCTCAGAGTTGTTTGAATTTATATTGCTCTAATTAGGTTTAAAATGTTTTATGTGATTATATTGAGCATTGATTTCTTCTACTGAAAATTACCTGTTCATATCACTTGATCATTTAACAATTGGTTTGTTTAAATAAATTTGATGCTTTTATTGTATATTGGAAAAATAAAATCTTGATCAGAGAAATAAGCACTAATTTTTTTTTTTTAATTTTACTTCATTGTCTATGGCACATTTTAGAAAAGCATTCTAATTAAAAAGCAAAAACAAAACTATTTTCTTCAGTGAGCTTTTGAACCTTCTTTTCCATTTGGCTAATTCTGTTTTATAAAGCACTCTTCTTTTCACTGGTTTTTTTGAACCTCTCTTGCCAATTGAGTTACACTATTATTAAAGGTATTATTTTCTTCAGTATTTTTTTGGGTCTTCTTCAGCAAGCTATTGCTGAAGCAATATCACTTTTCATGATTTTCTTGCATCACTCTCATTTCTCTTCCCAACTTTTCCTCCACCACTCACTTGATTTTCAAAATTTTTTTTGAGCTTTCTCATGGCCTGAGACCATTGCATATTTATTTTGGAGGTTTTGGATGCAGAAGTTTTGACTTTTAAGTCTTCCTCTTTTGGTGTGCATTGCTCTTCCTCATCTGAAAGGATGGAAGAAAATACCTGCTCACCAAGGAAATGGGCTGCTATGGTCTTATTTTTCTCCTTTTGGGGCATTTTCCCAGCCACTTATTTGTCTGTTGATTTGTTTGTCAAGAGGCAAGTATACTCTGGGCACCTGTAAGTTCTCAGTTCTTCTAGGGTGGCACAATTAAGGGAGAGGAGTTTACTCCTCTCTTTGCCTGTGCTCTTGTCTGTGAGCAGTCACAAGCACTGTTTTCTGCCCAGGATACGCCAGTAAGGTTCCCTCTCCAGAGCCTTCACCAGCTCCACCAGGCCAGCCAGAGATCCTCCTCACCCCAAGAGTGCCACTCAAGGCTGAGACCCAGATCAGTTGTGAGATTCCCCCAGGTGCTTTAGTCTGAAGGCTCCTAAAATGGAAGGTGTGCAGCAGCAAAAGGCAAAACCTTGTTCCATTCTGATTCAGGTGAAAGAGCTTTGTCACTGAACTTTGAAGCTGCCTTTGGTGTTTGTGGTTTGAGTAATCTAGGGAACACAACTGCTGCACAGGATTCCATGCCCCAGGTCCTGTCCCTGCTATGGGGGCCAGTGCTGGGCTGCGCTCAGCTCCATGTCAGTGCAATAGACCTTTCCTGTTGTCCTTCCAGGCTGCCTTGGGATGGAAATCTCTTTCAGTCTCTTCTTTTGTGGCTTCTGCTGCTCTAGGATTTGTTTAGAGTCATTTTTACAGGTATTTTATGGGCCGTGAGGGGGACCTTCTATAGGTCAATCTTTCTACTCCTCCATCTTTGCTCTGGCCCTTGATTATTTTCTGAATAATGTCTATTTTTGCTTTTGCTTCATCTGAGTCCATGATTGTTCCCCCTTACCATTTAGTAAAACTGAAACATCAAAGAGTCTGCTCTAGTTTTTTAATTTTAACTTTATGTGTCTGTTTTAGTTTCAAATGTATGTCTTGTAAACAACATACTGTAAAATTCTGGTTTCTAATCTATTTCACTATATGATTTCCTTTTTTTGAATGAACTCATCCCATTCACATTCACAGTTATGATTATTAATTGTGTAACACCTTCCATTTTATTTTATTTCTTTTAGGCTATTCATGAACAATCATGTTAAACATATTTCCATAATATTCATGTTGTGAAAGAAACATGAGAACAAAAAGGGAAAATCATAAGAAAAAAAGCAAGAAGAAGAGTGAAAATAGTATGTTCCAATAAGCATCTCACTAGAGAAAACAACTGAGCTGGAAAATAGGTCCAGGAGATATTAAAATATCCAATTAAAATCATTGGATTACCTAAAGGCCATGATTAAAAAAAAGAGTCTAGAAATTATCTTTCAAGAAATTATCAAGAAGGAGGAAAGCCAAGATGGAAGAGCAACAGCATGAACTTTCTAGTGAGCTTCTGCCAAACCCTGTCAAATACTTGCAAATAATGCCTCTAAAAATATTTTGGAGCTTCAGAACTCACAGAATGATGAAGTGAAGCAAATCTCTAGCCCTAGACATCCTGGAATACTGCCAGAAAGTGTCTGTCATGCCACACTGGGAGCTGAGCCCATTACAGTATGGGCCTTGAGTGCACAGAGGGACATGAGCAGGCCTTGGGAAGACTGAAACTCTCACAAATGTGGCAGTTTCCAGACTTGATGACACCAAAACTCTGAGGATAAACTGGAAGTTCAATTGGTAAAGCCTGTGCAATCAGTACAGGAGAGTGGAGTGGTCAGGCTTCAGCCATAGGGTGGCAGAGGGGGAAAGGGGCAGAGCAACCCACAGCAGTAGCAGGGGCACCTGCAGGGACTCTTTCTGGTGCTCTAGATTGTGGGGGAATTGAGTGGCTGAAAGTAAACACCCCAGCCCTACTGGAAGCAGAGAACAACCTTGACAAAGAGCTCAAAAGGCTAGAGGGAAATGAGCAAAAACCCGAAAAACAATCAGGCTATAGAATCTTACTTTGGTGACGAGGAAGCATTCAAACAAAAGAAAACAAAGTCAAAGCTCCTCCAACCAAAGACTGCAAAAACAATATGAATTGATCTCAGGCCATGGAAGGGCTCAAAAAGGATTGTGAAAGTTAAGTTAAAAAAGTAGAACAAAATATGGGAAGAGAAATGAAAATGATGCAAGATAATCATGAAAAATGAGCAAAAGCTCACTAAAGGAGATACAAAAAAGCTGCAGAAAATGACACCTTTAAAAATAGACTTACTCAAATGACAAAGAGATACAAAAAGCCAGTGAAAAGAAGAATGTGATAAAAGCAGAATTGGCAAGCTAGAAAAGGACATCCAAAAGCTCACTGAAGAAAATAATTCTTTAAATATTAGAATGGAGCAGATGGAAGCTAATGACTTTATGAAAAATCAAGGAAATATAAAACAAAACCAAAGGAATGAAAAAATAGCAGACATGAAATATCTCGTTGGAAAAAAAATTGATGTGAAAAATAGATCCAGGAGAGACAATTTAAAAATTATGGGTATACTGAAAGTCATGATCAAAAAAAAAAAAAGCCTAGGCATAATCTTTCAAGAAGTTATCAAGGAAAAGTACCTTGATATTCTAGAACCAGAGGGCAAAATAAATATTGAAAGAAGTCACCAATCACATTCTGAAAGAGATCTGAAAATAGAAACTCCTAGGAAGCTGTAGCCAAATTCCAGATTTTCCAGGTCAAGGAGAAAATATTGGAAGTAGCTAGAAAGAAGCAATTTGGGTATTGTGGAAATACAATCAGAATAACACAAGATCTAGCAACTTCTACATTAAAGGACTGAAGGGCTTGGAATATGGTATTCCAGAGGTCAAAGGAATTAGGATTAAAATCAAGAATCACCTACTCAGCAAAACTAAGTAGAATTCTTCAGGGGAAACAATGGACATTCAATGAAAAAGAGGACTTTCAAGCATTCTTGATGAACAGACCACAATAGAATAGAAAATTTGACTTTCAAACACAAGAATCAAGATAAACATGAAAAGGGAAACAGGAAAGAAAAATTATAAGGAATTTACTAAAGTTCAACTGTTTATATTCTTACATGGAAAGATAATATTTGTAACTCTTGAGACTTTTGTCAGTATTTGGGTCATTGGAGATATTGTATACATACATACATACATACATATACATACATATATACATATATATATGTATATATATATAAAGAGAGAGAGAGAGAGAGAGAGAGAGTAGGGGGATACAGGGTGAATTGAACAGGAAGGGAAGATATAGAAAAAAATAAAATTAAGGTGTGAGACAGGAATATGTGGAGAGGAGAAAGGGAGAAATGCAATGGGGCAAATTATCTCTCATAAAGAGACAAGAAAAAGTTTTTCAATGAAAGGGAAAGGGTGAAGGTGGGAGGGAAAAAGTGAAGCTTACTCACATCACATTTGGCTTAAGGAAGGAATAAAATCCACACTCAGTTTCGTATGAAAATATATCTTACACTACAGGAAAGTAGGAAAGAAGGGGATAAGTGGGTTGTGTGGGGATGATAGAAGGGAAGGCAAATGGTGGAATGAAGTAATTAGATGTCAACCTATTGGGGAGGGACAAGGTCAAAATAGAGAAAAGAATAGAAGGGGGACAGGATAAGATGGAGGGCAATATAGTCTCTCACAACATGAATTTTATGGAAGTCTTTTTCATAACTACACATGTATAATCTATATTGAATTGCTTGCCTTCTCAGTCAGGATGGGGGGGAGGAAGGAAGGGAGAAAAGTTAGAACTCAAAAGTTTAAAAAAATGTTAATAATTATTTTTACATGGCACTGGGAAATAATAAATACAGGTAATGGGATAGACAGATCGATCTTGCCCCACAAGAAAATAGAGGAGATAAGGATAAGGGAAGGGAGGGATGTGATATAAGGGATGGCAGACTAGGGGAAAGGGTAATCATGCTGCAAAATGTTTTAGACTTGTAGGAAGGGAGATAATAGGGACAAAATCTGAAACTCAAAGTCTTCCGGAAGTGAATGTAAAGAATTAAAAATAAATAAATTTAAAAAAAGAAGAAATAATCCTTTTACCACTTCTTAAAAAAATTATCAAGGAATACTGCTTCGATATTTTAGAACTAGAAAGTCAAATAGAAATTGAAAAAATCCACCAATCACCTCCTGAAAGGCATCCCAAAATGAAAAGAGCCTAGAATATTATACCCCAATTCTAGAGTTCACAGGGTCAAGAAATAAATATTGCAAATGGACAGAAATAACTAATTAAATTATGAGGTCACAATCAGGATAATAAAAGGTTTAGCAGTTTCTATGTTAAAGGATCAGAGTGCTTGGCATGTAATATTCCAGAAGGCAAAGGTGCTTTGTATTACAACCAAGAATTACCTACCCAGGAAAACTGAATACATATTTTTTTCAGAGTAAAACAAATGGACGTTGAATGAGACAGAGAAATTTCAAGAATTCTTGGTCAAAACACAGAGTAGAAGAGAAAATTTGGCTTTCAAAAACAAGACTCAAGAGAAACCTGAAAAGGAATAGAGACAAGGAAAATCATATAGACTTAACAAGGTTAAACTATTCATATTCCTACACAGAAAGTTGATATTTGTATCTCAGAAGACCTTTCTCAGGTTTAGGGTAATTTTGAGTATCTATCTATCTATCTATCTATCTATCTATCTATCTATCTATCTATCTATCTATCTACCTAACTATATATAATGTTTATATATAGATATCTATAGAGATATAGATATGGATATCTATATAAATATAGATATGCATCTCTATGTGTATGTGTACACACACACACACACACACACACACACACACACACACACACATAAAGAGGGAGGGTGGGCCCAGGTGTGAATTGAATATGAAGGAATATCTAAAAAAAATAAACCTAAGGAGTGAGAGAGGAAAGTACTGAGAAAAAGAGAAAGGAAGTGGTAGAATAGGGTAAATCATCACCCATAAAAGAGACAATTAAAAGCTGTTATAATAGTGAGGAAGAAGGGGGAAGGGAAGGAATGTGAATTACCCTTACTGTCTTCAGAATTGACTGAAAGAGGGAATAACAAACACACTCAATTAGGCATAGAAATATGTTTTGCCCTACAGAATAGTTTTGCCCTATAGGAAAATAGAAGAGGAAGGAGATAACAATCAGAGGTAGTGATAGAGGGGAGGGCTGATTGGGGGATGGGGTATTCAGAAGCAAAACAGTTTTGAGGAGGGACAGGATAAAGGAAGATAGAACAGAACAAATAAGGGGAATAGCTTAGAGGGAAATATAGTTAGCAATAGTAAGTATGAAACAAATTTTGGTTCAAGTTTCTCTGATAAAGGCATTTGTCTAATATCAGGAGAACTGAGTCAAATTGATGAAAAATAGAACTATTTCCCAATTAGTAAATGATGAAAAAATATGTCTAATTTTCAGATGAAATAATCAAGGCTATCAATAGACATGAAAAAATACTCTGTCTCACAAAATAAAAAGCAAAATAAAACCATACAGAGGTGTTATCTCGTATCTATCAGATTAGTTAATAGGTTAGAAAAGGCAAATGACAAATGTTGGAGGACACATGGAAAAAATTAGATACTAATGCATTGTTCGTTGTGAATTGTTTCAGCCACTCTGTATAGCAGTATGGAAATATGCCCAACAGACTACAAAATTTACCATTCACACCCTTTGACCTATCATTGCCATTGGTTGGTTTTATTATCACAAAAGAGATAAAAATTAAAATTGAAAAGGATGTATAGGTACGATAATATTTATGGCAACTCTTTTCTCAGGTTAATGAATTATAAATTAAGGGAATGCCCACCAATTAGGGAATGGCTGAAAAGGTTGCAGTATGTGATTGGGATGGATCACTATTGTATTATAAGAAATGATGAGCAGGATGCTCTCAGGAAGACCTGGAAAAACTTGAATGGGCTGATGCAAAATGAAATGTACTGTGTACAAAGTAATACCAATATTCTAAGAGTATCAGCTGTAAATGATTCAGCTATTCTCAAATGCAGATTCAAACATACATTTTTACTTTATTTTTTTGAGTTGTTTTGTCTATATTTTATTTCATAGCCTGTCCATTACGAATATTTTTCATGACTACACATTTATAACTTATATTATATTGCTATTTGAGGATTGGTTGAGGAGGGAAGAAGGGAGAGAATTTGAAATATAGCTTTAAAGATAGATGTTTAAATTGTTCTTACATGTAACTAGGGAAAAATAAAATACTAAATCAATTGATTCAATGTGACCTCTTTATTGATAGAGATTGAGGGCTTTTTCTCAACAAGTTCAAATGACATTTTAATGTCACTGGAGGCAGACAGCACAAGATGAAGTAGGTGTTTTATTTGTTATTTTGTGGAGTACTACATGAATGTTATTTAAATTAATGAGCTGATTAAGAGGGATGATCATGATGATGATCATATAATGACCAGTAAAAATTCCCAAACATTGATATTTTGAAGATACAAAATATTTGCAATATTGACCATATATTATATCAGCAGAACACATAGTAACTCTTCTGGACTTGTTTTTAAATAATATATCCAATAGGGAGTTAATATATCCAATAGGGAGTTAGTTTGTTTTTCTTATTACTAAAATATCAACATTCTTCAGTTGGTTTGTAAAATCCAGATGAAAAAAATCTTTCCTTTGGTCTACTCTACTTCTGTGATTTTTGATATACTATGCTGGCACAGGGAGAATATTTGAATGAATCATATAAACATGACTTGAGAGAAAATAAATATCTAAAGATTTTCAGAAGATAAATTTCTACATGAGTTTGGAGGACTTGAAATTATTATTATGGCATTTTTGGCACAAAACAACAAAGTGAATATTTTTATACCTCAAACTTCACATTTTTACATAAATAATGATATCTTTAACAAAACTTTAGAAAACGATAAAATTCTCTCTATATGTACATGCATATATATGTGTATACATACACATGAATATCTAAAAGTACATAGCCAATTAGTATGAAGTCTCATTTTTCTTATAACCTTCTTAAATCCACATTATGATCTTTGTAAATATGTTAATACCCTAACAAATTCTTAGTATTTATTTATAACATTTTTCAAGGAGAATTCCAAGTAAATAGGATTACTTTATTATTGTTACATTTTTCAGGCTATTGCTTTCATATTTTCTTGAGAGGATGTTTCACATATATGTTGGTATGTACATATATACATATGTGTGTACATACACACAAATATGTATTTTCTGTGAAACATGGATACAAATATATCTCTTTATATGGGTATATATGTATATATATAACATATATATAGATACATATATATGTATATGTAGATGAAACTTTAAAATGAATTGTATAGAAAAAAGGTTATATATAATCTCATTTTTACTATCATGTCCATGTGCATGTCAACTTTACCTATGATTTGTTTAACTTCAAACACTAAAGACAGAAGCTTGACTTAATGTTTAATGAAATTTAAGATAAAGTTGTCTTTCCGAGTAATGACTTTTTTAACCACTTTCACAGGAATTAGTCAGGCAAGTGTCTTGTATTTGGTATGTACAAAAATATGGAGCTTATATTTGCCCTGAAATTATATCTACTTTTGTCCTGCACAACAATAAAAGTGCTCTAAGTGATGTCAGGGTATAAATATGATAAATGACAACTCTAGACCTTGCTAAGCCAATCCATTTAGTTACATGTTGCTTGGTTTCACTTGCAGTGTGTCATAAGCATTAACCAAACACTTCTTTCTCACACCCCTAAACCTTTCTCCACACCAGGGAACTGTGAACCATTCTGCTGTAAACATCCAATGAATTTTTCATGAAGTTTCTGAAGAAGGATACCATTAAGTACAAGAATGGGCAAGAAGTTAGTCTTGCTAATAGAAGATGGATTTTTTGAGCACTTGTGGATAAAGTGAATGTATTTTCTAAAGTTCTGGATCACTTGAAATAGCTTAATAAACCAAAGGTTAGCACACATGACTTTACTTCATTAATAGTGATAGTAAATTTAAAAGCGAAGTTTTAAAAAGACTAAAAATACATGATAAAAAGTCATGTGAAAACTTTCTTAGCAACTTTGAGAAATTAAACTGTGAAGCTTTGCAATGTTTCACAGACCAATCAGTACCATATATGGGTTGCTTGACCCATAAATGATGTGATTCCTTAAAAAAGAAGACTAAAATAATGTTTAGATGACATCACATTGCACTCTCCAATGTCTTATATGCCTTAGAAATTTAGTTGCACTATGCTCAAAGGATTGTAAAACTGTGACCTGTGCCCTGTCCCTGTCTGTCTAATCTCCTCCAACTACCCTAAAACTGAGAAAGGAATCATGAGTTACAAATACCTTTTTTCCATGTAGTAATGTAAACAGTTCCACTTTAATCTCTTATGATTTCTCTATTCTGTTTACATTTTCATTTTCTCTTGATTCTTGTATTTGAAAGCCAAATTTTCTATTCAGCTCTGGTATTTTCATCAAGAATGCTTGAAAGTGGGAGCCAAGATGGCAGAGTGAGAGCAACTACTCACCTAAATCCTTAGGCAAACTCAAATTTTGGAGGTGCAGAATCTAACAGGAGACAGATTGTGGCAGATTCACAAACTAGGACAGACTGGAAGGTCAATAGGAGGGATCTGTTCTGCCAGAGTAAGCCCACAGCACACAATGCAGTACTTCCAGAACAGTCTAGCAAGAAACCCACAGGGAAAAAGAAAAACTTGTTATTCAATTTGGGCAAACTGTTTACCTCCCTATAAGGAAAGATGATACTTGTTAATCTTGAGAATTGCACATCTATTTTGAAATATAACAAAGATATACACAGATAGAGGGAATGGGTATAAAGTAAATGATGTGATGATAAAAATGTGGGGAATGTAACAGGAGATGTAAAAAGTAGGGAAGCAGAAAATGGTAAATTACATCACAGGAAGAAGTACAAAATTATATTATAGTAGAGGGAAAGAAGGGAGGGAGATGTGCATTGTTTGAGAGATACTGTCTTCTGATTTGGTTCAAGGAGGGAACAATAAACTTAAGCATATAAATCTAACTAGCTTTATAGGCAGTAGCAGGGGAAGGGGAAGGGGAAGAAAGGGGAGGGGAAGCTAGAAGGGAGGGAAGAAGTAGTAAGGGTAAAAGGGAGTAAAAAGGAGGGGGGCTTGAAAAAGGAAGGGATGACTATGGGAGGTGGTGGTCAAAAGTGAAAATTCTATTGAGGAGGGGAAGGCAGACGGGAGAAAAGCACAAATGATGAGAAAGAGGATGGAGGGAAAGACACAGATTGTAATCATAACTCTGAATATGAATGGAATGAACTCTCCCATAAAACAGAGATAGATAGCAGAATGAATCAAAAACCATAATTCAACAATATGTTGTATACAAGAAACACATTTGAAATAGGGGGATACACACAGGGTAAAGGTAAAAGGTTGAAGCAGAATATATTGTGCTTGAGATGATGTAAGAAAAACAGAGGTAGTAATCCTAATGTCAGGCAAAGCAAAAGCAGAAATACGTCTAATCAAAAGAGATAAGGAAGGAAACTGTACCCTGATAAAAGGCTATATAGATAATGAAGCAATATCATTACTAAACGTATATGCTCAAGGTGGTATAGCATCCAGATTCTTAGAGGAGAGGTTCAGGGAACTGCAGGAAGAAATAGACAAAAAACACTATAATAGTATGGGACCTCAAACTCCCCTTCTATGAACTTGATAAATCTAACCTCAAAACGAACAAGAAGTTAAAGAGGCAAATAAAACTCTGGATAAGGGAAATACGATAGATCTCTGGAAAAAGTTGAATGGGGATAGAAAGGAATATATCTTTTTCTTCAGCTGTACATGGCACATATACATAAATTGACCTACGTTCTAGGACATAAAAACCTCACAATTCAGTGAAGAAAGGCAGATAGTCAATGCATCCATCTCAGATCATAATACAATAAAAATTATATGTACTAGAAGGTCATGAAAAGATAAAAAAAATTGGAAATTAAACAATCTAATCGTAAAGAATGAGCGAGTTAAATAACAAATCATAGAAACAATCAACAACTTCATTCAAAAGAATGACAAAATGACACAATCTACCAAATCTTATGGGATACTGCAAAAGCAGTTCTTAAGGAAAGTTTTGTATCTTTCAGTGCCTACATAAATAAAATAGAAAAAGAGGAGATCAAAGACTTGGTCATGCAGTTGAAAAATTAGAAAAAGAACAAACTGAAAATCCCCAAGTAAGTACCAAATTAGAAATAGTCATAAATAAAGGAGAGATTAATAAAATTGAAATTAAGAAAACTACTGAAATAATAAATAAAACTAATAGTTGGTTTAGTGAAAAAGCTAATAAAATTGATAAACTTTTGGTCAATTTGATTAGAAGAAAGAAAGAAGAAAACCAAATTACCAATATCAAAAATGAAAGGAGTGAACTCACCTCCAGTGAGGAGGAAATTAAACCAATAATTAGAAGTTGCTTTGCCCAACTTTATTTTATTTTTGTAATTCTTTTTTTTTTTACTATTTATTTATTTATGTTTTGATTTAGTCATTCATTTCCACCAAGTTTTGAGTTCCAATTTTTATCCCCATCTCACACTTCCCTAATACCTTTCATTCTGATTACCCCTTCCCTCTAGGTACCCTCCCTTCTATCACACCCCACCTCTCCATTATCCCCATTTTCTCTATTTTCTTGTGGGCCAAGATGAATTTCAATACCCCATTACCTATGTTTCTTATTTCCCAGTTACATGCAATAATAATTCTCAAAATTTGTTTCCAATACTTCAAATTCCAACTTCTCTCCCTACTTGCCTCCATATCCATCCCTACTGAAAAGGCAAGTAATTCAATACAGACTATATATGTGTCTTTTTGCAAAAGACTTCCATAATAATCATGTTGTATAATACTAACTATATTGCCCTCTATCCTATGCTATCTCCTCTTTTTTTCTCTCATTTGACCTTTTCCCCCCTCAAAAGTATTTACTTCTAGTTACTCCTTTTTCCCTTTGCCCTCCCTTCTACAATCCCCATCACCCCACTTGTTGTCTCCTCCCCTACTTTCCTGTAGTGTAAGATAGATTTTCATACCAAATTTAGTGAGCATGTTATTCCCTCCTTAAGCCATATGTGAAGAGAGTAAGCTTCACTTTTCCCCTCTCACCTTCCCCTTTTTCTACTCCTTTGAACAATATTTTTCTTATCTCCTTTATGAGTTATTGACCTGCCCCATTCCATTTCTCCTTTCTCCTCCCAGTATGTTTCTCTCTCACCCCTTAATTTTTATCTTATTTTTTATGGATATCATTTCTTCTGATTCAACTCAACCTGTACTCTATGTCTGTGTGTATGTGTGTGTGTGTGTGTGTGTGTGTGTGTGTGTGTGTGTGTGTAATCCTGCCAAATAGGAATAAATGTAATACATGAACTTTTTAAGGGGAGATATTGTTTTATTTTTAATATCCCCAAAAGCTAAAACAATTCCTCTCATATAGTATGTTCTTAATATAATGTTCTGTGAGCAAAACATGTCTTCCAAGTATAGACTTATTGTTTCTCTCTAGTAGAGTGTATATAGGGAAATATTTTATAAAAGCTTATTGTTTAAGCTGTCATTGGGGTTTCCAATTTTTTCATTCATTGTACTTTCTTACACCAACTTTTAGGTTGCATACTAGGTTTTAAAGGATCTCTAGTTAGAAGGAAAGTAAATTCAAAATAGTTGACAAATATAATATGTCATTTTTGCATATCATGTTTGTCTGGATATAACACTGAAGACATTTTTTTTTCTATATGTACCAAAGTTAAAGCACTAAAACTTTTTTTTAAATTTTTCTTTATGCCACAGAATTCCAGATTTCAAAGTGAAATGATGGGAACTTATTTGACACTCCAACTGCTTGATACCATCTAGCCTCAGAAGATCAGCTCTACTCTCTGAAATCTATAGAGTATGGGGATCTTTGTAATTCTTCAATTAAGAAAGAAGAATTGACACTAAAGAAACCAATTTCATACTGTGAAATTGGAGAGACAGACAGAGAGAGAGAGAGAGAGAGAGAGAGAGAGAGACAGAGACAGAGACAGAGACAGAGAGAGACAGAGAGAGACAGGAGACAGAGAGAGAGACAGAGAGAGAGACACAGAGACAGAGAGACAGAGACAGAGAGAGAGAGAGAGAGAGAGAGAGAGAGAGAGAGAGAGAGAGAGAGAGAGAGAGAGAGAGAGAGACTCCCTAAAGGTAGGCAGTTACAAGAAAAAATAAGATATAAAAATGAAACTTATAATGAAGAAAATCAATGACAATTTTTGAGCGAAGGTGATGAAATAGTAGATTAAATTGACAGCAGACAAGAAAAACAATAGAAAATGCTGCAATTTTAAATTTTAATTTGTAACTAAGACAAGTGTAGAGAAAAGCATTAGAAGGACATTCGTAATTTTTCAGAGGTGACAGCCAGCTTAGAGGAACAAACTTGCAGCATAGTGGTGTATAATTTAAAATAAAATCTTTTTCACTGACACTGAAATCAGTTCTGGATGTGAGATTTTAAAACTGCTATGAATCAACTAAAATGTAGGTTCATGGACCTTTGTCATTAATGATTCAGAAGATTTCATTCAAGAGATTTTCAAATGCCTAATTGTTTACAAGGAAAGATACAGACTAAATGAAGGATATTGGTGGTAGTGGGAAATAGGGGGGCGGAGCCAAGATGGCAGAGTGAAAGCAACGACTCACCTAAGCTCCTGGACAAACTCCTCTGGATATCTCTGAAAGGAGAATCTGACCAGACTTTGGAGGTGTAGAATCCAGCGGGTGACAGACGTTAACAGATTCAGAGCCCAGGTTGGACTGGAAGGTCCACGGGAAGGATCTGTTCTGCGGGGGTAAGTCCCCAGCGCACAGCGCAGCATGGTCAGCGCAGCAGGGCGGAAGGGATCTGAGAAACCCGAGAGTGGCGGGCGAAACCAGCGGAGCAGGAGACAAGCCAAACCGAGCCGGTGAGAGCCGCTGAGCGCTAGATATCAGTGCAGCAGCCCTTGAAACCTTCAGCCTGAAGACTAAACTTCAGTAAGTCACCTATTGGAACTTCCGGGAGCTAGGATGGCGGAGTGATCAGTAAATGCTCTCTCCTCCCTCCTGATGACCGTGAAAGAACCATAAAATTCTTCCCCAGGTGGTGGGAAATAAACTGAATTATAGCCATTACAGTTCAGATCATAGAAATTCCCTTTAGTGATTCCATGATAATTTTTCATGGAGACCACAACACCTGACTGAAGAGGTCAATGAAGATACCCTAAAAAGAAGAATATTATAGTCTGCATGAACAATTCTCTAACTGAAGTCTTCTGCTACTATAGACTGCTAATTGATTTCTGTGCTGTCATACAATATACATAGTAATTAGAATAATCTGCAACTATGCTATTTTTTAATCATGCTATTATCTACTTTAGGAACCTACAGGGGTTCCAATTGCCTATAATTTAAATTAAACTGCTCAACCTATCTCATGAAGACTATATGAGATAAAAATTAATGAAGGATCAGAATATATATATGAGCTTCTCAAATTATCACTTGACATGGTAGAACTGATTCATAGGATCATGGGTTCATAAAGGTAGAGTTGGAAAAAAATTCTTGGAGTCATTTCACAGTTGAGGCAACAAAGACCCTAACAATTTAAACAGTTTTCCAATGAAGTGACTGAGTTAGAATTTGAACCTTGTTCCTCTGATTTTTTTCTAGCAGCACTTGCAAACTCGTCCATAAGGCATCTCAGATAGCTTTTGAAACTAGGCCATCATTGAAGCTATAGATACAGATGTAAAAGTGAAAACTAGAAATGAATAGTGTAATTGAGTATTGAGAGCAATAATAGACACATGTATATTCTGATCATTGATTGATTTTTTTTTCCCAAAACCTTACAACCAGATACCCCTGGGAAAATCAGGTTTTCTTCACAAATTCAATAATTTTTGGACAACAGGCCAACATTTTACAGTTTCATAAATGACAAAAATAGTGCATTGAAATGAATGAATTCTAAGAACTTCATAACTGTAGTTATGAACCTATAAAAATAAAATCACATTTAAAAACAGGCTGCCTTGCTTATACTTACAGCAAAACTAGAAAAATAACATGTTATGTAGTTGAATATATATCTCTATAATGCATCCTATTTCATGAATCAAGCATTGATAAATCATGGTTTAAAAAGGAGAATAATGATAGCAATAACTTTTTTCAGATAATTGACTAAAAATACCTAATTATATTAGACTAAGATTAAATGGATCCATGTGAAATTAACATTCCATAATCATATCTCTATTTTGTCCATTTCCTTAAATGATGCACTAAAAAGTCTTACAAGGATGGTGTAATGTTAATGGGATTTAAGGTCTTCTTCACTCACTAATAGTCTTCACATGGAACCCATTTAGGGAAGTTTGCTTAGGGGAGGCTTGCTTGTAGGAAGACTTTCACATATTTTCTTAGTTTCTAATTAGGCACTGAGTCACAAGGGTTGTGATGCCTTCTGGTCCTCAGAAGGGTATATATAATCTGAGATGAAGTTTTGTTTGGGGTCTTACTTATGAGAAGAACCTTATGTCCCTGGTCGAGATTCTGAGTAGCTATATGTTCAGAACCCTGACTGCTGAGATGTAAAGGCTCTCTCTATCCAGTGATGTATATAGAGTGTAAAGCAATATTGCTTTGATTCAGGTCTTTCTGTTGGTCTTTATTTCTCTACATATATTTTCTCTGAAGGTCAGGGTGCTGATTTTCCCTTGAACTAGTGAATGTAATTTAAAAAAGATTGTTGAATAGCTATTTTTCCTAGTAAAGCAGATGTAAGAATCTATGCTAGCAGCCATTCTGGGTGCTTGTTGTTACGGATTGTAGCAATGTACAAGTTTTCCTCAGAAATTTATGAAGTAAATCTATTTGAATAATAAAGTAGTATTATCCTTTTTGACAATTTTGGAATTTTAAAGTACATTTAAGTTATGCAATTTTATGTAATTTTCATTTTCAGTAGTTGCAAAAGTTAGAAGGTATTGAATCATTACTCAAATATATTATGTTAAATCTATAGATAGACTTGGTTGCACAATAGTCATGGGGGACAGAAGGGTTTTCTACAATAGGTAGATGATTTCCTGCTATTTCGATGTGAGTTTGATATGAAGCTCCCATGAATTGTGAGGCTCCTAATGTCTTTGTCCATTTTCCAAAAGTTATATATAATTTCTATTGCTCATTTTCAGCAGGAAATCATCTGCTATTTCTGATAACTTGAGATGATATATTTCTTGAACTTCTTTGTATTTTGTGTAGAACAGGAGGTGATTCTCAGTCTCAAGTTCCCTATTGTTATACTGATTGCAAAACTTGTCCTCTAAGTATCTTTTATATCCTCAGATTTCTATTTCTAGCCAGTGGTTGCTATTTCTATATTGGGTGAGAACTTCTGTATGTCTTGATTTTTCCCCCTGAGAAAGGGAAGAAATGCTACCTACCCTACAGGAAGTTACAGAACTGTAGATATTTGCTGTATTCTTCACTGCTGGGTTTATACTTTTCTCAAAGAATTATTTTTGATCTTTCAGGAATGTCACTAGGTCACTGAAACCAAGGATATAATTTTTAATGCTTCTGAGAATGGTATTACTAAGATGCCAAAAATTAATTTCTATTCTTTCAGTTGTTGTAGGTTTTGACATCATACAGAATTTATTGGTAGAAAGAAATTTGGAGACGTTGTGAAGTGTGGCATTATTCTTGAGTGCTATAGTAGCTTTGCCATTGTGGGATTTTAAATAGAATCTGTCTGTTCAATAATTTCAGTCTTCCTTTGATTATTCAATAAACCATTTCCCACAAAGACACTCTTCAGTAATAACATTCCCTCTTTCATGCTTACTGTTTCATGCTAACAGACTTGCTGTATGTAGCATTCTAACTCTTGTCTTCATGACTTAATTCAACTGGTTCCCCAATTCCTGGAAGTCACATCCTTTCCCCTTTCTGCTTCATAGTATCTCTTCTTTCCTTTAAAGACATCACAGATGCAACAAGTTTATAGATAAGGTCTAAGCTGTTTCGCACAGTTATTAGCAATTTTGCCATCTTGTTACATTATATTCATCCAGCAGAATGGTAAAATATCAGCTCCACAGTAAAATGTAAGATCCTCAAGGGGAGAGAATAGTTTTTTTTTTTTCCTATTCTTGTGAAAAAATACTAATATCTAGTTTTTTATAGTATTTCTTTTTATTTGTTTTATAAAATATCCTATCACATCTCATGAGATGCTCACAAAAACATTTCATGCAAGTTAGATTATCACCTCCAATTCATTTTAGTTTTTATTTCCTTCAGCACAGTTGGAGGTATTTTTTAAAATTTTTTTTTAAGTATTTTAAGTAATAGTGGTTTTTAACATTCACTTTTATAAGACTTTGAGTTCCAATTATCTTTTTTCTCCCTCCTTCCATTCTCCCCACCCAAGATGGGAAACAATTTGATGTGGGCTATATATGTATAATCATATTATATTCATTTCCAATATAGTCATGTTGTGAAAGAAGAATCAGAACAAAAGAGAAAAACCATAAGAAACACAAAAGGAAAACAAAGGCCAAAATATTGTGCTTTGATCAGCATTCATACTCCTTAGGCCATTCTCTGGATGTGGATAGCATTTTCCATCTTGAATCTTTGAAATTGCCTTTGGTCATTGTATTGCTGAAAAATGCTAAGTCTGTCATAGTTAACTGTCATACAACGTTGCTGTTACTGTGTACAATATACTCCTAGTTCTGTCACTTCACTCAGCATCAGTTCATGCAATTCTTTCCATGTTTCTCCGAAATCTGCCTCCTCATCATTCCTTATAGCACTATAGTATTCCATTACATTCATACACCAGACTTGTTCAGGCATTTCCTAATTAAAGAGCATCCCTTCAATTTCCAATTCTTTGCCACCACACAAAAAGCAGCTATAAATATGTTTTGTACATGTGGGTCATTTTCTCGTTTTTATAATCTCGTGGGAATATAGACTTAGTAGTGTTATTGCTGGATCCAAGGGCATGCCCAATTTGGTTGCCCTTTGGAAAGAATTCCAAATTGCTCTCCAGAATGGTTGGATCAGGTTACAACTCTACCAATGATGCATTAGTGTTCCAATTTCCCCACATTTCCAACATGGCTCATTTTCTTCTTTTGACTTAATAGTCATTCTGAAAGATGTGAGATGGCACCTCAGAGTTACTTTAGTCTGTGTTTTCTGATCAATATTGATGTAGAGAATTTTTTTTCATATTACTAGATAACTTCAGTTTCTTCATCTGAAAACTGCCTTTTCATATCCTTTGACAATTATCAATTGGAAAATGACTTGCATTCTTATAAATTTGATTCAGTTCTCTATACATTTTAGAAGTGAGACACTTTTAACTGACCAAGTCCTAGGGCATAAAAACCTCACAATCCAGTGCAGAAAGGCAGAGAGAGTGAAGGCATTCTTTTCAGATCATAATGCAGTAAAAATTATATGTAATAAAAGTCCATGAAAAGATAGACCAAAAAATTGTAATCTAATCTTAAAGAATGAGTGGATTAAACAACAAATCATAGAAGCAATCAGCAACTTCATTCAGAAGAATGACAATAATGAGACAACCTACTAAATCTTATGGGATACTGCAAAAGCAGTTGCTAGGGGAAAATTTATATCTTTGAATGCCTACATGAATAAAATAGAGAAAGAGGAGATCAATGAATTGGGCACGCTGCTGAAGAAAAAGAACAAATTGAAATGAGGCATTTTTCAGAAAAAAAAATTTTGCAGTAAAAATATTTTTTGCCAGCTTTCTAATCTTAGTTGAATTAGATTTCCCTCTGTAAAAATGTTTTAAATTAAATATATACAAAACTATCCATAATGCTTTTCATAATCTTCTCTATCTCTTATTTAGTCATAAACTCCTCCCTTCCCCATAGATGTGACAGGAAAGCTATTCTTCAGTATCCTAATTTGCCTATGATATTACCCTTTATGTTTAAATTATGTACCAATTTCAATTTTTTATTGGAATGTTATGTAAGATATTATGTCTAGTTTCTGCAATTCTATTTTCCAGTTTTCCCAGAAGTTTTGTGGAATAATGAGTACTGATCAGAGGTGAGGTCTTTGGGTTTTTTCAAAAAATAGTTTCCCATTGTCGTGGGCCACTATGTTTTGTGTTTGTAACCTATTGCACTGGTCAACCATAATATTTCTTAGTCAGTATCAAATAGTTTTGATGATTTCCACTTGATAATATAGTTTTAAACTTCATATGGCTAGGACATTGTCATTTGACTTTTTCCCTGTTAATTTCTTTGATAGCCTTGACCTTTTGTACTTCCAGATACATTTTATTATTTTTTCTACTTCTATAAAACAATTTTTAATAGTTTTATAGATAAGACATTGAATGAGTAAATTAAAGTAGAATTGTCATTTTCATTATATTATCTCAGCCCTGCCCATGAGCAAATGACATTTTCCAATTATTTAGGTCTGACTTTATTTGTATGAAAAGTGTTTTATAACTGCTTTCATATAGTTTCTGGGTTTCTCTTGTCAAGTAGACTCTCAAACATTGTATATTGTCTATACTTGTGTTAAATAGAATTTCTCTTTTTGTATCTTGTTGCTGGACATTGTTCGTAATGCACAGAAATGCTGATGACTTATTTGGATTTATTTTTCATCCAGCAACTTTGCTAAAGTTGTCAATTATTTGAAGTAGATTTTCTTAGTTGATTCTCGAGAATTCTCTGTGTGAATCACCCTATCATCTGCAAAGAATGACAGTTAGGTTTCCTCATTGCCTGTTATGATTCCTTCAATTTACTTTTACTTCTTTTTTTGAAAAAGCTGAAATTTCATGCATAATATTAAGCTATAGAAATGATTTCATTGGGAAAGTTTCTTGCTCATTCCCATTTCAAATACTGCTTGTTGATGGTTTTAGATAGATATTATTTATCATTTTGAGGAAAATCACATTTATTTTTGAGCTATCTATTGTTTTAATGGGTATAAATCCTATATTTTATCAAAAACATTTTCTATATCCATTGAGATAAACATGATTTCCTTCAGTTTTTTTATTGATATGGTAATTATGCTGATCATTTTCTTAATATTGAACTTTCTGTGCCTTTTTGGTAAAAATTCCATCTGCCATAGTATATTGTCCTGGATAGTAAAGTGCTATAATCTATTTGCTAATATTTTAATTAGCAGTTTTGCATCAATATTCATTAGGGAAATAATCTATGATTTTCCTTCTCAATTTTGGTTCTTCCTGGTTTAGATATTAGTACCACATTTTTCATTCTTTGATTTTGTTTGACTGATTCTTTATATCTCATAGAGTCATTAGTTTTCATCTGTCCAATTCTGACATTTAAAGAATTCTTTCTTCAGCTAGCTTTTTTAAAAAAAAATATCATTTTCTGTTTGTCAAATTCTGCTTTTTAATGAATTTTATTCTTCACTCAATGTTTGTCCTTTTTTCCAAGATGTTGACTCTCTTTTCCATGTCTCTCATTTATTTTCCTAAATTTTATTCTGCTCTCTTATTTGACTTTTAAAATCGTTTTTGAGCTCTACAAAGAAAGCTTTTATGCCTTGAGATCAACTGATTTTCCCATTTCAAGTTTTGCATGTAGGCATTATTTAATTGTTGTTGTTTTCTGAGTTTGTGCTTTGGTCTCCCCTGTTACCATTGTAAGTCTCTATGATCATAGTACTATTTTGTTTCTCACTCATTTTTTGGCCTATTTCATTACTTTTAATGAGACCTACTCCAGGGGCACAGGGGTACTATGCAACCTTCTTTTGCTTGATGTCAGGGTCTTAGTCAATGGCTTTTTGTGGTGGGAACCCAGGTGCTAATAGTTTATTCTCTGTGGTGGCATGGTCCAGCATTGTTGTTCCTGTTGCTCTCTGGTTTCCAGGGCTGGCAATTTGTCGTTTGCACCGGTGCTAGAGATCTCACAGCTGGTCTGCAGTGCCACATGCCTGCTGAGCTAGAACTAAGTGGCCTTGATTGCTGATCTGTGTTGTGGCTAAGATCCTCCTGCTCATTTATCTGGACAATCTGCACTGTACTGTGCTCCTGTTTTGCTCAAGTTAGACCATTGATGAAGCTCTAAATTATATTACTCTGTTAAATTGTTGCACTCCTTAGTTTTGTATGTCATATTGCTCCAGAATCTGTTTAAAAGATTGATTTAATATTGTTTCTGAGGGAAAGAGGAGAGAACTCATGCAACTTCATATCTTCTCTCCAATATCTTGGCTCTGCCCCTTATCTCCATTTTATAAATAAAGTAACTGAAGCTTAGAAAGATTAAGCAATGTGCTTCAGATCATAGCTATTATTCTGAACATTTAGCCAAGTATGGTGCACATTACCAGTTCTTAAAAATGATTTGATAAATTGACTATATTGAATTCCTCTGCTAACATTAAAAATTTAGTGCAATGTTTATATCTTTGATGAACCATCAAAATTCTAATACTTGATTGATTCAATCAATGTGGGAAGTTTGATACTAGTCAGAAGACTTCACCTTACTGCAATCTGTATCTCTTGTTAAATTTGTTAGGCTGATAAGTTTTGTCCCTTTTGAATTTTGATACTTTTTTCTAACTTGATAACTGATTCATTTACTCATTAAGCACTTATTAATATATTTGTCTATTTTCCAGAAGTTACATATGGTTTTGTATTTAGTAGATATTGATTAAGAAAGAAACATTAAAGAAATTAGAATTTTGCAATAAAAACATAGATTTTCTCTGAGGGAGCTTAGAATCTAGGGGAAAAAAAGATGAATAGAAATAATTGTTTCAAGGGAGGGAAAAATTCTTAAGACAGTTGCCAGCAAACTATGAGACAACTAAGGGAGGAAAAAAATAACGTCACTAGGGTAAGGGGAGCTGAAGAATCATTCTTCAAGGAGAAGTGAACATTTCAGTTGGCCTTGAAGGAAGGAGGAGACTTAAGGGAGATAGAAAAACTTGTTAAAAATGAATGTGTCAGGGACAGAGTCAAAATGGCAAAGTAACAGCACAGACTTTCTAGACCACTGCCCTCAAGCCCAGCCAAATACCTGTAAAAAAAAGGGGCTCTAAAAAATTCTGGAACAGCAGAACCCACAGAATGATAGAGTGAAACAAATCTCCATACCAAGACAGCCTGGAAGGTCACCAGGAAGTGTCTATCACACCACTCTGGGGGCAGGGTGCAGTCCAGCATGGGCCTTGTAGGCATAGATGGGACCGGAGCAGGCCTTGGGGAGACTGAATCTCTTGTGCCTGTGGAGGTTTCCAGACTTCAGGACTCCAAAATACCGAGGACAAATTGGAATGTCAGTGGAAAAAGCCTGTGTGACCAGTGCAGGAGAATGGTGTGATCCAGCTCCAGTCCCAGGGCGGTAGAGGAGGGAGGAGATGAAGGATGAAGAAACCCCACAGCAGCCACAGCAGCAGCAGGGACAGAGCCAGCAACTGTTGCTGGAGTTCTAGGCTCACAGATTAAGGGGGATCAAGTGGCTGACAGTACACCCCACACCTCCATTGGAAGCAGAGAATTAATTACCTTGACAAAGAACTCAAAAGTCAAGTTTTGGCTGGGGAAATGAGCAAAAACCAGAAAAAGAATCAGACTATAGAATCCTTTTGGTGATAAGGGGCATCAAAGCTTGCAAACAGAAGAAGAAAAAAATCAAAGCACCTCCATCCAAAGCCTCCAAGAAAAACATCAATTGGTCTCAGGCCATGGAAGAGCTCAAAAAAGCATTTTGAAAATCAAGTAAGACAAATGAGAGTGATGTAAGAAAACCATGAAAAATTAGTGAATGGCTTGCTAAAGGAGAGCCAAAAAATGCTGAAGAATGTAACACTTTAATAAACAGACTAACTCAAATGACAAAAGAGATCCAAAAGTCAATGAGGAAAAGAATGCCCTAAAAAGTACAATTAGCTAGACTTCTAAAACTCACTGAAGAAAATAATTCCTTCAGGATTAGAATGGAGCAGATGGAAGCTGATGACTTTATGAAAAATCAAGAAATTTTAAAACAAAACCAAAGAAATGAAAAAATAGCATACAATATGAAATATCTCACTGGAAAAGCAACTGGGCTAGAAAATAGATCCAGGAGAGAAAATTTAAAAATTTTGGGACTACCTGAAAGCCATGATCAAAAAACGAGCCCAGACATCATCTTTTCATGAAATTATCAAGGAAAACTGCCTTGATATTGTAGAACCAGGGGATAAAATAAATAATGAAAGAATCCACTGATCACTTCCTGAAAGAGATCGGACAAGTAAAACTCCTAGGAATATTGTAGCCAAATTCAAGAGTTTCCAAATCAAGGAGAAAATATTGCAAACCACCAGAAAGAAAGAATTCAAGTACTGTGAAAACAAAATCAGGATAACACAAGATCTAACAGCTTCAACATTCAGGGATCTAAGGGTTTGGAATATGATATCACAGAAGTCAAAGGAGCTAGGATTAAAACTAAGAATCACCTACCCAGCAAAACTGAGTACAACACATCAAGGGAAGAATTGTCATTTAATGAAATAGAGGCCTTTCAGGCATTCTTGATGTAAAAGCCAGAGCTGAATTGAAAATTTGACTTTCAAAGACAAGAATCAAGAGAAGCATGAAAAGGTAAACAGAAAAGAGAAATCATAAGGGACTTATTAAAGTCAAATTGTTTACATTCCTGCATGGCAAATAACAAAAAAAGATAATATTTGTAATTTTTGAGACTTTTCTCAGTATTTGGGTAGTCAGAGGGATTATATGCCTATAGACAGAAGGTACAGGGTGAGTTGAATAGTAAGGGATGATACAAAAGAAAATAAAATTAAGGAGGGAAAGAGGAATATATTGGGAGGAAAAGGGGAGAAATGGAATGGGGCAAATTATCTCTCATAAAAGTGGTAAGAACAAGGTTTATCAGTGGAGGTTAAAAGGGGGAAGTGAGAGGAAAAAAGTGAAATTTACTCTCATCACATTTGCCTTAAGGAGGAAAAAACATGCACACTCAATTTGCTGTGAAAATCTATCTGACACTACAGGAAAGTACGGGAGAAGAGGAGAAGTTGGGTGTGAAGGGGATGATAGAAGAGAGGGCAAATGGGAGGAGAGGGTAATTAGAATTAAGTACTTTTGGGAGGGACAAGGTCAAAAGAGAGAATAGAATAAATTGGGGGTAGGAGAGGATGGAGGGTAATATACTCTTTCACAACATGACTTATATGGAAGTCTTTTGCATAACTACACAGGTATAATCAATATTGAATTTCTTGCCTTTTCAATGGGAATGAGTGGAGAGGAAGGAAAGAAGTTGGAACTCAAAAGTTTTAAAAATGAATGTTAAAATTTGTTTTTACATGCAACTGAGAAATAATAAATTCAGGTATAGAAATCTGTCTTGCCCTATAAGAAATTATAGGAGATGGGGAAAAGGGAAGGGAGGAATGTGATAGAAAGGAGGGTAGATTGGGGAAAGTGGTAATTAGAATGCATGATGTCTTCAGCTGGGGTGAGGGGGAGAGGTAGGGAGAAAATTTGGAACTCAAAATCTTGTGGAAGCTAAAAGGAAATAAATTCAAAAATGAATTTGTCATATTTGCTATTTTATTTCCTTTCTCATGAGGCTAAATGGAGCTTCAGTAACTCTAATGTTAAACTTCAATCAGTAGTGCTATGTTATCATTGACTAGATTCTCTAGTTAGCTATATATATCTTGTGTAATGACTGACTTAAATGTTCTTATAATACTCAAAAAGGCTGTCTTGTGCATAACACCAGGAGAGGTGCAACAACACTACTTGGGCTAGCAGATAATCTCAAAACCATATTCAATTTATCCTGTACATATTTTGTTGGTATAGTTACTTCAAAATTGATTCCCTTTTAGATTTGAAATCATTGAGGGCAGGGAATATTTTTGATTTCCTTTGATTCCCTACAATTTAACATAGTGTCTTATACATATTAGGTATAAAAGTAATATTTCTTGTCTTGAATCAACAACCATTGTGCAAGGAAATTTAATTGCAATATCTTGGACACTGATCAAATATGTTGTCATTTATGTTAAATGTATCACAATAATGATGGCAGTAACTCTATTGTATTTAATCTTTATAGCTCACTCAGATTCTAGAATAGTGTTTTGAATATGGGGCTTAATAAATGGTTACTTAAATGAAATATATTTTATGCTGTTGTTTCTATTTTTTGCCTTTTTTCCTGAGATATTTGAAGACAAAATATATGCCATGGTTCTGTTCTTCCAAAACTGGTTATCTAATATCCCATCCTCTATGGGAATAATCATGACTACATTATAAAAAAAAAATAGAGTGTAATAAATGATAGGTCTGGATCTCTGGAAATAATTATTGACCAAGAGATGTTGCACTATTTTCTGATTAAACGGTAAGGAGGAAAAAAAAGAAAGCATGTTTAGGGGGGCGGCAAAGGTAGTAGGGAAGTAGAAATGCTAGTAGAATATCAGCCTGGAAAGAAAGTTGGTAGATTTACCTTATGTAATCCATGTCAAATTATAAACATTGTGGTCTAGCCTTTGAATCTTTATCAAATCTTATTTTCTATTTCTTGTGTCTGTCACCAGAGAGATGTGTGATGGGTAGCAGTTCATAAAGAGAGCCATAAATCACTATTTAATCTGGCTGTGATGAAAGATAATACAATACCCCAGTTTCTAAACATTTATTGAATGCCCTTTCTTACCCTACGGAAATAGTCATGATCACTAATGAGAAAATAAAGAAATGTACAAACCCAGTAGTCTTTTGCAGTCAGTACTTTTTGAGGCTAAGAACCTGAGGAAGAAAGGAGTCTGCTGGAAAACACTGAAAGATGAACAATCCACAATCACAGAATGCTAAAATATTTTCTTCTTCTTTTAAAGATATTTGTTTCAAGTTTTTATTTTTTTTAAATAAGTCTCATGAGGTTCCTCCTTTGAATAATTATGCCTAGTTATAGGGAAAGATAATTACATATTCATTTAGGTATAGATTTTTTTTAACACTATTGCATGCTTGATATATGAAGGACGATGACACTGAATGTATTATAGCATTTGAAAAGTTGTGGCATAGTAATATAGAGTCCTTGGTATGTTCCACAGAGACATGTTTCCAGTAGGCCATGTTCCATAGATAAAGGTCTATTGTCAGCTGAAAGTGATTGCTCCAAAGCTGAAGGAAACCTTAGGAGACTTCATTTCAAATGTCAGATGGGATTATGTAGGCAAGTGTTGATCATGTATGATTGAAGGTTCGCTAGAGTCATTTGTGACAGTGGAAACTGATTAATAAATAAGAAATGTGAGTATCTTTCTTGACAAGTTAGCACTAAGTGTATCTTCTTGAAATTAGCAAACCAAGAGTTGACATGAGTTTGGATCTTAATTAAAAGCAGGGGTAATCTCAATTATTTGTACAAATAATAAAAAAAAAGCTCTGACATTTATGTAAACTATATTGAAAACATACCCAAAAATCAATATCAGTGTCAACAGATGAAAAATGACAAGAATCAAGAATATACTGGCATTCTGAAAGTAAAGGAGGAGGGGCTCCATCCAAGAAAAAAAAAATAACATTTGGCTGTCAGGTTAATAGGAAGAGCAGCAAATAGTGACAGGCCCTGCAGGCAGGGGGTATAGTCATTACCCAAAGGGTGGGCTATGCCTGTAATTAGCAGTGAAAGAACACCTACTTCCTTCCACCCCCGCCCTGCCATTATATCCCCACACATTCAAAATAATACTTGAAGTATCACTGCATTCCAAAATGACAGACAACAGTATAAGATAGCTTTATATGTAGTCAGTTGATTGATTTTCATGATCATTGCTAGAATATGAGGAAATGAGATCAATTATCATCTAATCCTTCCTAATTCTGTGAACTCACCCTTTCAAAATTGTCCCTTTTAAAGTGGAGGCATTGTGTAAAGTGATTGGAATCATTTCCATGAATGATTACATAGTTTATTTGTTCCTTCTAACTTGGATCAGCTTGTTATCTTGGAATCAAGATAACTTCTACTTTCAAAAAAATTTCTTCATCTTGTATAATCAAGTGCTAAGACTGAAATATATTTAGATATTTAGGCATCCATCCAACTTTCTCTCTGAATCCTAAAAGACAACCAGGGATGACTTATATTAGATAAGTTTATAAATGCAAAAAGGTGATATAGGAATGAAATTGGTATGGAAATTTAAACATCTTTGGATAATCATTATATAATCAAGTCTGTAGATAATATTGATGAATTTCCATAACTACCTTCATGGAACTTGGGTAAATGTTGGAACTTCACAACCCATCTCTTTTGAGAATGTAACATAAGGATCTCTAATTTTCAGAAAAGACTAATTCTTTTGCAAACTCTTTGAAAGAGAGTATCTGGTTCTTCAAAGAACAGGGACTATTTTGACATAATGTAAAAAGAGTGTCATATGCAGTACTCCAAGATTTAAAGAAGTATCCACTTTTGCTTTGTATTAAACTGAATTCTACAATATAACATTATGGAACCTAAGAAAGTGGTTATGTATATCTAGTCCAAAGAAAATATGAAGTTCATAAGGTTGCCCAGTGATGAAGAAAACCAAGCCCCAACAAATTTTAGCTATTTGTGTAAATATGACTGCGAAAGAAACTTTGACAGCTGCAATCTGGTATAGTAAAAAGAATCCTGTGCCTGTTATCAGAAAGTTCAAATTGCTGCTGTATCAAATGACTATAGGAAAACCATTCAAACTCAGTCTCTGTTTACTTATCTTTAACCACCTGCTCTGCAAAATGATATCAGAAGTGCTTAATTCACAGTGATGTCCTTAGAAAACTGTTCTGAATATTTTATAGGGATACATATACAGTATATGTAAATGCAAACCATTTCTATTTTAAGGAACCAAAGTAAGCAGAAGGCCAAACAGAGACCATTGAAACATGAACCTGAGCACCTGAGCCATAAGTAGTCAAAGGATTTCTGCTTTTATCTAACATAGGGAATTTCCTGTAGATTACAAGCTATCCATTAATAAGTGCATTATTCCTATTAAGCAGCTTAAGACAAGTACATGCTAAATGACTGACCCAAGGTCACACAGTAAGAGTAGAAAGTAAAATTTCTACCTGCCTAACTCCTGGTAATTTCATGCCTAGCATCCAATTATATCTATTACATTATGTATTATTATTATTAGTGTTATATCTATTACAGTGTGTCCTTTTGAATTTCTGTTAAAATATGTTTGGCTAGCATTATTCCTTATTAATTATTTAACATCTTAGTTTCCAGCTAAATATTTACTAAGAGACAGATGGAAGCACAGCTATTGTGGGACTATGATATGCATAGAGCCTGAAGGCGCTCCATTTTTTTTTTTTTACACCTTGTGATGTACTCCTCTTTTTCTTGCATATTGGTTTCTTTATTACTTGTACTCCAGAACAAACCTGTGCACATACTGTATTTAGTTAATCTTGTTTTCTAAGGTCATTATTTTCTTTAGGGACACTTCAAAATTCTCTGTAACCACCTTTGGTACTTTAATTTAGGTTTCTAATGGGTAGCTCAGTAGAGTCTCAGTCAATAATTAGGAAGACTTGAGTTAAAATATGGCCTCAGAGACCTACTAGCTCTGTGACCTTTGGCAAGTCACTTATATCCTTTGTATTAACCAAATGGAGAAGGAAATAACAAACCATTTCAGAATCTTTACCAAAAAAATCATGTGGACAGTATGATTCATGCGGTCACAGAGTCAAAAGTGACTGGAAAACAGTAGCTTTTACACTTTCCTTGATAGAAGATATAGATTGGCAAGTGAGTCAGATATTTCCTGAAGTGTCTTTCTGGGTTCTTTTGACTTCTTTCTTGTAGTAATTAATTTACATGTATTGAATTTGGGAGTAAGATTAGTATTGTCAATTTCAATGAAAATTTTGTGATTAATTTCAAAATTTTGATTTTCAATAACTTGTTTAAATAATACAGATTGAAATTGTTCTAATTATAAACCACTTTTCTCATTTTTTTTACAAATTTCTATCATAACTCTAAAAAGTTGATAATCTAACTTTCAAAATCTGAATTAGAAATAGGTCCTACGATGAAAATCTTTTTCCCTGTCCTATAAAATATAGAATTCATATAGAATACAACTTTATATGTACAATATTTGTAGAAAATGATTTTTCCTGTATATCTACCAGACTTAGTAAAATTTTTGATACATAGCAGTTCCATCATAAATGTGCAATTGAACTGAATGGATTTACTTGACAATTGATCAAACTGTCTTTTTATCTATCACATATTAATTTCCTTAAATAAAGCAGAAATTTACTATAAAAAACAGGTCTTCTTGTTGATGGAATTGAAAATGTAACTTATTTACTTATTTTATTTCTTCTAAAGTGGATCAGCTTGTTTTCTTGGAATCACGTTTTCTATATCTAACAAAATCTCTTCCTGTTGTATAATCATACACACACACACACACACACACACCATATACTAACATATTAAATTATTATAGACTCTCTGGAATGAAAAGAACACATCCTAGGAAAACATCTAGCTGAATCATATACAAACACAGCATGTTGTTATCAATGTATTTAGGCCAAATTATATGTTGGAGTTTGTCACACAGCCATTTCAGTTATGGTGATGGACCTGAACACAAGAATAAGTAGACTCAGATCCTTGTACTGACTCTTGCTTTTGGATATTTTATTTGCTTTTAGAAGCATTAGTTTACTATTCTCTAGAATGAGTAAGTTGTAGCAGATAATCTCTCTTTTTAGATTTTTAAATTAATTAATTTATTTTTAGTTTTCAACATTCACTTCCAAAATATTTTGAGTTTTAAATTTTCTCTCCACTCTCCCCTTTCCCCTTCCCAAGATAGTGTGCAATCTGATACAGGCAGGTTCTCTCTCTCTCTCTCTCTCTCTCTCTCTCTCTTTCTCTCTCTCTCTTGTTGGGGGTGGAAGCTCAATTCCATGTGGACAGTCTCGGGCGGGTAAAGGTGGGAACTTCTAAATCTTAGAGTTCTCATGAGGCCCCCCAGAAAACAGCAGGGAATCGAGGAGTGAGACCGAGCTATCTTGTGTATTTCCGCCTCTTCCCGTGAGAAACGTGATGGGAGGAGCATCCCCGCCCTCGAGACTGACCCGGATCTGGGCACACCTATTGTTATCTAACAGGCATGGTATTCAGGTGCAAACTACGCGGCCGGAGAGCTTAATTAGGGTCAGGAAAGCCTGAAGGGCTCTTAGCACGGGAGGGGCCCTTACAGGACAGAAGGCGCCTCTTCCCTTTTCCTCTCTTCGCTCTCCCTTCCCCCTCTCTCCCCACTTCCACTTCTGCTTTCATTCCCTCACTGTAAGATCTTTGCCTCCTTGGGAGATTTCTCTCTCTCTCCTCAGGAAGAGTTCCCCCTGCACATGTAACCAGGACCCTGAATAAAGCCTAACCCTTGTTCGACTCCAGAAAGTCTCTTCTCTCATACGTTTATCCGGTTTGGCCAGCCGAAGACCTGCGATAGGTAAGGTAAGACTCGGGTAGCCCTCAGGCCTCTAGGCCTGGCACTCTCTCTTTCTCCCTCTCCCTCTCTCTTTCCACATCTATTTGTCTATCTATCTAAATATGTGTGTATGTGTATGTAAGTATGTATATGTGTGTATATAATATATATATATATTCATAGTGAATGTATTTTCATATTAGTCATGGTGTGAAGAAGAATTTGAACTAATGGGAGGAGCCATGTGAAAGAAGAAACAAAATAAATCAATAACAAAATAAGAGAGCAAATAGTGTGATCCACCTGCATTCAGACTCCACATTTCATTCTCTGGGTATGGATAATATTTTCCATAGTGTAGGAGATAACCTCAAAGGGCCCTTTCTTCTAATGCTCTATTGTTTACTCATTCAACAAACCAAAATCTAAACACCTACTCTCTTCAAATAAATTATTACTATTTTTCATATATGGGTGTAAATGTAAAAGATCTGATCAGTCTCTTCTACCTGTTTGGTGTGTGTGTATGTGTATGTGTGTGTGTGTGTGTGTGTGTGTGTGTGTGTGTGTGTGTGTGTGTGTGTGGCAGTAAGCACCCTGACATATATACATCCAAGATGACCTGTTGTCACAGGTTCTTAGATCTGATTTTCTAAGGAAAGCAACTTAAAAATGGTCAATAATCTGCTTTAATTACATTCATCATCAGAGAAAATACAAAGAGTAATTAAGACTAACAAACAGGGCTCTTAACAATAATCAATACATACATCACAGATCAACAGACAGATCCAAATGTCTGACCTTTATGTCCATACATAGTTACCAGAGAGAGAAGCACCAACATCTGAGTTTTTAGAGCCAGAGGCTCCTTATTGGCCACCTATTCACATCTCATAAATGAACCTTCTTCCAAAGAGTAAGCCCCCAAAGCAAAACCTCATGTCAAAGTATATATGCACTTTTTCAGAGTCAGAGAGCATCATGACCCTCATGACCCTGTGCCTCATTACCAAGTAACAAAAGGTGTGGGCCCTCCTGAAAACAAGCCTCCCCTAATCAAGCTTCCCTTAATGAGCTGGGCCTTAATGGGTGGGAAAAATATTTAGCTCTTATAGTGTATATGTCAAGCAGTCATCCTTCTTGTCTTATTATTTTTTATGGCATGATCATTTTTCTCAATCCACAAAAAACAAAACAAAACAATGTTGTTATGTTATGGAATTTGAGGATGAAATAAATTATCTCTTATATGCATTATTATTTATGATTGTATATTTTGTACATTTCATTATACACTGCTATTTCTCTACTTTGCAGATTAAAACATTTTCAAGTTTCATTCATTATAGGATGTTATAATAGGGCAGTATCATTTAATCATTTAATCATCTAAATCATTTAATCCAATTATCTTTCATTACAGAGGAGAAGACCAAGATATATGAAAGGTGAAATGACTAATACAAGACCCAAAAGGCTAATAACCAGTAGATTTTACCAGAAAAACTAGAAATAAGTGAAAATAATACAAAATTTATAGGAATTCAGCTTTCACTTCCACTAGATTGTTTTACTGCAGATAGTGGAGACATTAAGCAATTTCACTTTGCATTTATTGAAATAGTTTTATTACTGATGTGTGAAAAGAAATACATTTGGACTTCCATATTTCTAAAGTAAAATGTTTTGTTGTAACATTAAAACTTTTGAAATCTGGGCCAAATTATAACCATGCTTTTGAGAGACTTGAAATAAGAATTTTCAAATATTAGTAGAAAAGATTATCATATTACGGAACGTACACTGAACTTGAAATGAGAATATCTGAGTTTCCTAGCTCATCTGCTTATTAACTGTATAATTGGTCTAGTAAGCATCTGTATCTCTTTCAGTCTCAGTTTCTACAAGTATAAAATGAGTATAGCATACTACTACTAATAATAGTAATATTGACAAGTAGGTCTAATTGGTATAATAATTTATACATGTATATTCATATGAATACAGTATGTTAGCACTATATAGATGTCTTTATATGCATATATCCAGATAGATGAATATATGTGTGTGCATGTACATGTGCATACAGATACTACGTGGTGGTGGTGGTACTGATTGTGATGCCCATTATAGTCACTAGATGATGAGAAAATTTTACAGATATTATCACCATTGTTTTCCAGAAGAAGAATATAAGGTTAAGTTAATAAGTTAAGAGCCTTGAGGCTTTTTAGATACTCAGTAAGAATGAGAAAGAGGATTTGATCTCAAGTTTTCCTGACTCCAAGTCTATCACTTTGTGTGTACCTTCTTGCTGCTCAGTTCTAGAGTTTGTACTACCTACTTTGCAGGGTTATTTTGAGACTCAAATAAGAGAGTATTGTGAAATTCATTTTAATGTTATAAGAGGAACATTAATGTAAACTAGAATTGCATATGCTTTGAAATTAATATTATATCTGGAAAATATGCAACATATTCAAGAGAAAAGAGAATATTCTCTTTTTCATACTGTTCTACAGCTTCCCCTGACAGTAGTTGCAAAAGTGTGATATTTACCTGTAGGAAATACAATTAAGAGTTTCCCAGGGAAAGCAAACAAAAACCTCTTATAAATCCTAAATCACAAGAGGGAAAGAAATGAGAGTCTTTAATATAAGCCCTAAATTTCCTCCAGGAACAACCTGGTATCTGTTAGGCCGTAGGCACATGCTATTTTTAAGTATCATTAGTGAAACCAAAAGTAGAGAGGACAAAGGAATACTAGACAGAGAGTTTCACCATCATTAGGCAAGGGAGTAGCTCTAGAATTTAGAAATTCTGGAAGGAATCCTGCCTTGGGTTTATGGATACTTGACATCTCTCATGGAGTAATTTGCAAACTACTCACCAAGATTACTGCTCCCTGTTCATCAATGAGAAGTATCTTCTTGATTTGGGCAAATTGTAGATCCTCTTGAAAAATGGCTTGTCAATGATAGTAGCAGACGCATCATGCTGCCAAACTGGAATCAAACCCGGCATTCTTCTAACCGGCCAATTGTTCATCCCAAAATTGAACCTGCAAAGCTTGAGTATGAGATGATAACAAAAAGAGTGAGAGAACCTACAGACAGGAGGTAAAGTTATTTTTTAAAGAAAGAATTTGAGATCTATATGCTAGATATTCACATATTTTTTGTTCACATACATATGGCATTGAAAAAAATGCCAACTGTTAGATTTTTATTTCTATAAAAAGAATAGGTATAGGTTTTCAAGCCTTTTTTTATATGCATAATCTATTTTGTAACCAATGTGCACATTCACATCATATAACTGAAAGAAAATGCAGGTGACATGTGTATATGTGTGTTCATGCATGTGTGTATATATGTGTGTATGCACATTATACACACACACGCATACATACCCATGTGTGTGTAATCATCAATTTCAGTTTCCAAGGCTGTAAAAATGACAATGAAAGAATATGTAGAGAGAAGAAAACAGGAAGGAAGTGTTTCTTAAATCTCTTTTTTTAAATCTCATTTTGTTTTACCCACAGTTGCAAATATTTTTTTTTCCATCTACTTTTTAGAGTCTTCAGGATTACTACAATGCAATGAAGTCCGTCTCTAAAACTGCTGAGTTTTATGCAAAATTGGAGCTTACTTTTAATAGTCCTAGAAAAAACATAATACATATTTATTAACTTTGAAATTTAATAAAGATGGCATTATAATAGGAACTTACAGAGATAGAATGATAAATGAAAATGGTCTCTTTCCTAAAGTAGCTTATTGGTATTGGGTGAGTGAAGATAAGGCAAATATCTTTAATAGAAAGTGAATTATAATGAATGTTTAGGAGAGGTTAAAAAAACTATAAACTGAGTTCAGAAAGCATGGAGAAAAATTTGGTATGAAGAAGTATCAGGGAAGATTGGGAAGGCTGTGGAATTTGAGGTGTCCCTTGAAGGCTAGGTAGAATTTTAGTAAAGGAAGTTTGAAACCGTTCATTCCAAAGCAAGAGAATGTCAAACTCAAATAGAAACAGATTTCTGCAGGCACAAATATTGACATAGAAAACAACAGATTAACATTTTTTATATTGTACTGCATTTTTATTTTTTTTAAACATTTACTGATTACATTTCAATCTTATTCATGCCATTCTTGGGAGTTTTTACTGGAAGTTTTGCAGTCTGCTTTGTGCCCTAGACAGAGTTTGACACCTCTGACAAGAGAGGCCTTGGTAGAAAACCTTAAGGTTTGTTTAAAACAAAAACAAACATAAAACAAAACAAAAGTGTAAACAAGAGCAAAATTCATAGACATAAAGTTGAAAGGAGCCTTTTACATATAGTTTAGGACACCTCACTTTACAAATGAAGAAACTGAGGTCCTGAGAGTCCAAGGTAATTAAAATAGTAAGTACCAGAGTCTGAATTTGAACTTCATTCCTCTGATTCTAATTTTAGAATATTTCTCCTACATCAGATGAGAGTTTAGTTTGTACAGAGTAGTGGGCGATAAACATGGAATGGAAGGTTGTTGACAGTTTATAAAGGACTTTGGAAGACAAATCAAGACATATCAATTTTATTCCATAGACAGAAAAAAGATAATAAAGATGTGTGCATGGTGGTATAATATAAGAAAATCTATACCTTCAGCAGATTGGCAATAGAATATATGACTATTTGGATAAGGAATAAAATGGAGGGAGAGGAGTTGGTTAATATGCAATGTATAATGATGCAGAGGACTGATAATAAGAAGCTAAACTAGGATGATGGTAGCAAAAATTATAAGTAAAGGACTGCATACAAGATGATGATGATGATGATGATGATGATGATGATGATGATGATGATGATGATGATGATGATGATGATGGTGATGATGATGATGATGATGGTGGTGCTGGTGATGATGACGATGATAGAAGTAATAAGACTTGGAAACAGATTAGCAGCATTGGAGTAAGGAAAGAAGAGTCAAAGATGTTTCTGAAATTATAAGTTTAAATAAAACTTAAAAAAAAGCCGATTGGTGTTTCCAATAATAGAAACAGAGAAATCAGAAATCAAAGATGGTTTAACTTTATTTAGGCAATATCAATGAAGTGTGACTGTGGTTCTATAATGAAAATATCCAGGATACAGTAAGGAATTGCGAGATTGATGGTCAAGGCTAGAGATATAGTTTGGTAGGCATCTCTATGGAAGAAATAGTTTAAACAATGAAAGTGCATATACCATTACGAGAGAGAGAGAGACAGACAGACAGACAGACAGAGACAGAGAGAGACAGAGAGAATCAAGCCAAAATCATAACCTTCAAATTCATCAATTTAAATTAAACTTCTGCTATGGGGAAAACAATGGACTAGGTAGCACAGATGCAAAGTGTCTCTTATAGCATTCTTTTTGTCAAATAATTGAATGAGTTTGTGAAAAGATGAAATCAGGTTAGTATATTTCAATGCATTCTTTATGAAACTATTTCTCTTCTCAGGGTTTAGGGAGATAAGGGATAATTCCTGGAGGAAGTGGCACTTGATGTCAAACTTTGAAGAAGATAGTGATATAAATAGGGACATTGTGTCTTCATGTATGCATCTGTGTGTGTATATATGTGTTATTGGAGGAAGGAAGAATTCAGTCCTAGGAATGGAAGATGACAAAGACAAATGTATAGGAAGAAAGCAGGGTTAGATCAGGAAAACTTGATCATTCCAGCTTGTCTAAAGTTTAGAGTAACTTAACAGAAGTCATTTGAAAGAATGTAGATTAGATGGTATAGAGAAGAGAGATTTGGATTTGGACTTAAGTTGACCTGAGTGCAAATATGAATCAGACAATTACTAGCTCTGTGAATCTGGGCAAATCACCTAATTTCTCTCAGTCTCACTATCCTAATTTGTAAAATGAAGATAACAACTATTTCACATGTTTATCGTGAAGATCTAATGAAAACATATGCAAAGCATTTATAAAACCTTAAAGCAATATAAAAATGATAGTTATTACTATGATGATGAAAACTATGACTACTGTTACTACTACTCCTACTACTACTACCAATACTAAACAACTAACAGTACTAGCACTGCTATTACTACTAGTGCTACCACTATTTCCCTAGCTAGCTTTCCTCCTTCTCCTCCTCCTATTAAGTAAAAGAGAAGGATGGAACTATATTGGATCTCTTATTCCAGCCTATTGAGTTGACATTTTATTCTCTAAGCAATGGGGAGATGTGGGAAAAAAATTTCAAGAAATAAGTGACAATAATGTGTCTCAATTAATACTATTACTTTGATAAGTGTAGATGAAATGGAGAGATGGGGTTTCCATGTAAAAGGCTACAGCAATTCTCCAAAGGAGGGGTATCATTGAAATATACTAAGCTGGTAGAAGTGGAAACACAATGTTAAGATCAGATTCAAAATAGGTGACAAAGGTAAGACAGATAGGACACATTACCTATATTTAAGTGGATGATATAGAATGAAGAAAAAAGAAAATAAAAGATGACTTTAAAGTTTTGAGCTTAGATCTTTACAATTTTGATGCTAGCAATAGGAATTGGTAAATTAAAAAGGTTTAGAAAAAATAGATTCAGAAGGGGAGGTGCTAAATTCACTTTTGACCATGGTGAACTTTTAAGGTGTTGATAAAAAATCCCATGTGGTAAAGTTCACAAAATTTCTGGAAATTTGAGAGTGGAGCTCCTATTTCAGAAATGGAGATTCTGAAAACCTCTGTGACAGAAGGAAAAGCACTTTTTTAGTTTATTTCATTATCAGTAAATGGAGCTATTCATGGAATAATGAGAATAAACCCTAAATATACTGAAATAAAAAAAGACTTGGATTTACATCTTGCCTCAGATAATTACTACATGGGTGATCATGTTCAACTTCTGTAATTTCTCTGTACCTCAGTCTCCTTATCTATAAAATGGAGGTGATAATTTGTTGGTCAGTCATATATGTCATGCCTGAATCTTCATGACCCTTTTGGAGGTTTTCTTGGCAAAATTACTGGAGTGGTTTGTCATTCCCTTCTCTAGTTCATTTTACAGATGAGAAACTAAGGCAAACAGGGTTAAGTGACTTTTTCAGAGTTACACAGATAGTAAGTGTCTAAGATCAAATCTGAGTTCAGGAAGATGAGATTTCCTGACTTCAGACCCAATACCATACCAACTGAGCCACCCTATCTATTTTAGAAGGTTTTTGTAAGGATCAAATTAAATGATGCATGTTAAGGTTTTCACAAACTTTAAATCTTTTAAAATTTAAATTATTATTATTTCTATAACAACACTATTCTTTCATTCATTCATGCAACAACCAAAATGCTGACTCTGTACAAAGCAGTAAGCTGAGTAATGAGGGAAATATGAGATCTATGCCCCCATGAAATTTACAAGGAAAAAAAAGAGGATATTACATGCACAAATAAATAATGTCCTTATACATTTATAAGTCATTACTATAGTGAAAAATACATTATAATAGGAACATAAGATAAGTAAAATGTGAAGAAAGCACTTTGAAAGTCATAACTGCGATATGAATATCAGATAAGCCATGACAGAAGCTGTTATTAATTGGACTGTAATAGGACAATAGAAAAATATTAATTCCATTTGTCAGTTATGTAGTAAATAGTGACTTGCATGCATATGGTTACAGACTGCTTTCTCCATGACAACTCCATATAAATAGGTAGTGAATATATTATTATGCAAAGCTGAATGAGAAAACTGAGGCACATGGGAGGTTAGTGATCTGTCCATGACCAAAGAGCTAAGAAGTATCTGAGGTAGGATTCAAACCCAAGTCTTCTGATTCCAAAGCTGATGCTCTTTCTGGTGTTACAAGATATCTCATCAAAGAATCATCAGCATCTTGATATAGAAAGTTAATCTGAACAGTATTTTCAAAGATCAAAATGTAACCTAGCATAAGTACTTTGTAGTCAGTCTTTTTTTTTGAATGATTGGTAGTCATTAATTACAAATATAATAATAAATCATCTTTTTGATGTTCTATATTTTTCAAAGCAGAGCCTGTGGTGGTGGTTGTTTTCCTTCATTTTTGAAAAGCACCAAAATTACATCACCATGACAAAGAGAAGTTTCACTGTGTCTGACGGTGGCTGATCAGACCAATACAAGCTTGGAATGCTCTACCACAGGTTGGGCACAGATAGTCCATATGAATTTTTTGGGTGGATACTCCAAATTAGGGCATCCTACCTTTACTTTGTGCTGTCTCAATTCTGCTTTGCTCATAGAGCACAGCACCCTTTCTTATGTGGGCATCCCATTCTAAGCAGGCCTGTGCCAGTGTCTCCCATGTCACACAGGCAAATCCAAAGTTCTTGAGAGAGACCTTGAGAGTGCCCTTGTATCACTTCTTTTGACCACCATGTGATTCCCTGCCCCATGGGAGTTCTCCATAAAATAGTCTTTTACAAGTGTATATTTTGCATTAGAAGAATGTGGCCAGCCCATGGGGAGTTGTGCTCTCTGAAATATATTTGGAATACTTGGCAGTTCAGCTTGAGCTAGGACTTCAGTGTCTGGTACCTTGTTCTGTCAGGTGATTCTCAGAATCTTCCTAAGACAGTTCAAATGGAAGTGATTCAGTTTCCTGGCATGGCACTGGTAGACTGTCCATGTTTCACAGGCATACAACAATGACGTCAACACAATGGCTCTGTGGACCTTCAGTTTGCTAGTCAGTCTAATACCTCTTCTCTCTCAAACTTTTCTTTGCAGCCTCCCAAACATTGAGCTAGCTCTGGCAATGCATGCATCAACCTCATTGTCAATGTGAGCATCCCTGAAAAGTACACTACCAAGGTAAGTGAACTTATCCACAGCATTCAAAACTTCTCCTGATGAATGATGGGAATTGCCAAAAAAAAGTTTTCATGCCGGACCATGTTAAAAAAAATGCATATGTTATTTCTTAGGAAGAGTTTTAAAAGGGATTGGCCGATAGTTAGCTTTCCAGAATAGTTTAGGTGCATAACAACTTGAAAACAAGGACAAAAATTATGTGAACTCTTCAGGTCTCTCTAGGTCTTTGATTCTTTGATTAGCTTTAGTCAGATAAAACAGAAAATCATTAAGACAAATGTTCATTGTCACAATTTCTTCATTATCATTGCATAATTTTGTCCTAAAAAATCTTTTAATTTACCAGGTAAGTTATCTTGAATCCCTGGCAGATAGATTATAGAGGTCTGGTACTATACCGGTATATATAAAATGTTAAAAAGTCCTTGATTATAGAACTTATGCATTGATTGTCAAACTCTGACAAGGATTATAAACACCCTTAATTACCATGGAAGCAGTCTCCACCAACTTTCTTTTGTTAAAGGCATTTATGTTCTATTCCAGGCAAATACTCTTGCTCTGCCTCTTAGCCTGACATAAATTATTTTCATATCAATCTTTCAGATAAGAGGTTGTCCTCTGAGTGATAGCTATGGGGAATATAGTAGCTCTGGGGAAGGAAAATTAATTTGTGTCATTATTTTCTATATTTCACTATTCCCTTAGCTGCAATACAGCTAAAAAAATCTTACAGTGGAAGTCTATACCCCAACAGTTAAATTTCATGTGCAGATATCATTAAAGACCAAAAGCCCTTAAAGTAAGGTTAGATGTTAGAAACTGAAAGAAAGAAAAAATAGAGAAGGTAACCAAGGAGGTATTTAAACTAGCTTCATCAGTTTCACTATGCCAGTATTATATTGCCTTGCTATTTTCAAAGAAACTATAACATATCAGGTATCTCATTAGGGAAAGAAGGTTTGATATCACCTCTTAGGCAGGGTGAGCTAAATTTTCAAATGGTAAGAAGGGAGTAGTTTCACAAATCACATGCATATATAAATCTGCTGTTTAGTTTTCAAATTGGCTTGGAAGCTATTTGACTAACTCCTGTGGCTTTCATCCTGTGACTATCTTAGTAAGATGATTTCACTCAAGCAGAGTCAAATTTTGTGAAAAAAAATACTAGCTTCAGGTGTTCAAAATTTTACCATTTTCTGCTATTATGAGTTGTTAGTGGTCATTCTACCTTTTAGCAATTAGGAAAAAACATAAAATACTTTCCTTGAAATTGAAAACTAAATCAAACCACATTTGAAATTTAAGTTTTCCATATCATTAGCTCCAAAAGTTTCGTTTTATCCAAAGGTATCATTAAGTACTTGTTTAAGAGACCTTGCTGAAATCAATATGCATCATGATACTGGGAGAAAGTGAATGGTCATTTACTTAAGATGTTTGACACTTCAACTTTAGAACACCTGGCATACATGTAAAACACATTGGGAATGTAGTTCTATGGGCAGTGGTGACACATAACCATGTTTTTTGAAGGAATGAATGAATGAATGAATGAATGATCACAAAGCTATTACATTTGTTCTGCAATACTCTCCAAATGTGCAAGTTAAATTGCTACCTAAGAACAAATTATAGACTTTAGTGTCATATAAAAACTCACCACATGTTCAGTTTTTCTCAGATTCTTTGGTTTACCTGCCACTGTTGTACAGACAAACATCAAATATCTTACTTCTACTCTAGAATAAATAACCTTTGACCTTTCTTCTTTTGCTTATCCTTATTCTCATTATTGAGTTGTGGAGTAAAAGGTGTTTGCAGAGAAAACAAGAAACACAATTGGCAGGGATTAAGACAAAATTGTCAGATTGATTATAATTGTGCTCAGTATGACTTTGTTGACTCCCAATTTTGTACCTGTAACTTGGCGTATCATTTTCTTCAGACTCCAATTGGCAACACATGCCTCATTACCAATATGAGAGGTGATGAAATTAAACTACATCCATATATGAGTGAAGTCAGAAACTGGGGAGTCATAGCTGGCATTTGTAAGATCAAAATAGGGTACATCAAACTAGATAATCTTTCCCCAGCATTTTGACTCAGATAATAACAGGTTAAATTAAAGAAAAAAAACCAAAACCTTGGAGGGAGTGGTCATGAGGGCTAATTTCATTTATTTGAAGTATTCTTAGTAAAATACAAATTCGACTTTTTCTTCTTGGCTCAAGAGAAAGCCATAATAGCAATGGGTAGAAGAAGCAAGGAAGAAAATTTGCATTAATTTTAAGAGGGAAAAAAAACTTCCTAAGAAGTAGAATGATTCAAAGTGGAATGAAATGCACTGGGATTGAGATACTTCCCTTTTCCTAGATATTCACAAACTCTAGGGTTAATTGCTTATGTGAATTTGAGCAAGTCACTTATTTTTTCTATCCCTTAATTTTCTTATTTGTAGCAGGAGGAAATTGAATTAGATGGCCTTTCATATGTTTAGTAGATCTAGGTCCAAGAATGTATGACTAAAATATATAACAGAAGAGTCTTATTTAGGCCTGACTTATATTAGATTGATTCTGAGATCCCTTCCAATTATGTGTTTCTTTGAACATATTAATCACTACCTGAACATAAAAAAAAAAAACACTTATGGGGCATGTTTAATTATTTCTTCCAGAGAAAAATAGTGGATTCAGAAGGGGAAAAAATGATTAGAAAGTGAATAACTAGTAAGGAAAAATGGTATTTCAGAGATGGATTTGGTTTCAGTAAAATGACCTCAGAGATCCAGCAAAAGGCTCATGACCAGGGATAGAGTGTGTTCAAGAAGAATTGATTGATTAATAATATACCTTCCTTGAGATTCATACCATCACATCAAAGTCAAATTATGCCCACAGGTATATCTTCTAGGTATGTATATTTCTTCTAAGTTCCCTAATAGGGATACAATTCTTAAGATTTAGAAGAATCATCTTCCCATATAGGGATGTAAACAATTTAACCTTATTGAATAACACACTTTTATTTTCTTTCCTGCTTATCTTTTTGTTTCTCTTGAGTCTTGTATTTGAAAATCATTTTTTTTTTCCTTTTGAGCTATGTTCTTAAATGAAAAAAGTACAAAAGTCCTCTATTTCATTGAATATCCATCTTTTCCCCTGAAAGATTAAACTAAATTTTGCTGGGTGCTTGATTCTTGGTTGTAATCTAAACTCCTTTGCCTTTCAGAATAACACATTCCAAGCCCTCCACTACCTTAAAGTAGAACCTCCTATGTCCTATGTAAACCTGACAGTGGCTCTTCAATATTTGAATATTTTCTTTCTGGCTGTTTGCAGTATTTTCTCCTTGGTCTGATCATTCTATATTTTGGCTACAATATTTCTTGGAGCTTTTATTTTGGGGATCCTCTTCAGGAAGTGGTACATGAATTTTTTTGATGATTATTTTACTATTTGATTCTAGGTTATCAGGGCAATTTTCCTTGATAATTTCTTGAAAGCTGCTCTCCAGGATCTTCATTTTTTGGTCTTTTTAATCATATCTTTCATGTAGTTCAATAATTCTTAAATCATCTATCCCTGATATATTTTCCATGTCAGTTGTTTTTTCCAATGAAATATTTTGCATTTTCTTGTACTTTTTTCATTTTTCAAAAGAAAAATTGTTTGAACTGATTCTTGATCTCTCATAGAGTATTTAACTTTCAGTTGCCCAATTCAAATTATTAAGGAATTATTTTCTTCAGTTAGTTTTTGTAGCTCCTTTCTCATTTGGCCATTTCCACTTTTTAAGATGTTGTTTTCTTCAGAGGACTCTCTCCCTCAACCCCAATTTGGCTAATTCTACTTTTTAGGTGTTGCTTTCTTCAGTTAATTTTTGTGCTTCCTTTTTCTAAGTTGTTGACTCTTGTTTCATAATTCTCTTACCTAATTCTCATTTTATTTCACTGTTTTTCTTCTACCTCTTAGCTTTGATTGTTAAAACCCTTTCTGATTTTTTTTCAGTGGAATTTTTGGACTTAAGACCAATTCATATTCTGCTTTGAGGAGGTGCATGTTGAGATTTTGATATGGTTGTACTCTTTGAATTTTGTGTTTTGATCTTCCCTGTTATCATTCTAGCTTCTTATTGTTAGGTCTTTTTTTTTCTCATTTGTAAAAACTTTGAGGTCTTCTGCTAAGGTACAGGGGACATTGCCCCAAACTTCTTCCATTGGGAGCCAGAGGTATGGTCACTGGTTTTCTGTGCCAAGACATCTGGGGCTGGCAGCTTGCCCACTGCACCAGGGTGACCCAATTAGCTGTGCCTTCTGTATGTTGTGTTTTCAGCTTGGCAGTTTGCCTGATGTGCTGTAGCTGGGCAACTCAGAGCTGGACTGCTGTTCCACCACATTGCTGAGCCCAGACTAAGCCTCCTTTTGGCCTCCCTGGACAACACCTGCACTGAGTGGCACTCCCATTTTGTCCAAGTGAGACAGACCTTCCCTTCAGTCCTACTGTTATTTTGGACTGGGAAATTATTTCACTCTGTCATTTGTGGATTCTGTTGCTGCAGAAATATTTTAAAGGCTTGATTTAATATTATTTCTGACAGAAAGTGGGGAGAGCTCAGGCAACTTCGTGGATTTTGTCCACCACCTTAGCTCCACTACACCCAGTCCCAACTCAAAGCTAAATCTGATTTTGCAATTTAAATTGACAACAGAAGAGGAGGAAAGACAAAATTGTTCACATATGATTTTATACAAATTGTATACAAATTAGCAGGTATAAAATAGAAGAGATGGAGGAAAGAAATACAGAGAGAGAGAGAAGAGAGAGAGAGAGAGAGAGAGAGAGAGAGAGAGACAGAGAGAGAGAGAGAGAGAGAGACAGAGAGAGAGAGAGACAGAGAGAGAGAGAGACAGAGAGAGAGAGAGACAGAGAGAGAGACAGAGAGACAGAGAGAGAAAGTCAAATAGAAACAGAGCAATTAAAAACATGATTCTAGAATTTTATACACAAATGTATAGATTATGAATAATAAACATAACAAACTAGAGACCTCAACACTCAGAAATGCATTTAGTCTCATAGGATATGGAGCTAAAGAGAAATAATACTCTGAACTAGAAGTTGCTAAAAGAGAATTGGGTACATGAAAGGAAAATTTTTCTACCAAGAGTATCTTTGCAAAAAAAAAGAAAAGATATGAGCTTTTAAAAAAGGTGGTAGGTTTCCCATCAATGGAAGTCTTTAAATAAAGTTTGAATTTCTAGTTGTCACAGATATTCTAAATAGTCTTGTTCAAGTGCAAATTGGATTAGATTTGGGGTTCTTATAATTGTGTGAATGTGTGCATGTGTGAGCTTTGTGTTATAGGCACCTTACTAAGTCGGTGAAGAATATGAACCCTTAATTAGAATAATTTTCTTAAATCCATAAAATGAAACATATAGGTCTCATATGGAACCATATAGGAACTCAATTATATTGAAATTCTGTTGCTTTTTTCTTTTAGTTTTCATAGACTCTAGGAATCTTGAGTTCTTATGAAACTTAAATATTTTATAAATCTGAAGAGGGGAAACCTGTAAAGGGCAATGTACACTATGAGGAAAGTATGTTGAAAAGTAGAAGTTCTATTCATTTTGCCTAGATAACAACAGAAAAAGAGTTTAGGTACTACTTTGATATAAGAACTTGTTCCTTTTTTAAAGTATCAGTTGAATATTTTCTTTTTCATTGATTTCCATTGATATTCATTGATATCTCTTAATCCAGCAGTGTCACTGTCTTCTAAATTTAAGTACAAAATTATCCCAATGTGCCATAAAATTTAAATAACTAAATATGGAGACAGTCATATAAAAACATTGTCCAATATTTTAATATAATTTTTCTTAGCAACATCTTATACATAAATATTTATTTCTCTTTGTGCTGTTTGGAACATTATTCAAATTTCAAAGCATTCACTATTTATAAAATGAACCAGAACAATTACTTCAAACTGGGGAGGTTGTGTACCCCCAGGAGTTATGGTATAGCCTGAAGGGGTGTGTAATCAATAAATCATGATGCAGTTTCCACCATTACTACCACTGCATTCATGCATTTTAATTCAACACTTTCCCCATTCCACTCCTTCAACTGCTGATCTCCAGCAATGGCCCTGGGAATGAGCTGCTCAAAGTGGTTATAGTCTAACTTGAACCAGGTCACAGAATTAAGGTAGTTGTAATTCCCTGCTCCATCAAGCATCTCCACACCCAATACCAGGATAACAGTTGATAAATAAAAACTGCTCATATTCTATCACCTTTATTTTCTGGGAGAACAGAATAAGTCGCACAGAATGAGTAGTCAGGGATGTGTTGTGATCTACATTTTAGATATAATTACATTATTTTCCCTCAAAGGTCACATTTTTTTCTTCTAGATTTCATTCTTAGTATATAAACCACTGCTATTCTTTTAAGTAATGCAGGGTCATGACATCAGTATCATTGTCACTCACACTTCGTATTAAATCAGTTGACCAATCTAGTTATATTTACTTGCATGATATCTCTTGAATATGTCTCCTATGAGCAGCCACTCAAGATCAGGTCATCATCATAGTCCTTTTTCCCAGACTGTTACAAAAGGCCCCTAACTGTTTGCTTGGAATCCATGCTTTAAGTCTCTCTGTCACTTTAGTTCCTCCTTCATTTGGTTACATAAGTGGTTTTCCAAAATTTTTGTCTTAATCCCTTAATAAACAAAATCCATTAGATCAATATTAACGTTTATGTCAAATATTTAGTTTTATCTCTTCTTTAAATATCTATTTCCATTTCTTATAATGTAGAAAGTTCCTTGAAAACATACATAATGGGGAAGTGGAGCAAAGATAGAGAGATAAAGGCAGGGGTTTCCTAAATTCCCCTTAAATAGTTAAAATAATGCCTCTAAATGAATTCTGGAGCTGCAAAATCAAGAAAAGGATGAGTTAAAAAATTCCATCCCCAAACAACTTAAAAGGTTGGTATAAGGTCTGTCTCATTGAAGTGAAAGTGGATGGCAGTTCTAGTGCAAGGTGTACCTAGACAAGCTCACAACAGATCTTGGGGACAACTGAATTGGCAGTAGTAGTATGTTCTAGAAATCTCAGCTAATAGACAACAAGGGGGTATTGCAACTAGTTAGAAGGAAATTAGAGGGATATATTTGTTGGCACTGAGTGTAGAACTCTGTTGCATTTCCCATATCCAGTTTCTGGCCATAGTCCCAGCATGAAGAGGAGCACTAACACACTAGAGCAGGCAGTTAAAGGGGAGCAGAGACCCTGTTCACAGTACTGGTTAGAAAGGAGTGCATTTCATTATTCACAGACCAGAGCAGAGGCCAGGAGAACAGGAACCACATATTTCCTTAAATCATACTATCTTGGAAGAACTGGAATTTTATGAAAGTCTCAAACTAGCTCTGAAAACAGTAGCACAAAAATCTTGAAGGTTGGGACGGTGTCCTTTTCAACCAGGGAGAAGAGCAAAAAATCATCATAAAGATCAAGAAATAGGCTGGAAAATAAGCAAATAACCAAAGAGAATATAACCATAAAAAGTTACTATTGTGATAAGGAAAATCAAAACACAAACTCAGAGGAAGAAAGTGAAAAGAGCTATATTAAAAACCTCAATGAAAAATATGAATTGGCATCAAGCCCATAAAGAATTTTTGGAATAACTCAGAAAAAAATTAAAAATCAAATCAGAGAGGAAGAGGAAAAAATAAGACAGAAAATGAGAGGGCCACAAGCAAATCATGGAATAAATATCAACACTTTTATAAAGGATGGCACAAAAATATAGAACATTTATTTAAAAAAGGCCAATGGCAAAAGAGGCACAAATATCCTCAGAAGAGAACTCCTTAAAAATAATTTTCCACATGGAAAAAGAAGAATAAAAATTCACCAAATAAAATTTTTTAAAAAGGAAAATTAGTCAAATGAAAAAATGTGCACAATAACTGATTAAAGAAAATAATTTGTTAAAAGTTAGAACTGATAAAAAAGAAAAGGTAAGAGAACTCACTGAAGAAAATAATTCCTTAAAAATTAGAACAGGGCAAGTGGAAGCTAATGACTTAATTAGATATCAAGAAATAATAAAACAGAAGCAAAACAGATGAGGAAAGAAAGAAATGTGAAATATCTTATTGGAAAAACAAGTTATATGGATAATAGATTGAAGAGACATAACTTAAGACTTATTGGAATACCTGAAAGCCATGATAAAATAGAAAGCTTAGATATCACACTTTAAGAAATTACTAAATCAAACATTCCTGATACCCCAGACTCAGAAAGTATTATAAAAATTCAAATAAAACACCAATTGCCTCCTCAAAGAAATTAAAAATTAAAGTTCTCAGCAATATTATAGCCAAATTCCAGAATTCTCATGTCAAGGACAATACTTTACAACCAACTAAAAAGAGACATTTTAAATACAATAGTAACATTTAGGATAGCATAAGCTCTAGTGGCTTGTACATTGAAGGATCAGAGGGTGTGGGATGCAATATTCTACATGGGTGGGCAAAGGAGTTATTCTTTCAACCAACAATCATCTGCCTAGCAAAACTGAATCATATTCCTTCAGATAAAAATGGAATTTCCATGAAATAGGGGACTTTTAAGCATTCCTGATGAAGAGGCCAAAGTTGAATTTAAAACAGAACAAAACAAAAATCAATTATTTTAAATGAAAGACTCAAGAAAAGCATAAAGAGGTTAACAGGAAACAAAAATCATAAGGGATTTAGAAAAGTTTGAAGTGGATTGCTACATGGGAATATGATACTTGAAATTCCAAAATAAGTTAATCATTTTTATCACAGTAACAAGGAGTATATCTAGACAGAATGCATAGATCTCAGTTGACTATGATGTGATGTTTCCTAAAAAAAGTACAAATAAGATTAGGGAATGAGAAAGAGGGATGCACTGGTAGAAGGGTGAAGAGTGAGAAAGAATGGATTAAATTATATGACATAAGAGAGGGAGAACAAGAGAAAAAGGGGAAAAGAGCTTTTACTGTGGAGGCATAGAGAGAGGAGTAGCACAGTGAGATTATTCTCAATAGAATTGACTGAAAGAAGGACTAATATAAATGTTCAGTTCAGTATAGAGATATATCTTATTCTTCTGGAGATCAGGACAGAATGGGCATAAAAGAAAGAAAAATAGGGCTAATATTAGGGAGGATAAATTCATTGAGACAGTGGTCATAAGCAAAACACTTTAAAGGAAGGGAAGGTTGAAAGGAACGAGACAACAATAAATAAAGGGAAATAGGACAGAAAGAAATATATAGTGATCATAACTGAAAAAAATTATACCTAGGTTTTTGATGAAGGCTTCAATTCTCAATTGTATGAAGAATTAAGTGAAATTTATAAAAATATAGGTCATTCTTCAATTGATAGATGATCAAAGGATATGAACAGGCAGTTTTCTTATAAAGAAATCAAAAGTATCTACAGTCATATGTAATAATACGCCAAATCACTAAATTTGAAATACACAAACCGAAACAGTCCTTAAGTACCACGTGATATATAACAGAATGTCTAACACGACAGAAAAGTAAAATCACAAATGTTGGAGGGTGTATAGGAAAATTGGGACAGTAAAGGACTGGTGATGGAGTTGTGAACTGATCCAAACATTCTGGAGAGAAATTGGGATCTATATCCAAAGGACAATGAAATTTTGGGTACCCTTTCACTCAGTACTAGGTATATATCCAAAAGAAATTAGAGAAAAGGAAAATGACACCTGTGTACAAATATTCATAGAAACTCTAATTTTTTTTCTTTTGGTTTCAAAGAATTGGAAATTGAAGGGATGTCCAACAGCTTAACAATGTCTAAACAAGATATTGTATATGATTATGATAAAATAGTATTGTGCTATAAGAAATGATGAACAATATACTTTCAAGAAAAAAATATAACTGGTAAGATTTACATGAAACAAAGTGAACTGAAGTGAGCAGAATCAGAATAACAGTGTACACAGGAAGCACAAATTTGAAAGATAATCAAGTGTGAATGACTTAGCTTTCTCAGCAATACAAAGATACCAGGCAGTTTCAGGGATATTATGATGAAAAATACTATTTATTTCCAGAGAAAGAACTGATGGAGTTTGAATGCTGATCTAAATGAACATTTTTTTTTAATTTTTTTGGTCTGTTTTCTTTTGTTTATTTAAAAAACTATTTATTTTCCTCATGATTTTCAACATTCTTTAATAAAATTTTGAGTACCAAATTCTCTCTCTTTCTCCCTCCCCACTCCTCTCATTGAGACTGCAAGCAGTTCCATATAGGTTTGTGTGTGTATGTGTGTGTGTATACATACATACATACATACATATATATTTATACAAACACATAGATAGTCATGAAGAATATATTCATAATAAGTTGTTGTGCAAGAAAATATAGGAAAAAAAAGAAAAACCAAGCTAAAAAAGTTTGCTTCAATCTAATTTCAGACAGTTCATTCTCTAGGGATGGATAATTTTATTTTTTTATGTTAAGTCCTTAGAATTCTCTTGGATCATTGTATTGCTGAGAATAGCTATCATTCCCAGAAAATCATCTTACAATATTATTTTTATTTTGTACCCATTACATTTCACGTTGCATCAGCCCATGCAAGTCTTTCAAGGTTTTTCTGAGAGCATCCTGCTCATCATTTCTTATACTACAAAAGTATTCCATCATAATTACATATCACAACTTGTTCACCTATTCCCCAGTGGATGAACATCTCTACATTTTCTAATTCTTTGCCCCCAGATAAAAAGCTGCTATAAATATTTTTTCTGTTATAAATACTTATACTTTCTGTTTTTATCTCTTCTGGGATACAAGCCTAGTATTGCTAAGTCAAAGAGTAAGCCTAGTTTTATAGTCTTTTGAGCATAGTTCCAAATTGTTCTACATTATGATTGAATCAGTTCGCAACTACACCAACAGTGCATTAAAGTCCCACCTTTCCCATATATTCTCCAGTGTCTGTTCTCTACACACTTTGTCCTAACAGCCAATCTAATAGGTATGAGACAGTACCTCAGAATTTTTTTTAATTTGCATCTTTCCAATCAATAGTGAGTTAAAGCATTTTTTCATATGACTATAGATATATCACTTGAAAATTAGTATTTTTTGTCATTTGTCAGTAGGGAATGGCTCCTACTTTAAATATTTGACTCATTTCTTTATGTTTGAGAAATGAGGCCTCTATCAGATAGACTTCCTTCAAAACTGATTTTAGTTAATATTGCTAAATGTATTTCCCCCATCTAATCTCCCTCTCTCTTGTTTTTTTTTCTCTTCCCTCTGTCCTTTGACCCTGCTCCTCTTCAAAACTGTTTAGCTTCTGATTACCCCCTCCACCAATCTTCTCTTCCAATTACCATCCCCCCTTCTCTTCTCTTCTTTAAGTCTGAGTGTATGTGTTATTGCCTTTTGAGTCAATTTTGATGAAAGTAAAGTTCATTTCTTCCTCCCCCCTTCCATTCCATTCTAAAAGGTGTCTATTGCCTCTTTCATGTGAAATAATTTACCCCATTCTACTTCTTCCTTTCTTTTTCTCCCAGTGTATTCATCTCTCACCCTTTAATTTGTTTTAGATATCATGTTTTCATATTCAACTCACACCTGTCCCCTCTGTCTATATATACTGTTTCCAACTACCCTAATAATGAGAAAAGTTTTTTGAGTTACAAACATCTTCCCATGTAGGAATAAACAGTTTAACTTTATTAAGTCCCTAATGATTTCCCTTTCCAGTTTACTTTTTATGATACACTTGAGTCTTGTATTTGAAGGTCAAATTTTCTACTCAGATCTGGTCTTTTCTCAAGAATACTTGAAAATCCTATATTTCACTGAATGTTCATTTTACCCTGAAGGAATTGTACTAAATTGTTCTGGGTAAGTGATTCTTGGTTGTAGTCATAGCTCCTTTACATCTATGGAATATCATAGACCCAGACTTCTGATCCTTTAAAATAGAAACTGCTAAATCTTGTGTTATCCTAACTGCCTCCATGATACTTGAATTGGTCATTTATTGATGCTTCCCATATTTACTTATTGACTTGAAAACTCTGAAATTTGGACATAATATCCCTGGATGTTTTAATTTGTTATCTGTTTCAGGAAGTGATAGTGGAAATTCATTCCATTTTGATATTAAGCTCTGTTTCTGGAATATTTAGGCAGTTTTCCTTGATAATTTCTTGAAAAATTATGTGCATGGATGGATCCAAGATGGCAGAGTAGCACAGAATTTCTAGAGCAGTGCGCCCAAGCTCAGCCAAATACCTGTAAAAAAAATGACTCTAAACAAATTCTGGAGCTACAGAACCCACAGAATGATGAAGTAAATCTCCAGCCCAAGACAGCCTGGAAGATATCCAGGAAGTGTCAATCATGCCATGGAGCGGGCACAGTACAGAGTGCAGTCCAACTTGAGGCCAGACAGGACCTGAGCAGGCTTTGGGGAGACTGAATCTCTTGCACCTGTGGCAGTTTCCAGACTTCAGGACCCTAAAGCACCTAGGACAAATTGGAGGGTCTGTGGAAAAAGCCTTTGGGACCAGTGTGAGAGAGTGGAGTAGTCCTGCTTCAGCCCCAGGACAGCAGAGGGGGAAGGGGTTGAGGAACCTGCAGCAGCCACAACAGCAGCAGGGACAGAGACAGCAACTGTTTCTGGAGCTATAGGTCCACAGATTGTGGGGGAATCAAGCTGCTCGCAGTACATCCTCCACTTCCACTGGAAGCAGAGATCTGGCTCGACAAAGAGCTCAAAAGTAAATGAGGAAAATGAGGAAATGAGCCAAAACCGGAAAAAAATATAAAATTATAGAATCTTACTTTCGTGACAAGGGAGACCAAAACATGAAAACAGAAGACAACAAAGTGAAATCTTCTCCATACAAAGTCTCCAAGCAAAATATGAATTGAACTGAGGCCATGGAAGAAATCAAGAACGACTTTGAAAATCAAGTAAGAGAAGTACAGCAAAAATTGGGAAGAGAAATGAGAGAGATGAAAGAAAATCATCAAAAATGAGTCAACTCCTTGCTAAAGGAGATCCAAAAAATGCTGAAGAAAATAATACTTTTAAAATTAGACAAACCTCAAATGACAAAAGAGATCCGAAAAGTTAATGAAGAGAAGAATGCCCTAAAAAAAGCAGAATTAGACAGATGGGAAAGGAGTTCCAAAAGCTCAAGGAAGAAAATAATTCCATAACGATTAGAGTGGAGCACATGGAAGCTAATATCTTTATGAAAAATCAAAAAATTACAAAGCAAACCAAGGGAATGAAAAAATAGCAGACGTTGTGAAATACCTTATTGGAAAAACAACTGACCTGAGAAATAGATCCAGGAGAGACAATTTAAAAGTTATGGAAATACCTGAAAGCTATGATCAAACAAAAGACTCTAAACATCATCTCTTAAGAAATTATCCAGGAAAACTGCTCTGATATTCTAGAACCAGTGGATAAAATAAATATTGAAAGAATACACTGATTGGCCTCCTGAAAGAGATTCCAAAAGGAAACTCCCAGAAATATTGTAGCCAAATCCAGAGCTCTTAGGTCAAGGAGAAAATGCTGCAATCAAACAGAAAGAAACTGAGTATGATGGAAATACTATAAGGATAATACAAGATCTAGCAGCTTTTAAATGAAGGGATCACATGACTTGGAATATGATATTCCAGAGGTCAAAAGAGCTAGGATTAAAATCAGGAATCATCTACCCAGAAAAACTGAGTATAATACTTCAGGCTGGATGACAGAAGGGAGAGCAAATAGGAGAAGAGTGTAAGGAAAAAATATTTTTGAGGAGGGATAGGGTCAAAAGAGAGAATAGAATAAATGGGGGCAGGATAGGATGGAGCAATATATACTTAATATTTCACAACATGATTTTTATGGAAGTCTTTTGCATAAATACACATGTATAACATATATTGAAGTGCTTGCCTTCTCAGTGGAGATGAGTACGGAGGGAGGAAGGGAGAGAAGTGGGAACTCAAAGTTTTAAAAACAAATGTTAAGAATTGTTTTTACATGCAACTGGGAAATAAGATATACAAGTGATGGGATATAGAAATCTATTTTGTCCTCCAAGAAAATGGAGGAGATTGAGATAAGAGAAGGGAGGAATGTGATAGAAAGGAGGTCATATCGGGTGAAAGAATAATCAGAATGCATGCTCTCTTGGGGTAGGGAAGGGGAGAGATGGGGATTTGGAACTCAAAATCTTGTGGAAATTAATGTTGAAAACTAAAAATAAATAAATAAGTAAATAATTTTTAAAAAGTAAAAATACAAAGAAAAATTATGTCCATGCTCTTTTTTTTATAATGAATTTAAGCAGTCCAATAATTTTAAAATTATCTTTCCTGGATCTAATTTCCAGGTCATTTGTTGTTGTTGTTGTTTTCCAATGAGATATTTAACATTGTCTTCCATTTTTTTCATTCTTTTGGTTTCATTTTATTGTTTCTTGTAAACTAATTAGCTTCCACCTGCTACATTTTATTATTAAGGAATTATTTTCTTCAGTGAGCTTTTGGACCTCCTTTTCCATTTGGTCAATTTTGCTTTTTAAGGCATTCATCTCCTCATTGGTCTTCAGGACCATTTTTTACCATTTTTCTTAGTCTGTTATTTAAGATGTTATTTTTTTCAGTATTTGCAGGGTCTCCTTTATCAAGCTATTGACTCATTTTTCATCATTTTCTATTTATTAAAATGTATTTCTTCATTTTTAGTTTTCAGCATTCATTTCCACAAGATTTTAAGTTCCAAATTTTCTCCCCATCTCTCTCCTCCCATTCAAGACACTGTGCATTCTGATTACCCCTTCAGTCAATCTGCCCTCACTTCTATCCCAACCCTCCCTTTTTTAATCCCCATCTCCTCTATTTTCTTGTAGGATAAGATAGATTTCTATACACCATTACCTGTATTTCTTATTTTCCAGTTGCATGTAAAAAGAATTCTTAACATACACTTTTAAAATTTTGAGTTCCAGCTTCTCTCCCATTGTCCCCTCGCCCCCATTCACACTGAGAAGGCAAGCAACTCCATATGGGTTATACATGTGTAGTTATGCAAAAGACTTCTATGAAAGGCATGTTGTGAAGGAGTAACTATTTCCCTCCTTTCTATCCTGCCTCCCATTTATTCTATTCTCTCTTTTGACCTTGTCCCTCCCAAAAAGTGTTTACATCTAATTATACCCTCTTCTCATTTGCCTTCCCTTCTATCATCCCTCCCACACCTCACTTATCCCCTTCTCCCCTGTTTTCCTGTAATGTAAGATAGATTTTATACCAAATTGAGTGTGAATGTCATTCCCTCCTTAAGCAAATCCAATGAGTGAAAGGTCACTCATTCCCTCTCACCTCCCCCCACTTTATCCTCCATTGAAAAAGATTTTTCTTGTCTCTAGTATGTGAGAGACAATTTGCCCCATTCTATTTTCTCCTTTCTCTTCCCAATAGATTCTTCTCTCACCACTTAATTTATTTTTTTAGATATCACCCCTTCATATTCAACTCACCCTCTGCCCTCTGTCTATATGCACATAATTCCTCCAACTACCCAAATGCAGAAAAAAGTCTCAAGAGTTACAAGTATTATCTTTCCATGTAGGAATGTAAACAGTTCAATTTTAGGAAGTTCCTTATGATTTCTCTTTCCTGTTTACCTTTATATTCTTCTCTTGATTCTTGTGTTTGAAAGGCAAATTTTCTATTCAGCTCTGGACTTTTGAGCAAGAATGCTTGAAAGTTCTCTATCACATTGAATGACCAGCTTTTCCTCTGAAGTATTATACTCAGTTTTGCTGGGAAGATGATTCTTGGTTTTATTCCTAGATCCTTTGACTTCTGGAATATCATATTCTATGCCCTTTGATCCCTTAATGTAGAAGCTGCTAGATCTTGTCTTATTCTGATTATATTTCCACAATATTCACATTATTTCCTTTTTAGTACTTGCAAAAGTTTCTCTTTGAGCTGTTGCTCTGGAATTTGGCCACAATGTTCCTAGGAGTTTTTCTTTTCAGAGCTCTTTCAGGAGGTGATCAGTGGATTCTTTCAATATTTATTGTACTCTCTGGTTCTAGAATATTCAAGAAGTTTTTCTTGATAATTTCATGAAACATGATGTCTAAGCTCTTTTTTTGATCAAGGCTTTCAGACAGTCCCATAATTTTTAAATTTCCTTTCCTGGTTCTATTTTCCAGATCAGTTGTTTTTCAAATGGGATATTTCTCACTGTGTGCTATTTTTTCATTTTTTGGTCTTGATTTATAACTTCTTGATTTTTCACAAAGTCTTTAGCTTCTATCTACTCCATTCTAATCCTTAAGGAATTATTTTCTTCAGTGAGTTTTTGGATCTCCTTTTCCATCTGCAAATGCTACTTTTTAGGACATTTTTCTCCTCATTGGCTTTTTGGAACTCTTTTGCCATTCGGGTTGTTCTGTTTTTTAAAGTGTTATTTTCTTCAGCATTTTTTGAATCTCTGATAGTAAGCAGTTGACTCTTTTTCATGATTTTCTTGCATCCCTCTCATTTTTCCTCCCAATTTTTGCTCTACTTCTCTTTCTTTATTTTCAAAATCCTTTTTGAGTTCTTCCATGCCCTGAGACCAATTCATATTTTTTCTTGGAGGCTTGGGATGGAGGAGTTTTGACTTTGTTTTCTTTTGTTTGCATGCTTTGGTCTTCCTTGTCACGAAAGTAAGATGCTAATGTCTGATTCTTTTTTCAGTTTTTACTCATTTCCTCAGCCATTTACGTGACTTTTCAGCTCTTTGTCAAGGTAGTTCTCTGTTTTCAGTGGGAATTTTGGGTGTACTGCCAGCCACTAGATCCCACCACAATCTGAGGAGCTAGAGAGCCAGAAACAGTGGCTACAGATGCCATTGCTGTTGCTGTGGTTGTTGGGGGTTTCTCCACCCACTCCACACTCTGTCACCCTCAGGCTGGGTCTGTACCACTCCACTTTCCCGCACTGGTCCCATAGTCTTTTCTCACTGACCTTCCAGTTTTTTTCTCAGTGTTTCAGGGCCATGAAGTTTGGAAACCATCACAAGTGTGAGAGATTCAGTCTCCCCAAGGCCTGTTCAGGTCCCATCTGTTCACTCACAGTCCATCCTGGACTGGGCTCTGCTCCCAGTGAGGTATGATAGACACTTCCTGGAGACCTTCCAGGTTGTCTTGGACTGCAGATTTGCTTCACTCTATCATTCTGTGGGTTCTGCAACTCCAAAATTTCTTTAGAGATTTTTTTTTATATTTATTTGACTGGACTTGGGGCAGCACTGTAGACAATTCATGCTGTTACTCCCCCATCTTGGCTCTGCTCTCATTTTTCATCATGTCTTTGCATCACTCTCATTTCTCTTCCAGATTTTTCATCTACTCTTCTTACTGGATTTTCAAATTCCTTTTTGAGCTGTTCCATGTCCTGAGACCAATTCATAGCATTTTTGTCGGCTTTCAATATAGAAGTTTTGACTTTGTTGTCTTCTTCTGAGTTTGTGTTTTGATCTTCGTTTTCATCACAATAACATTCAATAGTCATAGTACTTTTTCCACTTTTACTCATTTGTCCAACCTATTCCTTGACTTTTAACTCTTTGGTAAACTGTGGAACTACTTCGAGGGTGAAGGGTGTCCTCTTCCAAGCTTCAGGGATTTTTTGCAGCTGTTTATAGAAATTTCTTCTAGAGATCTATGTTTCCAGTTCTTCCAAGGTGGTATGATCCAAATAGAAGTATTTACTACTCTCCTGGCCTATGCTCTGGTCCATGAGTATCCACAAGCATTCTCTTCAGTCCTGTAACAGTGAGGAGGGCCTCTCTTCTTCTGTGACTGCAAGCTCTGTTATGCTAGTTCTCCTCCTCACTCTGGGGTTTCCAACCAGTACTGGGACATGGATTTGAGTATGAGCAAAGCAACAGAATCCTGCCTCAGTGCTAACAAAAACCCCTATGATCTCCTTTTAGCCAGTTGTTTGACAACCCTCTTATTGTTTGTGGGCTAATGTATGCAGAAGCAGCCACTGCCACTCAAGCTGCCACCATTGCTGTTGCTGTTTATTCATTCCCAAACTATTCTCCTGATTTGTTGGAGCAGGGGCTATGCTGGTGCACCTTGCATAAAACTGAGCTCCATTCTCAACCAGGTATGACAGACCTTCCTTGCTAACCTTCCAAGTTGTCTTTGGTGTATGTAGGCTGAGAGGTCTGGAAACCACCCTTGCTGCCAGTGATTTAGTCAGCCAAAAATCTGCTCAAGATTTGTGTTTACTGGTATGCACTGTTGTGGCCTGTGCTGAACTGCATTGTTCTCTCACCCTGGAGCAACAGACCTTTCCTGCAGATCTTCCAAGATGTCTTGGGCTGGAATATTTTCTTTCATGTCGTCTTTTTGTGAGTTCTTCTGCTCTAGAATTGTTCAAAGGGAATTTCAAGGAGTTTGTGGGAAAGCTCAGAAGAGTCCCTGCTTTTATTGTCCCATCTTGGTTCACCTACTGTGGTCTGTGTTTTGCTTCACAGCATGACGAGTATGGAAATTTGTTCTGCATGACTTCACATGTATAACCTGTAACAAGGGTGGGGAAGAAAGAGGAAGAAAACGATTTCAGGCTCAAAATGAAATATATATATATATATACACACATATATACGTATATATATATATATATATATATATATATATATAAGTTTTTACATGTATGTGGAAAAATAAAATATTAACAAGGAAATGCATTTAATTTATAAATTTTGTATATGTATATGTGTGTTCATGTCTGTATGTAGAGTTTGTGTGCATATAATTCTTCCTTATTTGATAATGTTGTGTGTCATCAAAAAACTTTGGGAGTCAATGATGTAACAGCTCCCTTTGACTGAACTGCAATCACTTCTGAAGAGTTATAATCTACTTAAACTGAAGTCATCATATGTACATAATAGTTGCCTGAGAGAGCTAGGGGATATTTTGTACAATAGAATAATCTTATTTAAATTCTAAGATTGATGAACAATTACAACTTGTACAATGTCAGAAACTATGGCATTTACAGTTTTTATTAGCATAATTCATCTCTTTCTTTTCATTTTCTTTTAGATATTTCAAGGTATAAGATGTTTGGGAGGTTAAAGATACTAGAGAAATAAGGCTAGGACAATTTACCTATTTTATTTGAAGTCCTGACAAAGTAAAATTAAGAAATCTACATTAGAGGTATATAATATTTTCCCCCAGTCATTCTTTTCATCTATTTTATTTGACTATTCACATGCAAACCATGGTAACAAAAAGTCTGACAAGCTTAAGGACATTTGTTTTGAATAAAACTTAAATCTTACTAAATTATCATGGATTTGAAGTCAGGATGTTTTAAAACAAATGTCTATAGGTCAAATTTTGCACTAATGAAATATGGCATTGACACTCCCCAGACAATTCCTCATTTACATAGTGGAAATGCTTTGCAACAACAAATTAGTACTTGTATCTCTGTGACAAAAACTGGTACTGTCATATAGATATTAATGTTTGTTCAGTTTCTTATAAAAACTCAAAAAGATCCTGGAGTATAAATTAAATTTCTGGTTTTCCAAACCAATGACATGTTAATTTTCTAGTAAAAGATGAATTCAAATGATTTTTACATATTTCTGGTTTTGCAAATCACCTCTCCTTAAATCTACGGTACAAAGTCCTATGAATGTAAAATCTATGGTAAACAAAGAACGACTTTTTAAATTTCAAAGGAATTCAAAGCAGTGAGTAAATATTTTTTACATGAGCTTACATAGAGTATAGAGGAAACTCAATAAGATGCAGGAATCCAAGCAAGATAGCTACCAGAACGATGTTTTAAAAGATGATGATCAATAAGTCTCATGCCCTCAAATATTCATTCATTGTCAAAAGTGAATAAAAATACAATTGATCCTAGAGCTGGTGTAATTAGAAGTTTGTTATTCAGTAAAAAAACATGCAAGTTCAGTGCAGTTGAGAATTTTAGAAGACACTAAAGAAATAATGACCCGAACACAATGATAATGAGCAACCTACTTCTCCCACTGTTTTTTTTTTTAAGTGAAAGTAAAACTACATGTTTTTATCCTAACTCAGAGGTAGCTTTGCCATTCCCAAATCATAGACTTTCTATTAATAACGTTTAAGAAAGATACAGGGAGAGGTAGGAGAGAGACAGAACTATTCAGGGAAGCAGAGAAATGGTTCTGGGAACCAGCAGTAAGTTATCTCCACCTAAGCAGGGTTAAAGCGTTTAGTCATTAGGTCTAAGAATTCAGGGTGGCTCTTTGTCACATCCCAAAAATAAACACAAAGAAAAGAGCAGACATTTATGTTGCTTACGTAAGTATATAGTTGTATTTGTGGCCATCTTCAGAGATTCATTAAACATACAATATTTTCTGTTCTACTCACAAGTGTGGGGTAATCTTCCTTATCTGAACAATCAAGCACTAAATGCTCTATGGTATGGTATTCTATGGTTCTATGGAGTAATACCATTATTTGTTGGATCATAAGAAATAGATGGGTTAATTTCCTTTCTTTTTAGGAAAAAGATATAAACTCCCAAATTTTAGTGTTCTTTCTGCTTCCCTTCTTTTTCTGTAACTCAGCCTTCCATCTCCCATCTTCCTGACATGTGTGTTTACTTCAGCCTCTGCACTTAATTTTCCTTTTTCTTCCTTCTTAAAGAGCTTCTTCTACTCATTTTAAGAAGATTTGTTTCCCTGATATAATAGTGAACAGGGCTAGGCTGTGATGTTTGGGGTTGTCTCAAAGAGTTTCAGAGACTCAGGCCAAGTCCAAGCCAGTCAGAGAAATTTGTTGCGGATTTGTGGTTTTGTGCTTTGGTGAGTGGCTAAATTTCTAAGAGGAACTTGCAGTTTCAGTAAGGTAAGACAGGCAATTTTATAGGGTATATGATGTTGATTACATAATAAAATTCACATAGAATTTAGGATTATGATTGATATTAGAAAGGCCTGAGGGGTTTGTTAAGTGATTAGGAAATAGGGAAGGGGGTCTTTTCTGTAATTTGGTGGGCAAACATCCTCATCATGCTGCTTTCTGATTGACTAGCTATTGTGGTCCTGTCAGGTAAAGATGGATAATTAGGTATTGTGGCCCTGTCTTGGGCTAAATGGATGATATGATTATAACTGGATACAAAAACACACCTGTTCAATATGTGGTTTGAGTCTAGTGGCAGTGGCCAGTTAGGGGTAGTGGGTATGCTGTTCAGTTTGGCCCATAAGAAAGTTAGAATACTGGGGCTGCATGAAGCATTAGGATTCCATCAATAGAGAATAGAAATGTATTTTTCCATCTTTATTTTTTTTTCTAAGATGTAGAAAAACTTTTAATTTTTATATACATGATATAATGTCACTGGAACATAAATACAGTATCTACAGTATCTACAGATCATAGCAGAACATTCCATTCTTTTCAAACAAATTACCTAGTTCTTTTTGGTTTGTTTGCTTTTTGAACTATCCATTCCGCCAATGTGTATGGCTAACGCTAAATTGTGAGGTGCAAGACCTGAGAAATAAAAGTAATTAGATTTGCATCTTCTTTTGCATGGCTTCTGCCCTCCATTAACTATTACCCCTTTCCCCCTGGATACTCAAAACTTAGGTAGATAGAGGGTTAGTGATTTGCCCAGGGTCACATAGGTAGGAATGATCTGATTCTGAATTTAAACTCATGTTTTCCTGCGTCAGAAAACTTCTGGCTACCAGTAAAAAATATCCTAGACATTACTACAAATGAAAAATTTGTTCTGTCTATAACTGAAAATGGAAAGAGTATCCCATTCTTTTTGAAACAGGTTTCCAAGAGAGAGAATGAGTTGAATCATATTGGGGAAATTAGGCAGTGGTTGCTAGAATTTCAAGGTCTTGCTTGCATCAAAGTTTAACTTGTAAACATCAATATTTGCCCAGTGATGCCATATGTTTGAAAATCATGGGACGACAAAATCATTGAAGCATCAAATTTCAATGGGCCTTTTAAAGTTATAAGGTAGATTTAAGTAAGCTACACCATCTTAGGAACCATGATTAATGTTTGACAGTAGGAAGGAAAGATATTATGCATAGCATAGATAACTGGAATAAGAACTAGATTGATCACATAGAGAGGAGTAAGAGATGGAAAATATTAGTTTTGCAATAGTACTTAAGACAAATTGAAGAAGATAGAGGAAATTCCTCGTGTATTGAATATATTATCTTTGGAGAATTTTTAGAAATAAAGGAAGAAATTAATTGCCCAGTGTGAGAAGATTTCATTGGGTTACAATCTCTAAGTACAGATGATGAATAACCATATAAACAATCTCACACATATATTGAAATATAAGAAGGTAGAGTTTTAGCTCGCTGATTATAAAAACTCTTTAACATTTATAAATCTAAATGTCAGCATCTAATAAAAAATAAAATTTATGCATTCCATATGACATAAGAAATGTGATTTGAAAATAGACAAAGGCAATTATTTTAATTTTAGTTTGAAAAAGAACTTTAATTTAAATTGTAAATGGAAGAAATGAAAACTGAAGCAACAGGCCTTAGCATATACCAGTGTACCTTCAGAAACTGAATTTAAATAGACTAAGATTTCTAAGAGATTAATATTTTATAGATACAGAATGTATAAAACCTAAAGGAAAGCACAGAAGAAATTGTCTCCTTCCACATGAGGTCTCTAATGTAACTTTATGCGGAATTTTAGGGGTGGATGCTGCCAATCACAAAATAATAGGGAAAGGTACAGTACAGTATGAATCTAGAAGATGATAAAATACAAACATTATGAGAAATAGATTCTTATTTTTTTCAAGTAATATTGGAGAACCTGATATGGTGAATTAAAACTGGAAACCGCAGCATTTCCTTGTCAAAAGAACAATTGCAAATCATATTACAGGACAGAATCCCAAGAGAAGTAGAAGAAATCTCAGCATGAGAGACATTTAAAATTATACTAGACAAAATACTGGAGGGTATATTGTAAAGAGCAGTCCTATACTGACAAGGTGAAAATCTAGTTGACCTGTTAGGCTATTTCCATCTATATTTTAGGTGTTTCTTTCATGAATGAGAAAAAAAAAATCAATACTTGCATTGGAATTAAAATATTTAAAAAAGAATTAAAATGATCACTCAGCTGAGGTGACCTCAACTCTAAAATTATGACTACACATATGAAATTGAAATGTCCACTGGAATAAAAAGTCAAGCAGTGCTGTGGGATCCTCTTAAGGAGGTAGTTTCTAATAGTAACTTCTCATCACAAATTCAGCAACATTATGGTACAATAAAGCTGGAGTCAGAAAATCAGATTTGGCATCTTGGATCTTCTAGTGAACTACCTGATGTTATCCAAGACATATTAACTCTCTAGAAATCATTTTCTTACTCCATAAAGTGATGGGTACCTTTGGCATACAGTTAAATAGAAACCTATTTCAGCTTGTGATGCTATGACTATTTGATCTGCTTTGTGGTCAAGATTCTAGGTCACTGAATTCAAATAAAAAAGTTAAAAAATAGTTTTGTGGTGTCTAACCTTGTAACACAGAGGAAAAGTCATCATAGGAGGAAATGTATTTTGTTTTCTAGAGTGGACATATAGTGATGTTTCAGTTATGTAAATTCTAGATTTCTGAAATGGGATTCAGGAGTAGAGTCCAACATGACAAGATTATATATATATATATATATATATATATATATATATATATATATATATATATATATATATATATATATATATATATATACACAATTCTGAATAAGGAGTAGATGAGATTTTGTTGTTGTTGTTTTTTGTTTTTGCTATCTCTAGTGCAGTTCCAGTAACCTTTAGAATATATACAATGACAATATGAAAAATAACCAGAATGTTTTGTGCTGTAAGGGGAAGCATTGAAACCTATGACATATAAGAATTAATTGAGAAGAAGTACAGATAAGCCGAGAAGTTGCCTCAACTCTCTCTGACATTCCTTAGAAGCAAGGTTAAATCAAGCCTCTAAATGGATTCTGGAGTAACACAGACCACAAAAAGATGGAATGAAACAATTTTCCACTTTAAGATAATTTAGAAGGACTTTGGGAAAGGTCTGTCACATGAGTAAAGGGGGAACAAATCCCATTGCAGACACTATCAGGGTTAGCCAGCAAGGGAATACCCACAGCACAGATCAGCAAACAAGGTCCTTCAGTTCTGGCTCTTTAGGTCAGTGGCAGAGCACGTCAGCATTGAGGCAACCAGAAACATTAAAGAAAGGAAGTTGACAGTCCAGGAAACTGGAAAACAAGAGCATCACTAGGGCAGGTCATCCCAAAGCAGTCAGCAAACCTTCAGCAGGTAAGGCTCCAGCACACAAAGTCAGGGACCAGGCACCTGGCCCCCCACAATAAGCTTGGGACAATGCCCCCTGTGCCCTAGGAGGAGAGCTCAACTTTAAAAGCCATGAAATAGGCAAAAAAAGATGCAAGAAATTTAAAAAAAAAATTATTGACCATAAAAAATTACAATGGTGACAGGGAAGACTAAAATAAAAACTTGAAAGAAGACAACATTGTCAATAAATCTGCATATTAGACCTTAAAGGAGAATATGAATTGGTCTCAAGACCAAAAAGCTTTCTTGGAAGAGCTGTAAAATGGTTTCAAAAAGTCAAATAAGAGAGATAGAAAAGAAACGAGAGGCATGCAAGAAAAAGTCAACATCTTGGGAGGGGCAGAGAGGACAAAAATACCTGAAGAAAAGAATTCCTTAAAGTGTAGAATTGCCCAAATGGAAAAGGAGGTACAAAAGCAAAATTAATAAAATAATTTCTTAAAAATTAGAATTGAGCAAGTAAAAGTTAAGGACTCTGTGAAACATCAAGGATCAGTCAGGCAAAATCAAAAGAATGAGAAAATAGAGCAAAATATAAAATACCTCATCAGGAAAACAATTGACCTAGAAAAAAGATCCAGGAGAAATAATTTAAGAATTATTGTACTACCTGAAATCCAGGACAAAAAAAAAAGCTTGATCAGCATCATCCAGGAAATTATGAAAGAAAGCTGCCCTGATATCCTGGAACCAGAGGACAAAATGGTCAAGAGATCCCAAAATAAAAACTCTAAGAAATATTGTAGTAAAAAATTATAACCAGAAAAAACTGCAAGCAGTCAGAAAGGAATAATTTAAATATCATTGCACCAAAATCTGTATAACAAAGGACTAAATATCTTCTACATTAAAGGATCAGAGTACCTGGAATATGATATTCTGAAAGGAAAAGAAGATTAGATTACAGACAAGAATTAACTACCTAGCTAAACTGAGCAAAATCTTTAGGGCAAATGGTGGACATTCAATGAAACAAGAGTTGTTCAGTCATTCCTTATGAAAACACCAAAGGATAATAGAAAATTTCACCTTCAATACAGGACTCAAAAGAATACAAAAAAGGTAAACAGAAAAGAGAAAAAATAAATATGTTACTCCAAAAGGTTAAACAGTTTACGTCCCCATATGGATAAATGATAATTGTAACTCTTGAGAATTATATATTTACTAGTCATTAGAAGGGGCACACATAGACAGAGGATGTGGGTATAGATTGACTCTGAAGTGACATAAAAAACTAATAAAGGGGTGAAAAAGGTTTATCTTTGGAGAAGAGGAAAGAAGGTGGCAGAAAATGGTAAAGTATATCACATGAAAAGGTCCAAAAGACATAATAGAGTAAGGAGAAAGAAGAGAAGTAGGTGAGTATTGTTTGACACTTTTTGTCATTGAATGTGGCTCGAAGAAGGAATTACATAAAATTTCAGCTGAGTATAGAAATTAATCTTACCATATAATAAAGTATGAGGAGAAAAAAGGAAAGAAATGGGAGAAGTCGATAGAAGGAAGGGAGAAGTATTAGGGGACAAGGAAGAGAAAAAAGAGGAGGGGGCTGATTGAAGGAAGGGTAGATTGAGGGAGGTCAGAAGCAAAACTCTCATGAAGAGAGACAAGATGAAAGGACAGAGAAAAGTATAAACATGGGGAAAATAGGATGAGAAAAAATACAAAGTTATTAATCATAACAGGGAATGTGAATGGGATAAACTCTCCCATCAAATGGAAGCAGATAGAAGAGTAGATTAAAAAACAGAATCCTACAGTATGTTATTTACAAGAAACATATTTGAAGCAGAGGAATACACACAGAGTAAAGGCAAAAGGTTGTAACATAATATATTATGTTTCAGCTGAAGGAAGCAAAGCAAAAGAAAACAGGAGAAGCATTCCTGATCTCAGACAAAGCAAAAGTAAAAATAGATATAATTAAAGAGATAAGGAAGGAAACATCTTGCTATAAAAGATAATAAAGAAAATGAAGCAATATCAGTAATAAGTATATATCCACTAGGGTGTATAGCATCCAAATTCCTAGAAGAGAAATAAAGTGATTTAAAAGAACAAATAAATAGTAAAACTATTGTAGCGGGGACCTCAACCTCTTCCTCTCAAAACTAGATAAATCTAACCATGATATTAAAAAAAATTAAGGAAGTGAATAGAATTTAAGACAAAAGCAGATATAATAGACCTCTGGTTAAAAATGAATTATGATAGAAAAAAATATACCTTTTTCTTAGATGTGCATGACACTAAGACAAAAAAAGCATATATCAACATAAATTCTTTGCAATTTAATTAAGAAAGGCAGAATTATTAAATCCACTATTTTTAGATCATGATGCAACAAAAACTGTATGTAATGGCAATGGAAATATAGGAAAAAAGTGAAAACTAGATAATCCTAAAGAATGAGAGCGTCAAACAAGAAATAATAGAAAAAAAATCAATCATTTCACTCGAGAGAATGATAATAATGAGCCAACATGAGATGCAGCTAAAGCAGTTCTTTTTTTTTTTAATTTGGAATGTTTTGTTGTGGATTTTCCTGTTGTTCCAGATTTTAACCACATAATACAATTCATTTTTTGTAAAAAAAAATATTCAATCAGGATGTAACTTACAAAAGCAAAACAGAGGGACGAGGGATGTCCTAGACTGAAGTCAATAAATCGAACAAAGGCAGCTCTAATAATGTGGAAATTGAATGAACCACATTGACTCCATCTTGTAACTCAATTTTGGATCTAGTTCAGTTCACTTTCTATTCAAATATAGATCTAGTCCAATTTCTGTCTTGTGAGAAAACTTAGGATGGGAATTGCTGTTTTGACAGTAAGCTCACTAGTCAGTACCCTCTACTGGACAAAAAGGGTAAATGTCATCACTAGAGCAAAATCCTTAAAAGAGTACAGTAAACCTTAAGGCAGCTCTTTCTAGCATAGCCAGCAACCAAAGAACCCTGCTTCCTTTCATATATTGTGTTAATATGGTAAAAGGTAGTGAAAATATTTTAGGTTAAAACTTGAACTTAAGTACTAATTCAAATAGGAATTGGAATTCTGCTCAGGTTAACTTTGGATCTGGCAATTATGTTAACAAGAAAAGAGGAGTACCTCAGCTAAACAAAGGCCATTAAAGTTATGAAGCTGGAAGACTTTGTCTCCAAAAAGGTACTTGTTGCCCTAAGGGATTTTATTTTAAGAGTGTGGCTTATGTTCAAACCAATTGGATGTCAATGCAAGAGGATATATCAAAATGAGATTAATTAGAACACTTGTTTTATGCTCTTATGATGATACCTCTAAATATAAAACAAAAATTTGTTCTTCATATTTAAGAACTAAAGTTTAGGTTTTCTTACTGCCTCACTTTCTAATATTCAGTTCCTCAAAATAACATGGTTACATAATAGTACAACATGGACCCAAAGAAATTCAAATTACTGATATATTAACCATAAGAACAGCTATATAAATGTTTCTTAATACCACATGTTGGGATTGGAAGCTCAATTCCGTGTGGACAGTCTCGGGCGGGTAAAGGTGGGAGCTTCTAAATCTTAGAGCTCTCACGAGACCCCCCCAGGAACGGCAGGGAATCGAGGTGAACCGAGCTATCTCGAGTAATTCCGCCTCTTCCCGTGAGAAACGTGATGGGAGAGAGATCTCCCCGCCCTCGAGATTGTCCCGGATCTGGGCACACCTAGTTACCTAACAGCACTGTATTCAGATGCAAACTATGCGGCTGAAGGTTAAGTAGGATTGAGGAAGCCTGAAAGCTCTCTTAGCACGTGAGGAGCCAAGAGGACAGTAGGCTCCGCTTCTCTTCTCTTCTCTCTCCCCTCCCCCTCTCTCTCCTCTTGTACTTCTACTTCCAATCCCTTAAGATCTTAGCCTCCTTAGGAAATCTCCCCCTCTTCCTCCTAAGGAAGACCCCCCTGCACTTGTAACCGAGACACCGAAATAAAGCTCAACCCTTGTTCGACTCTGGAACGTCCTTTCTCTCATATGAGCATCCGGTTTTGGCCAACCGAAGACCTCGGAGGTGAGTTAAGAAGACTCGGGTAGCCCACACAGGCCTCTAGGCCTGGCAACCACACACATCAAATTATAATAAAAATATGATTATAAACAGGATACTCTTCTCCTATTTTCATCAACAATATATTTCCCTTATAGTAAACCAAGTTTGTATTCCACCATCATGTATACTTTCTCCCTTTATTTCATTTTATATGCATCATTAAGAATGTCTTCAAATCCAATTCTCTCATCATTTACCCCTCAAAATATCCAGGGAGAGGTTTGAGCTTTGAAGAAATGGAACATGTTGGAATAGTTTCACTGCCTTGAATTCCATCTGTAACTTCAGGGGAGCATATAGGCCTTGGATATTTCTCAGTGTGGAAAAATTCATTTTATCTTGATTGAGCTGGAATTTTTTTTCTGATAATTTAAGAGGATGGCTTGAGAAAAATTTCATTTTTGACACAAGAAAAACCTCTCTAAAGAATATCATGGTTTCCAAAAGGAGCACTAGCTGAAAGTTCAGAAACTGAAATACTGCCTTTAGCTGAGATCCAAGTCTTCTGGTATTCATGTTCAATCCATCTGCCCACCACCACTGGGCCAAATCCCTTTCTCCTCCTCCCTGATGTCCATTTCTGTTTCTGATCTAAAGCCATTCTTAAAGGAAGTTTTATATCTCTAAATGTTTACATGATTGAAATAAAGAAAAAGGAGGTCAATTAACTGGGCATGCAACTAAAAAACTAGAGAAAGTATGAAAGACCAAAAGAAAGATTAGTAAAATTGAAATTAAATTATTAAACAATAAATTAGTAAATAAAATAAATTGTTTTACGAGAAAAACAATAAAATAGATAAATCATAGGTTAATTTGATTTAAAAAAACAAATGACAGGTATCAAAAATGAAAAAGGGTGAATTGACTACCACTGACGAGAAAATTAAAGCAGTAATTAGGAACAATTTTGCCCAACTGCACATGAATAAATATGATCATATAAAGGAAATGGATATTTACAAAAATATAAATTGCCTAGAGGAAATAAAATGCTTAAAAAAACAATTTTAAGGGAGAAAAGAAATTGAATTAGATATTAATAAATTACTTAAGGAAAAAAATCTCCAAGACCTAATGGTTTCAAAGTGAATTCTATGAAATATTTGTAAAGAACAATGAATTCCAATACCAAGTATTTGGGAAAAAAATAGAAGAGAGAGGCCTATCAAATTAATTTTATGATACAAACACAGTTCTAATATCTAAACCAGGAAGAGCCAAAACAGGGGAAAATTATAGACTGATTTTCCTAATGAATATTGATGCAAAAAAAAATTAAAGAAAATATTATGGGGGGAGGAGCCAAGATGGTGCAGTAGAAAGATTCACATATGCTAGCTCCAAACCCACAGTCCATAAAATATCTGTAAAAATAACTCCCAACAAATTCTGGATCAGCAGAAGCCACAGAACAATGGAGCAGACAAGATTTCTGTTCCAGAAGGACCTGAAAACCTGACGCAAAAGGTCCATCACGCCCTAAACCCTGAGCCGAGCCCAGCTCTGCCTTGGCTGCGTGGCACTGAGAGGAGCAGATCTGAACAGGCTTCAGGGATGGAATCTCCAGCAGCCACGTGGGTCTCTCCACCCACAGACGCCAGGGGTGAGTGAGAGAATCTTTTTGGCTTGCTGGGAGGGGAGTGGGGTGCTTCCATGACTCAGGCCCCCTTGGGAGCCAGCAGCGGAGGCAGCAGCAGACAAGGACTCCTCAAGCAGGCAGGAGCGAGCTTGGATCCATTGTTGAAGGTCTCCACATAAACCCCCTGAAGGAACTGAGCCCCGCCCCCAGTGGCAGCCCTGCCCCCACCTGAGCACCTGAATTTAATCTCACACTGAATAGCAGCCCTGCCCCCACCAAAAGCCCTGAGGCTGAGGAGCAGCATTTGAATCTCAGACCCCAAGTACTGGCTGAGTGGATCTGGAGGCGAGGTCGGGGTGGAAAGAAAACTCAGAAGTCAAGTCACTAGCTGGGAAAATGCCCAGAAAGAGTAAAAAAAATAAAACTATAAAAGGTTACTTTCTTGGTGAACAGGTATTTCCTCCCTTCCTTTCTGATGAGGAAGAATAATGCATACCATCAGGGAAAGATATAGAAATCAAGGCTTCTGCATCCCAGCCCACCCAATGGGCTCAGGCCATGGAAGAGCTCAAAAAGGATTTTGAAAATCCAGTTACAGAGGTGGAGGAGAAACTGGGAAGAGAAATGAGAGAGATGCAAGAAAAGCATGAAAAGCAGGTCAACACCTTGCTAAAGGAGACCCCAAAAAATGCGGAAGAAAATAACACCTTGAAAATTAGGTGAACTCAATTGGCAAAAGAGGTTCAAAAAGCCAATGAGGAGAAGAATGCTTTCAAAAGCAGAATTAACCAAGTGGAAAATGAGGTTCAAAAGCTCACTGAAGAAAAGAGTTCTTTCAAAATTAGAATGGAACAGATGGAGGCTAATGACTTTGTGAGAAACAAGAAATCACAAAACAAAAGCAAAAGAATGAAAAAATGGAAGATAATGTGAAATATCTCATTGGAAAAACGACTGACCTGGAAAATAGATCCAGGAGAGACAATTTAAAAATTATGGGACTACCTGAAAGCCATGATCAAAATAAGAGCCTAGACATCATCTTTCATGAAATTATCAAGGTAAACTACAATGATGTTATAGAACCAGAGGGCAAAATAATTATTAAAGGAATCCACCATTCACCGCCTGAAAGAGATCCAAAAAGAGAAACTCCTAGGAACATTGTGGCCAAATTCCAGTGTTCCCTGGTCAAGGAGAAAGTATTGCAAGCAGCTAGAAAGAAACAATTCAATTATTGTGGAAATACAATCAGGATAACAAGGGAATGGAACAAGATATTCCAGAAGTCAAAGGAACTAGGACTAAAACCAAGAATCACCTACCCAGCAAAACTGAGTATAATACTTCAGGGGAAACAATGGTCTTTTAATGAAATAGAGGACTTTCAAGCATTCTTGATGAAAAGACCAGAGCTGAAAAGAAAATTTGACTTTCAAACACAACTATGAAGAGAAGCATGAAAAGGTAAACAGCAAAGAGAAGTCCTAAGGAACTTACTAAATTTGAACTGTTTACATTCCTACATGGAAAGACAATATTTGTAACTCTTGAAACTTTTCAGTATCTGGGTAGTTGGTGGGATTACACACACACACACACACACACACACACACACACACACACACATAAAGACAGAGTGCACAGAGTGAATTGAAGAGTATGGGATTATATCTTAAAAAAATGAAATTAAGCAGTGAGAGAGAAACATATTGGGAGGAGAAGGAGAGAAATGGAATGGGGCAAATTATCTCTCATAAATGAGGCAAGCAAAAGACTTTTTAGTAGAGGGAAAAAGAAGGGAGGTGAGACAAAAACATGAAGTTTACTCTCATCACATTCCACTAAAGGAAGGAATAAAATGCACACTTATTTTGGTATGAAAACCTATCTTCCAATACAGGAAAGTGGGGGAGAAGGGGATAAGCAGGGGAGGGGGGGGGGATGATGGAAGGGAGGGCACTGGGAGGAGGGAGCAATTTGAGGTCAACACTCATGGGGAGGGACAGGATCAAAAGAGAGAATAGAAGCAATGGGGGGCAGGATAGGATTGAGGGAAATATAGTTAGTCTTACACAACACGACTATTATGGAAGTCATTTCCAAAACTTCACAAATATGGCCTATATTGAATTGCTTGCTTCCAAAGGGAAGGGGTGGGGTTGGAGGGATGAAGAGAAGTTGGAACTCAAAGTTTTAGGAACAACTGTCGAGTACTGTTCTTGCTACTAGGAAATAAGAAATACAGGAAAAAGGGTATAGAAAGTTATTTGGCCCTACAGGACAAAAGAGAAGATGGGGACAAGGGCAGAGAGGGATGATAGAAGAGAGGGTAGATTGGTGATGGGGCCAATTAGAATGTTCAGTGTTTTGGGGTGGGGGAGGGGACAAATGGGCAGAAAATTTGGAACCCAAAATTTTGTGAAAATGAATGTTAAAAGTTAAATAAATAAATTAAACCAAATTAAAAAAAAAAGAAAATATTACCCCCAAAATTAAAGTAGTTTATTACAACGATAATGCACTATGAACATGTGAAATTTATATCAGTAATGCAAAAATGCTTTAATATTTGGAAAACTATAGCATGATTGAACACATCAATAAGAAAACTAATAGAAGTCATATGATTATCTCAATAGATTTAGAAAAACAGATTTTGGCAATAGACAGGACCAATTCCTATTAAAAACACTAGAGAACATAAGAATAAATGCAGTTTTCCTTACAATGATATGTACTATGTATCTAATACCAGCAGTAAGTATTATATGTTATAGAGATAAACATGGAACTTTACCAATAAGATCAGGGTTGAAACAAAGATGCCCAGTATTGGCACTGCTATTCAATATTGTACTAGAAATATTAGCTTTAGCAATAAGAGAAGAAATAGAAATTGAACGAATTATGATAGACCCTGAAGAAACAAAGTTATCATTCTTTGCCTGTGACATGTTGATGTACTCAGAGAATCCCATAAAATGAACTAAAAATCTACTTGAAATAATTAAAGAATTTAGCAAAGTTGGAGAATATAATATAAACACATATAAATTATTACCATTTCTATATATTACTAAAAAAACAAGAGACAGAAAAAAGATATTCCATTTAAAGTTACTATAGACATTAGAAAATATTTGGGACTGTACCTGCCAAGACAAACCTAGGAATGAAATGAACACAGATTACAACATATGTCACACAAATAAAGTCAGATCTAAGCAACTGGGAAAAAAAGCAGTTGCTAATGGATAGAACAAGGTAATATAATAAAAATTATAACAATATACAAATTAAATTACTTACGCACTGCCATGCCAATCATTTGCCCAAACTTATTTTATAAAACTACACAAAATAATAACAAAATTCATCTGGTAAAAAAAATGTTATAAAATATCAAGGAAAGTATTGAAAAGAAATGCTAAGCAAGATGTCCTACCTGTACCAGATCTAACACTGTATTATAAAGCAACAATTATCAAAGTTATCTGGTACTGAGGAAATAAAGTGGTAGATCATTGGAATAGGTTAGGTACACAAAACGTAACAGTCAATGACTATAGTAATATACTATTTGATAAACCCTAAGACTGAAGCTTCTGGGATCAGAACTCACTATTTGTCAGAAACTGCTAGGAAGACTTGAAAACAGTATGGCAAGCTAGGAATAGACGAACTTCTTAAAGTATATAGCAAGATAAGCTCAAAATGAGTATATGATTTAGACATAAAGGATAACACCATAAGCAAATTAGGAGAGCATGAAAAAGTTTAACTGTCAGATCTATGGAGAAGGGAAGAAATTATGAACAAACAAGAGATAGAGAACCTTATGAAATACAAAATAAATCATTCTACTTACTTCATTCAGCGTCACTTCATGCAAGTCTTTCAAAGCTTTTCTGAAGTCCACCTGTTCATCATTTCTGTGGAACAATAATATTCCATTGCATTCATTTACCAAAACCTGTTCAGCCATTACACAACTGATAGGCATCCCCTCATTTTTTACTTCTTGGACACCACTAAAATATCTGCTATAAATATTTTTGCTTGTGGGTCCTTTTTTTTTTTTCATTTTTATGATCTCTTCATAACAAAACTAGAAGTGCATCTTCATCTTCATCTAATAGCTTCCTTCAAGTCTCACCAAAAATCCCACATTCTAAAGGAACGATTCTATAGGAATACATTCCTAATTCACCTTAGTTCTAAAGCCTTCTCTCTCAATTGTTTTCATTTTATTCCATATTTAGGTTGTTTTTACACAATTATTTCCATGTTGATTTTCCTTCCATCACTGCTGTCATTAGACTGAGAGGTTCTTTTTCATTAGACTGTGGCCTGCTTGAAAGCAGGGATCTTTCTTTGTATCCACATCACTAAACACAGCATCTGTCACATATATGGCAAAGTATGATTGAGTACATGAAAAAAGAGAATACAAAGACTTGCAGATTATTTTGAAGTTTCTACATCACGAACACTTATAAAAATGGGTAGAAAGTTAAAGTGGTAAACATCAAATATTGCACAAAATGGCATTTACTTCATCAAGTAGAGAAGAAAAGATTCATTTTTGATATGACTTGTTGCTGAGTTGATTTTGTAGTGAAATTTGACCTGTCAGAGACAAAATCAGAAGGCACAATACAAAGAAGGTTATTTTTAATGAGAGACAGATATAGTGAAAAAACACTTTTAATCTCAAATTCTTTAAAAAATATATTTAATATTGAAAATGGGAAATGGACAACAGAACTGACATTGATATATTTCAATGTATGCTATGTAATAATTTCATCAAGATCATCAATGTAATTTAGTTGCAGAAAACACGGTTTGATGAACTCTTCAGATCATAGAGAAAAATTAATTTGAAGACACAGCAAAAGCCCACCCCATCATTATTTCATTATTATGAAAAACCAACCAAATAAACAAAACAAACAAAACAACAAAAAACTTTTCAGAGTCCACAGTCTAGGGGTTTGTAGAAACTAGTTTCTGTGCAAGTTGTGCTGATGGAAGTGATGAAATGTTATACATATTAAAAATTTATGAGAATTATATGTTTTCATTTTGTTTGTCTATCTGCCACAGCTTTATACTTTTCCTCTAAAAGAAGTCATTGTGTTCTTAAGGAACACAATGATTTTAGTACCAAAGTGGTAATTTGATAGCAATGTGGAACTTCACAAAACAATAGAAGAAACCATTGTTTTAATTTTGTCTGAAGCCATAAAACGGCTTCACCATGACTTTTTTCCTTTGCAATTCAACAGCATTTTACTTTGCTTTCGAAAACTCCATAGTGGCTGATTTGAATATAAAATTAAGATGCTTATACACTATTGACAAAACAATCTTGCATTTTGTTTTTTCAGGTTGTGCTGTCAGGGGACCCTGTGATTGACATTATTCTTGCTTGTTCCTACAGCCAGTGCTAATGCTACTTCTCAAACCTGGCACTTAAAAGAAATGGCAAAAATATCACAGGAACTGTTCTGTTGACCCCCTTTTTCTATTCCCCTTTATCTTTCTATGTAAACCTTTACCTACTTTGGTCTGTTAAGGAAATGACATGTTAAGAACAAAGAAAATCATAATAGAAAAGACTTAGATATCAAAATCAGCCACTCACACTACATGAAGTCCCTTAAAAAGCTAAGTTGTCTTTCCCTTGGTTTTTTTCCTCTTTTTTGAGTTTATTCAAACATATGTTTTGTTTTGTTTTTTTTTCCTTCTGAAAACATGAAAGGATAATAAATTTTTAAGATGGGAGTCTAAACAAAAGAAAAAAAGTGAAAATAGATGAGTTCCATTGGATATATTTTACGTTGCTGTTGTTGTTTATTTAATATAGTCCCTTATTGGCAAAGAACATCATGAAAAGTAAAGCTTTTTTCAGGAAGGAAGGAATAAAGGATAATGGAATAAGTAAGCTACATAAGTCAGGGGAAAGCCTTGGTTGAACAGACACGCGCTAGCTGTGTGGTGATTGCAAGAAGTGCTGCTGTCTTAAAGTGAATATAATCATCAGCAATTGGAACCTTATTTGCCTCACTGCACCTCTTAAGGAATAAAATCCCTGGACTGAATTTGCCATTTGCATGAATTTGAACATCAAACTAGGATGCCTATACACTATTGAAAAAAAATCTTGTATTTTGTGTCTTCAGCTTGTGCTATTAAGGGGAGCCTGCGATTTACATTATTGTGGTTTGTCCCTAGAACCAGTGATAATGCTACTTTTCAAAGATGGCACTTCAAAGAATACTCATTATTCCCTGGAAATTATGGTTGTATCTGGTCCACATTTTCTCTTCTCCCTCCTTTCTTCTTCACTAACTGGCATTTGTCATCTCCAATATTCCTGCTCTTAAACTTTATGTGTTGATGATGCTTTTAAAAGCTTTACTTTTTTCCAATATATAAAGATAGATTGATCTTTGTAGTATTCTGAGAAATTGCTTTAAAAGACTGAATTACATAAGGGAGGATAGGTTAAAAAGGTAATCAGAGACCAATAACTTGGAATTATCCATAGTCCTATGCTAAGTTCTCTCTGACTCTGCAAGAAAAATTTCAGTAGTATTCAAATACCTTTCTCAAAAAGTGACCAAATATATCCATATACTAAGTATTACTATAAATAGAAACATATGATTTATACCTAAATTTCCTCAACCAGTATATGTTCATATCCATATATGTATATATGAGTGCTCATATTAGGTTGATAGATAAGAGTGTGTATATACACAACCATACTAATAATAAAACAACAAAAATATTTTTTACATGTACTCAAGTGCTGTGATATCCACAAGAACTTCCACACCCCCCCCCCAAAAAAACCTTTTATGTAGTTATATTAATAATAAATTCTGGTCATACGAGGCATTAAAAACATACCTTTGAACATATCACATCCCCGTACTGTTTTATGGTCAGAAAGGAATATTCTTTGGGAAACTCATCGGAACTATATCTTCCACAATGCTTTATGAGAAGAAGGAAATGTTTCTTAAGCAAAATGGTAGAGGAGATGCACTAAGGCAAAAGAAGTTTCTGGGAGGATATAAATAAATTGCCCTTGGAATCTTCTCCTACTGGTGTGATGAATGACAACCCTGAGAGAAAGAGTATGTGGATAATTAATAATTAATTCATTAATTAAGCTAGTCAACAATCAATAAATTGATGATCAATGGTTTTTCTCCATAACCAAAGATGTCAAGGGAGATGTGGACCACTTTAAATATTTTCTAAAATGAACTTCCTTGATAAGTGAAACTCAACTTGGATTAGTGGACATTTAATGAGGAGGTGGGCCAAACTTCTTCAGCTCCTCCTGCTGAGAACTTAGCTTGTTAATGAGACTCAGAAGTCTAGAGGCATCTGGATGGGGGAAGCTGTTTCCATCTGTACCTCTCCAGCAAGTTTTCTCCTATGTTGTTCTACTCTCTGATGGAGCAAATGAAGGAGAAGGGATTTTTCCTATAAGCAAAGGCTGACCTAGACTGGATTCTCCTGCCCAAAGTTAAGGAACATATGTCTTGGGAGCTAGGCACAAAGCTCATCACTCAGTTATGCCCTTCAGAGGCTGACTAACTTTTTCAAGCGTTGGATTTTAATGGAAATAAAAGGAAAATGGTGGATCAAAAATTAATAATATTAATTTCTTTCACTGGTTTCCAAGCAATGTGCTACCTGATGCAGACATTCAAATTTAAACCCAGCCTGGTAAAAGTAGAATGAAGAGTGGGGCTGGTGTACAAACAAACAGAGACCATACGTGGAACAAAGTTTCTGTGGTTTTCTAACACATACTGTTAAGACTAACACACCTAACACATGGTGTTAGTATTCTCTGCTACCCTACATACACAGCTTAGATATTTTTCTTAAATTTTCACAGACAGAAGGTTTAGTGATAAGGCAGAGAAAATATCTGCATTATCTCTGAAGATTAATAGGAAATGAGAAAGTATTTGTCAAGATAGTGTGAGGAAGGAAGTTTAGGGTTTGAAATGAAAGTAGTATTGATGTTTTATAGTATCAGTTGTTTGATGTGTCTCAGACTTACAATACATACTATTTTAAGTAAATTGTTCTTTTTGAAAAAAGGTATGAAATCAAGTGATTTGTTTGGGGAATGAGAAAACTCTGGGGAAATGGTGATTCATGAGTACTATTTTGAGTAGACTGAATCTCTAAATATCTTGGCCCTAAAAATTGGGAAATAGATACAGACTGCCCTCCCTCCTCATATACCTTTTCATTTGCATATATATATACATATATGTATATATGTGTGTGCGTGTGTGTGTGTGTTTGTGTGTATTTAAATATTCATTTTATGGGGTAAAGGATAATAACTAGACAAGCGATTTATTTGGTATATAAGATCAAATGAGAATGTGAGAATAAATATGAGAAAACTGCCAGAGAAAATGGTTTCCACCAATACAATTAGCAAGATTTCATCAACTTTGTTTTAGAAAATTCCCTAGAGAAATGAGACATTAAAAAATTTGCCCAGGGTTTCTGAGGGAGGATTTAGATGCAAGTGTTCTTGGTTCTGAGGCCTGATCTCAGTATGATGTGCTTCTTCTCATCTGAAATTTTCTTTTTCAGTAACTGAATTGAATTGAATTTTTTTCACTCTAAATCAATTCCATCACTATGCTGTTAATTATACCATTATAATGTTTGTTTGTTTGTTTGTTTTCCCCCAGCTGGCCAACCTAAGACAAATGGCTGAGGAAATAGATTATTTTTTTTATCTGATTTTATCATGATCTCTTCCTAATATCTTTTACTGGAGAATATTCAAAGATCTGATTTTTCAGCTATGTCCACTCTCCTTATTAATTTATATCACAAACTATTTTAAGTACTTTAGATGCTATTCTGTCTTCTTTAAAGTAGACAAGGCATCAAGGCATCTTTTGTTGTTTAGATTCTCTGAACTGGTTAGATAATTAGAAAGACAATTTATCCTAGAAGTGTAGCATAAATCTTTCCAGCTTAGAAGTCCCTGAAACAGTTTGTCCTCAACAATATATCCTTCTAAAACTTAGAACAATCTTCATATCATAAGGAGGCAGAAGAATAAAATCATTGTGGAAGTTCATAGAGAGTATGGGAAGGGAAATATAATGAAAGCAAAATATTCTTTCTGTCCTTCCTTTAGTTTCTTTCCTTCCTGTTCACTCTATTGCCTTTACCCTATCTTTTCTTATTTTGGGCAAGGGACTAAGGCATCCACTGCTTCTGGCCTAGGTAAATAATATATTAAGTCAGTCTCAGAATGTCAATAGTTATGTTCTTTCCATGTCCCACTATAAAACACTCTAAAGACTCCAAAAAGTAATTTTAAGTGAAAGAATATAATCATATAGTGTATCGATCTAGAACCATCAAGCTGGGATGAATGGAAAACTGTAGAGTGGTAAGTTTCATAATTTGGAATATTTCATTGCCTAGAGATGTAGATGTCAATCTGGAGAATCACAGATGTCTTCTCCACAAATTTTGTGGAGAAGTCATGAAGAAATAAAATTTACACAAGAAATTATCAGAAGTCATTGGCAAGCTAAATCTAAAACAATAATGTTTAACTTTTAAGGTTTCAATCATAATTTTAACCAGTGGCACAGTGGATTGAGTGCTAGGCTTGGAGTTCAAAATACTGATTTTCAGTGTTTCAAATCTGGCCTCAGACATTTACTAGATGTATGATCCTAAGCAATTTACTTAACCTGTTTGCCTCAGTTTCTTCATCTATAAAGGAACTGCATGAGGAAATTCCTAATCACTATAGTGTGTTTGCCAAGAAAACCCCAAATGGGGTCATGAAAATTTGAAAATGACTGAAATTACTAAACAACAATTCAGGAACTAGAAACTAGAAGATCAATATATTGATCCATTTTCTTTAATCTAATTCATCACCATTTATCAAATCCTATTATCGGTGATACATATGTATTATAAACAAGCCACTGTACCTGAAGAAATAAACCACATCAGAGTTCAAGACCTCTGGAGACTTAAAATGTAGTAAAGGAGAGAGCCTGTGTCCTCACATTACTATATTTATTACCCAGCAGAATCTGATAAGCAAAAAAGAAAATTTCAAAGAGCTGTGAGAAATCTGAGGAGAAAGCAATTGTTCCACTGTGTGTAAACTGAATATGTACTATTAAAGGTCTCTCATACCATAGTATGGTCTTATAGCAATGATCAATGTGGCATTCTTCAGAATTTGTTGTTTTATATAGATTATGGTAATAGTTTGTTTTTGATGAAAGATAATTGCATCAGAAAAATATTATATTTATATTTGAAATTGGGAAGTTGTTCATTCTTAACTAAAGATTGAAGTGGATATGACTTTCACCAGTTCAAAAAGAGTGACAGGTTCAGGATGGTTCATATAAGGACAAGTAGCTTTGCAAAACTTTTCATAGTTTAGAGTTAAGTTTTGCACTTCTTTATATAAATAACACCCATTACCTTGTGCTGCTGCCCTGTCACATTTCATAAACTTGGATGTGTGAGTATAGCCAAAGAGAAGCCTCCAAGGAAACATCAGGTGATGAAGCAAGGGGTGATAGTGATTCAAGAGAACTTACTTTCAATCATTACTTTACTAAACATCCAACGTTTTCCAGGAAGGTATAGATAGCTCAAATTGATATTCAGATTAATTCCTTACCATATATTAGTCTTGAAAGTCTCTAAGAAGTAGTACCTAATAAAACCATAATATTCATCATTTTCTGTCGAGTCCCAGCTCATGCAAGTGAATACAGCCTCCCTAAATCAATCCTCAACTTTTACTTAAATATGGATTTTTTTAAAAAAAAATGTAGCCTCTCTGGTTTTGTATGTGCTATTTGCCTGCTCTGTCATAACTTTGAGGTAAAAAAAAAAAAAAAAAAACTAATGAGATGAACACATAATAACATTATGGAGCTGGTCTTAAAACAATGTAATTGGCCTCCAAGAGCCAAAATGGTGGAGTAAGCACTGCTGGTCTCCTATATTCACCTGAGAACAACCATAGAATAACATGTCAGGACAAATCCTGGAACAGGGGAGCCAGCAGAAAGATGGGGAGGAGCAATCTGAAGCCTGGGAAACTTAGAGAAAGGGCAACCCAGCACCAAGACCCATCTCAGCAAACTAGTACATGATCCTAAGGACCACTGTGGTGGAGGAGATAAATAGCAACACCAGGATCCCCCTATATGCCTTAGTATAGCCAAAGAAAGCAGCAGACTTCAGTTCAGAGAAAGAATAAGACTATAAAATGAAGAAATAAACCTATTACTCTTTGTGATGATATGCTGGTATGTTTAGAGAATACTAGAGAATCAAGCAAAAAATTATATGAAATAACAAACAACTTTAGTAAAATTGCAGGATATAAAATAAATCCACATAAATACTTGGAATCTCTATATATTATTAACAAAGCCCAACAATAAGATATAGAAAGAGAAATTCCATTTAAAATTACTATATACATTATAAAATAATTCGGGGTTTATCTGCCAAAACAAACCCAGGAACTATATGAACACAATTACAAAACACTTTCGCACCAATAAAGTCACATCTAAATAATTAGAAAAATATCAGTTGCGTGTGAGTAGGCCAAGATAATATAATAGAAATGACATTCTACCTAAATTAATTTACTTATTCAGTGCCATACCAATTAAACTACCAAAAAATTACTTTATAGAGCTAGAAAAAATAATAACAAAATTCATCTGGAAGAACAAAAGTTCCAGAATACCCAGGGAATTAATGAAAAGAAATGCTAGGGAAGGTGGTTTAGCCATATCAGATCCTAAATTATATTATAATGCAGCAATCATCCTAAATACTTGGTAGTGCATAAGAAATAGAATGGTGGATCAGTGGAATAGCTTAGGTTCAAAGACACAGTAGTCAATGACTATAGTCATCTACTGTTTGATATACTCAGACTCCAGTTTCTGGGATAAGAACTCCCTATTTGACATAAACTTCTAGGAAAACTGGAAAACTAGGCATAGACCAATATTTTATAAAATATAACAAAATAAAGTCAGGATGGGTACACAATTTAGATATGAAGGCTGATACTATAAGTAAACTGGGAGAGTAAGAAAGTTTACCCACCAGGTTTATGGAGAATGGAAAAATTTATGAACAAATAAGAGACAGAGAATGTTATGAAAAACAAAGCGGACAGTTTTGATTACTTTCAATTGAAAAGTTTTCACACGAAGTCAATGGAACCAAGATTAGGAGAGAAACAGAAAAGTTCGAAAGATTTTACCACCCGTGTCTCTGATGCAGACCTCATTTGTTAGGGTGTTTTCCTTTTAAAAAAAATTAGTTATTTTTAGTTTATAACATTCTGTTACACAAGCTTTTGAGTTTCAAATTTTCTCCCCATCCCTCCCTTGCCTACTCCCCAAGATGGCATGCAATCTGATACAGGTTCTACGTAAATTCATATTAAATATATTTTCACATTAGTCATGCTGTAAAGAAAAACTATAAGGAATGAATGAAGTGAACCACAAGAAAGAACAAACAAGGCAACACAAAAAAGAGAGAGATCAAATAGTATGCTTCAATCTACATTCAGACTCTGTAGCTCTTTCTCTGGGTATGAACAGTATTTTCCATCAAGAGCCTTTTGGAGTTTTCTTATCAACAGACCCTCTTCCTCCTCTAAGAGTTCTGGAAATTCCCACTGTTTCCATTGATCCACTCTCCCCTCATTTCTAAAATATATTGGGATGGCTTGAGTCACTCTCCAAATGATAAATGATGAAAGGATAAGAACAGTTTACAGAGGAATAAACTAAAACTATCTATAGTCATATAAAAAAAATGTTCTAAATCACTATTGATTAGAGAGATGCAAGTCAAAACAACTCTGAAGTATGAGATCCTACCTATTAGATTGGCTAACATGACAAAACAAGAAAATGAGAAATGTTGGAGAAGACGTGGGAAAGTTGGAACACTTTATTGGTGGAGCTATGAGCTGATTTTGAAGTGCAATTTGGAATTTTGCTGAAAGAGCTATAAAAATGTGCATACCCTCTGACCCAGAATATTGCTTCTAGGGCTATATTCCAAAGAGATCATACAAATGGTAAAAGGATCCACATGTACAAAAATATTGATAGCAGCCATCTTTGTGATTGTCAAGAACTGGACGTTGAGGGGATGCCCAATTGGGGAATGGCTAAACAATTGAGAGCTTTTAGCAACACAGTGATCCAAGATAATTCCAAAAGACTCATGATGGAAAATGCTGCTCACATATAAACAAGTATGGAGTCTGAATGCAGAATAAGGTAAAGTATTTAACAATTTTTTGCCCTTTGTATTTTCTTTCCTGTGGTTTTTCCTTTTTGTTCTGATTCCTCTTTCACAACATGAGTAATGTGGATATTTGCATGTAATTAGAAAAAATAAAATACAGTTAAATGCAAAAAAAAAATTGATATCTAGAACTTTAATCCTTTAATCACAGCTTCTAGGTAATCCAATAATTTTTGAATTATCTCTGCTCAATCAATTTTCAATGGTCTTTTACAATTAGATATTTAATATTTTCCTTGATTTTTTTTATTTTTTTGACTTTGTTTCATTATTTCTTGATGTTACATGGAGTCATTAGCTTCTACTTACAAATTCTATCTTTTAGGCATTAATTTCTTCAGTCAGTTTTGTAACTCTTTTCTTTTTTTTCCATTTTTCCAGTTCTGCTTTGTAAGGAGTTCTTTTGTTTAGTGAAATTTTGTATATCCTTTTCCATTTTGCCTGTTTTGCTTTTAAAGTATTTCTTTTCTTCGGTGAATTTTTAATTTGTCTTTTACCATTAGGCAAAATCAGTTTTTAATGTCTTATCTTTCCCCCTTTGGGATTTTTTTGCTGTCTCTTTTCTCTACATAATTTTCATGCATGACTCTTGTGTACATTTCCCAATTTTCCTCTTTTCATGCACAACTGGTGTACTTTTCCCAATTTTACTCTACCACTCTTGTGTCTTAATTCCATCAATTCTTGTTGACCTTGACTCAAATTATCATTTATTTTTCTTTGAGGCCTTGCTTGTAGCTGTGTTCACATTAATTCTTCTTCTAAGTTTATGTCTTGGACTTCCTTGCTAGCACAGTAGCTTTTGATAATCAATATGTTTCTTTTTGCTCATTTTTCCAGGCTTTGTCTTCAGTTTAAATTTTCTGGTAAACAGGGCCTCTTTTTTCTTGCCATTGAGGAAGTGAAGTTTTAGACTTTTTCATGCTGCTGTTTGTAGAATGAATTTTGGGAATCTAAACATTTTTGGTGCTCCCAACATTGTGTGACCCTCGGAAAAGGGTGATTGCTGTTCTTCTGGTATGTGGTGATTGCTGTTCTTCTGGTATGTACTCTGATCTTTACCCAGGAAGGACCTCTACTACTCTGTAGCAATAAGTGATAGAGTTCCTCCAGGTCCTTGAGCAGTCATCATAACACCTGCTTCCTTTTGTTTGCACACAAGCAATCCTCTCTGCCTTGAATCAGTGACCCAGAACTGCTTATGGATAATAGAGTTGTCAATCAGCATCAGTGATACCCAGTGCCAACAAAGGATCCCCTGCACCCTACAATCTCTTCAAATACACATACACGCAAACACACATATATGCATACACACATACATACATATACACACATACATATATATGTGTATGTATGCATATATGTTTTGTGTATATATATATTTTTTAAAACAGATCATAATACTAACCTCAATCCTTTTCTACCATTATACAATCTAGAGATGCTTGCTTAGCTGCTGAGGGGGCAATCTCTAGAAGAATTTTAGAAAAATGAATAAAAATCTACCTAAAACAAATATTTGAATAGTTTCCATAGGAACAGAAGTAAGTATGACACATCTCTCAGTCTTTCATATTGCTGCATTTGTGCCAACACTATTCTTCAAACATTAAAAAAATCAAGCAGGAATTAAGTTAGTAGTTCCCCCAAAATGCTTCAATTTAAGTTAAACTTGCAAGTAATGGCTACAAAGAGCATCTATACATTAATACTAGATAAAGTACAAGATGCTGAGTGATGTTCTATTCCACTTTCCCAAGCACAAAATAGTGGCAAAGTGTTGATATCCTGATCCTCTACTTGTGCCAGAAAATCTCATTTTTTGATTTGTTGCATGCATTGCCATGCAGACCCAGGCATCACACAATATAGATAGTGGACTTCTGAAATTCACTGAAATTAGAAGCAGTAGCAACAGTATAAGAGTCCATTTTTCAAATAACGTCTGATCTCCCACGTGTATTTTTGAGGAATCAGTAGAATCGACAATTTGATCAAAGTCATCACATGTTGTTCCCTACACACTTGAAGATTAATACTTCCCCTCTGGTTTGGGTCTCTTATTCAGAATAGGTTTAATATGCACATGATAAAACAGGATTCAAGGGAAAAAATCCATATATACTATCATTTCCATAGTGCATGAAAATTTGGTAATTTACCTCATCTTCATCATCAGAACCTGTCTCTTCCTTTAATATAAATGTTTTGGCAATGATATTAACTGCAAGTGAGAAAGCTGATGCAACATAGTCTCTGCCTGGTTCACCTATAATTCTCACTAGAGACTGATGGAAAATACTAGTCTAATGCTGGTTTGATCACAGTTGAAATCTCTTCAAACTTAAGGTTTATATCTTCAGAACCAGGAAAGTCAACACCAATATCCAGAAGATAAATGTTGAAACCAACTCCACCCATATATCAAAGACACATCAAGCATCAGAAACTGCTGGGCAAATGTTTCTGGATCAATACAACCACTTCCTACACGGAAATTTACTCCAATAACATCAATATTCAGTTCCTTTGCTCACTTAAGGAATAGCCTGTTAATTTTGAGAATGGCACCAAAATTAACATTTAGATGACAGGCAGCTTTGGTGACAATCCTCTAAACCAACTTTCCCTTTGGATGAGTGCTAACAACTTTCATTATCTTTACTTCACTATCAAAAGTCATCATTTGTACTCCATTTATTGGCAACATACCTAATTTGTGACACTCATTTGCATAGATTATTCTTTCGGGAGACACCTCAAGACTGTACAAATTGTACTTTGGTCTTGCTAGTACAAGCAAATCCAGCTCTTATGGAAGCAAGTCTTCACTACAGTTCAGCTGTATTTAATTTTAACACCATAAAAAGGAGTTACTCAAGGAAATGATTGTACCTTTTCACATGTTTTTTTTCAGAGTGTCACCAAGGTCAGCAACATGGAAGACATCTTTATTATCAACAGAACAAATATCAGTTTTCTGGTCCAGAACATGCTCAGAAGTAAAGTCTTCATCAGAGAAACTGAAGTTCATCATTGCTTAAAGTTGTCCATGGTTTCTTGGTGTTCCTCTAAAATGCAACAAAATAAGAAAGAAAGAGAAGGAATTTAAAGACAAGATATTTCCAGCTTTACTCTGAGAGTGTTTCTCCAAGAAGACAAAATCTTATTAAATACAAAGCTACCTTTGTACCTTCAGTACAACTTTTGTACTGAATATTCTCTAAAAAGCCATGGACAAAGGTAGATCCCATGGAGATGTTCAACATGATCAGAATTTGATGGCTACAATACTTTCTCCCCAACTTCACCTCTGTTTAGCCTCCTCTTGCCTAGCTAGAGGACCTATGCTGAGCCAACTAGTATAAAGTGACACAAAAGCTGGGGACAGAGGAGCTACAACCAGTGGAGGGTGGAGGAGTCTGACTTGATATATTTTTTTCTAACAAATTACCCAAACCTCTTATCCTCTCTGGGACCAGAGTTCCCAAAGCTTCTGCTACTGGTACTGCCATGCTACTTCCAAGTCCATAACTGGTACTACATGTCTGTGGCCACTCTAGCCTTATAGATTGCTCCTGCTAACCTCCTAAGTTGCCTTGGGCTGAATAAATATCTCCCTCTTACCTTTTGTGGTCTCTCTTGCTTTATCATTTTATTTGAGGTATCATTTTAAAGTTGTTTGAAGGGTAACATTGGGAGAGCTAGGAGTTGGCCTGCATTACATCATCTTGGGACATTCCCACATGACTTGTTCTTGTTAAAATCCTTAAAGAATATTAAAAACTAAAATTACTAAATAAATGCTAGGCATTATTGTTGTTGAAGCAAATGGTAATTTCTTTAATACCAGTATTCTCCAGAAAAACTACATGGGTACAAATCAATGATAAAATACTTATTGTAGAACAGTTAACATTTCAACTGAAGCAGTGAGCAATGGAAAAGCATACAGTGAATAAACAAAAATGCCAAACAGTATATTCCCTGGTTTACTTTTGAGAAGTGGAATTAACAGCTCCATTAAGGACATGTATGGGTAGAACTTTTTATTCTTCAAGTTTTCATATAGTAAGGAAGAAAATCAAGAGATTGTTATCTACATAATTAAAATCTAATGAAGATTCCCCCCAAAAAATCTATGATCCCTCAATGAAATGTTTGTGAAAAGAAATGGACAATTAAAAAGAAATTAGAAGGAACGTAAAAACTGCTCTATATAGTAGTAATGGACTGCATATGGAAACAAAATGCCAAAAATATCAAAGATTTAAATATATAAAGAAATCTGATCTCTGAATATTGTTACACTTTATTAATATAAATTATAGAAAAATGAACAAATCATTTTAATCCTTTTCTTTTATAATTTTATTCAACACAATCAGAACTTAATTTTGTTTATAAGCAAGCTATGTCTCAATAATTCTAAATCTTTTTGACCTGATTCACCACCTAGTTCTCTGACATAAAAAGCACCAGTAATTAAGATAAAGTTGTAAGGCCAAAGATAACCAAAAAAAATCATTCCTCTTTTTAGCTATCTTTAGTTGCCAAGAATGTTTTGTTTTTCTTATTTCAAGCTTTAATTGTGCTTTTCATCAACTTTCAACTTTGTAAGGCAAGATTTAACTTTTTTAACCTTTGTTAATCTATTTATTCATCTTACTTAACCTTTTCCTTCAATATTTCCTGCAAGTGGTTATACCTGTATATGTTTTCATTATACCAACAGATTAGTGTTTTTATGAGCCTGCCAGGTAAAGGAACAGGATACAAGGAGTTAAAAATTACAGGGTCAATTCCAATGAATCCTTTAAAATCAGAGTTAAAATTTAAAACTAAGCAAAAAAAAAATCCACAACATCTTCTGGAAGGGAACTTTATCTTAGCACTGGATTCTACAAATTATTGAGCAGATATTACTGAGTTTTGAGTTCTTGCAGCGCTTAACGTAGTTTATTTTTAAAAAACATCAATAACAAAGATATACTGCCTAACACATCACAATCTGCAGCAAAAGAAATGTAATTTGGGAGCTGTGCTGTTATCCCCACCCCCTTTTAAAATAAAATCATAATTCTTGTCCTTACAAATATTTGGATATCTATAATTTTACTGTGGGGATTTAGTCAATTGGGTGAATATACAATGATAGAGAAGTGGGAACTTCATGTGATGAGGGTGTCATTTTTTTTTATTTGTCCTCCTTCTCTTTGAGTGGTACTATTCAAGAAAGGCTATTTAATTAAACATTGCCATTGTCTTAGGGTTGCATTCTCTTATGGGAAGAACCTAAGAGCTCTTCACGATGGCCATATCCCTGAGGACATTCAATAGTGGCTCTGTAGGAGTTGTCGTTTAACTAATCTAAGGGTTGCTTCAGGTTTTCACATCTCTCATGTGTTTAACTATAGAACTGGTGGGAAAAAAAGAATTTATCAGTCATGAGTACCTCAGATATGGGATATTCTTATTTCATAATGGAGTGATTCATAATAGCTTGTTAATAAATTTTAATTTCACAAATACAGTGATATTTTCCCCTTATTTTCATGAATGATATGAAGATTGATGGCAGAAATATAGGAATATTGTTTTGACAACACCATCAAATATATTTCTCTACTAAATACTGAAGTTACTATGATAAAATCACCCATATCAATCCTCTGAAGATGTCTTAAATCTTACAACCTAGGAATCTGAGACTTTAAAACACTTCTCATGCTATTGATTTAAATCATAAATATATTCTACTGTTAGAATGTAAATACATTGGTCATATTATCATGTACTTCAAGTTTTTTAGCTTATTTATGATGACAAACATTATTATCATTTCAGTCTTGTTTGGATACAACTATCTCTATTGTCTTACGTGTCTAGGACCAGTTAGTAATAAGATGGGATAGACAGAAATTGGAAATTTACAATATGTTCACTGTAGGTACAAAATTTTCAAGTGTATAAACTCCCAGAACTTTTGCAAAGAAATAATTTTTTATACGTTTAAATTGTTTAAAAGTGAATTGATCTTTTAACAACATTTTAGTGTTGTTATCAATATATTATCAATATAATTATGACTATTATTTTTAAATCTGTATTTCATAAAAGAGATTATTTTATTTCTCACAGATCTTAAAAGGATTTATTTCTCCTGAGTTTCATCAAAGAACCTAGAAAATTAATTTTATATTTTATACTTATATAAAAATTCAACAAATAAAATGCTAAATGAGAATATTCTCTTTTTCCCAAATTGTGCTAGGCTCTTTGTGGCTAGGTGGTACTGATTATAATAAGGGAATTGGGAGGGCAAGTCAAGGAATGATCATGGTATCTCAAAGAGGTCAGAAAGTGGAACCGAACATTAAATCCATAAACAAGTATTTATTAAGCATTTTCTATGTATCAGACAAGACAGCTAAGTGGCATAGCAAATAAGGCACTCAGCCTGGAGTCAGGAAGAATCATTTCCCCATATTGAAAATAGCCCCAAATACCACTTACTGTCTGCGTGACCCTAGACAAGTCGCTTGATCCTATTTGCATCAATTTCACATCTATAGAAAAACTAGAGAAGAAAATGGAAAACCACTCTAGTATCTTTGCCAAGAAAATCACAAACAGGGTCACTAAGAGCCGGACACAACTGAAATGACTGATCATCATCATCATCATGTATGAGACACTGTTCTAAGTATTGGGGACACAAAAAAGAAAGGTAAAAGATAATCCTTGCTCTCAAGGAGTTTATAGTCTATGAACAAGTTTGTTATCTACCAGAGGAATACTGAACATTTAAGTTAGGCCCATCTTCAACAATCAGCTAGTCCAGAAGAGTTAAATATTCATCTTACCACACATCCTAGAATAGCCCCAAACCAGATTAATTGTTTAATGTTTAATTAAATAAACATAAAATAAAAACATAAATTGCTTGGGGCCTGCCCTGAACTGTTGCCTGGAGCTTACCTCTCCCACTGCTTTACCGGTCTTCCAACAGTTCTAGCCCCCTCCCGTGGGGGAGGGGAATGACCAAACAGTGCACTCGAGGAGCTGCTTACTGCACTTTATTGCTTACCCCAGTCCTCCCAACCTCCCCATGTTCCCCCTTATATACCCTGCCGTAGCTCCTCCCATGTTCCACCCTGGAGGCAGAGCTCAGCTCTGGAAGGGGCGTTCCCAGCACCCGAAGGAGGGTTCTCCCCCAGGCATCCCCAGGCTCACCAGGGGGCCACAGTCCAGAGCTCGGCCCTCTACAACTCCCCTTTTTTGTTTAAACAGGGGTGGTGTCCTGCAAGTGGGGGAGTTGCTGGGATGCAAGCAGGGAACGCAAGTGGACCTTCGCTTCTAGGATAGCTCATCTCATCAGTGCGCAGATGCCTCGCAGCAAGCAGGGGAGGCAGATGCAGGTCAATAGCAGGAACGCAGCAGGAACTATAAAGGTGGTGAGCCACTGAAAGTTCACCAGGCTATCAAGCCAATGGATGAGCTCATCCACTTCTCGAGCACGCTGTCTCTGGAACTCAGCACTGGTGTTCTGTAGCTCCTTAATGAAGAGGGCTAATTGATGTATGTCCCCAGTCACATTCTCCACAAGAAGGGTGCCCTGCAGAGCAGTGCGTACACTGTCCTAGTCTCCAGGAAAGGAGGTGTCAGTCCTATTAATGGGTAGTGGAGTAACGCAAAGCAGGGCATATTTATAGTGGCATTGTAGCTGCATGTAGAGTTGGGTGAGTTGAAGGTTGTCTCCAAGCCACAGGACTGTGGTGGCAAGGGCTCTGATGGAAAGCTGGAAGTGGGTGTTGATGGAATTTTGGACAGCCCAAGCGCCCAGTTCTTCTTGCAAGAAGGTTTGAAGAGTGGACGCTAGGACGTCTAAGCTCTGTTGCAGTTCTTAGATCTGGAACTCCTCGTAGATCTCAATAGCAAGGTTCAGGAGTCCTGATATGGTGCTGCCTGCCTCTTGGCAAGTGCAGGTCAAAGGGGCCTTTGGGGGTTTGTGGGCCATGAGTTGCCAGAGTTCGTCAGTTGACGTAAGAGCAAAAGGTTCGGCTTTGACAGGAAGCAATTGATAGGGGACTTGCGCACCAGGAAGATCAGACGGTCTTGATACTGGAAGTTGATGGTATCAGTCAGGGTTGCATTGAAGCAGGTGACATTATACCTGGGCAACCCTGCTGATGGTGACATTGGCATGATAGAGGTGTTTTCAGGATGGCAGAGAAGGAAAGCTTCATCTGGTGGGGTGTGCATGGAAGCGTGAAACTGGTAACAAAGCAAGTCCTTGCCCTCGTTATGATGATGGCATGTAATGTTGAAGTTTCCAAACACTGCCTTCCAAGTGATCCATGTGAAGTCACGGTAGTGGGTCAGGGCTTTTGTGGAGTTGAAACACGGCCATATCTCCACTGAGGTGTTTGTGCGGGTGAAGGCAAGTCCCACTTTCCAGAGTTCTGAGTGTAAAGTTCCATAGGGGGAAGCTACAGGGGCAGGGGCTGGAAGCTGTTGGTATCTCTTATATTTGGCTACATGGTCCCAGAAATGGAGTGACACATTGCCTACAGTTGGTCCGCAAGAGAACACACCAGTGGAACAAGCCTTGTAGGGTTCCCATACGTCTCCACTTCCTTCTAGACACAGGGTTGGAGCATGGGTATGGTTGAAATAAGTAGAATACTGGTGATATAACTGTCTCTGGGCCTGGGTACAGTTTATAGAATGGGGTATTGCTAGCAGGGATACATTAAGTCGAGCAGTGTGATTATATATGTCGGGAGAGAAATGCGGATTGGAAGTAACAGTAAATGTTCGCAGCTGCAAGCAGTACTCAGTGAGATTGGTGAGGTTGGCCTCTGTGAAGCAAATGGGTTGTGTATAGGCTACAAAAGTCATGGGGCACCAGAAGGTGTGTGAAGCAGCGGCCTCGGGAGTCCCCATTCGGGGCCTGCTGGATGTAGTCTGAGGGGCTGTATCCCACTAACTTAGAGGTGTTGCCTCTGACAAAGAGTTTAGAGGGTCCATTCCCCCATCCCAGCACTCTCATGGTTGGGGGGTCTTTCATTACTGCCCAATAGTGCTGGCCTTGTTCATCTGATTGTCATCTTTGGGGGCTGGTGAGGTTGTACCATTTGGAGTGCACAGCTTACTCTTGGGCCGTGGAGAGACTGAGTTGCAAGAGGAACAGCTCAGCCATTTTCCTCACCCATTTCCTCCGTCTCCTGGTGCGCGCCATAGGTCGGTGGTGGTGCCCTTGACGACATCACCATCGTCGCATCATCTGCTCTGGCTCTGGTTGTGGCCGGCCCTCCGAGCTGTCCTGGTTGGAGTTCTGCTGCCCACTGGGTTGGGACCCACCGTTGGTCAGCATCTGTTCCACCATCTGGTAAAATACAAAGATGACCCTGTCCTCTAATAACAACTGTGCTGGGGCCTTCCCAGCCCCCGGCTGGTGACTTTCACATCACCCGCACACCTGTTAAGCAGGTGGAGGGTTGGTGGTCAGAGAGGGATAATTTGGTCTTAGGACTAGAGGGGACAAAGAAGCGCAAAACGGGCGTGGTGGTGTCCTCCCGAAAAATCAAAAAATTATGGGTGAACACAGCCTGAGCCAGAAAAGCACCAGAGAGGCGTCCCCCAGCTCCCCCTTTTTGTTTCACAAGGAGAGACCTGAGGGTGCGATTGGCACGCTCCACAATGGCCTGTCCTTGGGGATTATAAAGAATGCCAGTAACATGGGAAATGTTACTGTGCGAAGTAACAAAACTGCGCGAAGGCGCGGGAACCGTAAGCCAGACCATTGTTGGTCTTAAGTACCCTGGGGGGTCCAGCAAGGGCAAAACAATGACGGAGGTGCACTGTAACATGACAGGCTGCTTCGCCAGGGTGTAAAGAAGCAAAAAGAAAATTGGAAAAGGTGTCAAGGTGTATGAGGGATGAGCCAAAATGAGTGACAACCATCTGTCACACCTCATTAGAGTAGGTACAGGAGACGCAGGAGGTACAGCACTTGACAAGGGCATGAGCCTCCTCTTTGGATAAGCCGTAGAGGAGGCACAAGGAACCGGTGGACAGATGGAACTTGGAGTGCGCTTGCTGGGCATTGGCCATCATGGGGCACAATAAGGCCTTGTCCACCACATCATTACCTTGATAAATAAGACCAGCAAGACTCAAGTGAGAACGAACCTGCAGAATGTAAATAGGCTAAGCACGAGCGTAAAGCAGGGTTTGCGCCTCAACAAGCAAAGAAGCCACCAGAGACAGGCGGGGATTGATAGCCACAGATGGCAAGGCGGAAAGGGCCGCAGCACAATACAGGCTCTCAGTTATAAGGTTGAATGAGATGGCTGGGAAAAGCTGAAGAGCCTGGCAAATGGCATAGAGCTCATTTTTCCGGGCAGACATGTGAGGAGTGAAGTAGACCTTAAGCAGTTTACAGTGTGGGGCATAGACAGCTGCGAGGCCATTCTTTGTAGTGTCCGTAAAAATGTTAGGGCCCGAGACGGGCTGGGAAGACACAACACAAGAGGGAGGAGATAAAGGTAGCACAGTCCACCCCTGAAGGATTAGTGGCAAAGGTAACGAGACAAAGACACACATAGACAAGAGAATGGCCCATTCTTCATGGTGAGCCACATAAAGGCGGAGGACCTCCTCGCCAGTGGGAAAATTAAATTGCGGGTACATCCCAAAGATTTGGAGACCATTCTGAGCAATGCCTAAACAATATTGTGCCAAAAGGAGGTACTTATTTGGAAGGCTTCTCTTCGCCTTCTTGGGGTACAGCCACTCTATTGCCCCGTGTCGTTGGTAAAGACAGGCAATAAGAGAGTCAGGGTTAAGGATGACAGCATAAATGGGGCTACTAGGGTCATATTGTACAATGTAGCCATCAGAGCGATGTTGGATGCCAGAAAGGGCCTTCTTGGCCATGGGAGTCCACTCTCTGGGGGAGGTAAGGTCACTATCCCCCCTTAGGATGTCATACAATGGTGACATGAGGTTCTCGGGGATGGGCGTTGTGGCTCGTAACCACTGGAGAGAACAGATCAACTTTTGGAAGTCATTCAAGGTACAGACTTTCTGAAGGTCGATACTGGGTGGCTGTTGTGATGCAGAACATTCTGAAGGTTATGGCCCAGATAAAGATATGGAGCCATATTTTGTATCTTATGTGGCGCCACCTGGAGGCCATACTCCGCCAGACATTGCAGCATCTCTTCTACGAGAGCTGTCACCTTGGTCGCGTCTGGGGAGGCCAGGAGAATATCATCCATATAATGAAGGATGACGGCGTCTGGGAAGGTGTCTCTCATCGGAGCTATGACAGCCGCTACATAAGCTTGGCACATAGTGGGGCTGTTAGCCATCCCTTGAGGAAGGACTTTGAACTGGTATCTGTGAGAGACCTTGGAAATTAAGGTGAGGAACTGAAAAGGCAAATTTATGGTGGTCCTCAGGGTGTAAGGGAATGGAATAAAAGCAGTCTTTGATGTCTATGATCTGTATACAATAATCCTTTGGTATAAAGGCTGGAGATGGAAGCCCAGTTTGTAAAGGGCCCATGGGCCTCAAGCATTGATTGATGGCACAGAGATCTATTAACATCCTCCATGTGCCAGCCTTTTTCTTAATGATGAATATGGGAGAATTGAAGTTACTGGTAGTAAGTTCTATATGGCCTGCCTCTAGCAAGCCCTTCACTATCTGTTCTAAGGCGGTGAGCTTTTCTGCACTCAGGGGCCACTGTTCTACCCACACAGGGAGTTGGGAAGTCCATTTTTATTGAGTAAATTTTATGTGAAGGTTATTATAGTACTAAGTAGTCTATAAAGAGTTGACTTTGGAGTTATGATTATGTAGTAATAATTCCCTAGGTATGATTATAGCTATTTCATCCTGGGCAAGTCATTAAAACTCTTTAAACTATATGTTCCTCATTTGTAAATAAAAGAAAACATCTATCTCCCACTGTTTGGTTTTTTTTTGTGTGTGTGTGTGTGAAAATCAAATGTGATGACTTGTTTAAAGAATTTTGCAAGACTTAAAGTGTTAGATAAAGGTGAATATTATTATTATATCTCACAAACTCTGCCTGGCTTTGTACAGCATATCTAAGAAATATAAGATATTGTTCTATGGCAAAATCCCTATTCTCTTTGAGATTAGAGAACTTGATTTCAGATTCCCCCTCTGATGCTTATCACATATCTAATCTTGTAAAAGTTGCTTAAGTTCTTCGGACTTCAGTTTCCTCACCTGTAAAAGGTAAACTGTTAGATTATTCAGCCACTTGTAGCACATTCTCCTCTAAACCTGTGATTTTATTGTTTTATGACAGACTCTCTCTCAAGCAAATTGTTTTCTAGTTTGGGGAAAAACTCTAACAAATGTGAAATGGTACAATGACAGTAATACTCTAAAAAGGATACTTGTGGTGCAAAGGATATGCAAAGAATTTGGGACCCTAAAAACAATAAAGATTTCTGATAGGGAAGAAGGTGAGGGGAAAACATTTTTGGTTTGACAGAGCATAAATAGTAAACAAAAATTTTCAACACAGAAATGAACATGGTTAGAAGGTTGGGGAAAAGAGACTAGCTTGACTAGCATAGCTTTTCTCTCAAAATATCATTTAATGATCAATCTACCACATGACTATGGAACCTGGGGATTCAAATATAATTTATTTCACTTACACTATATATTAAAAGATTACATGTATTGATAGCCCTAAGTTTTTGTTTTTGTTTTGTTTTGTTTTTCACACAGACAAAGAGTAAATTCATTAAATTAGGCAAGTGAATGTAGAAGAAAACCAGTTCATAAGGAAAATAACAGAATGGTAAGTGGGGAAAGTATAGCCATTCAAATAACAAAATTAAGAGCTTAGGTTTTAGTTTTACTGTATGATCCTGAGAATTATTCAACTATTTTTTATTTTTATCCAATATCAAAGAAATAAATATCTTTTGTGTCAGTTTTATAGGGAAGAGGTATCTAATGATTGTCCATCATTTAACATTGAAATGTTCTGGAAAAATGAAATTTAACATTCAAAAGTTTCTTTATCCTACACATAATCCATTTCTTCTTTTCCCTTCAACAAGTAATCTCTGAATTAATAATTCAAAAATAATATTCTGAAAAAATAATTCATTGCTTTGAATAAATTAGAAGTAGAACAATTGAAATACAAAATATAATAGAAAGAAGAGAGTATGCTGCATTTTTTGTCAGTTTCAATTATTATAAATGACAAAGTATTGCTAAATCAAAGCTGTATCAACAAATCATTCAATTTTAGCAAGTATTTTCTTAATCTCCAGCTAGTGTCAAATGATTCTTTTGGGAAACTACTTTGAAAGCATTAGTGGGAGTAGTGTCACAAAGAGGCTATATAGATTTTGTTGCTAATTGTGAAATGAACATATCTTAATAAAAAGACTGTTTTTATTCACTATGCTTCTGGTAATGATATTTGATTCACATTATTTTGCACTATTGGAATACTAGTGGAAACTACATGACAGGTAAAGAGTTGGGCTTTGGTGATTAAGAAATAACCAAGGAAAATTAGTGTGTAATAGTCAATGAAAATTATTTCTACAGTTTTCTTATAATACTCCCCTGGCACCTTTCTGGACAAATAGCAATCACATCTCCCTTTCATCAAGAGAAAAACGAGTGACTTTGATGGCACCCTTTGTTTGTCAGAAAATACAAAGACGATACCATCCTATAAGAGTGTGCTATTGTCAGCCAAGAAATGTCCTACTAAAATATTGTCATACAGGCTGAATGTGAATATGCCTGTTAGTGAGACAAAACTCTAGATGACTTTACAAATACTACAACATGCACAGAATGGACAGCAAATTTATTTTGATGATTATTTCTTGTTAAATAGGAAGAACTGTTTCACGGGAAATCTTTCTGATTTGATTTTCAATAGCCTTGGCTTTGACAGCAGTTTGCTAGGCAAACCTGGCTAATTCCTCTAATATTATCTGCAAATTGAGGAAGTTGGACCTCAAAGTCACTCTAACACCCATGTATGTTTCTTTTTGTCTCTACACAGTTGTTAAAATATGTCAGCATATTAATGGATATTGGTAGAATTATCTATGTCATCAATCTTTCAAATGCTATAGATTCTTTGGTGAATAAGGCCCATTTTAATTGATTATGAAATTCAGCCTATTGATTGGGCCAGCATTATCTTTGGTAAGACATTGTCCATGGAAAATCAGTTAAGTCCAAAACTAACAAAGAAAAAGAAGATTCTGTTTGGGAAACTATATGGAATTCTTAATGACCCCAGGTTGCTTCCTGACACAATAAGTTATTGTTATAATGCCAATGATTGTCCAGGCATTCTAAGTTAATTTGATCATGAAAGACAATGTAAAGTGACATAAAGAATACTAAAGATGTATTGTGGAAACAAATAGACTTCATCATATTATCAATGACTTGCACAGAAATGGAACATGGAATATGTTATTCAGAAAATGTATATTTGCAAAGGTCATGAGCCAGTCATGTACGATAAGTATAGAGTAACAGGTAGACATCCCAAAGTTCTCTTCATCAATATTAAAAGACCTGGAAAAGAAAAGATCAAGAGTTTAGATTTTTGGCTGGAAGTATTCAATAATGTAGTCTAACCACTTCATCTTACATATTTTATATATAATGAAATCAAGACCTAAAGAAATCAAATGAGTTCCCCAAGGTTAAACATCTCTTTTTCTAATATCAAAAATTGTCTTCTAGACTTTAAAGGCAGTGTATAGAACTTATATGGAGAATTTTTAGGATATTATAAATACATGCTCATCTTCATTCAACCTCTTATAATTGATTCCTAGCTTCCTTCATAGTTCAGCTAAAGAAACTATGAAGACTTTCCAGAGCACCCCTGTCACTAGTATCTGTCACTAAAAATGAAGATATTTTATTTATTTTGAATACACTTATATGTGCAAATATTGTCTACTGTGATAAAGTTCCCTGAAGTCATGGACTTTTTCATTTTTGTCTGCACCCCTAGCATCTAATAATGCCTATCTTATAGTAGTCACTTAATAAATTCTAGTTGTTTATTTGACTAATAGACATGCATAAGAATTTCACTGGGTGAGAAGACATGAATGAGTAGAGAGTTGTAGCATCATCAGTGGCATCTTGTATCTGTTGAAATACAAGTGCATGGGAAGGCATATGAAATGATACCAGATGAAGTGATCAAAAGCAATAAAACAATGTACACAATGCCAAGAATGGAAATTGAAAGGACATCAACAGCAATCCAATCCAAACTGAACACTGTGAAATTTTAATGGCCAAGCTTAGCCCCAAAGGAATGGTATGAGAAAGCAATCTTCCTGTCCCTGCTTTGAAAGGTAGGGAACTATACCTGTGGTACATATATCAGGATTGGGAGGTGAGAAAGTGTGTGATGATATGTGACCAGGAAACAGGTAAGAAGATGAGAGAAGTCAAGCCTTTGGCCTTTTCAGCAACCTTTAGACTAAACTAGGGCAGTCTGGAAATGTTGGAGCAACGCTGATTTTAGCCATCAGGGAAAAGCCAACTTCTCTTTCTCTAACATAAAGAGACCTAAGGGAAAGTCTGTAGTGATAATGAAGAGTCATTGGACACTCTTACTTTAGGAAATCTTCAGGCTTTTATGTGTACTAATACAAAACGGCTTAAAGCACATAAGACTCCAGTGGATCTTTTCTGGCCAAACAATGGCATTCCTTCCGTTCCTCTTGAAAGGTATTCTAAATTACAAGAGAGAAACACACACTCTTGAAATTCATCTTTTATTTGTTTTGTCTTGGTATCCCTAATGTCTGACAGAACCCTCTAACCAGAGAGCACTTAAATAAATGCTTGTCAGTTTGAATTAAATTGAATTGAATTAATTTCAGTTGAATTGAGGGAGTCAATAAAATTGGGCTCTAGTCCTGGTTGCAGTTTGGAAACTCTGTTATCTTCAATGAACCAATTCAATGCTTCCATTTTCTTCTTGTCTAAAACGTGGGAGCAGATCTAGGCAATTTCTAAATTCCTATCCAATTCTTATGTTCTAAAGATTTTTGAATCATCTTTTAAACTGCCTTTTTATACTTTCAGAAACAAACTGTATTTTATAGATTTGCAGCTGCTACAGAAATTGTTCAAGTAATTTTCTAGGGTACCTTTGTACCTAGTAGAGGTTGTCAAAAATCAGAAAACCCTGTTAACCTCATGTTTGCTTAATTTCTTGTAGCTGTAACAATCTCAGTTCAATTCAATACTTATCAAGTGCCTAATATTGCAAGGGAACTGTGACAGTCTTTGGAATTTATTTCACATATTTAGTTCTATTAGAAAAGGCTGACAAAATATTAGATTCAATGATATGGAGCCTAATGTTCCCTTTCTGACCTACACACTTGCAGTCAAAGAACTGTTAACCAGCTGAATCAAGTTTGATTACACTTTTGAAGATAATCTCTCCAGAGCAAATTTATGTTGTAAAGTGAATTACATAATCCAATTTTAAAGTAATAGGAAAATAGAAGCATACAACAAAGGCCATTCAAGAGAGCATACTAGCTACTATGTTATGTAAATTACTTATGGAATGGTCTAAAATGAGTGAGTAGTGTATAATCTGCCCAAAATATAAATCTTCACAAATATGTATGCAAATAAAATCACTAGAAGCTATTAAAAATTATTATGGGCAGACAAACCAGGAAAAAATTGCTCCTTATTTTTTTCTGAACGTCTGAAGAGAGTATGTTATCTCATAGTAAATAATTTGTTTTCCACTAGCAATTGTTCATTTTTTTCCTGCAATCCTCTATAAATATGTTTTGTTTTGATATAACAGACACCATCCAGTTAAAGCCCAAAGATACCTTGCACATAGTATTTAACAAAAGCAATTGAGCAAAATTCCTTAATCCAGTGATGGTAATGGGCAGTTCATGTCAATTTTGAAGTTTAACATTTGTTAAGAGAGGAAGGATGCATACTGTAACATGAATAAATTGTTACTGATATTAGCCATTTTATTTAACTGAAATTTTGTTGTCATTTTTGGACTATTTTCATTTACATTATATATCTTTTTACAGTTATTTTTTTTCATATCATTCCTTTGGCTCCTCTACCTTCCCTTGACGTAATTTCATACGTCTTCATTTTTTTCCTTGAAAATTCTCTTTTTAGGTATATCCACAAGGAT